>NC_067409.1:82778934-84028934 GCF_009764475.1 Pristis pectinata | reverse complement strand
TCCATATTTGGATACATCACTTCAGATGTATTAACAGGTCTCTTTCAGTGATGTTATATATCACAAACTGAAACAGGAGCATGTCATTGAGAACAATTATTTCCTCTAGTTACCATATTTTATTTGCAATTTAAGTCATATTCTCTGCCTGTCAGTAGTTTTCCGGATATAGAGTCCTTATTCCAAGTGTTCTAAGTCCACCTTTGGCCATCAGATGATGTGTTCTGCTGTCTGCCTGCAGGGAGACAGACATGATCAAAATCAAAGAGTCACAAACTCGTGATATGATTTATTTAAACTGTGAATGGATTCTGCAGTGCTACTGATATTAATCAACAAAGCATTACAAATGACATCAATGTTACAATACCAGAACTATAGGTAGTGAACTGCATTTTATTATGCAGTGCAGGAACAATGTCCTTCGGTTGAGAGGGAGCATGGAAGTTGAAGAGAGATGTGAAGTAGGAACAGAGTCTTGACCACATGACAGCTCTGAATGCAGTAAGATGGACAGCTAAGTAAAGTGCCCCATAGCTCCTCAGTATTCAAAAGATGGAAACTGAGCAGAATTGTCTTGAAGAATGTAAACTAAGCAGATTGTTGTACAAGGGATTGGTTTTAGAAAAGGAAGTTAATATAAGGAATTTAAGAACAGCCTGAAAGAAGTCAATTTTTAGCAATGCATTAATACTGTCCCTACATTTTCAGTTACAGCTGGGTTTATCATGAAATAGCAGTGTTATTGCCAATTACCAAAAAAATATACTTTTTTCCTTGGAGGAAACATAACAAATCAATGAAATGAAATTGAAGAAAGAATTGCTGCATTCCATGATAAATTTTCCATTAGACTCCCAAGATGAGAGGTGGCACATGCAGCCTTATAATGACACTGCATGTCTTGGTAAGTCATAAGAATAACACCTCACAGCCATTGTCAGTGCCAGACCTACGCCTTCTTCCAATATATTCTGGGTGTGTGAAAGGGCAGTTGATGGCTATGTACTTGTATCCTGTATATTTTCCAGTGTTGTGGCACTTCCCAGAAATATCCCAGCTAGCAGGCCTGTAAACATTCAAGGCATTGGGTCTGTTGCTCAAGGCTCAATGGCATCTAAGCTTTAACAAGGTGAGATCTTATCTGTGTGGAATAGGAAAGCATGGAAGCCTTGCTCTTGTTTAAATTACACTTCTCTTTGAAATGCTATGAGGCTCACTGAGGAGTCAGAGATATTGAGGCAGTTATTCAGTTGCCCACCAGCCTCTTGCCCTTAAGCTGCGATGCTCCTTCTGATGTGGTCTCAGGTTCAGCATTCTTCTGGGAGGCCAACTGATGTGGCTGCCTGCACTCACAGAATAGCCTTGACATCCGATTAGGCCCTGTCCTCAGCCTCTGAAATTGATAGTTTGGGCATGTTGAAATTCAGAAACATTAAAACAAAACACTTGGAAAATTTATAAAATAATATCATAGAATCATAGAACAGTACAGCACAATACAGGCCCTTCGACCCACAATGTTGTGCCAACCTTTAAACCTCGCCTAAGACTATCTAAGCCCTTCCGACCTCATATCCCTCCATTTTAAATTCCTCCATATACCTATCTAGTAATCTCTTGAATTTGACCAATGTACCTGCCTCCGCCATTGTCCCAGTCAGCGCATTCCATGCCCCAACCACTCTCTGCGTAAAAAACTTTCCTCTGATATCTCCCTTGAACTTCCCACCCATTACTTTAAAGCCATGCCCTCTTGTATTGAGCATTGGTGCCCTGGGAAAGAGGCACTGGCTGTCTACTCTATCTATTCCTCTTAATATTTTGTACACCTCTATCATGTCTCCTCTCATCTTCCTCTCCAAAGAGTAAAGCCCTAGCTCCCTTAGTCTCTCCTCACAATGCATACTCTCTAAACCAGGCAGCATCCTGGTAAAAATGAAACACCAATTGAACATCTACACACTTAAAAATACATTTAAACTAACTGAATTAAATCAATTTTAAAAAATGACTTACCATTCTCCCTGCAGCCATTTCCTCCTTTTGATTTAAATGGAAATGCTGTACTTTTGTCAGGTTAAACCTGGCAGAAGCCCAATGGTCAGAATTCCCAGGGAAGTCTGTGTAAGTTTGCATTTCCACAAGCTCACCATTGCAGCACAGGGGCAGTAGACAGTGCAGGCAATACAGCAAAAGGTGCTGCTGCTTGCATAAGCCTGTGTTGTATTTGACATCAAAACTTCTGTGCAAAAGCACAGGTAATTCCTAGCAGAAGCACTGATGCCCAGGCAGAAATCCAGCCTGTTATTCCCAGAAATGGGAGGAAGAATCATATTTCTGTCAACAAGGAAGTACTGCCAAGGAGGCCAGCAGCAGGAGCAAATTGGCCCCACTAATGGATACACCGCAGGAATCACTTTAATGATCTCAGCAGTTCACGACAGGTAACTGTAGATGCAAATTAATTACATTCTTCTGTGTGCATCATCTCTCTCTTTTCTAAAGCTTATTCCATCACAGCATTTACCCTGGATGGCCACACATCCTTCCTTTTCTGTGCACTTTTTCACAAACTGATCAATCTTGTCTGTAAAAGGCACCCTTGTCAAATGTGGTGCATCACATGCGTTCACATTTACTCTCGGATCTGCCCTTTGCCCCTTGCAAGCAGCAAGAGCCATTGTGAGAGTGGGAAAGAGAAGGTGTCCATCCACACATTTCTAACCATACAAGCACAGGCACACAGGCATTGGAGATCAGCAGAGTTTTGATGTCCCTGGTTGTTGGAGGTGGGTGGGCGGGAAGCTTCTGGTTGCCTGGTGATACAATTAAATACAAGCAACCCACAGGCACTTGGTAATTACAAAAGATATTATCCCAAGTTCATTCTCACCGACAGCAGATTGATATTATGTAATTATCACCTCTTTCTTTATTTAATGATCTAATGCTGATGCAAGGTTTTGGCCTTTCTTTAGCTATAAAACCTATTTGAAGTACAACATCTTCCCAATGTTCTACTTCACAACAGTGTAATCAGGATACAACCACATATCCCACATCAGTTTGTCTTTAACACAGGTTAATGTGGCAAGCTTAACCCAGTCATGTCAATTGGTTGAAAGGTAAACTGGCAGGAACTGATCTAGTCTACTGGGATATCATAAGGTCATATATTCATTGCATTTATAATGTGGTAGACGATTCATTGGTAGTTCCAAGAGTAGTGCTTATCCCTTTCTTAAATTACTGATTATAAAGCACCCTTCAGTTCTGCATTCAAGTTGGAAGAACTAACGTCAAATGCATTCACAGCAGTAGCCTTCTTTGTAAAAGATGCTGATGGAACTTGTGAATGAACCTCAAGGTAGATATAGAATGCTTTCTTATGTTTTCAAATGTACCTTGATCTTGGTAATATGCAAACATGTATTTTAGGGGAGGAACATCCTATTGCAACAGAAATTCCAATATTTAAATAGAAGTCTTATCATTCTCTCATAGTGTCCTGTCACCATTTTCCTTTGCTCGCGCTGTCCACAATTTGCTAGTATAATAGCTGTATTAGGAGCACTATTTTAGAATTGATGTGATTACTTTGAATCAGGACTCCATAGGGTAACAGTGGGGCCAAATATCCATGATTACTAGTGAATGATTGTGATTTCATTTTGCCATAAAGTGGTCCTTCACACTTGCATGCCATGGGTCCCTTTTTGCTAATTGTTTTAGCTGACATAGTACTGATTTATTTAATATAACTATAATGTCACACACATGATTAAAATCTGCAGGTGATATATAGACTTTTAAAAAAAAGTTCTCTGATAGATAAAATTATCTAAAATGGTGTTTGAGAAGAGGAATGAAATGTTTATGAAGTCTGAAAATGCAATAACTCAAAAAAAAGGTGTCAACTCAAGGACAAAGTAAATGTATTCTTCCTTAGTCAAATCTAATAGCTTAAAATATTTCATATCTCCAGTACTTTATTTGTCAATACAAGGAAAGTACTAACCTCTTTTAAAAAGAAGACACTGCTTAATTGTTTTGATTTAAATCATAGTATTCTGGGACATGTGTATAAACAAATGACACAGAAATAATGCAATGTGGTTCAGAGAGTCAGACTAAGGGGATGACCAAAGTTGCCACTTTAAGGAAATTTACATTTTTATAGCACCAGAATGTTGGCACTTCAACACTTACACTGGCACTGGCACTTAGCTCCATTACAATGTGGAAGTTTGGGACTCCTACTGAAATGCAGAATTCTCAACTTCTGTAGTTATTTGCCAAGGATTTCCTCATAGTGCTCCAGAATGTCAGACAACTCATGGAATCTGTTGGTGGAGTGCAAACTTCCAAAGATTTCCAAATCTGCCTGCTAAACTTGAGTAAGATTAGAATTGACACAAAACAATAAGACCATTCATTTGAATGGAGAGGAAAGGCTGCAGTGGAGAAGTTAAGTAAAATGTTATTTGCACGGTTTTCAATGTTTTTGGCTATTAGATATATTCACAAACATTCAATCTCTTTGACAGCTTTGACAGACATTTGGCTATGGTGCATAGGAGGAATGACTGAATATTGACAAAATAATTTTATGGTGGGGCTTTCCATTTAAGATTAGAAAAACCCAGGGAAAAGAAGGAAAGAGCAGAGTTAGTGGCAGTTGACTAGCCAGTCAACTGGAGATTCCTGCTATGTTGTCTTTTCCCAGTCACTGTTATCTTTATGAATGAGCACAGTGATTGATAAGTTCACAGAAATGCCCCTCAAACAACAAACAAGCTACAAGCTTTGAATAATTCCACTTGTTTTTTTTATCTACCTCAACAGGAAGTCGGGCTCACAGTTTAGGGTTGCCAAATCTGGTTGAACACATTCCTGAAACTAAATCATGTGACCTCTCTCCTTCTAGCTGCTCTCAGGCTGCATCATCTGTCAACCTGAAAGTAAACAGATTTTTGATTACCTGACTGGATAACTCTTGACTGCCTTTACCATTTGCCCAAGACAACAAAATGCTTCATTTTGTGTAATCACAATTGTAAGACA
The DNA here is from genome assembly GCF_009764475.1 of Pristis pectinata. Lineage (NCBI taxonomy): Eukaryota > Metazoa > Chordata > Chondrichthyes > Rhinopristiformes > Pristidae > Pristis > Pristis pectinata. The sequence continues at coordinate 84,023,867 of NC_067409.1, read as the reverse complement.
GATTGAGTTGCAAATTTGCTCATAGCAAGGACTCTAAACAACAATTTAATATCTTTAGATGTTGGGTTGAGGAATAAATATTGGCAAAGATACCATTGGGTATCTTTGATATCAGATACCAGAACCTTACACTTCTTCAAATTAGTACCATAGATCCACCTGAAGGGACAGATGGAACCTTCACTTTAATTTTCAGTGACAGGGAGTATGTGAATTGGTGTAATACATGGATAATTTAGGTATGCCTTTTAAAATATACCTGGGTAGCTTCCTATGTTGCTTCCGAATTATTATTAACCGATTTACATTAAATTTTGCCAAAGTCATTGCAGGAAATGAGAACAACTCATTCAAAAACTGCAGCATAGATATTTGTATGTTATTCTGATTATGTGATTTGCAAATTTTTACACATGGCAGTGGGAGCTCCTTTGCTCTTTAACGTTCAGAGTTTCCTTGGAGATTCTGTTAATCAGTTGTCATGATTTTAAAACCTTCCAAATCTTCTGCTAATGCTCTACCAAAGATCCCAAGGTCAATCCCGTAAAATCTCATCTCCAAAAGAATTTTCCCCCACTTATGACATTGCAAGTGTGCTTGTAATTAATGAAATTATGCAACATACATTGCACATAAGAAATCTATTCTCAAAGTGAAATGTGTCCATTCATTGTCATGCATCCTATATCTTCCTCCTACCCTAAAACTCTTTGAAATGTCTGTTTCATCCTCAATTCTGGCTTCTTGCTCATCCCCAATTTTAATCATTTTGCAATTGTCAGCTGTGGCTACAGCGGCCTCGGCCTTTAGTTATGGAATTTATTTTATAAACCTCTCCATCTCTCCATTTTCCACTCTCTTTCTTCTTTTATGACTTTCATGTGGCCTAATATTTTCTGATGTGGCTCAGCATCAAATTTTGTTCAGTTATTCTTGTTGTTGTTATGATGCATATAAATCTCTAATTCTGTTGACTCAATAACTAAGGTAGAATAATTCCCTATCTGTCACAATGTCTTGGAGAAATCTTACTGGATGTGTGGCAAAGTTGCACAAAATCTACAATTGAGTCACAGCGGACTTGCTCCATAAGATCCATGGGCCTATCATTTTTTTGGATAAATGCTTTTCTTGGTATCTTCTGCTTGCCGTTTTGCATGCAGAAGCATTAGTTATACAAAGACCATAATTAAAACAAAATGTTTTACTGGAATTTATGCAAAACAAAGTCAATAATAAGTCACCAACTTTTAAAGCAATTTTTTTCAATTTTTATACCATCAGATCTCCAAGGCTTAGGTTGATGTAACATTTTCTGTTGAAGGATTGGAAGAAATATCTGTAAGAGGAAAACACTGACAGCAAATCTCAGGCCAGGCCTATATTCTTAGACATTTTAGCTACAAGGGAGCCAAGGGGTGGAGAGGGAGCAGGAAAGTGGTGTCTAGGCCAAGATTGGATCAGCCATGATCTTATTGAGTGGTGGGGCAGATTTGAGGGGTTGAATGGCTTCCCCTGCTCCTGTTCCTTATGCTGTTACATTGAATATTTTTCTCATGGTACTAACATTAAATCTTGATTTTCACTCTGCATTCTGAAACACTAAATCCGTGTAAAGCAATGCTGCATTTATGTACAGCTCACAATGGAAAGATCATAAACCAGATTTAGTTTTAAATAATATTAATTGATTTGAATTAAATAGATGTATCACTCTATAAAAGGTTTTTGATATAATGTATATCTTACTGTACAGGGAACTACTAGGTTAGAAGCATTTGTCAGAAATATTCAGGAAGCTTAACATATATTGCCAGCTTCAATAGTACTTGATCGGCTGTAAAGCATTTTTGGACATCTTGTGGTTGTGAAAGATGCTATATAAAGCATGTTCTTTCTTTATATAAATTTGGCAAAACATTTTTGGAAACTACTTTCTTGAATTAGAAATGCAGGCCAAGTAAAATAATCTTCTGTCGAGGTAGAGGTCTGTCTGTGATCACGTTGACATCGTCAGGTCAGATGATAATGAGGGACCTCTGTCCTGCCACATTCAGTCATGAATAGTGGTGGATAATCAAATAACTAATGAGCATAAGAAGGTCCAAGCACATCTTCAATGATGATACAGCCAGGGACAAGTCTGCGGTGCTTATAAACTTCTTTTGGGCTCACCAGATCTTTCCATCACCCATAAGGTGAAACTCAGGAGTGCTTTGATTTGGCTTCTCCACTTAAGATAAGATATCTTATAAGATATCTTTATTAGTTACATGTACATCGAAACACAGTGAAATACATCTTCTTTGTGTAGTGTTCTGGGGGCAGCCCGCAAGTGTCGCCACACTTCTGGCGCCATCATAGCATGCCAATAACTTCCTAACCTGTACGTCTTTGGAACGTGGCAGGAAACCGGAGCACCTGGAGGAAACCCACGCAGACATGGGGAGAACGTACGAACAGTCCTTACAGACAGTGGCCAGATTTGAACCTGGGTCGCTGGCACTGTAAAGCGTTATGCTAACTGCTACACTATCATGCCTGCCTTGAGGAGTGAAGCTCCTTCAATACACAGGAAGTTTGACACTATCCGGGTTAAAGGAGTCTCCTTAATTGGCACTCAGTTCACCATCTTAAACATTCATCAACTTCACCACTAATAAACCATAGCTCGGGTATTCAGAAAATGCTCTGCAACAACTTGCCAAGGACACTTTCACCTTCCATAGCTACAACTGCTACCACCAAGGGCTAAGGCAACAGCAAAATGGAACAGTTGCCACCGTGTAAATTATCCTCCAAGTCACAAGCAATTCTAACTCGGAAACGTATTGCCATTTCTTCATCATCTCTGTCTAGATCATAGAACTCTAACAGCACCTTCATCAGTAGGATCGCAGCAATTAAAGAGCCATTAAAGAAAAGTATTGCCAGTGATGCCCACTTCCAAAAAGCTGGCTTTAAACAGAGGCATCTGGAACCTTTCTACATATCTTGATCTGGATGTTCCCCAAATTGAGATTCCTCATTGATGATCATTATCTCCATGTTACATTGATTGGTAAAATTAGTTAGATTTAGTAAGCAAGGTGACCAAGAGGCAGTAGACGATAACCCTAAAATATAAAACCATTTTAAATCAAGATTCTTCCTGAAGTAGCAGATGGTAAATAAAAAGGTAAATGCAAATGATTTCATCTTCTGGTGAACAATGTAAGTTAGTCTTTTCAACAGTGTTAGTTGCTTTATGGCAATTTCCATCAGTTTAGCATACAACAAGCAGGTCTGCATACCATATACAAACTAATGTATCTTCCCGTCTGGGACTGGAAAGCCTAACTGGTTTGTGTAAAGTTGGACCTCTTGGTGGAAATGAGCCCACAGACCAGAGTTCATCCCATGAACTGTGCTGCATCAAACTCCAGTCAACACGGCACTGGGAGTGTTATATTTAGCTTGCATCCAGAGGCCAAGAGAGGAACAGATCAGGAAGGGTTCTTACTCTTGATTGATGTTCTGTGAACCCAGGGGAGAAAGTGCATATATCTTAGGCATTGATGAGATCAACAACTGAGGTGGGAGCTTGAAGGGAGGTATTGGGCATTGAGTATTGGAAGTTATTTTACAAACACCACTAATTTGTATTCCTTACAAATGGCCACTTCTGACTAAACCTCATTGTAGAGTATTCCAGCTTAAGTGCCATAGGTCAGGAGAGGGAATAAGGAAAATACAGAATTAATACATTCACATTTCCATTGCCTAGATCCTTGCTAAAATATTCCATATTCCAGATTTCCATTTTTTCTTATGACATAGAAGGGGACTATTTGGCTCATCTAGTCTGTTCCTTCACTAATTTCCCTGTAAACCATTCTGCCCACATTCTCATCAATTCCTCCCTCCAAAATAACTTATTATTTCATCTACACTTTGCTAGGAGTTTAATAATAAAGATTTGTCCACTTACTCGACAGAATCCATTACCTGCTTGTTTGCTTGTTTAGAGAGTTCATTGACAAATAACAAGAAAACAAATTTAGTTTTGATATGTTTTCATTATTCTGTCCTCTTACTCACAGAAAAGTATTGATTTGACTCTGGGTATGGCTCTTTGAGGGTTTTTCACTCTCTGGCACTTCAAGAACTGCAACAAGTGTTAGCAGGCAATTTGTTAACAAGAAACAACACTGTGACTGAAGGCCAATCCTGTCCTCACCTGCAGTCCCACATACACATATCATAGGATAACTGGCAAGAGTGGAAAAGTCCAGCAATGTCTCCATTATAAAATTATCATACTTGATTTTGAATCCCTTCAATGCCTCACATCTCTCAAAGTCTATAACTTTGGATAGTCCTTCATCCCTTCCCTCACTGATAGTCAATCATCTTTGACCTCTGGAATTCCCGCCTTAAAACCTCTCAAGGGAATACAAATCTGGTCCAGGCAAACTTTCCATAACTTAATATTTGACATAACTTAATCTTTGAGGAATCTGTGGAATGCGTCGGGTTACTTTTTAGGGCAGTACATTATGGAGCCCACCTGGAAACCGGCTATTTTAGATTTGGTTTTATGTAATGAGGAAAGATTAATAAGGGATTTTGTTGTTAAAGATCCTCTAGGGTCTATTGACAACAATATGATAGAATTCGAAATGCACTTTGAATATGAGCACCACAGGTCCATAACCACTGTCTTCAATTTAAATAAGGGCAATCATAATGGTTGAGGGAGAAGTTGTCTAAGATAACTGGGTATAAACAAGTTAAGAGACAGGTCAGTAGATGAACAGTAGCAGATATTCAAACAACTAGTGTAGAACGCTCAGCAGAAGTTTATCTTAATCAAAAAGAGGGATTCAATGAGAAAGAGGCACAATCTGTGGTTAACAAAGGAGAGATAAGGATAATGTGTAGCGACTCACTGTCCGAGCAAGCGAACCAGCTCGGCGGTTGAGGTGTGTGTCGTCGGAACGGCGAGGCCCAAGATGGCGCTGGGCCTTCGTCTTCCCCGAGCGACGGGGAGAACCCGTGCGCGGGAAAATTTTGATGACGTAGCGCATACGTCATTTTCGTTTTTGGTGGGCGGGAACCGTTCCTCTTAAAAGGCCCACGCAAGGTGGTAAAATAAATCAGTTTTGTTCTGCAGCTCATCGACTAGTGTCTTACTTTCGCATCGTGGTAGCAGCTGCTACAAATGTTAAATTGAAAAGTCAGGTATACAAGTGGAAAGGGTTTTATGGTAGACCAGAGGACTCGGAAGATTTAGAATCTTGCAGCAGAAGACCAAAAATCTTATAAGAAGGGAGAAAGTGAATCTGTAGAGAAAACTTGCATGTAGTATAAGAGCAAACAGTAAAAGTTTTTATGTATATATAAATAGGAAGAAGGCAGCTAAGGTAAATGTGCGCTCTCTAGAGAATGAGGCTGGTGAATTAATATCAGCAAACAAAGAAATGGAAAATATATTGAATAATTTTTTTGCATAATTCTTCACTGTGGAAGACATTGCTAATATCCCTAAGATATCAGACGAGCTAGTTTCAAATAACATGGTAGAACTTACAAAAATCCCAGTTAGAAAGGATAAAATATTGGAGAAACTCAGGGATTAAAGGTAGATAAGTCATAAGGACCTGATGGACTGTTTGTTTGGGTTTTAAAGGAAGTGGCTGCAGAGAAAATGGGCCCATTGGTTGAAATTTTTCATAACTCCAAGAGGGTACCATAAGATTCAAAATTAACGGATGTGACTCCCTTGTTCAAAAAAGTCGAAGGCAGGGAACTACAGGCCAGTTAGTTTAACAGCAATTATTGGCAAGATATTAGAGTTAATAATCAGAGAGGAAATAACTAATCATTTAGGAAAGCTGTATGTAATTGAACCAATTAAACAGGAAATCATGTTTGGCATATTTACTCAAATCCTTTCAAGATGTAACAGGGAGAGTTGATCAAAGGGGACCTTTTGATGTAATGTATTTAGATTCCCACAAGGCATTTGACAAGAGGCTGGTGCATACATTAAAAGCCTATGGCATTGAAGGAAATGTGTTAGAATGGATTGAAAACTGGAAACAGAGAGTTGGAATAAATGTTTCCTTTTCACACCTGAAGAAGGTGTGAAAAGTGGAGCACCACAGGGATCAGTTCTTGGCCTGCAATAGTTCACTATTTACATTAATGACCTGGAGGAAGGAACAGAATGTAAGGTTTCCAAATTTGCCAATGTTACAAAAATAAGTGGAAGGGCATGTTGTGACAAGGATACTGTGATTCTGAGTTGGGATAGAGATATATTGAGTGAGTGGGCAAAAGACTGGCAAATGTGGTGCATTAATGCAATAATTAAGGTCATGCACATTGGTGAGAGAAATCAAAGGATTGTTACCTAAATGGAGAGAGACTGCAAGTGAGCGAAGTAGAGAGGGAGCTAAGTGTTCCAGTGCATGAATCACAAAAAGCTAGCAAGCAGGTCCAACAAGTACTTAAGAAGTCAAACGTCACTTTGGCCTTCATTTCAAAGGGGTTGGAGTTTAAAAATAGGGAGGTTTTTATTGCAGTTTTACAGGGTGAGGCCTCACCTGGAATACTGCAAAAACTTTAGTCCCCTTCCCTCAAAATAGATATAGCAACATTGGAGGCAGTCCAATGGAGATTCATCAGCTAGTAATGGGGATGAGAGGATTGCCCTACCAAAAGAGGTGAAATAGTTTGGGTTTGTATCCCTTGGAGTTTAGAAAAATTGGGGGTGACCTTATTCAAACATATAAGATCTTAAGGGGGCTTGAAAGGGTAGATGTTGGGATGTTTTCATGAGTGGAGAGTCTCGAACAAGGAGACATAACTACAAGGGGCTAAGCATTTGAAACTGAGGTACATAGAAATTTCTTCTCACGGAGAGTGGCGAATTTCTGGAATTCTGTGTCCTGGCAGATGATAGAAGTTGGATTGTTAGAAGTATTTAAAGTGGTGATGGATAAATATTTGATAGATTGAGGAATAGAGGGGTATGGAGAAGAGGAGTTGAGGCCAGCATAGATCAGCCGTGATCATATTAAATGGCGGGACAGGCTTGAAGGGCCTGATGGCCTACTCCTGCTCCTATTCTGTTGTGTTCTTGTGTTCTTATAATTAAATTTTCTAAATCCCATAATTTTTATGCCCGTAGCTCAGCTAGTACACACTATGATAAGATGATTGGAGGGTGACAATGGTCTGTGGGAAGAGATCGTAAGAAACCTGAAAACATTGGCAAGTTTTATGATTGCTACATCACTTGAAAGGTTTTAAACTGGAGTGTGAATATATTATGCCAGAAAACTGGTTGCAAAACATTGGGCATTCCCTATTTAAAAATTGGTAATTTGTCTCATCCAACATTATATTTACTATCATATTTTCTTGATAAAAAATAATCCGTTGTTTTCTAGTGAATTATATTGTGCCTCTGGCAGATCAAAGTGTGGAAGTATTTTTAAGAATATAATTTATTTGCCAGACAAAGCAGACAATAACAAGCAGTTCTAAGCAGAGACAATCCAATTTCGAAAAGTAGGGCTCCTTGTCATCTAATCAGAATGTAGTTTGTTACACATCCCCAAAAGTGGTGCTGGATGACAAAGTTGCAGAGGTAGCTGTGCTCACAAGCTCGAAGTAACCAACTGTCGATCATTTACAGAGTTTGAGCTAATGTCATGTTGTTTCAGCAATGTGAGTTACAGAGCAAAGAGAATGACAGAGCACACCAGAACAGCTGCTCCACCTTAATTCTCATCCTTGTGTTCAAATCCCTCCGGAGCCTCACCAACACATTGCTCTGTCCTCTGGTTGATTCTATAACTCCTTTATCTTCTGTGGCTTCTGTGGTCCTCCAAACCCTGATTTCCTGGGCATCATTGATTTCCAGTGCTGTGTCATTGGCTACATGGTCCCTAAACTCTGCATTCCCTTCTGTGGAGAGGAGGCTGGTTTCCATGATGTGCTGAGATCCATCTGCAATTCTCTGCGTGACAAGGTAGAATGTGAGGTCAAGAATCCATCTTATCGAACAAGGGGTCCACTCAATATTCTTACAACAGCAGGATGGAAGCTGTCCTTGAGCCTGGTGGTACATCATGTGTTCAAGTCTTGTTCCTACTCTTCACCCAATGAAATGAACTGTTGACTGCAATAGGCTGTGTAAAGAATTCATCATCATTCCATAATAGACTTTCCCTTCTTCTTTCCCCACACCCAGCTCCTTTCCCTTCCAAGACCTGCTAAAAGCAATTGCATTTCCTGTCTTTATTTCAATTTTCCAGTACCTACAGCATTGTGCTGTTTTAAGCAGCAAATGAGCAACTGAAACCTACTTCAGCCAATAAACAATTCGCTAATGGAGACACAGGAGACTGCAGATGCTGCAATCTGGAGTAGAAAACAAACTGCTGGAGGAACACAGAGGGTAAGCAACATCCATGTTCCTCCAGCAGTTTGTTTATTGCAATGACTCGCTAATGCTCTGTTAGTTTAAATTACCAGCTATTCTCCATTATTTTAGAGAGAGATACTGAGACATCTCCAACCCTGCCAACTTCAGAGAATTAGCACATGCAGATGAGATCTGAGGAATTTCAGGCTCTATCTATTAGCTTGTTAGGAATATATTACGGATCAATTTGTGTTTGTAACACCTTCCTTGTTGAGTGCTCTACGTTTCTTGCTGCCTCGGCAAAGCAGCCAACATAATCAAAGACCCCTCCCACCCTGGACGTTCTCCCTTCGGCCCCCTCCCATCATGCGGAAGATACAAAAGCTTGAAAGCACATACCACCAGGCTCAAGGACAGCTTCTATCCTACTGTTATAAGACCATTGAATGGACTTCTTGTATAAGGTGGACTCTTGACCTCACAATCTACCTCGTCATGGCTTTGCACCTTATCGTCTGCCTACACTGCACTTTCTCTGTAACTGTAACCGTATATTCTGCATCCTGTTATTACTCTTCCCTTGATGTACTAATGTGATGAAATGATTTGTATGGATGGCATGCAAAACAAAGTTTTTCACTATAACTTGGTACATGTGACAATAATATACCAATTTATCAATTTATGTATACTTGGTTATAGAAGACACATTTGTGCATCAAATATACATGCCGGTTTTTGTTGATGTATATTGTATGCCCCTCCATATTCTGCCTGCTATTACTTCCTCATGAATTAGCTGATCATCTTTCTCATCCTGAATGCTTTCTGGAACAGAACAGCTGCCATGCTTGCCAGTGTAATAAAACTAATCACACCATATAAAAGTAAGCAAACCTGATTCAGATGGTAGTACCTTGAAATCAGAAGCTTGGGAGTTCAAGTCACATCCTGGAGCACAAAATACAGGTGGTGCCTCTAGGGCAGTTCTGAGGAAGAGCTGCACTGTCAGATGTCCCATAATTTTGGGTGCAACTTTAAACTGAGGCCTTGTCCGGACAATGTAAAAGATCATACTGCACTTTTGATAGAAGAATGGGAGTGCTTCTGTCTTTTGCTCTGCCCACTGTTTATGCTTCAACAAACAGCCAAAATCAGATCATCTGACCATTGTCTCATTGCTGTGCAGAAATTGATAACTATGTCTCTTACACTAGAACAAGAACTGTACTTCAAAATTTATTTCAGTAGCTGTAAAGCACTTTGGGTTATACTGAGACTGTAAGAATCACAATGTGAATGTAACCCTTTCTTTTAAATTACTGTATGAAACCTTAATATGCAAAGATTCTACATCAGTACAGATTTCATGTAAAGGACTAAGCAGAGTGTATGATCGCAAAGTAATCTCAAGCTAGTATCACTGCTAATTTTTGGATATTCATGAGTTTGAGCTTGCTTTGCAGGCATGAGTCTTGTCACGAACATTGTCTCAGTAGGACAATTCAGAAAGCAGCCAGCTTGATGTTGAATTGAATCATCCCTGTAGTCTTGCCTTTGGGTTGGTCTCAGACATGTTAAGGCATCACCCTTCATTGTTTCTGACAGGCAGAGAGGCTTGATCACAGTTGTGTTTGTTGAAAGCCCAGAAAAAGGCATATTATTATCTGCTTTCCTTTTAACCATTTCTTCCAGAAGAAGTAAGGAATTTTACATTAATTATAAAATAAAACAGCCATGCAGAGGACAGGTGATCTACAGTGCACACAGACTGCAGAATAATCAATCTGATCTACTATTGAAGGAGAGTGGGGAAATGCTGAGCTGTGAAACAAATTCAATGATGTTTGCAAAGAGCTAGGTCAAGTCAAGCCGCGTTTATTGTCATGGGCACAAGTATGGAGAGATACAGGTACAATGAAAAACTTGCTTGCAGCAGCATCACAGGCATGTAAGTTCAGACAACACACAGAATATAAATTATACATAAATTATACCAGACAATGAAGAGAAAAAAAAGACTGGCAAAACAAGACATTAGTGCAAAAAACACCATAATCAGAGACAAGTCCATGGTAGTGCAAATGGTGGACCGTGGTGATCTGTTGCTGAGCTAGGATTAGGGTTGTTCAAGAACCTGATGGTTGCAGGTAAGTAGCTTTTCCTGAACCTGGTGGTGTGGGGTATCAGGCTTCTGTAAGCCCTACCTGATGGTGGCAGTGACAGAACAAGCATCAGAGACTGAATGACTTAAAACTCATGCTTAAATTCTATAGGAACCATATCATTAAAGCTCTTTCATTCTGCATCAGATCAAGAGTACCTTTTCAGTAGGAGCAGAGTGTCCTGTCGCTGGTTTCAAAAGAATGACCCCAGATAACGTTCCATTCATAGATGCTGCCTGACCTGCCGTGTTCCTCCAGCACTTTTAGTGTATTGCTCCAGATTGCAGTATCTGCAGAATTTCTTGTGGCCCCAGATAACATTCCTTCCCAATGCAAATCAACTTTGTGGTGGGGGCTTCAGATGGGTCATAGGCCTCTCGTAGACATGTGATAATTTTGTCCTTTTCTGATAGGGGGAGTAATCTAGGTGGTAAGCAGGGGCTTTCTGCCTTCCACAAGGGCTTGGTAAATCAGATTAAAAAGGCAGTCAAGCTGCCTCCCTTTATTAGTTGAGGAACAGAGTACTAGAGCGGAGAAGTCATGCTAGAAATTAACACAGCACCACACACCACATTACATGAAAGATGTGATTGCAGTAGAGAGGGTGCAGAAGAGATTTTTGAGGATGCTGCCAGAACTGAAAAGTTGGAGCCATGAGGAAAAATTGGTCAGGGTAGGAATGTTTTCTCTGAAACCAGGTGAAGGGGGTCTTAATTGGTGTCTGTAAAAATATAAGAGGCCTAGATAGAGTAAATAATAAGGAACTATAAGTGTAAAGTGCATTTTGGGAAATTAAACCAGGGCGGGACATACACAGTGAATGGCAGGGCCCTGGGAGGTACCTAGGTATGCAAGTACATAGTCCCCTGTAAGTGGGAACACAGGTAGACAGGGTGGTGAGGAAGGTATATGGCATGCTTGCCTCTGTCAGCAGAGGTATCGAGTATAAGAGTTAGGACGTCATGTTACAGCTGTATTAAACGTTGGGTAGGCTGCACGTGGAGTATTGTGTGCACTCTGGTCACCACACTGTGGGAAGGATGTGGTTAAGCTAGAGGGGGTGCAGAAAAGATTCACCACGATGGTACCTGGATTGGACAGCTTGAGTTATCAGGAGAGATTCGAGAGGTTAGGTCTGTTTTCCCCTGAAGCAAAGGAAGCTGAGAGGTGACATGATAGATGTATATAAAATTAAAAGAGGCATAGATAGGGTAGATAGCTAGTATCTGTTTCCCATGGGAGGGGTGTCTAAAACTAGAGGGCATAGGCTTAAGGTGAGAGGGAGGAGGATGAAAGGAAATCTGAGGGGTAAATTTTTCACACAAAGAATACAGTAGTTGGTATTTGGAATGAGCTGCCAGAGGAGGTGATGGTGGCAGGAACAGTAACAACATTTAAGAGACATCTTGACAGTAAGGTGAATGGAGGGACAAAGGATTAATGCAGGTAAGTGGGATTATAGATAGGCAAAGATGCAGTGGGCCATGGGGCCTGTTTCTCTGCTGTACAACTTGATGATTATTTCTCTGAGCAGAGCAGTCAAAAACCAGAGAACAAAATTAAAGTAATTGATAGAATGTCTAGAGAGGAGATGAGGAAAGTATATTTCTGGTCAGTTTGTGGAACTCACTGTCTGAAGGGATGATAGAGGCAGAATCCTCATCACATTTACGTGGTACTTGGATGTACATTTGGAGAGGCTGATCTGCAGGATGACAGGGCTGGAAGGCGAGTTTGGTGGGGTAACTCTTTCTCAACTGCATTGGTGTGATGGGCCAAATTGCCTCCTGTGTTGTAAATTTTTTATGATTTGTATGATTCTAGTTCAGTGCTGAAAGAATGCATTTATAGTCCAGCATCTCAATTATTAAAATAACGGATGGAGTAGGTGGAATGGATTGTGGTAAAAGTTAGATTAACAAATAGTTAATGGATTAAATCACAAATCTGCTTCACATGATCTTCAGCAGCAGAGTTTGATTATTCAGTTCACCCTTTTCAAGTAACTTACAGTTTAGTTTTGGGTCAAGACTTTAAATTCACTTATGAATTTATTTAAAGATTTACTGTCAAGTGACCAGTTAGGAACAAGATAACCACAGGAGGTTTAATTTGAAGGCTTAATAATCATTTGAATGCACATGCCTTGCGTTTTTGATCAGAAATCTTAAATAGTGACTGAAGTTAATAGATCTTGAGAAATCAGCAAGATTTGTTAGTTGAAATTTTTATTGAAAAGTCCTGGTGAGAATCAGGAAATAGCGACAAGGATGGTAGAGGTTTAAAATGTCTGGACCCATTTTATTGCAGGGTGAGATCAGTGTATGTGGAGTCTTCTGTGAACCACAAGTTGGTAAGATGAAGCCAGGGAAATTTATCTGTTGGTCCTTATTTCCAGATCCAACTCCTTCACACCAGTCCAGGCAGGAATCACTGCCTGGCTGGTGGGAGCAAGGATTCCAGCAGCAGGAAGCCACTATGCTGGATCCGTGGGAACAGTTCTTGACAGTTGGGTCTAGGGGAGTTGGGTTGGAGGGATTGTAATCAAAAGAATGAGAAATAGGGAGGTCCAGAAGTTCCCAGAGGGGTAAATCAGCCCAGGTATATTAACAGAGAGACAGGGGGGATGTGGATTTAAAATCAGGCCTTCATTGAAAACCATTTCACTTACTGCCATTGTATCACACCACTCATGAATTAGAGTAGCTGCTTTAGCCTAGGAAGGCTTCTGTGTGCCCTGTATTTCTTTACTCTGATGAAGTTAAAGATATATATACACACGCATGTTCCTAGTAAGCATTTTCCCCCATTTTTGCCAGTTTTCTTCCTAGCACCCACACAATCATTCTTCAACTCTTCAAAATGGTGAGGAGTGCTCATCAGCTGTTCATAACCTTGGTCAACCTCCAGCTTTGTCTGCTCTCCAGCAGGAGGCACTAGAATGGGAGCTTTGCTGGAGTTTCACTGGACTAAAAATGTTATGGGACTTGAGCCCAACAGACTTGTGCAGAGAGTAGAAGGGCTGTTTGGACTGAATGCCCTGTTTTCATTTGTGAATTCAGTGGATTCTTCAAGGCTTCAGTGAGAAGGCACAGGTAAGAACAGGTAAGGTTTTCATTTTGTTGTCTGTAAATCCTTAGTCTTTGATTCAGTGTAGGCAGGATGGTAGTTAGGGCAGTGGAATGCTCCTCCTGCAAGATGTGGGAAGTCAGTATGACTATATTTGCAGTCAGGATGACTGTATCTGTAGAAAATGCACCTAACTACGGCTCCTGACAGACCGGGTCAAGGAACTGGAGCTGAAGTTGGATGTACTCAGGACCATCGGGGTGGCTGAAAATCTCATAGATGAGACTTTTACTGAGGTGGTCACACCCAAAGTACAGGCTTCGGATAGGTGGGTGACCACCAGGAGGTGTAAGCAGTCAGTTCAGGGTTCCCCTGTGGCCATTCCCCTCAGCAACAAGTATACCCCTTTGGATATTGCTGGGGGGTGGTGGTGATAACCTATCAGGGCACAGCAGCAGCAGCCAGGTCAGTATCACTGTGGCCAGCTCTGCGGCTCAGCAGGGAAGGGTAAAGTCAAGCAGAGCAATAGTGATAGGAGATTTGATAGTTGGGGAGACAGACAGGAGATTCTGTGGCCATGAAAGAGATGTCAAGATGGTGTGTTGCCTCCCAGGTGCCAGGGTCGAGGATGTCTCAGAGCAGCTGCAGAATATTCTCAAGGGGAAGGGTGAGCAGCCAGAGGTCGTGTTGCACGTTGGCACCAATGACATAGGTAGAAAGGGGGAAGGAGTCCAGTGCAGTGAGTATTGGGAGGTGGGAAAGAGGCAGAAAAGCAGGACCTCCAAGGTAGTAATCTCTGGATTACTCCCAGTGCCACGTACTAGTTAGGGCAGTAATAGGATGATAAAGCAGATGAATGAGTGGCTAAGGAACTGGTGCAGAGGGCAAAGTTTCAGGTTCTTGGATCATTGGAACCTCTTTTGGGGCAGGGGTGACCTGTACAAGAGGGAAAGGTTGCACCTCAACTGGATGGGAACCAATAGCCCGGCCAGGAGGTTCGCTTGTGCTACTCTGACAGGGGGATGGGAACCAGAGCACTGGGTCAGAAAGTGGAGGGATTGAGAGGAAGGTAGATGGTCATGACCAGTAAGAATAGGCAGGAGCAAGGTAATAGACACAATGGGATGGATGGGTTGAAGTGTGTGTGTATTAATGCTAGGAATATTGTGGGTAAGGGTGATGAATTTAGAGCATGGATCAGTACATGGAACTATGATGTTGTGGCCATAACAGAGACTTGGTTGAGAGAGGGACAGGAATGGGTGCTTAATGTTCCAGGGTTTTGATGTTTCAGAAAAGATAGAGAAGGAGGTAAAAAAGTGGGGGGGGGGGGGGGGGGGGGGGGATGGGAATTGCACTACTAATCAGGGACAATAACACAGCTGCACTCAGAGGGTACATAATGGAGGGTTCATCCACTGAGTCTATATGGGTAGAACTTAAAAATAAGAAAGGTGCAATCACTCTGATGGGATTATACTACAGAACCTCCAATTGCCACTGGAACATTGAGGAACAGATATACAGGCAGATCAGGAAAAGGTCTAAAAACAATAGGGTTGTTGTAGTGGGGGACTTCAACTTCCCTAATATAAACTGGGACTTCCTTAGTGCAAGAGGTTGAGATGGGGCAGAATTTGTTAGGTGCATCCAGGAGGGTTTCTTAAATCAAAATGTAAATAGTCCAACAAGAGGAGGGGCCATACTGGACCTGTTGCTGGGTAACGAGCCTGGCCAGATGACTGCCTTTCAGTGGGAGAACAGTTAGGGAACAGTGATCGCAATTCCTTAAGTTTTAAGATAGCTATAGATAAGGATAAGTATGGACCTTGTGGGAGAGTAGTAAATTGGAGCAGGGCAAATTACGAGAGTATTAGGCAGGAACTAGGGAGAGTTAATTGGGAACAGCTGTTTTTGGCAAGTCCACATCTGACATGTGGAGGGTGTTTAAAGACCAACTGCACAGAGTACAGGACAGGTATGTTCCAGTAAGAAGGAAGGACAAGCATGGCAAGGTCGGGGAACCTTGGATGTCAAGGGAGGAGGTGAATTTAGTCAAGAAGAAAAAGGAAACATACTGTATGTAAGGCTTAGGAAGCTAAAATCAAATGAGAGCCCTTGAGGATTATAAAGAAGCCAGAAAAGAACTCAAAAAAGGGAATTAGAAAAGCCAGGAGGGGCTATGAAAAACCCTTGGCAAGTAGGATTAAAGAGAATCCCAAGGCATTCTACACATACATCAAGAGCAAGAGGATAACTAGGGAGAGGGTAGGACCACTCAAGAATAAAGGAAGGAACATGTGGTTGGAGGCAGAGGATGTAGGTGAAGTCTTAAATGAGTACTTTGCATCAGTATTTACCAGGGAGAAGGACATGGAGGATAGGGAGATCAGTGCAGAGCATGCTTGGGCATTTCGAGATAAAGAAGGAGGTAGTGTTGGGTCTCTTAAAGAATATTAAGGTGAATAAGTCCCCAGAGCCTGATGGGATAATCCCCAGGTTATTGAGAGAGGCAAGAGACGAGATTGCTGGGGCCTTGACCAAGATCTTCATGTCCTCTCCAGCCACAGGTGATGTCCCAGAGGAATGGCGAGTAGCTAATGTTGTTCTGTTATTCAAGAAGGGAACCAGGGATAATCCTGGAAACTATAGACCGGTGAGTCTCACATCAGTGGTAGGGAAGTTACTGAAGAGGATTCTTAGGGATAGGATTCATGAACATGTGGAAAACCATGGCCTAATTAGGAACAGTCAGCATGGCTTTGTGCGGGGCAAGTTGTGTCTTACTAACTTGATGGAGTTTTATGAGGAGGTGACGAAGGTGATTGATGAAGGTAGAGCTGTGGATGTTGTCTACATGGATATTAGTAAGGCATTTGACAAGTTCCCCCATGGGAGGCTCATCCAGAAGATTAAGGTGCTTGGGATCCATGGTGAATTGGCTGTTTGGATTTGGAATCGGCTTGCCCATAGAAGACAGAGGGTAGTGGTCGATGGGACTTATTCTGGCTGGAGGTCTGTGACTAGTGGTGTTCCGCAGGATTCTGTACTGGGACCTCTGCTGTTTGTGATATATATAAATGACCTGGATGAAAATGTAGATGGGTGGGTTAGTAAGCTTGCAGATGATACAAAGATTAGTGGTGTTGTGGATAACGCAGAAAATTGCCAAAGGATACATTGGGATAGAGATCAGTTGCAGATAATGGCAAAGAAATGGCAGATGGACTTTAACTTGGCCATATGTTAAGGGTTGCATTTTGGGAGATCAAATGTAGAAGGAGGAACACTGTTAATGGCAAGACCCTTAATAGTGTTGATGAGCAGAGGGATCTTAGAGTTCAAGTTCATAGCTCCCTGAAAGTGGCTACACAGGTTGATAGGGTGGTAAAGAAGGCATATGGCATGCCTGCCTTTATTAGTCGAGGCACTGAGTTCAAGAGTCAGGAAGTTATGCTGCAGCTTTATAAAACACTAGTTAGACCACATCTGGAGTATTGCATTCTGCTCTGGTTGCCTCATTATAGGAAGGATGTTGAGGCTTAGGAGAGGGTGCAGAAGAGGTTTACCAAGATGCTGCCTGGATTAGAGGGCATGTGCTATAATGGGAGGTTGGACAAACTTAGGTTGTTTTCTCTGGAGCAGCGGAGGCTGACAGGAGACCTGATAGAGGTTCATAAGATTATGAAAGGCATAGATAGAGTAGACAGCCAGTATCTTTTTCCCAGGGTTGAAATGTCTAATACTAGAGGACATGCATTTAAGGTGAGAGGGGATAAATTCAAAGGAGATGTGTGGGACAAATTTTTTACACAGTAAGTGGTGGGTGCCTGAAATGCACTGCCAGGGGTGGTGGTGGAGGCAAATACGATAGCGACATTCAAGAGGCTCTTACATAGGCACACAAATGTGCAGGAAATGGAAGGATATGGACATTGTGGAGGCAGAAGGGATTAGTTTCGCTGGGGATTTGATAACTAATTTCATTAGTTCGGCACAACTTTGTGGGCCGAAGGGCCTGTTCCTGTGCTGTACTGTTCTATGTTCTATGTTTTTCTAAAGCTAATATTTCCATATTTCCTTATGAGATAAAAGATGGCCATTTCAACCCATTGAGTCTGTGCTGGCTCACAGAGCAATCTTATTCCTTTTTCAATCCCTGTAATCTATTATCTTCCCACATTCCCATAACACTTCCCCCCCCCCCCCCAAGAATCTACCACTTAGCTACAAGATAGATGTAATCTACTGTGGCCAATTAACCTACCAGCCTGGACACCTGATATGAATGAAAATGCTCCCATGTTAATTATTGCAGCTCACCTCAACTGATATGAGAGATATCTTCAACTGATTCCTACGTCGGGTCTTTGAAAGAACTATCTAATTCATCCTATTTTCCCTTATAGCACTGAAATGGCTAAGAGTTGCTTATTTTTGAAATTCTGTGCAGCAGGGATTATATTTTCTTCAGTAGTCATACATTGCAAAAAAAATGAAGGATACTTTAAGGAGGGTCAGTGAAGTGTGACTTTTATTTCCACAATTTTCAAACTAAACAAGTGTTACAAACCATATTCCCCATGGTAATAAATTCTGATGCAATATTGCTGATTTTGCGATTGTGTGCAGTTTTGTTTTGTGCTTGGAGATCTGTCTAAGGCAATATGAATGTTGATATTCTTAGCACAAAATGGTTCATTTTTCCAGAACTGTGCAGAAGTGGAAGTAATCTTTGCTCCAGGAATAAGGTCTGTTCTACCATGTTGCTGGGTCATGTGAGATTCTCAAATGCCAAAATAGCATGCTGGCATTTGTTCAAAGCACAGCTTGTGCAGGCAGCAAATAACAGCAGGGGAGTTTTTTCTCTGTGGTTCTACCTGAATGAAGCAAATTTCCACCAAGAACCACAACAGATCCCCTGGCAGATATCCCTGGAAATGGACAGTTCCTGAGTTAAGCTGTGGCACAGCCTTCTGCTCTGCAGAACACCCATCTCCCAACTGGGATTTCTGCCTGTTGAATCCATGCTAGGTTAACCTGGTGTAAGTACAGCAAGCTTATTCAAATGAACGGGAAAAGCTGGCTGTCAAGAGAAAGGTGAGTGGGACTTTTATATTTGAATTAATTAAGTTAGTTTATATGTCTTAATTGTCTGTGTGTGTGTGTGTGTGTCTGTGTGTGTGTGTGTGTCTGTGTGTGTGTGTGTGTGTGTGTGAGAGAGAGAGAGATTTCTAAGATATTTATTTATTAGTCACATGTACATCGAAACACACAGTGAAATGTGTCTTTTTTATGCTTTACTGAGAATGTGCTGGGGGCAGCCTGCAAGTGTCGCCACTCTTCCAGCGCCAACATAGCATGCTCACAGCTCCTAACCCGTACGTCTTTGGAATGTGGGAGGAAACTGGAGCACCTGGAGGAAACCCACACAGACATGGGAAGAATGTACACGCTCCTTACAGACAGCGGCGGAATTGAATCCAGGTCACTGGCGCTGTAATAGCGTTACACTAACCACTACATTACAGTGCTGAGAGATATGTTTGAAAAACATTGCGGAAGTTTTTATTGTTTACACAAGAACACCAGAGAATAGGAGTAGGAGTAGGTCACCAGGCCCCTCAGGCCTTCCCCACCATTCAATATGATCATGGCTGATCTATGTTGGACTCAACTCCTCTCCTGTTCCAGTTCCTCATAACCCTGAATTCCTTGATCTTTCAAAATCTATCTCCACCTTAAATATACCTAATGATCTGGATTTGTGCCTGCAATTCATATTTCCTGTTGGGACTCCAAAACAGCTCATAGAACGGCTTTGCTCCTGGGGGATCTTGTAGCCAAATACTTTAAAGAGAAATTGTCAGAATAATTGTCTCAATAAGAGACAGGAGCAGGAGTAGGTTCAACACCAGCCACTACACCACCTCCATCACCTCCATCCAGGGACCCAGAGAATCCTTTCAGGTGAGACAGAGGTTCATCTGCACCTCCCTTAATATCATCTACTGCATTCAGAGCTCCAAGTGTGGCCTCCTCTACACTGGTGAGACCAAACGCAGACTAGATGGCCATTTTGCAGAACACCTGTCCATAACCACGACCTTCATCTCCCTGTTGCCAGTCACTTCAACACCCTCTCCCACACTATCACAGATATGTCAGTCTTCGGCCTCCTCCACTGCTAGGAGAAGTCCAAGTGCAAACTGGAGGAACAACACCTCACTTTCTGCCTTGGAACCTTGCAGCCTAATGGCATGAATATTGAATTCTCCCAGTTTAGGTCATCCCTACCCCCCTTTCCCACTAACCCCCCTCCCCACCATGCTTCTTTTCTTCTTCCCTTCCTTAACTTTTTTTTCTTCTTACCTTTGACCCATCCCCCAGTGGATCTGCTCTCCCCTCCTTCCCTGCAACTGCCTATCACTATCTCTTACCTGCATCTACCTAACACCACCCTCTGCCCACCCTGCCTCCCCTCTTTTGTCCACCTATCACTGCTCTGCTTTTCCCTCCTATATACTGGGCTTCCCCTTTTCCTATCTTCAGTCCTGAAGAAGGGTCCTGACCCGAAATGTTGGCCACCTGCTTTTCTCCATGGATGCTGCCTGACCTGCTGAGTTCCTCCAGCATCATCGTGTTTTTCATCTAGATTCCAGCATCTGCAGTCCTTTGTTTCTCTAACATTCAGTGGCTGACCTTTTACATTAAACCCATCCTCCCATCCGATCCCCACGTCCAGTCATGCTTTTTGTATCCAAAAGTCTATCAGTCCCAACCATGAATAAACCCAGTGATTGAGTGTCTATAGCCTTCTGGGATAAATAATTCCAAAGATCCACAACACTGTTAAGAAATCTCCCTTCACTTCAATTCTAAATGGCCTATTGCTTACCTTAAGTTAGTAATCCTTTGTTCAAGGATCTTTAACCAAGGGAAATAGCATCTGGCCAGTCAGGTCATCTGAGAATTTTAGTTTTAATTAAGTCTCATCTCATGCTTCTAAACTTCAGAGAATATGGACCTGTTCGAATAAGTCGGCACATATAAAAATAGGCCCTCTTGACCAAGGAAACCTTCCAATGAAAATCTGTTCAATTCCTTGGACTAAGGCAACACATCACTCCTTAAGCAGCAAACAATCTTCTGGGAGAACTCAGTGGGTCAAGCAGCATCTGTGGGAGGAAAGGAACTGTCGATGTTTCGGGTCAAAACCCTGTGCCAGGTGCTGATGCAGGGTTTCAACCTGAAACGTCAACAATTCCTTTCCTCCTACTGATGCTGCTTGATCCACTGAGTTCTCCCAGCAGATTGTTGCTCCAGATTCCAGCATCTGCAGTCTTTTGTGTCCCCATATCGCTCCTTAAGTATGAAAACCAAACTGAACTCAAAACTCCAAGTGCAGGGTCTCACCAAATCCTGTGCAGTTACATAACGTATTCCTTCCTCTTGTACTCCTCCCTTTTGTAATAAAGATTAATGTCTTTATCATTGTTTGCTGCATGTGAACTTGCATGCGTTAATCACAAATGCTCCTGTCCACCAATATTTCCAAATGTTAAGAACATAAGAAATAGAGGCAGGAGTAGACCATGTGGTCCAACAGGTCTGTTGTACTATTCAACTAAATCATATCTAACCTTGTGCTACATGTTCAATTTTAAACCCTATCCCAACCAATACCCCTTACTGTCCAACCATGATAGCCCATCTACACATTACCTCTATTTACCGTGCTGGTTACAGGTTTCAACAGGTTTCACTTCATACAATTGTGTCCAACATAGCAGCTGCACACAAATTTCACTAATTTGAATCAATTTTCCATTCTTACTTGCAAAAATGAGAAAATAATTTTTTTAAAAATGTGTCCTTTTCTTTTTGTAGGCTGGCCTTCTTGTTTTTGAATATATTACCTCGATTTCTAGGTGACAGACTCTGATATCCTGTGTGTGATGCACCAACTTCAGTGACCTTGTAGCTCATTGTTTAAATTTGACTGATTTTTTACTGCTTCTTTCTGGGCAGGCTAAACCTCTAAATCCTTCTTCACAGAGGGATTCACTAGCAGGCCTCAACTAAATCAATTACTGTACCATGCCCAAAAGTATATTCTTGGCAGACAACTTATGCTGCCCTTGTGTGAATAGAAAGAGGTGAGCATAATTTGTTTGGACATGCATTTTTGTCTAAACAACAAATAGCTCTT
Organism: Pristis pectinata; assembly: GCF_009764475.1. Taxonomy (NCBI): domain Eukaryota; kingdom Metazoa; phylum Chordata; class Chondrichthyes; order Rhinopristiformes; family Pristidae; genus Pristis; species Pristis pectinata. The sequence continues at coordinate 84,002,002 of NC_067409.1, read as the reverse complement.
TTATCCTCATTCATTGGGCATAACAGTGAAGTAACCTACCTTCTTTGCCCACCCCACCCTGATTCTATGGCTTAGAAATTGTCCACGTTCATGGTTCTAAAGCATTGCTCTTAAACAAAACACATTATGAAATCCTTTCAGTGAATATTGATTATAAAACACATAGAAATATGTGGAAAGTACAACATCTTAATTGTTAAATATCTTTGTGTTACTACAGGAAGGAGACAACTGGATTAAGCACAACCCCTCAGGTTCTATTCGGTCATGTATTATTATAACGCAAGAATCTAACAGCACATAAATTATCAGCATATCCTTCAATGCATTCATTGCCTGAAATGATTGAGAGGAAATATAATGGGTTCTGATTTCGGTTGATGGAGAAAAGATCAGAAATCACCTGGACATAGGAACACTTGAAAACCAAGGCAGTGGAGTGACCACCTGTAAAGAATCTACATGATTTTCTTTCATTTGTATTTACAGGTATATGTTCTATTCTCAAATTTACAGTTTTTGTTACTCTCGGGAAATTCAGAGTGGCCGGTAACAGGCTCGGAAATACCTGTACTCTTTGACTTCCTTGTGAGCTGTGATCCTGTAATGGGTTCCTGTAGTAGTCTGTTTGTCAATGGCAAAATCCTTGCCTTTATTAGTGGAAAAAATTACTTGCAAGGTATTAAGGCACTTTCAAAGTCCATATCATATTTACATGGCTTTGTTCTTCAATGGTTCAGTTCGAAACTTTGCAATAACCCAGACTGTAGCACACTCTGCTGGTAGTAACTATATTGCCAACAAGTTAAGCAGCAAGAAAACAAATAAGACCAATGTTTACCACAGGGAAGAGACCACTGGATTAAGTATAACCTCTTAGGCTCTACTTGTCCATGTATTATTATAATGCAAAAATCTAACAGCACAGAAATTGTTGACATATTCTTCAGGACATCCAGTATTAAAATCAAGATAGCTATGTTATAGTTTGATATGTAAACATAAAAGAACAGAATTCAGAGGAATTGAATTAATAGGTTACATAGTCAGAAATTGTCTCACAATTCAATGCAAGCTAAAACTTTGGTGTCACTTGCAGTTTTAGAAGTTAAACAATGGCACTCAACAACCTTGGTTACTTGCATACTCTTTATGTTTATTTATCATCATTGCAGTTTACATATGTGTAAATGTCCCTTTAAAAACTAAATGTACCACATGGTATAAGTTGTCCCAAGCACTGTAGTTCAGATGACAACAACTGCCTTCAATAAAGGTTGTTCTGTTCAGAGCTCTTCTTCCGTTTCAAGAGTGTTGGCAATGTTGACAGACAGTAAGGGCTGGGCAGACATCTATTTTACTGTGGGTCAACGAGTGAAGCTGGTATTGCATCATTGTGCCAGTAAAAGGTTAGGACAGAAGGAAACGATTACAGAAATGCCTGCTGAAACCACCACAAGATTGAGAAACAGAAAAATAACAAGCTGGTTAGAGAAGTAGACCAGGGTGAAGTGACCCAGAGGAAAAGACATTCTGTCAGTGGAAGACAGTCTTACTCCAGAGACTTGAGCACATTATGAGTAGCCTGAATTAAAGGTGTCACGTGTACACAATTTAAAAGCAATTGGACTATTCACAAACTTAAGGCCAGCAGTTCAGAGGAAGATTCTGTCATTACTGAAGAGTTTGAACAGTACAAGAGAGGCAGTTCACAGATGTTTCAGACAGCAGCTGTGTAATTACAGAAGTCCACAAGTAAGCTGAGAAGAAACCAAGTATAGATTGAACTGCATTGGAGAGAGGACCTCATTGCAATGGAGAGGAGATTCCTAAGCAATGAAGATCCTTTGAGTAATCATGGACTTACTAACACAGCACAGCCAGAGCTTAACAGGACAGACAGAAAACACTTGTGTCAGTCATTCCGGACAGGGAAAGTCAGAGGGGGTGGCTTTGTGAGTGCAAACGTGACAGCAGGAAAGAGAAAATGTCCTTTTTGTTTAAGGAGTCAGAGTGGGAAAACCCCACAGTGGGTTTTCAGGCGATGTGAAAACCAGAGTCACAAAGATGGAGACCTTTAAGAAACAAGCAAAGTATAAAATGTTGCAACTGAGTTCAAAATAGTCACTAATGTACATATATCATTGTAACAACTGATGGAGTTATTTGCCCTTTTAATCTTTTGGGTAGACAGAAGTGCATTTGGTTAGTAGAATACATATTACAATGCATACAAAGTTATCAAGCCAATTAAGTTGAATCAACAATTGCTGAACTATAGGAGGCCCACATGGAGAAGTAATCCTATGGAATTATTAATGACTGGAATAGATAATTCAGTGATGTCAAGTGCAGGTTGCAGTAAAGAGTCTGGTCAATGAATTTAGGTAATTTAAATTTAATTTAATTCTTTTGAGAAATTAAATGAATTTCCAGTTGGTTAAATTTATAAATGTATAGATGCAAATACTTAACCACTTGGAAAGAAAGGTTGAAAATCAGCAATGCAGCTGCAACATAGCCAACAGCAGCTCCTGGGGCCGAGGGTCCATCTGAACGTAATCTGATATTGCAGCTTTTACAGAAAAAATACTTCAGAAATGTTTTGTTTTTTAAGGAAACTAGTCACAGAACTGTAACCCTCATAAAAATTGCATCAACTTTACTCAGTAATGCATCCAAGCAGGTCTCCACAGATCTTTCCTTTCTGCTTTGTTCTAAGTGGCTGGTTAAAGTTAGACTACATGAATTACAAAATAAGACGGCAGAAATTCCAAATAATGTAATTCCTTATAGGCATTCCTAATGTAGCCATTTATATGCACCCCAATCAATTGTTTGCCATCTCCCCACCCCCCTCCTGAAGCCATGGGCCTCCAGCTGGGACAAAACTCCATGAGAAATGAGTGCCTTCTCTCACATGAATGCCAACATTTTGAGTGTCAGAAAGCAAATGGATCCTGATAACATCATGGCCTTGAAGTTAGATTGTGTTGCGCTGTTAATATCAAGGTTATGTGATTGCCAGGACAACCAGCTCTCCACAGCACAATGCTGGACTGGAACTCATATTTTATCTTTTTACTCCAGGCCCCTCTCAATCATAATACCAATCAACTCCCATCACCACCCCCCCCTTCCCATCCCCAATTCCTACCACCACCTATCTCCTGTTTTGGCCCTCCAGCCTGGACCTCCCCACACCTACCTCCCCAACCCTCCAGCTGACCCACCCTCCAGTCCTGGAACCACTGATCCCAATGCTCATTTGCTGTATTAAAGTTGTAAAAGAAAACCAAGAAAAAGCCTTTTAACATGAAAGAACTAAATTGGATAGACCTCAAATAACGGCATGGCAATGCTCAATTATGGATGAGTCCATTTAAATTAATGCAAACAACACTGAGCCTTGCCTGGATGAGTGCAGCTCCATTCACATTTGAGAAGCTTGACATTATCCAAGGGAAAGCAGCCCCTTTGATTGACATGCCATGCACCTCCAAAGGTGTCATTCCCTCCAGCACGGCTGCAGCATGTCCCATCTACAAAGTGCACCACAGTTACACACCCAGGCCACTCTGACAGCCCCTCCCAGACTGACGACCTCAACCACTGCATGGGAAGACCATAAGACCATCATCTGCATGATGCCCTCCATCCTAATTTGGAAATATAACACTTGTCCTTCGTTGTCATTGGGTCTAAATCCTAGAACTCCCTTTTGAGTAGTACTTTGGGAGTCCATTCACCAGAAGACTGCAGTGGTTAAAGAAGATGTCTCTTAGATAGCTATTGAGTTATAGAGATCTCATAGAGTTGTGCAGTACAGAAATGGGGGCTTTGGCCCTCCCTCTCCATGCTGCCCATCTTCACCACCTTCTCAAGGGCAATTAGGGAAGGTTGAGTGAGCTAGGGCTTTTCTCTTTGGAGCGTAGGAGGATGAGAGGTGACTTGATAGAGGTGTATAAGATTATCAGAGGCATAGATAGAGTGGACAGCCAGCACCTTTTTCCCAGGGCAGCAATGGCCAATACCAGAGGACATCCATTTAAGGTGAGTGGAGGAAACTTTAGGGGAGATATCAGAGGTAGGTTTTTCACACAGAGAGGGGCGGGTGCATAGAACGCACTGCCAGGGTGGTGGTAGAGGCTGATACAATAGGTACATTTAAGAGGCTCTTAGATAGGCACATGGATGTTACAAAATGGAGGGCTATGGGCTGTGTAGGAGGGAAGGTTTAGATTGATTGTGGAGTAGGTTTATATAGGTCGGCAGAATATCGTGGGTCAAAGGGCCTGTACTGTGCTTGTATGTTCTATGTACCTTCCTGCTGTTCATACTTCCCCTGCTCTGCCTGCTCAGAATGACAGTGTTGTGGGAGGAGAAACATGTGGCCTATCCTCGCACTGTCCAAGGACAACCAGAAGATAGTTGCACAATAAGCGGAGAACAAAACACCGTCATGATGATCCAACAGGTGGGAATGAGGAGGGGCTCCTGTTGATTGAACCACAGGGGATATAGTAATCACAACAAAATACTTATGTGAACTCACCCAGTAGATAGTGCAGTGGAGCAGGTTTGAGGCTGGGTGGCCCCTCTGCCCATCAGTCACAGGATGGTCTCCATATAAATGAGGCATTCTTCTCAGAGAACCTCCCTCCCGTGAATGCAGCTTCCCTCCTATTTCTGGCAGTCATAGTCTGCAGGAATGAGAGGGAGAACGTTAAGTGGCCACAGTACAGGTGATAGAAGAGATAGAATGTCAATGAAAAAATGAAGATAGAGGTTGGTGTAGGAAAAGGGTGGTGTGCATGGGGGCTGGTTGAAGTCAATGTTTGTGTGAATTATAGTGTATGTATGTGTGTGTATTCTCACTGTGGTCCAACATTGATCCAATGACCTCCTATCAGGCACAGCCTGACTGACATTTAGTGTATTGATGTGGTCCTCCTGGTGAAGGACTGTTCTCATCTCTCTCTCCTGCAGCTTCTCTTTTCTCAATAGCAGCTTATTGGTATGTTGCTGGTATATTCCTGCCATGGGGAATGTGCCTTTAAGGCTGATGTCTTTCTCTTGTTGCTGCATAGCTGAGCTAAATGTGTTGAAGTCCCTTGGGAATCACACAAGTCCCATTTCAGCACATGCTCCTGTGTGTAAACCCCAAACACTTCTTGAGATATCTATTGGGCAATTTAATTTTTGCAGGGAAACACAATGAATGTTGGTACTCAAGTCAGCAACACTTAAGCGCACCAAACAAAAAGGATGTGCAGTTTCTAGGCAACTGCACACAGCCTTCTCTAACACCCTTTCCTCTCATTCGCAAAAGAAGGTGTTATATGTTCAGAGGCATGAGGAAGTCATCATAGAGGCAAACCTACAGAATTTGGAGTTTATGGTGGGTAATGATTCGCTGCATTGGATTATTTAGATTCATCTTGTGACTGGTTTCTAAAATCATCACATGTTCAAACAGTGAAGGTGCAAAGGTCTTGCTGGTGTTTGCCTTTTTGACTTAGAGGTCAATGCAGTTGACTCATTTTGAATTGATTTGAATCATATTAGCACAGTGGAATAAATTCTCTCAACCATTTTATCTTCAGGCAATTGATTCAGGCAAATGCTAGTTTTCATTCATGCTCTGTTCCCAAAATGACTGAAGAAACTAAAACTAAGTCTCCAGGTTGCTTTTGTTTTAATCATAGCAAACAATCCTTTCTGTAAATCCCTTAATTTTATCGGGATTTTAATTTTATTCTTTTTCAGGGGAATTAAACTAATCGATAAAAAATTACATCCCTCTGAAACAAAAAGCATCTCATCAATTTTTTTGATGTTAAATTATAAATAAAAGTTTGGTAAACTAGCTAATATTTTAAATTATTATATTACAATACTTCAACCCTAAAAAGTAATATATTTGTTGAAATGGATTTCATTCCCCTCGTAATTGGTTAAGTAAATTAGAGAGTCATGTGCCTTTCTGTGCTGTAAGAGTTTGAGATTTGGGACTTCACCGTACAGACAAGAACTAAATTTAATCTGCAGGTTTCAGTTGGATGACTCTATAATAGCCTGCCCATTAAAGTCAACCAAAAGTAAACTTTATAGATTGAGATCCTGATCTTAATCCACCCATTCCTGCTGGACAAATTAGATTACAATTAGCACAGCTTCTTTTTAAAAGGGATTTTGAAGTTGGAGTGAGACTGCATAGGATGACTGAAGAATATAAGAGAGTGAAAGAAATGAAGTGGAACATGGGAATAGTTGTATAGGACTGGTTGCATCATGGTCCGGAATCCTATTCGAATGCTCAGGAATGTAAGAAGCTTCAGAGAGTATTGAGCCCAGCCCAATACATCACGGGCACATCCCTCCCCACCTTTGAAAGTCTCTACATGAGGGGCTGCCTCAAGGAGGCAATATCTATCATCAAAGATCCCCACCATCTTCTCGCAGCTACTATCGGGCAGGAGGTACAGAAGCCTGAAGTCCCAAATGAACAGGTTCAAGAACAAGCTACTTCCCTCCATCCATTTGGTTTCTGAACCAACCTGCACAACCCTAATCACTACCTCAGTTCAGCAACACTATGACCACTTTGCACTACAATGGATTTTGTTTTTTTTTGTTCTAATTGTGTTCTTTCTTGTATAATTTTGTATAATTTATGTTTAACATGTTATTCTTGTGAATGTTGTGTCTCTAATGCTATGTGCCTGTGATGCTACTGCAAGTAAGTTTATCATTATACCTGTGCATACATGTCCTTGTGCATATGACAATAAACTCAACTTTGACTTTGACTTTGAGGAGTCAAAGTCAATAAAGGGGAATGAAAATCCAAAAAAAATTGCAGATGCTGAGATAAAAACTAAAATGCTGGAAGCACTCAGCAGGTCAGGCAGCATCTGTGGAGAGAGAAACACAGTTAATATTTCAGATCTGAGACACTTCTTTAGAACTAAGGATCTCTGATGCAGGGCCTCAAACCTGAAAAGTGAATTGTTTCTCTTTCCATAGTTCCTGACCTGCTAGGTATTACCAACATTTTCTGTTCTTATTTTAGAAAAGATAAGATTTCTTTATTAGTCACTTGTACATCGAAACACACAGTGAAATGCATCTTTTGCGTAGAGTGTTCTGGGGGCAGCCTGCAAGTGTTGCCACGCTTCCAGCGCCAACATAGCATGCCCACAACTTCCTGACCCGTACGTCTTTGGAATGTGGGAGGAAACCAGAGCACCCGGAGGAAACTCACGCAGACACAGGGAGAACATACAAACTCCTTACAGACAGCAGCGGGAATTGAACCCGGGTCGCTGGCGCTGTAATAGTGTTATACTAACATGTCGGTGAACAGAGAAAAAAAAGAGACCAGAGTGAGATCTGAGTTTAAGGATGTTATTACATAAGAAGCTAGTAATCCACGGAAGTTGACTGGGAAGAGCAATATGGATTTGGATATGGGTGACAGAATGCTTGAAGAGTTCAAATTTATAAAGTGGGGAGCTCAAGAAGGTGATGAAATGAGTGCTTCCTTTCAACATTTCTCCTCCTTTTGTTTATAATGACGCATTGATGATGCTTTTCTTAACTAGACCCTCAGGGTCAAGGGTGACTTGTTTCCATTCCAGTTCTGTAGGCTCTGAGGTGAGCTCAAAGTAAGAACTGCACACTCCAGGACAGGTGGGGCAGAAGGTGCTTGGCAGGGCAGATGGGCAGATAGTTTGAGAGATGGTGTACTCCTTCCACATTTACACTGAGCTTGTCTGTGCTCCTGGCTCAAGGACGATGTTTTCAATACTAAGGTCAATGGGGATCAAGGGAAAACACTCCAATGTTTGAAATCATACCTGGGGGAAAAAGAAGACCATTAGGGGAATGATGGCCTTCCTTCTATCAGAAGTGGGGATGTTCGCTGACAGTGCACAATGTTTAATTCCATTTGCAGCTCTCAGAGAATGCAGAGCGGTGTTTGCATGCAGTATCAGCAATGCTCCTAGTTATTGCCTCAAAAAATTCAACTATATTCATGAGACAAGGTGTACCCTTAACAAATCTGCAGTGATGGTCATTTCCTCTTTAAATAGTGATTTACGCCATCCCAAAGAATTTTTTCTGATAATTTGACCACCATGGTATCAGGCAAACAGGCGTGTCCTTATTCTCATTTCTTTGGTCAACTTTACCCTTGTGGCAGTCTTCCAGAACACCTCCAAACAATGAAAGTTAACAACTGATAGTCAGAGACTGCATTATTTCCTCCCTTGCTTCTTTTAAGAATCAGTGATTCATTTTATTCAGTTCTCTTGATTTATGCTTTTTGAAAAATGCCAGATACTTCCACATGTCCTCTATCTCTATTTATGTTTACCATTTCCAATTCTTCACACTGTTCCTCCTCCTCGTCAATACCTGTACCATCCTCTCTTTCTTGAAGATAGATCCAACATATTCATTTGGAGTTAAACATATCTTCCATCTCAACACACAGGCTATTGTTTTGATCTCTAGAAGGAAGCACCCTTTTCCTTTTTATCCACTTTCATTTCCTGCAATGTTCAGAACACTTCAATAAATTCTTCTCAGGCAAGAGATGGAATATTGAGGAATTTTATTAAAGTCAACTTTGTATTCAGCCCAAAAGATGTTTTCTCTCTTGACTCCTGAGCATTGAACTATATCTGCACTTTGTCCTTCTTTCAACTTGCTAAAGTAAATGACACAAAAGAGTTTGATTGAGCAAATAACTCTGCATATTGTTATGACAGGTATGCTAAATATTCAGGCAGAGGAAGAAAGATGGTTGTCTGGAAACCACTCATTATACTGCTCCAAAGTCGAGGTTTTATCAGCCGACAGTTACCTGTTTTATTTCTTACAACTGCTGAAAATGACATTGGAAATAGGTTTTAAATTATGTTTCAAATTATTTTAAATGAATGTGGTGACCCATCACTAAAATATTCATGTTTTACCAGCCTAACATCTGTTTTCACCATTTCAGCAAGCCAAGGAATGTCAATCATTGCTTGCTATTGTATGGAGCTCTGAGCTTGCATGTAGCTGTTTGAAGCTGTACAAGGGAGACTGATTTCTCATTAAAATAAATACCATGCACAATATCAGTCTCTCACACCAGGGACAGGTGGTATGCTGCATTGTTACTGCATCACTATTGCTTCTACCAGTGAAAGTTTGTCAGCTAAATTATTATTTGCATATAGTCTCTTCATGTTATTGGATACATCGATGCATTCCCATAGCATGCACGATATCATTGGCAGCAATTGTTGTGTGGACTTCAGAATCAGAATCAAATTTATTACCACTGACTTATATGATGAGAAATTAGTTGCTTTGCAGCAGCAGTACAGTGCACAGACATAAAATTACTATAAATTATAAGAATAAATAAATAGTGCAAAAAAAGGAATAACGAGGTAGTGTTCATGGGTTCATGGACCATTCAGACATCTCATGGTGGGGGGGAAGAAGCTGTTTCTGATTCATTGGGTGTGGGTCTTCAGGCTCCTGTATCACCTCCCTGATGGTAGTAATGAGGGCTTGTACCGGATGGTGAGGGTCCTTAGTGATGGGTGCCATCTTCATAAGGCACCACCCCTTAAAGATGTCCTCGATGGCGGGGTGGGTTGTGCCTGTGATGGAGCTGGGTGAGTCTACAACCTTCTGCAGCCTCTTTTGATCCTGTGCATTGAAGCCTCCATTCCAGGCTGTGATGCAACTCTCCACCATACATCGATAGAAAATTGTAATTGTCTTTGGTGGCATACCAAATCTCCTCAAACTCCAAAAGAAGTTGAGCCCAGGATAAATCCTCGAAGATGTTGACACCCAGGAACTGAAGCTGCTCACCATTTCCATCACTGATCCCTCAATGAGAATGATGTGTGTTCTCCCAACTTCCCCTTCCTGAAGTCCACAATCAGTTCCTTGGTCTTGCTGACGTTGAATGTGAGATTGTTGTTGCGACAGCACTCAACCAGCTGATCTATCCCACTCCTGTACTCCTCCTCGTTGCCATCTGAGATTCTGCCAACAACAGTGGTGTCATCGGTGAATTGATAGATGTGTTTAAGCTGTGCTTAGCCACACAGTCATGAGTGTAGAGAGAGCAGAGCAGTGGGCTAAGCACACATCCTTGAGGTGCGCCTATGTTTATTGTCAGCGAGGAGACGTTACTACCGATACGCACTGTGGTTTCCCGATAAGGAAGTTGAGGATCCAGTTGCAGAGGGAGGTACAGAGGCCCAGGTTTTGAAGCTTGGTGATTAGTACTGAGGGGATATGGTGTTGAACGCTGAACTGTAATCGATAAACACCAGTCTGACGTATATTTTTCAGTTGTCTAGGTGCTCTAAAGCAGAGTGGAGAGCCAGAGAGATTGTTGATTGTTGATTTTTTTGATTTTTTGATTTTCCAAAAATCCTTTCTTTGATTTTCATTGTGCAGACTTTACTAGACTAAATGAGTCGACCATTTTCTGCTTGTACCTCATGAAAAACTAGTAATGATGGACATTTAATTATCACCAATGTCCACTGCTTTGTCGAGCATGCGGACAAATGACAGCACAGCCTTAAGTAAATAGGGTGCAATAGCAGCCTGACTGAATCAGGGATAGCAACATTAAAAACAATTCAGATTCCAGCCAGGATGTAGGGTCTCAACCTGAAATATTGATTGTCCATTTCCCTCCACAGATGCTGCCTGATCTGCTGATTGCCTCCAGCACTTTGTTTGTTGCTCCAGATTCGAGCATCTGAAGTCTCTTGTGTCTCCATTTTGCTACTCCATTGCAAAGTCTGATGTATGTTTTTTGGTTGTCTCAGTGCTCCAAAGCAGAGTGGAGAGCCAGAGAGATTGTTGATTGTTGATTTTATTGATTTTTTGATTTTCCAAAAATACTTTCTTTGATTTTCTTTGTGCAGACTAAATGAGTCGACCACTTTTTACTTGTGCACTTTGAAGAAGTTTTCCTCCTCTCTTTGACAAGAGTTCTGTGAGACCCTCTCTCACTGCTCCCCCTCTGTGATTTCTGCTGCTCTCCTGCTCTTTGACCACATTCTCACCCAGACTCACTACCACAACCACACGTCCTTCCTTGGTACTTGTCTTTCCAGTCCAGATGAAGTGTCTCAACCCAAAACATCTGGGATGCATAGAGGTTGCTAAAGTGGTTGTTAAAAATGCAAGGCTTTCTTTCAAAATGTGAATCAAGATCTGTCTCCCCTCTCAGATAGATGTAAATATCCTAAGGCAATTTTAGAAGAACAGTAGTGATCTCCACATTGTTCTAACCTCAATCAAGTACCGTTGCAGGAACTGCCTGCCATTTGCCAGAAACTGCTGGCTAAGAGCGCAGGCTTTCTTTTGTTTTCTACTGCTGAGCAACATGCACCACCATTCATGTGCAAATGTGGGTGCCTGGCAGCGGACAAGGTCCCAGATAACTGGATGGTGAAACAGTGGGCTTGCTGAGGCCAGAAAGTCTGCACAATATAAGACACAATGCAATATCTGGCTTTTGGCCATAACCAACCAAAACACTAACCAAATCACTTGGACCTGACACCAAGGAACTTAAGTTTGCAGAGGTATAATTACAAAGCTAAAGCCCTGTTAGGGAGAATTTTGCATTGCGTCGGGGCTTGAATCCTCCTTTTGGAGCTACTCCTGTCTGAAATCCCCTCCATGCCTTCTCACTGTGTGGAGGAATTTCCTGTACTGATTTCTCTTGCACATTCTCCACTTTATCATCCTTGTCCACCATCAAGCAGTGTCTCTTATCTCTGTAGGACACAAAGCAATCTCTTTTATATCATTCTGCTGAGTTTGTGATCTCATTTCTCAGGGCTCTTACTGATGTTGCAGCTTTCACCTGTACCTCCTTCACAGGGAATTCAAACTTCTTTTCTCTGGATCTCTAGGGTCAAGGTATAACCTCAGCTAACATTTTAATGTGAATGATATCTTGAGTCAATTAATTTAAAGCTGCATACAGTGACTCATGCATTTATTGAAAATCAAACAGGAGAATTAGGAGTGATCTCATGGAGGTGTATAAAATCATGAGGGGGATGGATAGGGTGAATGCACGCAACCTTTTTCCCAGAGTTGGAGAATCAAGAGCTGAAGGACATCGGTTTAGGGTGAGAGGGTTGAAATTTAACAGGATCCTGAGGGGCAACTTTTTCATCCAGAGAGTGGTTAGTATATGGAATGAGCTGCCAGAGGAAGTGGTTGAGGCAGGTACATTAACAAGATTTAAAAGGAACTTGGACTGGTAATTTGAAAGAAAGGTTTAGAGGGATATGGGCCAAATGCAGACAATTGGGACTAACTTAGACGGGAATCTTGGTCGGCATGGATCTTGGTCCGCATTATTTCCATATTGCATGACTATGACTCCATTCTCATTTGAACGTGCTTCCTATAGTAAGCTGATTTTTAGTCATCTCCCTGTTCTGGCATTAAATAGTTGAGGAAAGGTTACTTAAAAGACCCTGAAAATATACAAAGTGTCCAATCGATCTCAGCCTGGATTTTGTTTCTAAACCAAAGGTTTGACTAATGTCATAAATGTGAAATAGGTGTTCCTTTCAGTTCTTAACCTTGAATAAGTGGTACAAACTTAAGACAATGAAAGATAAATAGATTGATTTTCTGGATTCTTGGTGAGACTTGGCAATGTCTGAGGCTTTCGTGACTCACCTTTACTCACTCATCTTGTTGCAACTTCAGTTGAGCAAGATTGCTTGTGATTTCCTGTCACTTTTTTGTTTTGAGACCCATGTGATTTCTGACAGCAATTCAAGCATAACTGCATACATGTCTAAAAATAGAACAGTGGCAGTACTGCACAAAGAGATAAGCAAGAGAGCCAGACCAAACAGTCACATGGCCAGCAGGCAAGAAGTGCTGGATATTTTATGCACTGATGAATAAAATGATAAGTCAAAAGGTAGGCTGTAAAAAATGAATGAAATAAATTATTGTTTTCTGAGCTCCAAAATAACTGGTCATGAATTTATTTCATTTGTAATCTTACCTAGCAGTTATTTGAATTGAATTAATATTTTGCTCGTTTAAATTAAGAGCAAATACTTATTCAAATTAACCTTAAATAGAAGCCATAAAACTCCTGCCCTCACAATAGCACTCCCTCTGATCCAGAAGACTACAAGCCCCACCTCAGAAACATGAACCAATATTCCAGCCCATTTTCCTCAACTTTTTGTCCATAAACCAAGGTCCCAACTGCCCTCTCCGGTGGGTGTGCAGGACTCATTGGCATTATTGGTCCAAAAAGAACACAAGAGCCCCGTCTAATATCCTACCCTTCCATTAACGCCACTCTAATCTAGTCTTTTCCTTGGTGCTGTTTGTTGAATCTTGCTGTGCACTAGTTGGCTGCTCACCTTTCTCCGTTAGTGCTGGTCACACTTTAACATAAACCTCATTGACTGTGCCTCGGTTTGGATGCCTTAATGTTGCAAAGCACAACTGTTCCTTCGTAAAAGACCCACACATTTTCAATTAGTAGATTTCTTTAAAAAGACACAAGTCACAGGTAAATGCAGGTAAATAGCTTTAGTTCAGGTCTATTTTTGTCAGGAGAAGTTATAAAAATACACACAAAATTGAATCAGTGGCACCTTCAGACCACATCCATGATCCTGTGTGTGCGTACAAGTGTGCTGGCCTTTCAAAGCAATAGATTTTTCATCACAATGACTCCAGAAGCTCAAGGCCATTCATTCTCAAGTGAAGACCAAGTTATCTTCTGCAGCATACACTAGAAACACAGGGGAATGTTTGTTCACAAATAAACTTTTTGCATGGTAGTGCAATGCTGAAGTGACTGCCATTTATTTTTCTCTATAAACCCGAACCGTCAGTTTGGATCTTGTGTTTGCATAAGAAAACGCCAACAGTAATTATAGAAATTTCTCTGTACATTTTCAGGATCTGTATTTTGGTCAACACAAGGATGAAGCATGTGTGACCCAGGATTTGAGTGTAGTAGGCAGTAATTATGGGATATCAGCTGCTTGTGGCAGTGGTATAGTACATGCAACCAGCTCCGGTTACCATCAAGACTCATGGTATTCTTACTTGGACATATATCATTGTTCTTTCTTCATTACTTTGTCAAATTTCTGGAATTCCCTTCCTATTGACATTGTCAGAATAGTTTCATTCAAAAGGACTGTAGCATCTCAAGTATATGCTCATCACCACCTTTGAAAGGGTAGCCAAGGATAGACTTTCTTGGTTTATTTAATCTGGGCATTGTCAGCAAGACCAGTGTTTATTGTCCATCTTTAATTGTTCTTGCGAAGGTGGTTGTGAACCACCTCTTTGTACTGCGAAAGTCCATCTAGTGAAGGTACTCGCACAGTTCTGCTGGGGATGGAGCTCCAGAATCTGATGGAGATCAAATTTGATAGAGATGGAGATCCGTTTTGTAGAACACCCATGCTCCATCCGTAACCACGATCTGCATCTCCCCATTGCCAGTCACTTTAACTCCCCCTCCCACTCTATCACTGATACGTCAGTCCTCGGCCCCCTCCACTGCCGGGAGAAATCCAAACGCAAACTGGAGGAACAGCACCTCATTTTCCGTCTTGGGACCTTACACACTAACGGGATGAATGTCGAATTCTCCCACCTTAAGTAAACTAACCTCGCCCCTCCCCACCTTGCTTCTTCTTTTCTTCCCTTTCCCTGCCTAACTCGCTTACTTCTCCTCGCCATTTTTTTCTCTCTTCTTTCCTCTCCTTCCCTCCCCCCATGCTGCATGCCTCCATACCTTTGACCCATGCCCCAGTGGATCTGCTCTCCCCTCCTCCCCTGCATCAGCCTACCACTATCCCTTACCTGCATCTTCCTATCACCACCTTGTGCCCACCCTGCCTACCCTCTTTTGTCCACCTATCACTGCTCTGCTTTTCCCTCCTATTATATTAGGCTTCCCCTTTTCCTATCTTCAGTCCTGAAGAAGGGTCCTGACCTGAAATGTTGACCACCTGCTTTTCTCCACGGTTGCTGCCTGACCTGCTGAGTTCCTCCAGCATCTTGTTGTTTTTTCATGGTGAGTGACTAATGGAGACCAGAGAGGGCTGCAGGAGGAATAATGGGGTCTTGGTACATTTGAGAGAGGAATAACTGAGATAACAGTCACTAGCCTGGGGGAAAAAAAACAAATCGTGATTTTGCTATGCTATGGAGAACATCTCTGCTTTTCAAGACAATTCCTAGTTACTTTTGAAGAAAAAATAACCTGAGTTTTGTCAGGGTCTGAACACAAGGGAAAATGCATAATTTACATCCTGTCTGTACACCGTGGCTTCTGCAATTAAATTTGTCTTGTTAGCTTGGGAGATAAACATCTGATAGATTGTTATTTTGCTGCCTGTTAACAAAATATTGCCATTTTCTCTTGAGGCCATTCTACATGAAGGAGTATTCATGTAAACTAAATAAACTGCATAGTTTTATTCCCCGAGTGTACAGCTTACTGCATTGTCTTGAAGGTCATATGTATTTAGCTGCTATTGACAAAACATCACTATATATGAAAATGTTTTATTAGAATTTAATGTGTGGTCCAAAGATACTTCTGTCGATTTGGAAATATGAGAAGCATTGGGATAGTCAGAAGTGTGAGAGGCATTAATAAGCTCTGTGAGAAGACAAAGTATTGGGCTGAGTTTGCCTTGTTTTATTAGGCTGAATCTTACTCAAAATGGTGTGTTAATAAGGCATGTCTTCATTAATATTCAACGTGCCCAGAAAACTTAAGGGAGTGTAGATATGCCATGAGCTGTTAATCTTTGTTGAATGCTGGTTGATTTACACCATTTTACTGGCTGCCTCTCACCAAAGACACCTTGCCCTTAAGCCTCCCCATTATTTTTGAGATTGCCTTAGACAATGTAGAATGTGAAGTCTGGTTATTAGCAGCTTAAGCACGTTTTAATAGACATGATAATTGTTCCTGTAGTACTAATTAACATCTCTGGCTCAGAAATTAAACAATTTATTCATTGAGGTTCATTTCTGCAGTTGGTTAATTATTTTTAGAGATTTTCCTACCTTTCTTTCTGTTTTTGTCCCTGTGAGGTAAGCTCTAACTGTCTTTATGTATATTATTTCTAGTTTAGTCATATATGCTATCTTGTCCCTCCTTATAATATCTTCACTAGTCCTCTGCTGGTTTTTAAGAATTTCCCAATTCTCTGACCTACCACTAATCTTTGTATTATCACGTCTTTTGTTTCAATTCGACACTGTCCTTAACTTCCCTGACTAGCCATGGATGGTGTGTCCTTCTCATGGAGCCTTTCTTCCTGACCAGAATATATTTTTGCTGAGATTGGTGAAACATCTCCTGCAATGTCTGCACTGCTGATTTACCATCCAGTCTTTAATCCAGTCCTCTCTGTCATCATGCTGTTGTAATTGCCTTTATATAAATTTCGGACACTGGTTTCAGACCAGGTTTCTCACTAAAGAATTGAATCCTACCATCCTGTGATTATTCTTTCCCATCTCATTTTATAATGCCAGATCTAAAATACCTTGCCCCCTGGTTGGTTCCTCAGTGTATTTGCTCTAAGAAATTATCCCAAATATATGATATACATGTTACATCTCAACATACAAAAAAGATGGAGGCTGACTTCTATTCTTTAGGAAGTTGTTTGATTTTCTTTCAGCCTTTTGAGTGCACGTGTCTGCAAACAGCACTAACCAAAATCGTGTCTGCCAATAATCAGAAAAGTGACACAAGATAAGCCCCCAAAAGCACTATTAATCCTGCTGGCTTGGAGTAGAAAACATTCAATGATGTACATTCAATTATATATTAAGGTCGAACATGCCCTCAAGACTACCTCTGCCAATTTGATTTGACCAATCTATATGATAATTAAAATCATCCAGGATCATTACAGGAACTTCCTTAAAAGCCACCTCTGTTTCTTGATTTTAACTTTGTCTGACAGTATAGCCACCGTATGGGGACCTATATGCAACTCCTGCCAATGACTTCTTACACTTGTTTCCTGTCTCCACCCAGACTGATTTTCTATCTTAATTTTCTGAGCCACTGCAGTGATCTAATGCTTTATTATCAGATCTAGTTTAGCTTCATTTCACCTGCCTTTCTGAAATTTCAAATGCTCATGAATATTTATTTCCCTGCCTTGCTCACCTTACAACTACATATTTGTAATGGCTCTCATATTTGTGCTGTCAACTTATCTACTTTGTTCTGAATGCTGTGTGCATTCAGATAAAGAACCTTTAATTTCATCCTATCATTTTTTTCCTTACTCTGACTCTATTTTCTATGCTTATATACTCCTCCCCTTTCTGATCTACTCTGGTTATTGTAACCTGTCATTGCCTTATACTAATGCCTTTCCTTTTTTATCGTTTTCTTAAGTTACCCATCTCACCTGAACCCATACCATTTATTTCTCGTTTTTCTTCTTTCTGATTCAATCCTCAGGTTCCTACCCCTTGCCAAACTAGTTTAAACCATCCCCAACAGGACTGGCAGAACACATCTCAAAGATGTTGCTCCCACTCCTGGTGAGGTGTAACTCATCTGACTTGCAGAGGTCCCAACTTTCTCAGAGATGGACCGACTTCTTTGCAATCTAAACCCTTTCCTCCTACACCATGTCTCCAGCCACACTTCCAGCTGCTCCCCATTTCTCTTTCTGCATTCAATAGCATGTGGCAGTAATAAAGACAGTCTGACGTTTGAAATTAAAACGGAAAATTCCGGAAGCACTCAGCAAGTCAGGCAGCGATAAAAACAGTCGTCGTTTCAAATCCAGGAAACTTCAACAGAAAACTTTGTTTTTGTTTTAGATTTCCAACCTGCAATTTGATTTTCATCTGTCTTCGATGTCTTGTTTTTTAACCCCCTTCCTACCTTGCTAAGCTCTGCCTGCAGAAATTCATTACCTATGTCATTGGTACGCTAGTGACCAGGGATTTGGGTTATTTACCCTCCTCCTTCAGGATGCTCTGCAGCTGTTCAGTGAGATCCTTGGTCCTGCCAGCAGGGAAGCAACACACAACCCATGATCACAGAAACGCCTGTGTGTCCCCTAAATATTGAATCCCTTATCACTATAGCTCTCTCACTGTTCTTCCTCGTCTCCTGTGCTGCTAACCTGCTCGTGCTGTCATAGTCTGACTGCACACAGCAGAGGAAACATTGCCCTTACTCATGTCCAAAGGAAAAGTCTCTGAAGGAGATGGACTAGGGAACTCCTGCACAAGCTGCTTGCTTTTGCTAGTCAGTCTGGTGGTCACTCATTCCCTGTCTGCCTGCACTTAAGCTGTGGTATGACCACCTCTCCAAATGTGCTGCTCATGAAGTCCTCAGCCTTGCTGATCTGCTACAGTTACCCCAACTGCTGGTCCAGCTATGGAACCTGGAGTTCAAGCTGCTGCAGCTGGAGACACTTCCTGCACATGTCTAGGTCACTGGTGTTCACAACTTCCCACATTCTATTTGGCCAAACTGTCCTGCTGATCCTTAACTTTACAGAGGTACGGTAGTGTAGCGGTTAGCGTAATGCTATTACAGCGTCAGTGACCCGGGTTCAATTCCCGCCGCTGTCTGTAAGGAGTTTGTATGTTCTCCCCATGTCTGCATGAGTTTCCTCCTGGTGCTCCAGTGTCCTCCCACATTCCAAAGACATATGGGTAGGAAGTTGTCTGCATGCTATGTTGGCACAGGAAGCGTGGCAACACTTGCGGGCTGCCCCAGAACACTCTACGCAAAAGATGCATTTCACTGTGTGTTTCGATGTATATGTGACTAATAAAGAGATTTTATCTTACAACTTATAATTTATAAAGCAGAAACTGGACAACAGAAGATACTCACCAATCAGGTAGCTAGCATCTGCTAACACCATCTAGGCCACATATAGAATATTGCATTCAGTTCTGGTCGCCCCATTATAAGAAGGATGTGGAGGCTTTGGAGAGGGTGCAGGAGAGGTTTACCAGGATGTTGCCTGGATTATAGGCAATAAGGAGAGGTTGGACAAATTAGGATTGTGTTCTCTGGAGTGGTGGAGTCTGAGGGAAACGTAATAGAAGTTTATAAAACTATGAGAGGCATAGATAGAGTAGACAACTGGTATCTTTTTCCCAGGGTTAAAATGTCTAATATTCGAGGGCATGCACTTAACGTGAGAGGGGGAAAGTTCAAAGGAGATGAGTGGGGCAAATTTATTTTTACACACAGAGTGGTGGGTGCCTGGCATGCACTGCCAGGAGTGGTAGTGGAGGCAGATACAATAGGCACATTTAAGAGGCTCTTAGATGGACACATGAATATGCAGAGAATGGAGGGATATGGACCATGTGCAGGCAGATGGGATTAATTTAATCAGGCATAATTAGCTTAATTAGTTTGGCACAACATCATTGGCCTCTTCCTGTGTTGAACTGTTCTATGTTCTATGTCATTTTTGAACTCTGACATCCAACTTTCAAACTGCTGCCAGGCCCTCGCTGTGTTTAAACTCATGAGGCCTCTGTAGTACATGATCTTGATCGGTGAATGTATCTTAAAATATAATGGGTTCACCTTACCTCATAACTTCATCCTAGTGCATCCATCACACCCACGTATTACAACCTCCACAAATGGCCAGCTTTCCACCACAGCAAGGACAATAGCTAATCCACAGCATCACTCACTGGCACTCATCCCTGGTTCTTGCAGGATAAGGCAGTGCACCATCAAAGACCCATCAGGTAACCAGCAGAGGACACATTTGGCTGAATGGGTAAAGCTATGCTCAGCACTATTTCTGAGGTTGTGGCTATTGGGAAAAGTTGAAGAAGATGCCAATATCCTCATCCTTGTTGACAAGACTCCTGTATGCAATTATTGTTTAAATTACTGCCTACTAATGAGTTCTTGAGTGACGTTCCCAGGCTTACAAGTGAAAGTAGTTGAGCTGATCATGGATTCTGATTCAAGAGTAGAGCTTATTCAGCAAGAGTACAGAACCTCTGTAACTTTCCAGAGCATATACAGAACTGTGCAGCCCACACACAAACATGCAAATGTACACCTGTCTTCCATACTTTTTCACTGGATCAGAGAACTTGGTTGAGAACTTTAAACACATATTTATACTCCAAATAATTGAAATGTCATGTCAATCACTAAGCACAATCAACTCCCAGTGCACATAGCATATTTCTGTGCATCTGGTGTCCTGTGCCTTGAGGCTGCTGGATATGCTGCAAGCGCACTGCATTGATGTCAGTTGCCATGCAGTTCACATTTGACAACACTGTCACAAACGGGGAGTCTGAATACACAACAACAAAAAAGCAGTGACCCGCTAAGGGATGGAAGCAGACTCATTTAAAGGGACAGTTCTGATCTTCCAGCCCAACCTCACACACGGAATGACAGCCATATTTTCATTGGGAACAAGATGACTGCTCCATTTCAACACAAGCAAATGAAACCATTATTGCCAACATCTCAGATTCCACGATGCAGCCTAGGCAGAAGCCACCCAATGGATGGCTGGTGCAGGAGAAGCTCAGAACTCTAACATGCCAGCTCAGACTGCTGCCATTGTGTGGCTGCCAATGTCACTTTTCTAACGATCTTGTAGATGTCACATCAGTCCAGCAATCTATCCTCCGGGAGTCTATAAGGAGACCCCAGAAGGTCTGTGGTGCATTTTGTCTCACACTGTTGTACCTGCCATGCAGCAAAATTCAGGAAATATGTTGAAAAATATTTTTGATCAGAAGGGTGGGGTGCAGAAGTCTGTCCAACTTGGAGCATGCTGCAAGTTGCAAGATTCCCTCAAGCTCCTGCCTTTGTCAAAAGTTTGCAACTGAATGCCTTTGGAATTTAAGGTCCAGTTTTAGCTCCTCAGGTCAACACTGTTGTCCTCCAGAGCTGCCACAGGCACATTGAGTTCTGGGCATCACATTTACTTTCTCAGACACCTTCAACCACGAATTCTGAATGAGTTACTTTCAGAATGGGTGCCCTGCCATAATCTCCGTGACCAGAAATTCACACATCTCCTTATCAGCTCCTGCCCCCACCCAGCAAGAAGCTGACTCCTGCATCCTGAATAAGTATATCCTCACTGAATCTGGAGACATAAGAGATTCTGCAGATGCTGGAAATCTGGAGCAACACACAAAAGGGCTGGAGGAAGTCAGGGGGTCAGGTAATATCTATGGATGGCAATGGACAATCGACGTTTCGGGCTCAGATCCTTCCTGAGGACTGGAAGGGAAGAAGGGAGATAGCCAATATACAAGGGTGGGGGAAGAGGGCGGAGCGAGGGCTGGCGGGTGACAGGTGAATCCAAGTGAGAGAGGGGGGAAGGAAGGCAGGTGGGGGAGGGGGGAGTGGGAATGATGTAAGAAGCTGGGAGGTGATAGGTAGAAGTGACAAAGGGCTGAAGAAGATGGAATCTGATAGGAGAGGACAGTGGACCATGGAATAAAGGGTAGAAGGAGAGGAGGGGAACTGGGAGGCAGGAATGTATGGCAGATCGAGAGGGCGGGGGAGGGGAAAGACAAGGCGTATAGGAGCCGGTGGGATAAGGGAAAACAAATGGGGGACAGAGGAGAGTGGTTGCTGAAAGTTGGAGAAATTGTGCCCGGTGCTCCCTCCTCTTTATCAGTAAGACCTGACACAGATTGGGGATCACTTCATCAAGCACCTTCGCTCCATCCGCCACAACAGCCAGAACCTCCCGGTGGGCAGTGATTTTTAATTTCGATTCCCATTCCCACACTGACGTGTCTGTCCACAGCCTCCTCCACTGACAAGTTGAGGCCAGATGCAGATTAGATGAACAGCACCTCGTACTCCACCTTCATAGTCTCCAACCTGACGGCGTTAACATCGATTTCTCTAACTTCCGGTAACCACTCCCCTCGGTCCCTCCTTTGTTTTCCCTTATCCCACCAGCCCTTATACCCCTTCTCTTTCACCGCCCCTGCCCTCTCTACCTGCCCATCACCCACACATATCCCCCTCTGGTGCCCTCCTCACCTCCTTCCCTTTATTCCATGGTCCACTGTCCTCTCCTATCAGATTCGATCTTCTTCAGCCCTTCGTCACTTCCACCTATCATCTCCCAGCTTCTTACATCATTCCTACTTCCCCTTCCCACACCTGCCTACCCTCCCCTCTCAGATGGATTCACCTGTCACCCGCCAGCTCTTGCGTCCCCCCTCCTCCCACCCTTTTATACTGGCTTCTCCCCTCTTTCTTTCCAGTCCTGAGGAAGGGTCTCAGGCCAAAATATTGACTGTCCATTTCCCTCCATAGATGCTGCCTAACCTGCTGAGTTCCTCCAGCACTCTGTGTGTTTCTCCTCACAGAATCCGGTCTTTTGGCTGTTGTAATGCTAGAAGCTGATTAGTGTTGGCCTGATTATATCTGCACAAATACAGGCTTTGAGATTTCTCCTCAGGCCACAGAGCAGCTGTTTCCACTGCAGCAGTTCTGGTGCTCAGTTGGATGGGCTACTGTGCTGAAGATACATGATTTCCACACAGCACAAAAAAAGTATGGGTTAACTCCCAGGGGAGAATGCTCACTAAATATTTCAGAAACCCACAGTTTTAATTCCAAAGAGCACACCAACAGACTTTCTCGGCAATAATATTGGATGCCAATCTTATTTATATTATTAATGTAAAGTTACTCGTTTATGCAATGTTTATCTGGGTTTTGAAATTGAAAACTGCTATCCACAGCAGACGGTTTCAAAAATCTAATGCTGATGATTACTATATTAGATGAAAATGTTGGTATTCAACAATTAACCTGTGGAGACAACAGCAGCTGCTTTGATACATATTATCCAATGCAATGGGGAATACTTATATTAGCATCTATTGCATAGTGTGGAGATGTAAATGTCCCGTCTTGAAAACAAAATAATTTCCACGTACATTGTATCTTTCAAAGCTGTAGGTGTCCCAAAGCACTTCTCAGCCAATGAAGTAGGTGGCACGGTGGCAGAGGCAAAAGCTGACTTACAGCTCCAGCAGTCACAGTTTGATCCTGCCCTCCAGTGCTGTCCATGTGAAGTGTGCACTTTCTCCTTGTGGCTGCATAGGTTTCCAGGTGCTCCGGTTTTCTCTCACATCCCAAAGACATGCAGGTTAGTAGGTTAATTGGCCACTGTACATTGCGCTGGTGTAGGTGATAGAATCTGGGGATAGTTAATGGGAATATAGGGAGAATAAAATGGGTTTAGTGTATGTCTGATGTAAATTGTTGCTTGATGGTCAGTGTAGACTCAGTGGAGCGAAGGGCCTGTTTCCATGCTATATGACTCTCTCTACGACTATGAAGTATCAGAAATATTGCCACTATTGTAATACAGGAAATTCAGCAATCAATTGGCTCACAACAAGGTTCCACAAACCTAAGTGTGAAAAGAACCAGATAAATCTGCACTGGTGTTGATAGTGTTTCTGAGTATCTCTTTATTTTTTAATAAAGCAACCATATATTGGTGAGCTCTTGTTCCATTTGCAAATTGAACTAATTCCACTAGAGCCTCAGCAAAACAGAGGATCATCTTATAGTGCAACACATCAGCAAAAAAAAAGCACAGGTCTCCTTCCCCATGAGTCTAAAGATATCTGTCAAGCAGAGTAGCCCGTTAAGACTGGCTGTGTTTCAATGCACTTTGAAGACTCCATCCCTTGCAAATATAAAAGGGATTCAAGGAGAGTCTCCAGAAGATACATTTCCCACAGGGTTTGTTTGAGAATGGATCTGAAAGAGAAAAAGTTTGAAGTTCCCATCCTTGAGTTGAGAAGATGAAATGGAATCTAAAGTATCTGGAAGAAATATTGTGCAGTTTCATCACTGAATGAATTTTTAACTCAAGCCATAGCAGAGGATCTTTCCCAGAAGAGGCCAAAAGGTGTGATATTTTATCTTATTTTTGGAGCCAGGATGAGTAGGATTTCTCCCAGAGGTGTCCCAAGGGAAGGTAATGCCTCAGGCTTTGACTTCCTGCTCCTCTCTCCAGGTTACCTTATTTTCCACCATTTCCCAGCCTATTCTGGGTGAGCCAACAGTGTGCAAGTGAACTTAGGGACTTAAATTTCTGGTGAAGCAGGATCCTGCCCACAATTTTTATCTGTGGTTTTCCGTTAAAACGGATCCCAGCATTGGAACATAAGGATAATTTGAATTTCACTAATTTGTGTTCAAAAATCAGAGTCCCCATCTTATCTCATTAAAGTTATCATAAGGTTTATGCAAGTAGATATAGACTTACATAAGCCATTAGTCATTTAATATCATGAGATATTAGAAATTCCATGCATAAAATTTTTTCTTGCAGGCAAAGAAGGATCTCCAGAGAATGACTTGATTCACTCGTTTGCATTTCTCTTGAAATTAGTTGCATGGATCTCTTGTTAAGTGTTCGTCAATGTTATTACATGACCATTGCATCTTTCCATTGATTCCGCCTGCAATTTCTTTTGTAATCTGGTCCCAGCAAAAAAATGATTCACTTCAGGCCCAAGTTTCAGGTGACTTGTGGGGCTTATTATTTCTGAGTAATTGGAGTGCAGTAATTAAAGTTGTAGGAGAAAATATTAAACAAGGACTTAATATGTACATTTTTTTAATAATCTGCTTTTGTGTTGACTCGTTTGAAATGAAACCCAATGTGTTCATAAAAATTTAATTGAGCTTGTTGTCAGACTGCCGGAGAATTTAATCAAATTACTTCTAACAGTTCATTTTATAATAGAAGAGAATGATTTGATAATCTTTTACTCATTGAAAGGAAAATTATTTTCTCAGCAACAAAACCAGAAGATGCTGTAAACATCTTTGGAAAGAGAAACAGAGTTAATGTTTCAGATCAAAGACCCTTTGCTGGAATCATTTATGAGTACTGATGGAGGATTTTCAACCTGAGATGTTAATTCTGTTTCTCTCTCCATGGATGTTGCCTGAAGAGTGTTTCCAGCATCTTTTATTTTTGTTTCAGATTTCTGACACTTGCTGTTTTTTGATTTTCTATTTTCTAATTTCAGTAGTCCCCAAAAACAATCATAGGGATCATGATCCATTGTTAAATGGAGTCCATTCAGGCTCTGAAAGCAGCATTCAGCCAGTACTAATAATGCTGTACACTTCAGCAGTGTTTTGAGTGGTTAGTGTCTGTCAAAGCTAGACTGTGCTGCAGTCTTTAAAGGGGATGTGCATTGTGGCTGGAGTTGATGCTGCCGGTTGTGCAAGCACTGTCTCTGACCTAGAAAACTGTGACGAATAGGGCAACATGGGAAAGACTGAGCTCCAAGCATTCCATCAGATACAATGGAGGCCTTTGTGGAGGAAGTGCAAAGTAGAATAGATGTCCTGTTGTCACTGGAGACCAGGAACCATGCATGAAAACAAGGGTAGAGGGTAGCTTGGAGATCCATGGCTAATTGGTTGCAAGCAGATGATTGAAGTGATGCAAGAAATTCAGTGAGCTCTCACGAATGGTGAAAGTTACTGACAACATCTTCTGATTCCACATCCCACCGACTGTATCACTCAGCAGGCAATGCTTAATTCTCCATTTCCCAATCACACACCTGTCAACAGTCTCCATTAATCAGTACACTTCCCTGACATTCATATGCTCCACTTCACGCTCATGTATTTAGCCTGGCTGCAAGTCTCTCACAGTCTGCACATACTTCTGGCTGTTCAACTATGACGACCACATTATACACACTTATTGATGCACTTTCCTCTCACTTGCAAGACAAGGTGGTACCCACGATCAGAAGCAGCAGGAGCAAACCACAAGAGGGTGGGTGCACCTGCAGTTCATAACACCCATTCAGGGGAGAGAGCCACCCCTTCATTGCGATGTCGGTCGCTGAAGCCACGGCCAGAGATGGGGCTGAATTTACTGCAGATGAGGGCATGCTCATGCTCAATCCTCCTTCTCTCATTCTGCCACTCATGCTGAACCACACTTCTGATTTACAGGCTGCAGGTGGTGTAACCTTGCTTCACCATTCTTCCCTCAGCACCACCCCGCATAGTAACTTTATCACTGCATCTTCACTGGACAATGCAAGAAGTGCAAAGAAAATGTGGTGATGAAAATACGTGGTCGTTTGATTTCACACTTGCAGTCACCAGCTCCGTCCGCATGCTGGAGAACCATCATGAGCAATTTAGAGGATAGCATAGAGAAGGGATATGCAGACACTGTGCACAAGAGGTTCGCAGAGAGAAAAGACAATACAGATGCTTGTTCAACAGAGGACCCAGTTGCACACCTGTTCTGCTTCAGAGGACAGAGGACGACTTTGATGGTTTAGTCTACAGAAGAAGGCTGATGAGTATCCACAATGAAGTGCTGGGCAGATTGGGAAACTTGCAAGAAAAACAGGTATGCAAAATGCACCAGGTATTCTGGAACCAATTTGACACAGGACTGTAGAGGAGCACTTCGCCATCTTTCCTAATTGTGAGTGGTGGCCAACTTTGTTGGCAGAGTGGTGAAAGCAACCATGATGCAGCATCTGGAAACCAACAATGGAGCTCCCATTGTAGTTCAAACAGCAAAAACTCGCCATTTGGCGTGGAACTGAAGGCAGGTGTCATTATACCAGTGGATTGCAGTGTGTCACGGCATTCCAGCAGTCCTGCAGGTGACAAGGACTGCTGAAGCCACCTTCCCACCTCACTACTGCTTTTTATGCTGTAGTCCAAGCTGAGAGGATGCACTGAAACACATTCAATTCTTGTGCCCTAATCAGGACTGATACCTACTCTGCATATTTCAGCTGGGCATCAGTACATGATCACCTTCAACAATATGTCGTCCAGCACAACTCACACCACAAGCATGCATATGTGCTTTAGCCATTTTACTATGCAAACAGTGCCCACAGCATCCGACAATGGGTCCTCCCAATCTGGCTTTGTGTTCATATATTCTGCAGAATAGTATTCAAACTGAAACCTTCATCACACATGTGAACAATTGTAAGGCAGCTGTTGTTCCCAAAATGTAGGTTCTCAGTTGGCCATTTATCTGCTTCTGCTAACCGTATGATTGCTTTTGTTACATTAATGGCCAAATGATCCATTTTGCTTAAATGGAAGGATCCAATACCCCCTACTATTTTTCAATGGTTTTCTCAAACTATATCATGTTTAAACTTGGAAAAAATTAGGAGTGGTACTGCCGATCCTTCGCTTAAATTTGAAGATATTTGGAGTCCATTTATTCAATATTTTCATATGATATAGATCCCCTTTCAATAACTTTCCAACTTGGAGGAACGGAGTTGATGACATAATATTGCTCTGTTTCTACTGAGAAACTTTAGCCCAGTTTTTTTCTTTTTTTTTGTTGTTTGTTTTTTTTGAAATTTTTTTTTGTTCGGTTTAGTTTATATTGTTTACAATTTTTCTTATTGATTTGGGTCTTTTTTAAATTTATATAATAAATATTTTTCTTTCCTTTCTTTTATATTATATTCATTTACTAAGGGATCGTTGGATCTACAGATTTTTTTTATATTTTATTGTTCTTTATGATTATCTATGCTATGATTGTTATCCTGATCTCTTTGTATTACATGTATAAATATTGATGCTATATATCAATCTGTATTAATTTGAAAACTAATAAAAAGATTGAAAAAGAAAGAAAGAAAGGTTCTCAGCAATATGGGCAGCTTCTATAATTTTTCATTAATAGAGAAAAAACAATTTGTATTTATAAACTGCCTTTCACAACCTCAGTGCATCCCAAAGCCCTTAGTGACTCATTAGATACTTTTGAAGTGAGGTTATTGAGCTGATAAACATTATTAAACTCCTGAATACCTGAACTTAATATTGTATCTGGGAGGATGCATATTGTTTATCTAAGCTTGCATTGAGGCTTATTAGAACAAATTAGGATTTTCCTTTGCAATGAAATTACCATTTTTGTCAGTTTGTGCAGGATAGTTCTTTGGAAAGGATTGATTCAGTCACGTTTTCCAGCCATGAACTTCAGTTATTAAATGTGCACAGATATCTTCAATGTACAGTGGTGAAATATTTTACCATCCCTTATAACTTGATCTAATAATATCTAAGTGTGTGGGTAAAAGTGTCAACCAATATCTTCTATAAGCTCACTAACTCCTACAGCTGCCACCTTGATTACAATTCCTCCCATTCTGCTCGCTGTAAGAGTCTATTCCACTTTTGCAGTTTTTCCATCTGCAATACATTTGTTCTAATGATGCCGTCTTCCACAACAGTGCACATTCAGAATTGTGCATCTATTCAAAGAGCCTCTCATTCTTCTCTGCAAATCTCTCCTCTCAGGGCAGCTCTCTCATCCAAGAATCAGGCCTGTGAACCTTCTTAGCTGTTCTTTTATTATCAAATCCATCCTCCCACCCTACTTCCATCTCCCTTGAATCTCTGGGTATTCGAAAATCAATCAACTGCCATGAATTATTCGATGACTGGGCATTCACAGTTTCTGGTGTAGAGAACTCTGAACAGTTACAACCATCTAAGTGAAGTAATTTCTTCTCACTTCAGTCGTAGAAGGCTATCCCTGTAACCTAAGATTACAAACTCTGGCTCTGGACTCTGCAGCCCAGAGAGACATGTTCTCAGCATCAGTCCCTTAAAGGCATTTAAGAATTTTGTATGTTTCAATGCAATCATTTCACATTCTCCTCAGCTCCGAGAATGTACTCCTACTGAAGCTCGGGACACAAGAGACTGCAGATGTGGGAATCTGGAGCAAAGAACAAACTGAATAGAAGAAATTCAGCGAACTCAATTCCTCCAGTAGTTTGTTTTCTGCTGCTACAGAAGCTCCCTTTCTAGGAGCACCCTCCCATCCAAACATTCAGGGTAGCACATTAGGGAGGAGGAGATGGGATGAAGGCCATAAGACCAGGCTGAGCTGCAGAAGGGGAAGAGAGCGATAAAAAGTCTCCTGTCATGAGGAACTATACTGCAGCGTGTTCCGACACAAATAACAGAGATCCTATGAGCACCTTTCCAAAAGGCAATGCTTTCAGAGAAGAGATTAGCCAAGGAGGTCTGAGCTCCAATCCTCATGGCACACCAAAGGTAGCGGCTTGCTAATCTGAAAATGACTGCTTTTTCCAGCTGTGCTCCCTGTTTTTCTACTAATCCACTCTTCGTGCTGTTAAATGAACTCCAGCCCCAGGATCCCTTATCTTGTCTTTTAGTCATAGTCATTGTGTCATACAGCACAGAAACAGGCCTTTACGCCCACCATGTCTCGCTCGCCCTTGTACCCATCTGCACCAATTCCATTTACCTGCATTGTTTTCTGCTTCATCCTGTCATGTCCACACCTTCTTCACATTGCCTGACCCACTTCCAATCGGCCCCACTCCTTGGTTAGTTGCTTCTTCGCACCCTGCTCCTGGTTCACCATACACGGTCCGCTGGGCCATCACCCTCCCAGGTCCGCATCCACCCTGGCGTCTTCATATCAGGTCCACCTGAGCTCCACCCTGCTGGGTCTGCACCCAGTTTGCCCGATCCTCTCTGGATCATTCTACTGTCTCTGCGCTTTTCCCTGCCGCCTGCTACCTCTGTGCCCTACATGTGGTTCGCTCTCGCTTAGCACTGCCTTCCCAGCCTGTTCATGCTTCACCCCACTTGGTGTGTTGATTCGTCATCCTGCACCTCTTTACATTTCAAGGTCCACTTCTAATCACCCCGCTCTCCCTGCTTCACCCTGCAGCTAATTATTGTTGTGCATTCCTTGGTTAGTTGCCCCTTCGCTCTGTCCATCCCTGGTCTTGGTTCACCCTACACGGCCCTGTAGGCCTTTAGACTTTCAGGTCCGCTTCCACCCTGACGTCTTCCTTTCAGGTCCACTTGAGCTCCACTCTGCCACCTCCCTTTCAGGTCTACTTGTGCTCTACTCTGTCTTCTCCCTTTTGTGTGCACTGGTCAAATATTTCTTGAAAATTTTAATCTACATCCACCATTTCCCCTTTATCCACCCTGTTAGTTATGTCCTTGAAAATTCAATTAACTATATAATTTTGATCTCTTAAATCCCTGTTGATCTAATCAATTGCAACAACTAAGTATTCACAGTGTACTTCATTCAGAATTTACACAAGTATTCTCGTTTTAAGCATTACAGAATCACAGAAATGTTTAATATTATTTAGTACATTTCAGACAGGATCATAAAATGAAAATCTGAAAACTGCAGATCCTGGAAGTCTAAAATAAAAAACAGAAAATGCAAGAAACACTCAGCAGGTCAGGCAAAAAGAGAAACAGTTAATGTTTCAGGTCAAAGACCCTTGGTCAGAACTGGGTGGAGAGAAAACAGGTTAGTTTTAAGTTGCAGAGACAATGGGTAGCAATGGATAGGACAAAGGGAATATCTCTGATAGGGTGAGATCAGGGTTGTCATGGGGATAAGATGTTGATGAAGTAACTGGTTGATGGTTAATAAGAACAGTCAGAGAAAAATAACATGAACAAAGACACTTAACAGTTATGAGATGAAGGCAGTTAGAGAGAGAAAAATGCAAACAAAGGAATGTAAAAGCTGCAAAATGTAGAGCACAGGTGAGGATCTGTTAATGGTTAGGGAAAAAGTGAGCCATATTGCTGATTTATGACCTACAGAAGAATTGGCCAGTTCTGATACAAGCAGAGTGAGCAAGTTATCTGAAGTTGTTGAATTCAATGTTGGATTCTAAAGACTGCAATGTACCCAGACAGAAGGTGAGATGCTATCCATAAAGCTTGCATTGGGTCCATTATAACAGTCTAGGAGGCCACAAGCAGAATTTTGCTTTATGACTTCCTGGTTCACACATCCATCTCCACTGACCACTCCCCTTTTTACAGCACTTTCCCAATGCTACCACAGGAGATGCAACAGCTGTCCTTCTATTTCTTCCTTTCCCAGGGATGCTGTGATTCATTTTCACTTCTTCCAATCTAGTGAGCTGCATTCGGTGCTGAAAGTGCGGACTCTTCCACAATGGAGAAGCCAAATGCAGATTGGGCAATCACTTTGCAGAACACCTGCGCTCAGTCCACAGGAGTGGCTCTGAGTTTCCCATTGCCCACCACTTTACTTCTGTATCCCACTCCCACTCTCATTTATCTGTCAGTTCAGACAAAGAGTCTTCGACCTGAAACGTTAACTCTGTTTCTCTTTCCACAAATGCTGCCTGACCTGCAGAGTGTTTCCAGCATTTTCTATTCTTTTAATTTCAGTCAGGATCACTGTAATATATCAACACAATTATGCTAAAATGAATCGTTACAGGAATATTTTATCTAATTCTATTCTTAGAAGCCAATTAAGAATCTTGAGGACTTGACGACAAGTATTTTTGCACATTTTTCCATTTCTTTCTGATTAGTGATTAGTCTTTAGTGTCCATAAGCTTTTTTGTAATTGCTAAGGCAAGTAACAAAAGGCAGGAATAATAAACAAGCATCCTTTATTGAAGGCAGCTAGCAACAATGGCTGGAACAGCAATGTGTCAGAAGTCATTTATATGGTTGCACATTATTCTTAAAGAGACACAGACTTTCAAAACATACTGTAATGCAGTTCCTTTGAAAATATAACAAACATACACCAACAATCTTCATATCTTAAATTATTTTCTATTAGTTATCTACATACATGTGAAATTATGCAGTTAGCTAATTACTTACAAAGACATATCAGTCCTTAGATTTAGCTAAACACAAATACAGACAGTCCTCTTACCTACAAACTCAATAGTGTAAATTAAACTTAAAATCTCCACAGCGTCTACTCTTTGTATTAATAATCCCAATGAATTAGTTCTTCAAACTGCACATCCTGTTCTACAAATTTTCTAAATATTAATTATAACCCCAAACTTAACACAGACCAATACATTCATTACAGAAGTTATAATTATATATAGTTTCCAATATATTTCCAAGTATCATAACTCAATGATAACACTTTCTAATTTGAATCCTTCCTACCTTTATGCATTTATGTGTATGCCATCTCATACTTGACTTTTGCTAGGGCTTCTCTTGGACACTGCCATTAACATTGCCCTATCTAGAGACATTTTCTAATTCACCTCACAATTATCTGCTGCTTTGCCACTTCCTCAAACAGCAGCATCCCAAACTCCATGCCAATGTAGGATCTGTAGGCTCTCTTGTGAGCTGTTTTAGGAAGGCAAGTAATGAATTTAGAGCGACTCAACAGCATCCTTTATTGAAGGCAGTCAACGTGCATCCAATAGCAATGTATCAAAAGTCATACCAAAGGTACATATCCATTCAATATACACTAAAATATCCTTGTTGGGTTTTGCTTAAAGCAAATGGGATTTTCATTGGTGGTGTATAAAGCAAGTTCTCTACTGCATCCAACGAGCATTTCAAGGTCATATCTAGTCTGTTACTTTTGTTATCCCCAAGAACAAATGTACAAGTTTAATAACAACTTGTAAGTATGGCTGTGTACAGTAAGAACACTCATCCTAGACATAATGAAATGATTGGATTATTCCACTGTTAATCAAGCCCACTGTCCACCATTCAGGAAGTTGACTGGGACCAAAATGGAGCGCTTAATCTTTGTTTAACTATCCTCCACTCCCTGCACTTCTCAAATTTACCCTGCTTTCAATGTTTAAAGTTGCTGTGGTTTCTTTTGTAAGTTCTGGTTCTACTACTCCTTAAATAGATGTTGTTTACTTAGTAATGTGCCTTAATATGCTGTAAGGTTGACTGATGTGAGTGCAGACATGCATGTCTCCCCTTTCCAATTTACTGGTTGACACAATAAAGCCTGTATATGCATATAGCATAGCAGGAGTTTCTAACTGTTTGAAACATGCCTCATTTAGTGGAACTCTTGAGTTTGTACGATAAGATTTTGGGTTTAATTTTGCTTAAACACAAACTTGGGTCGAACAAATACACCAGAGGTTCACGTATGGCACACAATGGAGATCCTAGCATGAATTTCATACAGTCCTTGACGTCACAACTGGATACAAGTGGGCAACTTGCTCCATTCACCACTAGTGAGAACGATATCTGCTTAAAAGACAATCTAACAAGGATATGTTAGTGTGTATTATGTGTGCACCTACCTTTAAGAACTTTGTTTACCACGTGGTATGACTTTTGATACATTGTTGATACATTGCCAATAGTTGCATATTGACTGACTTTAATAAACCCTGTTTGTTCAGTAGTTCTATCCTTGTTACTCACCTTACTAAAACAATACTCTTATAGATGCAATGACATTTGTAATCTGACATTGGGGTTAGTATTGTGACATTATCATCAGATACTTAGTGCAGCTAAGAAACAGCTAATCTCAATAGCAATGTGACTTTAAGAATTAAATGGAAGACCTGCTTAGGTTTTAAATAAGAGCCATGAATCCACTGAGAGTCTTTGAAGCGCTTTTTCTCAAGAGGGGGTAGTTAGTCTTTGAATATTTTTAAGGCAGAGGTAGATTTTTGTTAAGCAAAAGGCTAAAAGGTAACTGGGAGTAATTGAGGAATGCAGGGTTGATATTATAATCAGATAAACCACAGTGTTATTGAACAGTAGAGCAGGATCGACAGGCTGAGTGACCTACAATGGCTCCTAATTTGTATGTTTGTGCTTGTATGATTTGAGTCTTTACTTTGCTTTAACTCAGCACATCACTCCTTTTTCAAATGTTGCCCCCCTCTTCCTCACCGCTGTGGACTAGTCTTAAAGTCAAGATACTGGCAATGCCTTATTCTCTGAGACTCCTCAAGGGATATGCCTAAGATGTTCATTAGGCAGTTCTGGTTGAGGCTGTCAATGAACAGTGCACAGAATCAATGTGATACAGTACAGCACAATCTGTAAGCTAATACACTCCACTTCAGGGGCCATGTGTCATTCTTTCAAAAAGAAATGAAACCCTTGTGCACCACTGTGAGTTTGAGATCTGTTTCACTGTTTATGCCCATGAGATCACATTCCTGGGTTACTGGCACTGAATCAAGCTACTCTTTGTTCCATTCTACCAAACAACATTCCCTTCACCTGAAATGTTTATAGTTTAAAAGACAAAACCACTCTTTGTATTATTTTGGATGTCATTCGTCAACTCTCCCGGTGTCAACTAAACCTAAGGCATGTCTTATGTTTAATAACCACCTCCCATTTCCCAGCAGTAACCACCTGCACTAACTTAAAGGAAAATACACACTCCCTTTTCCTCCATCACCTCTTGCACCCGGTATTGATACTACGTGCTTAATACAGTGGATATCACAAGATAAGGGAGCAGAAGCAGGCCATTCAGCCCATCGAGTCTGCTCCAAGGAAAGGGAAATAAAAATGAGAAATGGGGAATGGGGGAAGAAGAAGAAGAAAAAAAAACTATTCTAATCCCAATTTCCAGCCTTATCCCCATATCCCTTGATATCCTGAGTATTTAGATATCTATCTATCTCCTCCTTGAACGCTCCCACTGATCTGGCCTCCACTGCTGTACGTGGCAAGGAGTTCCACAAATTCACCACCCTCTGGCTAAAGAAATTTTTCCTCATCTCTGTTTTGAAACTGTACCCTCTAATTCTAAGATTGTGCCCTCTGGTCCTGGACTCACCCACCAAGGGAAACAGCCTAGCCACATTTACTCTGTCCTTTCCTATCAATATTTTAAATGTCGCTATGAGGTCCCCTCTCATTCTTCTGTACTCCATTGAGTACAGTCCAAGAGCCGACAAACGCTCCTCATACGTAAGCCCTTTCATTCTTGGAATCATCCTCGTAAATCTCCTCTGAACCCTCTCCAACGTCAACACATCCTTCCTAAGATGTGGGGCCCAAAACTGCGCACAGTATTCCAAATGAGGCCTCACTAGTGCCCCGTAGAGCCTCATCAACACTTCCTTACTTTTATACACTATACCTCTCGAAATGAAGGCCAACATAGCATTCGCCTTCTTTACCACCGATCCGACCTGGTGGTTAACCTTTAAGGTATCCTACACGAGTACCCCCAAGTCCCTTTGTACTTCCGTGCTTTGGATTTTCTCTCCTCCTAGATAATAATCTGCCCGCTTACTTCTGCTTCCAAAGTGTACAACTGCACATTTCCTTACATTGAATCTCATCTGCCATTTCCTTGCCCACTCTCTTAAACTGTCTAGGTCCCTCTGCAACCTTCCCATCTCTTCAATACTCCCTACTCCTCCCCCTATCTTGGTGTCATCTGCAAACTTAGCCACGAAACTATTTATTTCATCATCCAAATCGTTAATGTACAAGGTAAAAAGGAGCGGTCCCAACACCGACCCCTGCGGCACACCACTAGTAACTGGTAACCAACCAGAACGAGATCCTTTTATTTCCACTCTTTGCTTCCTGTCAACCAGCCAATGCTCCACCCATTCTGTTATCCTACCCGTAATTCCATGACCTCTCATCTTATTAATCAGTCTCTTGTGAGGCACCTTATCAAAGGCCTTTTGAAATTCTAAATACACAACATCTACCGCCTCTCCCTTATCCACCCTACCTGTGATTTCTTCAAAAAACTCCAATAGGTTGGTCAGGCAGGATCTTCCCTTCACAAAACCATGTTGGCTAGGACCTATCTTGCCTTGCGCCTCTAGGTATTCCGTAACCCCGTCTTTGAGGATAGATTCCAATAACTTTCCCACCACTGACGTCAGACTAATAGGTCTGTAATTTCCTTTATGCTGCCTCCCACCTTTCTTATACAACGGAACTACATTTGCGACCCTCCAGTCCTCCGGAACCACGCCGGAATCTATCGATTTCTGGAAAATTATCGCCAATGCCTCCGCTATCTCTAAAGCCACCTCCTTCAGAACCCGGGGATGCACCTCATCAGGTCTGGGAGACTTATCAGTCTTTAGCCCATTTAGTTTTTCTAGCACCTTCTCCCTAGTAATCTTAACTGAACTCAATTCCATTTCGTGAGACTCCTGACTAACCGGCACATTGCTGATGTCCTCCACGGTGAAGACCGATGCAAAATATTCATTCAATTCCTCTGCCATCTCTCTATCGTCCATTATAATAGCTCCTGCACCATTATCAATTGGTCCTATATCAACCCGTGTCTCTCTTTTACACCTTATGTATTTAAAAAAACTCTTTGTATCCTTTCGAATGTTATCCGCCAACTTCCTTTCATAATTCATCTTTTCTTTCCTAATGAACTTCTTAGTTTCTCTCTGCAGGTTTTTAAAAGCTTCCCAGTCTTCTGTTTTCCCACTAATTTTTGCTTCTTTGTACGCCGCCCCTTTTGCTTTTATTTTAGCCTTCACCTCTCTCGTTATCCACATTTGTGCCTTTTTTCCATTAAAAACCCTCTTTTTTCTTGGAATATATCTATCGTGCAATTTACTTATTTCCTGTAGAAATTCCTTCCATTTCTCCTCTGCCGTCCCCGCAGCCAGCTTACTCTTCCAATCAATTAGGGCCAACTCCTCTCTCATACCATTGTAATTTCCTTTGTTCCACTGAAATATCGATACACCAGTTATCAGTTTCTCCTTCTCAAACTTGAAACTGAACTCAATCATATTGTGATCACTGGTTCCCAGTGGTTCCTTTACTTTTAGTTCCCTAATCACCTGCGGTTCATTACACAGCACCCAATCCAAAACAGCCGATCCCCTGGTGGGCTCTTCAACAAGTTGCTCTAGAAAAACGTCCCTTAGACATTCCACAAACTCCCTCTCCTGAGTACTACCGCCATTCTGGATTTCCCAGTCCACCTTCATGTTAAAATCCCCCATGATTATCTTCACATTGTCACTCTGGCATGCTTTTTCTATCTCAAACTGCAACTTATTGTCCACTTGCTGACTGCTATTAGGGGGCCTATACATGACTGCTACTATTGTCCTTTTACCCTTGCTATTTCTTAGCTCCACCCACAAGGATTCCACCTCCTCTGACCCAATATCCTTCCTTTCTATTGATTTTATATCACTACTAACCATCATGGTGACACCTCCCCCTCTGCCTACCCGCCTATCCTTCCTATACACTGTGTACCCCTGGACATTCAGTTCCCAATCACATCCATCATAAAGCCATGACTCGGTGATTGCCACAATGTCGTATTTATTAACCTGTAGTTGTGCCACTAGGTCATCTACTTTATTCCTAATGCTACGTGCATTTAAATATAGTACGTTTAGTCCGGTATCTGCTATTAATTTTGTTGTACTTCTATTGTTCAGCAGATTATCTTGGCTTTCCACCTGTCTATCCTTCTTACCATCTTCACTACATACTACCTTAGACATGTTCCTATATACCTCATCCCCTATCCTAACATTCTGTATCCTAACATCCTGACTTGTTGTACTTCTATTATTCAGCAAATTATCCTGACTTCTCACCTGCCTGTCCTTCTTGCCATCCTCATTGGACTTGTTTCTCTAAACTCCCTCCTTTACCTTAGCATCTTGTAACCTAACATCCTGGTTTCCATCCCCCTGCCAGATCAGTTTAAACCCTCCCCTACAACTAAATCAAACATTCCCGCCAAGATATTGGAACCTCAGGAGTTTAGGTGCAACCCATCCTTAGCGAATAGGTCATGCCTCCCCCAAAAAAGGTCCCAATTATCCAAAAATCTGAAGCCCTGCCCCCTGCACCAGTCACTCAGCCACGCATTCATCTGCCAGAGCTTTCTATTCTTCCTATCATTGACACATGGCACAGGTAGTAATCCTGAGATTACTACCCTTGAGGTCCTACTTCTCAACCTTCTCCCCAATGCCTTGTATTCCTCCTTCAGGACCTCTTCTCTTTTTCTACCTATGTCATTGGTACCGACATGTACCAAGACTTCTGGCTGCTCACCCTCTCCCCTCAGAATATTCTGGACCCGGTCCGTGATATCCCGTACCCTGGCACCAGGGAGGCAACACACCATCCGAGACTCATTGTCGCTATCGCAGAATCTGCTATCCGTACCCCTTACTATAGAATCCCCAATAACCACTGCATTTCGCTTCCTCCGCTGGACCACAGTACCAGGCACGGTGCCAAGGTCCCGGTTGCTGAGGTCTTCTTCTATCAGGTCATCCTCTCCAACCGAATCTAAAATGAGATATCGGTTTTTGAGGGGGACTGCCACAGAGGTGCTGTCTACAAACTCTTTATAACTCCTATCTATTTCCTGCTCGCTCTCCCTAACCAACCGAAGGTCATTGAGCTGCAGCTCCAGACTCTCAATCTGTTCCTTGAGGAGCCGCATCTCGGTGCACTTTGCGCAGATGTAGTTATCGGGGAGTCTGGTAGTCTCCCAGGGTCCCCACATCTGACACTCCAAACATAAGACCAACCCTAGATGCATCTTGCTGAATACCACTGAGTTCAACAAATAAACTAATAACTTACCCCCTCTCTATTAGTCTCGCCTCTTTCCCGCTCTCGCCGAAGCCCGTTGAGCCAAAGCCTGACCCACTCTGCTCCCTCTCACTCAGCTGCCCGCTCCGACGCTGCCCGCTAGATATGTTGGTCTGCTATTTAAATCGCCCACGCGCTTCCGAGTGACGTCACGCGCCTGCGCAGTCACTCGCCACTATCCCGAACGCTAGAAAGAAAAAAAAAATCGCTCCACGTTAATTTCCGGCACTCTCCGCTCTCTGGTCGCTGGAAAGAAATGACTGGTTAGAGAATTTAACGATAAATTGGCACAATAAACACACTACACCTGTATTTGAAAAAAATTCAGCCTGCATTCCTGTCAGCTTTATGCATGATATGTTCCATCGTCTTTGTTTGTAACGGAAACTGCCTATGTGAGTGCATCATGCTGTATTTAAGGACTTCTTGCTCATAGAGCTGTTCCAATGTCTCCACTATCAGAAGGCTCTATTATAGTTGGACAAGTTTACATAGGTAGTTTTCATTATAATTGTTGATGATGAATTTGCAATGGAAATGGATATTAAAGTAAAAATATATGATCATAAAATGGTGATTAAGTGCATGTTCCCTATTAAACTTATTCCCTAACCTCCAACGTTACTTAATCAAAACAGTTTACTGAAACATCAACACCCCTGGATTGCTTTTTGTACAATAGTATAAAAGTGATGACAATGAGTTAGCATCCACTTTGCCGCTCACAATTTTTATTTACATTGAACTCCAGCAAAGAAAATGATGAAACTTTTTTTTTGTGAGGTACTTCATGCTGACAGTGTCTGGGGAGGAGAGAGCAGCAAATAATCTAGACATGGTGCTGCTGGAAGACAGCTGGTGAAGAATTCACAGTTAAGAACCCTCTTCTGACAACCTGTTGCTTTGTAATATGCCTCAGATGTTTAATGCCAAGATAACCTTGTGGGGGCAGTTTGCAAGTAGTATCAATACCGGGTGTAAGAGGTGATGGATGAAAAGGGAGTGTGTGTTTGAACTCCTCATCCCTGTAGTTCACAGGCGTATGCATAATTGAAACTCGTCTGTACAGAAGTGCAATCCAGGTTCAATCCTGACCACGGGGGCTGTCTGTGTGCAGTTTGCTCAGTCTCCCTCTGACTGCATGGGTTTCCTCCTGGTGCTCCAGTTTCCTCCCACACTCCAAAGACGTGGGTTGGGAGGTTAATCGGCCCCTGTAAATTGACCCTAGTGTGTAGATGGGTGGTAGAATATGAGGGAAGTTGATGGGAATGTGGAGAGGATAAAATAGGATTAGTTTAATGTCAATATGTGCTTGATGATTGCTGCAAACTTACTGAACCAAAGGGTTTGTTTCTGTGTTGTCTGTCTCTGTGATTCTTGGCACATTAATCCTGTTACCCTATTGCTATTATTCAAATATAGATAAATGTCGATTTCAATTTCCCACATGTTCCTTTCATTATAAAGCTCATTTCACTTTTGTAAGGAAACAAAATATATAACTAAGCATATTACACATCATTAGTGAAACTGCGGAACAATTCAGAGCTGCAATCTAGAACACAGGTGATCATTTTGTTGCAGTTTATGATATCCTGACATTTGTATTCAGCCAACCTCTGTAAATGATATTTAATTTACAGCATTTTCTATTCTCATTTCATATTTCCAGAGTAAGTGTCTGTGGAGCAAAGAACAGAGTTAATACATCAGGTAAATGACCTTTCATTCTGAAGGTTAATTTTAACATTAGAGTAAAAAAAAATTATCTTAAATATGCATTGAGTTCTCAGTGCAAGAAAAGAAACTGCCTGCTGAGTAAGCACGAGCCAAGATACTTTGAAGGATAAGGAAATGCTTCATTGGCTATACAGAAATTGCCCGACATAAATAACGAAGGCAACAAAGGAGAGAATGGCAAAAGTGAATCAAGTCATAAAGTCATACAGCATGGAAAACAGGCCCTTCAGCCCAACTCATCCATGCCGAACAAATTGCCTAACTGAGCTCATCCCATTTGCCTGTGTTTGGCCCATATTCCTCTAAACCTTTCCTGTCCATGCACCTGTTCAAGTGTCTTTTAAATGTCATAATTGTACCCGCCTCTACCACTTCCTCTGGCAGCTTGTTCCATATACCCATGACTCTCTGTGTGGAAAAAATTGACCTTCAAGTCCCTTTTAAATCTTTCCCCTCTCATTTTAAACCTGTGCCTTCTAGTTTTGAACTCCCCTACCCTGGGTAAAGACTATGGCTATTCACCTTATCGATGCCCCCCATGATTTTACATACCTTTATAAGATCACCCCTCAGCCACCTAAGCTCCAGAGAAAAAAGTCCTAACCTACCCAGCCTGTCCTTGTAACTCAAGCCATCCAGTCTTGTTAGCATCCTCGGAAATCTTATTTGCACCCTTTCCAGTTTAATGACATCCTTTCTACAGCAGGCTGACCAGAACTGTATGCAATACTCCAAATGTGGCATGACCAATGTTTTATACAGCTGTGTACCTTCACCACCACCACCACCTCCCCCGTCTCTCTGTTCGATAACACTACCCATATAACAAGGTTAAGAAAGAATATAGCATTTGGCATACAAAGTGAAACCACAGTATGATCAAAGAATAATCATTCTACAGAAAGAATTAGAATAGGGGCAATACACAAAAGGTGCTGGAAGAACTCAGCAGGTCAGGCGGCAGCATTTATAGAAGGAAATAAACAGTCGACATTTCGGGCTGAGACCTTTCATCAGGACTGGAAAGGAAGAGGGCAGAAGCCAGAGTAAGAAGGTGGGGGGAAGGGGAGGAGCACAGGCAGGCAGGCGATAGGTGAGTTCAGGTGATAGGCGAGTCCAGGTGAGAGGGGGAAGGTAGGTGGGTGGGGGAGGAGGAGAAGATGTAATAAGCTGAGAGGTGATGGGTAGAAGAGGCAAAGGGCTGAAGAAGAAGTAATCCGGTAGGAGAGGGCAGTAGACCATGGAATGAAGGATGGGAGAGGGGAGGAGAGAAGGTGGGCAGGTCATCAAGGTGGGAGAAGGGAACCACAGGAGTAAGAGAAGACAAAGGAGTGGGGGGGGGGGGGGAAGAAGAAGAGGTGCAGTTATCAGAAGTTAGAGAAATTGATGTTGAGGCCATCAGGTTGGAGACTCCCAAGGCAGAATTTGAGGTTTTGTTCCTCCAACCTGCGCCTGGCCTCAATGTGGCAGTAGAGGAGGCCATGGATAGACATGTCAGTATGGGAATGGGATGTGGAATTGAAGTGACTGGCCACTGGGAGGTCCTGGCTGTTGCAGCAGAAAGAGCAAAGGTGTTCGACGAAGCAGTCCCCCAATCTGTGTTGGTTCTCACTGACGTACAGGAGGCCATACCAGGAGCACAGGATGCAATAAATGACACACA
The DNA here is from genome assembly GCF_009764475.1 of Pristis pectinata. Lineage (NCBI taxonomy): Eukaryota > Metazoa > Chordata > Chondrichthyes > Rhinopristiformes > Pristidae > Pristis > Pristis pectinata. Next base: position 83,960,048 of record NC_067409.1, on the reverse strand, counting down.
GGTGAAGCACTGCCTCACCTGGAAGGATTGTCTGGGACCCTGTGAATGGTGGTGAGGGAGGAGGTGTAGGGGCAGGTGTAGCACTTGGTGTGGTTGCAGGCATAAGTGCCAGGAGAGTTATCAGTGGAGAGGGACGAGTGGACAAGGGAGTCGTGGAGAGAGCGGTCCCTTCGGAAAGCAGAGAGAGGGGGTGAAGGGAAGATGTTCCTGGGGTGTTGCTTCCACATCCTGCACCATTGCCAACACCTCTAACCCCACCTCATCTTTCAGAATTCCAAAGGGACCATTCCCTTTCCCACCAACACTCAACTCACTTTTCAGATGCATTCACATGCAAACACAGGTACTTCACCACCTGCCCTTTTAACCACCTCCTCACTTCTCACTGCCTAGAGCTTGTTCTCAATAAAATCATCCTTAGCTTAATTTTGAACTTTTACTCTTGGTAGCCCTGGCATGTTTCAGATGAGGCCGTAAACTCTGTGCACTTTGTCCTCTTTGGGCTTTGTGAAAGGTTCCATGGCATTATGCAAACAGCATTATTGTTTTTTCCTGTATTGTAACTAATACTTGTTCCTCAAACAATATCAGTGAAACAGATTCTCTGGTTATAGTCATATTGTTTTCTGTGGCTCATTTCTAAGCGCCATCATATTTCTTACGTTACAATCACAATCCTTAAAAATGGTTCATTGGATGTAAAATAATGTTTGGGATAACCTGCAGCAATACACACAAAACGCTGGAGGAACACAGCAGGTCAGGCAGCATCTATGGAGGGAAATAAACAGTTGATGTTTTGGGCCAAGATCCTTCATCAGGACTGGAAAGGAAGAGGGCAGAAGCCAGAATAAAAAGGTAGGCGGAGGGTGAGGAGCACAAGCTGGCAGGTGATAGGTGAGTCCAGGTGAGAGGGGGAAGGTCGGTGGGTGGGAGAGGGGGGATGAAAGGGAGTGATGCAAGAATCTGAGAGGCGATAGGTGGAAGGGGCAAAGGGCTGAAGAGGAAGGAATCTGGTAGAAGTGGACAGAAGACCATGGAATAAAGGGAAGGAGGTTGGGAATAGGAGGGAGGCAGTGGGCAGGTCATGAGGGCGGGGGGGGTGGGAAGAGAAGGGGTGAGGGGGCCACAGGAATGAGGGAAAACAAAAAGGGGAAAAATCCCTTTCATCCCCCCTCCCTCACCCACCTACCTTCCCCCTCTCACCTGGACTCACCTATCACCTGCCAGCCTGTGCTCCTCCCCCTCCTCTGACCTTCTTATTCTGGCTTCTGCCTTCTTCCTTTCCAGTCCTGATGAAGGATCTCGACCCAAAACATCAACTGTTTATTTCCCTCGGTAGATGCTGCCTGACCTGCTGAGTTCTTCCAGCAGTTAGTGTGTATTGCTCCAGATTCCAGCATCTGCAGAATTGCTTGTGTCTCCATTTGGGATAACCTGAGTTCATAAAAGGAATTACTTAAATACAAGTCACTCTGTTCAATCACAGGGAGGCGCCCTGGTCCAGTTAGCAGAACTGCTGCCTCACAACTCCAGCGACCTGGGTTCAAACCCGACCACTGGTGCTGTCTGTGTGGAGCTTACACACTTTTCTTTTGACAATGCGGGTTTCCCCAGCTGCTCCTGTTTCCTCCCACATCCCAAAGATGTGTGTGTTGGTTGGTTGGGTAATTGGCCACAGTAGCTTGCAGGGGAGGGGGGAGTTGGTAGGAACGTGGGGAGAATAAAAAATAGGATTGATGTAGGATTAGTGTAAACGGATGGTCTATGGTCTGTGTGGACAGTGGCTGAAGGGCCTGTTTCTGTGCTATCTCTCTATGACTCTGCAGGGTATCCCAGATTACTTCTCAGCCAATGAAGTAGCTGGCACAGTGGCAGAGCCGATACAGTTGCTGCCTCACAGCTCCAACAATCCAGATAGTGTAATTGGTTGCTCGATGGTCAGTATGGACTTGGTGGGCCAAAGGGCCTGTTTCCATGCTGTATGACTCTATGCCTGTATCACACTACTACTGTGATCTTTATCAATGCTGTTTCTAGTTAACTGTACTGATAAACATGTAGGTGTACCAAATTCTTTTTGAGTTTATTCATTCATTACTATGGATATTGCTGGCAATGAAAGCACTTATTGTTCATTCCCAAATTGAGAAGCAATTATGTATCAATGACATGACTGGCTGTGGAGTCACAGAATAGGTCAACTTGGGTAAGGTGTTTACAACATTCTGGTATTTCCATATTACTGAGACATGCCATGGCGAAATTCAAAGCCATTTCTTTGGATCAGTGGTCCCAAACTCTGGTTGCCGGCCCAGTAACTTAACCAGTACATGAACAGTGAGGAATACTGGCATAGCTCACTTTTCCCATTTAGTTCAAATATATGGACCTTATCCATACAGCAGTCCAGTTAAACAGATACATAAGCTGAATACTGTCTTGCTTAACGTGCGTCATGTCTACAGTTTGACCTTGTTGCTGAACCAGCCTTTCCTCAGTTTGACTTGAGCTCCTGAGAGAGATGCAGCCATACTGCTGCCTGTTAAGCATGGAGCATCTGTCCTAGACTAGGCAAAGATCTGACATCCAACAGATCATTTCTGTGGAGGTCAGGGAGTTCAGGTGGTTGCTACATACCTCCTTTATTCAGGAACTCTGTAAAGAAAGAAGGACTTTACCTTAAGTAAGATCTTCCATAAACCAGAAAATCTCCCAAAACCAGAGAACATATGGAGGTCTGGCAGAGACAGGATGTAGTAATCACAGAAGTAACATTATTTCTGAAATGATTTGGTCTGGATGGTCAGTATTTTAACTGAGGCAAGTGAAATGATCTATTATACTTCCATCCACATATTTTTTTGGTTTAGCACTTCTGTTTTGTCATGTTGTGTTACATTTTGAATGCAGAACAGGATTCTGTAGGAAAAGGCCAGGAAGTTCAGGGTTCCTGTCCAAGCAGCTTCAAACTTGGAAATCTAAAACTTGGTGTTCACTGTCATTTTCACACCTATGCTCTTTCACTGAACTCCAACAGCAGAGACCAATTCCCTGGTATTTACACTGGAGAATCCACTCAAAAAAACCTGCATTAGTTTGTCTCCTTTCTCCCTGACAGCAGCAGAACTTTTTCCTCAGATCCACTGAGATTTTACAGTTTACCCATCTTTGAGATTTTGTCCTGCTGCAAGACTTAGTAGCATTATCAGGGTTGGTAGTTAACTTATAATCTGCTGCCCATTGTAGACATGACGTGAGTTTCGTGGCCTTTGTTTTACATCTGGTCAAGAGGGTGAAACTCTACCCAATTCCCCCCATGCTAATTCTCCAAAGTGATTTGCAGTAAAACTCTCTTAATGTGCTGTCTGACTTTTCAGAAATCCCAGTGGTTCAGAATCTGGCTCACTGAGTGACACTTGCTGCCCTCCCTTCCATCTTACCAGGGCCTCAGTTCCCACACTCCATTTCACACACTGGGCTTCAGTTTCCACACACCCTTTCCACTCATCTGAGCTCCATTTCCTGCACTCCCTTTCAACTCACTGGAGTCTCAGTTCCTGCATTCCCTCTCAACTTACTGGTTGACTGGAAAACTATCATGTAATATCTAAAATAGTGGAGAATTTCCAAGAGTTTTGAGGTATTCATAGAGATAACATCCAGTAGTCCAGAACATCTGCCAATCCAGCATCACCAAAGTCCTGAGTATGCTGGGTTAATGGAACTTTACTCTAATACAAAGCAGTAAATGTAGGGCATTTTACAGCTTTGCTACCTCTACAGCAACTTTACCTGAGAATGGGGAGGAGAGGGAGGACTTCCTTGTTAGCTCAGTGAATCTGTTTTGTGGCTCACTGCTCTGACTGAGAAGCTCATGGGTACAAGCCTACTTCAGTAGAGAGTTACAAACTTCAATAAAAGATAGTTCTGTTCACAGCTCTACCTCTATTTACTTCCTAACGCAAAGAAACCTGCAGACATTACATTCTGTATGTCCACACCACATCTCTACCAGATTACTTCCATCTGTTCCATGCCCATGTCCAATAGAGGAATTTCTGCCCAGAGCTACCAAAACATTTGGTATTATTCTCAGCTTTTGTATACAGTTGCTCTTGGTTGGTTCTCTTTGCCCATTTTCTCACAGCTCCAGAAGGTGTTAACCCTCATTAACGTGTAGCTACATTTATATGGCACTTTTCATGACCTTGTGATCTCTGAAAGCACTTTACAACCAAGCTTCAGTCTGATGCCTTTTCGTCAGATCTTTAAGATGTTAGAAACAGACAGATTTTAAGCAAATGCAGTACCAAAGAAACTGAAGGGTGATGGGGGAAGGTAAAGGAGCAAAGGTGAGGCAGAGAACAGAAGTGTTAAGAATGTAAAAGCAAAATTCTGCAGATCTGAAATAAAAACAAAAATAAATAGAAGTTGCAGGAAATAGTCAACAAGTCAGGCAGCATTTGTGGAGAAAGGTCAGCAACCTGAAACATTAAATCTGGTTTTCTCTCCAAGGTGCTGCCTGACCTGCTGAGTATTTTCATTATTTTCTGTGTTTAAATGATAAAAAACACATGGTACAATTAGATGTCAGTAATGGATCGAATAATGAAACAATAGATGGGTCTAGATGAGGTGAAAGTGTTTGCATCAGAAAATCAGACAGAGAGAAAAGGCATGTAAGATCTGGCAATACTGGGCTGCTTGGTGTAGTTGGAAGCTGCAACATACAACATCTCTTTACATAATGAGTACTGAATGAGTTAACATCATGGCATGAAGAGGACAGATTCAGATGAAAGTTGCGGTCCAATCACTGTATGCTCCCACCCTACTGAACAATGACCTTACCCCAGAGCAGAGCAAGAAAGATTTATGAATATTGCACATCTTCAATTAAAAACTCAAACAGAAACAGTGAAAAAGCTAAAAAAAATATTGACAAAGGGAAAAGAAACCTGTGTTGAAAAGGCAAGACATGTATTCATCACCTTGACATTTCTATTAACTGGGTGTTGCTGACCCTTCCATCGATGCCATTCACAGTTCTGCTTGTGACAACCTGTCCAACAGCTCTTCAGACATTTCAGCAGACCAGGAATACAAATTCTCTTTGACAACAGTGAATGACAGTATCTCCAGAGAGGCAATGCAAATAGAAGTCAATGTCACCAAATATAAAGGCTTGCCTTTTTATCTCCTTAAAGCTGAGCTGTTGTAAAATGAGATCTAAAATGATCATAGCAGGGAGCACACAGTTATTCAACATTTTAACATCCATTATCAAATTTTGCATGGGATCTGTAAGTTGCTCAGATTGCTCGTGGCCCTTGCTATATCACAATGGCATCTGGTTTTAAGAACCTGCAAAGCACTCAGTGAACCAAAAGTTGTACTTATGCACCAAATATGTCACTATGACTGACATCAAGTCTGTGTTTACCTTTTCCTTCAGAGCAATGCATTGCCACTGCCACATACACAGGTCCCATCATGTGTAACACATTTGTCAAGCTCAACTATTTCAGGTGATGAATAATTTATTTTTGGATTAAAGTTGTTGCTAGCACTCGACTTTGAGTCAGAGGTTGTGTGTTTTAGGCCATGTTTCTGTTGCTTGAGACCACAATCTAAGCATTAAAGCGATGCATTACTGAGTAAGTGCTTCTTTCTCTCTCAGCACATTTCCTTCATGGAGTTATTTAAACAAAAGAACAGGAGTTCTCCCCTGTATAATAGCCAATATTTATTGGCTACCATGTTTCCTATTTTACAAGGTGATCACACTACAACACACTACAAGTGGCTATAAAGTGCATTGGTCATCCTAAAGATATAAAAGGCATTGTAGAAATGCAACTCTCTCTTTCTTCTAACATTTGCATCCCAGGCTATCATTGTATAGGAAATGGGCTCATCGCATTTCTCTCACCTGAGAGAAAGGAATCTTCCATTTGGTGAGCTCCTAAATGATGGTGTGATCCTATTGACAATTTCCTAGCAGATGATTTTATTTTCTTGGTGAGTTCTGGGGAGCTGGGGCCATGCAGCGTGAGCATCTAGAAGATTGGGGTGTCATTTGGTGAGCTCCTGAGAGCTGGGGTCATCCACAGTGAGTGCTGAAGAGATGATGTCATCCACAGAATCAACTCTTACTTGTGCTTGATGAGCTCCAGGTGTATGGGGTCATTCAATATGAGCAGCTGGGATAGTGGCCATAATTTTCGTGAGCTCCTTTTTGGGGTCATCTACAGTGAGTTCCGAGGAAATAGGATTGGCCATGATGAGTTCCAAAGAGTCGTTCACTTGTTGAGCTTCAATGAGCTGGACTAATCCATTGGTTGAGCTCCTTGCAGCTGGGGAGCATCCATTGAGTGAACTCATAGGAGATGCAGTCGTCCACATGTTGAACTCCTGGAGGATGGAATCATTCTTTTGTTGAGCTCTTAAGAGAAGCAGTCGTCTGCTTATCGAGCTTTCTAGGGAAGCTGTCTTCCATGCAGTGAGTTTCTAGGAAACAGAACCATTCGTTTTGAGATCTGAAAGGTGATCAAGGTCATCGTTACGGGTGGTGGTGGTCATTCAGCTGATGAGCTCCTCACCTCAGAGTTGCTTGTCGTGAGGCTACACTGAGATCCCATCCCTTTACTTATCTATGCCGGAAGAAATACTCTCAGTTTGTTCTCCAGCACCTGTTAATTGTTGGTTATGGGTTAATTTTATAGAAGTGTAGGAGCAGGTAGGGTCAAATAATTAACCCTAGCTATGATGAGAGACATAGGAAAATGTGTAGGATCAATATATGCAAAATATTTTACTGAAAATTCTGTGTCTTGTTAACAGGCTAAGTTCATTTTATAAAACCAGAAGGGTTCTACCACTTCAAAAGCAAAATGCTATAGATCCTGGATATTTGAGAAAAAACAAACTGCTAGAAATTGTCAGCAAGTCAGGCAATGCGAGGAGTCCATAGGTTTCTTTGGTTTGCTTTATACAACAAATATGTTATCCTTTATGTTAGGTAAAAGGGAATATGTGCTAAATATTCTGTGTAACCTTCCAAAATGCCTTCTGGTATCATATACACCAAAATCTAAATGAAGCAGGTATGCGAGAAGTTCATTCACATTGAAAAGTAAAAAAAAATCTTTAAAGCTTGAGGGAGGTAATGCTGATGTACCCAGTGATTTACAATGGCAACTCGAATTAGCGGCAACATATGGTGTTGGACTCACCCAAAGGAACTGTCTGGTTGAATATTTGTACTGAATGTTGTGCCACATAATTGGCCTCAGGATGTATCACTGATGAGCTTTTTTATTTAGTCAATCCTATGTAATGCTTTATAAAAATGATACAGCCCTGTGGCAGCAGAACTACGGAACAGCATCCAATACACAGCAAAATTATTGGATTAGATTGGACAAAGAAAACAACAAACCATTCCATATGATATCACCATCATTGAACAACTTGTGAAATTATTGTAGGGAATATAGTATTGGGAAAAGGGGTTGTCTATTTAGGACTGAGATGGGGAGAAATCTCTTTATTAATAGCGTTATAAAATATTGGAATTCCTCAAATGCTCAGTCATTGAGTTATTCAAGGCTGAGATCAATGGATTTTTCATCACTAAGGGAAGTGGAGATAACAAGGATCAGATGTGAAAAGGCTTGAAGTACAGGATTAGCAACAGTCTTATGGAATGGCAGAGTTGATTTGAAAAACAATATAACCTATTAGTGCTTTTATCTTGCATGTAGAAAACAAAACAGTGAAATTTCTAACTAAGCTGCTTGGATCAGTTCAGTGCAAGAGCTCCTCATGTGACCTCTATCCTAAATAACATTTTATGGCCAAAGTAATATCAGGTGAGCCCCCAGGCAAAGGGTTATTCTGGAAGTAGCACACTTTTTGGGACTGGTTTGCTGTAAGAGAAATTCATTCATTGGAAACAATGAAGGCTCTAAATTTGTAACATGACATTGTTGATACTCCAAACAGTGTTCAATAATTATTCAAATTATCGGACGAGATATAGTTATGTGCAGCATTAAAGTCCTCTGCAATTTAAGGATGAGCAAGCTATTGAAAATTAAGTTGTTTGAAATTAGTTTTCAATTCCCTTTGTTGTACTGCACCATGTTGTTAAGGCTGTTCAATAATTTTAATGCTCAATGAAATGAATGTCAGATTAGTGGGAAAATTTTCTGTGATCCTTCTGCTTATTGATCCAGTTGAAGTGGATCAGATCTCTTAATATTTAGCGGCAATAAATTTTTACGCCATCAATGAAAGTTGGATTCAGGGTTAGGTGCTATTGGTAGTAATGTAATGAGATTCATCTACCACTCATTCTTAAAGTTCCTTGCGTCAGCAGAAATAGTAACCACTCTAATTTAATGGTTTCATTCTTTTCTTTTGGTTCAATAGTACATTATTTCTTTTTGGGGGTGGGAATGAGGAAACCTGTGGCTGAGAAGATGAAAAAGGTTATATGTTTGTTCCCTCTCTTGGCACATTGGTCAAGAAAATAAGCAGGGAGTGCCAGAAGGAATATTCTCACCTCATGTGCATTCAGAGCAGCAAGTGACAAACAAATTAACCACTTGCTCAAAGTACAAGGCTACTTGTGATCAACATTGTGCCGCTGCCATGAAATAATAAAAGCACCAACTATCCATTATTTTCCACTTAAGCAATTACTATGAGCAAAATTACATAATGCTGGCTACTTTCCTAAGTAAATGTTTCTTTTGACCTACTTGGCCCTGCATTCAAACTGTGAAGAAAATATTGATAAGGGCATTATGCCATACGATATATATTATAGCATAGACTATGAATAAATACACTTGAAAATCTCCTTGTCCTAAATCAATAGGCTATGCTCCTTGGGATTATGGAACAAATTTAAAACTTGAATTAAGAGGTAGGATGGGTAAATGGAAAAATGTGGAATGGATAACTCAAATGAATTTCGTGGCTTCCCACACATAACTTACATTTGATCATTACCTCAAACAGCCCTCAATTTCCCCATGCTCCAGTAATAAATGCATTTGCCTCAAGTAACATGTTGTGTTGTTTCAGTCATTTGAATGTACCTGACATCACTGTTTCACAACCTTGTGTTGCCCCAATGAAATGCTTTATTTTGAGGAATGATCACTGCTCTAATAAAGTGCTGTGCAATGGATATTTTGAACAAGATTATATGTTTTCACTTTTGACTCAGCAATTGCACACAAACAAAAATGACTTATACTGATGAGATTATTGAATAATGTAGGCAAGGGACTGCAATGCTTCCCACTTTGTGTGCCATGGGACCTTTAAGTGAAAATATATAATCTAGTTTAATATACCCATAACACAGCACTTCCATCAGTTCTCCCTGGGTGTCATCTGAATTACATGATCTAGATGGTAGAGTGGGTCATGACTCATGAGTTTCTGACTCAGAGGTAAGACTGCTGTCAGCTAAGCCAAAAATGCACTGCGTAGTGTCTCCTTTCATAGCTTCGGACATTGGTCCTTGGAATAGAACCAAAGGAATGACAATGTAACTCATGTTTATATAGCACCTTTCACAAATTCACCATGTGCCGCAATGCCTTATGAATTAAAAACAGAAGATGCTGGAAATATGCAGCAGCTCAAGCAGTGACAAGAAGAAGAGTGGGGAAGAGTTAAAATTTTAGGATAAGAACATTCCACCAGAGCTGGAAAAAGTTTGAACTAATCATTCTATTACCTGGAAAGAGGGTTTGTTTCTGTGGAAGTGGGAGTGGAGCCAACAGTTCATACAAAATATGTGAGGTCCAAAGACCAATGTTTGCTGATCCTTATCTTGTCTTATCGAGATGTTCAAAGGTAGAATATGCTCTAACTAATTTCCTCCCTATTAAGCTTAGCTTATTTTGGTTTGCATTGATGCTGACATCTGGATGTCAGAAGATGTTTTTAACATTTTAAGATAAGATTTCTTTATTAGCCACATATACATTGAAACACACAGTGAAATGCATCTTTGCGTAGAGTGTTGTGGGAGCAGCCCGCAAGTGTTGCCATGCTTCCGGTGCCAACATAGCATGCCCACAATGTCCTAACCCGTACGTCTTTGGAAAGCGGGAGGGAACCAGAGCACCTGGAGGAAACCCACACAGTCACAGGGAGAATGCACAAACTCCTTACAGACAGCAGCGGGAATTGAACCCGGGTCACTGGTGCTGTAATAGTGTTATGCTAACCACTACACTACCGTGTCGTTAAGCTATTATCAGCAACCTTTTGTCATCACTGGTTTTCTAGCACCATTTTATGCAATTACTAGTTCTTCCTCAACAAGTGACCCAATCTGGCATTCTCTTGACCCCACCCTCTGCTCCTGGGAAGTGATCAAAGAAACTTGCACCCAGTCTCATTCACCCGTCACACCATGTGCTCAATAACCACATTAGTTTGTTGCTTGGCAATGTCTCAATATTAAAATTTAAAATTATTTTCAAATTCCTCATGGCATTTCTGTGCTGACATTGCAGTAGGAGATGGACTGATCGGGATTAACTCTATCAAATTTACACCAGCTCCCCCTCACCTGCCATTTGCTTGCACCTCAATATATGCCAGCATGAAGCTAGCTTTATTTTCCTGATGCAACAGAAGTGCAGGAACATTTTACAACAATCAGCTGTACGTTGGGAAATTAAATGTTTTCAATTCATAATAAGATTTTTAACATTTTCCTCAATCTTCAACCACATCATGACATTGTATGCCATTGGTTCCCCTCCCCAGCACCCAAGGTATGCCACTTGCAGGAGAAACGGTGCCAGCCTTTAGCACCCATATTCTAATGTCACCAAATGTGGGACAGAATCAGGGAATGTTCATTGGCAAGCAGGAACTCCAATTTAGATCTGCCCTCATAATCTTCCAGAGTTCAGTGCTCCAATTGTTCAGTGCAAATAGCATCAAAGAATCAGCAGAACAAGGAAGAAGTCATTCAGCCCATCAAACCCTTTACTAGCCCTTACTAGATTGCTCTTTCACTGTGTAGCCCTGTAATTTCCCTCTTCCCACCCTCTTCAAGCAATGAATTCCGGAGCCTGACTACCTGCCTTTCATGAATCACTTTAGATGATTAGAGAATCATAGAGCAATATAGCACGGATACAGGTCCTTCAGCCCAGCAAATCTATACTGACCACTGTGCCCACTCAGCTAGTCCCAATTTCCTGCGTTCAGCCCACATCTCTCCAAGCTCCGCCTCTCCATGTACCTATCCAAGTGCTTCTTAAATTAAACTATTGTACCTGCCTCAACCACTTCCTCTGGCAGCTCGTTCCATATACTCACCACCCTCTGCATGAAAAAGTTGCCCCTCAGGTCCCTTCTAAATCTTTCCCCTCTCACTTGAAACTTATGGCCCCTAGTTTTGGACTCCCCTACCCTGGGGAAAAGACTGTTACCATCCACATTATCTATGCCCCTCATAATTTTAAACGCTTCTGTAAGGTCACCCCTCATTCTCGCATGTTCCAAGGAATTAAAAACCTAACCTGGCCAACCTCTCCCTGTAACTCAGGCCCTCTAATCCTGGCAACATCCTCATAAATCTTTTTTGCACTCTTTCCAGTTTATCATCTTTGATGATAACATCATATTTGATGCTGCCACCCTTGAATTGGCTGTCAACATTTACTATTTAACCTCACATAATCTTTAGGAAGTTGTCAGTTCAGTGGAGCTTTACCTAAGCATTAATTAGAGAGGAGTGGAGTACAATATGCCATTGTTCTGACGTCCCAAAACACCACTTCAAGTACTGGCACAGTGAGGGAAGAAGAAAATAGTGCTAGGGGGTGTGTGGCAGGGAGGAAGACACCGGTCAATAGTGGCCTGCAGTCGGGCATAGGAATAGGCATTCCAGTTGGTGGAACCTCCAGGCAGATTTCCATATATCCAGACTGCTGCAGAGAAGTCAAACGAGGATTATGATAGCGGGTCTTTTATGAGAAGGCTGGTATGGACACAGGACATGAGTGTGGAGGATGCCGTCTCCCACCTCTCATGGCAGGGTGTCTGAAACCAGGGGAGCATCACCCACTCAGGAGGTGGTGTGCACTTTTGTGCAAAGCTCGGGTGACAGTTGGATGACACACATGTGGCCTCTGGCTCAGGTTGCAGCTGCTATGGAGGCATAGGCAAAGGCCGCATGAAGTATTCATGCCTCAATGCAGTCTCACGCTGATCCAAGTAGAGCTCTTAACTCTAGGTGGTCACTCTTCAAGAACAATGAGACGGCACTCTTTAGCATATTGCTGTTTTCCAAAGACAAGGATGGTGTTACCCAGGAAATGCCTGTTGTTCTTCAGACACAGAGATATTCACTCATGATCTCATCTCTCTTTTCCAGGGGCAATGGCTCATCCCCACAATCAGAACCAGAGCAGAACAGACCCCATTGAGACATCTAAAGCAACAAGGGAGGAGTAGCAGTGAAGAGGGGTGTGTCATCTGCATACAGCAAGAGCAAGAAGTTGAAACAGGGAGAGCACAGTTGACCACTCTTCAATGCAAAATGCCTCTCTTTATTCTCTTCATGCACCATTCATGATTTTGAACATGTCTATAAAATTTGTGCAGAGCATTCTGAACACTGAAGATCACATATCTGTAAGAACAATAAATGCCAGTGGGTTAAAATAAGCCCAGCATGTTTTCATAAATCAATTCCACCCACCTTCTCACTGTATCCCTTAATCATTAATTCTGAAGCCATCAGATTGCCTCTTAAATCCATTCCGTCTGCTTCAATTACATTTCATGGTAATTTAATTCACCCATTACTGTTTAGATAACAAAGTGCTGGCTGATCTCCTTACTTATGTCTTGGTGTATTCGAACTCTTAACTTAGGTACTTTGACCAATACTGTCGTTTAGGGTGTCAACTTAGTGACACCCTAAAAGACAGTAAGCCATGGTTCAATTGTTGATGCTAATTTCCCTCTGTGTTTTGAAAGTTGAGGGTTCAAATCTCCTTTCAGATGTTTGAGCATTGGTCTGGACTGCCACTGGAGTGTGAAGGAGGACTGCAGGTAGTGAGCCACTAAATTAAACTTCTATCTGCTCTCCTGAATTGATGTTAAGATCTCACAGCTCCACTTGAGGAAGGGCGGGGAAATTCTCTTTGGTATCTTGAAGGTGCCATAGCAGTGCAGTTCTTTCATTTTTAACATTGTAAAGGTTTTAATTAGATCACTTGTACACCTCCAGTTTTCTGATATTGCATGACCAATGTTGCTCAGAAGTGATCCATTTGGAATTTTCCAATGGGAATACCACGTTAATTTGAATAGACTACCAAAGCAGGGAAATCATGGCCTCAATGCACTTGTCTAGAGCATGGAAAATCTGGTGAGGCAAAAACATTTAAAAGGATAAAGCTCACTGTTAAAAAGGAATCTCTGGTTAAAAATAAGTTGATTAAATATTCAGAACTAAGACTTTTACCATGGCTCAAGTGAGCTGATAGCATTTTTAGCATTCTGCAATTGAAGAGAATCAGATGTGTGGGATCAGGAATTGGGCTTGGGTAACTTGTGATCCATGGAAAAGGGCCTCAGAAAATTGAAGGTTAAAGCTTCTACTTATAAGAGAAGTCAATCATGCAGAGGAGTTATTTGCTTTTAATTCAAGATATCCAGAATGTTTTGATTGAGGGAAAAAAAGATCCTTCCCTTCATCATATGACTAGCACTCCAGTTCATGTCTGCCAAATGCCTTAGCTCGTAGACAGTAATATTGAGGAAGAGCTCAGAGGTTTTGCATGGAGGAGGAAGAAGGAAACAGTATTTATACTTCACAACCCTGTTCTTTTCCAATGTATAACCACAAGCCATTGCAGAATTTTTTTAAAAAAGAAACATGTTAGCTAAATGATGAGTGATTGCAGAGCTCTGACATGCAGAGGGATCTGCATATCCTAGTGCATGATTTGCAAAAGCTTGTCTGCAGGTACAGCAAGTAATTAGAAAGCCTAACAGAATGATATCACTTTTTGTGAAGTGAATTCAATACAAAGGTAGAGCATTTATACTTCAGTTTTAAAGGCAACAGTGTGACCACATCCGAAGCAATGTGTATATATTGAATTCCTCATCTAAGAAAGGATGGTAATGCTTTGGAGAAAGTTCAGAAAAGGATTATTTTATGAGGAAATATTGCACAGGCTGGATCTGCTGGGGGTTGGAAGAGTTGTAGGGAGTCTTTGGAACTCTCTTCCTCAAAGATGGAAGCAGAGTGTTCAAACATTTTTAAAGCTGAGGCAGATAGATTGATAAATAAGGTATGAAATATAGGCAGGAATGCAATGTTGAGGTTTGCAATCAGATCAGCTGTTGGCAGAGCAAGCTTCAGGGACAGGGTGACTTATTTCTGTTTCTAACTCTTACATTCATGTGTTCATAAGAGGTTTTACCAGATTAGGCAGATAGGTCCTGCAGATCTTGTGCAAAAAATTACACTTCCTATGATACAACGGCCTGTCCGTGTTGAACATTGAACATTGGTTTATTGAACATTGATACCAGCAGAGATAACATGCATATAAAGACTGGAATGTGAACCCACAGCATTCAGAAGGGATAAAAGTAAAACTACTAAATGATAATAATGTAACAAGATGATGAGACCAACCCAATATAAATTTGGCCATTGCTTTCTCTCCATTGATATCTGATAAAGTGCCAGATTATCTAAGGGATGAGTCCTTTATGGTTCAAATAAATCAAAATGCTGTCCATTGATGGTAACCTGCTGAAGTCAACAGATACAGGGGTCAGAGTCCATAAACCTTAGCTTATCTGCTAACTTACAGCAAGCATCAACCACCCAAGATCGCTGTGCTCAAAACCCAGCACTGGAATCTTAATTTTAAAATTTCCAGTGAAAAAAAAACAAACTGCTGGAGGAACTCAGTGGGTCAGGCAGCATCTGTGGAGATAGAGGGATAGTTAATGTTTCAGTTGAGACTCTGCATCAGGACTGAGGTTGAAGAGGGGAGATAGCCAATATTATTGCTTTCAAATCCTTCCAAGGCCTCACTCCTCCCTGTCTCTAACTTCATCCAAACTTATAGTCTTCCAAGATCCTTAGGTTCCTCATACAATAATAAGGGGTTGCTCATTTAACACAGAGTTGAGAAATTTTGTTTCCTCTTAGAAGATTGTGAATCTTTGGAACTGTCTTCCTCAAAGGTCAGTGGAAGCAGGTTCTTTCAGTATTTTTAAGGAAGAGTTAAATTCTTGATAAGCAGTGGGGGGAAGGTTAAATCAGGTAGTCAGCAATATGGAGTTGAGGTCAGTCAGGATCTTATTAAATGACGGCATGGACTTGAGGGGTCAAGAGGCCTACTCCTGTTCCTAATTCATATGTTCATACTTTGGCCTTTTGTGCATCTCCAGTTACCTTGATTCCACTATTAATGGCTGTGCCTTCAGCTGCTTGTATCCTGGTCCTGGAATTGTCTCCAGGAACCTTTCAGCCCCTCCACCTCTCTCCATCCATTAGGACATCAATTAAACTCACCTTGTTGACCAAGTTTATTGGCGCCTCCCGTGATATCTCCTGAATGTTCCAGTCTCATATTTTGTTTGACCATATTACTCTGAAGCGCCTTGTAACATTTATTCTATATTGAAGCCACAATATCCATTTGCCATTGTTGAATTTCACATCAACGGTAAATGACTTTGGCATTCTCATTCTAAGTTTATGGATAAATAAGCCACAGTCCTCAACCCTTACAATGCCCTCCCTTAACAATGGAAACCACCTTTCCTATGAGACACACAATGTGGGTGGCATTCAATGCCTTTCCCTAACTGAGAAACTAATGCTGCACTGCCTTCTTGAGCCATGCTATCCTTGTGGTTAAGGATTACCAAAAGTGCTGATAAGTCGTGAGTCCAGGATTTTGACCCAGTGATGATGAAGGAACAGCTATTTATCTCCATTGGAACATTGCTTGACTAGAAAGGCAGCACTCAGGTGGTGGGGTTCTGAAGTGCCTTCTACCTTTAACCTTTTTGTTGTTAGAGGTCACAGGTTTTGGACGCACTGCTTTGAAAATTAGCTGCAGCGCATCTCATAAATATATACTGGCAGTGAAGAAGGGCATGTTTAAGGTTGTGGACAATTAAATAGAGTGTTTATGTTGTTGAAGTCCCTGAGTACTGGAGCTGCATTCATCCAGAAAAACTGGAAAGTGTTGATCATCTTCTTGAGATGTGCAGATAATGGAAAGGCTTTTGGTGGACAAGTGGTGAGTTACTGTGCACAGTATTTAATACTGGGTCCAGTTAAACTCCACTGGTGATCCACAGAATGTTGATTGTAGGGATTAGGTGATTTTTTGCCTTTGACTATCAAAAGGAGACAGATAGTCTCTCTTGTTGGTGATGCCTCGGACTCAGGTAGCTTGGATGTTACTTAAAAGTTATATTGAGCAGGCTGGTTATTTTCCATTTTTGTAGGACTTAATTGTAAAAGGTTTGAACAGAACATAGCACTGCCTTCTAATTCAGGTAGTTTAGTGAGTGCTTCCACTTGTACCAAAGGACTTAAAGAAGCTCAAAAATCAAAAGAAACTACAAGTGTTGGAAATCTGAAATTAAAAAGGGCAAAAGATGCTGGAAATTCTCAATAGGTCGGGTAGCATCTGTGGAGAGAGAAAAACAAGGTTAATGTTTCAGGTCTGAGATCCTTCTTCAGTTATGACTCTCTTTCTCTCTCTGCAGATGCTGTCTGACCTGCTGAGTGTTTCCAACATTTTCTGTTTTTATTTTAGACTTAAAAGGGCCCTGTTGATTTATTAGATTCTGCAGATGCTGGAATCTGGAGCAACAAACACAAAAAACCAACACACACAAAAATCGGTCCTGATGAAGGGTCTTGATCCGAAACGTTGACTGTTTATTTCCCTCCATAGATGCTGTCTGACCTGCTGACTTCCTCCAGCATTTTGTGTGTGTTGCTGTTGATTTATAAGGTCAAGTTTCAATGAGGGGATGTTGAACATTTCAGTTGCTTCATTTTCTTTTGGTTTTAACAGCTGCTACGTTTAGTGGGAAAATCAAAGCACCCCAAGTATAAGGGCACGAGGGTTGTAATACATGCAACATCTTATAATTTGCAACAGTAAAGTAAAGTGAGGGAAAATAGCCAAACTCTTGAAAATCAAATATGTGCTCCAGATTTAATCTTCTTTCCACTCATTGTTAACTTTCTATGTTTAATTGCATTGGTAACAATAAGCCAGGAGGGTTTTTAATTAAGTTGGTCAATAATGGCTGCACTCAAGGTATATTAACAATGGCTGATGGTTATGGATTTTAATCCTGTATAACAATGCTCCATCAAAAATGTTCTGTCTCTAGCCCACGTTCTTAGTCTCATTAATGACTCAACAACAGCAACTGCTGGTTGCTAAGAAATCATGTGCCTGCTGTTTTAATTAGTTACTTGGGTTACAGTTTCTGAAACAACCGCCCACGAGAATGGGAATTGCAGGGAGGCACCTCATGCAGACATTCACTGGTGGTGTCTGCATGAGATCACTTCTGATTGATAAACAAAAATCGTCCACGGGCCACTTGTGAAGGGTTTCTCAAACAGAAACAATTATTTGCAAAGCATGGGCGTGCTCAGAAGGCAGCCTCCTGAGAGGAAGGAAAAGCTAGCAAAGCTGATGCAGCAGACAAGCAGATGGGCACACCGGGGCGCAGGTCTCCTCGATCAGAACTCATCTACCACAGGCATGTCTGAATCTTGTCTGCTCCACGGCCCATTTGCCTCAGAGTTGTCCTCATGTGAAATGTGCATTTACAAAGTGCTGGGACATCTGTCTGTATGAAAATCAGTCAGTAGCTTTGCTCAGGTGTCTTTATTGCAAACTGCTCAGCGTAAATCATCTCTTAGCTAGGCTGCTGCCTTTCACCAGGTCTAGAGCCTGGAACAGGGATGGATTCACAGGCATAGTGTGAATTTCCCCATGCTCTCCCTCTGTGTGCTATGAGTGAGTCTTTTAGGAAGTTGTTAGAGGCTGCTAGCAGTAAATCTTCAACTTAGGAAACAGAGAGAGCCAGGTGCTCCTTCTAGTTTCACAGTAAATGCAAATCACTTCTGGTCAGTATTCAGCTAGACCGCAATTCCTTCTCACCATCTGCCATCTCCTTGAGTTCCCATCTGACCTCTAATAACCTCACCACTTCTCACTTCTGCCATCTCCTCCCTAGTAACACTTTACAAATACCGTCATACCAAACGTACTCACCCAAGATCATCTCCCTATCTCTCACCAACTATCCCCTCATCCCTCCCAATTTACTTCATACTTTTCAACCATATCCCAATCTTCCAATTCTTCTCATCTGATCTCCCACTCAATAGGTCTTCCATGACCACCTCTAAAGTTTGCTATCACCTGCGTCTCCCCCAAACACACCCTAATCTCCTCCACTCAGTTGCAATCTCCTTCCTCCTAATTTCTTCACTCCAAATAAGATAAGATTTCTTTATTATTCACATGTACATCGAAACACACGGTGAAATGCATCGTTTGCGTAGAGTGCTCTGGGGGCAGCGCGCAAATGTCGCCACGCTTCCGGCGCCAACATAGCATGCCCACAACTTCCTAACCCATATGTCTTTGGCATGTGGGAGGAAACTGGAACACCCAGAGGAAACCCACGCAGACACGGAGAGCATGTACAAACTCCTTACAGAAAATGTCCGGAATTGAACCTGGGTCACTGGGCTGTAATAGTGTTATGCTAACCACTACACTACCGTGCTGCCCTATCCCACACTATCTCCTTCACAACCTCCTCCATGATGCCTCCCTTGGTCATCTGTTCGAGCCACTATTTTCCTTTCCACAGTGACCTTTTCCTCCCCCATCTCCCCAACCCCTGGTCTCCTCCCTAACTAATCTCTTCCCTCTTGACATCCTTCCCCAGCTGTGCTTATCTCCTATCTCCTCTTCACCTCCCCATGATCACCTCCATCTGGTCACTTCCCTGAACTTCTTCTCCTCCATCAACAAACATGGACTCCTCACCTCTTCCAAAACCCCAAAATGTCTGGCCAATCTCAACAATTCCCCTGTCAAAGATTTGGTGAAGATGAAGTTGTGGGACTCCAAGAATTGCAAGTTGTTAAAGTGATGGAGAAGATGTGGTGTCCAGATACAGGGTCTCAACCCAAAACATCAACAATGCCTTTGCCTCCACAGATGCAGCCTGACTCACTGAGTTTTTCCAGCAGCTCGTTTTTTGCTCAACATTTCCCCTAGCTTCTCCTTCCCTCCACTTTCCTGACAACATAATCACTGTTGCAATTTACTTTTGATATCATGCTCTCCTCCTCCTTGACCTCCACCATCAACCACTTACCCCAACCTAGCATTGTAGCATTCTCCTCCCTTCACAGATTTCCTCCCATCTCCCTCCCACAGCCTTCCCCCTGAATTCCTTGCCCCCTATCTACCTACCACAATCTCCCAAATCCAATCCTTTGCTTCCTCCTTCTCCTTAATCATTGACACCCATCAACCACCCTCCCTCCCTCCCCTATCACCATTGCCCCCCTGGCCCTCTTCCCTTTCCCGGAATTACAGTGATCATGCTCTTTATATGGAGGGTGGGGGTGGGGCGGCATTATTTTGTATGATGTGGTATTGATCCAAGAGGACCATTCTGCTTCTGCTTTGCTTTCTTACTTGTAGGTATTGATATGATGGCTCCCATCTGCCATTGGGTTGGTGCTCCACCTCAGGCATGACCTAATTTCTGCTGTTTTTATCAAGTTTTATCTGTACACTTCGTCCTTTAAATGCTTCTAAACTGCAAATCCTTTTCTCTCAAAATGAATCCCTTTTTTCCTGATTTCTATATTTTTACCCTTTTTTATGTTTATCTACTTCTATTTTCCTCATGAGATATAAAGTTATGACATTTATCTCTCTGTCTGTCAATCCGTGTTTCTATTGAATTATTTACCTTAATCTCTCACGGTCCCTCTCTAAATCTTTTTCATATCTTTTTCTATTTTCATCTCTCCATAACTATATTGCTTCCTTCCTCCGTTCCTTACTTTATTTATCTCTGTCCCTCTCTACGTCTTCACTCATGGACTATTTTTCTCACTATGAATCTACTATTGTCTCCCTTTATGTATTTATTATTCTCTTTAATTTCTCTCTATTACCTGATGTGTCCCTGTTTCTCATTACATGCCTTAATTTACACAGTGTTATCTTTTAGCTATCTAGTACACTGTCTCTCCATCCCTTTCCAATTCTGTCTCCATCTCCATCTGCATGACTTCTGTTAAATACCATTTTTCTCTCTCTTTATACAGTTCTATCACACGCCATTTTGCCTGACCTTTCCTATTTCTCTGTATCTCTGTCTCGATTTCTTTCTCCGTATTTATCCATCTTTGTCTATCTCTCACAGGATGGATGTGTGGTCTTCACGCTGTGAGAGACAGCAGTGGTTCAGCTGTCCTCTGGCCAGCAGTCTCCGCAATGTGGTGCTGGGATATTACTGTCATTGACATGATGCATAGATGCCGCATGCCAGAACATCTGTCTTGCAGGCTCCAACTCCCTGAGTCACAGAGCCTAAATGAATCAAGTCAGTTTGCTGAAATCTAATGGAAAAGTTGCAGGAGTGAACACACTGATTTGAATTGCTTTACATTTTCTCACCTTTTGATCGGCAACTGTTGTAAACCGAGGTGTTAGCATAGTTATAGCATCATTAGTTATGCACTCAAAGTCTGTTGTTTTTCTGTCGAAACAGATGGGCTCACTGTGTGATATACTAATTAATCTGCATTTTACTTTCACAAACATTTTCATCAATGAAAATGTTTACTTGTGGTTTATGCCAAAGGGGTTTTAGCTGCATTACAATCTAAGCACCATTGTGGAACAGGGAGGGTCTCCATACACAATCCCCAACTAACTCAGCACACCCAGAATCCCTGATAAAACAGACTAATTTATTGCCGAAAATCCTGGTGACTAGATTGTGGTTGTGAAGTAAAGCCAAAAATAGTATTTTAAGAGGAACAGAATCAAAAAGCATAAGTTATGATCTTTGTTTTGAAGTGAAAATGCAGCCAGTGTTGTTTCACCTGTAGGGGGCAGCTCCTCAATCTTACACAGTGGCATAAAATATTTTACAACACAGTACTGACCATTCAGCCTTGTATATCTATGCTGCTGTCATTGCTTCTCGTGAACTTGCTCCCCACTTCATCTCATCCTACTAATGTATCTTTTCCCTTGATAATCACCTCAACTACACCATGTGGTAGCAAGTTCCAAATGCTAACCTTCCCCGAGAAAAGAAATTCCTTCTCAATTCATCATTGCACATATTAATGACAATCTTATATGTGTGGCCTCTAGTCACTCACAACTGAAAATACCTTCTCTAAATCCACTCTATTGAAACTTTAATAATTTTAAAGGTTTCTGTCAGCACAGTCCATAATTCCAGTCTGCAGTCATTCCTGAGAGTTATAACATTTCAGTTCTAAAAACATCCTTGACAACCTTTAGTTCATTTTCTCACGCTTCTCTCCATTCTTTCAGGAATGTAGGGACTAAAACTGAGCAAGGTGTGGTCTAATATAATTTAGTTTCTACTGAAGTTTTCATAACTTTGCTGCTTTTCAATTCCCTTCCCAAGAAGTTGTATTTTCAGCTTCACTCCTACAGTCTGGTCACTGTGCACAGAGAGACAAACCAATCAGAAATCCTCCAAGTGGTTGACCTCCTGAAGCTTGGTAATGCATTTTCAAGCCCTGGTTCACAGCTCAGGGCTTTGGCACAATGTCATCTGGTGCCCTTAGGTTCCTTCTGCAATATTCTACAAATATTTCCTTTTTAAGTACTTATACGATTTCCTTTTGAAAAGTTCTCCGGAATCTATTTCTAGCACCCATTCAGACAGGGTATTCCAGACCATAACAACTGAATGCTATGAAATCAGTTCTTCTCACCCATCTAAATTTTTGGTAAACATCTTTAATATCTGACCTTTGGATGTTAATCCTCCATTCAATGGAAAAAGTTACTCGCCACTTTGGAGTCAATTTAATGGATGTTTTTGAAATTGTGATGGTGTTTGATGAATTTACATGAATCTTTTAATTAACTGGTCACATGCTTTCTCTTAAGGAAAACTTTCTGAATGTTGAAAGAAACATGTAGTAGTAATTGTTGCAGTAACATTTGCCCTTCCCAGTGTCCAAACCCAACCAATGCGTTGACATAGGTTCTCATATCACCCATGAGTTACTGTGTCCCAGGCAGCATTTTAGCATTGAATTGTCCCAGGGCACTGCCAATAGGAGCCATGATGGTCAGGTGGTCAGGTTGGATGATGGGACAAGTGGTTTTGCGGGTTTGCGCTCTTCCTCCCCTCTAGAGACCATCTGCAATGACCTGCAGTGACACCCACCCAACCACAGTAAACAAGAAATGGAGTTCTGAGACTTCACAGCTTTGGTGACATGACTCCAACATGCAGCACAAGGTGGGTGCCACAGGCACCACAGAGGAGGTTGGCAGACCTCTTACCTCTGGGTACTGAACCTCCAAAGGTGTGCCAAATTTCTCCCATACATTACAATACAATCACCAATATAAAGAGCCATGGAGAACTGAGGCCATTCAGCTCATCGTCTCTGTTTGAGCTCTTTGTTGAAGCCATCCAAAACTAACATCTCCATAGTTCTCTCCCCTGGCCTAGATTTTCCTTAACTTTTCCCTCTACACCGTGTAGCAGCATCTCCCTGAGGCACGTTATCCCACGCTCCCACAATTCACTGTGCAATGCTACTTCTCTATTACACTCCAGTCCTGTATGCTCGTAGTCTGTTGGAGTAGACTGATTTTGTGTTCTCAGCATATCTGTGGATGCCAGCAATAAGGCTTTATTAAGAAGTAGGATTTAAATAATGAACAGAAAGGTGAACTGTACTATTACTATTACTAAAACCAGGTTTGGGGAAAGATTTAAGAGACATTCTTGTGCAGCAGTGATATAAATGTTGATTGTGCAACAAACTGTTATAATGGGTTATTCGCAGTCTAACTTGTTAATTGTTTCAGTAAATAAATTTTTAGACTCATCGAATCACACAGCACAGAAATAGGCCCTTCGGCCCACTGCATCAATGCTGACCATTGTACTCATCTATGCTAATCCCATTTACCTGCATTAGCTCCATAGCCTTCTATGCCTTGGCAATTCAAATACTTGTCAAGATGTTTTTTAAATGTTGTGAGAGTATCTGCCTCCACCACCTCCTCAGGCAGTGCATTTCTGATTCCAACCACTCTCTGTGCGAAAAAAACTCCCCCTCAGATCCCTTTTACGCCAACCTTTCACCTTAAACTGACACCCCCTTGTCATAGACATCCCTACTGTGCGCGAAAGATTCTTACTATGTACCCTATTTATGCTTCTCATAATTTTATGTACCTCTATCAGGTCATCCTTCAGCCTCCTCTGTTCCTGGGAAGACAAACCTAGCCTATCCAGTTCCTCCTCATAACTGAACTGCTCCAATCCAGGCAACATCCCGGTGAATCTCCTCTGCACTGTCTCCTGTGCAATCACTTCCTTCCTATAGTGTGGTAACCGGAACTACACACAATACTCCAAATGTGGTCTAACCAGTGTTTTGTAAAGTCCTAACATGACGTCCAAGCTCTTATATTCTATGCCACAGCTGATGAAGGCAAACATCCTATAAGTTTTCTTCACCTGTGCTGCTGCTTTCAGGGATTTATGAATTTGCACCTTAGGTCCCTTTGTTCATCAATATTCTTTCATCATTTCACACTTTGTCTGAAACATTAACTGTTTTTCTTTCCACAAGTGCTGCCTGACCTGCTGAGTGTTTCCAGTATTTTCAGTTTTTATTTCTGATTTCCAGCATCTGCAGTTTTATTTTTATTTTCATGGAACATTTTCCATGACCCTCTTGTCATGTATCTTGAAAAACATTGTTCTATAATAAAGGGCAGATGTGGAAGTGGCTTGGGAATCAAAAGAAACTGCAGGTGCCAGAAATCTAAAACAAAATTAGAAAATGCTGGAAGCATTCAACGTGACAGGCAACATATGTGGAGAAGGAAACAGAATTAACCTTTTAGGTTCAGGACCCTTTGACAATACAGCAACCAGCTGGCTTCTAATCTGAAGTGGATCCTATACCTTACCCAGACCATCTCCAGAGATTTCTTCCTGCTGATGCTTCATTGCCCTCCAGAGCAGTGTAGAGGACTTGGTGACGGAGATGGTCTGAGGGAAGGAACTGAGTTCAAATTCTTCAAAGAACAGGGGATCATTTACAATGAATAAACCTAGACATATACATAGAACCATCTACAAGGAGCATCTGAATGCTGCACAAAGAAAGCAAATTCATAAATGAATGCATTGCACCATCATGCATTTTAGATTTGATTTTCTTGCATTCCTTCCAATCAATGAGTTATCCTTTTGTACTTTCCTCCCTTGCCTCATCTGTTGACTTGTTTAAAACCTAATACATCTCTAATATTTTCCAGTTATGACAAGGTAAACAATCTAAAGTCACCAGTTGGTTCTTTGCTAGGTTGCTGTTCGATTCAGACAAGTGAACAGGTCAAAGTTTTGACCAGACATCCTTTACTGACAGCTAACCACAGTCAATGGCAATGTATTACCCATTACCTCTTGATCTATTCACATTGAGCCTTAATGCATTTGTAAAGAGATATACAGTGAAGCACAGACCTATTGAAACAGATACACTCCAGACACACTGATTGTGATCTTCACGAATGGGGGGCTGCAGATCAACATTCTTCCACATTCCGTCGTAACCTTTGATCGATTATTTTCCTTGTCCGGTGGCTCTCGGTCCACAAAATATCATTACTTTACTCTGGGTCTCCATCTCAACTGGCTTATGCATGTGCAGTAGGGGAAAGGGCTAAATGAATGTGCTCAGCAATGGCAACACAGTCTGCCCATCACTCCCCTCACCTGGATCCACCTATCACCTGCCAGCTCTTGCTCCATTCCTTCCCCCCACCTTTTTATACTGGCTATCTCCCACCTTTCTTTCAGTCCAGACGAAGGATCTTGACCTGAAACATCAATTGTCAATTTCCCCTCCATAGATGCTTCCTGACCTGCTGAATTTCTCCAGTGTTCTTGTGTTAAAAGCAACAAGGTGCCCATGTGGGCGTCAGCTCACCAGTGGATGCAGGAAATGGAGCCGGCCCTACAAGTCCTTCACCATGTCCACTGACTGCCCAGTTCCGCCTTCATTTGTGTCAGCAGGCAATCATTTATTAGACCCCTGTACTTCCAGCTGAGAGCTTTATTGAGCGATGCCCAGTGCCTGCATTAGCTGGTGACAGTCAAGTTAGAGTGACCAGCTGTAACCAAAAGCAAGCTGTGGAGTGTGGCTGCTGGCCAATCTGTCGGCAGTCCAGCTGTGTGTCAGACTCAATGGGTCACCCCTTCCTACAGCAATGGCACACCACCACTGAGTGTTTCCATCGTTTTCAAGCTGTGGTTCAGATCTCCAGTGCCAGGTTTATTTTGCCTTTGGCAATTACCGACTCCAGAAAAACCAACCCTCCTTCAGGAAACAAATCAGGCAATTTTATTTTATCGTTAGTTTGAAGGGGCAAGATTGATTCTGATGGTGAGGAGATAGCATCATGGTCGTGGAAGCTGTCTGGAAGAATGATACCTTCTGAATATTGTCCTGAAATAAATAAGAATCTAGTTAATTTTTATTTACTGAAAATGGCATGTCAAAATGGGCTAGAATGCCATTGAAATGAGAAGATAACTAATGTTAGCTGTATTTGATTTCAAAGGATTCTATTTAGCCAATATCCCATCCACCACCGTAAACCCCATTCCTTCTTTCACCAACATGTCTGGGTGAACCTTGCGATGGTCAGACACCCCTTACTGCAGTCACTTACAGTCTTTCTTATCAGAAGGTACGCAAACAGTGTAGGAACCAATTGCTTATCTTCTAGTCAGCCTCCCATCAGTGTAGCAGAGCCTCTGTTCTGACACAGAGCTCCTTTCTTTTCATTTCTGAAATTTATCTGTAGTTCATAAACTCTGCATTCAATTAACAAACCCATCTATGGATGTACCAGCAAATGAATAATGCACAAACTGCATTTATTTACCCTTTAATCTCTCCATTGACAAGGCTTGATCTTTCCCCCACCCTACTTATCCCTGAGAAGCTGCTGGTGAGCACTGAGCTGCTTCTCTGGTGAAGGTTCTCCCACAGCACTGTTTGGCAATGAGTTCCAGGGTTTTGGTTCAGTGCTGATTGAAGAATGACACCAGACAGCCCTGTGCTTGCTGTGGTGCCTTTTCTGGACAGTTGGAAAGACATATTCATTTTCACCCTCTCGCCTACTGCACATTCACTTTCCAGTTGAAGTTGGGAATTGAGACAAAATGATGTGTGGAGGGTAACCAGGATGTGATGTTGGTCCCATGCATCTGTTCTCCTTGTCCTTCCAAGTGCTGGAGGCTGGGAGATGCTGCTGAAGGAGGCTTGGCACGTTGCTGTAGTGTACACTGTATCGCCACTGTCTTCCAAACACTGAGAGTGGCCCAAACCCACTGGCCCCACAGGTTTCTTCCAACCGAGTGACATAGCCCTTTGTGAGCCCACCCTGAGTGGTCGTGACAGCTGGTGAGGTCCTGCTTGATGGCTGACATCTGAGAAAGAGTCCATGTGTTCAGGCAGTGAAAAGAAATAGCCTGGGAAAAACAAAAGGCACAGAAGGAGAACTGGGTGAATGTAAAATTATTAATTACAGCTTCTACTCACTCTTGCCCCATGTAAACACTGCATGGATTTAGACCCTCTATTTTTTCTGTCTTCTTCTGGTCTATCTGAATATGCCTTGGAGCTCATCTGGTTAAGCACAAGACTAGGTCCGAAAGGATGTTATTTGTCCCTCAGGGACCATGGGCAAGAAATGCTACACTTGCTGCAGTACTGTTGTCAGATGCTCCTGTATGAAGAGTAATCACTGCTCAACTAATGTCACCACTGCTAAATGGAGACCATGTGTGACATTCATTAAGTCTGTCTGGGTCATACAGCTCTGGTGACCAACCAGTCTTCATTTGAAGTCCATGCTTCATCTTACGCTCAGATGCAGAAGAGGGGCATACTCGCTGGGCAACTGCAGTTAATGCAGAAAGGAACTTGTCATTGGATGGAATTAATGATGCCCATGAGGACTTCCAAACCCCACAGCAGTGCCAGACCCTGGGACTGTGCTGGCTTTCCTTGCATCAGTTAGGAACGATGTGACTTCTGATGTTATTCCCGTGCAATTCCAGTATGGCATTGGGTGGATTTATCCAAGGGCTGATATCATTTTTGGTGGAGGTGGAAAGAATCCTTGACTGACTTCTTAACCCAAATTGTTACCCAAAGAAACTGGGCAGAATTAAGCAGACATCACTGTGCTGAGTCACTTACTCCATCCTTCTGGTGCACCAATTCGTGTCAGCACGGCCTGGATTGTTGGTAACGGGATCTGCCCATTGACACAAGGTCTGGGTCATAGTCCTGGCCTGCTGACTACTGGCCCACTGACTACTGGACTGCTGAGCTTGAAGGGAGCTCTGTGTGTGTCAGAGCAGAGGCCCTGCTACAGTGATGGGAGGCTGATTGGAAGGTGACTAAGCCAATATTGTATCCAGCTTGCTACCTGACCCTAGATCCCATGTATTCTAACATTCTGGACCAGTCTACCAAGCAGTAGGTACCTACCTACCTACAATTAACCACTAATTCATCCACCCTTTGTATGACCTGACCTTTTTGCCAAAGTACAGAATCTGGACTGAGCTTTAGATTCCACAAATTTTATCAAACAATTATTACATTGGGAGGTGCAGAAGCAGAGTAGACATGAGCAACATGCAACATGGGCTTTAGATCTGGATAGATGAACAGATATGGACAAGCAGTACATTCAATGCAACCACAATGCTAAAGACACCAGCACAGAAATAATCATTCTGGTAAATTGGCTGAAAAATGGGAAATGGTCCAAAGTTGCAATCAGGAGAGGTATTAAATGTTTAGGAACAATTTAGTAAGGTGTGAGGCAAGGCATATTGCTGGTCAGGGATGATATTATACTTAGTAATGGATGGAATGGCAGAATTGATTTGTGTCAAATTCACAGCAAGCAAGGAATAAAAAAACTAGTAGCAGCTCACTACACAAATTACTGTGTGGGCAGATTAGCAAATTTAAAGCGGGGAGTAAAGTATCATTTTGAATTACTTAAATTATTGAGTAATTAAATGAAGCAAAAAAGACCTTCCTCAAAGGCAGAAGAAAATGGAAAAAAAATTAACCAGAGATTCAGTTGTTGAGAGTTGAATTACAATTGAACTTTTACGTATTTGACTGCTTATTGAGCGCATCATTGCCACAGAGGTGCAGAACAGTAGCTGTTGCTTGTAAATGTTACTAAGTTCATGAAGCTGACTTGAACAGCTTGTAGCAAATAGATTATTAACTTTCTTGACACTATTTGATGTAAATGATGTTCTTCTTCACAAAAACAGCCGGTGAAGAAAACTGCAATAAGCTGAAGTGGAATTAAGTAGAGAAACCTTGATCTACACAAAGAACTGGGAGTGTGAGAAGGCACTGAGTCCAACACTCCAAATACAAGAGTTTGTGTCAGCAGATTATCTACCACAGTAAGGGAAATGCCAAGTTCATGTAAGTAATGTTGACATTTATGACCAAGTTACATAAATATCCCTCTCCTCTTGACTTCACTATGCAAGCCCTCCTCACACTTTCCATCTGGGAGACATCAGTGCATACTTTGTGTGGAAAATTATGGAAATGCTCAGTTGCCCTGTGGAGAGAGATGCAAAATTAACATTTTAGGCCAATGATGGTTCTGATGAAAGATCATCAGCCTGAAACGTGAACTCTATTTCTCTCTCTCTACAGCTGCTGCCTGGCCCACTGAGTTTCTCTAGACCATTCATTTTATTTCAGATTTTTGAACATCTGCAGCTTGTTCACCTTTTCATTGTAGTTTCATTGTAGGGCAGGCACGGTAGTGTAGTGGTTAGCGTAATGCTATTACAGTGCCAGCAACCTTCTGGCTGCTGTCTGCAAGGAGTTTGTAAGTTCTCCCCGTGTCTGCATGGGTTTCCTCCAGGTGCTCTGGTTTCTTCCCACATTTCAAAGACGTATGGGTTAGGAAGTTGCGGGCATGCTATATTGACGCCGGAAGCGTGGCAACACTTGCATTCTACCCCCAGAACACTGTACGTAAAAGATGAATTTCACTGTGTGTTTCGATGTACATGTGACTAATAATGAAATCTTATCTTATTGTAGTTTGTGCTGGCTGGAACAAATATTTCCTTTTGTAAACACAGTCCAAAATGTAATGGTCTTTAAAATCCTAAAGGTGATTGTGGCCAAGCTACTGTCTGATATATGTGCTCTCTGGATGCTTCAAGGTCCTAGAGCATTTAATTCAAGAGTAAATTATATCCATTTTATAAGAGGGAAGCTGGTGAAAATTTGTACGAAGAAACCAGACATCATGAAGATAATGCATTCATACTTTTTGAAAAATGGGCACATAGAGAACAGGACTGGCAATTGCATAATGTAGTAATAACATATTTAGAGAGTATGGGGAAGAAAGGAGGCAGAACTGTGTATCTGTGCTAAGTGGAAATAAAATGGCAGTAGGGGAAAATGGCAGTAGGGGAAAATAAAATGGCAGTAGGGGAAAGGGACATAATTAACAGAACAACTTTATATATATTAAAATTATGGAAATGACTGGTCATGCCAATAAGAATATTGTCCAAATTATCTAATAATGGTAGGAAAGTGGAACAAGAAATATGTAACAAAGTCAATGGAAGGTGTAAAGTATTTAGAATAATCAAGGGAGCTTTTAACTATCCGCAAATAAATTAAGTGATTAGAAGGGAATAGGAAATGGAGGTTTTACAATGAATCAGAATTTTCTCCCAGCCACCCATGTTCATTTGCTGTCCTGTAAGAAAGATCTAAACTCACTATTATTGGATCCCCTGGTATTAACTTGCTGCCTGATCGTAATGAGTTCCTGCACAGGCTCCTGCAGAGCCGTAGGCATGCAAATGCCATCAAATGCAGAAATCAGAACAAACCATTGATGAAACAGCTAACGAAAATATTGACAAGTGGCTGGGTCAAACCCCCAGCTTAGCCAACTGCAAGCCTGTCAAAGATTGACATTCAGAAACTATTAAAAGGAATCAAGCAAGTAAAACAAAATGTCAGAAGTAAAAAGTGAAACACTTGGAAACCTTTAAGCAATAATTGATTTGAAGAAAATGTTTAGAGTGAAAGTAGGGAAGTAAACTGGGAAATCAATTTATCAAACAAAGAGATGAAACAGCAGTGGGTTATGCTTAAAACAATGATTAACAGAGTTCAGGAAAAATATATTCCAATAAAAACAAGGTGAGAGAATAATAAAATGCCATGGATGAAAAAAATGTAAGTCAAAATTGAAAAATATAACCATGTGCTGACAACAAAAGTGAGGATGACAAAACAACTGATTATTAAGAGTGATCATAAAATCACTTAGGAATTGTAAAGAGAAACTATAAAATGTCTTTGTCATGGAATGCACAAAACAACAGTGCAGGCCATCCCCTGGTAACGGATGGATTCTGTTTTTACAGACATCCTTAAGTTGATTTTGTTCATAAATCAGAAAATACACAAAATTCACTCGATGTGGTCTCCACAAATCCACAATATTGTAAAGAATGGCATCAAAAGCACATAAGACTGATAAGAAAGAACAATTACTAAAAGTGGAGCGAGAGAGGAAACTAGTTCTGCTGTTCATAGGAGCAAATGCATGTACATACATGTGACTTTTGAACTTAATGATATTATGGGAGCATGTTCTTAGCTTCATAGGGGTGTCTATAAATTGGGCATTCTTAATCTGGGGACAGCCAGTTTCCCACAGGCACATGAATAACAGAAATAAAATCAGGACGGGAAAGGAGCAACTAGGGATGCATTTGATAAACTCTAAATGTGGCACAAGAAGAAGAAATGAGAAGAAATTTAAAATAGAAAGGCACAGGTAAACTAGTTAGACAGAAAGAATAAAATCTTCCAAAAGGATGAGTAAAATAGTTAATATTATGCCTATATTTGAAATGGGAGAAAGAATAAATCTGTGGAGAGTTAGTTTAATATTGGAGGAGGGCAAAAGAATAGAATCATTAGTTGAAGATACAACAGAAAAACACAAAAAACAAAAATATAATCAAATCTCAGGAGCATGGATTTAAAGATCAGAGATCATGTTGGAACAATCTGGTTAATTCTTTGCAAACAACATTGAATGCAATACTTTTGAGAAGCTACTACCAAGGAATAAGGAAAGGAGTTAGGAAATGAGTAGCAGAATGAATATGAAGATAGTCTTGATTCCTGATAAAGATAAGTGTGAAGTGTTGACTTTTGGTTGAAGGTGTAAGGTTTGAATAATCAGATAACTCACTTTCTAGAGAACTCGTATTTTTTTAAGTATCGACAGAAATTCTTACAATCTGTTTTTATATTTCCGGATAATGTTATCTCGTGCTCTAATTTTTCTTTCCTTATTAATCTTTTCATTTCTGGCTTATTTAAATGTTCTGTCCAATCTTCTGACCTGCCAACAAATAAGGTTTGAGGAAGAAAGGGTTCAATGGGTGCAGATGCAGAAGGTGCCACGGGGTTAACCAGGCCTTTAAATAAGTTGTTAATCTTTCCTGGACCCTGGACCACCATAAACTATTATGCATAGTCATGGCCCCTACATTATGAAAAGGATATAGAAGGTGGAAAGAAGGCACAGTGGCGCAGAGAGTAGAGTTGCTGCCTTGCAGCTCCAGTGATCTGGGTTCAATTCTGATCTTTGGTGCTGTCTGCATGGAGTTTCTATGTTCTCCCCGTGACCGCATGAGTTTCATCTGGGTGTTCTGGTTTCCTCCCACATATCAAAGACGTGCATGTTGGTAGGTAAATTGCCTAGTGTGTTTAGGTGAATGTTAGAATCTGTGGGTAGGTGATGGGAATTTGGGGAGAATGAAATGGGATTAGTGTAGGATTAGTGTAAAATGGGTGCTTGATGGTTGGTGTGAACTCGGTGGGTTGAAAGGCCTGTTTCTATGCTGAAATTCACAAAGATGTTTCCAAAATTCAGTTGATTTGTTTACCACTAAAGGGGGAACAGATCAGGATTTCTATCCCTGGGAAAGGGAGGTGTGAGGGATGACCAAATCAAGGTCTTTATAAATAGGAAGGTGTTTGCTCTTGTATAGGTAAACAAGATGTTTTACCTTGGAACAAGGTGGAGAGGAGTTGTGGGGGAACTAGAACCCAGATCTGTAAGTAAATCTGACAGGAAATTCAGGAGAAACTTAAATGTTAGTAGGCTGAAACCTCTACCAAAAACTCCATTGAAGCAAAAAGCATGGATGCATTATGTGAGAAGCTGGATAAGAACATGAGGAAGTAAGGTGAAGGATTTGCTGATAGGGTGAGATAAAACGAGGTTTGAGAAGATTCGTGTAAAACATTGATAACAGCATAGAACAGCTTAGCTCAGCACTGTAGATATCTGTTACTGTGTAACTATATTGTATAAGTACAGCAACCCTGGGATTTGGAGTCAGTCTGAGGAGGAACAATGATCAGAGTGAACAAAAACATATGTAATCCCAGCGGAGAAGCAAAAACTTGTCAGCAGAAGACCAACACAGCAGTTTTGTCTGGTTACAAAGCTCGAAGTTTCAGATTGCATGGTGGCAGCAGAGAAAGGAATGAGTGTCAGTATAATCTGCAGGTGTTTAAACAGCCCTTTACCGGTAGTGACTCAAATGATTTGCCCTGGACTGTTCTTGAGAACTGAAAGTTGCCTGTGCATAGTTCCCTTTAATGAGGCGTGGCTGTTGAACATCAGCTACCACACAGATGAGGGCTTAATAACGACTTGGTTCAATGGCACAGAGACAAGGCTCTGCCTTACAGACTTGGCATATACGGACACAGACACACAGACACAGACACACACACATCCACACCTACACAGATGGCAGCTCACACTCGAGCTACTGTACATGCAGGCACACAGGCAGAAATGTACCCTTGCCCACAGCCACTTTCTCAGCATCACCACCCTCAACCCCCTCCCCTACCATCGTCCCTTTCACAGTTCTCTTTTCCACTAGTATCCCTCAGTATCCCTCTGCCTCTCCCACACACCCCACCCACTCAGTCCTTTCTACCCTCCTTTCCCCCATTGCCAATCCAACCCCCTATTCTACCAACCTTCACACACTCCTGTTTCGCACTCCTCTCTCCCATTACTCCTGACCCACCCAACAGTCCCCATTTCCAGTGGACTCCCATCCTACCTACATGCCAGAGTGAGACCCCCACCCCGCCAACACTCCCCCAACCCAACCGCCGTTCACCGCCACTTGCTTTCACCAAAGCCACTCTCCGAGTGCCTGTCGCTGCCTTTCCCGATCCCAGAAGCTTCACCAGTCAAGGTCTGTGGCCAAGTGTGGAACCCCCACCCATACAGCTCTCAGGAACACCAGCTGCCTGTTCAGCACTGCCTGGTGCCATGGGCCAGCGATACCTGATGCTCTGCAGGGCAGGGGAGTCATAGACTGTGGAACAAGGTTTGCTGCGGAGTCATCTGTAGGAGCAGGAGCACCTCGTTCTGCTGCCACCATCTCGGTTACCCAGGATGGGAATCTCTGACTCGTAGTTGCACAAAATGGAGAACGAACATTCGGGAAGGAACTGAGCACCACGAGTCACTACAATGGGAGCAAATGGATGCTGTACAGAAAAAACAGGGGGAGTGCACCACACCCCAAACAACACAGCTCCTCCCACCCTATCAGGTTCCTCCTGCCCCTCCAGTGGCAGAACCTACAGGTCCACATTGACATCATCAGACCTCTCAGATCCCACGGAACTTGAGTGGGAACAAGTGCTCCTGAAGATGGTCTAAGAAGACTGATTTGTTCTGATATGGTTGGCAATTATAGAAACCTCTTGCACAGAATGAATGCACAACATACAGAGGAAGGCCATTCATTCCCTTGGGCCCGTTTCTCCATTGTTCAATCAGTCCTGATCTGTGCCTTAGCTCCATTTACCTGCTTTCCTTCTATAACTTTTACCTAACAAAATGTCTTCACTCTCATTTTTGAAGTTTTGAATTGACCTTGTCCCAATAGATTTTAGAGTATTCCAAATATACCCCTCCCTCATTTTGCTCCACCCTGATCTTGGGACTTGATTCCTTGTTCTGTTAGAGTCATAGAGAAACACTGCAGGGAAACAGGCCCTTCAGCCCAACTCGTCTATGCCGACCATGGTGCCCACCAAACTAGCCCCATTTGTCTGCGTTCGGCCAATATCCCACTAAACCCCTCCTATCCATGTATTTATCTAAATGTCCTTGCTTCAACCACTTTCTCTGGCAGCTCATTCCATATATGTACCACCCTCTGCATGATGAAGTTGCCCTTCAGGTCTGTTATAAATCTTTTGCCTTTTACCTTAAATCTATCCCCTCAAGTATTTTAGTTCCCCTTCCCTGGGAAAAAGACCATGTGCATTTTCCCTATCTACGCCCCTCAAGATTTTATACACCTCTATAAGGTCTCCCCCTATGTTCCAAGGAATAAAGTCCTGGCCTGCCCAACCTCTCCCTATAACTCAGGCCCTCAAGTCCTGGCAGCATCTTCGTAAATCTTCTCTGCATTCTTTCCAGTTTAATGATGTCTTTCTTATAACAGGGCGATCAAAACTGTACACAGTATTCCAAATGCAGTCTCACCAACATCTTGTACAACTGTGACATCACATCCTAACTCCTTTGCTCAGGGCCCTGACTGATGAAAGCGAGCATGCCAAACACCTTCTTCACCATCCTGTCTACCTCTACCACCACTGTCAGCAAACTTTGTACCTGTACACCTTGGTCCATCTGTTCTACAACAGTCCCTAGGGACTGACCATTCACTGTAATAAGTCCTACCTTGGTTTGACTTCCCAAAACACAACACTTCACACTTATCCAAATTCTGCCATATCGTAGTAAAAATTTTTACCAAAGTACCAAATTGTTCTGCCATACCATAGTAAAAAGTCCACCATCTACTCTATCACTTCCTTCAGTATGGTCAGTGAATTGGCAAAGATGAGGTTGCTGCCTCTCTGGGAAACACAACATCTGATGCATCTAATCCACCACTACAAAGCACACAAGATGTAACAGGATGTAGCCAAGGCTAATCACATTCCAGGGATGGTTGCACCTGTTGTATGGCCCTCTCGTGATCAACCCTAAGTAGGTGCAGAATGGCCTCAGACTTAAAATGCCTCCACTGAATTGCAGTGTCCAGTTATCTAAAGTACACTAAAGTACTTAAAAAGTAATTCCAAGTACTGTTCACTGTCACTGAGGAGAAGTTTGGGGATACAATCCATCAGTGATACACTTCTAGTGGGTAAAATTTGGCTGGTATTTATTTCAAATTCATCAAGAGCTTTCATATAATGGGATGGAATAAGATCAAAAGGTGCTGGTTGATGTTAGCTCACTGCATGATGCACATGATAGTAGGACAATTATTGCACAGTGGGTCTCAAGCACTTGAGTGAAGGTCTCATCAATGAAAGCTTGCCGCTTCATTGTGCGTTACTGGGCCAGAACTGCAGTAACATCAGGAACTCCTGCTCGCTGGCAGTGAGGATTGGAGAACTGGGCAGTCAGAATATCATGGGCCGTGGATGTCTAAATGTCCACTGCCATCTGTCAATGCTCTGCTGCTCCCACTGAGAAAAACATAGAGACCACGCTGGTAATTGAATCTCCACAGGTGATTCTTTAAAGATGTGGTAAGAAGTAATGTTAAGATATATTTCTTAAAAGGCTCCCCTTTGTCTCCTAGATGTTTCATGATGTACAACGTTCCTCAATGCCATGGGAATTACAATTTATTTGCCTGAAGAGAAGCTAAGATGTTTATGTGACAAAGTACTAGAAGCAGTTTTACTGGTGGCCTCGGGTCAAACCTTGCTGGGGGCTGAAAGGGCTGAGCTAATAGAGCAGAACTGATCCTAAATGCAGCATGGCCATTACTTATGTTGTCTGATTATAGTGCTTAGTTTATTACAAAGTAAGTACTTGAATGCTATTCAGGCTGAATAAAATCTTACATTGTTAAATTAACTCTAATTATAGTGGCCGTACAAGGATTAGTGGATTACATGGTTTCTGTTCAGTTGAATTTGCCAGCGCCACTGCTAAGTCACATTTTTCTCAGGATGATAAAAAGCAAACAGGAAAAACCATGCATGTGGAAATTCAACAGTTTTCATGGTTTTCTTTTCTGATAATTCTGAGTTGGCACGGGAATAAAGATACCATCAGAGCTACTGAATTGTCATAGAAACCCAACTGCTTTGCACAAGTCCTAGAAGGGAGGACAGCCATTCACTCCCTTTCTGAAGCAAGGTTTGCACTTGCAAGCCTCTGATGTGGCACCAATGCTGAGCCAAGCTGACACTCAGTGGGTACAAATGTTTTGAATTTGTGCTCCATGTGCTGAGATTTTCCTAATGAAAGCACACGGGTCTTTGAACACACTGCCAATGAGCCCTGCAGGTTGTTCATCCAGTCAGAAAAAGATATGGAACAGAGCAGTGCACACGGAGTTGAGATTATCCATGAATGTGCAATCCAGCTCCCAGAGCTGCATGAATTGCTTCAATTCCTATCTACTGTTTCCACAAAAAAAACCTAACAGGCTGCCAATCCAGCAAGTACTTAGCCGCACACAACATGACCATTCCTGCCTCTACGTTAGAAACTTGTGAGTTCTGGAGATCTGAATGCAAAATCCAGGCTGGTTATTCAGGAGTGCTACACTGTCTGAGGTGCTGCCTTTCAGATGAAAAATTACACCGAGGTTCTGTCTACCCCATCGGGTGGAGGTAAAAAGATCTCATGGTACCATTTGAAAGAGTAAAGGAATTCTACCTCATGTCCTTCGCAGACTGTGGATTTACTGAGAGGGTGTGGAGAGGATGCAAGGATCTGTGTCTCGGTTCATCTCCAGCAGCTGCGTAACAGAGGACTCTGATCTACAGGGTGTTCCCAGGAATACATACTGAGACAGATATCAAGTGCTGCTGGAAGGTCGTCAACTCGGTGAAAAATGTCCTTTGGTCTGCCCGAAACTAGTTGGTCTTCCAGCACAGCAAGATGTCTGTAAAGGAATGCTGCAGACTGGCATAGCCCAGGCTACAGGAGTACATGCTGAGGGATAGACTGAAGTTCGGTGCAGCCAATGCTAAGGCTCTGTGGGGAAGGACCACAGTCTAGGGCCTTTCCACTACAGCACACGGAGGGCTGAATCGGGTGGGGAAGTCTCTTGATCAATGAAAGGGTGTATCACCCCAGGGGGCCACATGAGTGCTATGGTATTTTTCTTTTAAAAGTTAACAGGACTGAATGTAATAACCATGAATGTAAAAGTTATGCATGTTTTCTTCTTCTGTATATATTTTTTCTTATGAATAACATTCATTTTTGAAATAAAAGTAAACAAGAAGCATACAGTGCTTAATCACAGATCCCAATAAGGCAGGCACATTTTATAAGTTTGTTTCACTCAGATGCCTTGCTTTGCTGTTAAGTGATTTGGTGAGCTCAAACCACGACATCTCTTTGGAACTTGTCATCTCCAGTTGACTGCACCTAGCTGGCTGTGGGAAGTCCTTGTGGAGAGAACCATTGCTCAGCTATTTGAATGGAAATAAACCTAGGACCGATGTGCACATACAGTGTCTGGAAGTCACTGAGTGACAGAGGCACTGAATCTGTAACCACGCTTCATGTAGAGTTGAATGGGGGACAGGGGTGCTCAGTTTTGTTGGGATTCTTCTTCAGTTTTACACTGTCGACTGAGTGCCAGGTCGGGCCTGAAATCCCATTGATTAAAACCAAAGGGGAAGGCTTAAAAAAAGAAAATACTGGAAACACTCGGCAGGTCAGGCAACATATGTGCAAAGAGAAACAGAGTTAGTGTTACAGGCCAAAGACCCTCCATCAGAAATGGGAAAGTGAGCAAAGGTAAATTGTTTGACTTTAATTTAGTTTAATGTTTTTTAATTATTTCATAGTTTTATAAAATGTTTTCAAGCAACTTAATTCTTTTGTCATTTCATAATCTTTATATTTTTGTAGCCATTTACAATAATTTTAAAATGCTTCTGGTAATCAGAGACAAAGCTTAACCCCCCTATCTTCTGTCAGACCCTGTCAGGGCTGGTCTGTTGTCACCAACTCTGCACCATACTGACGAGTCCCTGTCACCCCTGACCTTGACTTCTGACCCCATGGCGCAGAGTGTTGGCATGATCGGTCCTCCACATCCAGCCCAAGTAAGTCTGGGCATGAAGGGACATGGGGGGTGAATACGAGCATGGGGCCTGGTCCAGTGTGATTCCACCCAGCATTGTAGGAAATGGCCATCTTACCTCTGATAGCTATTGGCTACAGTCCTGACAACCACCAAAACCAGATGATAATATGAACAATTGCACAAAATAGCCAGTGAATTTAATGGGCTGTAATTCATTTTAATGTAAAAAGCAAATGGTTTGCACTATTTGCCTGATATTGACTTAAACAATGCAAGTACCAAGGACCATGTTTGAGAATGTTTTTCATGGCTTTTCCAACATAAGGCTGGGGTCCATTTAGGGAAATAAATGCCTCCAGTCCAAGGAAATTATTGCCTCTTTCCACAGGCTGAGAGTGCAAGTCATGTTTTAAATGTTTACATTGCACAGTCGTAGATACTCTTGCTGTTGGGGCAGAGACTTAAAAGCCCTCATCTTTAAATGCTCTGATCATTGACTGAAATCCTTTTGATTATAGGTTAAGGCTGATGACTGCCAGCTGAGGTATACACTCCTCTTAGCATCCTGTAGAACTGAATTATCCTTGTTCTGGCTCTATTTTCCCATCTGTAACATAAAACCAGGAATAGGTGCTAAAATTATCAAAACCAAACTGTGGCTCAAACTCAGACAGTTGAACGTGCCACTTCTTGTCCACGCCATCTTTTTGGGCATGGACACCACAATCCACCTGAAAAGGAGCCAAATGTTTGTTTAAATATTCATTTAAATATTAAAATTAATTAAACTAATGTCTGGTGCAATTATCAATCACTCTAGGAGTATATCTGTTATGTTCCCTTCTCTCCTCAGACATATGGGGAGCTCCATCAGTTGTTGACTTCTTAAAGGATCAGAAGGCCTCCAGAACTTTCTTATTTGCATGCTAATTTTACAGAAGTCTTCTAGTTCTGGATTGTGGAGATCAAGATCAAAACTATTGTTATTTCTACAAGTTTCTGTGTTTTTTCAGAGCTTTGAAACAATTTGCTTTATATATCTTCCCCAGTTTAAATATGACTTGCATTCTCAGGCAACCCATCACTGTGGTAATAAGGTGATAGCACCCCCTCACATACTGTCACAACAGCTTCTGGGCATGATTGCTTGTGGAGAAACACTTCAGGTTTTAACTTTAAATCAGTTCAATTAGAGCAGACAATCTCTGCTTGAGTCTCCTCACCAAAAAGGAAAATAGACTACTACTGCACTCCCCTCTCTTAACCCAAATACAAACTGTCCCTTCAAAGCCTTGAAGCTCTCTCACTCCTTGGGTCATGTCTGTGGACATTGAGTATAAGGTCCATCCTCTTATGTGCTTCTGTGAACAACTCAACAATATCTTGGACCATGACCCCTGAGTATGCGCAAACACAAATATTGATTGCAGATTGTAGCTTCACTACTGAGGTAACTTTGATTCTGGAGTGTAATCCCATTAGTCTGAAGATTAGCCCTTTCACATGGGAAGTTTGTTGGAAATGAGGTGCAACATTGTAGAAAGATTCAGTGAGAAAAGTGCTGGGGAGTGATGCAGCCTTGTTTGTCACTGGTCTTCACTGAGATTGCTTAGTATCAAGGCAAGCATGCTGTTGTGAATCAAATATAAGATGGAGATGAATTTCTGTGGGCAACCTCTGTACCCACCTGGGTATCCAGGCTTCAATTGTTAACCCTGGAAGGGAGAAGAAGCATTTTGCCCTTTCAAAAGGTGGGAGTTAACACCACACAACTACCATAATAAGAATCTTAATTTTAAACACCACACCAAATCTTCTTTTTGCAATAATACATCCTAGATGACATTTGAACTTATTGCTGCCAATTCCTCTCAGAAATTTTTCAGTGGTTGTTGGAGCTCAGCACTGGAGAATCTGTGAGATTAATGTTTTTTAACTGGAGTGACAATTGAGCCAATTGGCCTCAATAGACTGTGATCAATTCATACTCCATTTTATTTTTTTTTGCCTCTGATCCAAATCCTTTAACACTTTTACTTAACAAGAAGGTATCATTAACAGTCTCCAGTTTCAACAGATGGGGCAACAACAACCTCAAGGGGAGCAGGTTTTGGATTTCCACTAGACTCTGGTTGAAGATGGTGATGAAAGCATCATGGTTAGATTACCCCTTAAAGTCATAAGCAAAAGAGAGCACAGACCAGATTTATGTAACTTGTTCTCAAAATCAGTCCTGTACCCTCTCCAAACCTAATACATATTTTCTGTGGATCAAAACTTAAAGCCAAACCTTATGCTCCTTATGAGGTTTGCTTTAAGTTTGCCACTACTGAAGCCACAGATATTTCCTCTATTTTAAGTTTTATTTCCCTTCAGATTAAAGTCAATGTTCCATTGGCACACAAAGAGAAAAATCTCATAGTGGTTGAGAAGAAACCAGACTTTCAAACTTTTATGCCTTATTAAAGCAATACCAAATTAGAGCCAACTTTCACCCTTTCATCAAAGTGGCTATAAAAAGCATTTAAGACATGCCTATTGTACCCAAACCAATGATGGTCTCCTCAAATGTCTGTAAACAAATTAACACAAGTATTTACTTCATTCTGAGATGTGTCCAGTTTTGTGGCTGCTATTCAATTTTAAAAGGATCCATGACACAATTTATCCTGGAGGGAGAGAACTTTAGAAAAAGTTTATTCAATTATACAACATAATCATACAACATATTCAGTTATACAACATAAATGAAGCAAACATGCTAAACAAAGCATACCCATGATCCAAGCATGTACAACCTTAACAGACTTTAGGTTGCACTGTGGCACTGCTGCCTCACAGCACCAGAAACCCAGGTTCTATCCTGACCTTGGGTGCTCTTCGTCTGTGGAGTTTGCGCATTGTCCCTGTGACGGTGGGGGTTTCTTCTGGATGCTCTGATTTCTTCCCACATCCCAAAGACATGTGGATTGGTGGATTAATTGGCCACTGTAAATTGCCCCTTCTGTATAGGTGAGTGGTAGAATCTGTGGGGGGTTAATGAGAAAAATGGGGAGAATATAAATAAATGGGAGTAACGTGGGATTAGTGTAAATAGCTTGTTGGTGCTCGGCATTGACTTGGTGGGCCGAAGGGCCTGTTTCCATGCTGTAACTCTCTGTGACTTTATAAGACCTGTGCCCAGAACTTGAATTGCATCAATTTTTGGGTCCCTGCAAAATAAAAACAAAATAAGCCAAAATTAGCTGTAAGGAGAGGTTGGACAAACTTGGATTATTTTCTCTGGAGTGTCGGAAGCTGGTGGGGGAAGGCGACTTGATAGAAGTTTATAAAAATTATGAGAGACATAGATAGAGTGGGTAGTCCTTTTCCCGTGGTGGAAATGTCCAATAATAGAGGGCATAGCTTTAAGGTGAGAGGGGATAGTTTATTGGTATTGGTTTATTATTGTCACTTGTACCAAGGTACAGTGAAAAGCTTGTCTTACAAACTGATCGTACAGGTCAATTCATTACACAGTGCAGTTACATTGAGTTAGTACAGACTGCATTGATGTAGTACAGGTAAAAACAATAACAGTACAGAGTGAAGTGTCACAGTTACAGAGAAAGTGCAGTGCAATAAGGTGCAAGGTCACAACAAGGTAGATTGTGAGGTCAGAGTCCATCTCATTGTATAAGGGAACCGTTTAATGGTCTTATCACAGTGGGGTAGAAGCTGTCCGTAAGTCTGGTGGTATGTGCCTTCAGACTCCTGTATCTTCTACTCGATGGAAGAGGAGAGAAGAGAGAATGTCCCGGGTAGGTGGGGTCTTTGATTATGCTGGCTGCTTCACCAAGACAGCGAGAGGTAAGGACAGAGTCCAAGGAGGGGAGGCTGGTGTCCATAATGCACTGGCTGTGTCCACAACTCTCTGCAGTTTCTTGTGGTCCTGGGCAGAGCAGTTGCCATACCAAGCCATGATACATCCAGATATGATGCTTTCTATGGCGCATCTGTAAAAGTTGGTGAGAGTCAAAGGGGACAAACCGAATTTCTTTAGCCTCCTGAGGAAGTAGAGGCACTTGTGAGCTTTCTTGGTCGTGGCATCTATGTGATTTGACCAGGACAGGCTGTTGGTGATGTTCACTCCTAGGAACTTGAAGCTCTCAACCCTCTCGACCTCAGAACCATTGATGTAGACAGGTGCATGTACATGCCCCCTTTGCTGAAGTCAATGACGAGCTCTTTTGTTTTGTTGACATTGAGGGAAAGGTTGTTGTCATGACACCATTCCACTAAGCTCTCTATCTCCCTCCTGTACTCCGACTCATTGCTGTTTGAGACACGGCCTACAATGGTGCTATCATCTGCAAACTTGTAGATGGAGTTAGAGCAGAAGGCCACACAGTCATGAGTGTATAGGGAGTAGAGTAGAGGGCTGAGGACGCAGCCTTGTGGGGCACCAGTGTTGAGAATAATCGTGCCGGAGGTATTGCTGCCTATCCTCACTGATTGCGGTCTGTTTGTTAGAAAGTCAAGGATCCAGTTACACAGGGAGGTGTTGAGTCCTAGGTCTCGGAGTTTGGTGACAAGCTTACTTGGGATTATTGTATTGAAGGCAGAGCTGTAGTCAATAAACAATAGTCTAACGTAGGTGTCTTTACTGTCCAGATGCTCCAGAGCTGAGTGTAGGGCCAGGGAGATGGCATCCACTGTAGACCTGTTTCAGTGATAGGCAAATTGCAATGGGTTGTCTGGTAGGCTAGAGTTGATGTGTGCCATGACCAACCTCTCAAAGCACTTCATGGTGGTGGATGTCAGAGCCACCATTGAGGCATGTTATCTTGCTTTTCTTCTGTACCGGGATGATGGTGGTCTTCCTAAAACAGGTGGGAACCTGAGCTTGAAGCAGGGAGAGGTTAAATATGTCCACAAATACTTCTGCTAGCTGGTCAGTACAAGATCTGAGCACACGGCCAGGGACACCATCTGGGCCAGGTGCTTTCCTCGTGTTCACTCTCTGGAAGACTGATCTTACGTCTTCCACTGTGATCACAGGTTCAGCTTCATTGGTGGCTGTCAGGGTGGATGGTGACAATGCACTTCCCTTCTGTTCAAAACACGCATAGAATGCATTAAGTTCATCCGGAAGGGATGCGTTGTTGTTAGCTGTGCAGCCCGACTTCATCTTGTAGCCTGTTATGGCATGTAAGCCCTGCCATAACTGACGGCTGGTCAGGGACTCTATTTTGAGTTGGTATTGCCTCTTAGCATCCCTGATAGCTTTCCGAAGATCATACCTCGATTTCTTGTACAGATCAGGATCACCAGATTTGTTTGCAGCGGTCCTCTCCTTCAGTAGGGAGTGGATCTCTTGGTTCATCCATGGTTTCCGGTTTGGGAACACCTGTATTGTCTTCTTTGGTACAGAGTCCGCCACACACTTGCTGATAAAGTCTGTGATGGTGGTGGCATACTCATCAAGGCTGGCAGCTGAGTCTTTGAACATGGACCAGTCCACTGTCTCAAAGCAGTCACGTAGGAGCTCATCTGTTTCCTCAGACCAGCACTGCACGACTCTCCGCACCAGATCCTCCCGTTTCAGTTTCTGTTTGTATGCAGGGAGGAGGAGCACAGCCTGGTGGTCTGATTTCCCAAAGTGAGGACGAGGGGTGGCTGGAAAGGCATCTTTGATGGTTGTATAGCAGTGGTCAGCAGTGTTGGTGCCCCTGGTGGAGCAGGATATGTGCTGATAGTATTTTGGTAACACACTCTTGAGGTTGGCCTGATTGAAGTCACCTGCAATGATGAAGAGGGCCTCAGGATATCCTGTCTCAAGGTTGTTGACCACGGAGTATAGCTCATTGAGTGCAGGCTTCATGTCCGTCTGTAGTGGGATGTAGACTGCCGTCAGGATAGCTGAAATGAACTCCCTTGGCAGGTAGAATGGTTGACACTTCACCATTAGATATTCCAGGCTGGGTGAGCAGGAGCTCACCAGGACCGTCATGTCCGAGCACCACGTGTTATTGATTAA
This sequence comes from Pristis pectinata, assembly GCF_009764475.1. Taxonomy (NCBI): domain Eukaryota; kingdom Metazoa; phylum Chordata; class Chondrichthyes; order Rhinopristiformes; family Pristidae; genus Pristis; species Pristis pectinata. Next base: position 83,915,368 of record NC_067409.1, on the reverse strand, counting down.
GAAGCAAACCCCTCCGCCTTTAACTTTGCCTGAGGACACTGTATGGTCCATTCGATGAATTGAGAAGCCCTTAGGTTGAATAGCACAGTCAGATGATGCAGGTGTGAGCCACGTTTCAGTGAGACATAGTACACAACAGTCCATCAGTTCTCTTTGGTAGGTCAGTCTCGCCCTTAGTTCATCAACTTTGTTCTCAATGGACTGGGTGTTAGCTAGTAGTATGCTGGGGAGGGGTGTCTTGTATCCACGTTGCTTCATCCTCACCTGCAGCCCAGCCCTCTTGCCACGTTTCCGAGATATACGGTGGCGACTCTTCGTTCTTGAAGTGGAGCCCCCAGGCAAGTTATTGTTTAGGGTCAGACCTGTAAGACCTGGAGTGGAATCCCCTGGACTGGATGGTAAGTATCTTTTCCTTGCTCGACTTTGAAGACCTGGAGTGGATTCACCTGGACTGGTAGCTAAGTGATTGACAGTGAACAGACTTGGAAGACCTGGAGTGGATCCACCTGGACTGGGAGGTAAGCCTGGAAGACCTGGAGTGGATTCTGCTGTCTTGTGAGATGTAGATGCTCAGTTTTAAAGGAGATCTATGAGGCAAGTTCTTACAGAGAGTGGTAGGTGCCTGGAATGTGATGCCAAGGGAACTGTGGAAGCAGACACAATAGCAATGTTGAAGAGGCATTTAGACAGGAAGGGAATAGAGGGATATGAGCCCTGTGCAGGCAGATGAGATTAGTTTGGATTGGCAGCATAATCACACAGACATCATGGCCTGAAGGGCCTGTTTCTGTGCTGTACTGTTCTATGTTCTATGTGCCACTCAGCAGGAGAGCCACCACTCACCATAAGAATAGACTGGCAGGAGATGGGCAACCCCCAGTCAATGGAGCAAATTGGAAAGAAATTTCACGTTCCCACCAAATATGTCAATGATCGCACATCCCTGCTTACATCTGTCATCCTCACAAAAAAAAACTGTCAAGGTCTTAGTTCTTTAAACAAAGTGCCACTCATCAAGTAGTGCAAAGATGTAGCAGCAAGCCACTTAAGTAACTGAAGCAGGGATTCATTCATTCCTGTGTTATAGAAAATAGAAGCAGGAGTTAGGCCACCAGGTTCTTTAATCCTGCCCAACCATTCAATATAATCATGGCTGATTTATGCTGGCCTCAGCTCTGTGCTAGTTCCCCAGGTTCCTCAAACCCTTGACCTATCAAATATTTATCTATCTCAACCTTAAATCTGTCTAATGATCTGGCCTCGACGCTGGTGGAGGCCAGATCATTAGATGTATTTAAAGTTGAGAATGATAAATAATTTCATAGATTCACTACTCTCTGAGAGAAGAACTTTCTGTCCACCTCAGTTTTAAATGACCAGCCCCTTATTTTGTAGCTATGTAGCTTTGTTTGACTCTCCCACAAGTGAAAACATCTCAATATCTACCTTTTCAGCCCCCTTAGGATCTGATGTTTGAATGTCACCCCTCATTGTTTAAACTCCAAGGAGTACAGATATAATCGATGCAGGTGGGCCTCAGCAGCAGAATGTAAGGAATTCTTATGCATCAGGAGCAATATCGTCTGATCATCAGTGCACTATATTGATGGTAATGGTGTATGGAGAAGATCGCTATGCTTGCATTAAACACAATTATTTTCAGGCTTTTTATGAAAATCATCGCTCCATTAGGTAGTTCCTTATACCGATGCCTTATTACCTCTGCCCACTGAGGAGATAAGGCTGAGGGTGCTGAGCTGGCATTCCTCCCTGGTAGCATTCTTCCTCCTGTTCCTCTTGCTGCTCTTCAGTCTCCACCCCATGGCCCTCAGGCACCAGGTCTCCTGACTGCTCTGTCTAACACCCACTGCTACCTATGGTTTACAAGGTTGTGCGGCAGTCTGCACTATAATGAAGTCTCCATATTTGTTTGTAGGGTACAGCCGAGCACCCAAGAACAATGCAGACAATGAAATCTTATCTCAAGGTGTTTTCCACTTCCATCCTGCATGACTTGCGTGACTCTTGTATCTGTTATCATTTGCTGTGGGTGGAGAGCGCACTGCTGTGTGGAGCAACAGAAACGCAATCTATGCCCTCAGGATCCATCCTTCTGGGCCAATGCCAGCTGTTGTAAATGTCAAACAATGCAGACTCCCTCAGGATGCATGAGTCATGTTCTTTCTGGAAACATGACATGCAATCTCAAACAAACTGCACATTGAGAGGGTGGAAACCTTTATTGTTGATGAGAAAGCCAAAGTCCATGACTGCCTAGACTCACGGAAGGCCAACAATCCTGGCAAATTCCAAAACCCAAGATGCAACATAATCCTCACTGAAATCTAAGTAGGTGAAATAATTTCTTCACATATCTTGCCTAGGTTGATCTCTAATACAGTGATGACCAGTGGGTTGTAATTCATGACAGAGATCTGCCATGGCCCCTCAGAATGATTCTGAGCTGAGGTAATCGTGAATCAATGTGACCTTGACTTGTATATAGAGAGCATTCCAGGCGTAAGAGCATGGCTGTAAGTTTTCCTGCAGGATGTTGTGTATGTCAGTGATGACTCTCTTAAAAACCTGTGCCTTAATATACCTTGTTCATCTGATCATCTGATGTCCAAGTAAGAAGACTCTTCACTGATGGGCATATTTTTGCCTGCTGGTCCAGAGTCCTCCATCTAGCTTGAATGGCTAGTCTTTGTCTTAACAACAGTTCTAGTAATTCACTGCTACCACTGGTGTCCCTACTAACACACCTATTGAATATTATCTCAGCAGTTAAATGCTGAAAAAAGCACATCCTGTTAGTTTAAGCATACTCTTTGGACTTTGGAAGAAGAATGAGCAGCCTGCAGTGAATTGTGAAGTTGCCTAGTCAGGTCTTCTGGATGTCAGCATGGTGTCCTTTTAAATAGCAAGAAAAGCAACTAATTCAATGTTCTCTTAGTTCAAGTGAAACTGTTCCATGACTTTTGTGGCTTTGAGTTCCAATTTACCACAAGGAATGCCTGTCTAGCTTGAATGGCGGCTAGCATCCTGAAGAAGGGTCCTAACCTGAAACGTTGACCGTCTGCTTTTCTACACCGATGCTGTCTGGCCCACTGAGTTCGTCCAGCATCTTGTTTTTTTCAGGTACAGGTGAGGAGCAGGTAGGCATGAGGTCAGTGTTTTATTTTCCTGTTAATCCATGAATTTTGACAGTGTAGATAAAATAGCAGTCAGGGCAGTGAAATGCTCCTCCTGCAAGATGTGGGAAGTCAGGGAACTTCACGGTCTCCCTGACGACTGCATCTGTGGGAAGTGCACTCAGCTGCAGCTCCTGACAGACTGGGTGAAGGAACTGGAGCTGGAGTTGGATGTCCTCAGGATCATCTGGGATTCCGAGGATATAGATGAGAGTTTTAGTGAGGTGGTCACACCTCAGGTGCGGGCTACAGATAGATGGGTGGCCAGCAGGAGAAATAAGGGGAGCAGGCAGATAGAGCAAGGTTCTGCTTTGGCCATTCCCCCACAGGTATAACTCTCTGCATACTGTTGGGAGGGATGACCTTTCAGAGGCCAGCAGCAGTAGCCTGTTCAGTGGTACTATGCCTGGCTCTGAGGCAAAGAAGGGAAGGGTGGTCAGGCAGAGTGATAGTGATAGGGGACTTGATAATAAGGGGTGAAGTTAGGTGTTTCTGTGGCTGCAATTGAGATTCCAGGATGGTGTGTTGCCTCCCCAGTGCCAGGGTCAAGGATACATTCTGAGAGGGGAAGGCAAGCAGCCAGAGGTTGTGGTCCATATGAGTACCAATGACATAAGCAGTGATGAAGTCCTGGAAGATGATTTTAGGGAGCTAGGTGGAAAGCTAAAATGCAGGGCTTCCAGGGTTGTAATCTCAGGATTACTGCCCGTGTCACGTGCTAATGAGGTGAGAAATAGATGCACAGTGCAGTCAATACTGGCTAAGGAGCTGGTGCAGGAGGAAGGTCTTCAGATTTATGGATCAGTGGGCTCTCTTCCAGGGCAGGGGGGACCTGTACAAACAAGACGGTTTGGATCTGAACTGGAGGGGAACCAAAATCCTCACTGGGAAGTTTGCTAGTGCTGCTTGGGAGGTTTTAAACTAGAGTAGCAGGGGGATGGGAACCACAGCAGCAGGACAACAGGTGGTAGGGTTGAGGGCAAGAAAGATGGTATGAAAAGTAAGACTGAAAGGAAGTACAGCAGGGGGCAGGCTAATAAACATGGTGGGGCTGATGGGCTGAAATGTATTTATTTCAACGCTGGGAGTATTATGGGTAAGGAGGATGAACTTAGAGCCTGGATCAGTTCACGGAATTAATGATGTTGGTGCCATTACGAGACCTGGATGCACGAGGGACAGGACTGGCAGCTCAACGTTCCTGGGTTTTGTTGTTTTAGATGTGATGAGGGGGAGTAAAAGATGTGGAGGGGTTGCACTACTAATGAAGGAGAATGTCACAGCAGTACTCAGAGAGGACCCACTGGAGGGCTCATCTACACAGGCAATTTGGGTGGAGCTCAGAAATAGGATAGGTGCAATTACACTGATGGGATTAAATCACAGGCCTCCGAATAGCCACCGAGAGGTGGAGGAACAGGTATGTAGACAGATTATGGAAAGGTGCAGGAACAGCAAGGTTGTCATAGTGGAGACTGTAACCTCCCCAGTATTGATTGGAACTTCCTTAATAGCTTAGATGGGGTGGGATTTCTTCAGTGCATCCAAGGGGGGTTCTTGAAACAGCATGTGGAGAGTCAAATAATAGAACATACTAGACCTAGTTTTGAGAAATGAGCCAGGCCCTGTGACAGGCCTGATAGTGGGTGAACATTTGGGGAATATTGACCACAACTCATTATGTTTTAAGATAGTTGTGAGTAAGGATAAAATCGGATCTTGCGGGAAGGTACTAAATTGGGGGAGGGCAAATTACGACAGGATAAAACAGGAGCTCAGGGGCATTGATTGGGAGCAGCTGCTGTCGGACAAGTCCACGTCTGACACGCAGGGGTTGTTTAAAGACCAGCTGATCAGAGCTCAGGATCGGCATGTTCCGGTAAGAAGTAAGGACAAGTATGGTAAGGGAGGAACCTTGGATGACCTGAGAGATCCTAAATTTAGTCAGAAAGAAAAAGGAAGCATGTGTACGGTTTAAAAAGCTAAATCAGACTGGGCTTTTATGAAATATAAAGATAGCAGGAAAATGTTCAAGCAGGCAATTGTGAAAGCCAAAACAGGCCATGAAATGTCCTTGGCGAGCAGGGTTAAGGATAATCCCAAGGTATTTTATACTTGTATTTTTTTCAAAAAAAGAGGACAACTAAGGAGAGGGTAGGTCCATTCAAGGATAAAGGAGGGAATTCGTGCTTGGACTCAGAGCTAGTGGCTGATGTACAAAATAAGTACTTTGCGTCAGTATTTACCAAGGAGAAGAAATTGGAGGATAGTGAAAGCAGAGTGGGGCATGCTGATGTGCTGGGACAGTTTGAGATTGAGGAGGTTGTGCTGGGTCTTCTGAAAAGCATTAAGGTGAATAAGTCCCCAGGGCCTGATATCATTTATCCCAGAATATTGAAAGAAGCAAGTGAGGAGATTACTGGGGCTTTGACAAGGATCCTTGTGTCCTCACTAGCAAGATCCTGGAGGACTGGAGAATAGCAAATGTTGTGCTTTTGTTCAAGAAAGGAAATAGGGATAATCCAGGTAATTATAGGCCAGTGTGCCTTACGTCAGTGGTAGGGAAGTTAATGGAGAGGATACTGAGGGATAGCATTAATGCGCATTTGGAAAGGCATGGCCTGCTTAGGGATAGTCAGCATGGCTTTCTGCAGTGCAGGTTATGCCTTACAAACTTGATTGCGTTTTTTGAGGAGGTGACGAAGGTGCTTGATGGTGGTAAGGCAGTAGACGTTATCTGCATGGACTTTAGCAAGGCATTTGACAAAGTCCCTCATGGTAGGTTGATTCAGAAGATAAAGATGCATGGGATCCAGGGTGAATTGTAAGTTTGGATCTGGAATGATGGAAGGCTGTTATTCTGGCTGGAGGTCTGTGACCAGCGGTGTTCCACAAGGATCAGTGCTGGGACCTCTGTTTGTGATATTTATCAATGATTTGGATGAAAATGTAGATGGGTGGATTAGAAAGTTTACACATGACACCAAGGTTGGTGGGGTTGTGGACAGTGTAAAGGAATATCAAAGAATACAGCAGGATATTGATCAGGTACAGATATGGGCAGAGAAGTAGCAGACGGAGTTTAATCCGGGCAAGTGTGAGGTGTTGCACTCTGGGAGGTTAAATGAAAGGAGAAAGTATACATTTAATGGTAGGCCCCATTAAAAGCATTGAGGAACAGAGGGAGTTTGGAGTCCAGGTCCATAGTTCACTGAAAGTGGCTACACAAGTGGATAAGGTGGTGAAGAAGGTGTATGGAAAGCTTGCCTTCATTGGTAGAGTAAGAGTAAGGAAGTCATGCTGCAGCTGTATAAAACTTTAGTCAGACCACACTTGGCATATTGTGTGCAGTTCTGATTGCCCTATTATTGGAAGGATGCAGAGACTGTGGAGAGGGTGCAGAAGAGGTTTACCAGGATGCTGCCTGGATTGGGGGTATGAGCTATAAGGAAAGGTTGGACAAACTTGGATTGTTCACCATAGAGCGTCGGAGGCTGAGGGGAGACCTGATGGAGGTTTTTAAAATTAGATAGGGTAGACAGTCAGAATCTGTTCCCCAGGGTAGAAATGTCAAACACCAGGGGACATGCTTTTAAGGTTGGCGGGGGGTGGGGAAGTATAAAGGTGACATGAGGGGCAAGTTCTTTTTTTAACGCAGAGAGTGGTAGGTGCCTGGAATGGGTTTCCAGTGGTAGTAGTGGAATCAGGCAGTTTGGTGGAGTTTAAGAAGTTTTAAGATAGACACATGAATAGGAAGGGAATGGAGGGATACGGACAATAAACAGGAGGAGGACATTTAGTATAAATTGGTATCAAGATTGGCACAACATTGCGGGCTGAATGCCTGTCCAGTGCTGCACTGTTCTATGTTCTGTAAAATCAAAGGTTGATCGTGTAGCACTGACAAAAACATGACATGGTTCAAATTCCAGATTTGTGTCTTAAACTTCAACTAATTAGCACATTTCAACTGCCCTATTATCAACAAAACAACTTAAGAAAGGGACCTTTGTCAGTGGGGTGGGGTTCGAGTGTGCTGTTTATTAAACTATTGAAAATGATTCAGGAGTGCTGGGCAAAATCTAATTTTGAGATCTTTTTGCGACAAATGCAAATTCTTGACAAATTATGCTGAGGAAAAAGCAACATGACTGTCTTAAGACTCCAAGCTATCATCCTTAAACAAAAAAATAAAATAAGTAGGATTTCTCACCATAATTTTTTGGGGTAGAAATTTAATGGAACTGAATTTTGGAAGCTGGTACTACATTAAGCTTTTGTACAAGCAATTGAGGGCAAATTTCCTATCCTTATTTGAAACAGTTCAAATCATCACACTTGTGGATATTTTAAATCTCTTTATTTTTTAACTGATGGTTGTAACAAAATATAACTAATTACCAAGCATTACTGAAGATAGCATTGCAACTAATATACCATTGAACTTCTCTTAGAATGTTCAATATATTCAGAATTAATGTGCGAAACATGGGAGAATTTTCAAATGTTAAAAACAGTACAAGTTCTAAAAATGTAAGCAACTAAGATGGACAGATAACACTATTTGTTGCAGAATTTTTTCTTTATGTAACGACCAACCAACATCTGTGGCCTCTCCTGATATTCCGTAAGCACTTCATGGGAGCTGCAGATTTGATCACCTTGCAGTCGATCCAGCAAGGTGACACAGAGAACTGCACCTATACAAAGATAAAGTCCAGTTAGATGGCTTGTAAACTTTTCTTTTGTTGACACCTTCAAAATCCTAGCCTAGTGATACTTTTAATGATGCATAACTGAATTTTGTTGTGGGTGACACGAAGCAAAGCTTAGGCCCATAGTCTGCACCATTCATTCACAGCTTTTTTTAAGCCAAGAATTAGGTCACCGTAATCACCACAATGCACATCAAAAACTCCCAAATGGTTCGTAAATTAAATGCATAGCGTCATGCTGCATTTTATGAACCATTAGGAAATTATCATCTTTAGAAGCACCACATCAACTTAATAAAGTGAAAGCATGTTTAATTTGACATGAAATTGAAATCTATATTTCAAAGGACTTCAGGTAACAGCAGATGTTTGAATATAACCACATGTCCCTTTGAGTGAAAGATGGAGTGGAAAGTTTAATGAAAATTGGAAGAGAGACAAAATGAGATGAAACAATTTCAATGCTGAAAAAGGGGCAGGTTGATCAAGGAATGAAAAGGATAGAGTCAGGATTAAAGAAGTTGATATGAATATTGCAGTCTAAAGATACAAAAGCAGTGGATAGTTCAGGCCCAGGCATCATTATCAACAGACAGCTGCTGCAGGAATGTGAGAGTGGAATCTCCATATAGCCCATCGATGGTTGTGATCATTCTTTCCAGGCGTAGCAATGTAGCATTCTCCAGAACAGATACAACAAATGCTGAACATTTGGGCCAACTAATGAATGCTGGAAGTGTGCTCCACTCAAGCTTCCTCCCATCCTGCCTCACTGTATCAGCATGATCCTAAATTTGCATTTTCCTTTATTTGCATATCTTCTTTACTTGGAATGTCCCCTTACTGAATGCCTCAAATAGTCTATTTGGCAGCAAGTTCCAAATGCTTCCTACTCCTTGGATAAAGAAGAAACCTACACAGAAAAGACAATATACCAGAATTTCAGTCGCATGGCATTATCTTCTTCAGCACCATGCAGAGTGGAACATGATTGCAGAAATTTGATCAGGTACTTTGCATATCTTAACATGAAAGGTGCCTCACTGCCAAGAACAGCATCATTCTCCTTGCAACATTCCTTTAGTCCTGGGAATTAGCTTGCATGGTTAGTGGATTGATGATAGCCTAGGTTAGGTAATTGAATCATCCTCAAACTTCGCCACAAAGCTATCAGTTCCATCATTCAGATCTCGGGCTCCTATCTTGTTTAGCAGCCTCATATGCAGCATCTTGTCAAAGGCCTTCTGAAAATCCAAGTAAACAACATCCACTGACTCTCCCTTGTCTATCCTGCTTGTTACTTCCTCAAAGAATTCCAACAGATTTGTCAGGCAAGATTTCCCCTGAAGGAAACCACATTGACTTCAGTCTATCTTATCATGTGCTTCCAAGTACCCCGAAACCTCATCCTTAATAATGGACTCTAACATCTTACCAACCACTGAAGTCAGGCTAACTGGCCTATAATTTCCTGTCTTTTGCCTCCCTCCCTACTTAAAGAGTGGAGAGACATTTACGATTTTTCAGTCCTTTAAAAAGCCATCTCTTGGGGATTCTACAAATTCCTTCTCGTGGGATCCAGTACCAACATGATTTTCCCAATCTACCAGCATATTGAAATTCCCCATGACCACTGTAACATTGCCATTTTTACAAGCCTTTTCTATCTCCTGTTGTAATTTGTACCCCATATCCTGGCTACAATTCAGAGGCCTGTATACAGTATAATTCCCATCAGGGTCTTTTTACCCTTGCAGTTTCTTTACTCTACCCACAAGGACTCTACATCTTCTGATCCTACGTCACTTCTTTCTAAGGATTTGATTTCATTTTAAGGATTTGAGCCATCCCACACCCTCTGCCCTCCTGCCTGTCTTTTCGATGGGATGTGTGTCCTTGGATATTTAGCTCCCAGCTGTGATCTTCTTTCAACCACGACTCTGCGATGGCTACAACGTCATACCTGCCAACTTCTAACTGCGCTATAAGCTCATCTACCTTATTTCATATACTGCGTGCATTCAAAAATAACACCTTCAGTCCTGTATTCACCATCCTTCTCAAATTTGTCCCTATGTTGCCTGAAGTTAAATTCTTATCCCTTTCTAAATTTTCTGTCTTATTCTTTATTCTGGAGACTTCAGTAACCTCTTCTTCACCCTCCTTCCCTTTTACTTTATCCATACTTTTCCAATCTGTTGAACCACCCCCCTACTAGTTAGTTTAAAGCCCTATCCACAGCCCTATTTATGCGATTTGCCAGGACCCTGGTCCCAGTGTGGTTCGGGTGGAGTCTGTCCCATTGGAACAGCTCCCTCCTTGCCCAATACTGGTGCAATGTCCCACGAATTCAAACCCACCTCTTCCACACCAATCTTTGAGTCATGCATCTGACTCTCTAATCTTATTGACCATGTTCCAATTTGCATGTGGCTCCAGTAGCAATCCAGAGGTTATTAACTTTTTGGATCCGCTTTTTAATTTAGTCCCTAGCTGCTCAAATTCCTTCAGCAGAACCTCTTCCCTTGTCCTACCTACATCGTTGGTACCCACACGGACCACGACAACTGGATCTTTCCCCTCCCACTCCAAATTCCTCTGTAGGTCAGATGAGATGTCCCAAACCCATGCACCAGGCAGGCAACACAGCCTTCAGGACTCTCAATCCTTGCGACAGCGAATTGTGTCTATTCCCCTGACTACACTGTCTTCGATTACAACTACCATTTCTCTTCTCTCCGCCCTTTTGAATGGCTCCCTGAACCATGGTGCCACGCTTCAGTTGCTCATCCTTCCTACAGTCACCACTCTCATCCGCACAGGAAGCAAGAATCTCAGACCTGTTGGACAAGCTCAAGGGCAGAGGATCCTCCAGCACTACCTTTTGGATCCCCCTACCTGCCTCATTCACAATCACACCCTCTTGTCCCTGACCACAGACCAAATTTGAAGGAGTTAATCTAATGGGTGTCACTATGTCCCGAAACACAGCGTCCAAGTAACTCTCCCCCTCTCTGATGTGGAGTGTTTGAAGCTCAGATTCCAGGTCATCAACTTTGAGCCTGAGTTCCTCGAGCAACCAACACTTGCTGCAGATGTGGTCATCAGGAACCACAATGGGGTCCACCAGCTCCCACATCATGCAGCTACAACACATCACCTGATCCTGCACCCCTACTTTTTCTAATTAGTTGTAATTTGGTGTCTTTTTATTTAACTACTATATAAAAAAAAGGTTATGTGCTGGCAGATAAATTATTGGAGAAAATTTCAAGGAATAGGATCTATGTATGTTTGGAAAGGCAAGGACTGATCAAGGACAGTCAACATGGCTTTGTGCAGGGGAGATCTTGTCTCACAAATTTGACTGAATTTTTTAAGGAGCTAACTGACACGACTGATGAAGGCAGCATGGTAGGCATTGTCTCTTTGGACTTTAGTAAGGTCCTGCATGGCAAGTTGGTTCAGAGGTTAAGGCACATGGGATCCAAGCCAAGCTGGCGACTTTGATCCAACATTGGCTTGGTGATAGGAGGCACAGGAGAGTGGTGGACGGATGTTTTTCTGATTGGAAGTCTATGACCAGTGGTGTACCATAGGAATCAGTGCTGGGACTTTAGTTGTTTGTTGTATCTAAATGACTTCATATAAAGGACTGAAATGGTCATTCATACCATTACCAATATAGACAGATGCATGTGTAACAGGTAGACTTGTGAGGATAAACTACCTGTTACACATGCATCTGTCTATATTGGTAATGGTATATAGACAGATGCATGTGTAACAATAATGTTGGTTCACCCTCATCTGCCATGGTTCCAGTCTAGAATCCCCTCTTCCTCCTATTGCTGGAGGGCTGCAGGATAAGATGTAGTTACAAAAGATGCAGAAAAAAAATCAACAAAATATCTAATTGTACAGGAGGCCACCATTTGGGCACCGGAATTTCGTCATGAGGACACCAGGGGCATTATCCATGTCAAGACTATATGGAATCGAATGCAAACATTTCTTGTCATGGTTGACTACGAGCTTAAGTTAGTTTGAAGGGTGATTCAGGAGCAAGCGAGGAATAGCTGGAAGTGTGTGTGTGTGTGTGTGTGTGTGTGTGTGTGTGTGTGTGTGAGAGAGAGAGAGAGAGAGGGAGAGAGAGAGAGAGGAGATGGGATAGCAACAAGTATGTGATTAATGGTGTGGTTGTAGGTAAATGGTGTTTGGTGGTACTGTTTCCACCAACCTTGATCACGTGAGATTTTAAACACTTTTCAGCACTGGGACTGGGTTGATGGGCTATCATTCCCTGGAAGTGAGCTTTCAGTTCATCTTCTGCCAATGGCGCTTTATTTCATCCTTTCCTGCTTTCTTGGGTCTCCAAGCATGCAGAACATCTTTTCCAATGTCCACTCAGATGTCAAGATCTGCATACTCCAATATCTCTGCTGCCATTTCTATAAGCATTGCTCAAAAGCAAATTTCATTGACTTTGAACAGTGGTTGGATTCAGTAAATCCTTCCCTTTAAGAAGTGGAATCATGATGTAAATCCACGTGTTAGGCTCAGCTGTTGCAGGGTATTACTTGCGTTTATTATGTGTTACAGGGAAAAAGATTGTGATTGGTGTCTCTTAAGTGTATAAGTACTTGCATGAGATGCATGCATGATAAGTGCACACTAATGGCACAGAGCTAAGCTGGTCTGGAAGGCCCAATTCACCATCACATCAGCACTTTTTTTTCCATGTGCAGTTGAATTTCTAAGTCTGATGTATGTCCTTCAATCTATGTTCAATTGTAGTCTTGATATTGGGAATGGACTTTACATGTGTCTGGGAATCTCTGGGTCACTGTTTCGCAATACAAAACTGTTCCCAAATTGTCAATCTCAGCCAGAGAGGGTACAATATGTAGGAAATGGGGGACAAAAAGTCATACAGGTGTAACTGCGAGAAAAATTTTCTGGGGTTGGAATAGATACAGCCTGTGCATCTAACAATACCAGTGCAGGCAAATATCACCGTATACAATATATCAGTCACCAGCCAAATAGAGCAAATTGGGATTTCAGATGTGGCTAAATGTAGTTTTGAATTTGAGGGATGGATACCGCCAACTGGGTGTGCTCAATACTTAAGTTCACATTGCATCAATGCATCCATTAAGATTTTTTGTAAGTAGCCTGAGTGTGTCGTTTGATTGCTGTATGTGCTTTAGTCCTTATGTACTGAAAACTGGTAAGTATGTTTTAAAAAAAGCTTTGCCTAAGTGCATGCAAAATTATGTCTGAACCAGAAGCTGTGAATTCCTAAAATAGGAAAGACTTCCACACGATAATTCTTCAATTTAACAAACTAAAAAATAAACAATTTCTATTAGGTAAGTAATTTTCCATAATGAGAAAGATCTGCCAATAAATTAGAATTTATTTAGGCAAGTTACAGATATTAATAACCAACTATTAAAACAGCAGCAAACCTGTTGCAGGAAGAACATTCATTCTGTCTATAATGTCATTTATAATCTACAAAAATGTGAATAAACAAAACTTATTTTGCAAAGAAATTTCAATACTTCTGTGAGAAGTATTGCATATGTGTATGTTTACCTGGTAATCCACTTCGGTTGCACATAGCTGCAAATGCAGCAGACTCCATCTCAATGTTCCGAACTCCTGCCTCATAGGCACAGCGCAGGTAATTCATCTTGTCCTCGGCAGTATAGTGACAGAAAGCACCATCTAAACGGGCCTGGCCTGCAGGAAGTAAATATAGTTATTAACATAATCAATTTCCTCAGTAGATTCAAGTTATGGAAAATTCACAAGGATTGTAGTAAAGACTATTTAAATGTCAGTAGAACATCGGTACAACAGTTTGTGAAGCAACTGTAAATGCACAATGAAATAAATTATTTTTTGTCAATGTGTACTATCCATATTTTTCTCGATATGAAAATAATAACAGCTCATAGAAGTCTAATATACAACATGTTAGCACACATTTAAGTTAGGTTTTATGCTTCCGAGAGATGTATAGTGTGATAGTTTTTGATTCAGTCACAAGTTCTGGACATTTTTGCTTGTAAATTAAGTGGTTTGCTGGACCACTCTAGAACATTGTTAACAGTCAAGTGCTATGATATGGGTGCAAAGTCTCATATAGATCAAAGTGAGTAAAGAATCATGATTTTGTCCCTGAAAGATAGTGAACCGGATGAATTTTTTACAGATATTAACATTATATTTAAATTAGTTAACTGCATTTAAATTTCTCTGTTGCTGTGGTGCACTTTGAGAATACCTCTGGATTACTAGTTTAATTTCTTGATTAGTAGAAATGCTCATTGCTATCAGCATGAAATTCCATCTTTCTGGATCAGTGTGCTGGATGTACAGGACACATTTGTCACAGACGAACTGATCCATTCATTCTAGAAGCAATCACAAACTAATTATTAAGATTATATTTTAGATACTGAAGCAATTCCCCTCTTATTAAAGATGTGCTTGACTAGTGGATTGCCGACAAAGTTTCATTCAGAAAGTAAAAGCTCAGAAATAGCACTTTATCCAAAAAAGATGCAAGTAGAAAATGGTTTAATGCACCAAGAAGTGGTATTTAGTAATTGCTTAAGAACTCATACTGCTCCGGAGAAGATGTTTAGTCACCAGGCCTAGCTGTTACAAAATTTTCAGTACTCTGCAGAATCAAATTCAATTCTAAAAAAAGGAATATTAACTCCCAGTCTAAACAAGCTTTACTAAAATGAACGATTGGAAGAATTACTCGTGACAAGAATTAATAACACAAATTGCTTCTCGGCAAAGAAGAGATGGTGTTTACTGCTGAAGGAAGAAGAACACTAAGAACACGAGGACATTTAGCCATTTAACCAGCTTGTACTTCAGAACAGATTTGAAGATCACATACATCTACAAAAATATGGCTCTCAAAAGATAAATGTGAGGTGATATCAAGTTAAACATCAGCAGTTTTGAAATAACAGCTATCTTGAAGACCAATCAGATACCTTTAAGCTATTAAACAAATTCTACCTATTGCCTATTTTGCGTTGGAATGTTTATATTATCTTTAACTAATCTTCAGAGGATGAATAATGAATTGGCTTACTAAAATATTGGGGTTATATGTCTCTAAGGCCTGGGTTTTCTATTCAGATGTGATCTACGTCTTACGTGATCTAGTGTCTGAGCTGCTCAAATCTATTTTAAGTAATGGTGCTCTTGCATCACAGAAGCAAATAAACCTAGACACTTGGCTTGAATTGGCTGTAGTTAGTGATTAAAGCAAGTCCTTGCGATACCTACTACCAGTCCGGTTATGACAACTGCTTGGCTATTACAATCCATGGGTGGAATTTTTATATCCTGAGAGGTTATACACCAAGTAATGTATGAAATCCAAAGAGTACACTCCTCTGGTATCTCTATGGTTAACTAATGAGTAGCAAGAAGACCAGGAAAACTCAAAGGTGACTTCCTGGATTCCAGAAAAACAGCAGGAGTATTACGATATTCATCAAACTACATCCCCCAATTCACTTCGGCAGTAATTTAGGAAAGCAATTGCACTTTTAGTCATTTCCCAGGAATCATTTTGGGCAGTGCTCAGAGAGGACATACCAGAGGGCTCATCTACTGAGGCAATATGGGTGGAACTGAGGAATAAGAAAGGGATGACCATGTTAATGGGACTATATTATAGACCTCCCAATAGTCAGCGGGATTTAGAGGAACAAATTTGTAGAGACATAGCAGACAGTTGCAAGAAAAAGGTTGTCATAGTAGGTGATTTTAACTTTCCACATATTGACTGGGACTCCCATACTGTAAAGGGATTGGATGGATATAGTTTGTAAAATGTGTTCAGGAAAGTTTCCTTAATCAACCTGTAGAGATCCCAACTAGAGAGAGCGTGGTACTGGATCTCCCCTTAGGGAACAAGACAGAAGTGTGTGTAGGGGAACACTTTGGATCGAGTGATCATAATTCCATTAGTTTCAAGATAATTATGGAGAAGGATAGGACTGGTCCTCAGGTTGAGTTTCTAAATTGGAGTAAGGCCAATTTTGATGGCATCAGAAGGAATCTGGCAGGTGTGGATTGGGATAGGCTGTTTTCCAGCAAAGAGATGCTCGGTAAGTGGGAGTCTTTCCAAAGTGAAATATTGCAAGTACAGAAATTATGTTCTTGTTAGAATAAACGGCAAGGATAATGGGTTTAGGGAACCTTAGTTATCGAAGGATATTGTGGACCTGGTAAAGAAAAAGGTATAGGCAGTTAGGATCAAATGAGGCACTTGAGGAGTATAAGAAATGCAAGAGAACACTTAAGAGAGAAACCAGGAGGGCAAAAAGAGGACATGAGGCTGCTCTGGCAGACAGGGTGAAAGAGAATCCCATATTAAGAGCAAAAGGACAGCAAGAGACAAAATTGGTCCTCTTGAAGATCAGCATGATCATCCATGCATGGTGCCGAAAGAGATGGGGGAGATCTTAAATGAGATTTTTGCATCCATATTTACTCTGGAGACAGACACTGTCATGGTTCCGAGTGCTGGCCCTCGATTCAGCTCCATTGATGGTGCCTCATTGTGCAGCACATGGAGTCCATGCACTACTAATTGCATAACACACACCTGAGCCCCATTAGGAGACTAGCATAAGAACCCTGGTTTCACTAGCACTAGTTGCCAGAGTATTGGTCAATCTTTGGGTATACTTTGTCTCCTGGCTGCTTAGAGCTCTCAACTCTAGAGCAGTCCTGGTTTCACTGTTCCTCTTAGGATATCCAGTTTTTGTGTTGGGCCCCCACCTCAGAGCCCTAAGGCAAGATTCCATCTGGTTGCTGCCTGCATTTGGTTCTGAGGAAGCCTCCCGACTCCAGTCTCGTACCAGTGTGCTGCATTTGGGTTCTCTGTGAGCTTGCTCTTTGCTTGACATTGTGACAGAATACTCTGGCATCCATGAACCCAGTAGACATGAAGTCCTCACCAGCCAGGGCTCACTTCTGGGCCGGCATGACCAGCAGCTCTGGGAGGTTATGGCAGACTGCTGCAGCCTAGCAGTGAATGTTGGGCAGGTCAGCGAACAGATCAGCCAAGTCTCTGCTCTTCTTACCTCCTCCATTCTGAGAAGTCTGTCTGACCAGCCTGGACAATCTGTAGGGGCATCACCCTATGGTTTGATGACCTGACCACCCAAGGAACTGAATGTACCTGACCCAGAACCTTACACTGAGGATCTGGGAAAATGCCAGTCCTTCCTACTACAATGCTCATTAGTATTTGAGTAGCGGCCCTCCACGTACACCACTGAGAGATCCAAGATCTCATTTATCATGGGGTTGTTGTGAGGAGTGTGCTGGAATGGGCCACTGCCATCTGGGACAATCAGCCAGAGACCTGCTCCTCATTTCACACCTTCATCGAGCTCCAGTCGGCCCTTTCTCCGGTACAGGCTACCGCTAGTTTGTTGGTTGCCGAAACCCCAGACTTGTCCAGGATTCCAGTGGAGTATCATGACCTGGGGCAAGTATTTAGCAAAGGGCTCTTTCCCTGCCCCCACACCGGCCATAAGATTGCACAATCGACATTCTCCCCAGAGCTCCGCTACCTACCAGTCGACTATATAACTTGTCCTGACCAGAGGGAAGCAATGGAGGAGTATATCAATGAATCTCTCTCAGTAGGCATTATTCATCCCTCATCCTCCCCGGTAGGCGCAGGGTTCTTCTTTGTGGGGAAGAAGGATGGTTCACTGCGTCCATGTATTGACTACCGGGGCCTAAATAACATAACCATCAAGAACAAGTACCCACTGCCGCTCATCAATTCCGCGTTTGAACTTCTTCACAGGGCTACCATATTCTCTAAACTTGATTTACGAAGTGCTTACCATCCGTTCAGGATAAGGGAGGGAGACGAGTGGAAGACAGCATTTAATACCCTTCTCGGCCACTTTGAATACATAGTAATGCCATTCGGCCTCACCAATGCTCCCGCTGTCTTCCAAGCTCCGATCAATGATGTCCTATGGGACTTCATAAATCAATTTGTGTTTGTCTATCTGGATGACATCCTGATCTTCTCCAGTAGTCTCCAGGAACATACCCAGCATGTCCGTCAGGCTCTCCAGAGGCTTTGGGAGAACAAGTTCTTCGTCAAGGCCGAGAAATGTGAATTCCATGTCCCCTCCGTCAGCTTCTTAGGTTACATCATTGAGAGCAGACGAGTAAGGGCAGATCCTGAGAGGATCTGGGCGGTGGCAGAATGGCCTCGACCCACGACACGCAAGCAACTCCAACAGTTTCTGGGGTTGTGAATTTCTATCACCGTTTCATTAGGGATTATAGTCAAGTGGTGGTGCCCCTTACTCAACTCACTTCACCTAAGACCCCTTTTCTGTGGAACCCTGAAGCTGACTCAGCGTTCATGGACCTGAAGAAATGCTCCATGTCCTCCCCAATCCTGGTCCAGACCCCTCCAGCCAATACATTGTGGAGGTCGATGCCTCCGACTCCAGGGTGGGAGCGGTCCTATCTCAATGCTTCGGTTTGGATCAGAAACTGCATCCCTGCTTTTTTTTCTCGCCAGTTGTCCCCTGCCGAATGTAATTACGACGTGGGGAACCAGGAGTTACTGGCAGTCAAGCTTGTGTTAGAGGAGTGGAGGCACTGGCTAGAGGGAGCAGAACATCTGTTTATCGTTTGGACAGACCACAAGAACTTGGAATATATATGAACCGCAAAATGCCTGAATTCCTGTCAAGCCCAGTGGGCATTATTCTTTGGCAGGTTCTGGTTTACACTAGCATATCGTCCTGGGTCCAAGAACGGGAAGCCTGATGCTCTCTCCCAGCAATACACTACTGAGGAGGACCATCCTTCCCCGGTCCTGTGTAGTGGTGGCCCTCACCTGGGAGATCGAGGCCGTAGTGAAGGAAGCCCAACAGACCCAACCTGACCCAGGTAATGGACCACCCAACCGCCTTTTTGTACCAGAGTCCGTGCGGTCTCAGTTTCTGCAGTGGGGACATTCTTCTTGTTTCGCCTGCCATCTGGGGATTGATAGGATGCTTTTCCTCCTGAAGAAACACTTCTGGTGGCCCTCCATGGACGCTGATACTCGTTCCTTTGTTTCTGCCTGTACTGTCTGCGCCTGTGGAAAAGCCTCCCACTGACTACCTGCTGGATTGCTTCATCCCTTACCTGTATCTGGCTGTCTATGGTCCCATATTGCCCTGGATTTTGTCACGGGACTGCCCCCTTCTCACGGGAACACTGCTGTCCTCACTATAGTGGACTGCTTTTCCAAAGCAGTGCATTTTGTGGCCCTTCCCAAACTCCCTACAGCTCGGGAGACAGCCGACCTGGTTGTCCAACACGTCTTCCACTTCCACAGAATCCCTGCAGACATTGTCTCCGACCGGGGTCCCCAGTTCGTCTCTGCAGTATGGAGGTCCTTTTGTCAGGCCCTCGGAACATCCGTAAGCCTATGATCCGGTTTCCATCCACAGACGAATGGCCAGACGGAACGGGCGAATCAAGATTTGGAAACAGCACTACGCTGCATAACGGCAAATGACCTGTCAACATGGAGCACCCACCTTGCTTGGGTTGAGTATGCCCACAACTCTCTGGTCTGCACTGCCACTGGAAGATCCCCCTTCGAATGCTCACTCGGTCACCAACCTCCTCTGTTCTCCATCCATGAGGGAGACATCGCTGTGCCCTCAGTTCAGGACCATCTCCGCCATTGCCACAAGGTCTGGGAGGACACACGCGTGGCCCTGCTCTGTACTGCCGACTGCAACTGGAGATTCGCTGATCATTGGCAGGTTCCCGCACTAGTGTACCAGCCTGGCCAGAAGGCTTGGCTCTTGGCTAAGGACATTCCCCTCAAGGACAAGCCCAGGAAACTAGCTCCTCACTTCTTGGGACCTTTTGAAATTGAGTGGATCGTCAATCCCACAATGGTCCGGCTCAAATTGCCTACAACTGAGGATACATCCCACTTTCCACATGCCTCAGGTGAAGCCAGTGGCTAGCAGTCCATTGTGCCCTCCAGCCAAGCCCCCTCCCCCCACCCCCCCCAGAATGTTGATGACCACCCAGTGTATACCGTCCGGCGTTTATTGGATGTACACCGCCGGGGTAGGGGCCTGCAGTACTTGGTGGATTGGGAGGGATACAGTCTGGAGGAACGTTCCTGGGTTCCTTGCTCCTTCATTTTGGACCCCTCCCTCATTCAGGAATTCCATCAGAACCATCCAGATAAGCCCAGTGGTTCGCCTGGAGGCTCCCATTTGGCGGGGGAGGGGTACTGTCATGGTTCTGAGTGCTGGCCCTTTATTCGGCTCCATTGATGGTACCTTGTTGTGCAGCACATGGAGTCCATGCACTATTAATCACATAACACACACCTGAGCCCCATCAGGAGACTAGCAATAAGAGCCCTGGTTTCACTAGCACTAGTTGCCAGAGTATTGGTCAACCTTTGGGTATACTTTGTCTCCTGGCTGCTTAGAGTTGTCCACTCTAGAGCAGTCCCAGTTTCACTGTTCCTCTTAGGATATCCAGTTTTCAGGCTGGGACCCCACCTCAGCCTCGAGGTAAGGTTCCTTCTGGTTGCCACCAGTGTTTGGTTCTGAGGAAGCATCCTGACTCCAGTCTCATACCAGTGTGCCGCATTTGGGTTCTCCGCGAGCTTGCTCTTCACTTGACATTGTGACAGACACAGACTACAGAACTGACTCAAAAGAGTAGTGAGGTCATGGACCTTATCTGGATTACGGAAGAAGAGGTGCTGGCTGTCTTGAGGCACATTAAAGTGGATAAATCCCCAGGGCCTTACAAGGTGTCACCTCAGACCTTGTGGGAGGCTAGTGCAGAAATTGCAGGGGCCCTGGCAGAGATATTTGAAACATCCTTAGCCACGGGTGAGGTGCCAGAGGACTGGAGGATAGATAATGTTGTTCAAGAAAGGCTCTAAGAATAAGCCAGGGAATTATAAGCCTGACATCAGTCGTGGGTAAATTATTGGAAGGCATTCTAAGGGACAGGATACATAAGTATTTGAATAGATAGGGCCTGATTAAGGATAGTCAACATGGCTTTGTGCATGGTAGGTCATGTCTAACCAATCTTAGAGTTTTTTGAGGAGGTTACCAAGAAAGTTGATGAGGGAAAGGTGGTGGACATTGTCTATATGGACTTTAGCAAGGCCTTTGACAAAGTCTTGCATAAGATGCTGGTCCAGAAGTTTAAGTTGCTTGGCATTCAGGATGAAGTAGCCAAGTGAATTCAATATTGGCTTACTGGGAGAAGGCGGAGGGTGGTAGTAGATGATTGTCTCTCAACTGGATGCCTGTGACTAGTGGTGTGCTGCAGGGATTGGTGTTGGGTCCATTGTTGATCATCTATATTAATGATTTAGATGATAATGTGGTAAACTCATCAGCAAATCTGCAGGTGACACCCAGGTTAGGGGCATAGTGGACAGTGAGGAAGGCTATCAAAGCTTTCAGCGTGATTTTTACCAGCTAGGAAAATGGGCTGAAAAATGGCAGATGGAATTTAATGATTTCTTTCAACCATTCAGAGTTGACTTGGCTTTTTCTATATGGAAAAGGAAGGGAATGATGTTTTTGTGACTTATTCATTGAAGCTGTTTTTCATCTTTTGAACAATTGTCTAACAAATACAATTTGTCTAGATCACACTTTTTTCAATATTTGCAAATTAGAAATTCTTTAAAAGCTACTATACCCTCTTTACCGACACCATACAAAACTGAAATTATGGAAAAAAATTTTAGGTCTTAATCCTTATCAGAAGGGCTTGATAGCAATAATCTATGATTTAATTATGAAAATACATCCAGAATCATTGGACAAAATTAAGAATGAATGGAAGAGTGAACTCCAGACATCTTTACCCACAGAGACATGGAAGAAAATTCTTCATTTAGTTAATACATCTTCAATGTGTGCCAGACACTTTGATACCGTTTAAGGTAGTTCACAGGATCCATATGTCAAAAGATAAGCTAGCTTGTTTTTATCACCACGTAAGTCCTATATGTGACAGATATAAATCAAATGTGGCTTCTCTGACACGTTTTGGTCCTGTCCTCTTGGAAAAATATTGGAAAGACATTTTTAACATTATCTCAACTGTACTGAATATTGATTTACAACCTCACCTTATCACTGCAATTTTTGGATTACCAAGGATAGTCTGGCCATTTATCTGCTTCCACTTACTGTATGATTGCCTTTGTCACGTTAATGGCCAAACGATCCATTTTGCTTAAATGGAAGGATCCAATACCCCCTACTACTTTTCAAAGGTTCTCTCAAACTATATCATGTTTAAACTTGGAAAAAATTAGGATTGGTACTGTTGATCCTTCACTTAAATTTGAAGACATTTGGAGTCCATTTATTCAATACTTTCATATGATATAGATCCCTTTTCAATTTAGAGGAACAGAGTTGATGACATAATGTTGCTCTGTTTCTATTGAGAAATTTCAGTCCAGTTTTTTCTTTTTTTTGAAATTTTCTTTAGTTTGGTTTGATTAGGGGATTTTCTTTTCTTTTATATACACAATAAATCTTTTTCTTTCCTTTCTTTTATTATATTCATCTACTAAGATTGTGAGATCTAAAGATTTTATATTTTATTATTCTTTATCTATGCCATGATTGTTCTCTTGATCTTTGTATTACATGTACAATCATTGATGTTATATATTAATCTGTATTAATTTGGAAACTAATAAAAAGATTGAAAAAGAAAGGAATTAAATGCAAATAAGCATGAAGTGCTACACTTTGGGAGGACAAACCAGGGTAGGATTTACACAGTGAATGGTAGGGCTCTGAGATATGCAGCAGAACAGAGGGACCTGGGAACACAAGTTCATAGTTCCTCGAAAGTGGCATCACAGGTAGATAGGGTCGTAAAGAGAGCCTTTGGCACTTTGGCCTTCATAAATCAGGACACTAAATACAGGAGTTGGGATGTTATGTTGAAGTTGTACAAGACGTTGGTGAGGCCAAGTTTGGAGTATTCTGTGCAGTTCTGGTCACCTACTCACAGGAAAGATATCAATAAGCTGGAAAGACTGCAGAGAAAATTTACAAGGATGTTGCTGGGACTCGAGGACCTGAGTTATAGGGAAAGGTTGAACAGGTTAGGACTTTATTCTCTGGAATGCAGGAGAATGAGGGGAGATCTTATATATGTATACAAAATTGAGGGGTATAGATAGGGTGAATGCATGCAGGCTTTTTCCCCTAAGGTTGGGTAAGACTAGAACTAGTGGACATGGGTTTAGGGTGAAAGGTGAAACATTTAAAAGGAATCTGAGGGGAAACTTCTTCATTTAGAGAGTAGTGCAAGTGTGGAACGAACTGCCAGTGGAAATGGTAGATGGGGGTTCAATTGTAACATTTAAGAGAAGTTTGGATAGGTACATGGATGGAGGGGTTTGGAGGGACATGGTCCAGGTGCAGGTAGATGGGAGTAGGTGGTAGATCAGGTCAGCATGGACTAGATGGGCCAAAGGGCCTAGTTCTGTGTTGTAGTACTCTATGACTCTAAATGCACAAGCACATATTGAATAAAAACTAGATTGAATGGTTTCCTATTGCTCCTCACTTAAAAACCCCACTATAATTATGGCTGTGCATGCTGAATAATAGAAGATAACCAGTGGCTATGGACGTGTGTCCAGGAAAGAGTCAATACCTTGGGGTGCGGGAGGTGGTAGGGAAGGAATTGATCAGAAAAAAATTGCAGCATTTACATACAATAAATGTTTTAACCATTCAGTATATGTGACTTTACACAGTTCCTTGCAGTTGATTCTCGTACCATATAGAGCAGTTGTTCATGCAGAATATTGTTCTGCAATAATACTTCCTCTGCAACGTTGTACAACTACAATTTGTGATGGAGAACCACTTCAAAAATACATGGATCCATAGCTTAAAGGCAGTTAATCTGACAGCAAAAGTAAAACACTAAGGGTGCAATTTGTCAATATAGTTAAGAAATGGAATGAGTGAGTGCCAATAGACTTAGTCTCAGGAAAGCAGAATCTGCTGAAAACAGCACTATTAACAATAGCAAAAAATCAATTTGATTGACATCATCATACTTATAGGTGCAACCACAGCTAATGGATGAAGGCCATTAAATGTTCAATTGTCTCTGGTAAATTTGCACTTTGTCATGCTTATTTGTTACCTTTCCAAATAGTTCCTGAAAATTTCATCCATTACATTCTATTCACTGAAGGGTTACAGTCTTTTTTGAGTATTGTATAGAGATTTATATCCTCACTGACAGCTGCCTTAGATTTCAGTATAAATCACTGGCTCATAACTTGAGTGAGGGAATAAGCACTCATTGCCATGACAGGAAATCTCACAGCATCTTCTGGAGCCCGCACAAGTGCAGGTAACTGCAAAAGTGCAGAAATTCAGTTGCTGCTGTCAGTGATTTCCTGCATCTCCAGTGTTTTATTGCAACTTTCTCCAACGTAATCTGCAGAAATGATTGGAGTGATAAGAACTTCATGTATTTCACAACTTTTGCGATAAAATAACACTGAAATGCTACTCTTTCTTGCTTGGGGTGTAAGTGTTAATGTATAACAACATTATTAATGCTTAACAATCTCCCTTACCCCAAAAATGTTTATATGTGGATTGTGATAAATATTTCAAAATTCAATGCCCATTTAAGATGAAAAATAATTAATTTTATCTTAATTTCTTGTGATATTTCAGACAGGCTCATGCCTGTTATTCATGTTCATAAGATATTTAAAAGTGCAGTTACTTTATTCATTTTCCTAGATTTGGCCATTGCAGGCAAATCCAGCATTTATTACTTAACTGAATTTAAATTGCTCTGCTGTTGTGGTGCACTTTGTCCACCATAATTGCTGCCACCATAAATCCAGCATAATCGCCCTTCAGAATATGGTGGTGAACCCCTTCTTGAACTGTGGCAGACATTCTGTGAAGATACTTCCACAACCTTATTGGGGAGACAGTTACAGGATGCAGATCTAGCAATGCCAAAGGGACAGTCTTATATTTTGAAGTCAAAATGGAGGGATGCCCAAATGGGAAAGGTGCTCCTAGAGTCATGGAGTCATACAGCATGGAAACAGGCCCTTCGTTTCAACTGGTCCAAGCCAACCAAGATTCCCATCTGAGCTAGTCCCACTTGCCTGCATTTGGCCCATATCCCTCTAAACCTTTCCAATCCCTGTACCTGTCCAAGTATCTTTTTAATGTATCCACCCCAACCACTTCTTCTAGCAGCTCATTCCATATATGGACCACCCACTGGGTGAAAAAATTGCCCCTCAGGTTCCTATGAAATCTCTCCCCTCTCACCCTAAAACTATGTCCTCTATCTCTTGATTCCCCAACCCTGGGAAAAAGACAGGGTGAATACACACAATCTATACCCCTCATGATTATATACGCCTTTATAGTATCACCCCTCAATCTCCTATGCTCAACCTCAGTCTCTCCAGTCCCAGCAACATCCTCACAAATCTCCTCTCCACCCTTTCCAGCTTAATGGCATCTCTCCTATAGCAGGGTGACCAAAACTGAACACAATATTCCAAATGCACCCTCACAACATCTTGTATCTGCTGCTGATCTTTTTGTCGTAGAAGTCACAGGTTTAGGAAGAGCTGGGACTGGCCTAGGTGAGCAATTGCAATACAATTTGCAGTTGGACACAGTGTGATGGTGATGGCAGGGATGAACAGAGTTTTGGATTAGGTGCTAATCGTGGGCTGCTTTGTCCTGGATTGCCATCCAGCTCCTCGAGTGTTGTGTAACTGCACTTAGCTAGTCAAGTTGGAAGTATTCCATCACACCTGTTTTCTCAATTTTTCAATTCTGATGAAGAGTCACATTATTTCTGCTTCCTCTTCCACAGATGTCCCTGATCTACACATCTACCACTTCCTGCTTTTACTCCACCACCATTGTTGTGTGCCTCGTAGACAGTGGAATGACTACGAGTTAGGAGACAAGTCACTTGTCACAGGATATCCAGTATTTATATATTGTCTCAATTGGATTTCTGATTAATGACAAAACCTCGAGTATGTCAATTTTGAGGGCCAGAGTGATAGTAATGACTCTGAATATCAGGAGTAGATGGTTTGACTCTCTCTTGTTGGAGATGCTCACAGAGAGGTAAATAACCAGCTTGCAAAGAGTCAAGATAATTGGTGGAAGGGTTAAAGGCACATTGTGATATAAAGTTTCATCCAAAGTGATGTGGTCCAAACTCATTACCTGAAAGGCCAATAGAGGCAAAAACTCTTACCATATTTAAGAAGTATCTTTATTTGTGTGTGTTATGTTGAAGCCTGCAGGGTTATACTCTTGAGTGCTAGGAAGTTGGGTAAGGTCTATATAGTTCTTTTCACCTGGCATAAACACAAATAGCCTTTATGATTTTATGATTCTTCACATTGGCTAAGTAATGTTGAAGAATTCTTGAGAAAGGTCTAGGGACTGAGCAAAAAGGAGGATGAAGGATTTCATGACAGGATGTTTGAACTACTGAAATATCACCTGGGGGACCAATTTTGTAAGTCTATATTTACATCAGTGGAACTAAATTTATAAATCAACATAACCAAATGAGAGGTACTTACTCTAAGTGCAGAAATAAATTACTTTGCCATAAGCTGTCAGCAGTCCCAGGATAAAACCAGATTAATGAATCACAAGGGATGGAGTAGTTTGACAATCTGAATGGATCATATTTATGTAGCATGTTGGTGAGATGGAAAGGAACAAATTTTATTCCTATTGCACCTTGTATTCTCATGAGATTTGGGACCATTCTGCACCAGTAAATGACTTTTGAAAGGTAGTGATGTTATAATGCAGGTAATTTAGATCATATCACAAACCAAAACAAAAACATCTCCTGATAAGCATCAACTTTACCTCAGGTCTGATGGTTTGCAGGAATATATTTCTCTGATCCGATTGGAAAAAAATCTTAAAAGGACAATTGTAGTTGATGTCATGTTTCAAATATCAACTAAATTTTACAAGTTCTTGTTTCCAGCACAAAGCTTGCTAAGACCTGCAACTGGAAATTATATTTATGTGCAGAAACCAATAAGCCCCAAGGATTGTGTTCACCTTTGGTCAAAACAGTGGAGGACATTTACCTTTGTGCCACATCCTTCACCTGCACTGCTGCAAGGATAAGTCCAAAACTGGAAGGACAAATTTGTAATTTTTACACATTACAAATTCAAATTAATGTCTAGTGCTAAATATAATAAAACAAACACCCCCCCAAAAAATTATAAACTTCATTATTTGTTATTATTTACTAATACCAATGCAATAGATAGATAATTTTCAAGACTAAGTCACATTATAAACCAAAAATGTATATTGTACCATTGTCTTTGGGGGTTTCTGTGTCACAGGCATTCAGAAGCTTCAAGAACTTTGTTAGGACATGACAATTAGCTAAATCTTGGGATGTGGGTTGTCCACCTGTCAGTTTCTTTTTATAGTTTCATAGTAGGGGACCTTATTAATGGGCAAAGACCTCAGGGGATTGAGAACAAGATCAGAGGGCCAGGACCTGTGTGCACCATTGGGTTAGGAGTGAGTGGGCCAAGCAAGAGTTTGGAGGGAGATGGGGTCTGGGCCTCAGAGGGCTGGCAGTGAAATTGGGGGTCAGTGCTGTGTGATAGTGGGAGGGAGCTGAAAGATCATAGGAAGGTATGGAGAATCATAGAGATCCTAGTCCAATACTACATGAAGATTTCATTGTCCTGGTAGAGCCTAATGACAGGAGCTCTCAGGGCCACTTGGCCATATTTCTTTTGCAAAGTTACAAAAGAAATGTTGAATGCAGAATGATATCACTTCATGTGTGACTGATGTGAATTTTTGATGTGACTTGCATAAGTGCCTGGTTTAATTTCCAGAGTGACATTAAATGACCTGGAAATGGTCATTATTGCATTTCACTCTAGATATAGTCAATTTTCAATTGCTTAACACTGAAAAAACAGCATTATTCGATTAAATTCCAAGGCTATGATTTTTAAATTATCCTAAATGGTATTGGTCTTTTTATGGCATATTTTCTCTCTTTTAAAATGATGAGGCCAAAAAATTGTGTACAACCTTATCTAAACATTAAGGTCGCTAAAGAGAGTTTGGAAATCACATGATGCTAAGAACTCAATTTCATGATATCAATCCAACTGTAAAATTGAGGTAATTTGATTCAAGGTAAGAACTCACCAAAACATAAACACTAATGAAGAACTCTACAGTCAGAATCAAACTTTAAAAACAAAGCAACAGAAAACTTGATGAGTTCCTGAAAATGGAAGCAATGAAGGAACAACAAAGATAAAGAAGAAAAATAAAAAAAAATGAAGAGAGGCTGATGAGGAAAGGTAGACTGGTAATGAGAATTAGCATCATTGTATTGTTGAACTCACAATGAAACATTATCAGCAAGTTCAGTAGTTGAGAGTCTGGTTCATTTAAGCCATAACTATGCTAGTTTTCATTTTATTAAATTTTACCTGATAAAAAAATTAAGAAGGTGATAGTTTTATGAGATGTCAAAGGCAAAAGAAAAGATTCTGCTGAGTATCTCGTGATGTTTTCTTTCTCCATGAATGCTGACTGACCTACCGAGTATCTGTAGCATTTTGATTTTTATCTCATGAAGGGTTTAGGTCCTTTTCTTACAAGCTGTAAAATCTTTGTTTATTAAAAGCCTTATCTGTATATGGAAGTCAAAGAGATCTTCCCACCTCCAGATTAAGACAATAAATCGATAACTCTAGCTCTCAAATTCTCAACAGAATTTTGCTCGATTTTCAATTCATTATCCACGACCATCAATCACTATAACCTCTTCCACTACCTCCCCATTGGAATGTTATTTTTTGCTGCAAAATGCAAAGATATTTTGTAAATGACCAAACCTATAACTTCTGAAGACAAGAGAAAATCTTTCATCAAAATCAAATTCAGCAGAGAATTTCAAACACACTTTCTCATAATCAACTGGAAAGTTTGTATGTCAAAAATGTTTCCTCAAATTGGTCCCCTTAGTCTTAACAAACAAACTTGTGCATAAATGCAGTGGTTTCTTATTACTTTTCACAATGGCAAACAATTTGCCAATTACCTTTTTTTTGTTCAATTTACACTGAATCTTGACATAATCTTGACAAATTAAATAAGTAGGCAAAATTGGAAAATGAAGCTCAGTGTGGTACTGTGACAGATCATTTACTTCGTAATCAGGAAAGAAATAACTGCTTATTTTCTAAACAGCAAAAAAACTAAGAACTATGAAGGGACAGACAGTTGTGAGCTTCCATGAATGCAAATCACAGATATAAAATCAAATACTCATAGAATATTTCAGTTATTCTCAAGAAGAATGGAATATAAAGGGAAATAAATTTTACTTCGGTTATATAGAACCTTTCTCAGTTTCCCTATAATTTCTATGAAAAAATGTTTGGAAAATATTAAGGACTTCACATGCAATCTGTAAAGTCTGCTCTTTGCTTTCCAAGTCCTCTGCATTTGATGAAGTAACTTATGAAGGCACCTAGATAAATACTGTGACATCCAAAGACCTGAGATACACACCTGGATAACGCTGCCGTAATTTTCTTCCAAGTATGTGAGACCTGCTTCAGTATTAAAGGGGAACTGTTTGGAAAATTTCCCAGGCTTTGGGGTCCAGCCATGGGAATGTACTTCACATAGTTCTTCAATACTCAAGCCTGATAGTGGATTACCCTCTGATCGTATCCTAACTGGTGCATCCCAATTCCAATTATGAACCTGATCTCTGCTAACCCGCAACTGTTTACAATTTCCATTAATGCCCCATTCTGTCTCTGTAGATATGGATCCCTGCTTGACACTGTGACCCATACAACTTGCAATTTGCAATAGTAGGGAAGCAGACAAAAAACAATTGGTGCTTTAACTGTGTAAAGATAATTACATAGCATGCAACAATCTGAATTTATAACCTCTGTTATTGACCCATTCACATGAGACAATAACTTTTCACCTTCTAATCAATCAAAACCTCTCATCATGTTAAAAACTATGAGATAAATTCTACCCAAAACAGAACTCAACATTTCCAATTACAACTTTATAACTGAAGTCCCCATCTCTAGAAATATCTGGCAAACCTCCTATAAATTCTTTGTAAGACCCTTCCCTGAAATGTGGGGCTCAGAACTACCCACAATATTTCAGCTGAGACCTAATCAATTTCTGTGATATATCCATGTTTCTTCCATATAGCTTGATTTTTTGTTTTGAGACTTATGTGAACCAATCCTAAAACTGTAATATCGTCAAGTATGCTTTATGAACATATTTCCTACCTTCATAGAAATCAGACGTGCATAGGGTAGTACCAAGAATAGTGTCGAATTTATTAAGTTCCTTGCTGCATTTAAGCATTTCTTGAGCCAGACATTCATTTAATGCAGTTGGATAAGACATAGTCATCCCCATTACATTTTGTTTGAGGCAAGGATTGAAGCAAGGATCCACTGAGACTCTGGTGACCACAACTGTACCTGGCTGCACACCTGAAAAATGAAAAAAAAAACCTCAAAACCACAGCCCTATATAGTTTGATCTGAGATTCAATCATAGCTTACAAAAGAGAACTATATATGTATGCCAGGAAGAAAATATTGCAGGGACTTGGGAAAGGATGGTGGCATGGGACTGATTCTTCTTTGAAAGAGGTGGAACAGACTCGATGAGCATGGAACCATAGAAATTTATTGCAGTGAAATCTGATTCAGCCTAAGCTCTATATAAATCAGATCACGTATTGACACTAACCCAATGTTAGGTAATTGAATAACAGCATAACATCACTCAGTATTCTTGCACATGGCACCATTTAGTTTTTTTTTGTATTTGTTCTATTGTTCCTGGCAATACTGGTGTTTACTATCCATCCCTAAATGCCCTTGAACTGAGGAGATAATTAAGAGTCAACTACATTGGTCTGTCTGGAACATTGGCCAGACCAGGTAACGATAGCAGATTTGCTGGACAGTAAGAGTCCAGATGGGTGTTATGACAATAATTTTCTGCTGACCATTACTGAGATTAGTGTTAAAACAAAAATCTGGATTTGACTTAATTAATTGATTTTAAATTCCACAGCTACCAGGGTGGGATTCAAACTCATGTTTCTGGATTCATGAACCACAACACTAATTCTGAGTCCAGGAACTTAACCACCACAATATTGTACCCTGTAATTCACAGACTACTATCTTTGAAGTCCTAATTTTAATTTCATCTCCACCTCCTTGATATCTTCTTAGAAGGCCTCAGCCTTCATTCTCATGTCATTGGTAAAATGAGTCATGACAACATAAAAATAACCCCTGGCTTTTCATCCTTCCCTCCCAGAATGCTCTACAGTTGGTCAGTGACATCCTTGACCTAAATTACATTTATGGAAATGGAAAAGTATTTCTCCTCTCCCCTCCCTAACTATTGAACTCTTCCCTCTAGCTTTTTTTGACCTTTCTATCACCAATCACTACACTTAGTCACCCATGATCCCATGTTCTTGACTCAGCCTATGCTCACCTGAAGAACCAGGTAGAGCGTGATGCACTCCTGCACCTCCTGCCTGGTCCTCCCAGTTGATCTACTGGTTACCCATTCGATCTACTGGTTACCCATTCGATCTACTGGTTACCCATTTCTCCTCTATCTGTAGACACTTAAGCTGTGGGATGACCACCTCCTGAGCCATGCCATCTTTGTAGCATTCATTCTTGTGGATTCACTATGGTGAAAACAACTACTGCTCAGGGTCCAACATTCAGATAGTGACCTCTGTCACTTGACATCAGTTCCTGCATGTGGTTGCTCAGGACATAAGATGCATCCTCATTTTCTCTTATGGCACAGGACGTGTAATGAAAAGGGCTGAGGAGCCCTGCCAGCTCTCTCAGGTCAATATTTAACATCTGGCCATTTTACTGGTAATACACCATTAAATAATTGTTATATTCTTCGTAACATAATATTTTAAAAATCTTTATTTGTTTAATACAAGGAAAATGACAAAGGTGCTGTAACTGTCTACGATTTGCTATACTTAAGAAGGCTGTTCTTTTTTATGATACCTGCCAAATTCTATATTTAAAGATCTCCATTTGTGTATATATATTATCAAATATTTCTTACAAGTGGGCAATAATTTCCCATGTTTTATGGATTCATGACATCAGTACATCATGTTTCACATTAGTGTAGTGACTGAAAGATTAATTTGTGTTGTATTGATAGCTATTTCATGTTCAGGATTTAGGAATGGATTAATCAGAACAGTGGTTATTCCAAGGTGATGAGTGGTACAGTAAAAATACTGCTTTACACAATCAAATATATTTGATCAGAACAGAATCCAGGTGCACAATTTGAAATACATTTCTTGTCAATACATAATGTTAGCACTTAAGATTTATGACAGGGCTATTCGAACAAGACAGACTAAAGATATGAATGAGTAAAATTCAACCCACTGCAATTTTACATGGCAATAATAGTCTTTAATGTGCAATGTTTATATCTAGACTCCTGGACTGTCACAGTATGGAAACAGGCAGTGCAGTCCTTCAAGTTTGCACTGCTGCTTGTCTCCATCTTTCCACTCACTGCATCTTTTCATGTTCCACTTTTTCAAACCACTATTTAATTCTCTTTTACAACATGCTTATGGATTCTGCTTTATCAGACTTCTAGCATTATGGTCAACACTCAGAGGAAATGTTCCCCTGGCTTTTCCTTTGTAATGCTGAATGCTGTCTGTTCCCTACTCCTCCACGTTTATTCCACTTATCTCTGATCATGGCTGTGCCAATTTTAAACCTTTGCTCAAACTTGACTTCCAAATTCCAGTTCTGCTGTTATAACTAAATTTCTCACTACACTATAAAACTCAATAAGATTCTTACCTTTTTTACAGTTTGGGTTTTAAGGCAGCTGCCTCCAGCTTATAGCCCACATCCCACTGCTACAATTATCTCATGAGCTGACAATAGTCCTACTGATCGACTAAATTGCTACAATCAGAAAGCAAAATACTGCAGATGTTGGAAAACTGAAATGAAACCAGAAAATGCAAAAAACCTCAGCAGGTAAGGCATCATCTGTAGAGAAAACAAAACCAGATTGATGATCTTTCACCAGAACTAGGAAAAGTTAGAAATAAATTTTATTTGTAAGTAGCATAGGAGAATGATGGAGAAGTTTGTGACAGGATGGATACCAAGGAAGACTTATGACACAGATAGTGTTGGTCCTGCTGGGAGTGGTTCATAACTTTCTTTCTGCTGGGAGAAACAGAATCCATGTCATTCCGTCTCTCTTGGTCTCCACCCTATCACACATCACACTTTATTATTTCCACCCTTGGCTCTCCTCTGCTACTTAAAATATCTATTTCTAACTTTTCTATGTTCTAATCAGAAGTCATCAATCTGAAATGATAACTCTTGTTTCTCTCCACAAATGCTGTTGCTACAATGTTGTTCTTGAGCAGAAATTCTCCCTCTTGGGCAGATGCATTTATACATCTTACTGGACCACCTATTTTGTCATCATTTCTTCACAAATATTTTCCTACTGGGATGCCGTACTGTGCAGAGTCTGATATCTTAACCTTCAACCAACTTCTCATTCACTCACCCTCCATGCCTGTCTCCAAACCTGGACACACCGACTGAAAAACCCAACTACACTCAACCAGAATTAATTTCATCGCACCATGGGACCTCTGACTTTAACTGTGGACTTTCTTCTATTGTCTCTTCCCCATTATGTTCATATCCAGAACATGTCTAAATCATTCTGTAATCATGCTTGTGTAACTTATTTTTCTGTTGCCTGTTTGTAGCACCTTTCAGTTGGCTTTCTGGACTTAATGTCATTAGAGCTGGGCTATCCAATGTGAGCCCACCAGGCTCTGATTACTTGTGTCAGGGTGGGGTGGAACAGGTCCATATTCTACAAAATCATTCCAATTAAGGCTGGGTCTGGTTGTATCAAGCAACACTAGCCCAGTTTATATTTTAATTAATTTCTTAGGATCTAGGCATTCAAGTCAGCATTTATTGTTCATCCCTAAATGCCTTTAAAAAGGCAGTGATAAGCCACTTCTTTAACCTACTACAATAATTCTGGTGAAGGTACTCCAGTGCTGTTGAGTAGAGGCTTCCAGGATTGAGAACTACTAGCAATGAATGACTGATTTACTTGAACCTGCAGGTGGTGGTGTTCTTGTGCACCTTCCATCCTTGTCCTCTTTGGTGGTAGAGGTCATGGGTTTGGGAGATACTGTCAGCTGCAGCCTGTAATACATTTTGTAGATGGTAAATGCTGTAGCCGCTGTGCACCAGTGGTGGAGAAAATAAATGTTTAGGGTTGTTGATGAGATGGCAATCAAGTAGGTTGATTTGTGCTGAATAGTTAGGGTCTCTCCTGTTGGAGATGATCATTGCCTGAGACTTTTATGGCATCAATGTTACTTGCCATTTCTCAGTCTATGTCTGAATGTTGACTGCCTTTTGCTGAATGGACCTGTGGGTGGATCGTGATTGGAATCAAACATCTCCACTTCCGACCTTACAATAAAAGTAGGTCATTGATGAAGCAACTGAAGATGGTTAAGTCTAGGACATTGTCCTGAAGGACTCCTGCAGCGATGTCCCTGTACTGTGATCACAGACCAACAATTGCAACCCTCTGCCTTTGTGTGAGGTATGACTCCAACCACTGGAGGAGTGTTTTTCCCTTGGTGTCTCTTGACTTCGGTATTACCAAGGATCCTTGATACTAAACCTAGTCAAATGCTGCCTTCATGTCAATGACAGTCACTTCCACCTCACCTCTACAATTCAGCCTTGCCTTTTGCATTGACGCATGGCCTGTTATTGCAGAGGATCAGGAAACACAAATTCAGCATCAGTGAGCAGGTTATCAGTGAGTACCACCATATGACAGTGCTGATGATATCTGTTATCATGTTGCTGATGGCTGAGAGCACACTGATTGGACAGTAATTAGCCAGATTGGACTTATTCTGCGTTTTGAGAGCTAGATGTACTCTGGGCAATTTTCCACATTGTTGGGTGGGTGCCAGTGTTATAACTTTACTGGAACATCTTGGCTAAATGTACACTTGTTCTGGAGCACAGGTCTTTAGAACTACAGCCAGCACATTGTCTACTCCCATATGCTCTGTTTTAGCCAGTGCTCTCATCTGTTTCTTGATGTCATGAGTAGAGAATAAAATTAAAGACTGGCTTCTATAATTTATATCTCAAGATGGATAATCTCTCTACAATTCTAGGTGAATATGGTTGCAGATGCCTCAGTTTTGCCTTTAGCACCAATATTAAGGATCAGGATAGTTCTGGAGCTGCCTCCTCCCAATAGCTTTCTAATTGTCTACAACCCCACCATTTAAAACTAGATGTGAAAGCACTGCAAAGCTTTCAACCTGATCAGTTGGTTGAGAGATTGATTCACTCTGTCTATTGTAGCTGTTTTATTCTGCTGTTTAGCATGCATATTGTCCTGTTTTATATCTTCTCTAAGCAAGCACTTCATTTTTTGTATGCTTTCTGCACTCCTCCATGAACCTGGGTTGATCCCCTGGCTTTAAAGTACTATAGAGCAAGGGATACGCTGGGCCAGATCATTCTATCCAAGTCAATTTGACTCTGTGTCAGTAGGTGATGGTATATTTAGACAGGTGTTTGCCCAGGGAGCAGAGGAAGAACTTCACCAGGGATGGGAGGGTTCTTTAGTGGTGTTGATTCCAAGTTTGATGGTGTAAGCAAATAGTATAATACTCAGTAAGGAAGTGGGTGGGGAACACTACCTGGGATCCCAGGTGTGGCGTTCTGTTTTCCTCAGTGCCATGGACAGGTGGTGACATCCGTTCATGGGAGGGGAGGTCGGACAAGGGATTTCACTGGATGTAGCAAAGGCAAGTTTCATCCAATGTGAACAAGTGTGATATTCTGCAAATATATCACTTACATATTTAACTTATCTGATTTTACAACCACTTTGATTAGAATACTGTACCTATTCCACCTGAGGTGCCAATACGAAAGGCAACAACATCAGAACACTTGGCATGACAAAGCAATTTAATAAGTTCATGTAACATGATTGAGATTGAAGGAATCCCCATGCCATGCTGAAACAAAGCAGAAATTCAAAGTTATTTATTTTTTATACTTGTGTTATTTACGTTAAACATAGTCCCTTGTAAAGGTTCAGAACTTGCTGGTATATATTTATATAGCAGTTTTAATATGTCAAATATCTCAAAACAAAATGGGAACTGGGCAGTAGGGGAAGTGGGTGGAGGCATGATTGAACAGGTAGAGGCACTTTTGATTGTTTACTTATCTAGCATATCTGAAAAACATCAGCAATAGGTTACCAATTAAGTTCTGAGAAATCAACACAGTTTATATCAGCAAATTCTCTACCTGCACAAATAAGTTGTACCTACGTAAGCACTGAGAGGTTTGGCATAGGTTGCTAACAGATATGTTTAACAGACTGTGCAAAAGGGATATTACTGGTGTTCAACAAGATAAAACGTTTTGAAGCCTTAGATGGGTCACTTGCCACAGGACACCCAGCCTCTGACCTGTTCTTGTAGCCACAGTATTTATGTGGCCAGGTAACTAATTCAATTGAATTTCTGGTCAATACTGACTCCAAGGTTGTTGATGATGGTGGTTTTGGTGGTGGAAATGCCATCGAATAACAAGTGTAGGTAGTTAGATTTTCATTTATAGAGATGTTCAATGCCCAACACTTCTGTGATGCAAATGTTATTTGTTACCTTTCAGCCAATGCCTGAATATTGTCTGGCTCTTGCTGCTTACAAGAATATATTGCTTCATTTGCTGTGTGGCTGTCAGTGGAGTTGAATATTGTGCAGTCATCAGTGAACATCTCCAATTTGGACCTCAAGATGAAAGGAAGATTATTAATGAAGTAGCAGAATGTTCCAGTTAATGTACAGCATTGATATCTACCTGACAATAAGTAGGCTGGAGTCAAACCTTGCACAAAGGAAGATGGTTGTATTTGCTGAGGTCAATCATCACAGCCCTCGGACACTGTCTGAAGGAACTCCTGCAATGATGTCCTAGGGCTGGGATGATTGACCTCCAGCAAATACAGCCATCTTCCTTTGTGCAAGGGTTGACTCCAGCCTACTTATTGCCAGGTAGATATCAATGCTGTACATGAACTGGAACATTCGGCTAGAGGCATGGTTAATTGTGGGTCTCACGTCTTCAGTATCTTATTTGGGATATTGTCTGGTTCAATGGTATTTGTTGTATCCAGTGCTCTCAGCTGTTTCTCAAATGACATGGTTCATCCAAATTTCATCCAATGGCCTGAAGAGTAGTTTCTCTGATGGTGGCGATCTCCAGAGGAAGTTGAGGTACATCATCCACTCAACATTTCTGGCTGAACATGGTGGTGAATGCTTCCACCTTGTGTTCAGTAACACTTGTTGGGTCTCGCTATTGGTGAGGTTGGGATGTTCTTGGAGTCACCCCTCCAGTTTGCTGCTTAATTAGCCACCATTGTTCAAGATGTGGCAGGACTGAAAAGCTTTGATCTGAACCTTTGGTTTTGGAGTTAGCTCTCTCTATTGTGTGGTGTTTTTTGCTCTTTACCATGAATCCTGCGTTGCAGTTTCTCTAGGTTGATACTTCATTGTGCCCTTCTCCATTCCTTATTGAACTATGGTTAATCCGCTGACTTGATTGCAACAGTAAAGTCAGGGATTTACTAGTTCATGAGGTAACAGATTGTTGCAGCTCAGTTTGTCTAGCCAGTGGGACAGGACGTAACTGGTATTGTGATGGAGGAGTCCTTGCATGTTGACTATAACATACGATTCCTCAAACACAATGTCAGACTGTTTCTTGTCTAGTCTTTGGGACAGCACTTCCAAGTAGGAAGATTTGGAGGAGGACTTTGCAAGGTTGATTGGACTAGGAGCAACTTTTCCATGTGCAAATTTGGTGCCTCAGACACTGTCAAGTGACTGGTCTGTTTTAACATTGTAGTTTTACAACTGAATGTAGTTAAGAATCAACCACATTGCTCCAGATCTGGAGTCACACATAAACCAAGCTTGGCGAAGACAGCAGATTTCTTGCCAAATCCAGGGTCTTATTGCTGTTTTTTTTCAAATGCCTAGTTTATTAATAGAATTTAAATTCCACAGCTTCCATAGTGGGTTCTGAACTCAGGTGTCCAGATTATTAGTCCAAGTCTCGATATTACCATTCTGGTAATTTAACTACCTTATCCCAAATATTAATAATTATAAACATTATCTCTGTTCCCTGTCGGTTACAGTTACTTACACTTATTGCTAGGACAGGCCCCACTTTATACATGCTATAACGGTCAGTGTGGGCACAGATATCGGGAATGTCAGCTGTGGCACATCCCAATCCCAACACCACATTCATGTACTGAGCGAAGGATTTCATTCGCCATGGGCTTCCACCTACACATACAAACTGGCAGAAAAGAAGAAACATTTTTATTTTGTTACCATTGCACAAAAACTACATGTTGGTATTTCAACAATCAAACCAATATCCTACCTTAACATCTCCAAACATGCCAGGAAGATCATGAGTCCTCGTGCCAAGGTCAAAATGGTATAAAATATCATCTTTCATTGTTGTTAGATAGGGATTTGATACATAGACACATTTTTCCCTGCAAGAAAAAGATTTGCTATACACTCTAATATATTTTCAGAATAAATTTTGTAATTACCTAAGTTACTGCACCCATGTATAACTGAAGTTATACAATACTCTTGTCATCTTATCTGCAATGCATTGCAACTACATTTAATTACACTTTAAAAAAAACCTGAAAGGATTTAAAAGTAAAGGTAATCATGAAACTACTATAGAAACTTTACCAAAATAGGTAGAACCCATTCCCTGACATTTACCATGAGTGTAATATAGGGTTTGGTTCAGACGACTGTTTTTCCTCCTTATTGTGAGTAGGGCTTGTTCAGTTACATTCACCCCACTTCCTCCTGCAAAATCATTTCACCTCCCCTCCCCCCATAACACTTCTCCTTTACGTCACAATGTTATATTACTGAAACACCTTGTTCATTCTTGACAGTACAGATCAGTCAAGCTTCACCCTGCTAGATTTCACTGGGGGAAATAAAAAAAAAATCACACTGGTGCTAAGTACATGCTTTGTTTGTAGGTCAACAAGAAGAGTGGGTGGCTTGCTACTGCCTAAATTCTGGACATT
Source organism: Pristis pectinata (assembly GCF_009764475.1). NCBI lineage: Eukaryota > Metazoa > Chordata > Chondrichthyes > Rhinopristiformes > Pristidae > Pristis > Pristis pectinata. The sequence goes on along the minus strand of NC_067409.1, from coordinate 83,875,966 downwards.
TGCTAAATTTTGCTCAAAACAGCACTTGTTTCATAAGCCACTGCTGCCACCTCGTTCCACTTGCAACATGTTTTTGATTATTTGAGGTCAAGGATGCTGCTGCCTTTTGTGTTTCACAACCATATCTGTGTTAGTAAATGAAGAATATGTGAATGTCATTTTAAAATATAGCTCATTGGGCACTAGACCAGAATCATTTCAACCCTGCTGAAAATATCCTGTATAAAAGGATGAAATTACATTTTACTTTAAAGGTCTAGGCAGTTAGCGCGACACTATTACAGCGCCAGCGATCGGGGTTCGATTCCCGTTGCTGTCTGTAAGGAGTTTGTACGTTCTCCCGTGTCTGCGTGGGTTTCCTCCGGGTGCTCCAGTTTCCTCCCACATTGCAAAGATGTACAGGTAGGTTAATTTGGGTTTAAAATGGGCGGCGCGGACTCGTTGGGCCGGAAGGGCCTGTTACCATGCTGTAAATAAAATTTTAAAATTTAAAAAAAAACTTGCATACTGTAGGTAAATGTCTTTATTTTAATACTGGGTTAGGAATAAGTCTTGGCCTCTGTTCTTTGAAAAAGTATTATAGAATTACTAACATCCCTTTCATTAGACTTGGCTTTGTGACTTATCTAAAAGACCAGGTCGTAGGAATTCATTTTTTGAATGAAAACATGCATTTGAATGAAAATGTAGTACCTGGAACACAACTACCTCCAAGTTCCTTTCCAAGTTGCACACTATCCTAACTTAGAAATATATATCACTGTTCCTTCATCATCACAGGGTCAAAATCAAGGAACTCCCTATCCAATTGCATTAGGATTGCACTTAACTTAGTGCTGGCTCATCTCGTGTCATGGCAATTAGATATGAGCAATTAATTTGTCCTTCCACAATGTCCATATCCAGTGAATAAATAAAGATATACGCTTTATGCCAGTGTATCACCAACCCAAACAGAATAACCATTTGGAGACACAAGAGAGACTGCAGATGCTGGAAATTTGGAGCAACACACAAAGTGCTGGAGGAACTCAGCGGTCAGGCAGCATCTATGGAGGGAAATGAACAGTCGATGTTTTGGATCGAGACCATTCATCTGGACTCTTCATCAGAATAACCATTTTCAGAGTTTCTAATTGGCTTAGTGCTTGGGAGTTTTGTTTCTAGTTGGTTCATCAATTATTGTACCATTCATTAAAACAACAAGGCACTGTGTGTAAAAATGTTTTCTTCATCTATATGCTGCCACTTGTCGACAAATCCACAGATAATGGTTAGTTTGCACACTGATAACTTCTAGTTTTTAAACTTTTCAGCACCTCTTTTGAATGCCCTCAATCACTTCATCATGTTGCTTGTCCAAATAAGTTGTCATTTCCTCTCAGCATATAAGGAATAATGAAACCATCATCCATCACAAAATCCCTGTCCTTATCACTGATTCTATCTAGGGCACTAACTTTAGAGGATTAACACTGCAACGAACATTTCCTATGTTACCCCAAACGGAATTTTCCAGCACCATATCCTCTTTCTCCCCAACACCACCTCAAAAATAATACCTGTCTCTCCCCAGGCTTAATCCCATTTTCTAATGAAATCCTCATCCATCCCTTTATCAACTCTCTATTCTACCATTGCAATGCCCTCCTAGACACTTTGATGATCTTCTGCCTTTAATAAGTTACAGCTCATTCAAAACCCCACCAGCTAATCCCACATTAGTCTTGTCCACACACTAACGCTGGCTACCAGTCCCAGAGTGCCTCAGGTTTAATATTTTAAACCTTGCCTTTAAAATGCTGCTTGGTCTTTCTCTCCTTTATAACCTCGTTAAAACCTACAATCCTCTGAACAATATAGTCACTCTAACCCTGACATGCGCATTTTCCATGTTTCTCTGTTGATAACTGCATCTTCAGCTACCTAGAATCTACTGTCTGGAATACCCTCACTAATCCTGTTAATGACTTTTTTTTTAAAAAGAGGCTTTTAAAAATTCTTTGATCTTGCTTTTGATCCTTGAGGCACTGCATCTTTGGTTTGGCAACCTTTATTTTTCCATGATGCTCTGGGCTGATCTTATAGGCTGAAGGTGTTATATTAAAGCAAGTCTCTTGTGCAGTTAGTTCATGCCAGGGGTAATGCTTATCACATGGATTCTTAAGTATCATTAAAACTAATAATTAAAAGCTAGGATGCCTCAAGTATATTTTCCATCACAATTCAATTTGCCTACTGGAGGCACTAATATTTAATACTGAGGCATCATTAGGAATGTGCCCTCAGACAAATATTTTATGCAGTGATAGTTATGAATAGCTAAGCTGAATTGCTGTAGGGTCCTAGAAAATAACTTAATATGAATTACAGATAACGTCTATAACTATTGAGCTTATCTACAGAAAGCAGGTTTTATATAAATTCACTACAGTGGGGGAAGTGTTTACCTGAGCAGGCAAGAGCTTTTGAATTGAGCATGAGGATAGCTGGAATAATGTAGTTGCAGCCATTGCGCTCTCCCAAGTGGCATACAGCCAGCCCTGACAACTGCATGGTCAGCACTCATTATGCTTTCCTAGTAATCTCTTAGCATGCAAGCTGCCAGTGATTTGGAGCTTGCAGCTGTATTGAATGGGATATTCTGCAACCTTTTAATGAGAAGTCTTTCCAATAACAAATATTTTATAGCAGTTGTGGTAAAATTAAAGCTATGAAAATTCTTGTATTTGCCTAGAATTAGCATTGGTGAACCCGTAGAGTTTTGGCATATTAGGAATATGTTGAAGGTAAATTAAGAGCCATCTGATAGAAAAACATTGGAAAGATTGAGGTACTTGTGCAAAAAATTAACTAAATCTAATAAAAGTAGTCACTGTAATGTTGTCAGGGGAAGAAAGATGTTGAGACAGCATTTTGTATTTTAAAAGCTTCAGCAGATGGCTTTTTAATGAGAGCTTTGAAAAGACCAGTTTATGCTCCTGATATTCCAGCAAGGCAAGGCCATATTGACAGGATTTAAATTAAAAACCTTAAAGTAATGTGCTCCTGCAAGACTTGTTTCAAATTATCGTAGCTACCTCAGTCCCACAAGAGAGAAAGGTAGGACAATTAAAGCCAAAAGTTTCCTGGATGACCAAAGAGATAAGGTAAATTGAAGCAGAAAACAGGGATGAGAAAATATTGACAGATAACAAAAGGAAACCAAAAAATCTTCCAGAGGCAAAAATAAAGTAATGGATAGTAAGAGAGGTATGGCTGATAAAGAGCAAAAAGGAGATCTATTCATGGAGGCAAGAGGCGTGATCAAGGAACTAAATGGTACCTTACATCAGTCTTTACTTATTTCTACTTCTTATATTCCATGCTAGAGGCATAGAGTATGAAAAACCCTTCTAAAACATTGGTTTGGTCAGAACTGGTACATTGTGTCCAATTCTGGGCATGACACTTTCAAAAAGATGTGAAGGCCTTAGAGTGGGTGCCAAATAAAGATTCATCAGAAAGATTTTTAGGATTATGGACTTTACTTAAAATGGAGAAGCTGTGGTCACTTTCCTTAGAACACTGGAAGTGAAGAAAGCTTCTAATAATAGTATTTAAAATCATAAAGGGCCTAAACAGCGAGAAACTGCTCCAGTGTCGGAAGTGATGAGGACCAAACGACATACAGTGAAGGTTATTGGAAGACACATGAGGAAAAGCTCCTTTTTTTTCTTTACACATCAAATGATTAGGATCTGGAATGCACTGTGAGTTGAGGGTAGTGGATCAAACTTAATCATGTGTTCAAGAGGGAACTGGATAAGGACTTGGAAGGGGAAAATAATTGCAGGGCTGTGAGAAGAGAGAATGGAGTGGTGATTGGGATTAGTTAGAATGCTGTTTTATGAAGCCAGCACACACTTCATGGGACAATGGCCTCCGTCCGTGCTATAAACTTTGTCGTTGTTTCCTATCTGACAGCAAGCCCAGTTCACAGGCCAGCTGTCTGTTGGGCTGGTAAAGGAGTCAGCACTGATGAAAGGAAAATCTATCAGAGGACATAGTAGAGAATTTATTGAGGCTGCGGATAATCCAGCCTGCACAAGATAAGCATAAAACTTGGAGGCATACAGATTCCTTAAAAAATTGTAGAAATTATTCCTCCTTCCGAGAACTGATTATTTGCTGTGCGCGCGCGCACACACACACACACACACACACACACTCCCCCCACGGGTCCACAAAATCCACCACAACTCTCCATCTTAACTGCAAGTTTATAAATTGGAGTAGAATTTCTTATTTTTATTTCAATTGTCTACCTACTTTGGTTAATTAAAATTATCTAAATTGTATTTATTGTTTTTTGCAACAAAATAATTCTTGTATTAAAAATGGCCAAATCATGTAAAGTGTTACCATTCAAGCAGCCTGAGTTAGCATGAAGCAATTCTCGAGACAACATGGATGCTGTTTGCATTTTAACCTCCTGTACACTATTAATCTGTAAATAATTATTCATGGTTTATCTGAAGCAATCAACCTGGTTAGCTGTTCATTAGATATTACAGAGACTTGGCTGTCGTAAACGCAGAAATGGCTGCTGGATATTCTGGGGTTTAGATGTTTCAAAAGGGACAGGGACAGAGGTGGGGATGTGGCTTTGCTGATCAGGGACAGTATCACAGCTGTAGAAAGGGAGGATGTCCTGGAGGAATCATCCACTGAGTCAGTGTGGGTGGAAGTCAAACAGAAAGGGAGCGATCACTCTATTGGGAGTATTCTACAGACCCCCCTCCCCCCAGTAGTAGCAGATCAGGAGGCAGATTTTAGAGAGCTGCAAAAATAACAGGGTTGTTGTCATGGGTGATTTCAACTTCCCCAATATTGATTGGCACCTCCTTAGTGTAAAGGGGATAGATGGGACTGAGTTTGTTCAGTGTGTACAGGAAGGATTCCTGACACAGTATGTGGACAGGCTAACGAGAGGAGAGGCCATACTGGACTTGGTACTAGGCAATGAGCCTTATCAGGTTTCAGATCTCTCCGTGGGAGAGCATTTTGGAGATAGTGACCATAACTCCTTGACCTTTACCATAGCCTTGGAGAGGGATAGGAGCAGACAATGTGGGAGAGTATTTAACTGGGGGAGGGGGAATTATGATGCTATTAGGCAGGAACTTGGGAGTGTAAATTGGGAACAGATGTTCTTGGGGAAGTGCACAGCGGAAATGTGGAGGTTGTTCAAGGAATACTTGCATGGGGCTCTAGATAAGTTTGGCCCATTGAGGTAGGTTAAGGATGGTAGAGTGAAGGAACCGTGGTTGACACGAGATATAGAATATCTTGTCAAGAGGAAGAAAGAAGCTTACCTAAGGTTTAGGAAGCACTGATCAGACAGGGCTCTGGAGAGTTACAAGGTAGCCAGGAGGGAGCTTAAGAATGGACTTAGGAGAGCTAGAAGGGGGCATGAGAAGGCCTTGGGTAGTAGGATCAAGGAAAACCCCAAGGTGTTCTACACTTACATGAAGAATAAGAGGATGACTAGAGTGAGGGTAGAACCAATCAGGGATAAAAGAAGAAACGTGCCTGGAATTAGAAGAGGTAGGGGACGTCCTTAATGAATACTTTGCTTTGGTATTCACCAGAGAGAGAGACCTTGACGTTTGTAAGGATGGCGTATAAGTCACCGGGGCTGGACGGGATATATCCAAGGTTATTACGAGAAGTTAGGGAAGAGATTGCTGTACCTTTGATGATGATGTTTGCGTCGTCACTGGCCACAGCAGTAGTGCCGGATGATTGGAGGGTGGCAAATGTTGTTCTTTTGTTCAAGAAAGGGAGTAGGGATAACCCTGGGAATTACACACCAGAGAGTCTTACTTCAGTGGTGGGCAAATTACTGGAGGAGATTCTTAGAGACAGGATTTATGGGCATTTGGAGAAGCATTGCCCTATTAGGGACAGTCAGCATGGCTTTGTGAGGGGCAGGTCGCACCTCACGAGCCTGAGTGAATTCTTTGAGGATGTGACAAAGTACATTGATTAAGGTAGAGCAGTGGATGTGGTGTACATGGATTTTAGTAAGGCGTTTGATAAGGTTCCTCATGGAAGGCTTATTCAGAAAGTCAGGAGGCATGGGATCCAGGGAAACTTGGCTGTGTGGATTCAGAATTGGCTTGCCCATAGAAGACAGAGGGTGGTGGCAGATGAAGCATATTCTGCCTGGAAGTCGGTGACCAGTGGTATTCCACAGGGATCTGTTCTGGGATCCCTGCTCTTTGTGATTTTTATAAATGACTTGAATGAGGATGTGGAAGGATGAGTTAGTATGTTTGCAGATGACATGAAGGTTAGTGGTGTTGTGGGTAGTGTAGAATGTTGCTGTAGATTACAACAGGATATTGATAGAATGCAGAGCTGGGCTGAGAAGTGGCAGATGGAGTTCAACCCGGATAAGTGTGTAGTGATACACTTCGTGAGATCAAATTTGAAGGCAGAGTACAAGGTTAATGGCAGGACTCTTAGCAGTGTAGAGGAACAGAGGGATCTTGGGGTCCACGTCCATAGATCCCTCAAGGTTGCCACGCAGGTCAATAGGGTTGTTAAGAAAGCATATGGAGTGTTGGCCTTCATTAGTCAGGGTATTGAGTTCAAGAGCCGCGAGGTGATGTTGCAGCTCTATAGAACTCTGGTTAGAGCACACTTGGAGTATAGTGTTCAGTTCTGGTCGCCTCATTATAGAAAGGATGTGGAAGCTTTAGAGAGGGTGCAGAGGAGATTTACCAGGATGTTGCCTGGATTGGAGAGCATGTCTTATGAGGATAGGTTGAGCGAGCTAGGGCTTTTCTCTTTGGAGAGGAGGAGGATGAGAGGTGACTTGATAGAGGTGTACAAGATGATAAGAGGCATAGATCGAGTGGACAGTCAGAGACTTTTTCCCCAGTGTGACAATGGCTAACACAAGAGTACATAACTTTAAGGTGATTGGAGGAAGGTATAAGGGGGATGTCAGGGGCAAGTTGTTGTGTTTTTTTTTACAGTGGTGGGTGTGTGGAACACACTGCCGGCAGAGGTTGTGGGGACAGATACATTAGGGACATTTGAGAGACTCTTAGATAGACACATGAATGATAGAAAAAATAGGGGGCTATGTGGGAGTGAAGAGTTAGATAGATCTTAGTGCAAGATGGAATGTCGGCACAACATTCTGGGCCAAAGGGCCTGTACCGTGCTGTAGTGTTCTATGTTCTGAAATCATTACACATTGATTGACACTAGTAATGCTTTCCTTGGCTATATTCAGCAGTAGCTTCCATGTTATAAACATTTCTTTAACTTCAACACTATATTAAGTTAGATTTAATAATTGCAAGCATATTTTGATTTTTTCTTTTAATGATGCAGCAAGTACTAATCATTATTTGCTATAATATGAAAATACACTGTTATCAAAGGTACTAGTCATTAAATTCATTTGGTGTTTCCTTTTCTAGAAGGTGCAACGAATTTATTGAGCTTTTAATGACAATTCAGCAACTTCATGCTCACTTAATTTCATGATTGATTCAAATCTTCAAACTGCCACATGTAGAATTTGAACTAATTTTATCTGGAGTATTGATCCAGATCTCTGAATAACTAGCCCAGTAACCTAACTATTACATCAGCCCATACATGAATCCATCTTTTGTACTAGGATTGGCTTATAACCACTTCCCCCATCCAGTCATGGACACGTAGCATCTGCTGTTCTCAGCAATATAATTTTTTCTAAGATTTGCTTCCTTTGTATTGACATTGTTTAGTCCTATACACAATAAGATTAGTCAACTAAGTCAATTTACAATAAAGTGATCCAAAATTACTGCCTAACTTAGCTGTTTTAAACTGACCAGATGAGCCCCAAAGCTAGACTTCAATGAATTAATCTTTTTAGTTTGGACACCTATCTAGACAGAAGCTTGGCAGGCTGTAAAGATTAAAATTCACAATCACAATGAGAAATCCATTAATAGCTACAGGTGGGGGAAGCAATAAATGTGCTGACACAGAAAGTGGTATTGCAGGGATAAGAATAATAGTCAAGCAGCAGAGTCCATTAGTGTCTATTAGTTGTGTAACACTCAGTACTGTCCTCAACTAGCACAGTAATCTTGAACGTTTGAGATTAATTTCTGTCAGTTCTCTAAACAAGCCACAGCCTAGTTATGATTCATTGTTAGGTCAACAATAGAGAATGAAAACTGACTCCATCATTTTCATTGGCTGTATGGCTAAATGGCAGTATGCCTCTATCAGTTATTCATAGTGATTCAGTCTAAAACAGGTCCTTCAGCCCACTGAGACCACGCTGACTATTAAGTACCATTTTTACATTAATCCTACCCTTACCCATTTTATTCAGCATCCCCACCTCCACTGCCCCAACAGATGCTATGATGCACTATATACGAGGGGTAATTTATTGTGGCCAGATAACCTACCAACCCATTAGGAAACCGTCAGCCAAACTATTGCAAATACTCTACTGCAACCTCTATACATCCACATTTGCACAGAAATCCTGGTTTCAGTAAGTTATGTGGAAAATTGGCAGCAATTATGCTAATAATAGTTTTTTCCCTGCAAAATCTGACCCATTATTTTGCTAAGGATGTGAGAAATACTCAGTTCAAGCCACGAGCCATTAGTATGCATTACTGAAACCAATTTTCAGTTCATGAAAAATATCAAAGCAACAAAATAAATGACATTTCTTACAGGCAGGTTGACTCCTTTTTACACAGATCCTTGTTGCAACATGCCATTGCTTGCTCTGAAAAAAAAATTAGCCATTTAATGACAGAATAACAAATAAATGTAAACATATAATACATTGATTAGTTGAATGTTTATGCTACCTGTGGGCCCCCCAAAAAATCTCAAACTTCCAGCAGAGGTATACAATATTTGTCACTGGTTATGATGTGATACCAAGCTATTGAAAACAAATAATACAATTTCACTCTTATTTTCTTTGCCCCCATCCTTGTGCCCATACTTAGTGCTTTTATATGCTTGAAACCTTCAGTGTCTTTTGTGATTTCCTGGTCTTCTTGCTGTTTGGCAAACTTCCAATTTTCACACCACCACATTTCAAGGTTTTGCTCCACATGCCTAAATCCAAATTATTGATACAGACTTGAAAAAAAAATGTACACCCAGCAATGATCACTGGCTAGAATTTCTAACCCTTCAGTCTGAGCAATACACATTTACCCATAATCATAAACAAGTTTCCATGTAATACTATCCCAGACATTCTCTCACTACCAAGAGCAATTATCCATGGGCAATAAATACCTTGTACTGAAGCCCAGATGCCACACCCTCAAAAAAAATTAAAATTGTAAAATGTTAAAGATTATGGAAATGGGGACAATTTTCTGATTGAAAATGCACTTATCAACAAAACACCAATATTACTATCCATTCTGCAATATTTTAAAAGAAATCATATTCTATCACATTTAGTTCAATCCCATCGAAATGAAGCTACCCAGAAAATTCTTCCCCTGGCATGTTTTGGCACACTTCTGTTCAAATACGCTGAACCAAAATGACTGATGGTGGAAACATTCGTCATCCAAAAATACTCACATATTACAGTCCTGAAACACAGCCAGCTTTACCATTTCTAGTCTTTTCATGGGCTTGAATCAAATGGGCTACATTACTTGTGTTACTATTTAGATACCAAAGCAGGAAATTTATCTTGTGCAACATCTTGCTTGTTCTGTCATGCCATCTGCTCAAGTAATTACCCCTATTACCTCCATCACCTCCATTCCACCGCTGTTGCAATCACTATTACTACTGCTGCCATCACCTCAGTCATCGTTTATAACCGTCATTACTATTACCACCACTGCCTCCATCATCAACAGCAGTGCCCCAACCTCCACTGTTAAAATCACCAACACCATCAATTCGGGGAAGAGTGATGACTAATTCTAGAATGAGCTGTAATTCTACAGAAATATTGCACAAACTTAACAAGCCAAACAGTGTCTGAATGAAGAGAATAAAGAGAAACCACAGTTTTAACTCCTCATTCTTAGTAGGAATTCAGCTAGGGACAGTTCAAATAATAGGTTTCAATTAACCCTACCAATCCTACATCCTTCCTGGCTTATCCCCATCTTAGTCAAAAGAAAGAAGTAGAATCTTGTTTCAAACATGAACGTCAGCACTAAAAGTGTCAAATTACTTTCCAACAATATATTTTGATGTCAAAACCAATACAGGAAAAAATGGTGGATTTTTAGATATTAAGAGAATTAAGGGATATTGGAATGCAGGAAAGTGATGCTGAGGTAAAAGATAGCTTTGGAACATACTCACAAGATCACAAGACAAGGGAGCAGAAGGCCATTCAGCCCATCAAGATTGTTCCAAAGAAAAGGAAAAAAGAAAAAGAAGTGAGAGAATACTGAATGGCAGAGCAGACACAAGGAGGCAAGCGGCCTATTCATAGTTTGGTTCTTTTGTGATAGAACCCAACGGTTTTATGAAAAGTTCATAGATTAAACATCCCTTTTTTTGTATTTAGTATTTTTTGAAAATAATCAATTAGTTCAAGAAATGAACTTCAGATAAAGGAACATCACAGTTGAAGCCTCAGGATAATACTCAGGGCTGTTTGCATAAGCTTGATGCAATACATAAAATTCTCTTCGGTGTTTTAATGATTATCCAAGCAGGAGAATTGAGTGGGAAAAAATAACAAAATAATAATTCTAAAACAAATGAAGAAAGAAAAGGGATTGCAGTTATGGCCAGAAACTGTGTGTAATAGCGACTGTAAAAGATTGAGTTGATTGCTGTGTTTGAAGTTAAGAAATGCCAAGTACGGGTTGAAACTCTCTACTCTTGTGTTCTGTGACCCAGCAACTCTAGTGGTCTGGCACCTTTGAACCTGGCACCATCAGTTTGCAGAGTGGTCACCAGGGTAGTTGCATTGGCTTTGCTTATCTGTAGCCAAGTGTTTTGACTTTGCTTATAGTTTCCCCACATTTTAGCCCTACAAGATGTCTTGTAAGGGAACCAGGGGGTGTGGGAGGTGGTGCTAGTGCTAATGAGCCTCAGCATAAATCATTATCCTTCCTTGAAAAGGTGGAATTACTGAAGAAATTATATAAAGGAACTTCAGTAAGGGCTTTTAGCAAGTTCTATAATATTGGCTGATCAACAGTTTATGACTTAAAAATTTACTCATTTTGTTCCTTTAAGTATTTTGCTGAGAATAGGTCAGAAAACCTTAGTGTCAGAAAACTCTGAAATCTGGAAAGAGCACAGAGTTATACAGTGCACTTATAAAGTGGTCTAAGCCTAGGCAAATCGATGGTGTGAGCATTTTGGGTGAGATGCTTATGGAGCAAGCAAAAATATTTCATTAAGAATTGATCCTAGAATATGACTGTGACTATTTACCAGGATGGCTACACAAATTTAAGTGGGCATGGTATTTCATTACATAGTGCATGTGGTGTAAAAAAAATGCTGACACTGAAGCTGAAGTAAAGTTTGTTGATGAATTTGCAGTTAGTGGCAACAGAAAACTTCTCCTGGATAGGTGTGTTTCACTGATGAAACTGCCCTGTATAGGCGTTGCATGCCATGAAAAACCCTTGCCCAGTATACTGAGGAGGCTCCCTCCAATTGGAGGTAAGGGTTCCAAGAATAGGCTGCAGCAATGCAGTTGGCACACATAATGGCAAGCTCATGTTGGTTGGTAAAAGTGTGTGTCCAAAGGCCTTTAAATGGGGTGAAATTTTTTTTCTGTTATCTACAGTGGTAACAAGGGTACATAACAACAAAACAATGCCTTGAATGGTTTGAAAATAATTTTGTACCAGAAGCTGAAGTGCACTTTAACTCTGTTGGCCTTGATACAAAGTGCAAAATACTTTTGATTTTAGATCATTTTTCAGTCCACTCCAGAGCAGAACTTTTAGTCAAAGATAATGTTATTGGGCTGTATTTACCTCCAAACTGTGCATCTGATTCAGCCTGGTGACCAGGGAATATTGTGTTCACTTAAACGTAAATACATATCAGAGTTCATGCACCATTTGCTCATTGCATTGAATAATAGGAAGACGGTTGCATCATTCCTGAAGGAATTAACCTCAAGGATGTCATGTGGTCACTCACTTCAACCCTCGGATAAAGTTGACAAAGGTACACTACTGGGTCTGGCACAAACTGTGGCCAACCTTAATGCTTGAGAAAGAGAAAGATAAGGATTGTAACTTCACTGGATTTAGAGCTTCTAGTGATAAGAAGATTATCCGAGAATTGGTGGAGTATGTTAAAGGTATGATAGGCTTACAGTGTCTTGAAGTAACCAAAGATATGATGGAAGAAAATCTGGAGGAAGTGGAAGAATGTTGATGATGAAGTGCCAGCTGCTTATCAACCCTTTGATAAAGAGACTGTGAGATGGTGCAGCAAAGCAAGACGTGCAGAAGAGGGGGAGGAAGAAAAGATTTTTATTGATTCATGCATCCAGCTGACTAGAAATTTTATTGCAGGACTGGTACAGAGGAACTTTATAACTAAACAAGACATTATGTTTGTTTATTTGATTCAAACAAAACTCATTTTAAAAAAACATAGTAGATGAAGCAACCTATTTTGGAACAGTGGTTCAAGAAGATAGTTGAGAAGACCAATGAGGAACAGTCTAGCATAGATAATCCATTTCCATCCATCTCCTTTGCCCTTGATGAACCTGCCAACCCTGATGTAATTTGACCTACCATTAACCATTAGAACACATTGGGAGTGGATGTATGGCAGTATTAAAAGTAAATATAAAATAAAGTCAAAACCAGAAAATTTATGTACATTTCAACAGAATTAAGCATTAATGAAAGTACAGTACAGCTTTTTAATTGTAAGCTTCATATAATGTTTCATGCAACAAAAACTATTTCTGATGGCATTAATTTTTATTTTCAGTTTTATTTTCTGTTGTAAGTTTTATTCTAGTTTTTATGACATAGCAATAGATATGCAGAGTCAACTGTCAAGCCTAGGGGTTAGGCATATGTAGGGGGTTCTCAGGGCAATTTCTGTGGTCAGGTCCCAAGGGTGCTAGACTAGAGAGTTTCAACCTGTAGCTCCTAACATTCTTATTTTAGCTAAAGTAGAGTCAAAAAATGTCCATAGTAAACTAAGCAAACTTATAAATTGCTAAAGAACCTCAAGATTGCTGCAAGATTTTATTTCAAGAGAAAAATTAATGTGCATATCTTTTAACCCATCTTTAGCCCACTCATATAAAAAGACCTTAATGCGTTTAAGAAATTCTGCTATGAATAGCAAATTTCAAAATACAACAAAATGCAAAGTCATGGTACGAAATAAAACATGTACTTCTAGTTTATTAGCTAAAACTTACAAAAAATTTGATCACTTCCTCTATTCAGTACTGACATTGCAAAATAGCATAACATGACTGACAACATTTAAATATTAAAAATTCTTAATTTGTGCTATTGAGAGAAAATACAGTTTATCACTAGAAATGGCACCATTATAAAACAATGCAAGCTGAGATTTTAAATACATTGCAAAGCAATAATAATAATTTCACAGTTGCAAAGAGGAAGTGTATTGGAGAGTAAGGAGGGTGGAAAGATTGGGGTTAGAGGCACACTGAGACAAACACAGGGGAGTAAGAGAAAACAGGTTAAGAGCACTTCCTTAACTTTTAATCAAAGGAACCAAGTCCATACTCTATGTTTGGGAGAGGTCAGGCTGCTGCACTCCCCCTTCCTAATGTTGATTAATATTTTTGGTTTTCCCCACCCCATTCTTTTCAGACCTCTATCTCATTCTCCCTGCTCTCCCAGCCACCCAACTACCACTCCTCCCCACCCCCATCATCTCCCTGACCCTTGCCATCACTCTCCCCCCCCAACCCTACCCACAAACTCACCTTCACAGCCCCCAACTATCCATTCTACCCCCACTACCTTCACCCACACACCCCCAACCACTTCCTGGCACCTAGCCAAACTCTCCACTCACATTCCCCCACCACAATACCCTCACTCCTCCCCACCCACTACATTTCCTTCACAACAATCCCAACTCCCCAATCATGCTGCCCTCACTTCACCCACATTCCCACCACCACCACTGTCCTCATTCCACCCCCACCTCCCCCAGTCATGCTGTCCCCTGCTCTCTCTCCCCCTCCAATCTACTACCGAACCTCTCTCTACCCACCCTCTCTTTCTCCTTCCCTCCCACACCACCACCTACACTCTCTCGCACCCTCTACCCAACCCTCTTTCCCCACCAGCCACCGACACTCTCACCCTCATTTACCCCATCCACCCCCTTATCTACTTACTCCCCTCCCCCCCCCCCTTCACCACCCTCTGCCCATCCTCCACATTCTCCAGCATTTAGGTTTGAAGCCGAGTCTGCTACTTACCATCTTGGACATCACTGTGCATTGCTCAGAGGAAGCTCAACGGGAGGAAGCTCAACGCGGGACACTGCCCCACTTATACAATCGGACGCCAGTAGGGTGCGGAATGTTCCGCCAGGATAGATTGGCTATGGCCCACGTAATCTTAATGAGATTTAGATGTGGAGTGGACGTCCCAGCAGAATACTAGCGTGAATCCGGGTGAGATTTGTGCGTCAGATTGCAAAGAATTTTTTTTTAAGTTCCGCAAGAAATGCGTCTTGTCAGGTATGAACTTGAAGTAGCACCAGTATACATTCTCAAAGCCAAGAGTGCCCGGTGCCAAAACAGCAAAACAGGTGCAAAGAACTAAGTGACACAAAGCTTAAAAAAGGAAAACAATAAAAAAATAAGGAAAATAAAAAAGTAAAATCGGCAGAAATCCCGAGGAATCGTATAAAACAATGAACAATATTCACTAAATAAGAGCGACAAAATAGTAAAAAAATAAACTTGCAAGGGACATCAAAAATCAGCATTATGTTTTACTTCAGGTAAAGGAGGATGGCGAAGAGTAATGTGGGCCCATTACAAAGTATAATCATTGTACTGAGGTTGAAATCAAAATCAGGAAAGGATGAATTACCATATTAAATTTAGAAAATGGGGAAGGAATAGAAAGGACACCTCGAAAAAAGAAGCCAAATTCCGAACGGGAATGCATCAAAGTTAATGCAGATTTACAGTAATAATGAAATTAACTGCAAGAAACAAATAATAAGAAAGATTTCTAAGAAGCTTGCCCCCCCCGGGGACTGTCAGCTTCATTTGAACCCGCAGAATAGACAACAAATTGTATGTACGTTTGCTGAGCAGCAGAGGGGCGGATAGGGGGCTCCTTCAGCCGCTGGGGGTGGATTTTTTGAGATGGAGGTGAGTGGATATCGGGTAAAGAGCGGAGACTGAGGTCTCCGGGGGCTGGAACGGGGGTGAGGGACCGAGTGGCTACCGCCGCCTCCCCGCAGAGAGCAGGAGGGCCTGGCGGCGGCAGCAAAACCAAACCTGAAGTCAGCAGTTTCGATGGCAGCACGGCGTGCTATGGCGGAGCATCGCCATCCCCTTCCCCTCCCCTTCCCCTCCCCTTCCCTTCCCCTTCCCCTTCCCCCGCCCCCTTCCCCTGCCCTTCCCCTGCCCCGTTCCCCTGCCCCTTTCCCTTCCCCTTTCCCCTTCCCCTTCCCCTCCCCTTCCCCTCCCCTTCCCCTTCCCCTTCCCCTTCCCCTCTCCCTCCCCAGAGACAAGGACCACGCTTACCCCCCCAGCACGCCACTGCCCTCGGCATATCCACCAACGGGGTTTCCCGCCCATCTCTTTGGCTGCATGGTTTCCGTGGTGACGGCGGACGCTCCGACCCGTGAGGCTTGGCGTGGGCCCGTGCGTTAGAAGCGAGAGGCAGGCATCGATGGGCCGAAGGATCGCACTCTCTGCCCCACTGCCGCCGGAGGTATTGCACGTCGTGGGACTCGGTGCGTGCTCGGTCAGGCAGCATCGGTGGAGAAGGAAACAAAGCAAACCGTGCAGGTAGACGACCTTCCATCAAGGCCCGTCCGAGTTGCCCGCTTGGCCAAAAGATTGGAAATTTATATGGGCAGCATGGTGGGCGTATAGGAAAAGGTACAGAACTTTTCATTGTAAATTTAATTCCTTTGAAAATATAAAAGAAAGGAATCAGGACATCCAATGTTTGATGACCATATTTTCTAAACCTAATCCCTGGGCATGAAAGATGTGGGCATGAAGAACTAGAGTACAACAACAATGCCAGCGCTGAGAATAAAGGTTATGCAGTGTGGCAAAGAGAAAGACACATTTCACCCTTGCACTTCACAGCACAATCGTGAAACAAAGATGTGCGTAATTATTATAGTGCAACACTAAATATTCATACATCTCTAAAGAAACCACATTTCAGACACATCAGCATCATGGGGCACTGCGTGTGCTCCTCCCCCTCCCCCCACCTTCTTATTCTGGCTTCTGCCCTCTTCCTTTCCAGTCCTGATGAAGGGTCTCGGCCAAAAACATTGACTGTTTATTTCCCTCCATAGATGCAGCCTGACCTGCTGAATTCCTCCAGCACTTTTTGTGTATTGCTCCAGATTCCAGCATCTGCAGAATTTCTCGTGTCTCCAATCTTTCACTTTCTTCCCTTCCAATTACTTTCTCCTTTAGATCTGCTACTCCAAGTTCCTGCATCCTTCCAAGTTCCTGCCTCCTCTACCTCTTCCAAGCTCTTGCCCCCCTCCATTTCCATGCCCCTGATCACTTGCTCTTGCTTCTTCTGGCCCCTTCCAGCCTCTTGCTTCTCTAACTTCTTCATTCCTTCCATCCATCTGCTCCTGAAACATCAAGTAATTTTCCAGCCTCTTTCCCTTCCAACCTCCTACTCTTATTCAATTTCCTGCACCTCCATCCTACTGCTCCCTCCAAATCTGCTCTCTCCAACTTCAATCCCCTTTCCAGTCTTGCCCCTCTCTAATCAAACCTCCTGCTTCACCAGCCTTCTACCTCTCTATCGTCCAAAACTCCTGCACCCCTCTAAACTCCTGCACGTCTCCTACCCACCTGACCTCCTGTCTGTCTCCAACTCCTATACCCCCGTCAACCTTCCAACCTTCTGCACACCTCCAACCATCTTTTTCCGACCTTCTGCTCTCTCCAGTGTTCTGCACCTTTCCAAACTCATGCACTCCTCCAACTCACTCTCTCCAGCCCCCTGCTCTCTCCAGACTTCTCTACCTTTGCAACCTCCTGCATCCCTCCAAATTGCATTCTTCCTCCTCCATATCTCCAACTCCATGCTCTTTTCCAGTTATCTGCCCTTCTCCAGTCTCTTGGTTCTCTGGCTTCCTCCAACCTCCTGCCCCATTCTTTCCTTATACTTCCTTGTCACTCTCTTGAAAACTCCCCCTTCTATCCTCTACCCACTCTAATCATTAGGCAAACAACATAATGGTCACTGTGCTATCGAGGTGTTTGCACAGCCAAGTGATTGGTTATTTCCCCATTTAGGCCTCTGCTCAACTAAAGCATGGAGGAGCTGGGTTGACAATGTGTGTGCTCTCTTGGTTTGTGTGCATCCACCGCATTCTCACTTGATTACCAGTAGTAACTCCCAACACTGGGAGCTCATCAGGAAATTTGCTCAACCACTGTGGACACATTTTGTGGACTGGAGACCCGTTGCCTTGTGACCAGTGGTGCACTGCAGGTTTGGTGAAGGGACCCCTGATGTGTGTGATATATTAATAACTTGGATGTGAATGCAGGAGGAATGATTAGTGAGTTTGTGCATGACATGAAAATTGGTAGTGTTATGGATAGCGAGGAAGCTTGTCTAAGGCTGTTGCAGGATATAGATCAGATAGAAGTTTGGGCATAGCATTGGTAGATAGAATTTAATTCCAACAGGTGCAGGTGAACATTTTTAAGTAGTCAAATAGTGGTAGGACAAATACAGTAAGTAGTAGGGCACTAAGGAATGCTGATGATCAGAGGAACCTTGGGGTTCAAGTTTATAGTTCACTGAAAGTGGTAGCACAAGTAGTTAGGGTGGTGAAGAGACATATAACATACTTGCCTTCATAGGTTGGGGCATAGAATATAAAAGTTTGGAGGTTATGTTGCAAGTCTACAAAACACTGGTTAGACTGCACTTGGAGTATTGTGTGCAGGTCTGGTTGCCTCTCTATGGGAAAGAAGTGGTTGCACTGGAGAGAGAACAGAGAAGATTGACCAGGATGTTGCCTGGATTGGAGGACTTTAGTTATGGGGAGTGATTGGATAGGCTGGGGCCTATCCCCGGAGTGAAAGAAGCTGAGCTGTAACCTGATAACAGATTATGAGAGGCATAGATGAGGTAGTTAGTCAAAATCTTTTTCCCATTGTAGGTGTAACAAGAGAGGATGGGATTACAGTGAGAGGATGTTATTTTAAAGGAGATTTAAGGGGAAAGTTATTTTACACAAAGAGTAATTGATATATAGAATTCACTGCCCTTTGATGTGGTGGAATCAGATACAATCACTGTGCTTAAGAGACATTTATATGAATCTGTGCAAATAATTTTCATTAGCTTCTATTTTAGGAGCCTCACGCCCTTTTGCACTTACTAAATTGAGTAAACAAATGACTAACCCAATAGTTAAACATACAATACGAATATGGTTTCAATTTCGTAAATTTTTTGGATTGAATAAATTCATTTTATCAAGTCCTATCCAATCTAATTTTTTCTTTCAACCATCCAGAATTGATTTAGCTTTTTCTTTATGGAAAATGAAGGGAATAACATGGTTTCATGATTTATTCATTGATAACTGTTTTTTGTCTTTTGAACAGCTGTCTAATAAATACAATTTGCCTAGATCACATTTTTTTTGATATTTACAGATTAGAAATTTTTAAAAAGTTATTTTACCTTCTTTTCCGATACCATATAAAATTGAAATTACGGAAAAAACCTTAGGTTTTAATCCTTATCAGAAGGGCTTGATAGCAATAATTTATGATCTGATTATGAAAATTAAGAATGAATGGGAAAGAGAACTCCAGATACTTTTACCTACAGAGATATGGAAGAAAATTCTCCAATTAGTTAATACACCTTCAATGTGTGCTAGACACTCTTTGATACAGTTTAAGGTGGTTCACAGGACAAGTTAGCCCGTTTTTATCACCATATAAATCCTATATGTGACAGATATAATTCGGAGGTGGCTTCCCTGACACATATGGTTTGGTCCTGTCCTCTTTTGAAAAAATATTGGAAAGACATTTTTAATATTATTCCAACTGTATTGAATATTGATTTTCAACCCCATCCTATTACTGCAATTTTTGGGCTACCAATGATGGATTCTGGCCATTTATCCGCTTCTGCTTATCGTATGATTGCATTTGTTACATTAATGGCCAAGAGATCCATTCTATTTAAATGGAAGGATCCTATACCTCCTACCACATTTCAATGGTTTTCTCAAACTATAACATGTTTAAACTTTAGAAAAAATTAGGAATGGTACTGTTGATCCTTCGCTTAAATTTGAGGAAGTTTGGAGTCCATTCATTCAGTATTTCCATATGATATAAGCAGACCTTTTTTGAACCCCTTTCAATAACCTTTGAATACAGAGGAGTGGAGCTAACGACATAATAATGTTTTTTTTTAACTGAAGAAATATCAGTCCAGTTTTTTTTTGAAGTTTTTGGTTTGCTTTTGTTTGTTATTATTTTATTTTGATTTGGGGGTTCTTCTTTCATATAATTAAATTTCCTTTCAATTTTTTTTTGTATCATGCTCACTTAGCAAGAGAGCGGGAGGTCCAGATTATATATTTTACTCCTTGTGAGTATATATAATAACTGTTATTATTGTTATCCCGATCTCTTCGCACCATATGTATAATCATTAATGTTATGTATATTAATTTGAATTAATTTGAAATTCAATAAAAAGATTGAGAAAGAAAGAAAGAGACATTTAGACAAGCACTTCAATATGCAAGGCGTAGAAGGGTATGGACCTATTGGGGGCACATGGGATGATGTGTATGGGTATGATGCACATGAGTAGATGGGCAAAAAGGTTGGCATGGATGTGGTGGGCCAAAGGACCTGATTCTGTCATGACTCTATGAACCTTTGCGCATGGCTTCTTCTGGGGACTGACCCCAGGAAGCAGGGATGTGTGGAGCCCAATCCTAATGTTCAACGATTTTAAATTATTAGTTTGAACTAAACATACATGCCTCATAAAGAAAATAAGCAGATATAACAAAGTACTGGCCTCAGATCCTTTCTAAACTTCTTATATCCTCTGCCCTCTAGTTTTAGATACCTCTATGGGGAAAAGTTTCCTACTATCTACCCTATATGTGCCTCTCATATTTTTTGTAAAGCTCTATCAGGTCCCTCCTCAGCCTCCTCCCCTCCAAGGAAAAGAAACTCAGTCTATCCAGTCTCTTCTCATAACTGGGACACTCCTCTCAGGCAACATCCTGGTGAATCTGCTCTGGACCCTCTCCAGTGCAATTGTTCCTGTGTGTGGCAATCAGAGTTGTACAAAGTACTCCACCTGTGGCCTAAACAATGTTTGATACAGCTGTACCATAACCTCTCTGCTCTTACATTCTATGCCCCAGCTAATGAAAGTGAGTATCCTGTTCACCTTCTTCACACCTTATCTACCTGTGCTGCCACCTTCAGGGACCATTGGACATGTACACCAAGACTTCTCTGTTCCTCAAAATTCTCTAAATCCTGCCGTTCATTGTGTATGTCCTATCCCTATTATTCCTGCCAAACTGCATCCCTTATATCTAATATAGATTCAGCATAAACAGAATTGAAAAGCAGAGAAATTATCTTTTCAAACCAAGGATGACCAGAGCTATCCCTTATAATTTTGAGCAAGTCCATTGACTGGAAAAGGAAATAAAATGTGTGGTATGTAAAACGAGCTGCTAGTTCACCTTTTCCTATTTTGCACCATTGTCCGATGCATATCAGTCTTCCCTACTTGCCCTCCCCTTATCTATCCAGTTTGGATTACTTCGCATTGTTGCCTTGACAAGGCTCTCTGTTTCACCTTGATAAAGGTGCAGCCTATTCCTCTCTGTAACAATTTTTTATTGAATCTTTTGCTCTAATAATGAAGTGGCTGCTCTGAGCTAGGGGCAATCTTTGCAGCAAATCAATCCTGACTCCTTTTTGTTTGTCCTTAGTTATTCCACATTTTATGTATTGTTATAAGGTAGCCAGAGCCTGACACCAACATGTTGTCAATTCTCAGTGTCACTGAGAAAATATGATTTTTAACAGTTACACAAAAGTTCAGTAAGTTCTCTTCAAGTGATATCAGTTCTTCATTCTTTGCAAGTTCTCCATTGATCAGACTTCTACCAATTGCCTGCTGAGCTGTTCAATTAAATGTTTCTCCTTGTCTTATGATTTCCCAGATGGTGAGTGATCTTACTTAACTCATGCAATGTTATAGACAAATTTTAAAGTTAGCAGAAATAATGCTGAAATCCAGTTCTGAAATCTTCCCATCTGTTGATGTTTAAATTCATTTTTACTCTTATATTTCATCAACAATGGAATCTAAGCACAGTTTCAACTAAAAGATGAAATCAAATTTCATTGTAACCTGCATCAGTGTTTGTTATCTATTTTAGAATGTGGAACATGTGTTCAGGGAATATTGCACGTACCATTGCCATGTATTTATTTCTTTACAAAAGGCAGCATGAAAAATATTCAATGAAGCAGATAGCAACTAGTTCATCTTGGTGTTTGTTGACATAGTTCCACTAATGACAGAATACAAAGCTAGACACCATACCCAAGTATTTAAAATTGTTATTTGCTACTGTAGTTGAGGCAAATATGGGGAAAGCTAGATAAACAAAGGATGGAGCAAAGAATAGAAATGTTCACTGGATTAAGTAGAGAATAGTAATAGTAATATAAACATAACCTAATGTTGCCATATGAAAAATGAATAAAGGATACATAATCAGTAAAATCAGTAAACTAATCAATGTAGCCCTATACAGATAGATATGTTGCATCCGTTTTTGAATCAGAAAGCTGAGTTTTGAAATCTTTGAAATGGAAAATGTTCATTTTTCATATGGCAACATTAGATTATGCTTATATTCCTATTACTATTCTCTCATCTCTCCACTTAATCCAGTGAGCATTTCTATTGCTGTCCTCTCTGTGTACTTCTATATCAAATATAGATATAAGTGCAAATTTGTTTTATGCTGGGTGTTTTAAAAGTATGAATTACTCAACATTTTATATGTCTTTACATGTAATCTTATGGACTGTTCCAGTAGATGTATTTGAAGAGATTTAGATTAGAAGTTTCCTGTACTCTTAGTTTAAAGGATGTTGCAGTTTAAAGGCCCACAACTAACTTAGGAGACAGAACGAACAAGAATTCAAGCGATAATTGTAACAAGATGCAACATCACAAGGATCTGCAATGGATAAAATCACAAGGTTGTTTAAAGCTGAGGCAGAGCCTATATAAGGAGACACCTTGAAGATAAGGCACCAGAAAAATTGAGGTTCAAGTGCAAGGGAGTGACTCAAGTTCATCTGCCCCTCACCTGAACCAATCTATAAGTGGTAATTTGCTTTCATCATCTCACTGCCAAGTAAGTGGAGATGTCAGTGTCTGTGCAGCTGCCAAAGTATTGCTGGGAGTGTGATTCACTTCCATGTCTGCCAAGGCTGCAGAGTTAAAACACATTGCTGTAGTTGTTATGAGCTTCAAGTGTACAAACACACAAAAAGAACGTGGGAAGTTAGCTGGAATATTGCATGACTGGTCCTCCATGATGGCACCTCAATGGTAGGAAGTTTTGAATATCGTGCTTGGGACTGCATCAGTAGAGCACCTGAGAGAAGTGGCGTTTGCTCCAGAAATGTCAACATTTCTGCAGTATATGTTGTGCCATGCTACAAGACTCAGCAAAGAAACTATTTCCTTTGCTGGCATTGGGGGTGACTGCATTGAGGAAATGCATAGTTACTGTCAAAAGAGAAGACAACATTTGCAATGTGCAGAATCCCAAAGCTATTGTAGTATTAACGTTTCCAAGAGCAGAACATTTGGGAAAAAAAATTTTGACTAACAATGACTCTTCTTTCGTTTGCTAATGTTAAATCCGTTCCGACAGCTAATAACGAGAGAGAAATGGTCCTGTCCTCTTTTAGGGTAAACTTCTGTGAAGATTTGAAAAACAAATACTTTTTGTCTTTTGGATGCTGGAATTAGTTTGTCAGCTATGTTTACGTTCCTTGCAATCTTTCAATTCTGTATATGTTCTGCTTTTATTAACCTGTTCCCCATTTTGCCCTCTAGCAAAATAAAGGAACAAAGATACGTGCCCTTTTGCATCAGATTATGCCCAAATTACAATCGATGGAATACTCTCAATATTTTTACTGAGTTGATTAGTTCAATTTGAATATATATTATCAAGTAATAATTTTGAAACTGTTGCCTTTGTTTCAGGAAGAACTATCTTGTACTAACTTAAATGCAAACTAAGCTAAGGTGATGGAACATCAAATGCAAACCCTGGAGAAGCATGAACCTACTGCACAAAGAGGCCTCAAAAGCAAGTAGGTGGGTTAAGTGACGGTCGAGAAGTTGTTGATACAAAATTGGATGGGTTGGCAAGTTGAGGAGAGCCGGTATGGGGATCTAGATAGTTAACTGATGGGAGTATTATGTGGGAAAATATGAGATTATCTACTTTTGAAGGAAGAATAAAAAGCAATTTTTTACTGAACAGAAGTAAGCTACAAAAATGTTGCATTCTAATGTAACAGGAGGGAAGAAGTTTGTGGGATTCATAGAGGATATGGTAGAGGGAGCTGGAGAGGTTTAAGGCCAAGAAAGCCATAGGGAAGGTACTGGACTACATACAGGGCTATGGGGAGAGGAAGGGAATGTGGTTCCAATTGTCAGTAAGGTTTGGTAGGCAGGTGAATGAGTTGGGGGTAGGGGGGTGGTCAGCATTCCTACTATGCCTGGGCCTACTGTTCCATCCAGCAGTCCACATCTACTTTCAGCTATCAGTTTCCAAAGAGCTAGGAAATTCAGTTGGTTAATCTTCAAACAGGAAAAAAAGTCCTAGTCCCACAATCTCATTAAATATTAGAATGACCCTTATCCTGGAAGTGGTTTTATTAAAATGAACCTAGCTAGGCATGCTCAGAAGAGGTTTGGTTCTGATTTGAACTATTTTGCACTTAGGGGTTAAAAAATCCCTGGTATATCAGAAATCTTTCTAAAGAGTACGTAAGATTACTTTCCACCCCTAAAAGTTCTTTAAGATGCTTTTACAGGTATGGTAATGGCCAATAATCTGTTGGCTATGGAAATATTTTATTACATTAATACATAAAATTGCGATGAAGGATGATAGTGACAACTAGCCCTATAATTTTTAAATATAGAATTGTAAATACTTCTATAACATCAGCTATATATTATAATGAGGGTTATTACAGAGATCATTTCATATTTATTTTGATAATATTCCATATAATATGCTGATCACCAGGATATAATATTCACATAGTTCTTAATTTATTATAACCTTCTGTAACAGAGAACCTATTTTTTTAATGCATGGCAGCAGCATTATGAGTGTAGAAGATTGAATGTGGTTTCCACTGTCTAAATACAGCATAATTAGACACAACATGGCTGTCTTTATTTTTTTAAAAAAGGGGAATTACTCAGAAAATGGAGGATATACATCTATGAGGAGTTGTGTAAATCAATCATAGTTGAACACAGATGCTGGAGTTGGGGTAATTTGAGCCAAATACCATGCAGTCATTTTACTTCAGTATAGGAAGTAAGCAATATAACTGTTGCTAAGGACAATAACGTGGCCAATTGCTGGCAGTTTGCTTTAAGTGATATGGCATTGTGTTTCATGAGGTGTTGTGTAATAATTTGTTATTAAATGGAGGAACATTTCCACATTCCCTTTAAATCAGAGTATTACCTTGGTCATTTTTGCAGTGCAAATATGATCCATTGGTTTGCAAAGGTCAAAATGGAAAAGCAATAAAAAAAAGCAGTGGTATTTTTTGAAAAGCATAACTATAAAAATCATTGAATCAGTGTATGAACACCTGTTTTTAATTGTATTTTAATATAAAATTAATGCTACCTACAAATTTTCACTGATCTTAGAAGTCAGGAATTTCTGCTCTTTAACTAATAAATTTTCATTGACATACAGTGGAATATTAATATTTCTATTCAGTTAAAGTGTGAAAGACATTCCAGTCGTCATCAACATAGTTTTTCCATATTATGTAAATTGCTGTTAAAACTTAGTGCTCAAATTAGTTTTTTATCTTTTGTTGTTTAAGGGTATTTAATTATACATGTAGTTGAATTAACAATAAGAGTTAAATTGTCACCTTTAGGTGTAAAGTAATTGAAACAAAGTTGTTATCATTGTGAGGGATAAATATAATTATACAAAAATATAACATTTCAATCCAACAGCTGGTAAAGAGTCACTTTTATCTTGCAGCTGTCCCTTTTTCATTAAAAGTGTTTGTTTAGTCCTGTGATGGTAGATTTCTTCACAATGTGTACATTTTCACATCTTGTCTGCAGGCCTCAGTTCAAATTGGCATGTCTTTGAATCTATGAATATAAATGGAAGGTAAAAAAGAATTTATTACATTACTCCATGTAGCACAAACCATAGTGACATCAGTAGTTAAAAGGAAGTAACGTCATTGTCACATATTTTATTTATATTTAGAAAGCCCAATTTGTCATTTCTTCTTGGGCTGTTTTCATGAAATAACATCAACACGTTACCAGTAAGATAAGTTTGTTTCCACTAATGGAAAAACAATAGTTTTGGTAGTTACCACCATTCTGTAATAGTAAAACATATTTTATTGAATAATACTTATTGACTAAACATGAATCAATAATTTTTGAAATGGATACTGCTTACAACATTAATGGAAAACTAGAAATCAATGAAAATCAACAGGTTGTTTTACGTATTCAATGCATGGTAAACTTGTATATTTAAATCAAATTTTAGAACGATAGATTTCAAAAATATTATAAAGTTTTCCTTTGTTGATTTTCTCGCCCAAAGCACCAAAGGAATGCTCAGATGGAAATGAGAGGAAAAGGGGACAGAACCTGTGGTGTTTCATCTTTTCATGTTTCCAGGGCGTTGTATGCAAATAACAGGCAGTCATGGTAACAAGGTAGAAGAGGTGGAAGATCATATGGCCAATTTTTATGACAGTGAGAGAGGATGAGCATTATGCATTGGACCCTCTGAATGCTGAGATTCAGAAGGGGACAGGCAGCTAAGACACTTAAACATGTAGTTTAATATTCAAGATTATGGAAACACTGTTAGGGATTATTCTGGAGTTATGAAATTATGGATAGCATAATTTTGGATTAATTAAAATGAGAACCAGTCTTCAGGAAATAAAACGTTCACAATTTAACTTCAACTGATACATTAAGGCCATTGAAACCAATCGTTGGGTGTGGGACGTTCTGATTCTGTACCATTGACATAGTTGAATGTTCATGTTAATTGGTGGTCATTGAAAATTTCAGGATGAGATTAAGGAAGGCATTAAGTGGCCATCTCCTGTATTAACACATTGTTAAAGGCATATCCCTGCCACTGAATGCACAGTTCAGGACAGGTCTGTTTTCTCACTTAATATTCTAGTTAGTTGTATATTCAGGGAGCCATTCCTCAACACTGTTACAAAAGGGGTGTATTTTGGTGTCTGGAGTTTGTGCTCAGAGGTTTTCGGAACAGACACCAGTATTGAATATTCAAAGAGTTCTGCAAATTGGGATGTGCTCCCATTGTAAATATGTAATTCTGCAGTTACCTGACTATATTCAAAATGTTAAAATTAAGTAGGTGATTAAAGCCATTGAAACTGTAGTTAATTGTTTATTGTTATCTTTGTGTTTAAACTGTATAAACACATTGTGTCAGGAGACTCTCAGACTCTCTCCAGAAGATCTCCTGTAATGAATAAAAAAACTTGTTGTTCTCCCAGCACTGTGAGATGTCCGTAGGGGAATGCTGCCGAGTGGCACATTCCAGGCTGCAGGAGTACGTGCTGAGGGACGCACTGAAGCTGGGTGCAGCCAATGCAAGGGCTCGGTGGGGAAGGACGACAGTTTAGGGTTCTTCTGCCACAGGAGAGGTAGGGGCGGGGTCAGGCGAGGAAGCCCCTTAAAGATTGTAAAGATGGGATTGGGGTATCACCCCAGGGAGCCACACGAGTAGCATCGGTGCTGTGGTTTGTGTAAAAAGTAACACTAATAATTGATCTGTACACGAATGTAAAGGTTTGCACTGTTTTATTATTGTATATAGTTTGTCTTTTATTATGAATAAAGCTTATTTTGGATAAAAAATAAAGACTTGTATATCTCCCAGTTAAAGCTTCCGTGTGGCTCAGTTTAGTCAGTCACATTACAATCTGCCTCAAGTTCATTTCCACACCCTCCTGACATGTATTGCCATTCTTTCAATATCACTGGAAGTCCACTGTGGAGTATCATCATCATATGGATCGTAATGATTCAGGGAGGGGGGAGGGGGAGGGAAATCACTTCTATCTTTTTATGGCATTTAGGGATGGAGAGCAAAAGTGTTCCTTTATCAGCATCACCCATGTCTCAAGAATAAATAGAATCCAGCCTTGTGCTGATAATTTCATTCTACAACTTCCTTTAGATCTGTGTTTCTCCATTCTTATTGCAGAGAAATGCTGAAGCATTATGACCCTGAGATTATACAGTCTTTAGGGTGTATTCCTCAATTTGAAGGTAACCCTGTACTCTGTCTTTTCACTTTGAATTCTCAAGATAAATGGAGAGAGCCCAAGTAAAGCTGCATATTGGTACAGGTTATGAGAGGATGCACCTATTGTATTCTGTGGCAATTACTTTTGTCTGTTGTGTTTATTTTTGTAATTGATAGTCTAATTTGTTGCTAATTATACTATAAAGAAGTGTCAAGGGAATTACATTATCAGATGCATGTTACTGAGGTTGGATTGCACAGACATCCTAATCTATATCATCTTCATTCTTTCAGATTTTGCTAGGTTTACTTTCCAGTTTACATTGTTTACAGTAACAGAAAACTGGTTGGTTTTGAAATCTCCTGTAATGTTGCATAAATTTTTAAAACATGTATGTTAAATTTTAGATAGTTACTGACATGCCTTTTATATCCCTCCCTGAGTACTCTGACAACTAAATTCCTATTGTTTCCACACTTCAGGGTCAATCACCTCTCCTCACCATAGTAGCAAAGTGCAGTCATTTTTCTTATGTCAGCGAGATATGACACACTGGACTTTTTGTCTGCCCACTGTCAACCTTCTGGTAGGTCTGGAGCATAAGTGGAACAGAAATGAAAAAAAACACTCAGCAACACATTCCACTGGATTATTGCATCCTCGTTTTTTAACAATCAAATCTGAGAAATATAGAATGCACATTTCTATGGATAAAATTTAAATACAATGCAAACAAAGGGGAAAAGATGTATATTGGAGTCTATAACCTTTGAATATGGCTAAATTAGATCCAGACAGGAAATTCTGATAGAAAGGCCCAAATATATTTACTGAGAAATCTTTCCTGGAGGTTTGAGTTGAACATGTTGAATCATTACTCTAATTTTCCATTTGTTACCATTAAACTGGCTTCAAGGTCTATCACAGGTATTGCATTCTCAATTTGTCATCATGAAAAAGTCAGAAATCAGTCAGTGTGCATTTACATTTGATGTACTCCTTCAGATATTACCTAATTCACATTGAATAGATGAGCAAAACTCTATTGAGGATGTCAGGAAGATGATATGTACAATGATATGCTTCAGCATTAAAGTGATCTAACATCTACTGCTATCTACTGTTTCAGAATCTGCCGCAATGGTCACCAGCATGCTCTGCTTCCTAACACTCTGGCTATGAAGGTGACAAGTGCAGCATTTATGGCACAGGGTCACGTTTGACAGTCACAAAGGGTTTCCACAATATTAGCCACACTGCACTGTAATTGTCAAGTGACTGGCATGCTTTACAGAAGATGTGGAAAATTCATTCTACCATTAGATCAAAACAATAATGAACCACCCTGAGAATTCAATTAATATTATTACCTCCAGTTTGCAATCTCAACTCAATTGGCTCTTCACTTTAAATTGTAATAATCAACCCTGCCTATTTTGCTTTACAAGTTCCCTTAAACCAGGAACAACTTCCATTCCCTTGATGATTATTTGTGATGCTCAAAGAATTATATGCAGTGAGACCTAGGTGACATTCAGACATAGGCTTATAAGTCACATAACACTTGCACCACAAAAGTGCCAGGCCATGACCATCTCCAAGAGAGATTCTAATCACCTACCTTTGACATTTAATGGTATTATTATTTCAGAGTCCCTCCCCCCATCATCATCAACATCCCAGAACAGAAACTCAACTGGACCAGCCACACAAATACTGTGCCTACAAGAGAAGGTCAGAGGCTGGGTATCCTTCAGCAAGTGACTTACTTCCTGACACACCAAAGCTTTTCCAGCATCTGCAAGGGCACAAGTAGGAAGAATAAGCTCTAACAACTCTAAAGAAGTTCAATGCCACCTAGGATAATGGGCAGTGAATAGTGGATAACTTAATCAACATTCCACCCACCACTCTAAACATTTATTCTACCACTTCTGTCACATTATGAGTGCTCACTTCAAAAATGCATTGAAGTTCTTCTGACAGCACCTCTCAAGTGATTGACTTCAAGCACAGGAAGGAGAGGGGCAGCTTCAGTTTGCACACCCATCAGCTTTCTTAGTCTGCCCTATTAAAATATTCATTTGAATCCTAAGCACCGAGGCAGTGAATTGGTATCTGTGTTATTCTTTCACCCCGATCTAGCAACAGACTGTTTATGCCTGATGTCTCTGTATACACCCCGTCTAAATTAGGCACAAAGCCAGTACTTGATGCAATACTTTAAGTGTGAAATTGAGTTTTGGTATCTTCAACATCACTGAATAATCCGGTTGTAGTTCTTGGGTATCAAAAATGAAAAGAGGAAACAAAGATAAGTTTGCAATGCTGGAAGTGGAGGAAATTAAGATGGGCACACTTAAACCATTTGCAGCCTTCAAATTAAAAGTAAATATGATTTGAGGGGGAGATAGAATATGTTATGATGGGTTAGCTTTGAGGATGCTCTCATCTTTGATTATTTTGACCATATAATATCTGCCCCAGTATTTTCTCCAAGAGATTTTAGAGACAAAGGCATCCCTACCTCCAGCCTGCTAGTTCCTGCTATCTGCTGAGGTGCGCCACTTAGATCTACAAAAAAGAGAACTGCGTCAGTATCATGCAATCTCTTTGGGCAATTTGGCTGTTCTGGTTAAACTAGTTAACAACGTGTGCAAGTTGTGACAAGCTTGTAACTGGGCAAGGTATCTTTGATTTGGAAATTGATCATATAACTCCATTTATTTAAGAAAGGAATGAGGAACAAACTAGACATGTCAGTTTAATAGGAGAAGTTTATTGTGCAATCTGTTTGGCTGATGTGGCAATTATTGTTGAACTAGCTGACAGTGTGCACACAGTGTAATAGACTTGTAGCACTACTAAATGTGTGAAGGTGAAATTGAGTATTGGAATGTTAGGAACAAATCCTGATTCGTATGCACTGTCATCTAGTTCAACCGTAACAGCAACAATATCCAAATAGATTGCATGATACTAGGAGAAAAAGAATGGTTGTAGGGATATGAACCTCTTAAAAATTGGCACAGCTAATGCTATGATGGATAAGAAGAAAAAAAGATGTACTTGTTAAATAAATACTATTGGTAATTAGTTGGATGTTAGAAGTGACAGAGTTAAAATGAAGAGAGTGCCATCTGATTGGCTATTTGTGACAACCAGTATTCCCCATGGAACTGTACTAGGGACTGTACTTGACAATTACCAAATCAATGATTTGGATGAAAAAATACTGAGTTATACATTCATATTTGCAAATTACACAAAACTGGAGAGACAGTAAGCTGTAAAGATGTAACAGGAAGGTATAAAGAGGGGGTAAAGACTCAAAAAAAAATCATAGTATAATTAAGCCAAGCAAACGTGGTTTTATAAAGGGAAAATGTGTCAGATTTAATAAGGGGGAACCAGTAAATGAAGTTCACTGAAAGTGGCTATGCAAGTGGGTAAGGTGGTAGAGAAGGCATATGGCATGCTTGCCTTCGTTGGTTGGGGTATTGAGTATACGAGTAAGGAAGTCATGCTGCAGCTATATAAAACTTTAGTCAGACCACACTCAGAGTATTGTGTGCAGTTCTGGTTGCCCCATTATAGCAAGGATGTGAAGACTGTGGAAAGGGTGCAGAAGAGGTTTACCAGGATACTACCTGGATTAGAGGGTATGAACTATAAGGAAGTGTTGGACAAACTTGGGTTGTTCTCCCTAGAGCATCAGCGGCTGAGGGGAGACATGATAGAGGTTTTTAAAATTATGAAAGGCATAGATAGGGTGGACAAGCAGAATCTGTTCCTCACGGTAGAAATGTCAGACTAGAGGACAGCATTTAAGGTTGGGGGGGGGGGGGGGGGACAAGTATAAAGGCGACATGAGAGGCAAGTTTTTTGTTTACAAAGGTGCCTAGAATGGGTTACCAGGGGTAGTAGTGGAAGAAGGCAGATTGGGAGAGTTTAAGAGGCTTTTAGATAGACACATGAATATGAAGGGAATGGAGGGATATGGATGATACACAGGAGAAGGACATTTGGTATAAATTGGCATCAAGATCAGCACAACATTGTGGGCCAAGTAGCCTGTCCAGTGCTGTGCTGTACTGTTCCATGTTCTATATGTTCTATGAATATCTGTATTTCTAAAAGACATTTGATAAGGCTCCAAGCAAAAGATTACTATATTAAAAAGCGCTCACACAAGAAATTCTGCAGATGCTGGAATCTGGAGCAATACACAAAAGAACTCAGCAGGTCAGGCAGCATCTATGGAAGGAAATAAACAGTCGACATTTCGGGCTGAGACCCTTCATCAGGACTGGAAAGGAAGAGGGCAGAAGCCAGAATAAGAAGGTGGGGGGAGAGGGAGGAACACAGGGTGGCAGGTGATCGGTGAATCCAGGTGATAGGCAAGATGGGGCAGCACGGTAGCTTAGCGGTTAGCGCAACGCTATTACAGCGCCAGCGATCAGGGTTCAATTCCCGTCACTGTATGTAAGGAGTTTGTGCGTTCTCCTGTGTCTGCGTGGGTTTCCTCTGGGTGCTCCGGTTTCCTCCCACATTCTAAAGACGTACGGGTAGGTTAATTTGGGGGTTTAAAATGGGCGGCGTGGACTCGTTGGGCCGGAAGGGCCTGTTGCCACGCTGTAGATAAAAATTTTTAAAAAATCAGGTGAGAGGGGGAAGGTAGGTGGGGGGGGAGGGGGGTAAAATGTACTAAGCTGAGAGGTGATAGGTAGAAGAGGCAAAGGGCTGAAGGAGGAGGAATCCGGTAGGAGAGGGCAGTGGACATTGGAATAAAGGATGGGGGAGGGGAGGATAGGAGATGGGCAGGTCATCAAGGCGGGGAAAGGGAGCCACAGGAATAAGGGAAGACAAAGGAGTAGGGGGGAAGAAGAAGAAGGGATGGGGTTACCGGAAGTTAGAGAAATTGACGTTGAGGCCATCAGGTTGGAGACTCCCAAGGCGGAATACGAGGTGGTGTTCCTCCAACCTGCGCCTGGCCTCAACGTGGCAGTAGAGGAGGCCATGGATAGACATGTCAGTATGGGAGTGGGATGTGGAATTGAAGTGGCTGGCCACTGGGAGGTCCTGGCTGTTGCGGCGGATAGAGCAAAGATGCTCGACGAAGCAGTCACCCAATCTATGTCGGGTCTCACCGATATACAGGAGACCGCACCGGATGTAATAAAGTACACCCTCAGGCTCACAGGCGAGAACAAGAGGGACCCTGTCCCTGTTATGTCGGGGTGGGGGGGGGAAGGGAGGGTGAGGGCAGACATCTGGGAAGTGGAGGAGATACGGGTAAGGGCGGCATTGATGGTGATGGAAGGGAAACCCCGGTTACTGAAAAAGGAGGACATCTCTGATATCCTAGAATGGAAAGCCTCATTACAGGAACAGATGCGGCGGAGGTGGAGGAACTGGGAGAAGGGGATGGTGCCCTTACAGGTGACAGGGTGGAAAGAGGTGTAGGAAGGTAACCGTGGGAGTCAGTGGGTTTGTAGAAGATGTCTGTGGTTAATCTGTCTCCAGAGATGGAGACAGAGAGATCCAGAAAGGGGAGCGAGGTGTCGGAGCAGGACCAAGTGAATCTGAGGACAGGGTGGAAGTTGGAGGCAAAGTTGACGAAATTGATGAGATCAGCACGGGTGCAGGAAGCAGCCCCAATGCCATTGTCAATGAAGTGGAGAAAGAATTGTGGGGCGTTACTGGTGTAGGCTTGGAACATGGCCTGTTCCACATAGCTGCCAAAGAAGCAGACATAGCTAGGGCCCATGTGAGTACCCATGGCTACACCTTTAGTGATATCACTATAGTATCTCAGAAGTCAGCAATGGGTCTTCATGAGTTATAATGAATTATTATAAAAATACTTGGGATTGGAATATTATTGTCACTTGCACTGAGGTACCGTGAAAATCTCATCTTGCATATCGTTTATACAGATGAATTCATTACACAGTGCATTGAGGTAGCACAAGGTAAAACAATACAGAGTGCAGAATAAAGTGCCACAGCTACAGAGAAAGTGCAGTGCAGGTAGACAATAAGGTGCAAGGTCATAACAAGGTAGATTGTGAGGTCAAGAGTCCATCTTATTATACCAGGGAACTGTATCCAACACATCATTCTCCACCACTTTCACTATCTCCAATGGTACCCCACTACCAAGCATATTTTCCCACCCCTTTCTGCCTTTCACTGGGACCCCTTTCTCCACAACTCCCCAGTTCACTCCTCACACCCCCCCCCCAACCCATCCCGCTCCCATCCCAGGAACTTTCCACTGCCCCTGCCACAGGTGCAGTACCTGCCCCTCCATCACCTCCATCCAGGGACCCAAACAGTCCCTTCAGGAAAGACAGAGATTCACCATCATATTGAGGGAGCTTAATATCATCTACTGCATTCAGTGCTCCAAGTGAGACCAAACGCAGACTAGGTGATCATTTCACAGATTGCTCTGTCCTTAACCGTGATCTATATCCCCCCCATTGCCAGTCACTTCAACTCCCCCTCCCACATTATCACAGATATGTCAGTCCTCGGCCTCCTCCACTGCCAGGAGAAATCCAAGCGCAAACTGGAGGAACAGCACCTCATTTTCTGTCTTAGAACCTTGCAGCTCAATAGCATGAACATTGAATTTTCCCACTTTAAGTAATCTCCACACCCCTTCCCTACAATCCCCCCCAACCATGCCTCTTCTTCTCTTTCCCAGCCTCTCTCTCTTTTTTCTACCCCCCCCCCTCTTTATTTTCTCTCCTTACCTTTGACCCATCCCCCACTGGATCTGCTCTCCTCACCTCCCTGGCACCTGCCCATCACCACCTTGTGCCCACCCTGCCTCCCCTCTTTTGTCCACCTATCACTGCTCTGCTTTTCCCCTCCTATATATTGGACTTCCCCATTTCCTATCTTTGGGCCTGAAGAAGGGTCCTGGCCCAAAAAGTTGACTGCCTTCTTTTCTCCATGGATGCTGCCTGGCCTGCTGAGTTTCTCCAGAATCAGTATTTTTTTCAACCATTATTGATCTTGTAATAGCAGGAGAGAAGCTGTCCTTGAGCCTAGTGGTACGTGCTTTCAGGCTTTTGTATCTTCTGCCTGATGGGAGGGGGAGAAGAGAGAATGTCCATAGTGAGTGGGGTCTTTGATTATGCTGGCTGCTTTACTGAGGCAGCGAGAAGTGTAGACAGAGTCCATGGAGGGGAGGGTGGTTTCCGTGATGTGCTGAGCTGTGTCCACAAGAAACTGCAGTTTCTTGTGGTCACGGGCAGAGCAGTTGCCATACCAACCCGTGATGCATCCAAATAGAATGCTTTCTATGGTGCATCGATAAAAATTGGTGAGGGCCAAAGGGGATGTGCCAAATTTCTTTAGCCTCCTGAGGAAGTAGAGGCACTGGTGAGCTTTCTTAGCCATGGCATCAACATGGTTGGACCAGGACAGGCTATTGGTGATGTTTACTCCTAGGAACTTGAAGCTCTCAACGTTCTTGACCTCAGCACCATTGATGTAGACAGGAGCATGTGCATCTGCCCCCTTCCTGAAGTCAATGACCAGCTCTTTTGTTTTGCTGACATTGAGGGAAAGGTTGTTGTCATGACACCATGTCACTAAGCTCTCTACCTCCTTCCTGTACTCCAACTTATTGTTATTTGAGATATGGCCCACTACAGTGGTCTCATCTGCCAGTTTGTCGATGAGGTTAGAGCAGAATCTGGCCAAGCAGTCATGAGTGTAGAGGAAATAGAGTAGAGGGCTGAGGATGCAGCCTTGTGGGGCCCCAGTGTTGAGAATAATCGTGCCAGAGGTGTTGCTGCCTATCCTCACTGATTGCGGTCTGTTGGTCAGGCAGTCAAGGTTCCAGTTGCAAAGGGAGGTGTTGATTCCCTGGTCTTGGAGTTTGGCGATGAGTTTGCCTTCAATAGTATTGAAGGCAGAGCTGTAGTCAATAAACAAAAGTCTAACGTAAGTGTCTTTACTGTCCAGATGCTCCAGAGATGAGAGTAGAGCCAGGAAGATGGCGTCTGCTGTAGACCTGTTTCGGTGGTCGGTAAATTGCAGTGGGTCAAGGTCGTCTGGGAGGCTGGAGTTAATACGTGCCATGACCAGCCTCTCGAAGCACTTCATGATGGTGGATGTCTGAGCCACTGGGCGGTAGTTTTCTTAGGTACTGGGATGATAGTGATCTTCTTAAAGCAGGTCTTCTTTCTTCTTGGTATTCTTTCAAAATACTTTTTCAGAAGTGATTATTTTAAAAGTATGGAGGGTTTAAGATCTGGATTATAAATCTGTTTTGAAATCTTAATTTGTGTCAGCATTTATTTTTGTATTGTAGCTCAGCAGATGCTGTGAACGTAATTAACAGAAGGAATGCAAGGTGTGGGAGTGCTAGTGAATTGAGTATCCCCTTGATGTTTGGAGAAACAGATTTCAGATGTTATTTACAGTCTAGTCTGAGAGCAATTATCTATGTTGCCTCCTTCCTATAGTTTTCTCCTCCCCTGCTCATCAGCTGCTCAGTGTCTATATGGTGCAAAGGATGTGCCTTCATGACATTAATATTATACACCATGAATCTTGTCACCTGCTCTGCCAAGTTCTGCAGGGCTCCTCCAGAATGGCCCAGGTAGCAGAAGGATTGTGTTAATATGCCAACAGTCTGCTGTATTAAATTACGTATTGTATATTGGCTTTCATTACATGCTTGCAGCCTATGTTTGGATAGGTTGCGCACCAGTCATGAAACATTTTGTCACCAGATGCATCTTTTCGGGGCACAAATTTAAATGACAGAGTGAACTACTGCAGAATGAAGACATCATCATTGTCGCTGGCATATCAAGCAATGCCTGAGTGATTTACTGCACATGGCCACTGGACATTAAGATTTCAGTTGCAGCACATTATTGGAGTTGCCATGTGGGGTGACAACAAAATGATGTGCATGCAATGGCCCTGCACCATCAGAAAGACTGCATTCCTTCCAAAGCGAACTGCCAATTATCTGAGAAGAGAGTGGGGTGCCTACAAATTGATGTGTATGCAATGACCCCACACCATCGGAAAGACTGCATTCCTTCCAAAGCGAACTGCCAATTGTCTGAGAAGAGAGTGGGGTGCCCACAAATTGATGTGTATGCAATGACCCCACACCATCGGAAAGACTGCATTCCTTCCAAAACGAACTACCAATTGTCTGAGAAGAGAATGGGGTGCCCACAAATTGATGTATATGCAATGACCCCACACCATCGGAAAGACTGCATTCCTTCCAAAGCGAACTGCCAATTGTCTGACAAGAGAGATTTAAAAGTAGACAGTTCTTTTTGAATAGAAGATGTCAGTTGGCCACAAGCTACAAAACATTCCAAATATCTCCAGCCCTGGCTCAGAATATTTCATGGTCATGTTCACTTTACAGCTACTAGCTCTGCTCCAAGATTGCATTTGATTGATGCAAGATGCAAACTTCAGTGTGGATGTCTTTAAGTGAAGTGCAAACAATTCAAATACTGTACCAAGACTCAGGTGGGAGAATTGCCTTGTGGACAGCTTGGGTGAATATGATTTTCTGCTTTGAGCTCATCTCCCAATTCATCCTCTTCCTTTTCAAGTACCTTGGATGTACCACCTCTGCTTATTCTTCCGCTCGTTCAAAGGAAATGCTTACTCATCTTCCCAAGTCTGAGAGCAACTAGTTTTGCAGAAGCCTGAAGTCAGAACAAAGACTTCATGATCTGCCATGGAACTTTCTGTACATATTAATAAATAGGATGATTCTAGGAAGTCTAAGATTGTAGTAATAACCAGCAAAAATAATTCACAATCTATCTAAATGTAGATGACAATCTCTTTAAAGAGCAGTCAAGTGAATCATTCCTAAGAGGGCAATAGTTGGCCTGTTGAGCTCCGAAATGGCAGCAGTGAGTTAAAGTCAGATCTTCACACTACGCTACTCCAGCAGGTATTAGCTGTGCACCACCAACACCTTGACAGATATGATTTCTGGCATGACTAATTCCATAAAGGCAAGCATAGAATGCCATTCTGGAACTGAAAAGCCACCTCTGACATCCATGCTGAATAAAAGGATTCATTTTTGCTCCTTAAAAACATTCATTTTACATTTCATTAACAAAGACTTCACAAAAATCTGTCCATATGCTTTGATATTAACATGCCAGCTGCCAAAGACAGTGTTTTAAACTTGTTGCTCAGCATTGCAGAATAATAAGAGCTGCTGTCTAAAAAATCAATGAAGGATGTTTAGATGGTGCAAGGCTGACTTACTTGTTCAGAATAAGTGATGTTTTAGCCATGGGATCTCTGAAGGATACTTTTTGGCCCATTTTTGTGGAAATAGCTTTTCTTTCCTTTGGTTTTGCATTTCTAAGAAGCTCTTTTTTCCCTAACTCCTCCTGGAACTCGTTGAGAGGAACCAGGTCTGTAGATAAAATTTTTATTTGTTTATAATATTTCCAGTTATGTATGGTTACCCCCCCCCCAACCAAATACACATGTGCAATCCATGTATATAATGAAATTTGCAATTGTGAGGCCTTTGAAAGTCATGTTAATTGGTGCAAAAGCCATTTTTATGTGAAATGTCAACCAAGATACCAAGGGATCTTCCTCCTTTTACTTGACTTTTCCTATAGAATCATTAATACCTCGGAGACAAATAGAAAAGGCCTTGCTTAATATTTCCTTTCATGTTGTACTTAAGCGTCAGGCAAGAGTTCTAGCCTACTGCTTGAACTTGTACTCTTGCTTTTGATTCTAAGCTAATGGGATCAGGAAGATACATGTGTGATACTGTAGACAATTGATACTGCTGTCACTTAAACACCCTTTGGTCCCTTTTTCCATGCAAACAATGTAAATCATGACATAGTGAATGGAGTTTTATGCAGTGCTTTTTAAATTTTCTGGTACAGTTGCTTTTGGGAAAAGAAACATCCACCATCATATCTACCAAAATGAGATGCAGTAAATAATTTCCATGCTGACGCAGGGATATGGATACTAGCAGGAGGACATGGAGCTGCTTTTGGACCATTAGATCTGCTTGGCATCGTTCTGGAGCTCCTACTTGGAATATCTTAGCTTGGAGTATCTGCATCAGCTATCCTGTTGGTAATGAAAACAAAAATTTGGGGCAAATAAATATTACACTGACACCATGTTCTGAAAAGAACATTGGCAGATAAAGAAAAAAATGTTAAAAAGGGGCCTTCAATCTGTGGGAAAACCCAGGAGTGACTTCCATGGTTATGCCAGGGATTTGCGTGCTAGAAAATGGTGTTACACACAGTTCCCTTGCAAATTTTTTTATACAGGATTATGAGGTGCCCATTTGTTCAAGATGGCTGCTAACTTCTTCCCTCCAACAAAATTGGCAGCCCCAGAAAATGGCACAAAGTTGATTATATCAAATCACACTTCATTTTTTGGCCACAAACAATGTGGTGTACAAATCTTAGTCAGTCTCTGGATTTCTTTTCAGGATGCGGCAACATTAAAGAACATGCTCCATTATCTTTCCTGTGCAGCTTTGCAATACATTTTGAAAGAGGGAAAGATTATTTAGCTTCCCGTTTAGAAAAAACTGAGGCTGTTGACAAATGTCTAGAAAAGCAGAAACCTGAACTACCAGGTAACCTCAGATTTGGCACCTACTCTGATACAGTGCTTCTACTCCTAAGGCTGAACTCCTAAATAGCTGAATAAGTCTGCTGCTGTAATCTATGACAGGCCAGATGTTGTGCTAGGTACATGGCACCTACTGGGCAAGCTGCAAACTTTCCTAACAGACTGACTGAGAATGAGTTTCATTTTGCTTGCTGATATATTTGACAAGCATTGAGGTATCTGATCAGAGACGCATTGACTTGCCAGTAATAGTTTGTAAATAGTTCAACCAATGCAACCATTAGTTTTGAGTTTAACATGGATGGATTTGTTATCTACTTTTTATCATTCTCGAGTTGACTTGCTTTGCAAATGGATGCCTCATCAATACAGGAAGCAGTCACCATTAGTATCAGCTATGTCAGTGAAACAAGAAAGTTTGGTACTTGGAGCATTATGTCAGATCCAGTAAAAGTCTTGACCATCGACTTCTCCAGCTCCACAATGGATTAGAGTTAGCCTTTGAGGAGACCTTTGCTGGAGCAACACCATAGTAGGGGATTTTATAAATGCTGGGCAATTGGAACAATAAAGTTGAGAATAATGGGCAATCTCCTATGTAGCCTCCTGAACTTTCTTAAACAGAAGAATCCAGTCTCTGAAAGATTCTGTTAATCTGGTAATATGTAGAATTTTCTCTATAATGGATTGGAACAAGTCCCTAAATGCATCATAATCTGGGATGACCCTGTTTCTCCTAATTTGATAATTATTCTATGTTCCTGAAAATAAATAGTTGCCAAGAAGTTGACCAAACAGTACTAAAACAGAGCTCTATTAAACAAGTAACCAAATAGTTATTCAATTGCAGTCACATGAAATGTGCTGCACTGAGAAAGCTTGATAGAAACAAAACAATGCTGAATAATATCTGCAACCAGCAAAGTTTTGACTACGGTGCTTGATTAGCTTGAAGCACTGTTATCACCTTAAACTTTTCTGTTTTAAGGAATTAGTTCAGTATTCTGAGATAGAGGGACAGTTAACCACTTGATCTTTTGGAACTATTAAGTAGCTCTTCCCTTTTTGAATGTAAGAAATATAAAATTGGCTGCCAATCATGGCTCCCAATATATCAATCTGAAAATGTAGATGGGTACTCCAGCTGATGGTCTCCAGGCCAAAGCATGATTGTCAGACTGACTGACAGAGTTCCACTTTGTTCACTAACACATTAGACAAGCATTGAGATATCTCATCAGAAACACACCTATTTGCCAAAAATTTGTAAATAGCTGATGATCTATTTGATGGTGAAGTATTGTAAATAGCCTTTAAATCCTGGCCTTGAACTTTAGAACATAGAACAAAGGACAGTACAGAACAGGAAAAGGCCTTTAGGCCCATGATGTCTGTGCTGACCATGACGCCAATCCAAACTAATCCCATCTGCCTGCACATGGTCTCTATCCCTGTATTCCCTGCCTGTTCATGTGCCTGTCTAAATGCTTTTTAAATGTTGCTATTGTATCTGCTTCCACCACTTCCCCTGGCAGTGAGCTCTAAGCACCTACCACTCTGTGTAAAAAAAAACTTGTCTTGTAACTCTCCTTTAAACTTTACCCCTCTCATTGTAAAGTTAAGCCATGTTTTATCTGACATTTCTACCCTGGGAAAAAGACTGACTATCTACCCCTATCTATGACTCTCTTAATTTTATATACTTCTATCAGGTTACTCCCCAGCCTCCGATGCTCCAGAGAACTCAAGTTTGTCCAACCTCTCCTTGTAGCTTAAACTCTCTAATCCAGGTAACATCTGGTGAACCTCTTCTGCATCCTCTTCAAAGCTTCCACATCCTTCTGTAATGCACCCACCAGAACTGCAGATAATATTCCAAATGTGGCCTAACCAAAATTTTTATGAAGCTGCAACATGATTTCTCGACTTTTATACTCAACACCCCAACCTATAAAGGAAAGCATATTGTATGCCTTTTTTACCACCCTATCTACTTGTGTTGCTACTTTCAGGGAGCTATGGACTTGCACCCCAAGATCCCTCTGTACATCAATGCTGCTAATGATCCTGCCATTTTCTGTATACTTTCCCCTCACATTTGACTTCCCAAAGTGCAACACCTCACACTTGTCTGGATTAAACTCTATCTGACATTTCTCTGCCCACATTTCCAACTGGTCTATATCCTGCTGAATCCTTTGACAACTTTCCTCACTATCCACAACTCCGCCAATTTTTGTGTCATCTGCAAACTTACCGATCAGCCCACCTACATTTTCATCCAAATCATTTATATATATCACAGACAAGAGGTCTCAGCACTGATCCCTGTGGAACACCACTGGTCATGGACCTCCAGTAGAATAACACCCCTCCACCACGACCCTCTGTCTTCTATGGCCAAGCCAATTTTGAATCCAATCTACCAAGTCTCCATGGATCCCGTCTGACTCTATCTTCTGGATCAGCCTACCACGAGGGACCTTGTTGAGTGCTTTATTAAATTCCATGTATACAACATCCACTACTCTACCATCTTCATCACTTCCTCAAAAAACTCAATCAAGTTTGTAAGACATGATCTCTCTTGCACAAAGCCAGGTTGACTATCCCTAATAAGTCTGTGCGTTTTCAGATACGAGTAGATCCTATCCCCAAGAACCTTTTCCAATCACTTAAAAAGAGTTCTAATAAAAACAGAAAGTTCTGGAAATACTCAACAGATCAGGCAGCATCTGTGGTGAGAAATACAGTTAAAATTTCAGTCAATTACCTTTTATCATGATCCTTATCAAAGAATCTTTTCTCTCAGAGGGTTATGGGTCTTTGGAACTCTACTTCCACTGCCTTTTGAGAAAGAGTCTTTGAACAGTTTTAAGACAATGATAGATAGATACTTGACCTGCTGAGTATTTCAACACTTTGATTTTATTTCAAATTTCCAGCATTTGCAGTTTCTTGAATTTTAAGAGGACTGTGCACGTTTCAAATATACAGTTCATTGACACCCAGTTGGGATTCATACTCTTCAGTCTTTGTCTTACATTTGCCTAACTTGTAAGTGGCAAGACTGCAGGATGTAGGCTCAGGCATATGTGCTGAAATTTGCTTGGTTTGTATTTTAGGGACAATGAGAAATTTTGCAGTACCTTCCTTAAGAACATAAAATAAATTGGAATGATTCTATTGCATAGCAAATTCTCTGTAAAAGGAATAAGTTCCTAGAGTTTCAGTGGCCATTTCTCATAGCAGATATTCCTATGGAAGTGTTGAGCTAAGTTCCACAGGTTGAAATATATAAAGCTACATTGCTGTATCCTGTGCTATGTTTTTCATATGATACTGAAAGCTGAAATGTTTTTACAGCAGGTTGTAAACTTCATTCTTAAATATAGAGATCCAGTTTATATGCTAACAATGGATGCCAAACACAATTTTATGATTTCATGGGAGAGCTAAACCATCTTCATCCTGAAATATTAACAATAAGCATGTACCTTTTTCCATTTTCTGTTATTTTCAACTGATCTCTGTGAAATCCATTAGTGTTATCGATGCCCTGTTTGATCTTTTCCATTTCCACTTTGTGAAGGATTGCCATTTTTCCATTTATCTGTTGCTTATCACCTTTATGATCACTACATTTAGTTTTCCCTTCTTTGACTGAATATTAACCTGGTCTGCTTTCAAGTCTCTGACAATGCAACTTTACTATTTGATGGTAAGAAATCTGCAAGTAGTCTAGAATAGGAAAGTTCTTGGTCTTCATTCACTGTTTTACTGTCTCTTCTGCATGATAACTGAGTATTAATTAATATCATCACACATTATAGAAATTCCTTAAAACCAGTACCTCCAGGTTCTTTAATCTTTGGTGGTAACTTCTTCCACTCCTTTTGCTGCTGGATCAAGTCTTCAGCATACCCGTTCGTCATTAACTTGGTGAAATTTATAGGTTCATTTTTTTTTGGTAATGGCCTAAATGAAAAGATTAGTTATTATTGTTGTGCTTCAGGATATTTCAAAGCTATTTTGTACTTGTTGCATTTTATTTATAAGCGTCTACCAAATTGTGGTTCCCGCAATGAATTTCATACCTGTAGTAGTATACAATGAGAATTTAGGCATGAAACTCCACAATGTTCAATTAGTTACATGTTTGGAAATCACAGAAGGTGAGTTAAATATATGTGTGGGGAGGCAGGGTGGTGAGGATGTGTGCAGGGATAGAAGGCACAAATGTTGGTTAGTCACTGCTTCAAACTGAAAAGAATACGTTAATATATCCAGGCATTCACTTCCTTTTTCTAGGTTTGTGACCAACCTGTCTCAAAAGGTGAAAACATACACATGCACATACACCCACTCTGTCTCTCTCACACACACACACTCTCTCTCTCTCTCTCACACACACACACACACAATCCCCCACTGTATGATTTAAGTTTTAAGACCCCTT
Source organism: Pristis pectinata (assembly GCF_009764475.1). Lineage (NCBI taxonomy): Eukaryota > Metazoa > Chordata > Chondrichthyes > Rhinopristiformes > Pristidae > Pristis > Pristis pectinata. The sequence goes on along the minus strand of NC_067409.1, from coordinate 83,831,972 downwards.
TGAGTGTAGATTCGATTATCTTTTTACCATGACAATATAAATTTTGAAAGAAACCCAAGCAAGGGACTTTAGTCAAGATATCTTGCTTAATTTCACTGGAAGACACAACATCATTTCGTTATGAAAAAACAAGATGCTGGAAGAACTCAGCAGAAGGATCCTGACCCAAAACATTGACTGTCTGCTTTTCTCCATGGATGCTGCCTGGCCTGCTGAGTTCCTTCAGCATCTTGTTTTTTTCCCCACCTTGATTCCAGCATCTGCAGTCCTTTGTTTCTCTACATCATTTCATTAAGTGTGGCCAGGTTTAGAAGCCAGAAATGAAGAGCCCCTTTTTCCCCCAGGGAAACATAGTTATTGATGATACATTGCAATGTTTTACATAAGTATTTTCTTTGAATATTATTTTTTAAGTGCATTAGAAAATGTGATTGTGCATCTACCTGTTACAAGCAAGTTTTAGGATTGCCTGCAAAATCTAAATTGTATTATCAAGGGGAGATGTTAAGTGGACCTCAGCTCATATGCTTGCCAAAGGCGAGCAAACCTAAAGGGATTTTGTACAGGATCCATTCAATAACAAGCAAGCTACTCTAACACCATTACTGTAAGTTAGTTCAGAGATGAATTAAATTTGTCTAGATTGGCTCCCTTCAGGTTTGTTCCATGGCTGCTTGGCAAGCATATGAACTGAGATCCAGTTAACATCTCTCCTTGATAACACAGTTTAGCTTTTGCAGGCAGTGCTAACACTGTCTTCCGAGAGATAGATACACAATTACATTTTCTAATATGTTTAAAAATATTATTCAAAAATCATATTTTCATACCCTGACAATGTATATAACTATTTTTCCATGTACATACACTCCACATATTTACTGAAGGTAGTAATAAAAAACAGAAAAGGCTGGAAATAGGCACCACCTGTGCGGTGAGAAACAGTTGACATTTGAGGTTGATAACCTTTCATCAGAACTTCCTGAGGGAAGACTCTAATCATTTGGTCAAGTTCAGAAATGGACTGAAGAGACATGTAAGCATAATGTAGATGGCAATGAAACTTCAAAGGATTCCATTCTAAAATTCTGTTAATCTGATCCAGACATTCACCTTTTGGTTGAGTAGCTTATGACCAGCATGCATTTAAATGACCAAGTATTAAGACAATATTTTAATGAATGCACTAGGTAACAAATTTATTTAAAAAGATTTGCATTTTCATGGAGACTTGAGGCAATCATGAGGTAATACACTTTGTATATATAAAAAAAGAACATAAAAATGATAGAACAAAGTACTATCTAATGGGAGAAGTTAAAGCTTTGGAGATCCATGAAGACTTGGACATTCATTTACATAAATTATTAAAGTGTTGTAGACAGATACAGAAAATAATCACTAAGTCTAGGAATATTAGGCTTTACATCAGGAGAATTAACAATAGAGGGGTTAGAAGTTATGACACAGCCATGCAAAGCCCTGGTTAAACCACACCTAAAATTCTGTGAGCAGTTCCTGGCAGCAGCTGGATATACTGACCTTGCAAGGAGCACAGTGTGGGTTTATTAGAATGATACCTCAACTCCAAAAGTAATCAAAGGTTAAGGGGCTCAAAGATTTGAAAACATTAGGGGAAGTCATTACATAGATAGAGAGAAACTATTTCTGCTTGCAGGAAACCAGCATCAGGAGGCAGAGTCTTTCCAGAAGTCCTTTGCAAAGGGTGGTTGATATTTGGAACTTCTGCAAAGGTATTTAATGCTCTGTCAATTGTTAATTTAAAATATGAAACTAATATATTTTTGTTAACACAAGTTATTAAGGCACATGATTAAAGCAATTCAGAATTGGTCACAGATAAGCTGTATTGTGGCCAAGGGCTAACCTGTGATAAAAATACAGCCCATCCAAGCTACATGGAAGATTCTTCTCATTTTTATTATACAATTTTAGGCACCACAGGGTATGGTGGTGGTGTAATGGGCAAGTTACTGGATTCATAACCCAGTGGCTTGGATTAAGAATCCAAAGACCCAAATTCAACTACAGTAGTTGTGGAATTTAAATTCAGAATGATGATCACAAGAACTACCAAGCTGTCATAAAAATCCATCTAGTTCACGAATGTCCTTCAGGGAGGTGATCTGCCATGCTTACCTAGTCTGGCCTGTATGTGATTCCAAACCTACCCAGTGGAATTTACTCTTAAAAATGCTCTCAAATGGCTAATTTTAAGGTGGATTACCACCATCTTCTCAAGGGCAGATAGAACACAAGAAAATAGAAGCAGGGGTAGGTCCCCAGGCCCCTCAAGCCATTTAATATGATCATGCCTAATCTATACTGGCCTCAACTCCTCTTCTGTGCCAGTTCCCCATAATGCTTAATTCCTCAATCTTCCAAATATTTATCCATCTGCACTTTAAGTACATCTAATGATCTGGCCTTCACCAGCTTCTGGGACAGAGAATTGCAGAGATACACTCCCTTTGGGAGAAGAAATTTGTATACACCTCAGTGTTAAATGATTGGCCCCTTATTTTGTAGTTACGTCCTCTTATTTGTGACTCTCCCACTTGTGAAAATATCTCAATATCTATGCTATTAAGCCCACTTTGAATCTTATACGTTTGAATAAGATCTAAACTCCAAGGTATACACACCAAAACTGTCTAACCTCTCTTGATAGGACAACCCTCTCATCCCAGGAATTAGCCAGCTGAATCTCCTTTAGTCTGCCTCCATGCTATTATGTCCTTTTTCAGGAAAGGGGACCAAAATTGTGCACAGTATTCCAGCAATGGTCTCACCAGCACCCAATATAACTGTAAAAAAAAACCTCCCTATTCTTAAACTACAACTCCTTAGCAATAAAGGCCAACATGCTATTTGCTTTCTTAACTACATGTTGGACCTGCCTGCTAACTTCTTGTGATTCATGCACAAGTATGAAGTGCTAATTAGGGATGGGCCCTGTCACTTGTTCCTGGATCCTAAGAAATGAATAAGTATTAACTCCGCATCTGCCTAATTTTATGACCATGCCCATTGGCAGCAAGTAAATTGTAAAACAAATTGCTTAAGGATATGTCACATGTAGTACTGAAACATTTTCTGACATCGAGACATTTTCTATTCAAAACATGGGCATTAATTAAAAATTAAGTAAGCAAAATATTAAGTCCAGCATGAAAATAAATTACTTTGGATATTGGAACTTACATAGTTGGAAATCTATTTTCACCTTCCACAGTTTTCTTAGTAAACCATTTGTTTCTTTGCTTCTTGTCCATTATCTCTGGCAACTTCAGCTATAGTGTATAAATATACATTTTTTTATTAAAATAAGGTAGGCAGTACATTTGCTTGCAATGATGAAAAGGAAAAAACTATGTGAGATTAGTTAGGGCACACTAATGAAAATTCACCAAAAAAAAACACTAGTTGAGTAAATAAGGGCATTTAAAGTCGCAACAAGTGAGCCTAACATTGCGCTGATATTACCAACACTTTTGATGCAGAACTCTGGAGGTCAGGAATGTGTATTTCTGATCAAGCTTTACTGATAGGAAATCATGGAGGTTGTGAAATAGTATTTAATTTCCAATATGCACACCCAAACTGTGAAGATTAGCAGCTTGAAGAAATGGATAATCACAGAGCTGAACTGAAATTTACTGCATCAAAAATTTCAAGTGATATGAAACAATTCTGAGAGGGAATCCATAATGTGGATGGAAAGAGTTTAAAATGGACAAACACAGGATATAAAAAAAAGTAAAAGGCATAAAATCATTCCACAGAATGAGACCCGTTGGTCCATCGTGCCTGTGCACTATAAGCACTAACCAGTTCGACTCATCCTCCTGTCCTATCAACACACAATTTTTAAACTGTGCAATTCTCTTTTAAAAGCAAGTACAAATCCTACCTAAACCATTGTTTTCAGTACATTTCATATAGCAATACCTCTATTACATCCCTCTGCAACTGGATCCTCAACTTGTTCATCGGCAGACTTCAATCAGTGAGAACTGGTAACAACACCTCCTCCTCGCTGACCATCAGCACAGGTGCACCTCAAGGCTGCGTGCTTAGCTCTCTGCTCTACTCCTGATACAGACGACTGTGTGGCTAAGCACAGATCCAACACCTTATATAAATTCCCCGCTGACACCAGTGTTGTGGGACGAATCACAGGTAGTGATGAGTTAGTGTACAGGAGTGACATAGGACACCTGGTTAAGCAGTGCCGCAACAACAACCCCTCACTCAATGTCAGTAAATCTAGAGAGTTAATTGTTGACTTCAAGAAGGGGAAGATGGGGGGCAAATACATGCCAATCTACACTGGTGGATCAGTGGTGGAGAGCGTCAGCAGCTTCAAATTAAATATTAGATGATCTGTCCCGAGCCCAGCACATAGATGCAATCACAAGGAAGGCGCCCCAGTGTCTCTACTTTCTTAGAAGGTTAAGGAGGTTTAGTATCACTGAACACTCTAACAAACTTCTACAGACGTACTTTTGAAAGTAATCTGACTGGTTGCATCATGGTCTGGTATGGCAATTCAAATGCACAGGAACACAAGCTGCAGAGAGAAGTGGACATCACGGGCACATCCCTCCCTACCATCAGTAGTATTTATGAGGTGCTGCCTCAATAGGGCAACATCTAGCATCAAAGATCCCCACCATCCGGGCCATGCCATTTTCTCGCAGCCACCATCAAGCAGGAGGTACAGAAGACTGAAGTCCCAAACTAGCAGGTTCAAGAATAGCTACTTCCCTTCAACCATATGGTTCTTGAACCAACCTGCACAACCCTAATCACTGCCTCACTATAGCAACACTATGACCATTTTGCACTACAATGGACTTTTAAAAATTTTGTTCTAATTGTGTTCGTTCTTGTAAAAATTGTGTATAATTTATGTTTATGTTTTTCTTGTGAATGCTGCTTATCTGATACTATGTGCCTGTGGTTCTGCTGCAAGTAAGTTTTTCATTGCACCTGTGCATAGGTGTACTTGTGTGTATGACAATAAACTTGACTTTGACCATAATAGAGTCATAGAGTTGTACAGCACAGAAACGGACCCTTCAGCTCACGAGGTCCATGCCAACCTAATTGCCTGTCTATTCTAATCCGATTTGCCCCACTAGGTACGTATCTTTCTAAGCCTCGCTTACTTAAGTACCTGCCTAAAAGTCTCTTAAATGGAATAGTTCTTTCTGATTCCATCATCTCCTTTGGCAGTGAGTTCAAGGAAATAGTACAGGCACAATGAGTCAAATACCTTCCTTCTATCTATGCAGCTATTGTTTTGCAATACAACAGTGGAACCATCAATGGCTAGAGTTCTCTCTCAAACCAGACTTATTTTAGTGTGATTTACATGTCCTCCCTAGTTTACAAACACCTAATTTACATAAAGTCCATACATATGAGCGAGCCTTTGGGAGACCAGCAGGATGGATTTGCCAGCTGCTGCAGGCATCTTCTGGTGGGTGGGTACTCAGTTCACAGGTACATTTCCAACAGGCAAACGGTGGATAGCTTTATGAATCGATACTTGCATACCGTTTCTCTATATTTGTGACCACTATTCCAGGGCGTAGCGAACATTATAACTCCCTACTCTACTCCCTATACACTCACAACTGTGTAGCCAGATTCTGCTCTAATTCCATTTACAAGTTTGCAGATGATACCACCATAGTGGGCTGTATCTCAACATGTCATGACAACAACCTTTCCCTCAATGTCAGCAAAACAAAAGAGCTGATCATCAACTTCAGAAAGGGGGGCAGTGCACATGCTCCTGTTTACATCAATGGTTCTGAGGTTGAGAGGGTTGAGAGCTTCAAGTTCAGAGGCGTGAACATCACCAATAGCCTGTCCTGGTCCAATCACATAGATGCCATGGCCAAGAAAGCTCACTAATGCCTCTGCTTCCTCAGGAGGCTAAAGAAATTTGGCATGTCCCCTTTGACCCTCACCAATTTTTATCAATGCACCATAGAAAGCATCCTTTCTGGATGCATCATGGCTTGGTGTGGCAACTGCTCTGCCGTGACCACAAGAAACTGCAGAGAGCGTGGACACAGCTCAGCTCATCACGGAAACCAGCCTCCCCTCCATGGACTCTGTCTATACTTCTCGCTGCTTTGCTAAAGCAGCCAACATAATCAAAGACCTCACCCACCCTGGACATTCTCTCTTCTCCCATCAGGCAGAAGATGCAAAAGCCTGATAGTATGTACCACCAGGCTCAAGGACAGCTTCTATCCCACTGTTATAAGATTATTGAATGGTCCCCTAGTACGATAAAATGGACTCTTAACCTCACAATCTATCTCGTTATGGCCTTGCACCTCATTGTCTACCTGCACTTTCTCTGTAATTGTAAGACTTTATTCTGCATTCTGTTATTGTTTTACCTTGTAGTACCTCAATGCACTGTTGTAATGAAATGATTTGTATGGACAGTATACAAGACAAGTTTTTCACTGTACCTCAGTACGTGACAATAGTAAACCAATTTACCAATTTAATTTAACCAATTTACTTTTAAGTATCCAGTCCTATAGAAATTGACAAGTGTCTGCTTCCTTAAATTTAAATTTGCACTATACTTTAAAGCTATAATCCATTCTCTATCTAGATTAGGTGAAAATAATTGGCCAGCATTTAAAAGGAGGACCTGTACACTCTATTTCCAAGTGAATTTTGAATTTTTGTAACAAAGATTAGTGGTTCTCAAAGTATACTTGGAAGTTAAGTATAATCGATAATACCATTATTTTCACTTTACTTGGTTTGACAAGAGTTTGTGAACCTTACGTTGAAATACCATTATTTCAAAGTCATGAGTTCTTTGTTGACATTGCTAGAGGCGATTTGTTTTAGACTTAGACTGAGGTAGTGATTAGGGTTGTCCAGAGTTTTAAGTCTAATTGTTTGTAAGATTTGGGAAATAGGAATGCACTGGGTTGACACCTTTACACTTAATAATGTTATTGATGAAAATGAGTTACCCAAAGAATAGTTGATTGAAAAATATCACAAATAAAAAGTGGGTTGACACCTCTACATGTTTATAATTATAATGTTGGAAATATGTATCCAGTGAACAGCTGAATGGACAATATCACTCATAGAAAGAAATTGTGTGAGATAATAGCACTTCACTTCTGAACAAATCTCTTTGTACCCCCATCTGATTTTACTCCCCATTCACTTCAATAGAAAGTCAATGAGGCAGAGTGCAAAACAGATAGGCTATCAAATCCTGTCTGGATTGGACTGGATTAAATCAATATTTAATTGCTAAATTTGAGAAATAAATGAGAGCATGAATCATGAGAATAAAATGCAACAAAAGAATACGTCTTTTAAGAGAGGTAGATCATCCTCGTTGATGCATGTCACTTCAAGATTTTTCAGTCTTGTGTGCAGAGTAGTTACTTTTTAGATATCAAACCAGATTAGCATGTTCGGATCTCAGCTGATCAATAATGGAAATGACATCCTGTTACTAAAATAGCATAAACTAATCTGTGTTCCTTATTTATTTTGACTTGGAATTATCCAGATAAATGGTGTTGAAATTATCATGGAGCTTGCTAAATACTAGGTACCTTTACTTTTGCTTCATTTTCCTTCTCGTTGTCTTCTGCCTCTTTTTCCAATGTTGTCTTATCAGAATCATGAAGTATTCTTTCAGACTTGTTGTCAGAAGAGCTTGGAATAAACTCCTCATGAACCATGTACTCAGGCAAATACCATTTAGGGACCCTGTAAGTAAAGTGACATTCAACTTGTTGATATGATAGCTTTATGAAGCAATACTTTCATACCATTTCTCTATATTTTTGACATATTCCAGGGCATAGCAAACACTATAACATTTAAATATCCAGTCTTATGAAAACTAACAAGTGTCTATTTGTTCAAGCTTAAATCTGCACTATACATTAAAACTATAATTAGTGCTATATCCATATTAAGTGAACAATAATTGGCCAGCATTTAATGGTTATCCTTAAAATAGGAGAATAAATTGTTGAAAGTTTAATGAAAGCACCTAAGATCCCAGTCTTTATAAATGATGTATTAAGTAAAAGCAAAAGGGTACTGCTGAACTCATGTGAAACCTTGATTTGGGGGTCCAAACCTCAGGAAAATACCAGGGTTGTGAAGAAGAGGTTAAAGGCTAATTCACAAAGATGATGTCAAAAATGAGAGGTTTCACTTAAGAAAACATAGAGGAAAACTCCAAAAATCTGCTGCCTGACCATTCAGAAATCCTGATGGGTTTGGCATCTGGCTCACTAGGTGCCATTTGGGGGCATTCCTGCATTTGATTTCCACTTGCCAGGGCCCTGTTTTCCACACTCCCGTTAACACCGGTGCTCTGATTCATGCATTCCCTCTAACAAACTGGGGCCTCCATTCATGCCCACTCTTTTTTTTAATGCATTGGGATTCCTGTGTTCCCATTAACAAACCAGGGCCCTGGTAAGTGGAAATGGAAGCTGGTGCACTGAAAATGTATTACTATACTGTGCATCATCTTAAAAAAGTGAATTAAAAATGTGTTAGGGTATTAATAGAAATAATATCCAGGAAATCTGCTATTCTGGCACTACCACAGTCCCGAGTATGCCAAATTAATGGAATTTTACAGTATAAGGAGAAATCCATTTCTAGCAGTCAGTGAATTGGACCATGAGTCAAGTGCATACATAATTACTGAGCAATGCAATAGTATTGTCATTAGCTATATATTTTTTACAGTCCAGTGCTGAATTTAGTCAGCTGTGTTTAGTTATTCTCGTAGATTTAAACTGTTAAATGTAGAAGTGAAAAAAAAACTCTCAGAGGAAAAGTATAGCTGTGGAAAATTAATAAGCAGGAAAATTGAATTGTTCTGTTTTCTATTAAATCTAAACATACCTCTTCAGTAGTGAAGGACAATTTAGACAAATAAACTTGGGACCATGGATTTATCAAAGACACATACTTTCATATAAGGTAACAATCTCTGTCGACGTGACAAAAGAGCAACAAAGAAAGGAGCACATGGTGCATGCAGTAATTACTGCACCAGAAGAGTGCAGCCTCAGTGGCCAACCAGGAACAAATAACATAGCTGCCCTTGCTCCCACAGTGGTGGAAGATAAGGATAAAGACTGGGAGATATGAACATCAGCACTGCAATTGGAGAAGTTGTCTCAAGAAAGTACATTTGAGCCAGACTATTTATCTGAAGGATAATCATATACAGAAAATATCAGCTAATTTACAATTTGTGAGTGTAATAACTTAAGTGATTTGAAAGCAGAGTAGAGACTTGTAATAGTGGTAAGACTATTGATAATATTTATACAGATAGTATTTTATTGATAGTGTAACACACAAACTCAATAAAGCTATCTGGTTAAGGAATCCAATTCGCACGTCTTGTAAATCACAAGTTGAACTTGTGTAAGGGACAAAAGAATTGGAAAGACTCATTCCCTCTACTGGCAGTCATTGATAGCTTGCACCAAAGTCTAAATTTTGCTGCAGCTATGGTCTGGATTGCTGCCAAGATTTTAACAGTAGGCATAACCTTGCCCTTTCTGGAACTATTGATTAAAGCCCATCGACGACATTGCAGGATATGCCTACCTGGAAATTTAAATATGTAGTTCTGTTACATGGCATTAAGCAATTGAAACATCAACTCTCTCCACAGAAGTTGCCTGACTTAGAGTCAGAGTCATACAGCACAGAAACAGGCCCTTCAGCCAAACTTGTCCATGCCGACCAAGCAGTCTATCCAAGGCAGTCCCATTTGCCCATCTTTGGCCCATATCCCTAAATCTTCTCTATCCACGTACCTGTCCAAATATTTTTTAAACATTAATTATACCCACCTCTGGCAGTTAGTTCCATATATCCGCCACCGTGTGAAAAGGTTGGCCCTCAGATCCCCTTTAAGTCTTTCCCTTCTCACCTTAAATCTATGCCCTCTAGTTTTAGAATCCCCTACCTAGGGAAAAAGACAGTGACCATCCACCTTATCTATGCCCCTGAAGAAACAAAGGACTTCAGATTCTGGAATCTAGATTAAAAACACAATGATACTGGAGGAACTCAGCAGGTGGTCAACATTTCAGGTCAGGACCCGTGTCCTGAAGATAACATCCTGAAGAGAGGTCCTGACCCGAAACATTGACCATCTGCTTTTCTCCACGGATGCAGGCTGGCCCACTGAGTTCCTCCAGCATCATAGTGTTTTTATCTATGCCCCTCATGATCCTCTGTAAGGTCACCCCTCAGCCTCCTATGCTCCAGGAAAAAATTCCCAGCCTATCCTTATTACTCAAGCCCTCCAGTCCTGGTAACATCCTTGTGAATCTTTTCTGTACCCTTTCCAGCTTAATGTCATTCTTTCTATAGCTGGGCAACCAGAACTGCACATAATACTCCAAGTGAGATCTCACCAATGACATGTACATATTCAACTGCTGAGTATTTTCTGAATTTTCTGTTTTTGTTTTGGAATTTCAGCATCTGCACTTTTTTGCTATTCACCCTTGGAAACCTTGCAAAATTATGTTGGTGCCGGGGTTAACGGATGTTAGGCTAACTTGTCTAATATCTCTGGCTTCTTTCCCACACCTTTCTTCAGTAGTGATGTCAGCTCTCTAATCTAAAGGAATGGCTCTAGAATCAAGTAAATTTCAGAAGATTATATTGAAATCATCTGCATTGTTCTCATCTGCTTCCTCTAAAACTCTAGAATAGAAACAGATTTATCCTGGGGATTTGTTTACTTCTTAGTGCTGTTACTTGCTCCATTCAAAAAGGACAGCTAGATAACTTCTTGATTACTGAAGCTACGATGTGTGAGAACACTCATGTTTTCCACATCTGATGGTGCATGCATTAAATATTGCACATCTTTGCAAAACTGTCTAAAAAAGGGTTAATATTTCAACCAACAAGTACCTATCTTAATGTTAGATTTTAACCTTTACTCATCCAAAATATTCTGAACTTCACAACATGCACAATTCAAGTTCAAAAAACTGCAAATGGAAATACATGTATACTTACTCCTTGGTCTTGGTGGATGGTGGTGCATGTGTGAACCATTCTGGTTGTAAGCAGGGAATTGGGGGTGACTTCCTTAGAGGAGGAGAATAATGCTTCAGCAAATCTGTGTATTGTATGTACAGAAGATTTTTAGTTCAGTTAGAAGCAAAAATATTCTCTTAAAAATGAAAACACTTCTTAAATGTTGAGGTTTTTTTTCCTGACTAAAGTGAAATCTGGATCCAACATTTAGGTGGCTTGGATCTTGAGGCAAATTAAACAGCCATAGGAAAGAACTGCTAATTTTTCATCCCATTAATTAATAAAAAGCAAATTGGATAAGTTTCCTCCCTCCCTGATGTTCTTCTTTTCAGAATCCAATGCAGCTAGAAAATCTGTCCTCTAGTTTTCTGTTATTAGTTAAGGAACATTAACTTCTTGCCCTTGCTAATTATTTCTTTTCTTTCTTTGGATCATTTTTCATAGAAACTGGCAACCCTACAATATCTTGTCGAAATGCCCATTGTCAATGTTCAAGTACACTTCTTGACTGCAGTGTATTACTTAACATCCAAAAATGCCCTCTTCCATCAGAAAAGCAGTCATTGGACAGCATGTACTCGGTCCATTTCCACACACCTGCACTTTAATTCAAATACTTATTTTAAATAGTGCTAGGAAGAAAAGTGCATAGTAAATAATGGGAAGACATGAACTTCCTTCATTCTTTGGCAGGAATATGGATGCAAAACCTCGGCACTGCAAGAACGCTGAGTAAAATTAAGGTGCAAATGAGGGGATAAACTGACCTCGGACTGCAAGAAATATGTCCATTGAAATGGTCTACAATTTGCTATTTCCAACTCAACTATCCAAAACTTTACAGTATTTCCTCCACAATTTCTCAGCTGCATTTCTGACTCTAAATCACATACATAGGTTAGAAAATATGTTTTGCTTATGCAGTATATGTAATTCTGGGTTTAAATTGCATGCACAACATTTGGGAACATTTTCCTTTGTGATTAAAGTTAAAAGAAAAATATCTTGTGGTAAATTACTTTTACTTTTTCACATTGGAATAAAGGATACTACAGTGTAATATCTCTAAATATGGGCTAGTCAGCAATATTTTTATTTTATCAAAGTGAAAGTAGATCATTTGTGTAGTATTCATTGCTAAAATGGAAGAATCTAAGTAATCCCACTTTATCAGTTATATATTCCTTTTTTTTAAAGCAGCACCCAAGCTAATGCCCTGGCTAATTGAGTGGTCTGAAAATTGAATCCATGATCTTTATGCTAAACAAAGCATTGGAGTTCACTACTAGTGGATTAAAATTGAAAATAGAAATTGTGTTCAACTTATATTAAGTATGTTCAGGGCAAACCAATTTAGTAAAAGAGGCTGCTTACTTGCATATTCAAAAGGAATTATACCTATCTCAGCCACACATTTTAGTCACTGCTTTTGATGCCAATACTAGTGTGCTCAGTGCCAGCAAAAGAGGTGGGTATTTGAGTGTGGCTAATGGGGTATAGGGATACCTATAAAAACTTACAAGGTCAGAAGTTTCTAAGTTCAAATAAAGATCAGCAGCTAGTACATATTAAAACATTCTGAGAGGTGTGGAAATTAATATATCCTTTCTTCCTGGTTGTGGCCAGATGAAATAAATATGGAGGTAGGTGTGGTCAGATTCCCAATTATTGGTATTAGAGACAAAGTCCAGCCAATAAGGAGATTCTAATGGGAAAAGACTGCAACTTTGGTTAACTGCTCTGTTTTATCAGATGAAACTTCAATGGTGCCTGTGCCTCAATCTTGGCACTGTCTTCTTTCTTTCATATCCTTGGTTCTTTCAACATTTGCTGAAGTTTTCTGGATTACAAAATTTAAAGGCACATAAATCTAAAAGGTGGGGCCCCATTCCAGTTTTATATGAGCTTCCCCAGCTACTGTACTCAAATTCTTTTGTATTTAAAACCCAAGGCTTTGCTATTGTGGCATCAGCAGAGGGAGTCAGATGGAGCATGGATAGTGACAGGGTGGGGGGAGGGAGATGGAGTTAGAGAACTGGTGGTGGAAAATCAAAGCACTACAGAAGATGGAAATCTGAAATTAAAAAAAACAGAAAATGCTGGAAACACTCAGGAAGTCTGGCAGCATCAATGGAAAAAGAAACAGAGTTAACACTTCAGGCCAATGACCCTTCAGTGGAACAGAGAAAACAGGTTAGTTTTAAATTGCAGAGGATGTGGGAGAGGGAGGATAGTATAAAACAAATATTTCTGAGGCTAGGATTGCCCTGGTTATTACCATGTTTACATACCTATCTGGTTAATGAAGGTCAGAACTGCTGCTGAAAGTGGTAGAGCTATCACTGGTAGATTTTGGAACTAGAGAGGATTGGGCCTACAGTCAAGTGATGTGAGTGTGGGGTTATCAGAGGACAAGGCAGCATCAGGGAAGTGGCATTGAGCAAGGCAGCAACATCAGATGGAAGGATAAATGCAGGTAAATAAAGATCGAAGCCTGAAATTACTGAGTAAAATGGGGTTAGAAACAAAAGCAGACCAGATAACGAATCAAACTAGAGGCAGGTAAATAAAGACCAAGGCCCAGACTTATTATGAGAAACTTATGTAACCCACTTATAGAGACAGAAAATGTACATGTGGTTCTTAATGAATGCTTTGCATTTATCTTCACTAAGGAAGGTATCCATGCAGACATTATTGTGTGATATAAAGTTAGAAAGCAATGAAATACTTTAGTGTTTCTTATCTTTGAAAATAGTTAAATCACCAGGCCATTAAGAGAAGAGAGTGAGAAAAGCAGCAGTAGCTCTAACCATAATGTTTCAATCCTATCTGCTACAGGCAAGGTTTTGGAAGGATGGATGACTGATAACATGATATCGTTGATTAAAAATAAAGAAAGAGATACAGCAAGTAATTACAGATTACTTAAGCTAACAAGGTCCCTGGTGGACAAATCATTGGAAAACATTCTGAGAGACAGTATGAATTATCATTTAGAAAGGCATAGATCAATCAAAAATAATCAAACATGGAATTTTTGAGGGAAAATCATGTCCAATACAAGTGAGTTTTTATAAGGCAATAACAAGAATGATTTATGAGGATAGTGTATTAAATGCAGTCTGCATCAATTTTAGCAAGGCTTTTTATAAAGTTCCATGTGGTGAATCCATAGAAAATAAACAAAAGAATATTAAATTTAAATTTGGCTCAATGCCAATTAACAAAGAATAAAATTAGACAGCAGTTTAAGTAGGATTTGTAGAGATAATAAATCCTTTATACTTTGAGCTTTATACCCACGATTTTGACCTAAAAGTAGAAACAGTGATTATGAAATTTCCAGATAACGCAAAAGGTGTGTTGTTGGCAGTGAGAAAGAAAGATTTGGATTAGAGGAAGCTATCAAATAACTGATCAGATCAGCAGAAAGGTGGCAAATGGAAGTCAAACTAAAGCTGTGCAAGTTATCATATTCACAGAGAACAAATAAAATGAGGGAATTCTGAGAAGCAGAGAGAACCTCTAATGCATGCCCACAAATCCCTGGTGGCAAAAAGACATGTAGAAATGGTAATGAAGAAGGTGTATGGGATACTTTCATTTATTGTCTGGGGCACAGAATATAAGAGTTCAGAGATCATGTTAGAATTTTATAAATCAACAGTTGGGTCGTGGTAGAATACTTCTCTAATAAGAAGTCAAAACTAGAGGCTTGGTATCTGAGTGTGTGTGGCATTCAAAACAAAACGAAGTGAGAGTGCAAATAGAATAAGTATGATCTAAGAGACAAGACTGCAGGATGATATAGATTGGGACTTGAATATGGAGAGGTATGCAACCATAGCTAAGACTATAATGGAAGTAAAGAAAGGTGAGAAAGTGGATTTGTTAGTTAAAACCAAAAGGTACTTGCAGAAATGGTGTACAGGCCCCCTGATAGTAACTACATAGTAGGATAGAGTATATAGGAAGAAATAATGGGAGATTGTCAGAAAGGCGATAATCATGGGAATTTGAATTATCTTTGAATATCTATATAGACTGAAAAAAAAATCAGATGGTCAAAGATAGCCTAAATGAGGAGTTCATTGTGTTTTCAGAATAGTTACTTATAACGGCACATTCTGGAGCCAACCTGACAGCAGGCTACACTAGATAGACTATCATGCAATGAGATACAATTAATTAATGACCTCGTCATGAATATATCTCTAGGTATCAGCAGTCATATTATGATTGAATTTTACATTCAGTTTGAGGGAGAGAAGAAAGGGTCCAAGACTAGCATTTTAAATTTAAATTAAGAGTAATTATGAGGGCTTGAATGAAGAACCAGCTAAAGTGAATTGGCAAATTACGTTAAGGGATCAGTCAGTCAAGATGCAGTCACAGACACTTAGGGTACCTTTCAGAAACTGCAGAATAGAGAACCACGAGGAAGAAAAATCCCAATGATAGGACATATCAATTGTGGTTGACTAAAAAAGTTAAAGGTAGCATAAAACTTAAGGAAAGCACATATAATTGCACAAAGACAGGTATCAGGTCAGAAAGCTGGACAGAATACCAAAAATGCAACAAATAACTGAAAGATTAATAAAAAGAGAAAAACAGTTGGAGTATGAGATAGAGCTAGAAACAGATGGTCATAATTTCTATAGAGAAAAAAATCCCAAACCTGTTAAAGCAATGGTAGAAGTCTTATTTCTTGGTCAGTTCTTTAAGGAAACAGGCTCTGGTGGTTTAAAAAATATTTCACCATTTCCAAAATAGAGTCAACAAAGTGAGTGTTGGTTCCACAGAATGTGGGAAATTAATAATGGAAAACAAGGAGAAAGCAGAGGAATTAAACAGGAATTTTGCATCAGTTTCCATTTCATGGGATACAAGTAACATTGCTGTAGATCAAAAATCTAGGAGGAACTAAAGAAAATTACAATCACAGGAGCTGGTGCTGAGAAAATTATTAGGCCGGAACACTTATGATTCTCCATATTCTGATAAACTTCATCCAAGGATCTTAAAATAAGTGGCTGATGAGATATTTGACACTTTGGTTTTAGCTTTTCAAAATTCCCAAGATTTGTGAAAGGTTCATTAGATTGGAAAATAGTAAAGGTAACTCCTTTATTCAAAAAGGGGAAGACAAGAAACTACAGACCAATTAGCTTAACACCTATTGGGGAGAAAATGGTAGAACATCTTGTTAAAGATGTAGCAAAGCATTTAGAAAAATTTAAGGTATTCAGGCAAAGTCAGCATAGCTTTGTGAAAGGGAAATCATGTTTGACCAATTAATTGGAGTTCTTTAAAAAATAACATGCTGTGGATCAAGGAGAAGCAATGGACTATCAAGAGCTCATATTTCCAGAAGGCATTTGATAAGGTGCAGCAATAAAGACTATTACAGAAAATAAAAGCTCACAATGTACAAGGTAACATATTGGTCTGAATAAAAGATTGGCTGTTTAACATAAATGGTTCTTTATCTTGTTGAGAAGATATAACATGTGCCAACATTTTACAATTTATCTAAATATCTTGGGTGTGGATACAAAAAGGTATAGTTGCTAAATTTGCTGATACCACAAGGATGGTATGAAGGTAGATTATGAAGAAGATATAGGAGGCTACAAAGGGATATAAAGAGATCAGGTGTATGGGCAAAGATCTTCTAAAGGGAGTACAAGGTGAGAAAATGTGAAACTGTTACTGAACCCTCGGCATTTCTGAATGGTCAGATTGTGGATTGTTGCAATTTTACTGTACCCTTTGCAAGTTTCTTTATATACTTCCATTTTGCCAACATTTGTTCTTTTCATCTTTTCCATTTGCCTACATTTATAGAAAAACAAAGGACTGCAGATGTTGGAATCTAGATGAAAAACACGATGATGCTGGAGAAACTCAGCAGGCCAGGCAACATCGTGGAGAAATGTTGGCTGCCTGCTTTTCTCCACGGATGCTGCTGGCCTGCTGAGTTCCTCCAGCATCATCATGTTTTGCCTAGATCCATGCTGGATTTCATCTTTGGTATTTTTTTTAAAAACTGTTGTCTCATACTTTATTTACTCATGGCTATTTTGTTTTGTAAGTACAACCCTCATCCTTTAGACATAAAGCATCCTTTTGGAACATCTACTGACCCGTTCTTAGCAGATTTGCCCAGTTTACATGCACTATCACATGGAAGTCAGCCTTATTCATATCCAGAATGTTAATTACCATTTTCATATTTCTCCATTTCAATTACTGCATTGAACTCCATCATATTATGATCAACTGTTGAGCTATTACCTAAATCTATATAGACTGACCCTTTGTTGGTTCTCAGATATACTGTTGCAGAAACAAATTTAGGAAATTTATTTTCTTTCAGGGAGAAGCTAATTTTACTTGAGCTAATCTTGATTTATATGAAAGTTAGAACTCCCCCATTAAAATCACTCAGCCTTTGCTGCATGCTTGTTTAATCTCTATATTTATACATTTTAACATTCCACAACTACCACACACCTTAAAAGGATTTTAAAATATTTTATTTAGTCTTCACTGCCTGATTACCTCTAGTTATATCCTCCATCATCAGTAAAGTAATTTCAAACATAATTAATCAGGCTACGTCTCCCCCTCCAGTGTTCGAGACATTGCCCTATGACACTGAAATTCTAGAATTCTAAAGGAACTCCTCTTTCCCACATGACTCCTTTAGCCACATGCTCCTTATCTTTATATTCTTATCCCTGTCAATTTGTACATGGCTCAGGTAAGATTTATAGATTAGAACATTTGGGATCCCGTTCCTAGCTCCTGTTACTCTCCAAACAAGACCTCTTACTTCATGCTTTCTATGCTGCTGGTCCCAAAGATTAGATTCTCTCCTTCTTTCTTCAATATCCTTTCAAGCTGGTTTGAGATGTCCTTCACCCTGGTACCATCCCTCAGGGACTCTCAAAGGATTCTACTTGTCCTCCTTAATTATTGAGTTCCTTTTTAACCACCACATTGTGTTTTCCCTCTTTGTCTCCCCTTTAGATACCAATGCTCACTCCAAGATGTCATGATCATTATTCTGCCAGTCCTTCCAACTGATAACAAGTACATTGTAATTATTGGATTGGAATGATTTCTGTGGATCCTTGTTCTTTATCTCACGTGGTTTCTTCTTATTCTGTATACTGTCAATTTCAACAGCTATTTTCTGTTCCCTCATTGCAAGGGATGGCTGAGGTCTACAACAAATTATCCCTGATCTCTCCTCTCCCTTATGCATTGGAGTATCCTTGGTTCACATATCAGCTCACTGAGCGAGTTAAATTCAAAGTTGAAGTCTCTACTGCAGATATTCAATCAAGATAACCTTGCTGCCCACAAACTCCCACATGACAATCACATAATCTGCTTTGTCATATCTTACTTGATATTAAAGATTCACTAATTTTTCTTTATTGAGTACCCCCATTCAGATGGTTTTATATTTTAACCCTTTAAATCTCAACTATTATTAGCACCTGCTCAACAATCCCCTCCCACTATATACCCAGCTCACCACCCTGATCAACAATCTACCTAATTTCCTCCAAAAATTACCTGCCTATCAGCCACCTCAAGCACCTGCTTGCTTAGCCCCCACCCTGTGATCCCCCCTCTGCCCTCTCCACCCCAATACTAAATCGCCATGACTTTGAAAATCTGCCACTGAACAACTGCTGCCACGTATTTGGTAACTTCTGCATTTTAAATCTACTTTTCGGTTTGGTGTAAGAATTTAAGTAAATTATACTAATTAGTGAAATATTCAAAAGAAGTTTAAATATTTACTGCCTCGGTTTTACATAAAACGTGATGAGTATTGAAGGCAAAAAAGCAGCACTTCACAAAATTTGTGTCTAATCAATATTTGAATGTCAAACCTGTAAATGTCTGTTTTAGCAAGATCAAACATGGTAATCATCAATTAGCATCAAAATTAATTCCTTAATTAACTTACACTATGTCTTGTTAGTCCACTTAGCACCTGATTTCCCCCTTTAGCCAAAATAACCTCCTTTGAGTCCACAGGTAGGTGGCTAATTCTCATCAGCAAGATTTAGAAATCAAAATGCTGTAATGATCTTCCTTGTATTTCATCTGCACAGCTGAAAAAAGTGATGATCTGATTGACTATGATAGACTCCTAAATTTCTCCTCCTGAATTTCTCCTCCTGAATTTCATCATAACCTCCAGTTTTGCTGCAGTCTTTCAGGCAGTTCAATGGTCAGTACATATATATGCATACATACAATAGAAAATCATTTACCCAAACAATGGTCATCTGAATTTACTGATTAGTTGAACCTACTGGACATCCCAGTATTTCACATTGTTTAATAATTCCATGAGCTTCTTTCTCTCACCAACACTGAATTTGTAATCCAATAAATATCACATATGTAATTGGTTAACTTTCTGTTCAGTCTCCCAGAAGGAAGCACCCAGTCCTCTATAAGCTGCATTGTAAGATCATGGATATGACGGGTATACATTTACAGTTTAGCAGGTATCTTGACAGGGATAAGGACTTGCCCTAATATTTATCTAAAATCATCCAGGTCATCCAATTTAGGATTTAAATTTCTCCAATTCAGTGGACAGATCAGATGCAACAGACTAAAAGGACTGGTTGCTAGATATTACCATTTCATCCAACTTCACACACTGAAGAGACTGAAGCATGACCTTCGACACAGAAATCAGCATCATACACCATTTTCAGTAGGCCTATTTTGGAGTTGTAAATATTGTTTCCCCAACTCCTTGCATTGCACAAAATTGGTGTAATGAACATACAGCTCAAAACAACGTAACTATATAAATGACTGAAAGCAATGAATTATAATTCTATGATCCTCTGCATTTTACACAGATATGTTTTCACATTCTTTGTGGGAACAAAAAAAATTACCTCAATTACAGTAGATCAATTCTGCCATCTGCTGGGTGAGAAATTTTCACACAGTTTTATCACAATCCTGCACTTATGTTCTGATACTATTTTTTTCCTCTTTTTGCCAAATGCAAATTATCACAGATGCTTCTGTAACCCCCAAATAATGCCAAAACTCCACTGTTCCTTTGAGAATATGTTTAATGTTGCAATTCACCAGCTGATGATGTCAGTATAAAATAATCTGACTGATTCTGTATACAGTCTGCAATTTAGACTGTCCCGCTTTGACACTGAGGCAGCACAGATTAAACTACTTCTCAGATAAACAAAATAGACAGCTAACACAGCATTAAAGTAAACACCACTTTGAATGAGTGAATGTAAATATTCTCATGGTTAGGAATCCAAAAAATATTTCCCATTTTTAAAACTTCTAATCAACAGATCAAATGAAAATGCCTGGAAATTGGACTGCCCAGAACCACATTTCTGTGGGCTTTGTGATTCATTTTTAATGAAGAATAAAAGGAAATTAAAATCAAGGAATTATTGCAAGCTACAGAATACACAATTTTCCTTCCAGATCCTCCTTGTACTTGACACACCACAGAGGAATTGGACATACACTCTGGAGACCAATAGTGGGCACTTCTTTATTTGTACACTTTCTACTAATTGATGAATACAGTTCTTTGCAGATCTATAAAAACTAGAAACCTCTTTTCTCACATGATCACATTAACCTCTGGGATATTCACACATGTATACATGGCTTATGTTGTCCACAAAGCCACAACACTTGTTCCTGTACTACACGGCTACCCTCCAAAATTTGTGACTTTCACCTGACTATCCCCCGCCCCCCATCTTCACCCACACATCCCATCCAAAAAATTGGTGAGCCTCAATTACCCCCACCTGCTAACCTGCCAACCTAACCTCCCTCATCAATCCTGAACACTGATCTCCTCCACATTATTTCTGGCCTCTCACCCACCAACATAATCAGTGGCAACCAACCTTCACTCTGACCCATTCCCGTTTACCTACTGTTTGGACCAGAAAACTCTTTCAATTTCTGCCCACCCCCACCCCCCACCTCTGAGCCTCTCTCCTCCAGGACACCATAGTCATGGACCTAGCCTTGGACTTACCTGTTTTCCTTTGCATGTTCTGCCACTGGAAACTGTGCAAAAGAAAGAACTTTGATTTTGAAAGGCCTGTTCGGCAGCACTCAATACCTTATTCTTCCTTGAACTAGCCCCAGTTCAATTGCTTTACAATTTCTAAGGAATAGACTTCTAATGCATGAGCAGCAGAGAACCAACTGATGCTCAAGGGCACAGAAAACAACTGCAAAGTTGTAGTACGAGGACCAAATAAGACAAACTTTTTGTTGCAGGAGATGCAGGTCACGGAGAGGGGACAAATCTCCCATGGACAATTACCTGTACATGGAAGTGACTAAAGTGAAAATAAGGAGTATACATTGTTGGTCAGGCATCCCCAAGACCAATATGCAAAAAAACAAACTTCACTCGTCCTTGAATTACCCTGACGAGATTAGAAACTCATGAAATGTGATTCATCACCATGTCATCTAAGCACTAAAATAGTTGTGTCACCCAATTTTATATTTCAATTTTGGTCACCAAAACCATCCAATAGTTTTGTTAGTTGCCGCTAATAAACTTCAACACACACTCTCAAATCTTTAAAATAAATTGTACTCTCCTGTTTGTAATGTTGTTTAACTACAGTACTAGGAGGCAAGTATAATTGGAAAGTAAGGAAAAACCACCTCTTAAAACTGGTGTTCAAATGTAATACCTTTAATCAGTTTATTTTCACATAAATTATAGGTAAGAGTTATTGACAGAAATAATGAAGCTGTTATATAATTATAATTACATCCTGGTTTTTATGTACAAATTAAAGATAACACAAAATATAACTACTGGTGAAGTATTAAGTTCCCAGGATAGATAGATAGATCAAATTCAATACTTCTTTTCCTATTTTCTACGACTGGTGAATAGAGTTGTTCACAAATTTAGAAAACATTTCAGTCATCACATACTTAATATACAAAAGGTTCTTAACCAAATGATGTGTGAAGAATTTAAAAATCATCGTGAATTTCCAACTATGGTAATGAAATAAATGAAATACAATTCTTATTTGTAAATATCTCACAAGTGGGTTAAACAATTGCACAATTAAACTTCAAATAAAATGACTTCAATTCTTACCTGCCCTGCCTCCTTGTTTGGCTAACTTTACATAATCTGAATCTGTATCCCTAATCCACAATCTGCGGCTGTCAAAAGTGATCTCCTTGTGAGGTTCTGCAAGGTCACTCAAACCTGGGATCTGGGAAGTGGGTGGAAGCTGCACTTGGTTCTTTTCAGTTTTGTTTGGTTTCCGAGGAATGTGGTAAAACCAGTCTAGAGAAGGCAAATAACGTTACAATGTGTGGCAGTGTTGTCAGATTTCTTCTCTAATTGACTTATTACATACTTCAAACAATTTTATAACTAGCTTTATGAAATGGATATATGTAGTGATGTGAATTTAGCCAGCCAAAATGTTCTAGGTTTGGCATTTTCCCCATCAGTCAAGTTAATTTCATGTACATAAATGTAACCATCATCTAATCAGTATTTATTTATGGAGAAGTTATCCTGCTTAAGTGGAAGAAGTTGATGTAGTTTCTGTTTTGTCTGCTCTTTAAAAAAAATTTTATGAGTAGATTAACTTTGCTACGTAATTAACTGATTGCTGTACCATGTGGTACTCCAACTCATCAATTGACTCTTTGTTGTCAATAAATATCCTGTTATTAAAATGTTATTCCAACAATTGTTCTGCTTTAGTGATTCCCTGCAAATTTTGCAACAATCCTATTATTGTTGTAGCCACCAACCAGTTCACACAGCTCAACCTTTCTGAAATTGTGGACTCAAGCTTCACGTTCGAGTCTTGAGTGTAAAATATAGGCTGCCAATGTTGCAATACTATGTGAAGGTGTGCTACATGCTTAGAGATGCCCTCTTTCAGGTGTTAAACTGAGGTAAAACTAACCTTCTGAAGAATACAGAAAATTTTCTCATGGCAATATTGGAAGAAGAGTAGGGGAGTTTTCTGTGGTGAAAGGTTCATCCCCGAATCAACACCACTGAAACAGGTCCTGATAATTTTAACATTGCCATTTGCAGGACTCATCTTGTATTGCATTATTAAAACTATTGCCATAACATCTGCTGTGAAAAACTGTTCCCTTTAGCTGGTATTAATTGAAGCTTTGTGAAGATAAGCACAAATCTTGATTAATTATTTTTCTCTTTGTCACAAGTCTGTAAAAAAAACACACTGAATTCTGGATCTTTATTCTTAATATCTTAAAAACAGACAAAATAAAAAAGAAAAACACCAAAGGAATATACCTAGTAATTCATTCTTATTAGTAGTACTAACCATGTTCTACTGTAGCAGTTGCGCCTACTATCCGTTTCTGAAATTTGATTCCACTGAATAAGTAGAATGGACAGCTGAGACACAGTAGGGAATTTAGTGTTGCCAACCAGAAATAGGTTTCTAGGCAAGTTTAATTACATTTTCTTCAAAAAATTAACAGTGCTAGGGCCAGAAAATCTGTCACCCTTAAAAGGGCTAAATGTGGACCCAGACCTACTTGGGTGTATTTTTTCTTCCGTACTGCTCATGCAAAAGGGTATGTGCATTTAAAGTGTCTTGTGCATCAAGTTTGCCATTAACACAAGTTAAGTGCTCTTCAAGGGGATGTGACCACTGCTGTTAGTCATTAAGCAGCATTACAGGTATGTCAGGTTTAACAAACAGCTGCAATGGATCTACCACAGGGCAATGAACAGGTGCCCAGATTCATCTTGATATCATAGTCTTAGAGATTGGAAGCCACAAGGTAGTGTTTTACTCCAGATGTACTGGCTGTCAGTCTTCCCCAACAAACACCCCTCCCTCCCTTACTGGGATAACACACCGATAGAAGGCATTGATAAAAGAGGTCTATGCTAGGAATGAGATACCATGGACCTGAACCCAGTGCAGAAAAAACGTTATAGTCTCTCTGTCTGATCATGATTAGTGATATCACCCACAATTCCCATTCAACAATACCAGGCTGGCTTCATTTACATATTTGCCATTGCTTCGATACTCACATACATCACAAACTGCTATTAAGAACTGCTATTCCACCATGGTAGCCTTCTCAAACAAGCATATTTGGACACATTCAGGAGCATATTTATCTCTATTGCAGGAGAAGTTTGCTAGGAATCAATGTCTGTAGCAGAAAACTGTAGGATGCCCCTTTGAGTACTGGTGGCAGAGTCAACTGGAGGAGCATACGCTGGTGATCATGGGCTCTACTCCCACAAAGCAAGTGACCCTGGAGGGTCTGAAATCATTGTAGGCAACACTATGCACATGCCCAATCAGTCCTTTCCTTATGGACCTCTATTTATCTACAATATCTCCTACCTCAAAAGCATTAATATGCCTCAAAAGCATCCCTGATATCATGACCATTTGCCTTTCTGCCTTTAGTATTGCAGAATCACAGAAGATCCTGGTTGCTCGATGATATCACCGACATCCAATGCCCCCTCCCTGCCTTAGGTCCACCAAACCTCTCCATACACACCAAAAACTGCATAGGTAAAAAATACATTGTATTATTACACTTGATACTCCTACCCGCCAGCACACTCCCAGGTACATACAAGAATGTAATTGTTGGCGTACAGGCACAATTTTCACATGTGAGGCTCCAGCCTAGTCTGGAAACGGTTAGTGTGCTAATTCCCTGGAGGGCAAGATTTTACATCAATTTGCTTCAGAGAATGCTGTGTTGGAGTTAGCACATTGAATGCATAGGAGAATGGCTAACTAAAAGAAAACAGAGTTGATATAAATGGATCATACTTGGTTTGGTGCAGAGATCAGTGCTGGGACTTCAACTATCTATAATCTATATAAGTCACTTGGATGAAGGGACCAACTGTACCCTAGCAAAATTTGTTGATGATACAAAAATAGGTGGGTTAGCAAGTTGTGAGGAGGACACAGAGCCTTCAAAGGGATTTGGATAGTTAAGCAATGGAAGCTGAAACAATATTATGTGGGAAAATATGAAGTTATCCACTTTGGAAGGAAGAATGAAAAAGCAATTTTTTATTTAAATAGAATGAGACAACAAAAGTGTAAAGGGATTGGTGGGTCCTTGTACATGAAAAGCAAAACATTGGCATCAAGGTACAGCAAATAATTAGAAAGGCTACTGGAATGTTGGCCTTTATTTCAAGGATGTGGAATTTTAAAGTGGGAGGTTTTGATGTAACCCTACACAGCACTGGTGTGAGCACACCTGGAAGACTGTATATAGTCTTGGCCTTCACATTTAAGGGAACAGTTTTTCACAGCAGATGTTATGGCAATAGTTTTAATAATGCAATACAAGATGAATCCCGCAAATTTAAGGAAGAATGTGTTTGATTTGGTGGCCGTGCAGAGAAAGTCCATTAGTTTGATTCCTGGATTGATAGAGTTGGTGAGTAAAGAAAGGTTAATCAAGTTGGACTTATTCTCACTGGAAGGGTACTGAAGAATGAGAAGTGATCTTGTTGAAAGATATGATTCTAGGAGGGATTAAAAGGGTAGATGGTGAGAGGTTGTTATTCCTAGTATGGGTACATAGAACTAGAAGGCGTACCTAGAACAAGGAGGCATAGTTTCAGAAAAAGAGGTTACTTATTTCAGACAGTGGGTTGTGAATCTTTGTGACTTTTGACCCCAGAGAATTGCAAAGGCCATGCCAATAAATGATAGACATTCAGACTAAAAGGGGGCCAAGGGATATGGGGAAAATCCAGGAAAGTGGCACCAAGGTTAAGATTGGATCAGCCATGATCTTATTGAATAGAGGAACAATGGGCTCAAAAGGTAAACAGGTCTCTTCCTGCTCTTGTTTCTTATGTTCTTATTTATGAGTATTGAATGGTGCAGCCTTCGGGTAAAGGCTGTGCAGATGCATATGGACATGCCTAGGGCATTGTCCATCTTGCCAGACTGACAGCAAATGTTTGTCAAACAGCATGAGGGAGTCACAAGGTCACAAGACAAGGGAGCAGAAGTAGGCCATTCGGCCCATTGAGTCTTCTTCAAAGAAAAGAAAGGGAAAAAGAAAAAGAAAAAAAATGAGAAATGGGGGAAAAAAGTCTGCTCCATGAGCTAAAGGAAAAAAAACTATTCCTTTCTAGCCCCAATTTCCGGCCTTATCCCCATATCCCTTGATACCTTGACTAATTAGATACCTATCTATCTCCTCCTTAAACGCCTCCAATGATCGGGCTTCCACTGCTGTACATGGCAAAGAATTCCATAAATTCACTACCCTCTGGCTAAAGAAATTTCTCCTCATCTCTGTTTTAAACCTGTACCCTCTAATTCTAAGATTGTGTCCTCTGGTCTTGGACTCACCCACCAAGGGAAACAGCTTAACCACATCTACTCTGTCCAGTCCTTTCAACATTCTAAATGTTTCTATGAGGTCCCCTCTCATTCTTTGGTACTCCAGTGAGTACAGTCCAAGAGCCGACAAACGCTCATCACATGTAAGCCCTTTCATTCTAGGAATCATCCTTGTAAATCTCCTCTGAACCCTCTCCAACATCAGCACATCCTTCCTAAGATATGGGGCCCAAAACTGCACACAGTATTCCAAATGAGGCCTCACTAGTGCCCCGTAGAGCGTCATCAACACCTCCCTACTTTTATACACTATACCTCTCAAAATGAATGCCAACATAGCATTCGCTTTCCTTACTGCCAATCCGACCTGGTGGTTAACCTTTAGGGTATCCTGCACGAGTACCCCCAAGTCCCTTTGTACTTCTGTACTTTGAATTTTCTCCCCATCTAGATAATAATCTGCTCGTTTATTTCTGTTTCCAAAGTGTACAATGGCACATTTCTCAACATTGAATCTCGTCTGCCATTTCCTTGCCCATTCTCCCAAACTATCTGCAACCTTCCTGTCTCCTCCACCTATCTTGGAGTCGTCTGCAAAATTAGCCACAAAACCATTTACTAAATCATCCAAATTGTTAATGTACAAAGTAAAAAGAAGCAGTCCCAACACCGACCCCTGCGGAACACCACTAGTAACCGGTAGCCAACCAGAACACCCACTGTCAATGATACCTTCCATTAATAATTGATTGAGTGTAGCATTGGATTTCTCCTGTTATGAGATATACATGGGCAATTTTCCACATTGTCAGGTAGATGTCAGTATTGTAATTGAACAGTAACAACTGGACTACAGCTGCAGCAAATTCTGGAGTGTAAGCCATCAGTTTACCAGCCTCTATATTGTCTAGTTTCAAAGCTTTTGTTGCATCCAGGGTTCACTGAATGTGAAGTGAATCAATGGTGAGAATCTCAGGAGGAAGCCAAGATGAATTATCTGCATTTTACCACCTTAAAAGGCAAAAAAATAGAAATTGCATTTCTAAAAATACAATACAAAAATAGAAAAAGGAAATAGTATTCTATTTTGATTTTTTCTATCTCTAATTATGTGAATGTGCAAAGTACGGAATAGAAGAAAAACTGCCACAAGTAAAGTGCTGAATCGTAGATCATACAGCACAGAAAGACACCTTCAGCCCACCAAGCTGGCATTGACTAGCAAGTGCCAATTTACGCTAATTCTATTTTATTCTGCCCACATTCCCATGAATTCCCCTCCAGATTTTACCACTCACCACATACTAGTGGCAGTTTACTGTGACCAACTAACCCACCAACCTACATCTTTGACAAATGGGAGGAAACCAGTGCACCCAGAAGAAACCCATGCAATCACAGAGAGAACATGCACACTCCACACTGACAGCACCAGAGGTCAGGATTGAAATTGGGTCACTGGAGCTGTGAGGAAGCAATCCTATCAGCTGTAATGGTGTGTGCCACAAGGAGACCACGTTTGGTTTTCTACAGTAATCAAGCAAGATATTTTTATTTTAAAAATATACTTGTATTAACTGGTATCTCCCAGAAAGTATTCCAAAACTTAAGGATTTTTCATTGCCTGACATTCTGAAGAATCAAAATAGGCAATTTGCTGATGTGTAATATTTCTAAAATATTTGTAACTTCACAGATTTTGATTTTTAATCATCTTTACAAGGATGTAAATTTCCCAAAGTCAACCACACAGCAGGACAGGAGAATTGAAAATCAGCACTTTCCTTGTTAGAGTGTAATTGAGGCATTTGCAGTGACTAGCATTTGTTTTGTTACCATGATGTGATTCATTCATAACCTCAATAAAGAGAATAATCATGACAGGCATGATTAAGAAGCAGTCAATATTAGAACTCAAGACTGCTACATATGTCTTTCTCCATTGCTTACTGCAGCACATAAATCAATATGTCAGTATAACATTGTGCAAACAGAAACAAATCAATCCAGGAATTAGAAATTGCAATATAAAGAACTTGACTTGATTGAGATGTAATAATATGAATGGGGCATAAATTTTAAAAAGGCAGCGGGTTAATGCTGCAGAGTGCAGACTGTGTAGCCACTAACTTCAAATGGTACTCCACAGTGCCACTAGTGGAGGTCCATTTATATATAAATTGGAAATAGGGAAGGTGCTTTGGTGCAAGTCGTATCACTGAGCTCAGAAATTTTTAATTTCTAGCAAGTTCTGAAGATTTTAACTTCAGGGCAATGTCAATATTTTTCCCCCATCAGTTTCTTGCCTGCAGCCAGCCTGATTGACAAGTATTTCATCATTGGGTAAGTAACAATCTACTGACTCATAACTTCCATATTTTGCTAATGCCAAGTAAAAAATGAGCTTCCAGACACTTAACTTCTATTGTCAAACTTAATGGAAATGCCTTCACTTGGTTCGACTATTATTATTTAAAACATTGCCACCAATATTTTCTTTCTTCTCGCAATGTCACATTGATGCTGGATCCATTATCGCCAACTCTTTCATTTCATCTTCCTCTTTGCAAACTATTACATCTTTAGATGATATTGCAAGTATATACTGATTAGAAGTGAGACTAATGGGATTGCTTTGCAGGAAGCAGGCATGGACTTGAATGGCCTCCTTCTGCGTCATAATAAATAAGAAATATCCAATTCAACCTCTCCATCACCTTTCTTGCCTCCTCTGTTGCCTCTGTAGAAAAACATTTTGTCTTGTTCTTCAGCTTATCTGATTGGTTGATACCAACATCCAATTACATTAAACAAAACCTAGCTAAAGTAGTCAAGAAGTAACAAAACTGCTTTCATAGAGTCAGAGAGTTGTACAGCACACAAACAGGCCCTTCAGCCCACCAAGTCGACTACTGTACTTATCTACATGTCTCATTTGGTCTGTAGGCCTCTACCCCCTGGTGCTTCAATTGCTTGTTTATATATTTCTTAAATGTTGAGAGTACCTGTCTTCACCACCTTCTCAAGTAGCACATTACAGATTCCAACAATTCTGTGTGAAAAATTTCCCCCTCAGATCCGCTCTAAATCTCCTATCTCTCACCTTATACCTATGCCTTCTTATTTTAGATACCATCATCAAAGGAAAATATATAAAATATATTCTTACTCTCTACCCCATACAAAATTATCGGGGGGGGGGTGGGGAGGGAAGTAATTCTGTATCTCTCTATCAGGTCACCCCTCAGTCTCTCCTGCTCCAGGAAAAACAAGCCCAGGCTATCCAGTCTCTCCTTAGAACAGTAATGTTCCAGTCCTGGTAACATCCTGGTGAAACTCCGCTGCACCCTCTCCAGTGCAGTGCTAAGTTTTCTTTTACTTCATTTCCCAGTTGCCCATCTTCAATTCTTCTCAAAAATCTTAACAAAATGGAAAATTCCCTGATAATTACAAGGGGGCATAATGTTTTCACAGATGCTGGAGAGTTTGCTAGGTCCTGGAATGACCCTCTGGGTTAGAAAATGGATTGTGAAAGCTTATTTTAAATTGTTAGGAACTAAAGTGGTTTACTCCAGCTAGAACCTAAAAAACTTACACCAACATAACATATTGCATCGCTAAAGATTTGGATAAAGTAAATAAATTTGAGGTTAAGTGATTATTAATTGGGCAAAGCTCAGTATTACTTTTGTGTGCATGATCCTCACAGGTCAATGCCTTTACACAGTAGTTAAATGTTATTGATGAAACTAGCTAATTCATGGCTTAAAAGGAAATGGACAACTATGGTGGATTTAAACTTGTCTGAAGAAACTCAAGTCCTGCAAATGCATATTATGGATTTTTATAGGATGATTTGAGGGCAATCACAACACCAAACTGTTTGATTTTTTACAATTCTCTGCCTTTTGAAAGGTGTGAGATGACACTTTTTCATTAACTATTGTGAGTTGTTGCCTTCCAATTTCATTTTACCTCTCCTGAAGATTAATCTGTTTTAACATTCTTGGTGTCTTTAAAATTAAGTTGGTGCAATATGATTTAATGCTTGAAAAATAATGAGAAAAACAGAAGTGTCTAGCAGTGATTAAAGCAACAGTAGTTTTCCCACCATTCTTGTCGTGTGTACCATTTTCTCAGAGAAAAATAACCATCCATGTTTCTATTTTAAGTGCAGCTGATCATTTTGGAGTTTCTTCACCAAATCTTCAGCTGAAATGGAATTCTTGATGCTGATTGTATGCTGTAAAATGATTTATTACAGTTCCAAATTTCATATTCAGTAATCTGTTACCATGTTTAACCCCATCTACTGGACAATAATGAGAACACCAAAAAAAGCATAATCATTGAGTATGTATTGATCCAGAGGTTTGCCTTCCAAATGTTACTCATGCCTTTGAAACTTTAAACTGCTACTAAAAATATTAACATAAAACAACATCTAGAAAGCTCACTTTTCCATTTACCTGATCTCCTGGAAGATTTAACTGTGAGAGTTTTGGTTTAACTATTTAATAAGGATAGTTATCCATTTGATTGTAATGTGCTTGTTCAATTTCCATCCATTAATTAGGAAAAGGCCATATTTAATCTGGTGCAGCAAAGAAATATTTTGGGAGTTAAATTTTTATAGATTTCTTCTTTACCATAACAAGCCAAAATCCCGTCTACAACCTCTCAATCAGAGTTACAGTGAATGAAAGAAAAAAGGGTTGAAGGAATTATTTAATGTTTTGCAGCATTTTCCTATGCCTCTTATGAGGATTTGAAGGCACTTAGCATATATTGGCTTACTTTGATCTTGCACATAGGTAAAAACAGTAGCTATCTTATGCATGGCAGGACCTTGCAGAGAATAAGGAAAGGAAGACCGAATGAATCAATTTTTAGTATCTTGGCCAATATTTAACCAGCATCGCTAGAACAGATCATCTGGCCATCTGTTTATCACATTGTTATCTGTGGGAGCTTGCTGTGTCCAAAATTAGTTGCCTTGTTTACCACAATCAATAATGATCACACCACAAGTACTTTGTTGGCTTTGGGACTTCAAGAGCTTGTAAGAGGAACTACATGAATGCCAGGTTTTATTTTAATGGTTTTAGCCAAGGGAAGAAATAGGTTGAACTTAATAAAAACTTTTCTCTTTCCATCTGAATATCTACCTAAATCATTGCAATAAACAGGTAGAATCCTACCTGAACATCTCATCCAAATATTAGCACCTCTGACAGTACCAACTGTTCTGGGTTATTAACCAAACCTACATACTCAAGCTCTGCAGGTCAAGTTGAACACACAATTGTTTGAATCAAATTTGAGGATGTTGCTAAATAAGATTGAAAGACTACAAGGTTCAAAAGAGCAGAAATACCAATAAGTTGCTTCATTTTCATGTCTGTCTAAATCAGTTAAAAAATAAAAACATAACTTTAAATCATATTCAAGGCATATTTTAAAATATGAAATTACTTCAATTGAAATGTACAATTAAAATTATGTTCAATATGTTCCAAATTGTATTATAGCATGCCCTGGAAGGTAATGCACAATGCTGCAATACAAAGTCAAGAGGAATCCTTTTTCAAACATGCACTGCCTTAGCATAGCCCAATCAGACAACAGAATCTAACAAAAATTCAGATATGTTCTAGTTTTCCCATACAGCCAGATACTACACAGAACACTGAGATAAATGGCCAATCAGCATTTGTCTGGTGTTATTGGTTGGGTGAATAATATTAGTTATGGCATCAGCAGAACTTACCATTTAACCTTGAACAGTGCCATGGGATCTATAATGTCCATTTCAGTTTCAGAAGCCAAAGTTTAACATCTCTCCCAAAGGACTACTTCTGGTAATGCAGTAACCCCTTAGTATTGGCCCGAAATATCAGCCTAGATATCTGTGGCTGTTGGAAATTAATATTATTGAACAAAAAAATTACCTGCAAAGCGCAGTTGAATTTCTGGTATACTACCAATGGGATAGGCTCTTTACCAGTGCTAAAATTTGCTAAGTTACCCTATAAATGCAACATCCTATAAAAATAGCATCTATCTGCAATTGGAGCCTTAGAAGGATGGGTCAGAGCGCCGTTCTCTTTTGGAAATATTTAACAATTGAGGAAGAATTTTAAATAGTTCTAAAGAACGAGTAAGGATAGGAGAATCCTGAACACAACTGACAATTCTCACAGAGCAGAGGGCCAGAAGGTCTGAGGGTCAGGTTATATTAGAAAACAGGTAGAAAATTGTAACCAAAACATGGGGAGATTAAAGCTAGGTAAAAAAGAAATACTGGGAATATTTAAGCAGAGTTTAGGGATCATTCAAAGGGAAGGCAGATGGCCAAAACAGAAAGTTAGTGAAGGAATCAGAGCATAAGTTAGGGAGGTATGGAACATAACCAGTAAAGTTAAGAACATAGCAGGGAGGTAAAAAAAAATGTACATCACCATTGATGTGTAAACAAAAACTTTCCTATCGGGCCCAGTGCAGGAAAATAGATCAGGCATGGATCATTGGAAGTGACTTCCAGGTGTGCTTTGCTTGCACTTGCACACTGCTACAAGTCTGAGCATCACCATGTCATACAACAGATGCATTGAGCATCCAAAAAAAACTTTGTGCTTAGAAATTTGCATGATTTCCTCTCAACTTTTCTTAACAAAATTTTCATCAAAATTTAATTGTAAATTCCTAGGCCAACTTTTCCCAGATCAAATCATACCCAGGTCACACTAAAGAAGTGACTTTAATCTTACCTCCTAGTGCAAATTGATTGGTGAGAGGGAAGTTACAGGCATCTGAGAGACAGGTGCTACAATACCATTTTCTTCCCACAGTTTTTTTTAATATTTTAATCTACTCTTAAAACAGTTAGCAAAAGTACCCATTGGGATTCATCTTTAAACAAATCGAATGGAACAGGCTCCATGGATGCTGTTTTTTTTAATTATAAGTAAAAATCAAAACACTGCAGTGCTGGAAGTCTGAAATAAAAACAAAAAACGCTAAAAACACACAACAGTCGGGCAGCATCTGTGGAAATAGAAACAGAGTTAACACTTCAGGTTGAAGAGCCTTCATCAGAGCTCTGTTTCTCTTTCCAAAAGCTGCTATTCTATTATTATCACAATCACTAAACTGACTAATAGAAAGCTGCATTTTCTATTATTATGGCTATTTTTTAAACCATTGACCTGAATTAGGAAACCATTTTGGTAGTGCCATCAGCTGAACCTGCAGGATATACTTTGATAAGGTTGAACACACCCCCCTGAACCAATACTTCATTTCCGTCATTCAACTAAGAGAGCCTTCCCTCATCTCATTCCACTTTTACCTCGTCTGACAAAGCTAGCCTCCAATAGCTTCTCTTCAGTTCCACACCATTACCTCCATCATGCTTCCCTTTCCTAGTTCTCCCACAATCAAACACTGACAAGTTGCACAGATCTTTTGATCATTTCTTCATGCACCAGCAGAATTCTTGCAAAATTTCTAACAATCACAATCCTCATGGCTTCATTATAGCTTTGGTCCAAGCATGGGCAAAAGAACTGAATTCCAGAAGTGAAATGTTTTACCCAGCCATCAAGTCAGCATGTCAGAAAATGGAAGTCTTTGGAGATTTAAAAACTCTTCAATGGTTGCAGTCATTCCTAACACAAACAAAGGTGGTTATGGTGTTAGAATTCAGTCATTTGAGCTCCAGAAAATTGCTGCTGGGTTCCTGAAGCCTGTGGCCAAGGCACTACCATATTTAGCTGCTTTGACAAAGGTCTTCCCTCCACCATAAAGTCAGATGTTGTGGTGCTTAATATTGTTTTTGTTTCCATTGAATTTTCAGGAAATAAAAACAGTCTGTGCTAGCATGCAGCAAAACATGAACACATCCAGACATGCACTGATGACTGTCCCACACGATGATCTCTGCAACAAGAGGGATTCTAATCATCTTCACTTGACATTAAGTGGCATCACCGTTATTGAAAAAAGGACACATGTTGGATATATGATAAATCAGAACTTAATCTGCAATTCTTGATGCCAGGTGCCACCACAGAGAACAGAAAAGTAGTCAACCACTGAATGAAACTTCTTGTTAATGTTAGATTTCTTCAGTCATTGTAGAGTAAAGATCCTACACCCACCACCAATCAAAGGGCATTGCAGCATCCGGCAACTCTACAATTAACATTCAAACTTTGAATCACTCCTCAATGATGTCACTATAGGGTTATAGATTCAAAACAGGCAAATTGAAAACAAACATAGCCCATCTCATGAAATCTAAGTTGTGCTTTAACTTAACATATTTGGAACAACAGGGAAATGACTTACCACAGTCACTAAACTGACTAGAGGAAGACATTTGTTTGTTTCTTGCAAGTAGCTCTAGAGAACAAAAACAAGAGTATTAATTTTGGGGAGGCAGTTAAAGTAAAAATTGCAGAGTATATTTTGAAAAATACCTTAGCTAGTTAATGAGTGGAATCTGCTTTCATTATAAGGAGGTAAATTAATGAATACTTAAGTGATCAGAACTCAAAGTTCAAACTTGCTCTGTGCACTTTTAAATTTCTAGTGGTGCTTTGCAATTTTTACCAGCAATTATTCTGATGGCAAATAATTTACTTAATTTTTACATTCATTGGTTTATGTTAATTGTTTAATTTTAATTAATATATTTTCTATTTACTTAATTTGGAAACTGTTTTAATTTGGCATAAGTGTAATATGAGCAATAAAATACAAACCTTACTGCAAGGTGACTTTGACATGGATTGCGATAATGAAAACATGGTATGGAAAATAAACATCACTGAATTGATAACATGATTTCCTTTTTTGTTAGGTTTATGTAAAAACTTCTTTTTAACATTTCTCTTGTCCTATCCATCAACCATGTGCCTAAGCCAGGGGTTAATAGCTCTAATCCTTGGGGATTTCTAATCATCCAGATTTTGATGCAAACAGCAAATAATTGATTTTTAATTAAAAACTACTAATTTACATTGCACATACAATTCTCACCTGCTCTCGTCTTCAATGAAAGTAAGTGTTTGCAGTGTATATTCTTAAGTACTCCTTGGATTAAAAACTTGGGACTACTGACTGTTACTATAGACCAAAAGTAAGATGCCCTGTCTTAAGCAAAGACATAACATGCCACTTGGAAAGTCTCATTATTTGGCCTTCAATCTCACATTTAAGTTCTTTGGCATCTCTGTTCTTTGCTTGCTATCAGCTTGAGTACCACCATTTTCTCCAAGCAAGGCACCAGAACAAAATCAGCAAGTCACATGGTATAGATATTATTTATGTTGTTAAAAGCATAACAAAAACTTAATCTATCAATGCATTGCACACTCTTTTCAAAGCTAAATATTAATTTAAAAGGAATTTTTTTTTTAAACAGGGCTCAACAGAGTGAATGCAGACAGGGTGTTTCTCCTGGTTGAGGAGTCTATAAACTGGAATCTCAGAATGAGCGGTTGGCCATTTAGGACTGAGATGAGGAGACATTTTTTCACCCAGAGGGTAGTGAATCTTTGGAATTTGCTACCCAGAAGGACTGTGGAGGCTTTGTCATTGAGTTCATTCAGAATAGATATAGGTGTCTGGATATTAAGGGAATTGGGGTATATGTGGATAGCGCAGGGAAATGGAACTGAGGTAGAAGATCATGATAAATGGTGGAACAGGTACAAAGAGCTAGATTACCTACTTCTGCTCCTAATTCTTATGTTCCTAAAATATAGCACAATACATACCATTTGTGGACAACAAGCATGTGCAATAAATCAAATTCTATGAAATGTATCACTTATGCTTAAAATATATTATTATGGTCATGTGCATACCTCTCTATATTTCAATATTCTTCAACAAATATATTCCCTGAATATATTTCTTGTTTATATATTTTACGTATTTTTCAGTTTTTAAGTTTATATTTAACATTTTATTTCTTTATTAGATACCATGGTAATTCCAACAATGCAGACATGTTTGTGTCCAAGTCCCTGCAGTGAATTAAAACAAAGTGCAAACATTGTCTCTTAATTAACACTCTTACCATTGAATATGTTTACTTGTCTATACTTCTTTTCCTATTATATTTATTTAATTTTATTTCTTACTATTGTATATACTTTTTTTTTCCTCTAGTGTCTATATTTGCTCATCACTGTATGGCTTATCTATTTGGTGTGTTAATATTGCATAAAGTCATATTAAATTACATTTATCGTTCAGTATTAAATGCATTTATTTTTCTCTGGAACATATATTTTTAACCAACGTCTATGTTTACATGTCCCAAATCCCTTTATACATGGTTACATTGAGCTCAAATGTTGTCCAGTATAAAATATTATCTCCTATGTATTGTTAACCAGTGTGTACATTTGGTCACCTCCAACCATAAAACAATACAACATAATACAGGCCCTTCGGCCCATCATGTTGTGCCAACCTTTAAACCACGCCTAAGACTATCTAACCCCTTCCTCCCACATATCCCTCTATTATAAATTCCTCCATATGCTTATCTAACAATCTCTTGAACTTGACCAATGTACCTGCCTCCACCACTACCCTAGGCAGCGCATTCCATGCCCCAACCACTCTCTGGGTAAAAAAACCTCCCTCTGATATCTCCTTTGAACTTCCCACTCATTACTTTAAAGCCATACCTCTTGTATTGATCATTGATGCCCTGGGAAAGAGGCGCTGGCTGTCTACTCTATCTATTCCTCTTAATATTTTATATACCTCTATCATGTCTCCCCTCATCCTCCTCCTCTCCAAAGAGTAAAGCCCTAGCTCCCTTAGTCTCTCCTCATTATCCATACTCTCCAAACCAGGCAGCATCCTGGTAAATCTCCTCTGCACCCTTTCCAATGCTTCCACATCCTTCCTATAATGAGGTGACCAGAACTGGTCACAGTACTCCAAGTGTGGTCTAACCAGAGTTTTGTAGAGCTGCATCATTACCTCGTGGCTCTTAAACCCGATCCCACGACTTATGAAAGCTGACATCCCATAAGCTTTCTTAACTACCCTATCCACCTGTGAGGCAACTTTCTGTAATCTGTGGAATATGAACCCCCAGATCCCTCTGCTCCTCCACACTACCCAGAATCCTGCCATTAACCTGGTACTCTGCCTTGGAGTTTGTCCTTCCAAAGTGTACCACCTCACACTTCTCTGGATTGAACTCCATCTGCCACTTCTCAGCCCAGCTCTGCATCTTATCAATATCCCTCTGCAATCTTCAACAGTCCTCCACACTATCCACAACACCACCAACCTTTGTGTCATCTGCAAACTTGCTAACCCACCCTCCTACCCCCTCATCCAAGTCATTAATAAATATTACGAAAAGTAGAGGTCCCAGAACCAATCCTTGTGGGACACCGCTAGTCACAGCCCTCCAATCTGAATGCACTCCCTCCACCACAACCCTCTGCTTTCTACAGGCAAGCCAATTCTGAATCCACACGGCTAAGCCTCCCTGGATCCCATGCCCTCTGACCTTCTGAAGAAGCCTATCATGTGGAACCTTGTCAAACGCCTTACTGAAATCCATGTAGACCACATCTACTGCACTACCCTCATCAATCTGCCTGGTCACCTCCTCAAAGGATCTTATCAAGCTTGTGAGACATGAGCTTCCCTTCACAAAGCTATGCTGGCTGTCCCATATCAGTCCATGATTCTCTAAATGCTCATAGATACTACCTCTAAGAATCCTTTCCAACAGCTTGTCCACCACAGATGTAAGGCTCACTGGTTTGTAATTCCCTGGACGATCCCTACTACCTTTTTTGAATAAAGGGACAATATTTGCCACCCTCCAATCCTCCGGTACCATTCCCGTGGACAACGAGGACTCAAAGATCCTAGCCAACGGTTCAACAATCTCCTCCTTCACCTCGGGGAGCAGCCTGGGGAATATTCCATCAGGCCCCAGGGAATTATCTGTCCTAATATTTTCTAACAGCTCCAACACATCCCCTCTCTTGATATCTACATGCTCTCGAACATTAACCTTACCAACACTGTCCTCAGCGTCATCAAGGCCCCTCTCCTTGGTGAATACTGAAGAGAAGTATTCATTGAGAACCTCACCCACTTCCACAGCTTCCAGGCACATCTTCCCACCTTTGTCTCTAATCGGTCCTACCTTTACTCTCGTCATCCTTCTGCTCTTCACATAAGTGAAAAAGCCTTGGGATTTTCCTTAACCCTACTCACCAAGGCCTTTTCATGTCCCCTTCTTGCTCTCCTCAGCCCCTTCTTAAGTTCCTTCCTTGCTACCCTATATTCCTCATTAGCCCTGTCTGATCCTTACTGCCTAAACTTTATGTATACATTCATGTAGTTCTCTTTGGTAATTTACCTCCACTCTTTTGCATTATATATATTTAACTTTTTCTAGTGTACAATTGTTTACTAGTGTGTATAATTATCTCCATCAGATATTGTTAACCATTGTATATAGTTATTGACCTGTAGAACTTATATTTCTTGTTGTACAGATTTATTCACTTCAAGAGTATATATTGTTCACGCATGAAAACATATATTTGCCTCTAGAGTACATCTGGCTTGCCATTGCATAAATTTACTTAGCTCTATTGTATAAGTTATTTGCCAGTGTTAATGTATACTTACAGAAGGAAAAAAGAAATAGGAGCAGGGGTAGGCAATATGACTCATGAGCCTGCTGGGATGAGTGCAGCATCAACACCTCTCAGGAAGCTAAATACCATTCCAGGATAAAGCTGACCACTTAACTGGCACTTCATCAATCACCCTAAACATTTATTTCCTATACCACTGGCACATAGCATCTATAGTGTGTACAATCTCCAAAATGAACTGCAGTTATTTGCCCACGTAATTTCCCAAACCTGTGACCTCTACCACCAAGGACAGGGGCAGCCTGGGTATACACCATCCTGGTTTGGAAATATATTACCAGCCCTTCAGCATCATTGGAATCTTGAACCCTGGAAGTCCCTGCCTAACAGCACTGTGGGAGTTCCTTCGCCAGAAGGGCAGCAGCAATTTAGATGAGGCATCACCACCATCATAAGGTTATTAGGATTGGGCAATAAATGCAGGCAGAATCTGAAAATGAACATATTTCATCATATGAAAAAGACTGTGATAAGTACAGTCCCAGTCTGCTCAACCTTCACAAGAGAAAGCGTTCACCCCAGAAATCAACCTAATGAACCTTTTTTCAACCGCCTCCAATGCCAGTGTGGTCGCTCCTCAAATCAGATAACCAAAAGTGTAGAGTTTGCCAGGTGTTGCCTGACCAACGGACCTATTTACATTCAGTGCAGCTATTGCTTGTCCATATTTAGGTTCGTTCTCTGCAATGTGGATAGTTTCTCCCGGTGTAATTGCTCCATTGTAGTCATTGCTTACCGTTGTATGGGTTAATTCCCCTCCAGTGTTGGTATCACTTGCCAATATTTGGGCTATTTATGGGCACTTGGTGCCGAGTGCTGATGGTTTTCTGTTTGACTTCCACCGGTGCCCAGATTAGGTGCCGGTGGGTGCACCGTCCGTCGCCGCCGCCGCTCCCCGGAAGTGCCGGCCGTTGGGCGCGGTGTACAATCCAAGCGTCGCGTCTCCGTGGCAACGGTCGTCACGCGCTCTGGGCTCGGCGCTCTTGATTACCGTGTCTGCAGTCACTTGTTCACCCTCCTCCTCCTCCTCACCCCCCAGCCTTCCTCTGAACACTCTCTTGAATTGTCTTTACTTCGGTTAATTACTGCAAGCTACTGCATCGTAATTATTTAAAATGCAACAGTATTTTAATTAATGCTTGGAAATGTTAAAATATTGGATCTAGCGGCTCTGGATACCGATGGATCCTCGGGGAATCGTAAGCAGAGTCAGGAGCGCGGCAGCGCAATTGGCTCAACTGCACCCGAGGGCAGGGGAAATCGAAGGAGCACTGGTAATAGGGGATTCAATCATAGTGTATGTGTGTGTCTGGGAGGGAGGGGGAGAGAGAGAGGGAGGGGGAGAGAGAGAGGGAGGGGGAGAGAGAGAGGGAGAGGGAGAGAGAGAGAGGGAGAGGGAGAGGCGGGCCATATACATATCTCCAGATTGATATGTTATCTTCTTGGGGCTAGGATCAGGGATACCCTTGAATTACTGCAAAGCATCCTGAAACGGAGGGTAAATAACCAGAAGTCGTGATCACAAAAATAGCAAAAACATTGTAAGGTGACGTCCTCTGAGCGGGTTGTAGGGAGCTAGGAAAAAGATTAGAACCTCAATGGAATGAGGTCAGTCACTGGCTACCTTTGACTTAAAATTTTAATCATTTCTCTTTCCACATGTGCTACCAGATCTGAGCAGTTCCACTATTTTTATTAATATCTCAAAAAATTGACAAACTTCAATAAAGATCATATTAAAATGCTAGGTAGAAGATAACGTTGTTTTCTAAAACACAAGATGTAACCAACATTATGCTACAGGGTACTTTGGTAAGGCTTGCTCGCTACTTTTGGAAATTACTCGGTCATGGACATTGAAGGACTATCAACATTTTCATAAAATACAATATTTGGGTGAATAACAGAATACAACTACATTAATGAAGCAAACAGGAATGATTCAATTATAGTTTACATGAACCAAGTTTAATTTGTCTCAATTTCAAACAAATCAGAAAACTGCTCATGAAGCTCCATGTAGAAAAGTGGCACTTAATAGTGGAGTTGAGCAGACAAGTTGAAAGGAGTGGTGAAAATTATTAATTTGTGGTTAGTTAGCATTAACCACCTATCAGAATGTTAAAATACTTTCTCTTCACAAAAGCATTTAGATGGGAATAGCTGACATTGATAGAGGAATAAAATTAGACACTTAAGCTGTCACAAAATGCAGAAATAAGTTGATTAAAGATTTGCCTTTATTGAATATCAAATACAAGGGCAGAGATGTAATGCTTCAGCTTTAGAAAACACAAGATCAGCTGCAGCTGAAGCACTGTGCATAGTTTTGGCCATTGCATGGGAGGATATGATTGTATTAGACTGGGTGTGGAGGACATTAATTATGAGAAAATGGTTATGCTAATGATGTTTACTTTGGAATAAATGAGGCAAAGGGCAAATTTAATGAAGTATATAAAAAGGGAAAAAAAACAGGCAGAAGTTATTTCCCTAAACAGAGAGGTCAATAACCAAGGAACACATATTGCTTTGAGAATCATTTTTGTGTCCACCCATAGGTTGATGGAGGCAGAAGCCCTGATCACATTTAAAAACCCGGATGAGTATGAAGTGCATAACTTACAAGATGCAGACTGCAAACTGAAAAGATGGATTAGCCCAACAATTTTGTTTTTGCATGTACCAAATGGATGCAAATCTCCCTAATTCTATGAAATCAATCCACCCAAAAGTAACCTTAAAATTCTAATATGTCACCTTCCTAATTGAAAGTTGTCAAGTTCTGCAGGAATTACTGAAGTGAAAATTAGATACAGATGGAGCATAAAGTCAAACCTTAAATGATGTCCTAAAAACCTTAACCTAACAAATAGCTGGTCTGCTGGGAGGAGGGGATGAAAACGAGTTGTGTTCTGGTTATAGCTCTGCCATTCATACTAATTATGGATGATGGATTTTCAGCAACCTATCTGGATCAAATTTACCCATTTCTTAAAGTGACTCCCTGTTAAGTGGCTCCTTGCTTTAGCCATGTTTCTCTTAAAACTTTTAGCTTATTTTTTCCCTCTAGTATGAAAGGAAGCCTCTCTCCAGTCATGCTAAATTTCAAATTTTCTGTGAACTGATTAATTGGTCTGGCAATGAATGTAAGCACATATTTTTATATATAAAATTCACACATGTACACACAAATGCTATATTACTTGGTCTTACCACTGGAACCGGAGAATGGTTTGATGGGAAGGAGGAGGTTGGGAACAACTCCTACAAACTATGAAGTAACAAGGTTTAGGAAATTGAGACATCCATAATCAGATTGGAAGCAATCATTCTGATGCAAAGACACACCTCAAAGATGGTATCTTCAATTGTACAGCAGCTCATCAGTAGCAAATTGAAATGTCAGCTTGGATTAAGCAGTGAAGTGCATCAACCACAGACAAAATCATTTGATTCAAATGCAAGGACTCTATCAGTGAACTTCAGCTGATGCTCTTTGTAACAAGACAGCTACACAGAAAAGTCAGATCTAGACAAATTAGACCAAAGATTATAATTGAGACGACAATATATATTGAACAGGAAATTTACATGGTCATTGTTCAGCATGAATGGAATATCATTTAGGTGATTACTGACCATTTCCAAACTCTCCCTCAGATCAAAACAGTTAAAGCTACTTGAGTGCAAGAATGCACACTGAAGTCCTGTGATGAATCAACACAGACCCTTTTGATCTTGCGCCACAATATGGGTATAGTTAACAGCACTGCAAATATTTTGAGAATCCCCTCATCAACATAGTCCTTACATATTGCAGATAATTTAAAGTGACATAGTTGAAGATTAAAAGAAAGCTTTGGAAAAACTTTTCTTTCTAGGCAAGAATCTAGAAATGGGATTTATCCCAGATGATTAAAGAGCTTAAAAATTAGGATGATATTGGAATTATAACAAACCCTAGAATTTGGGGATGGACCAGTTGGGCCAATCAGGGTGCATGTGCAATACATTCTATGTGGTATGCATGTAGAATTGGAGAAGGAGTACAAAATGTACAAGCATCAGACAAGATTACAATGCATTCTCCAAACCCTCCCTTCCTACAGGACCTGTAGAAGAGATTGCAATCAAAAATTGGTAAATCTCTTCTAATCCACAGGATAATGGTGGGTTAAAAATACACCACATAACATTTATTCTTTCATATTTTTAGAAAAACCTTGTGTAAAAAAAAACAAATGGTGTTAAACCTGGACAAAAGACAAGTGCCAGAGGGCATGCAATTAAAAGCAGTGGCCTCATCAAGAGAAAAATTCTGCAACTGTGGAAGTATAAACAATAAAATGTATAAAATGCTTTGCTTATAGACATGTAAAAAAAAATTAAATGAACAGACCTTTGCAAATTTGGTTTCATTTCTAAAACAAGATTTATCAGATATTTGTGCAACAGTTTTACATTGCACCAACCATTTAACCATTGTCAAATTAGAAGAGCTGAATAAAAAGTTAAATTGTAATCAGTAGTTGACCAGTACTTCTTTCGAATTAAAAAAAAAGTAAATTTTATTGATGTTAAACTATGGTAGCTAGATAGTCTTTGACTTCTGCTGGAGCGAGTCTGCGAAATCCTGCCTCATCGCAAATTCCAACTTCTATATTATCTTCTGTCATCTGGCCTTCAAAGCTCTCCTATTTGTAAAGGAAATATTTCAGCCTGTAAGTATCATACTGCAAGCTCTATAAAAGTAATTTCAGATAAGCATTTATTAACAGTAGAAGTCAAGACATCTGACCTTTAGTGTTAAGATTGCTGTATGAATGGCATCTTCAAGTTCTAGATCTTCATTGTACCTACAGTCACAAAGTTCAATAAATGCCTTTTATCCTGATAGAATCTTTCATTGAACAATTTCTAAAGCTTAGAAAAAGATCAAATTGTTTTTAGAAAACAGATGTTCATGCTCGAATCCACAATATATTGTAGACCATTTAAAGATCACTTAAATAATTACTCCGCTAACATTCAGAATCAGATACCAGAATTCATCAAAAGTACCAGCAGATTTTCTACATTTTACTTAATAAGCAAAGCCAAGAAAAAAAATCTCCAAGCAAAAATGCATTATTTACCTTCCCTGAAAGCAATTGTAAACATGTAAGTGAAAACATATTTACACAGCAATGGGCTCGGATCAATTTGAAAAATAATTCACTTTTCACCCTACTAGTCTCAGCATCCAGCACGTTACCCTTTATCAATTCTGACAGCTGCAGCAATTACATCTTCCCCTCCCCACACCTTTTAGCTTTGCACAGGGACCACTCTCTCCATGGTTCACTCATCTGTCCCAACTACCCCTTCCCTGGCACTTTCCCCTGCAACCATTGGGGGTGCAACTCTTGTTCCTCCACCTCCTCCCTCAGCACCATCCAGGGACCCAAACAGCCCTTCCAGGTCAGGCAAAAAGATTCATGTGCACCTCTACCAACCTCATCTACTGCATTCAGTGCTCTCAACGTGGCCCCCTCTGCATTGGCAAGACCAAGTGTAGACCAGGTGAC
This sequence comes from Pristis pectinata, assembly GCF_009764475.1. Taxonomy (NCBI): domain Eukaryota; kingdom Metazoa; phylum Chordata; class Chondrichthyes; order Rhinopristiformes; family Pristidae; genus Pristis; species Pristis pectinata. The sequence continues at coordinate 83,787,095 of NC_067409.1, read as the reverse complement.
TGATTTCTAGAGCACCTGTGCTCTGTCCATGAAAGCCATCTTGAGCTTCCAGTTGCATACCATTTCAACTCCCTTTCCTGTTCCCACATTGATCAGTTTGACCTCAATCTTGTCCACTGCCAGCACGAAGCCAAACACAAACTAGAAGATTAACCCCTCATGTTCCACCTGGATAGTCTACAATCCAATGGTATGAGCACTGAAGTGTCCAATTTCAGGTAAACCACACCTCATATTCCTTTCTCTCTCCTTCTGATCCACCCAAGTTCTCTCACTCCCCCCTCCCCTTTATCTAACCACAACTCCTCCAACCACCCCCACCCAGTTCCATCTGCTTATCAATCTTGACTCAAAATGTCAACCATCCCTCTGCCTCTGCAGATGCTGCCTGACCCAGAGTCCCCCAGTTTGTTTTTTTGCTTCAGCTTACAGCACCTAGTCTCGTCTCTTGAAAATCATTCAGCTTGAAATGACCTACTTGTCAATCTTGAAGAGTTATTTTGACTTTGCATTGGTCTAATCCCTCCACCCTCCCAGGCATCCACTCTCATTTCCTAGTACAGACTTTGAAAAGGAAGAGCAATTGCTATTCTACCTCTTTTCAAGGAAGGTTTTCCCATTGACGTAATTCTTTCCCATGGCTGTTGCCTTCCATGCAAAATAAGCACCCTATTGGAGAAGGGAAAAAAATTAGATACATAACAGAACCAAATCTTCAACAGATAGAAAGGAGAAAAAACATATTACAGGTTGATGGCATTTCATCAGAAATGGTCAGGCGATCAGTCTGTTTTTCCTCTCCACAGATGCTGCCTGGCCTACTGAGTATTTCCAGCATTCGAATATTATATTTCTATTAACTGCAGCGCTTTACATCTCAGCTCCATTATCTTTTCTCATCAGCTAAAATTAACATGCCCTCAACACCCCTCTTAGCTGGCATGACCACCATTTTTGTCCTTCAGTGTCTCAGTCTCCACCGTCAGACATTCTCTTCATTCTTCCCAAATGTCCCTTTGTTTGCAACTTAAAACACGTTTGATTTTTTAAACTTTTAGTCATGAAGGACATTAACTTAAAATATTAATTCTGTTTCTCTCCCTGCAAATGCTGCCTAACCTGAGTGTTCCAGCATTTCCTTTTATATTTCAGATTTCCAACATCTACATTTCTTTTGCTTTACAATTGCTGTCCCCTTGAGAGAAAGTGCCCATTAGGTTTAAGGGTTCTGAGCCAAAGTTTAAAAGGAAATGAGTTCAGACTGACCAAACTTTTTCTTATCTGGTGTTCTTAAGAGTCACAGATAGCAAGCTTTTATTATATCAGCCTGGGATGAAACTGAAAGGTGAAAGCAAGCTAATGGCCTATCCAGACCTCCAAGATCTCGTTTCTAAAGGTTACTCAAGATCTAAAATGAAGAGTTTGCAGTAGAACCTATGCCACTCACGAGAACCGATGCACAATGTTAAGTTTTAATTTCTTACTAATTATACAATAATTGATTGTTATTGTAATATGCATTCTGTTATTTATAAAAATAATGCCATCTGGGCAATTTTAATAAGGACTGGTATGATGGAACTTGTATTACACACCAAGAAAACTTGAAAAAGCAACTACTTGAAAATAAAGTACTTACAGATGGATCAGACTGGAACAAATACGGCCTTCCCTCATCCCAACCAGCAATTAGTAGTGACACTCCAAATGGACGAACACCACTAAAAGGAAATAAATAGGCATTAATCCTCACACTATAGGCCCTTTAGTCAAATCAAAGCTGAACAGTGAAAGTTCAAACTGGCAATATACAAGTCAATTTCTCACCAGTAAGGTTCTCTCAGAATATCCCAGAACATTCCACATCCCAAGAATTACTTTATGAAATAATGTTTTGCTCTAATTGGGAGTTTTGAACTAATTTTAAATACTAAGTATTAATCATTATGGTCATTATGTAGACTACACATTTGAGAATTTATTTTAAGCTTTGCAACAAACAAGCAGATTTTCAATACCCGTTTCATTATTTAAGTTGCAGAAATACCATTATGAACAAAACATATTGTAAAATTAGTCACCCAACCAAGTATATGTATTTACATAAGGAATTTTAAAGAAACTTTGCTTGGGGGTTTGGAATGAACATTAGTGCAATGAACCCAAAGACAACAAACAAGTAAGAATTTCATAATTACACAAAAACCTGCACAATCATTTCTGCAAGGTCATTTTACATCTTAATTCCATCAGAGCTTCCATCATCGGAGAAAAATCTCTCTCATCTACTTGGGAGAAAGAAATCTACTCTGATGATTGACATGCAGGTGCAACAAGCAATCAAGCTAACAGTACACTGACCTTTATTACAGAAGGATCTTAGTACAAGAAGAGAAGCATCTTGCTTCAATTACAAATATCTAACCTCATTAGATATTTGGAACATTGTGTGTGCAGATCTTACCTCTCTACGGAAGGATATATTTGCAATAGAGGGAGTACAGCAAAGGTTCGCCAGATTAGGTGGCAGGTTTGTCATACAAGCAGATGACAAGTGGATGCAACCTATACTTTGTACAGTTTGAAAGAATGAGAAGCAATCTCATTGCTATGTACAAACTTCTTACATGGATTCAGTGTGATGCACAGCTGATATTTCTCCTAATGGGATGTCTAGAAGCAGTCTGAAAATAGGAGGGTCAACAATTCTGAACAGCAATAAGAGGAAATTTCTTCACCAGAAGAGAAGCAAAATCTTTGAAATTTTCTACCCGAGGGTCATTGAGACGCATTATATGCAAGACAAGCATTAATAATTTTTTAGTCATTTAAGGGAATTGAGAAATATATAGTTGTGAAGGGAAGTAACACTGGGGTAAAAGGTCATCTGTGATTTTACTGAAGGACAGAAGGGCCTAAATTTGTTTCCACTTCTTAGACAACTATCAAGGCACATTAAATCCTTAGAAGGCTGCTGATTTTGAATGAATTTTAGCAAGCACAGATTGCATCAGGGAAGCGAATAAAAGTTAATAAGCCCAGTATAGATCTTGTGCTTGGAGTTACTAATTGCAATATGCTTTGAGCATATGGATAACTATATCACTGACTTACCCAGACTGTGTGTATTCCTGCATGACAGAAGCCACTCTCTGCACTAACTGAGCTGTGGGGATGGGTTCTTGATATACTAGGTAGTACTGTTGTGCCAACTTACGAGCCCTGCGAATCAGTACCCTGTAGGGAATGCAAACTCAAAATTAGTACATTAAAATAACTTGCACAGATCTACTGCTATTCCCTTTCAAGTTATCCATCATCCGTAGGAGAGCTAATCCACAAATATTAGACAGCCCCAGTAAGGACATTACACAAGTGACCTTATTCCCTATCTTAGGCTTCTCTGAGTCTTTATCGTCAAATAACTTGTGAATTATTACTGTCCTTGAAAACCTGTGCAAATGTTTAGTATTACTTGGTCTTCTATCAAAGCTTTGGATTTCTACAAAAATATTACATTATTCAAAAGAAATTACAAATATACATTATTCACATTTTACTATTTTCAGTATAAGCAACACCCTTCCATTTACACTACATCAGCATAGCATCAATTTTCCTTTACATACATCCTTGAGTAAACAATCCAAGGGATTTTACTCCGATTTCAGGACTTGTGTACAACTGTAGAAAATCCTTAAACACAGAAAATGGCAGGAATAGACCACTCTGCCCTTTGAGCTTGCTCCATCACTTAATACAGATTGTGATCAACCATCTCAAATCCATATTTTCACTCTCTCCCCAAACTCCTTGATGTCTTTTGTGTCTAGAAATACATCAACCTCCTTCAAGTACCTTCTGCAACTTGGATTCTACAGTGCTTTACATTGAATTCCACAAGTACACCACCCTTTGGATGAAGAAATTTCTCATTTCAGACCTAACTATGTCTAGACAATCCAAGGAGGAGAAACATCCTTTCCACATCTAGTCTATTTAGCCCTGTCATATTCTATAAATTTAGATTCCCTCTCATTCCTCTACACTCTAGTGAATACAAGCCTGGTCACGTTAATTTCTCCTCATATGGCAGCCCTGCCATCCCAAGAACCAGAACTTCCTCCATGCCACGTATAAACTTTTTTTTAAAGATAAAGAAACTGAAATTGCGTAACATTCCAGGTGTGGTCTCAACAAAGTCCTGTGTATTGTAGCAAAATATCCTTATTCCTATACTCAAACCATCTTTCAATGATAGCCAATGTACCCCTTTCCTTAACGCCTTGCTGCACCTTAACATTTGCTTTTAGTGACTGGTGTACAACGGCACCCGAGTACCTGTACATGAGCAATTCCCAATCTAACATAATTTAAATAATACACCTTGTTTTTCCCTACCAAAGTGGATTAATCCACATTTACTACATCCATGTTTTCACCCATTCACTTGATCTGCCCAAATCACCTCGATGCCTCTCTGCATTCTCATCAAAATTCATAATCCCGCTCAGTGTAGTGTCATCAGCAAATTTCAAAATATTATGTTTGATTCCCTCATCCAAATTGCTGACACACTAGGAATAGCTGGGCTGCACTGATCCTTGCAGTATCCCACGAGATACTGCCTGCCATTCTGACAAAGACCCATTCATTCTTATTCCCTATTTATCAACCAGATTTCCATCCATGCCAATATATAACCCCCCCCCCCCAATAATGCACTTAATTTTGCATATTAACTTTTTGTGAGATATTATCAAAAGCTTTCTGAATGTTCAAGTTCAACACATCTACCTAATTCTCTACAGGATTATCTATTCTACTAGATACATTCTCAAAAAAACTCAGTTACTTCATTAAAAATGATTTCTCTTTAAGAATAGAAGTAGATAAAATCATATTGTATTTCCTAAGTGCCCTGTTATTGCATTCTTTTGTAAAAGGTACTAACCTTTTCCCTACTCATCTAGTGTAACTCAATCCAAGTAATGCAAGGTTGCCAGAGTTCTTCCTGTGGGCTACAGCATAGGTTTGATTCAGATGAATCACCAGCCCTAGAGCTGACTTCACCCAGTGAGGACTTTCAATACATGTTTGTAATCCACATTCAGCAGTGAGAAAGGTCACCAATTTCTCATTTTTTGCTTGCAGATGAGGGTGATGTGCACAAATTTTCCGACAAGTCTAGACAATCCAGTCCCAGAGCCTCGACCAGCCAGCCAGCCATCACTCTCAGGAAGTTTATTTGCCTTGAAACAGTGTATAGATCTTGTTGGGTGATCCGAGTTGGTCCAGATTCTTCTGCTTGCTGACATTCGATACAGGAAGTTGCAGAAGGCTGCACCATTTGCGGCCTTCAAATTATATAGCCAGTTATAGATGCATTTGCAAATCCTTAATAGGTCAGGCTGCAAGGTCATTATTGTGCCATCCTCACCCTTAAAGCTGATTCCCCCTTTGAACCTTCTGCAAAAAGTGCATGCTCATTTTTACCCTGCTCCAGAGTGGTTTTTGAATCAGAAGATGATCTTGGAAGATTCCAAGGCAAAGAACAAGGCTTGCTGTCTCTAACTCTTGGAATTCCTCCACAGTTCACAGCCATCTGGTACTGCTACACCAGGTACAACAAATAATTTAAAAAGAAAGCAGCAAAAAGAATCTGTGGACCAGTGACAAAGGCAGAGTGGAACTTGTAGGTCAGTCAATGGCACTCCTTTCCTTCCACCAAATGCCAGATACCAAATGAGGGAGGAAAACATTTGGGACCTGACAAAAGAACTTAAACAAGACTGGCTAAAGAAACCCAGACAGATGCTGCAGCGCACTATACTTCTGCCAACACTGCTTGGGAGAAAGATTCTAGTTACTGTCTTGATCTATAATACTTCTGTGCAGATCCCTCCATTATTAAGCCTCCTATTTTCAGTTTTGTGCAAACACTACTCTCAAATACCCTTAAAGTAAAACATCTGTGGTCACAAGAACAGTCATACTTTTTAGTCTGTAGTCTTCAACTTTACCATCTGTGGAACTGATGCCTTGAGTTTTCACTCCCAACCCCCATCCTCCTTTGAAGCCAGTTCAAATGATCAACCACATCCCTTGCACACCTAATGCACATCGCATAGAATGGTATTTTTGCGATATTAGTTTTATTTTCAGACAAACTGTGATTATTTCAAAATCTATTAAATACACTGGCATGTGTCCAGTGTGCAAAGACCACCAAGACCAGGCAGACATTAGAACAGATTACCTTGGGAACACAGAAATCTGTTTTATTCTAACATTATTGATGAGGTTCTGAGTTTTTAAAATAAAGCAACTTGTTTAAAAAAATGTTTCAAAGATAAATCACAAAACCATTTTTCCTTTGACAACTCCCCTACATTTTTCAGTATTTCTATATTCCTCATATCCTTTAACCACATGGTTCACACAAAAATACACTTTTTTGCTACATAGTTAAAAGAAAAATCTCATGGATGAGGAGGACATGGAGAGTAATGAATAGGCCTTAGCAAGCAGCATTCAGTGACTAAACCTGTTAAATTCTACAGATATTAACTCATTGCCTTAAAATAGAAATTGTCACAGAATAGCACTGGCAGGTGCAGTACATCTCAGTAATATTGAAATGAACAGTGAGCTTGCTGAGTCTACCACAATTCCAACAACTGGCAATGGGATTTTTCTGATCAAAGAAATGGAAATATCAGAAACCATGGAATCCAAAACTGCTTTACTAGAATCTATCGAGAGGACCAGAAGCTTCATATTCATTAATTTGTGTCACATACCTGTAGTCAGGACCCATTCCACTATACACCATTCCTATGTGCTTTGTGATTGGCTCAACTTTATGCACACTCTGTTCATCATAAAGAATAGATTTCTGTTTCTTCTCTGTTGCCAAAACAACACCATTCGATGCTGAGAATTTAAAAAAATGTAGAGAATTGTAGAAACAGATGCACAGAAATCTCATATACACATACACACACATAATATGCCTATATCATAAGCATGCAAGTAGATCTTCACATTTCAATAGAACAAATCAATTTGCATTTAGCACTACTCATGCCTTCTGTACACCTCAGTGAATTAATTTTGAAATGTAGTCTCTCTTGTCACATGACCCAATCTCAAGTTTGGGATATTAAGGGAATTTAGGAAGATGGGGCTAGAATGTGAAAGTGGTGATAAGGTAAAAGATCAGTAGTGAAGCAGATGGGAGTGACAAAATTCCCACTCATACCTTTATTTGCAGAAAACCAGTTAATGTGGATGTGCACGGTTGAGGCCAATCTCAAACAAGAGAGACTTGGTTTGTGCACAGCACAATGTCACGTGCAGAACAGCCTCAGGTGGCAGCATCTCATGGAGACAGCTACTTCTGACCAGTGGCATTCAGAAGAAATAGCAGCTAGTTTGCACATATCGAATGAGATACAATACAGTTTTGTGTGCTTGTTTGAGCAATTAACATACTATGGAATGTTTATAACTAATTTCTGACTTGAAAAACATTTTGTACAAGTAAAATAGCATCAACGCTATATCACTCAGTTCAGACTTTGCAAAAAATCATTCCAGCATGGGATTTGAACCCACAACTATGACACAGGAGACAGTGCAACCAGACAATCAATCATTTGAAGATTCAGGATATGAAACACTTCAGAGGTGACAGTGATGAGGATGTGCCTCAACTTTCACATAGAGCTCCAATGTCAACCAGTTTGTCAAGTAACAAGAGCATTTTCTCACTACTTTAATTTTTTTCCCCATTTAGTTATTTTCAATTAACTCCTTTGACTAACAACGTTACTCAAAAGCTAATATTAACCTTTTGCTTCTGCAGGTTACAGATTTTAAAAGGTAAACAAAGGCCTTGAACTCTCTTGTACCTCATTAAACAAGTGCACATCTTCCAGGAAGATTCAAGGCACCATCTGAACTTTTCTCTACTTTGTTAGGGTTCTGTAAGTACTCATAGTGCAGGCAAGCCTCACATTGGGGGAGTGGGAGGGCTGCATTCCTAGAAATCAGTCCATATCAGGATTTGGCATAATGTGAAATCATGTCATCTGTGCATGCGTTGAGAAATACAAGTTGAGAAAGAAGTGTTTATTTACCTTTTTTGCCCACAAATTCCGTGAGAGCAATTTTATTCTGCATCTCAAATTTTTGTGTAGGGACTTGTGAATTCTGTAAGGACGAATTTACGTAACCTGAACAGCTGTAAAGCAGGGGGTTACCTGAGTCCCCATACTAATATCAGAGATCAACAAATCATGCTGCACAGTAATTGCCATTCCATCATCTATACTTATCAGCAACATGGGAGCACTTTTTACTGCAGTGGTTCAAGGCAGTGGCCTACCACTATTGTCTCAAGTTCAATAGTCATTTACTTCATTAACAATACCTGTTTCCTCTTTTGAGATACAGCTTTTTTCCCCCCGTTACGAGTCTAACGAAAATAGGAAAACAGAATCCATTTACAGTTGTTGTCAACCCAAGGTTGTTAAAAATACATGGCCGTAATATTACTGTCCGTACCTTTAATTCCAACCGCTGGAGCTCCTGCGGCTACAGCTGCCAAAGCATACTCAATCTGGACAAGTTTACCTGAAGGACTGCAAGATAAAGTACAAATTAGTATAACTGAATGTGAAATTAATAAAAACTTCTAAGCTTCCTTTCCCAATTACAGTAAAACTGATAATTTGGCACATTTGGGACTTTGGTGGTGCCAGACTGGTAGATTTTCTGGACCATTGTATATTATTTCTATTAATATCTAAACACATTCATGTTTCTTTGATGTTACACAGTATGATAAATTTTTCAGTGAACCTACTGAGCAGAAAGAAAGTGCAGGATCTGGGGCTGCAGTGAGCAGAAAAGGAGCATGGGAAACATTATCTGATGAGATAAACGCTGATCCACAGGACTTCTGAACAGTTGGATAGCAGACTGTCAGTTTTACTGTATCTAATTTTAGGACTTAAAGTTATACATGAAAGGGTCTCCAATCTAGCATCATTTCCTCTACAACACTCCAACAACACATTAATTCAAAGCACAAAAATTCTTTGTGATGCTAACCAACTGAGGTTTAACTTCAATTCTCAGTACATACCAGGAATGTGGTCAAGTGATACAAACACAGCACAAGTCAATTAACTTTCACTCAAAGGTTTTCTTTGGGGAGGGGAAGAGGGGAGGTGGAGGGGGGGGGGCCAAGACACCCAAAACGTTAGCTTCCAGCTCCAGCATTGAAAAACATCAAGTCTCTTCATAGGAGGAGTAATGACAAAACACAGGACTGAAGATTGATGGCAGAGCCCTGAAGAGCATAACAGGATAAAGTGAAAGTGTGCTCCCAATAACTGCACAATAGAAATACACAAAGGATGGAGAGAAAAAAAAATTCTTAAATTTAAAAGGAAACTGACAAGGAGATTTTTTTGTAAATGATTAATTCACACCATCCTTAATTAAATTGAAGCAGTTGAGAGTCAACCAAATTGGTAGGTTTAACTCACAGTGAGGTGGCAATTTTCCTTTCTTAAGTGACATTAGCAACCAGAATTGTTTCGTCCCAGGTAATTTTATAGTTACTGTTATTGATATTAATTTAGTTCTACTTTTCAATATTGAATTAATCATTGACAGCGTGAACTGTAACCACATTACGATATAGTATACCCTATACAAAATAATCACGGGAAGAAAGAAGGCAAATCCAAAACAATTTCAAAATATTTCAGAAGTAGGTTAAAGCGCATACAAATCGGACATCGGATTTTTCCTTGAACTTACTGTCCCAACCCCACCAGTACTCCCCGTAGTCCGGCCCTCCCAGTCCCGTCCTCATACCGAAAGCGAAACTAAGTCCCTCCTCAGTTCACCCTTACGATACATTCGGGGGGAATGGGGGAAGTTGAGAGGCGAGGAACGCAGTGAGGCAGCAACAAACAATCTGCTGGAGGAACTCAGAGGGTCAAGCAGGATCTGTGTGGGGAAAGGGATTCCTTTCGAAAGCCTGCATCAGGTCCAATCCCACCCCCCAAGGCTCCTCCAGCAGAGTGCGTGTCGCTGCAGATGCCAGCACCTGCAGTCTCCTATCCCCCCCTCTCTCCCTGCAGTGAGCCAGCAGTCCAATTAGGCCCTGGGCGCCCGGAGCCAGCGGTGAACAGCACCAGTGACGCTGCACTTTGTTAATAGGTGAAGCTGCAGTCAATTCCAGATGAGGGAAGTGCAGACGACCTAGCAGCCGCAACAGCTGGCCCAGCACCAGGGTCCCGTCCAGCCGTGAAGCGGCTGAGGGCTGAAGCCCCACTTACCTGAACGTGGTGAGGGAAAAACTGTACCCGCGATCCGCCATCTTCCCGCCGCTCACCCTCTGGAACGATGGGAGTAATTGTTCAGCTCAGGAACTACGTCACACGATTACGGTCGCTCTAGTTGACGCCAATCGCGAGAGGAACTACAACTGCCGGCCAGGGCCGCTGTAGAACAAGGGGGAGGGATGCTGGGAGTTGTAGTTTCAAGGGAGACAGGGCTCGGCGCCTCTCCGCCGCGGGACTGGCACGTGACCAGAACGCCACCCAATCCGCGGCTCCTGGCGGCGTGTGCGCAGTGTGTCGTCTCCGGGTAATGGCGATGTTGCAGCGGCTGGCACATTCGTGGGCGGTACTGGAGAGCGCTCTGCTGCGGGCGTTCGGGCTCCAGCAGCGGTCAGGTGAGGGGCCTGGTCTAGGGCTGGGTATGGGGTAAAGGTGGAGGTGTAGCTATAGAGGGGAAAATCTGCTGGTGCAGCCTCTGTCCTCCCGTCCCCGTCCATTTTATACTTGGTAGCGTTGTATTTCGGATGTTATACCGCGTTCCCTCGGGATCGGGGATAACCTGCTTCCTCTCCGGATTTGTGGATTCTGAGGCGGTTTATCAGCCCATTGTCGGAACCACAGACTCGTCTACAGGTGATGGCTAGATAATGAGCTTCCTCCATTTCGTCGGGACCTCTGTGCTCTCGATGTTCTCAGTACCATCCCAAATGCTCCTTTCAGTGGTCGTGGCCAGAGATTTCCAGGGATCAGTGCGGATGTTGTAATGCTTTATTTTTTTAAGGAAGTATGGAGCACATGCTTGATTCCTGCTTGTATTCCTGCATTGAGCACATGCTTGATTCCTGCTACTTTCTAGTAGCGTGTAGGAGGGCTAAACACTGCCTGGTAAGTCATGAGTTTTATGCCAAGTCTGAGGTCTTGATCTTCAAATACTCTATTCCTTAATTGATCAAAGGCCAGGGTTGAACATCAAAGATGTGGTGAATTTCTTTACCAATGTCTGGTTTTGTTGAAAGGATCCCATCAAGATATAGAAAATGGTTCTTGTTTTGGATTGTTTCATCATGAAACTTTATTGTCGGATGTTAGTGTGGTGCAATACGGCAGCATGACGACCGAGGTTTGGGTAACTTGATTCCAGAGTGTAGTCGCCATAGCTTGAACAGTTTCCTGTTAATTCTGAAGGTTGGTTCCACTCCTACGTGAGGTTCATTGGAAGTGAGACGCAAAGTTGCAACATTAAAGACTAATAAAACTATTGGGGCAATTGACGCAGCCAAGTTTTACATTGGTCCTCATTGAGACTGGTTCTATTGTAGACACTTTGGTTAGTACCACGTATTGCAAGTGTAAGATAGAGACGAATTTCTGAGGATAACCAAATTTGAGGATCTTTGACAGTCCCTTTCAAGTGATTGGTATTGGTTTAGTATTGTCACTTGTACCGAGGTACAGTGAAAAGCTTGTCTTACAAATCAATTGTACAGGTCAATTCATTACACAGTGCAGTTACATTGAGTTAGTACAAAGTGCATTGATGTAGCACAGGTAAAAACAGTAACAGTACAGAGTGAAGTGTCACAGCTACAGAGAAAGTGCAGTGCAATAAGGTGCAAGGTCACAACAAGGTAGATCGTGAGGTCATAGTCCATCTCATTGTATAAAGGAACCGTTCAATAGTCTTATCATAGTGGGGTAGAAGCTGTCCTTAAGTCTGGTGGTACGTGCCCTCAGGCACCTGTATCTTTTACCCGATGGTAGAGGAGAGAAGAGAGAATGTCCCGGGTGGGTGGGGTCTTTGACTGATTGAGCCAAAGCTTTGGTAAGGTCAATAAAGCCTTGTATAATAATGGCTGGTACGTGCCACTCCCTGTATTCCTCTTGGATTCTCATGCAATGAAGATCATGTCCATTGCATTTCTGGATGGACAGTCTCCACACATGAATCTTGAAGCAGCTCTTAAGCTGTTGGGAAGAGCGAGAGGTTATGTTTTTCCTTGTGGTAGAAAGCAGGGAGACCACTTTGTAGTTACCACAGTCAACATCTCCTTTTCTGCAGATGGTCACGCTTACTGCATCTCTGAGGTCCTCTAGAATGTCCTGCTCTTCCCAAATATGGGCATTAAAGCTGTGGATTTGTGAGTGAAACTCTTCGCTGCCAAATTTCAGGATTTCAGCAGGGATATAGTCTGTTCCCAAGGCCTTGTTATGTTTGGGTAGGGATTTGGCCTTTTACATGTAAAGGGCAGGCTATGGCTAAGATTTGTTCTGCCTGGCCCAGACAATTCTCCCCTGTTTTCAGCCCTCACTTTTGCAGTTCCTGCCAGGATGATTACTCTGACGTGAGTTTCAGTGCATTTTTGAGTTTGACATGAATCTTGACCATTGTACCAATTGTGAGATCTCCACGACTACCACTGTCCTGGAGTAAATTAGTTTGGGGCAGGTCCAGAACTTGATCTTCATATTTCAGCTACTTGTGTTAGTGGGATCATGTGGAGATTATCATGTGGGTCAGCTAATTTTCCATTTAACTTTAAGCTGTCCCATCCAATACAGGACTGTTGGCAAACCCAATCCACATGCCATTCATTTCCTTTGCCTGTATGTCTTTTTATCCATGATATAAAGGTCATATTTGCATTATAGGAATTGCATAGATGTGTGTTTCTGCCTGTAAATGATAGATGAAGAAACATTGATCATATAAAAGGAATATCATCACGTGTCTTTGGCATTGAAGTTCTAATATTTACGATAAGTGGCATCACTCATTCTGAATACCCAGTCGACAGAGGCAGAATTGCTGAAATTGTACATTGTGCTGTCTAACAAAACATTCAGTTGTATTAAACAATTACATGTAAGCACTAAATCACAAAGCAAGATGTCTCAATCAACCTGATCACCAGATTTGGCACAGCTAAACCACTCCCAGCCGCCCTTCCAGATTCTTTGTGGACATCTGATTTAATTTGGAAAAGCTGAGTCAGAGACTAATTGAGCAACAGCCTTTTTATTAACATCCCAGGCTCCATTATGTTCTGTGGCTGCTTATTGATCATCTGGCAGAGGTGTGCTGTTAGAAGGGTGTTCTCAGTAATGATTCTGGCCCTAATTAGTCTTGGGCAGTTTGAAAGGAACCTTTTTTTTTAACCAATGACTACCTTCCCTCAGCTGGTGAGCACCACTTGAATAGGCACAGATCAAGGACACTGAATGTACTCTGGGTGGGGAAGTGGACTGTAATGTTACTCGCCAAGAGTCAGTAGCACTAGCACTGATTGAGCTAACCAAGACCCGAAGAGCATAACTGCTACACTGGTTATGCAACAAGTGGTGAGGACCCAACATTAACATTTTTCACAGTGTTCTCACCCATACACTTATCAGGAGTGAGCACAATGCAGGCCTATAGAAACATATTCCCATCTTCTTACTTAGTGGATAACTTTCCATCATATTCTGTGGTGCTACAGTTCATTAATATCAGGTCTAGTAACCCATTACAGGGCATCCATGATATGCTGTCAAAAGCAATGGAACTGTACTCCGCAACAATCTTTAATGTCAAAGGCCCAGCATATCTTTCATTTCACCATTACCATAAAGCCAAGAGACCAACCTTAGTTCAGTGAGATGACCATGCTGTCCTACAACCAAGCATGCCTTTTGTTTTCAAAATAACTGTTGACTTCAGAAAACAATTAAAAAGGAGTTGTACCTGTTAGACAGCAAAATCAGCACGCATTAATTGCAGCTGAATGATGCTACAGCTAGTGGATCAGGTGTACTGTCCTGCTACATCTGGTTGTGAATAGTGGTAGACAACTAAACAGCTAAAGAGTGTGAGAGGAGCTGGGTTCAAGAATATTGCCATCTTTAACACTGGCAGAGTCTAACAGGTATGTACCAAAGCATTTGTAACTATCTTCAGCTGTTGGTGCTGAATGGATGATCCATCTCTTTATCCTTCTGAGCACCTCAGCATCATTAAAGCCAGTGTTTAGCCATATTTTTCCCTGAATTCATGTGGTATCAAGAAAGAACTGAATAATGCCAAACTGCAAGACCAGAGAGATCCCAGTTGTAGTACTGATGACATACACGCCAGGCTGCTCCACTATAGAACTTCAGGACTGGCATCTACTTACCTGCCTAGTTATCTAGATACTTCCTGATAGGTTGAGTGAGCTAGGGCTTTTCTCTTTGGAGAGAAGGAGGATGAGAGGTGACTTGATAGAGGTTTACGAGATGATAAGAGACATGGATCAAGTGGGCAGGCAGAGACTTTTTCCCAGGGCGAAAATGGCTAACACAAGGGTGCATAATTTTAAGGTGATTGGTGGAAGGTATAAGGGGGATGTTGGAGGTAAGTTTTTTACACAGAGAGTGGTGAGTGCGTGGAACGCACTGCTGGCAGAGGTTGTGGGGGCAGATACATTAGGGACATTTAAGATACTCTTAGATAGCCACATGAATGATTGAGAAATGGAGGGCTATGTGGGAGGGAAGGGTTAGATAGATATTAGAGCAGGATAAAATGTCGGTAGAACATCATGGGCAGAAGAGCCTGTACTGTGCTGTAATATTCTATGTTCTAAAATAAAGCGAGGGAAATCCAATCCAGTAGATTATTGTCCCATTAGACAGTAGATATCGTCAACAGTGCTATTGCATAGTAACCTGCCCACTGATGCTCAGTTTAGGACCATCTGCCTCATGGACGCTACAGTTTTGGTAAAAAGGTGAATTGGTTAGGTGATAAGGCAGCATTTGACCAAGTTTGGCGTAAAGGAGCCATTGTAAAACTGAATTCAGTGGGCATCACTGGGCAATCTGGAATAATTCCTCATAGAAAAGAAAGTAGTTGGAGCAACTATACATAGAGTTGCACTGTTTACTCTAGTAAGCAGAGGTAGGAGTAATTCAGATGATTTGTTGGTCTTGGACCTGGTGAAAAATGGCTCCCACAGATCCAGGATGCTGGAGGTTTCTCTATGTGGTAGCCACAGTTCTGAGCTCTGGTGTGTGCCTGCTTGACCTTGGAGCACGATCATTTTGAAGTTTCTGGATCAGTGGGCATTGTAGAGTGTTCTGCACTTCATTGGTAGGAACCAAATCATTGATTAGTGCTGTTTGCAAAGGTTACAAGGACAAATAAGCCACACCTAATCCATGCCCCTCTTAGAGTGGGTGGTGAATTCAGAGACTCTCTCAACATTCAAGCAGTATCTAGATGCGCACTTGAATTGCCAAGACATAGAAGGCTACAGACCAATTGCTTTTAAATGGGATTAGTATAGATGAGTATTTGATGGTCAGCATGGGCGGGGTAGACCAAAAGACATGTTTCTGTGCAGATTGGCTTTATGATTTCCCCTACATTCATCTTCTGTTTCTTTATTTCTTCCGTTTACATCTCTTTTAACATTGCACTGTCATGCTTTGTCAAAAATTTCCATAGACAAAAAATCAAATCACAATGGGCTTTTCTTCTGCACCTCCCAGCATCCAGTTGTATTTATACTATCTGCTTGCGTATTGTTCTGTTAGTTTACCTGGGCCACTTGTTTATGTGATAGGAATACTGTATTTCTGCTAGGGTAGTTGAAGTGACAATGAGCCCACAAAGCCCTTTAGCTGAAACTCAATTAAAGAATGACACCATTATCATCGAGGAGAGAGATAACGTGAGACCCAGTCTGGACAATGGGGAGGATGGGAGGATACTTTACAACTCATGGGATTATCCAATGAAATGAATTTCTTCCTTTTAGCACAGCACTGGTACTCATCCTGCTACATGGACAAGGGGCCATTTGTTCCCAGAATTAAACTTCAATGCTCTCCTGGCAGTAAGGGGATGCCATATGCTTTCACATGTTGATGGTTCTCAGGAGTGATTTTGCAAACCTGTGTACAGGAACCAAGTGCTGCTGCCATGAAGACTGGTGTTTTGAGAGGAACACTGGTACTGTATATATCTGAAGCCTCTAGGCTGGTTTGGAAGACATTACAATAAGCAGGTTCCTTCTGTTGCACTTTTTTTTTAACTTAGGAAACCTTCTGGGTTACACACTGATGTTATTTGCTGAATTCGGGTCCCTGATACATTCTTGATTAAAGCAGATGGATCCCCAGTCAGAAAGACAAGTTCACCTCAACAGGAGATTTGCTTCATTGCTGATGGCTCTGTCCTCTGTTCTTAAAGTTCTCTTGTGAGAAGGTCCCCTACATGAGCAGGATTTCGCCTGGAGACAAATGTTTTATTTTTTCAGCCCTTGCATCCCATAGCTTCAATGAGTTAACATATTTTCCAAGAAAAGTAGTTGCAAAACATTAACTATAATATTGCAAATCTGAAATATGGTTGAAGCTATAATATATAATTTCAGTTTCAAATATGTTTGATTTACTGATAGTTGGCCACTGAGGGCTAAATCTTTGGGTGGTCACGTTCATCCTTGATTGACAGCAGTGGTGGAACCATTCCAAGTTTGTTGCATGATGTGCAGTACTGATAATGGGAAACGGGAAATTAAATCTTTATATTGCTCCTGATGTGTGTGGTGGGAAAGTTACTGGAGGGGATTCTGAGAAACAGGATCTACCTGCATTTGGAAAGGCAAGGATGGATTAGGGATAGTCAGCATGGCTTTGTGCATGGGAAATCATGTCCCACAAATTTAACGGAGTTTTTGGAAGAGGTGACCAAGAGGAATAACAAGGGCAGGGCGGTAGACATTGTCTACGTGGACTTCAGCAAGGCCTTTGACAAGTTCCCGCATGGTAGGCCGGTCCAGAAGGTTAGATCACATGCGATTCAGGGTGCGCTAGCAAACTGGACACAAAAATAACTTGGTGGTAGGAATCAGAGGTAGGTAGTGAAAGGTCAGGATTGGAGGTCTGTGACCAGCAGTGTACCACAGAGATCAGTGCTGGGTCCCCTGTTATTTGTCATCCAGATTAACAATTTGGATGATAATGTAATTGGCATGGTTAGTAAAGTTGTGGATGATATCAGAGTTGGTGGTATAGTGGGCAGTGAAGAAGATTATTTAAGATAATGGCATGATCTAGAACAACTGGGACAGTGGGCCAAGGAATGGCAAATGGAACTTAACTTGGACAAGTGCATTCTGATTTTGGTGGGTTAAACCAGGACAGGACTTGCACAGTAAATGGAAGGGCTCTGGAGAGTGTTGTGGAACAGAGAGACCAAGGGGTACAAGTACATAGTTCCTTGAACGTGGTGACTGGGTGGTGAAGAAGGCTTTTCACATACTTGCATTCAACAGTCAGGATGTTGAGTACAAGAGTTAGGACACAAGACTGCAGATGCTGAAACGTTATATTACAACTGTGTAGGATGTTGGTCAGACCACACTTGGAGTATTGTGTGCAGTTCTGGTCGCCAAACGACAGGAAGAATGTCATTATGCTGGAAAGAGTGCAGAAAAGATTCACAAGGATATTACCAGGACTGAACAGCTTGAGTTATAAGGAGAGACTGGATAGGCTGGGGCTTTTTTCCCTGAAACGTAGGAGGCTGAGGGGTGACCTTATATAGAGGTATATATGGTCCCAGATAAGGTGAATGGTCACAGTCTTTTTTTCCCAGGATTGGGGAGTCTAAAACTAGAGGGCATAGATTTAAGGTGAGAGGAGAAAGATTTAAAAGTGACCTGAGGGGCAACTTTTTCCACACTGAGGGTGGTGGGTATATGGAGCGAGCTGCCAGAGGAAACTGTGTAGGCGGATACAATTACAATGTTTAAAAGGCATTTAAATGGGTAAGTGGATAGGAAAGATTTAGAGGGATTTGGGCCAAACACAGGTAAATGGGACTAGTTCAGGTAAGCAACTTGGTCGGCGTGGACGAGTCCGACCAAAGGGCCTGTTTCCATGCTGTAAAATTCTATGACTCTATGACAAATACATTATCTTTGTGGATTACTGAAAGATGCCTTTGAACTGTGTGAACACAAGAGGTCACTGTTATAATGTCACAAGAAGGGCATTCAATGCTGGGAACAATTACCATTGGAAACTTAAATTGCCAAGGCAGGTTGAATTGTCATTTATTCTCATTCATAAGGAAAAGTTGCTTCTGTGTGTGTTGTTTATCTGACCTACGTTCCCATTGAGTTTGCATTTATGTCATGCTTTTAGGGACATGTCAAAATGCCTCACAGCCAACTGGGTACTTCAGTGACTTCTGTGATGTTGTCACTCTGGAAGTAGAAACATGACAGCTAATTAATGCACAGTAAATTCTCATAAAAAGGTTAGTAGAACATAGAACAGTATAGCACAGAACAGGCCCTTTGGCCCACAATGTTGTGCTGACATAGCTAATCCTTCCTACCTACAGAATGCCCATATCCCTCTATTTTCCTTCCTTCATGTGCCCATCCAAGCCCCTCTTAAGAGCCCCCAGTGAATTTGCCTCCACCGCCCTATCAGGCAACGCATTCCAGGCATCCACCACTGAGTAAAAAAACATAACCCTCATGTCTGTTCTGAACCTACCCCCTCTCACCTTAAATGCATGCCCTCTAGTATTGGTTCGCTCATTAATGGGAAAAAGATATTGCTTGTCCACCCTATCTATGCCCCTCATAATTTTATACACTTCCAACAGATCACCCCTCGGCCTCCGCCGCTCCAGAGAAAAGAGCCAAAGTTTGTCCAGCCTCTCCTGATAGCACATGCCCTCTAATCCAGGCAGCATCCTGGTAAAATTTCTCTGCACCCTCTCTAAAGCCTCGACGTCGTTCTTATAGTGAGGTGACCAGAATTGCACCCAATACTCTAAATGTGGCCTAACCAGAGTTCTATAGAGATGCAGCATAACTTCTTGACTCCTATACTCAATATCTCAATTAATAAATGCAAGCATCCCATAAGCCTCCTTAGCCACCCTATCTACCTGTGTAGCTACTTTCAATGAGTCATGGACTTGCACCCCAAGGGGTCTCTGCTCTTCAGCACTGTTAAGGATCTTGCCCTTAAGAGTGTACTGCCTCTTGACATTAGTCCTACCAAGGTGCAATACCTCACATTTATCCTGTTGAACTCCATCTGCCATTTCTCTGCCCACATCTGCAACTGATCTATATCATGCTGTATCCATCGCCAGTCTTCTACACTATTCACAACACCACCAATCTTGGTATCATCTGCAAACTTACTAACCCATCCATCAACATACTCATCCAGGTCGCTTATGTACATCACAAACAGCAGACGTCCCAGTACTGAAATCCCTGCGGAACACCACTACTCACAGGCCTCCAGCCTGAATAAGTCCCTTCAACCACCACCCTCTGTTTTCTGCAGGCAAACCGGTTCTGGATCCACACAGCCAATTCTCCACTGACCCCATGTATCCAAACTTTCTTGATTAACCAATTATGAAGGACCTTGTCAAATTCTTTACTGAAGTCCATATAGATGACATCCTCAGATCTACCTTTATCAATCTCTCTTGTCACCTTGTCAAAAAGCTCAGCTAGGTTACTAAGACACGACTTGCCCCGCACAAAGCTATGCTGGCTTTCCCTAATCAAGCCATTGGATTCCAGATGTTCATATCTCCTATCTCTAAGAATTTTCTCCAGCAATTTCCCTACTACTGACGTGAGACTCAGCTGTCTATAGTTCCCCAGATTTTCCCTTGTTCCTTTCTTAAATAGAGGAACAACATTAGCCACTTGCCAATCCTCCAGGACATCACCTGTGATCAAAGAGGACACAAAGATACCGGTCAAGGCCCCAGCAATTTCCTCTCTCGCCTCCCTCAGTAACCTGTGGTATATCCCATCGGGCCCCAGGGACATATCCACCTTAATACTGTTTAGGAGACCTAACACTACCTCCTCCTTGACCTCTAATTACCCTAACAAGTTTCAGTTCCATCCTGCATGTCTCTTTCCTGGGTAAATACTGAAGAGAAATACTCATTCAGAACCTCACCCACATCCTCTGCATCCAAACATAGATTCCCTTCTTTATCCTTAAGTGGTCCTACCCTTTCCCTCGTTATCCTCTTATTCCTGACGTAGGTACAGAATGCCTTTGGATTCTCCTTAATCCTACTTGCTAAGGACTTTTCATGGCCCCTCCTGGCTTTCCTAATTCCTTTCTTGAGTTCATTTCTAGCTTCTTTATGGTACTCACGCGCTCTATCTGATCCTAACTTCCGAAGCTCTACATTCTTGTCCTTGACTAAATTCATCACTTCTCTGGACATCCAAGGTTCCCTCATTTTGCCATTCATGTCCTTCCTTCTAATCGGGACATACCTATCCTATACCCTATGTATTTGATCCTTAAACACTTTCCACACGCTCGACATGGACTTGCCAGCAAAAAGGTGTTCCCAGTTTACTCTACCTAGTTCCTGCCTTATGCCCTCATAATTAGCCCTGCTCCAATTTAAAACCCTCCCACTAGCCCCATACCTATCCTTATCTATAGCTATCCTGAAGGTTAATGAGCTGTGGTCACAATTTCCCAATTGCTCACGCACTGATAGGTGAGTCACCTGGCCAGGCTTATTACCCAACACCAGATCCAGAATAGCCTATCCCCTTGTTGGACTGTCAACATATTGATTTAAGAACCCCTCCTGGATACACCTAACAAATTCTGCCCCATCTAACCCCCTTGCACTAAAAAGGTCCCTATTTGTATCAGGGAAGTTGAAGTCTCCCATGACCACAATCCTGTAATTTCTTTTTACACATTTCCCTAATTTGTTTGCATATCCATTCCTCAATATCCCGGTGGCTATTGGGAAGTCTATAGTACACACCCAGGAGAGTGATTGCACCCTACCTATTCCTGAGTTCTACCCATATAGACTCTGTATCCGAGCCTTCCGTTATGTCTCCCTGGAGTGCAGATGATATATTATCTTTGATTAGTATTTCAACTCCTCCCCCTCTTTTATCCCCCTCTCTATTCTTCCTAAAACTTCGAAACTCTGGTACATTGATCACCCATTCCTGTGTAGTGGTTAGCGTAGCGCTATTACAGTGCTAGTGACCCAGGTTCAATTCTAGCCATTGTCTGTAAGGAGTTTGTACGTTCTCCCTGTGTCTACGTGGGTATCTTCTGGGTGTTCCAGTTTCCTCCCACGTACCAAAGACATACAGGTTAGGAAGTTGTGGGCATGCTATGTTGGCGCTGGAAGTGTGGCGACACTTGCAGGCTGCCCCCAGAACACTGCGCTAAAGATGCATTTCACTGTGTGTTTCAATGTACATGTGACTAATAAAGATATCTTGTCTTAATATTGGCCAGAACATTGAGGACAGCCTCCGTATTCTAGATCAAAAACATGCTGAGAGATCTTTCTTAAAGAGATTCTGTGTGTTCCATTTAGTTATGTAATTCAGTTGGTTATATGTGACCAGTTGGGTTCCAGGTTTAACATAATGTCTGAATCTTGAAGAATTCTGTTTATGGTGCTCAGGTCTCTAGATGAGTTGAACTACAATCTTTACTTATTTGGGCAAGAATACTCTCCATTTGGACTCATTTTAAAGGTACGAAGTATAGCGATTTGTGCCAAAAAAGAACTGGATTTGTTTTGAGCCAACATGTTGTGGGAAAATGCAGATTACAAGATGCATATACTCCAAATATTCATGCAGTATTTTACAATAGAGCAGAAAGTTGGTCGAGCTTCTGAGTCCATAATTGCAACCAGTTTCAAAAAAGAACACGCCATGTAGGAATAGATGAGGTGCTCTAAAAACATCTATATTTTACTGTGTTCCAGTCACTTGTTTTGCTCACCAGCATGAAGGCAAAACAAAAACTTAAATTTATCGAATAGCTTTCTTGACCTTAGGATGTCCTAAGACACTTCAAAAACAATCTTAGGAATAGCAAAAGCAAATCTGTATCAGCATAATCCCAAAAAGAGAAATACAAGAATGACCCGATACAGATTGAGGGATAGATGTTGGATATCATCTGCTTTTCATTGAATAGTGCCATCATATTTTTACCATACATTTGAGGGGGTAGTAGGCTATGGTTTAATATTGCTTCTGAATGATTGCACCTCCTATCATGCAGCATTCCCTTAATGCTGCGTTGGAGTGTCAACCTTGATGTTGTGTGTGAAACTGTGGAGTAGAACATGAATCTGCAGGCAGGGAGATGGATAATTTATTTGATTGAAAGGGTAGTGGAGGAAATATCTGATTTAAAGTACAGATCTCAAACATTTCAAGTTGGTTGCTGTTGTACTTTCACTGTTGGCTGTGACATCTGTGGCTCAGTTGATAGCGTCTACCCTGTTTAGTCAAAAGAATGTACATTTAAGATTCACTCCAGAATTTGAGCTCAAAATTCAAGGTTGACGCTTTAGTGCAGAACTGACGAGGTGATACATTGTCAGGTGCTTTCCTTCAGATGATCCACCCTCCATCTTGTTGGTTTGTGAGTGAAAGTCAGAGAAATAGATTGTGATTCTTATCACATTGATGTTTTGGGAGCTTGCCGTGCATGATTGTCTGCTTCAGTTCTTGGCTTCATTCAATGGTCAAACTTCACTTTATAAAGTGCTTTGGGACAAACTGAATCCATGAAACGCTCCATGTAAATACTATTTAATTTCTGCCACTTCAGTTAATGCTTCCAGCTGTTTTCTCTATTCTCTGCTAAACATTTTGAATTAAGAAATGGAAGGTACAGCACTGATGATGAAATTCCCTCAGGATATTTCTTAAGTGGCTCATTTGATACAGTGTGTAGTTATGGTCTTTTGCATTTAACAAACTTTAGCCATTTCTGATTGCTGAGGCTTTACTGCAATTCATTGTGGAGGATATTGGAACCACAGAGAGCCCAAGGTTGATATTTTCAGGACCTGAGGATACCCAGCCATTCTTTCACACTTGCTGGTCCTGCTTCCATTCCTAAAAAAGACATCAGTTCTTCTCTCAATTGTTACCAATCTATGGAAAGATCTATAAACACTGATCTCCTCAGATAACAACAAAGCAATATGAACACTGTCAATCCACTCTACCTCTTAACTATTGCTGCCTCTTCCTTCTGTATCACTATTCTTAATATTTACTGAACAAAGGCATTCTGAAATCTGAACAGTTGTTGAAATGGGAATATTAGAACAGTTTTAGGAGAACTTGTGTACTTCTCAAAGTGAAGTCATTATATTTCACATGAATCATTTTATTCTAGTGTATAGTCACTGCCAACTGGAATAATTAATAATTTCAAGTAGGGAAGGAAGGAAAAGTTACAATGGTTCCTTCAGCATAATGGAAGGATTATGGATTCGACTGAATGGTTTGTACAGATTTATGATTGGGATGTAAAATGCTTTGGTGGAGGAAATTGTTGCTGTTAAATATACCATACATGTCATTCCTGTATTGTTGCTGAAGACAGTTTTATAGTCCCCAATAGTTACAGTATTTAGTTGTTGTTCATTTGTTATACTTTGATCAATTTTTTCCTTTAACCTGTTTGCAAAACTTTAAAAACTTTCTAAGTAAATTGTGAAGTATATTTGCCTTCACGAGCTTTCCTTAGTTTTTAACAATAGTATTTTGTTTCTCTCTGAAATGTTTAGTTTTTCTACTGATACATTCCTCTTTCTTTGATATCTTTTAATGCTATCAGTTGCCTCATTTATTAGTAATGCTACAAAGAACATACTTGCGTGCATATAGCACCACTGAAATCCCCATTGTGTCCCAAAGGACACATTACTGTTAATAGATAATTATTGAAGCACAGCGAGGTTCCACACTCTGAGAGAAATGACTGGCTAATGTATATTTTGATAATGCTGGTTGAGCATAAAATGTTTGCTAGATGCTATGCCATGAGATAATTTCGATCCACCTGAACAGCAACATGCCTCTGCCAGTTTTGTACAGGGGCATTAAACAATGCAGTACATCCTGATATTACTACTTTTACTTTATGCTCAAGTGTCGGCCTGGCACTCAGACCCTCAATCCTGACTCTTGAGCAAGAACACCACCAGCTCAACCAGGGCTGACACTTAACCAAAACATTTTGTATTTATTTCACACCTTTTCAATATAACAACACACTCGGAGATGCTTCACATAATTTAGGAAATGTATTAAATGACTCCACAACAGCTCTGATTTGGTTGTGGAGGTTTCTGTGTTTTGTATTGAACTGTTTAGTTTTGTGCATATCACTATCTTGATTTTCTTCCTTCTCCACTTTCTTACCACCACTCCATCTCCACTCCTAGTAAATACAACTATGAACTCACCAGTCCCTGTGGTGAAGATCCACCAAGCCAAGTCCCAATAAGCAAGGCTTGTTTAAATTGGCATCATGGTCGGCACAGACATCGTGGGTTGAAGAGCCTATTCCTGTCATGTATTGTTCTATGTTGCTAGTCATTCCATTGAATCAAGCGCTTCATGCCTTTGCAAATGGCACCGATGTGCATTCCAGATTAAACTACCTTTTGCCTGAGGGTGTAAATGTTTTTTTTTCTGTCTACCTCCCATGCACATTCTCTTTAAGCTGATGCACAGTATCCAGTAAAGATTGTATGTTGGGAGAGGAGAGCTGTGTTTATATTTTCAAATGCCCTATGGCAACAGTTTTGCGACTGGATTTGCCACACAAATGTATCTAAGTTGCAAGTATCCTGAGTTGTCCATGGTTGCAGTATTGCCCTTTCCGTAGCGAAGGTGTGGAATGGTTATTATTAAAATGAACACTTGCCTCATTAAATAAGTGACTGTGGCGAAAGCTCCACTCTGGTAAAAATGGACCAAGGACCCATCAATGGCAAATGTGGTGTGGTGCTGGAAACACTCTATCACTGAGGAAAATGATAGCGATAAGCCCTGTCAAGTCAGGAACAAAAGTCTAAGGGAGTTGTATGTTGTACCACCTCAAAACACAGGAAGGGCTGCAGTGTACATCGACTCAGTTTTTTTCTTGTAGCAGCTGAATCTCTGAAGCACACATCCTGTAGGCTTGACTTTGTCACAATGTCCGTATGTGACTTTGTAGTTCCTTTCTTTTCCTGCTGCTTAGGATTTTGATACAATCTTTGTAAAATGCACAGAACCCTTTGATCTATTTGATCTTGGAAGAGCAGAACAAAAGATTATCATTGTAAGTGATGAGCTAGCTGATGGTTATTGGAGCTGTGTGCTGTTACTGAATTAATACCCAATTCAGAAATTAAATAAATGTTTAAAAACCAGAAATGAAATGAAGAAATTCGGTATTAATCTAATGATATTTTATTAAAGATGAAATAAAATTGCAATTATACAGTATCACAACTTTGGTTTGGAACCAATTAAATCTCTTTGAAACATTATATAGAAAAACTGACTACAAATTTGTGCACAATAAGGTCCCACAATCAGCAAAGTGATAATGATCAGATTTGTTTAGTGATTTTGGTTGAAGAATTAATATTGACCAGGAAACTGAAGGGGATTTCGCTACTCTTTGAATAGTGCTATCTTTTAAATCCTTCAGAGGACACGCCTCCAAGCCAAAGGGGAGCATCATCCCAATACTACACTGAAAGTATTGCTCTGAATTATGGGCTCAAGTTTTTGACCTGGGGCCTGAGAGGAGTGAAAACCACATAGTCACAATTGACACCCAAATTATTGCATAATCGGATTACCTGAAGAACATTTCCATTGTGGTTTCTGTAGTTCCAATGTTAAAAGTCAGAATTATATTGGGGAACGATACTTTTATTTCTATTGTTATATTTATAGGGATAGCTGGCCACGTTGATTTATGTTTACATTTGTATTTGCATTATGCATTTGCGGTGGGTTTGCTTTTGCTGGTCATTGTCACAAGAGGACCTCAGTGAGCTATTTTAAGGTTCAGGGTTGCTCCAGGAGCAGTAATGAGTACTGCAGCATTTGAGTTCCCTGAAGCTGGTGCTGCAGACTTTAAATGCTGATTTGTTGCAGTCTAATTCTTATGCAATCATGGCTACATTGCAGTGACTGACATTGGTTCTTCTTTCACATATTGCTGATTATGTTGTATTCCTTAAACACCAAAACCTATTGCTTTGTCTGTCTCTACCAATTTTTATGTCTTTTAACAGGATTTACAAATATACTCTGGTCTATTTTAATCATGATTTCACCTCTTAAACCTTTTTTTCCAGAATCAATAAACGCAGCATCTATAAGGCTTTCTGCATAGTAAATCCAAAACATCAAATATAGACAGTGTAAAATGTAGTGAAGAATAATTTGTATCTAAATTTTCATGTTTTAATGGAGAAAAATCTCTCAAAGAGCTTCAGTGGAGAACTGCCAAATAAAATGTAGCTAAGTATCAAATAAGGAGGTACCAGGAGAAGTAAGCATAAAAAAGCCTTGTCAAAGATTATGAGCAGAATTGGTTCAGGGAAGGAAGGAATTGCAGAACTTGGGGCCTGGATGTCTGTAGGCATGGCCACCAATGGTCACATGATGGAAGCTGAGATAGTACAAGAGGCCATAATTGGCGGAATGCAGAAATCTTAGAGCTGTAGGGCTAGGGGACGGTGCACAGAGTGATCAGGAGTGAGTTCCTGTTTGCCAGCTCGTCTACTAATAGAACAGTCATACTACACAATCTAGTCACGGACTCAGGTTTCTATTGTTTCAAAGCAGAGCATAATCTACTTGCTTAGCAATACAACACAATGTGAAGCCATAAATCAAACAACAAATGCAGGCAGATTGATCTCTGTTCCTGCTTGTATTTTCCAGAAGATGCTTTCTATTTCCCCATTTCTCTAACTTTCATTATTGCTAGCTGAAGTTGTCAGACAAGTGCAGGACTCTACAGAATTGAGTATATTTTGCAAAATAACAAAAAGGTGAATTCAAAATGAAAACAGCAGAAAATTGCAGACACTGGAAATCCAAAATTAAAACAGAAATTCTAGAAATACTCAGCACATCAGGCAGCACCTGGGGAAAGATAATTAAAGTAATAGGCAATGAAAGCCTGAGGTCATGAAATGTGTTATATAAGTAATTCCATGTCTTTCCATCCCCAGTGATGAGTATATAATAGCCAATTGCTTTAATTCTGTAGCCCACTCTTACTTGGGCCTTTAATTTTTCAACAAAGTCAAACTGGAACCTTAGAGCCAGTTCTGATGAAAGATAATCAACCTTGGAATTGGTTTATTATTGTCACTTGTACCGAGGTACAGTGAAAACTTGTCTTGCATACCGTTTATACAGATCAATTCATTACCGCAGTGCACTGAGGTAGTACAAGGTAAAATAATACAGAATGCAGAGTAAAGTATCACAGCTGTAGAGAAGGTGCAGTGCAGGCAGACAATAAAGTGCAAGGTCATAATGAGGTAGATTGTGAGGTCAAGGGTCCATTTTATCGTACTAGGGAACCATTCATTCATAACAGTGGGATAGAAGCTGTACTTGAGCCTGGTGGTACCTGCTTTCAGGCTTTTGTATCTTCTGCCGGATGGGAGAGGGGAGAAGAAAGAATGAGTGGGTGGGGTCTTTGGTTATGCTGGCTGCTTTACTGAGGCAGCGAGAAGTATAGACAGAGTCCATGGAGGAGAGGCTGATTTCCATGATGTGCTGAGCT
Organism: Pristis pectinata; assembly: GCF_009764475.1. Classification (NCBI taxonomy): domain Eukaryota; kingdom Metazoa; phylum Chordata; class Chondrichthyes; order Rhinopristiformes; family Pristidae; genus Pristis; species Pristis pectinata. Next base: position 83,759,085 of record NC_067409.1, on the reverse strand, counting down.
ATGTCCATGATTCTCTGCTGTTCCTTGCAGTCCCAGGCAGAGCAGTTGCCATACCAAGCGGTGATGCATCCAGATAAGATGTTTTTTTATGGTGCATCAATAAAAATTGGTGAGTGTCAAAGGGGGCATGCCAAATTTCTTTAGCCTCCTGAGGAAGTAGAGGTGCTGGTGAGTTTTCTTGGCTGTAGCATTTAAGTGGTTGGACCTTACGTGGTTGGTCCAGGACAGGCTATTGGTGATGTTCACTCCAAGGAACTTGAAGCTCTCAACCCTCTTGACCTCAGCACCATTGATGTAGACCTTTCCTGAAGTCAATGACCAGCTGTTTTGTCTTGCTGACATTGAAGGAAAGATTGTTATCGTGACACCATGTCGCTAAGCTCTCTATCTCCTTCCTTTATTCCGATTCATTATTATTTGAGATATGGCCCACTACAGTGATATCATCTGAAACTTGTAGTAAATGGAGTTAGTGCAGAATCTGGCCACGTAGTCATGAGTGTATAGGGAGTAGAGTAGGGGTCTGAGGATGTGGCCTTGTAGAGCACCAGTGTTGAGAATAATCATGCTGGAGGTATTGCTGCCTATCCACACTGATTGCGGTCTGTTGGTCAGGAAATCAAGGATCCAGTTGCAAAGGGAGGTATTGAGTCCCCAAGTATTGGTATTGGTTTATTATTGTCACTTGTACTGACGTACAGCGAAAAGCTTGTCTTACAAACTGATCGTACAGGTCAATTCATTACACAGTGCAGTTACATTGAGTCAGTACAGAGTGCATTAATGGAGTACAGGTAAAAACAATAACAATACAGAGTAAAGTGTCACAGCTACAGAGAAAGTGCAGTGCAATAAGGTGTGAGGTCACGACAAGGTAGATCGTGAGGTCATAGTCCATCTCATTGTATAAGGGAACTGTTCAATAGTCTTATCACAGTAGGGTAGAAGCTGTCCTTAAGTCTGGTGGTACGTCCCTTCAGACTTCTGTACCTCCTACCTGATGGGAGAGGAGAGAGAATGTCCCAGGGTGGGTGGGGTCTTTGATTATGCTGACCGCTTCAACAAGACAGCGAGAGGTAAAGTCAGAGACTAAGGAGGAGAGGCTGGTGTCCGTAATGTTCTGGGCTGTGTTCACAACTCTCTGCAGTTTCTTGCGGTCCTGGGCAGAGCAGTTGCCGTACCAAGCTGTGATACATCCAGATAGGATGCTTTCTATGGTGCATCGGTAAAAGTTGGTGAGAGTCAAAGGGGACAAACCAAATCTCTTTAGCCTCCTGAGGAAGTAGAGGTGCTGGTGAGCTTTCATGGCCATGGCTTCTACGTGATTTGACCAGGACAGGCTGTTGGTGATGTTCACTCTCAGGAACTTGAAGCTCTCAACCCTCTCGACCTCGGCACCATTGATGTAGACAGGTGCATGTACACTGCCCCCTTTCCTGAAGTAAATGACCAGCTCTTTTGTTGACATTGAGGGCAAGGTTGTTGTCGTGACACCATTCCACTAAGCTCCCTATCTCCTTCCTGTACTCCAACTCATTGCTGTTTGATATACGGCCTACAACAGTGGTATCATCTGCAAACTTGTAGATGGAGTTAGAGCAGAATCTGGCCATGCAGTCATGAGTGTATAGGGAGTAGAGTAGAGGGCTGAGGACACAGCTTTGTCAGAGTTTGGTGATGCGTTTGCTTGGAATTATAGTATTGAAGGCAGAGCTGTAGTCAATAAACAATAGTCTAACGTAGGCATCTTTACTCTCCAGATGCTCCAGAGATGAGTGTAGGGCCAGGGAGGTGGCATCCACTGTAGACCTGTTTCGGCAGTAGGCAGATTGCAGTAGGTCAAGGTTTTCTGGGAAGCCAGAGTTAATGCATGTCGTGACTAGCCTCTCAAAGCACTTCATGATGTTTTGTAACCCGTTATAGCACATAAGCCCTGCCACAACTGACGGCTGGTCTGGGACCCAATTTTGAACCGGTATCGTCTCTTGGCATCCCTGATAGCTTTACAGAGGTGGTATCTCGATTTCTTGTATAGGTCAGGGTCACCTGATTTGAATGCTGCAGTCTTCGACTTCAGTAGGGAGTGGTTCTCCCGGTTCATCCGTGGTTTCCGGTTTGAGAACACCGGATTGTCCTCTTTGATACACAGTCCTCAACACACTGGTAAAGTCCATGACGGTGGTGACATACTCATCCAGGCTGGCAGCTGAGTCTTTGAACATGGACCAATCTGCCACTCAAAGCAGTCACGTAGAAGCTCATCTATTTCCTAAGACCAACACTGCATGACTTTCCGTACTAGATTCTCCAATTTCAGCTTCTGTTTGTATGCAGGGAGAAGGAGCACAGCCTGGTAGTCTCACTTACCAAAGTGAGGGTGAGGGGTGGCTCAGTAGGCATCTTTGGTTGTATAGCAATGGTCAAGGGTGTTTGGGCCCCTGTGGGACGGGAGACATGCTGGTAGTATATTGGTAACACATTCTTGAAGTTGGCCCGGTTAAAGTCACTGGCAATGATGAAGAGGGCCTCAGGGTATCCCATTTCAAGGCTGTTGACCACAGAGTATAGTTCATGTCCTTCTGGGGTGGGATGTAGACTGCCATCAGGATTGCTGAAGTGAACTCCTGTGGCATATGGGTGACACTTCACCATTAGATATTCCAGGCTGGGTGATCAGGAACTCGCCAGGACCGTCACGTCCAAGCACCACAAGTTGTTAAGGAGCAGAACCCTCCACCTCTAACTTTGCCCGAGGACGTGAATTGAGAAGGCCTCAGGTTGTATGGCTCAGTCAGGTGAAGTAGGTGTAAGCCACGTTTCGGTGAGACATAGTACACAGCAGTCCCTCGATTCTCTTTGCCCTTAGTTCATCAACTTTGTTCTCGATGGCCTGGACGTTTGCTAGTAGTATGCTGGGGGGGGGTGGGGGGGTGGGACTTGAACCCACGCTGTTTCAGCCTCATCTGTAGCCCAGCCCTCTCACCACGCTTCCAAGGTAAATGGCTGTGTCTGGTTAGTCCTGGAGTGGAGCCACCTGTTCTGGAAGGTAAGTGACTGCTTAAGGACAGACCTGGAAGGCCTGGAATGGATTCATCTGGACTGGAAAGTAAGTGATTTCTTCTGGGCAGACCTGGCCTGTGAGGTAAGTTGTTGTTCCCATACAGGTCTGAAGGTCCTGAAGAGGAGTGCGCTGCCCCAGCAGGTAAGTGGGAGCGTGTAGGGCAGCCTTGGCATTTGGGACTTGGCCCCGGGTGCTCCGTAGGATCAGACTTCCGATCCAGAGGGACCCGGTGTTGGAGAGGGACCCGGTGTTGGCCTGGAGTCTGGCGTCTCCACAAGTCAGGCTTCATTTTGGGTCGCGTGTTGGATCGGGTCTCAAGGCCCCGGCCCCTGCTGCCTCTGCGGGTCGGGACTCAGCCTCTGATAGTTGGGCCCCGTGTCAGATTGGGCCTCAGGACTCGGCCTCTGTTGCCTCCAATGGTCAGGCCCCAGGATTCCACCTCCGCTGTCTCTGATGGTCAGGCCTCCGGGGAGGTCGGGTCACGGGACAGCATTGGGCGCTCCTGCTGGTCGGGTCTTCACTCTGGCAGGTCCTCATGTCTCTGCATCAGGTGCTCCAGTGGGGTCCAGGAGCCCGCTCTCAGTGGTAGGGGCACAGTGGGGTCGGCTCTTCACCCTGCACATGCTTTCACTTGGACAGGCCCCATCCTAGGCCTCACTGGTTGTCCCTACGTGGGACTGGGAGTTGGATCGCTAGATCAGTCACTGCTAGAGGTTGGAAGATTGCTAGCCCTGTAACAAGATTTAAAAGAATCTTATTAGTAATTCTTACAGACCTAGAACTTAGATTGAAAAAAGTAGAACGATTGTAATAGAAGTAATGAGTGGATTTGCAGAGAGCAGCTTGCAACAAGCAGCCAAGCTCTGGCGCAATCTTGTAAAGGCAATTAAAACTGAGGTGTGTAGAAATTTCTTCTTGCAGAAGGTAGTGAATTTCAGGAATTCGCTACCTCAGAGGATTGTGGAGGTTAGGTGGTTGGGGCTGTGTGAAGAGGTAGATAAATTTTTGAAAGATCAGGGAACTGAGGGCTATGGTGAACTAGAATAGAAAAGGGTTTAAGGGCTTTGCGCTGATCAGCCATTATCAAATAAATTGGCAGGGTAGGCTTGAGAGGCCAAGTAGCCCCCTCCTACTCCTATTTTCCTGTGACCTTCCACCCCACCTCTACAACTTAAAACATGCTGGTTTTCCAGTTTTGCCTAGTTCTGGCAAAAGCTCATTGACCTGAAGCATTAACTCTGTTCCCCTTTCCACCCATGTTTCCTGACCTGCTGAGTATTTCAGCATTTTCTGTTTTTGTTTTATTAAAAGATAGTTCAGGTTAGACTACCAGAGTTAATGTGGTCAAAGTCTATTTTAAGAGCAACTACTTTAATCACTCTTTAATATTGCAGACCTACCCAGACCTTCCCACCACTTCCTAATTTCTGACCTGCTTTAGAGAATCTATCCCGTAGATGTCCAACTTTAGCAATTGAGTATTGGCCAAATAGTTCTCAAATCTTATATTTTACAGATTGTGTTCTTGGCGTTTTATGAGTGCTGTTCTTAATTTGCATGCCTTTCCAGATCAATGGGAAGTTATGATAGGACAAATTAAAATATTGTCTGGTCTCCAGGTTTCCTTAGAAGATACAATCAGTAGCCTGTAGTAAAACAGAAAATGCTGCAAAAGCTCAGCAGGTAAGACAGCATTTGTGGAAAGAAACGATTCAAGTCCAGAACCCTTCATCAGAAGTTAACTTATATTTTCCTACACTACAATATCAAATGTACTTCATTGACTCCAGAGTATTTGAGGGCAGGCACGGTAGTGTAGTGGTTAATGTAACGCTATTACAGTGCCAGCGATCCGGGTTCAATTCTCCCCACTGTCTGTAAGTAGTTTGTACGTTCTCCCCATGTCTGCGCAGGTTTCCTGCGGGTGCTCTGGTTTCCTCCCACATTCCAAAGATGTACAGGTTAGGAAGTTGTGGGCATGCTATGTTGGCACTGGAAGCGTGGCAACACTTGCAGGCTGCCCCCAGAACACTCTACACAAAGATGTATTTCACCGTGTGTTTCAATGTACAAGTGACTAATAAAGATATCTTATATCGTGAGATCCCAAAAGGTGCTATTGGGTAGTTATGTAAGTCTTCCTACTGTCTGTGATGAACAATAGCTTTTATTGCTGTGACAATGAACTCTGATTTGTTTACTTTTCCTACTTCTCTGCTTTCAGCTCCTGCATTGGCAATACAAGCTCCAGCAGCCTTCCCTCAATTTAACCCTGAAGCCCGTGAGAATCACCAGAATGACAGCCCTGGCTTCTTAGACAGTATCTTCTTGATGGCAGCACCCAAGAAACGACGCACGATTGAGGTTAACCGCTGCAGGAGAAGGGATGTTCGGAAACTAGAAAAAGTTAAGGTACTTGTATGAAAAAATTAAGCAACAGTATGATTTGTGCAGCAACGATCAAGAATTGATCCTGCAACTATGTCCCCCTTTTCTAGCCCCACCATCCCAAATCCCTACAGAAATTTTCCAACATGCTTAATTATGTTTGTTGCCAGTGATTTACTGTGTTTACACTCTTAGGACAATAGAGCATGGAAGGAAGTTATGCTCTGAAAGATCCTTTCCATTGAGTCCCAGTGCCCTGCTCTTCAACTATAGCCTTGTAAATGTTTCCCTTTCAAGTAAATATCCTTTCTGAAAGCTACATTTCTGAAATTCATTCAACTGCCCTTTTTAGGCAATAAATTCCAGGAAATCATTGTAAAACCAGAATTAACCTCCAAGGTTAAATCAGTTTTGGCGAATAAAAGGAGCATCTTATATCTGAGTCATTTTGTTGGATGATACAATACCTCACTTTAAAGTGAGCACTTACTTCTTCCTGTTTCATTCTTGAGTGCTTGCTGCCCCCACCATCCCCAACTCTTGCTGTTTGTTAGCTCCTGCTCTTCCCAATCACATGTCAGCATAACCCAATATCTAATTTGTGATTTAAAATAAAGTCTCCCTATCTGCAAGGAACTTCATACTTCTGAATTGACCCTCTATGTGTTACTGTGAAAGCTTTTCAGAACAAGATAGCTTGTGAGTACCCTGCTGTTTGAACTCAGCATGAAAGTAAATTTCAAGAGTTGTCTAAATGTCATCTACAAGAAGATCACTCAGAAAGTGATCAGAGGATTCTGGTAATGGACTGAATTTAATTGAGGCAAACTCCAAACTGACATTAGTGTGGCTTTGGTTGGGCTGGATGGCAAGTGAAAGGCATCCTTATTGGAGTTATGTATTTGTATCAGTTAACTCTAAATATAATATTTCAGTAGCTTATGTAAAATGTGTGCCAATATTTTGAGTTTAAGCTTAATAGATGCAACAAATTTGTTTAGTTTTGTTTACCTTTCTTGTTTTGGTAAATTTTTTTATTTCAGAACAACATAGAAGTTTGCCAAGAATGTGGCCACTTGAAACTGAAACATGTGCTATGTGCCTTCTGCTACCAAAAGGTTGCACATGAGACAGCTCTTGTACGTGCACAGATTCAGGTGCAGGAAGGAAGGCCACTTAACACTGCTGCAATAGAGACAGTTGTGCTTTACGAAGGGGAGAAAGCAACAGAGGCTGACAAAGGGAAGAGGATCATTGAGAGGAACCGAAAGCGGCCGTCGTGGTTTACAGTAGGGTCATGAGATGGACATTGCACAGGTGAACAAGATAGTGCTAAGATATTTTGTTTAAAAATAAAACACATGCAAAGTTAAAATGTGTCACTGAAGCTAGGCACATACTTGTTGACACAGCAAGTTTAATCTCAGGAATTTGGTTTGATCTAAAGAAACTTGGAATAAATTCTCCTCTACACAAAAGGCTGTTTGGGTGTCTTTTTAAATAATATAATTTATTTTTGACGACTGCAAAGGGGAATTTAGTATTTTTCCTCAGTATTTCACTATTTCATGTGGCGGCACTGAAGTTGGCACAAATGTTACATTCAGGAAACTTTTCAAAAGCAAAATAATCCACATTCTAATATTTTTATTTTTTTAATGACATTTCTCAATAGTGAGTTTTTCTGAATAGTTAAAATTGATTCATGGTGTCTGTGCATACTGTCTCTGTCATCTCCAACAGTCCTTCCCCTCCACTATTTTCCTCACCCACCATCTGATGCACCCTGTCCTTTCTTGTATTTCCTTATCACTCACCTCTTTGTTGACCATTAATGGCTGAAACCTTTTTCTTTCTTCCCTCAGACTTCTTTGTCTTTTCACTTTCTCTCTTTCCCCTTGTTTTAATGTCCTTTTATCCCCTTGATCAAGAGATTTTGGATCTGTTGCATCTGACAGCTTTGTTCTCTGCTTTTTAATTATGATTCTGCTCTGTGTAGCAGATTTGAAGCTAAAAATGGAATGAGTTAATTCTGATAGAAAATGCTCCCTAGTCCTTTCCAGGCTGTTTTGAAAATGTATAATTCACAGAATGGCTTTGCTAATCTGGCCCATTCAAAATATGGTTGTTCTCAAAATCTGAGAAGCAATGTGAACTCTTTTTCTTGGGGAAAGGGGAACAATTTTTATTTTGTGTGACTTTTTGCATCTGGTAACCATTGCTGGTGTGGATGATTCATGTTCCAGTAATGTTGAGTTCAAAATACCAAAAGGAAGAGACTTGCTGAGGTATTTTTGCCCTGCCTTTTGTTCTCAGTTGTTCAATTGAGTACCTAATTTAAGGAGATTTCCTCATCTATCCTCTCATATAGTCAATCTACAATTTTATTTTTCACCATTTTAAAAGATTGTTCTTGTGATGGTCAGGATGTTTTTTTTTCAATAAAGGGCAGAAAAGAAGGATGATGAATTGAGAAAAAACTTGGCCTTTAAGCTTGTAATTGCAAAAATATTCTGCTTGAAAAGCTGTGCTGTTTGTTCTGAGATACTGTTTCAAAGTAGGTCTGGAAAGGTAATTTCACCTTTAAATAATCACAGTTGCCCTTGAAAGACCTCCTATTACCACAACCATCTACCTTTAAATATCTCTTTGAAGAGACTCAATTCATGCCCCCTGTTTTTACATGTTTATGCAGTGCTTATCTTCAATCAGCTGTAATCAGATATGTAAAAATAAGGTAATATATAAAAGTTTATGCAAATAAAATCCATTTTTAAATTTGAAAAGCAGAACTGGTGTAATCAACCTTATAATAGTTCACTTGGATATGTAAAGACTTCCTCTTGATTGGTAAAGTTCAGTTAGAACTTGGCAATTAAAATATTTATGCTTTTCAGAACCTCAAATTACCTGAGAGAGCAGTTGCTGGTGTTTAGTAAAAGTCAATTCTCTGAGCTCAAGCATTTTTCCCTCCCCTTTTTAACCATAGTTCAGTTGGCAGCACCCTTGATTCCAAGTCAGAAGGTTGTGAGTTCAAGCCCTATTCCAGAGACAAGCATAAAGTATGTAGTTCTGTGGGGGAATGCAGAACTGGCTGAGGTGTTATCATTTGAGTGAAAATTAAATTCAAGCACTTTGATCCTTATCTGGATGTTAAAAATTCCCAAACAGGGCAAACAGGAATTTGCTGTGAACTGACCAATGTTTATTCCTCAACTAACTAGCACCTGAAACACTCTGATCATTTATTCAATTGTTAATTGCAGAATGTTACTGTGCATAAATTTCCACTATTCCTATATTACAGTAGTGACTAAACATTATAAAATGCTTTTGGAAATCTTAGTCATGGAAGCCACTTTATAAAACCAAGTTCTTTCCTTCCTGTGCCTGAGCAACTGTTCTCTGCTGGGCACCTTCCCACATCAGCAATTACTCATTAAAAAAAAAACTCCACCTGTGAAGAATTAATAAGCTGCATTTTCATAGAAGTCCCAAGCTATTGCAAGACTCATGCATGAAAGAAAAGGACAGACAATGAAAAGGTGAAAAAGATCCCCCAATACACACACTTGATTGTTAATTTTTCTACATAAATGCCAGTAACAAGCTTGCAGAAATCTATCTGTGTGTCAACAGTTTCCTTGTATTGAGCTTTCGGTAAGGTTAGGTTAAGCAACAATAAATGTTGTGAAGAGAATTGCAGGGTCAGGCAACTCAAACCACTCTTACATACCCATTTTTAGTCAGTTAATTCATCATGTGTATTTGATTGAAAAGCAAAAGGTTCTTTCTTGACTGGCTGCATTTGGAAGAGTAGCATGAAGTCATGGGAAGGGGAAGGATAAACAAATAACTACATCAGTAGTGGGAAAGTTGCAGAGGCCATCATCTAAAATTAATGTCCGTTGTCACTGAAAGATAGCCAGCAGGAATTTATAAAAGACCAGTTGTTTACCAATTTTTTGAGGAACTACAGTTGATGATCAATCTTTTCCAGGATAATCAAGGATAGTGCTTCCATAGATAATGCAAAAACATGGGAAATGCAAAAGGTATGCATTAAAGTGTATTAAAAAGGCATCAAATGTGTAGCAGAATACTTAATGTTTATTATTTGTGCAAAATAACTCTGAGCTAAGCAAATACTGTGATTAAATGTGCTGTAGCCAGAAAAATGACTAGCCACAGCAGGAGTTGAGCTAAGTTAGAGGTGCCCTTCCCAGCACTCCAGCTGGGAGGGTGATGCCCTTTCCTGGACTCCAGCTGGGAGAGTGGTGCCCTGTCCTTGGCTCCAGTGGGAGAGTGTTGCGTCCGATACAGCCTCCACCTGGATGAGCAGTGGCCCATCCCAGGGATCCAGACTGGAGAATAATGCTTCAGCTGGGAGATTGCCTTGATCAGAAGTTGGATGTTGATGTTAATCAGAAGTTGACTTCATCAAATGATAATGTGAATATTGTTTATATTGGTGTGTGCCTGAGAATGAGCTGATCCGTAGCTGGTGTGAAAAGTGGGAGTTTGGATAGGCAAGAAGCTATGTATCCAAAAGTAGTAATTAATAGATGCATTTTGTATCAGGAAAATATAACATACTGTTACATTGAAAGTACCAACTAAACATCAGCAGTGACAAATTGGACCTTTTCTGTGATGAAATCTCTATGTAACAGCTCCATTCAATTATCAAGAAAGTGAAGAACTCAAAATGACCAGAAGACACTAGCATATTGCTTTGTTCTACCATTTTACCAAACAAAGAACGAATGGGCTCTCCCTATGCTGAGCAAATATGAGGACTGAGATACTGAATACTTAATATGACAATTCATCGAAGTCAGTAATGCAATTAGCCAACAGGAAGGAAGATAAAATTGCCAGATCATAAAACCGCAATAAGGTAACTGTTCAGGTTTAATTTCGAGTGGGTAGAGAACAAGATGATGTGCTCCTGGTCAAGAATGTTGTGAGCTTCAAGTTCCTAGGAGCAAACATCACCAATAGCCTGCCCTGGTCCAACAACGTGGATGCCATGGCCAAGAAAGCACACCAGCGCTTCAACTTCCTCAGGAGGCTAAAGAAATTTGGCATGTCCCAGGTCACCTCACTATTTTTATAGATGCACCATAGAACATCCCATCCAGAGGCACACAATATTCCAAGTATGGTCTAACCAGAGTTCCATAGAGCTGCAATATTACCTCACATCTGATGAGCTCAATACCCCCGACTAATGAAGACCAACACACCATATGGCTTCTTAACAACCCTATCAACCTGCGCGGCAGCCTTGAGGGATCTATGGATGTGGACCCCAAGATCCCTCTGTTTCTCCACAATGCTAAGAGTCCTGCCATTAACCTTGTATTCCGCCTTTAAATTCAATTTTCCAAAGTGTATCACTTCACACTTTTCCAGGTTGAACTCCACCTGCTACTTCTCAGCCCAGGTCTCCATTCCTATCAATATCCTGTTGTAATCTACAGCAACCTTCTACATTATCCACAACACCACCAACCTTCGTGTCATCAGCAAACTGACTAACCCACCCTTCCACATCCTCATCCAAGTAATTTATAAAAATCACAAAGAGCAGGGGTACCAGAACAGATCCCTGCGGAATACCACTGGTCACCGACCTCCAGGCAGAATATACTCCATCTACCACCACCCTCTGTCTTTTATGGGCGAGCCAATTCTGAATCCACACAGCTAAGTTTCCCTGGATCCCATGCCTCCTGACTTTCTAAATGAGCCTTCCATGAGGAACCTTATCAAACGCCTTATTAAAATCCATGTACACCACATCCACTGCTCTATCTTTATCAATGTACTTTGTCACATCCTCAAAGAATTCAATCAGGCTCATGAGGCACAACCTGCCCCTCACAAAGCCATGCTGACTGTCCCTAATAAGGCAATGCTTCTCCAAATGCCCATAAATCCTGTCTGTAAGAATCTTCTCCAGTAATTTTCCCACCACTGAAGTAAGACTCACTGGTCTGTAATTCCCAGGGTTATCCATACTCCCTTTCTTAAACAAAGGAACAACATTTGCCATCTTCCAATCATCTGGCACTACTCTTGTGGCCAGTGAGGACACAAAGATCATCGACAAAGGTGGAGCAATCTCTTCCCTCACTCCCCATAATAATCTTGGATATATCCAGTCCAGTCCCGGTGACTTATCTATCCTACTGCTTTTCAAAAGTTCAAGCACATCCTCTTTCCTCATGTCAACATGCCCTAGTGTATCAGCCTTCCATATGCCATCCTCACAAACATCAAGGTCTCTCACTGGTGAATACTGAAGCAAAGTATTTATTAAGGACCTCCCCTACCTCTTCCGACTTCAGGCACATGTTTCCTCTTTTATCCCTGATCAGTCCTATTCTTCACATACGTGTAGAACGCATTAGGGTTTTCCTTAATCCTACTCGCCAAGGCCTTCTCATGCCCCCTTCTAGCTCTCCTAAGTCCATTCTTAAGCTCCCTCCTGGCTATCTTGTAACTCTCCAGAGCCCTGTCTGATCCATGCTTTCTAAACCTTAGGTAAGCTTCCTTCCTCTTGGCAAGATATTCTACGTCTCTTGTCAACCACGGTTCCTTCTCTCTACCATCCTTACCCTGCCTCATAGTGAGACAAACTATTCCAAAACCCCATGCAAGTACTCCCTAAACAGCTTCCACATTTCTGCTGTGCACTTCCCCAAGAACATCTGTTCCCAATTTACGCTCTCAAGTTCCTGACTAATAGCATCATAATTCCCCCTCCTCCAATAAAATACTTTCCCATATTGTCTGCTCCTATCCCTCTCCAAGGCTATGGTAAAGGACATGGAGTTATGGTCACTATCTCTAAAATGCTCTCCCACCGAGAGATCTGAAACTTGATTAGGCTCATTTCCTAGTACCAGGTGCAGAATAGCCTCTCTAGTCGGCCTGTCCACATACTGTGTCAGGAATCCTTCCTGTACGCACTGAACAAACTCTGCCCTATCTATTTCCTTTACGATAAGGAGGTGCCAATCAATATTAGGGAAGTTGAAATCACCCATGACAACAACCCTGTTATTTTTGCACCTCTCCAAAATCTGCCTCCTGATCTGCTCCTTAGTGTCTCTGCTGCTACTGGGAAGTCTGTAGAATACTCCCAATAGAGCGATCACTCCCTTCCTGTTTCTGACTTCCACCCACACTGACTCAGTAGATGACCCCTCCAGGATGTCCTCCCTTTCTACAGCTGTGACACTGTCCCTGATCAGCAAAGTCACTCCCCCACCTCTTTTACCTCCTTCCCTGTCCCTTTTGAAATATCTAAACCCTGGAATATCCAGCAGCCATTCCTGCCCTTGTGACAGTCAAGTCTCTGTAATGGCCACCACGATAATTCCACGTACTTACCCACGCTCTAAGTTCATCGGCCTTGTTCCTGATACTTCTTGCATCAAAGTAGACACACTTCAGCCCATCCAACTGACTGCAATTTTGCCCTTTCAAATGCCTATCCTTCCTCACAGTCTTTCTACACTTTGCATCTACTTGTACACTAAATGAACCAACCTCTGACCTATAGCTCTGGTTCCCATCCCCAACAGTTTCAGCAAACCTGCCTGCAAGAATATTGGTCCCCCTCCAGTTCAGGTGTAACCCGTCCCTTTTGTACAGTCGTACCTTCCCCAGAAGAGATCCCAATGATCAACAAATCTGAAACCCTGCTCCCTGCACCAACTCTTAAGCCACACATTCATCTGCCAAATCAACCTATTCTTACCCTCACTGTCATGTGTTTCAGGCAGCAATCCAAAGATTACTACCCTTGAGGTCCTGCTTCTCAGCTTCCTACTTAGCTCCCTATATTCTCTCTTCAGGACCTCATCTCTTTTCCTACCTATGTCATTGGTACCAATATGTACCACGACCTCTGGCTGTTCACCCTCCCCCTTCAGGATGCTGCGGACCCGATCCGAGATGTCCCTGACCCTGGCACCTGGGAGGCAACATAACATCTAGGAGTCTCTTTCACATCCACAGAATCTCCTGTCTGCCCCCCCCCCCCCCTTACTATGGAATCCCCTATCACTACCGCTCTCCTCTTCTCCCCCGTTCCCTTCTGCGCCACACAACCAGGCTCAGTGCCAGAGACCTGGTCACTGTGGCTTTCCCTGGTAGTCGCTTCCCCCCATTCCCCCAACAGTATCCAAAGCAGTATACCTGTTATTGAGGGGAACATCCACAGGTGTACTCTGCACTACCTGCTCGATGATTATAGGAAGGATGTGGAAGCTATAGAGAGGGTGCAGAGGAGATTCACCAGGATGCTGCCTGGATTGGAGAACATGTCTTATGAGGATAGGTTGAGTGAGCTAGGACTTTTCTCTTTGGAGAGAAAGAGGATGAGAGGTGACTTGATGGAGGTGTACAAGATGATAAGAGGCATAGGTCAAGTGGGCAGTCAGAGACTTTTTCCCAAGGCAAAAATGGCTAACATGAGGGGGCATAATTTTAAGGTGATTGGAGGAAGGTTTAAGGGGGATGTCAGAAGTAAATTTTTTTACACAGTGGTGGGTTCATGGAGCGCACCGCCACAGAGATTGTGGGGGCAGATACATTGGGGACATTTAAGAGAGTCTTGGATAGCCACGTGAATGATAGAAAAATGGACGGCTATGTGGGAGGGAAGGGTTAGATAGATATTAGAGCAGGATAAAATGTTGGCACAACATCGTGGGCCAAAGGGCCTGTACTATGCTGTAATGTTCTAATGTTCAGATGCATCACAGCTTGGTATGGCAACTCAGCACATCACGAAAACTAGCCTCCCCTCCACAGACTCAATCTACACTTCTCACTGCCTCGGTAAAGCACCCAACATAATCAAGGACCATACCCACCTTGGACATTCTCTCTTCTTTCCCCTCCAATCAGGCAGAAGATGGAAAAGCTTGAAAGCATGTACTACTAGGCTCGAGGACAGCTCCTATCCTGCTGTTATAAGACTATTGAACGGTCCCCTTGTACGGTAAGGTAAATTCTTGACCTCACCGTCTCCCTTGTCATGGCCTTGCACCTTATTGTCTACCTGCACTGCACTTTCTCTGTAAATGTAACAGTTTATTCTGCATTCTGTTATTGCTTTTTCCTTGTACTACCTCAATGTACTGATGTGATGAAGTGAACTGTATGGAAGGCATGAAAAACAATGTTTTTCACTGTATCTCGGTACATGTGACAATAATAAACCAATTTACTAATATCCCTAGCCTCACTTCCTTTGACTTATTTCTGATGTAGCAGTCTGAAGTACGGACAGATTACCTGCTCCAGATGTCATGATACTTATGTGAATAAGGTCAAAGTAAATCTTTATTTGCTCGTTTTTAACTAAAATCCTTTGGAAAACCTGTGCATTTGCCCTTCAAGTATTTATTTGATCCTGTGGTCCTTTCCTGCTCTTTATTTATGCACATTTTTAGCTATGCAACATCAATAGTAATTTTCCATTATACCTTTGCTTGAGATAATTATACATGACCACAAGACATTCTCCAGTTCAAAGTTTCACCACTGTCATATAAATCTTATCCAAAATTTATAGTTCTGATCATGTTTAATTGGAATGCATATGTCAGCATTCCAATTAAATTCTATTACCCAGTTTCAATTCTAGTATCCTTTACATCAAAGTCAAAGTTGAGTTTGTCATATGCATATGCACAGGTGCAATGAAAAACTTACTTGCAGCAGCATCACAGGCCCACAGCATCAGATAAGCAGCATTCACAAGAAAGAAAATAAACATAAATTATACACAGTGTTTACAAGAAAGAATGCAATTACAATAGAAAAAAATCAAAGCCCATTGTAGTGCAACAAAGCTTCATAAACTTGCAATCCCCTCAACTGTAATTTGTTGAAGAAAGCAATATTAAATTGACTTACCAGTATTTTTAGCAACCTTTATTCCAAAGACATGATAAAAGTAAAATATGCATCGCCTCACCATTAACAGCCATTTGTGTCATTATTACATAAATATTATTTGAGTCATCAGTTCCTAGAGATAATTGTAATGGAAACCAGAATCAACAACATTTGTGAAGTAACTTGTCCATTAATGCAAATGCATTTTTTTATGAAACATGTTAAAACCTGGCTTTTTATAAGGGATAAATAATAAGCAAAAGATTGATTAAAGACCGAAGTCTATTAAACATGTGCCATCATTTAATCCTTTGAGAGGTACAATGATATTTTTAAATTTTACATCTCATAATTAATACTGCTCTTTATCCCAATTTATCCTTTCTTTCCACCACTCTCTCCCCTAAATTACTATAACCAATAGCGCTCCTCCCCCTCCTCCCCCTCCTCCAACCTTCAACCAAGCTTCTGCCCTCTTCCTTTCCAGTCCTGATGAAGGGTCTCAACCCAAAACATCAACTGTTTATTTCCCTCCATAGGTGCTGCCTGACCTGCTGAGGAATGCTATAAAATAGGACTCAGGTTCTTTTGGGTTCCTTTCAAATGACAGAATCAGTAATGAAAAACACATAATTTCATGAAAAGTTTGAGTACTTTTATTTAACACAACTAAACACAAAGGAAACTACAGCTCTAATCACAAATCAACTCTAACCCAGGTTAAGAGAACAAGACCAAAAACCCAAACTCTCTCACTTAACACTTCCCTGGTAAAATCGAGCTCACGTTTGCATGCAGTTCTTAGTGATACTTACCGGCATCCAGTACTTAGCAATGTTGCGTTCTCTGCCACTCAGTCTATCGCCAAAGGGGAGCCCTGGGGTACTTCAGCAAGACGTGAAGGGGCTTGACAGTTGCCAGGCATTGGCCGTGAACCAACCCTTGGAGAAGCTCTTTGTGCCCCGTTAATCACAAAGGATTCCACACCTTTGCTAAACCTTCCAGTTGTTTTTGAGAGCCTCATCAGTCATTAGTGCAGAAAGATTCCACTGTTAATGAACAGATAAAAATTCCGATCTTCCAGAGGGCGGGTGGCCCCATGAGTGTGTAGCCGTGAAAGGTTTGTGACAAACTCAAACAAAGCCCTGGGATCTTGTCTGATGGGGCAAATTAACACTCCCCATTGTCTCACTTGGCTGAAGCATAGCCTGGTTGTTTTGCAAAGCTGCCCGTTTAACTGCACCCGATTAATGCTTGGGGCTACCTTCCACATTGATGTCTTACTGCTTTACACGGTTTCAGTAACTCCTAGGAAAAACAAATAGTCCTAACAGAGAAAGATGCTTCTTTTAACCTTTTAGTTACATCCAGCCATTGGTAGCTGTTGTAACTCATTGATTGTTTTTCATCTTACCATATTCCTCCAGCATTTTGTGTGTATGGGATCATTCATGACTTCCTGGTCCACTCTTCTATCTCTACTAACTGCTCTTTTTATATCACCTCCTACAACTGCAAGAGGTGCCAGACCTTTCATCTCTTCCCTTCCCACCATCCATTGGACCCAATTAGTCCTTTCAGTTGGAGCAGCAATTCACTTGCACTTTTTTTCCAATCTAGGATACTGCATTCAGTGCTTACAATGTGGTCTCTTCTACACCGTAGAAACCAAACACTAATTGGGGACCCCTGTGTGGAGCATCTACATTCAGCCCACAGTGACTGTTGCTTGTCATGTCCCATCCCAACCTATCTGTCAGTGGCCTCCTGCAAAGTTATTACAAGGCCCAATGTAAACTTGAGGAACCTCACTTCATCTTCCATCTGGGCACTTTGCAGACTTCTGAACTCGGTACTGAATTCTACAACTTCTGATAACTTGCTTTATCTGTATCAGAACATGCAAGGTCATCAGTTGTGACATTGGCTCCATTTTTCTCTCTCTATTTGCATGGCTTGACCTGCCGGGCATGTCCTGCAGTCCTGCATTTCATAACTTTCATATTCCTTTGTCTGTGTTCTCACTGTCTAATTGCTTTAATGAACAAAGCCCATGGTGTGTGTGTGTGTGTGTGTGTGTGTGTGTCTCTCTCTCTCTCTCTCTCTCTCTCTCCTCTCCCCCAACCCCGCCCCCCCCCCTGAACTGCTGCCATTAATCTACCAACTGGATAAATTCTACAACTCATACTAAGAGCAACCTAGCCTAACCATATCAGAGATATTCCCTTTGTCCTATCCAACCCTCACCATCCTCCCTGCAACTAACACTAATTTATTTTCCCTCCATCTCAGTCCTGATGAAGGGTCTTCAGCTTGAAATATTAATGCTGCTTCAATCTCCAAAAATGCTACCTGACCTGCTGAATGTTTTCAGAATTTTCTGTTTTATGTTCAACCTAGGGCAAATGGCATATTAGTCCTTATTGCAAGAAAGGTTGGAGTTTAAAAATAGGTAAGTTTTGTTCCTGTACCTTAGAAAGGATATAATAGCATTAGAAGCTAATTCTTGGGAAGAGACAATTGTCCTATCAAGAAAGTCTTAGCAGGTTGGATCTGTTTTCTTTGGAGTTTAGAAAGGATGATCTTATTGAAACATATAAGATCCGAAGGGAGCATGACAGGATAGATGTCGAGATGTTTTCACGCAGGGGCAAGTGTTGAACCAGAGGTCATAGTTTCAAGATAAGGGGCCAGACATTTAAAACCAAGAATGTAGAAATTCCTTCTCACAGAAGTTGGTGAATCTCTGGAATTCTGAACACCAGACAGTTATGGAGGCTAGACCATTGGAAAAATTTAATGTAATGGTAGATACATTTTTGAAAGATCAGGAGATTAAGGGCTATAGAGATCTAGCACAGGGGAAGAGTTGAGCCTGGGGTAGATCCATCAGGATCATACTGAATGGCGGGGCAGGCTTGAGAGGCCAGGTGGCCTACTCCTACTCCTGTTTTCTTGTATTCTTGTGTTTTTTTGAGGTAGTGTGGATCACAGCGGTAACCTGGCCTCAGGCAGCAAATCCTAAGGCTCACCCCCAACATATCATACCCCCAACACATCAACCTCCAGTCATCAAAACCCTTTGAGACATTTAAAAACAGTTCAAAAGGATTGAAGTAAACTTTTAAAAAAATTAAACTGCAGGAAAATAATAAATTTACTTTAAAGGCTAAAAGTAATTAACAATATTTACTGTACTTTCCATTTCAATCAAGATTGGTGACCATATTCAGATGAATACAGTCACACTACATAAACCAACCTTCCTGGGCATAAAGCCAAGGGGCTGGTGCAAAGTCCATTCAGCTTCTCTGCTTGCCACATTGGTGCTCCGTATCCCAGCGCACTGCTGAGTCCAGCAGCTGGGCAGTACATCTGACACCTCCATCTCGTTCCATACTTCTGCATTTCCATGCACAGGAAAAGGAGGTAGGAATGAGCTGGCCCACACACTGCAACCCCCAACTAGCTGGGGCTTCCCCATGGAACTGTGGGCTGAAGAGCAGCACCGTGTGGCCCATTGTCATTCACAGCCATGGAGACTAGTGCTACTGGAAAGTGCCTCTCAATCGTCACCTTCCTGGTGTAGCAGAGCCTGGAAGATGTAGTTAAACATTAGACATAACAGACAATGTGGTTGGCTTTCCACATACAGTCCCATCGGTAAGGGTTGTTACAGGGAAGACAGTTAATGAATCTCCTTTCACTTTATTAAGCCTCCAAAACTTTCAAAAAATATTGGATCACATTTTATTGTCCAACCTTATACTACAGAGACAGGAAATCTAACTGTTTACTCTTACTGCAAGCATTCTCTGAAAGACCAATTATCTTTCCTCTTGCCAAAAGTATATATGGTTTTGTTGCTTAATCTAATAAACCCTATGTTACCCTAACAGGATTGTTTGCAAATGACTTACTTGATATGTTGTTTAGTGCATTAAATTTTGTAGAATTTACAGCTCTGGCTTCTGTCAGTGTTTATGATCCACCTGAGAGCCTTCTCCCCATCAGTATATTCTACTATCCGATTCTTTCTTATGCACTTTATCAGCTAATCATTAAAGGAGCAAATAGTGTTCGATAGAGTTTCTGAGATGCATTGACAGTTATGTGATACCTTCTCAATCTTGAAATTGTTTTTATAAGCACAGATGTAACAATAAGACTCAGAAGTGAGCAAGTAACATTTTGTGCTGACTGGAAGAATGTTTGATGGGAAATATACCACTTTGGAATAGAGTATAAACTATTTCCTTACTGTTTCCATCTGGCTGTGTGAAGTTATAGGCACTCAAGACCAAACTTACAACTTTATGGCCTCTGTGTCCGGCCAGATTTCTACAAATCAGCAAGGAATTTCCTCGGAACTTCAGCTGTTGTTTGATTTACCAGAATTAGAATCACACTTGTTAAAGCAGTATCTTTTGTACAGTGAATCATGTGAAAGTGAAGGAGGCAATTCATGCATGTGATGGCTCTTTGAAAGTGCTGTCCAATTGCTTCCATTTCAATGTCCTAGACATGACTCTTCCCCACGCTTTCCTTTACCTCCACAATTTTTTCTTTGTCAGATGTTAATCTAATATACTTTTGCAAGTTATTATTCAATCAACTTCCACCATCAACCTGACATTGTGAGTATATCCTGTACACAAAGAAGAGGTCAGACCTAATCCAGATAATTACTGCCATTCATCAGTCTACTCTCAACCATCAGCAAGTGATAAAAGGCATCATTAACAATGCTATCCATTGCCATTTACTCAGAAATTAAACTGCTCACCACCGGACTAAAAGTTTTATTCTAGATGTGAGGTGAGAGTACGAGCCCTACACATCAAGGCATCATGGAACTGTGATATGAACATAAAAGGGAAAAAAACGCAGGTTGGAGTCAAACCTTACATAATGGAAGTGGTTATGACTGTTGGAGGTCAATCATTCTGGGCCCAGGATATCACTGCAGGAGTTCCCCAGGGCAGTGTCCTAGGGCCAGCCATCTTCGGCTGCTTCATCAATGACCTTCCTTCCCTCATAAGGTCAGGAGTGAACATGGTGGCTGATGGTTGTACAATATGGAATTCTAGTCATGACTCCACAGCAAATGAAGCAGCCCATTTCTGCATGCAGCAAGACCAAGACAACATTCAGCCTGATAAGTTGCAAGTAATATTTAGGCCACACAAGTATCAAGCTTGTGTGGCTCTAATGGTCAGATGACTGAAACAAATGCCACATTACAAAACCTATGGACATGAGGGTGACCTTACACCAATGTGCAGCCCTTTCACTTCTATCAAGTACCCATCGTCCCAACCTAGCATTTCCCAGGCTAACTGTTACAATACTGATATTTTGGCATAAATGGGTGATTAATTCCACACCTGATAAGAAATATGACAGACAGATTTTCTGAGGACTTTTTCTCATTCCATCACTACGACTTTCCTGGAATTCCATGCAAATTCATTCCCAATGGGATGTTGGATTTCTGGGAAAGATGAAGTGCCAGTTATTCAATGATGAAAAACACAGTCCATTGCTCGTTGAAAAATACTGATGTGCTCTTGAGATTGATTTTGCTCACTACTTTATTTCAAATTAAACAAAGGAATTCAGTTGAATGAGAAAGCAAGTTATCTTGGCAGATAAGTCAAGTAGAGCAGCATATTTTAAACATTAGGCAATTACAAATCATTTCCTTGTGTTTTTCTATGTATACTACTACTTCATTCATTTTAATCATGCATGTAATTCTAAATTGGTGTTGTCATGCACATTAAAGCAACATACCAATCAGAAACTGGATTTATAACCTATTCTGGCACAACGGTGCAGCTTGGAGTGACATTATGGTAAAGCCGCTCCCTCTTAGTTCCAGCAACCTTGTGGAGTTTGACTGCATGGGTTTTCCCCAGGCACTGGTTTTCTCCTACATCCCAAAGATGTGAGCGTTGGTAAGTTAATCAGTCACTGTAAATTGCTCCTAATATGTAGGTGAGTGGCAGAATCTGGGGGAAATGGATAGAAATATGAGGAGAATAAATGGGATTAATGAAGGATTATTGTAAAATGGGTGGCTGATAGTTAGCATGGACTCAGTGGGCTGAAGGGCCTGTTTCCAAGTTGTATGTTCTATATTTCACATAATGCTTTCAAATTACCCATAAAATTCCCCGGTACTCAGGAATTATCCTTCCATCCCTAAAAAGATACACTCATTCTGCTCTCTTGTTAAACACAGCAGTGAGACTAGGTAAATTGTTAAAGAAACAAGTTGCTGGCTCCTGTGGTGAATGGGTGAATGTTGATTCACTAAGTTTCTTCAAGATAGAGCTGAACCTACTTCTAGTAAAAGGAGAGAGATAATTTCTTACAGAAATTGGGAACAGGGCGGGATTAAGCATCACAGGGATCTCAGGCTAATGTAGATCACCGAAGGGAGTCAGAGAGGAACTCTAAGGATTTTGTTTTCTACTAATTGGACTACATTTGTACCTTTATTTTGCCTCTGCCAGGATATCATTAATCTGTCAGAAAGAGTGTGAAGTGTAAATGTTCTGCTGTGGGACATGTGGTACAATGTCATGAATTATATAAACAAGCCCAATTAGGCCCTCCATCCAAGATCTTCATGGCTATCGGGTGTCCTCACCTTGGCTTCGTTAGTAGCATCTTGTCTCTGAGTAAGAGAATTTTAGGTTCCAATTCTAAAATGCTGGCTGAGTTTCCCAGTATGGTATTGAAGGGGAGCTGCATTGCCAGGGATACCGGTCTCTAATCGAGATATTAAACCGACACTCACACCCCCTCTCTCAGATGAATATAAAATCATCTAAAAATTACATTATCTGACCATCCATTGGTGGGATCTTGCTTTGAGCAAATTGGCTACTAGATTTCATGTACTTCAGAATTACCCATTGGCTGTGAAGATTTAGGGCTGTCCCAAGGCCATGTAAAACCTGTATAAATAAGTCTATCTATAACTAACTCATTCTTTCTTTAATATGGTCATAAGCTGTACATCAGACTTTGGCAACAGAGTAGAAATATTACAGGAAATAAAATATCTTAGAAGTACATGTATCTAGATTGCTATACATATCCTTAAAATGCTGGTAATGCTTGATCATTATGTAGTTGCATATATGTCATGTTCATCCACATTGTCATGAAAATCTGGATCTCTCCACTGATCATGATATCCAGGCTGTATGACCTTGGAGAGACAGTTGAATACAGGCCAATGCATATAAGCTCGGAATAGGACATCCTGTCTGCAGCTTGATGCCAGGAATTAATGTGGAGAATTTTAGTTCACATTGAGATGACAAACACTAAGCACATAGGACTAAGCTATGAAATTATGTTTCTTAACCTGTGCTAATGAAGGGTCTTAAATCAGTAATATTGAACCTTACCATGTAGGCTTGCATCATGCCTTGCATGTTGATGCTTGAACATGGTTTGCAGAAGTCGTAGTTGATGTTCTCATCTGTGATGTGGATTAACAAAATGGCATCAGAGGAAATAATTACAGGTGCTATAACTTCTTGCATGGCTACTTCAGTTCTTTGCCTCTTAAGACAGTTGTGATGCCATGGTTGGTGAGTTACAATCGAACAATCAGGATTCTTACCACCCAGACTGATCGAGCACTTCTATATCATTGGGATGTGAGACCATTCCAAACTTGCAATCCTTCAAATTTGTGGTTTAGCAGTGGGATCTATGACCTCGTGAATGAGCCACGTAAACACTTTGAACAGGCACTCACTTCTAAGTGATTATGGATAGCTGTCCCACTCTGTTGTATGCATGCTGGATATTTACAATTAAGAGGGTGGAGGAGGAAAGGTGCTAATTTAACTCCATGGCAACATTCACAAAGCAAGGCAGTGACTTCTTGGCACTGTACTTATTTGTTGGATTGCATTCAGCACTATCAGTAAACAAAGTAAAATGCTACACCTTTCAAAGCCTGCCATCCTTCACATAAAAGCATTTACAAAGCTAGTTTTTGTTGGTATGCCCTTTGCAAGATTTGGTTGGAGGATTGGATGAGACTACTGATAATGAATAAACCAAAATAGATCTGCCATGATTTTTAGACCTCTTGTATGGTTCCTATTCCTCAGTCTCCAGGAATTCAAAACTAATTGAGAGAATACTATCCATGACAGGACGGCAAGGCAAAGAGTAAAGGTATCAAAAATTTGTCTTTTTGTTTAAATTTTCTATGAACATTTTCACTTATTAGTTGTAAAGATATTTGAGATGGGAAAAATGGCTATGTGATTGACAAATCTGGAAGGATCCAATTTGGCCCTGAATAGTCCATTTGCTTTGGAATTGGATGTTAATGCACGGATGGATGCATTGAACAACCAGTGGTAGGGCGATTGGTGGCAGGATGTCATGTGATGAAACCTCCAGGAACCTATCCAACCAAAGCTGGCAACTCCAACTCGACAAAGGGTGTTGGACAAATATGTGGCTTCCGTAAAACTGAAAGGAAACCATGTGTTGCCAAGTATCATTGATAATCCAAAGTAGGACTGTAAACAGGAAGCATTACCTTGTAAGCTAAAAAAAATTCTGCTGGCTTTGCATCCTTAAAAGCCTCTCCCAATATGGCTACTGGCAAATACATTCAGTATAATTAACTTTCTGGGAGGAAGAATGCTATGTTTAGATGTGTTTTTATTTGGTTTAAGACATGCCATTAGCAAAAAAAAAGTCAGGAAAGATTATGAAGAAATGTTTTGAATCTTTGGCAGAATCTCACTTTGTGGCATATTTCCTGTTTTTGAGAAAGCTGCAGTGAGTGATGACCCCTGGCTGCTCCTAGAGGAGAGTTTCCACATCATCTGATGACTAATGGGATTATTCTTTAATCAAAACTTTCTCAAAACTAATTTGGTGCGGAAACTTCAATTAAAGAGATCCCCACCCAATGGTACAACCTGACCAAGTCAGTAATGACCCTCTCATATGCAACCTCTTTACAAGTTAACATAGGGGAAATCCTGCAAGGTCTGCTGACCCTGCATATCTGAATCTCACTCTCGACCACAGGAATTCTTAAACGTAGCTTAAGAATTGCCAGTCACACAACTTACACATATGCTTCCACATTCCCATACTCTTCATACAAAAACAAGCCTGTGTGCACACCCTGCCACACATAATCTCTATTTCTGCCACAAGCATGCCAATATATATTATTTTTTTTCTAATTCTGGCCTCTTGTCCTACCTTTGGGGTGAGGCACTATGGGGTTGGAGGTTGGGAAGGTGTGGAAGGGTGGAAGGGAAGGCAATGAATGGCACTGGTGTCTACTTGTCCATCATTTCAGGTATCATTTTGCTATTCTAGAGATTAAAAGATGTTCTTAGTGTCCTTGAAAACCAACAGTATATTTTGTCTACAACATTGAACTAAAGCCTCAGAGCATCCAAGCAATTTTTATAGGGAGTGTAGGGAGTGCCTACACATTTATTATACTTGAATTTTAAAATTGTCATCCTTATGTTTAACTCCCTCCATGGCCCTGACCCTCACCCTTGACTGCAATTTCCTGTCTCCTAAACTACTTGAGAACTCAGTGTTTTTTCCATTATGGTCTTTTGTTCATCTGTACTTCCTTCACCCTGCAACTGCTCGTCACGCCTTCAGATATCTGGGTAAACTCTATAACTCTCTGCTTCTTTATCTCTCTTACTTGTTTTAAGACATTTCTTAAAATCAACCTCTGCGGTTGATTGGTCTATTTGTCACTTGTCTAATATCTCTTTCTTTGGCCTAATGTCAGTTTTTTTTTTCTGATTATGCTCCTACAAAGAGTCATAAGTTGTTTCAATACATAAAAGGTAATATGTAAGCGCAAGGTGACATTTATTTCTCAATAGTTAGATTATTGCAGTAATAACTTTTTAGAATGGTTTAGAGAACTGGATATTAATTGCCAGACTTTCCACCATTGTGAATTTGTTCAACAAACCATTCTTTTAAGTTCTGAATATATAACACTTTTAATTATGGTACATAAGGGTGTTGCTCTCTTTGTTTTCAATGATTATTCTTCCAGGTAAATAATAGGCAGAATATCAGCTATGCTTTTCTCTGGAAAATATGAGTAAAAATAATAGTCCATCTGGGACTCTGTTAAGTGCATTACCAAACCTGTTTTATTCTGAAAGCAGACATATAGGGAACACAAACAAATTAACCTTCAATAACACTGCCACATTCAAGGAGATATCTGTAGATTAAATTCCATTTGCTGTCCGATAAATGAAGATAGGAAGTTTTGTTCACTCTTCTGAACATATTTGTTGGTAGTACATTAAATGAGGTTACTCCAATTTTTCTAGGAACCCAGAAGGAAAACGTTGTCATTATATCCTAGACCAAAGTTCTAAGATTGGAGGGTATTTCCTCTGGTTTGTTAAGCGTGACCTTGGATGTGTCATCGTTCTTTTAGGGACTGCCTGAGGATTGGGCTCAGGAAACCTTGGGTCATTTCCTTTAGTAACCAAGATATATGATCAAAAGTAAGGATAAGAAGAAAGGGGAGTTAGAGTCCCAAAGTGATAGGTTGTTAAAAAATACTGCAAATGTTTGGCTTTGTTTTCCAGGACTTGCAGCAGAGATCAGCAGTGGGCTCAATTTCAGGGAGCACTGGACTGAGGAAGTTAATTTGCTTTACTCTTGAAGAAATGCAGAAATAGTGGATGCATTGGTTGTCATCTTCCAAAATTCTACAGGTTGGAGGGTGGTAAGTAATCCCATTGTTTAAAAAAGGAGGGAGAGTGAAAACAGGGACTACAGGCCATTTAGCCAAACATTGGTAGTGGGGAAAAGTGATAACAGGATACTAAAAAAAGTCAACAGAAATAGACAAAGACAACATGGAATTGTGAAAGGGAAATCATGTTTGACAAAGCTACTGGAGTTCCTTCAGGACATAACTGATAGGGTTAGATAAGGGAGAACCAGGGGATGTGGAGTATTTGGATTTCCAGGAGGCCTTTGATAAAGTCCCACACGAGAGGTTTGTGTGCATAATTAAGGTACATGCGATTGGAGATAATATACTGGCATGGATTGAAAAGTTGGTCACAGACAGGAGACAGAGAACAGTAATAAGTGAGTTGTTTGCGGGGTGGTCTAATAGGGTGCAGTAGGCATCAATGGCTATTCATAGTTTTCATCAATGATTTGATTGAGGGAACTGTTAGAAGTGTGTATGTTTTTATATATGAAGTATTTCTAAGTTTGCTAATGACATGAAACTGGATGGGATTGTGAGTTGTGAGGAGGATCCAAAGAGACTTCAAGATGATTTGACAAGTTGAGTGAGTGGGTAAATACGTAGCAGATGCAATATAACATGAATAAATGTGAGGTTATCCAATTTGAAAGGAAAAACAAAAAGGCAGAGTACTTCTTAAATGTTGTTAATTGGGAAATGTTGACATACAAAAGAATCTGGTGTTCTATACACTAGTCACTGAAGGTAAGGTGAAGAGAGAAATGATATGTTGGCCTTTATTGCAAGAGATTTTGAACGGGGGAAAGGATGTCTTGCTACAGTTATACAGGGCCTTGGTAAGAATGCAATGATTGACTCTTGGAATGGCAGGATGGCTGTATGAATAGGCTGACTAGGCCTATATTCACGCGAAGGATGAGAGGAGATCTCTTTGAAGCATACAAACTTCTGACAGGGCTTGATAGGCTGGATGCGTGGAGGAAGGAGTATGCTTCTCTTGGTCTGATACAGGGGTTAAAGTCTCAGGAATTTGCAGGGAGTGATGGTGGGTGGGGGTTTGGGGTAGGGGAGACACAGTGCAAAACACTGGTAACCCACTCAGTGCTAACCTGCAGAATGCTGATTTGTTATAGTGGGCTTGGTCCTGAAGTCAGAACACACACAGGTATGTACCCCAATGTACTTTTAAAAAGAGATCCGCTTGGACTATGTATGCTATGACAAGAACCAGGCTTAAACCCTGCCCTCCCTCCTGCTGTGCTGTGCAGGGAACCTGCAAGTCTCTGCCCTCCACTAGTGCATTCTCAGCAATGTATTACCCCAGGGCTCGATGTGCGGAGGCTGCCTGTGAAAACTGATGTGGGGCGGGGCTGGGCACGTGATCTGACCCCTCAGCACCGAGATGTGGAATTCAGGGCTTCATTCTGGATTGCACAGTGAGTGCAGGTCATTGCTGAGGACTGGCAGCACACATCCACATCTTACAGTCTCCCTCTTCATCTCCTGTGGGATGTGATGGAAGTTGCTGTCCCCCCTCTCTTTGCCTGTTCAGCTCCACCCAGCCTGGAGATTTCTCCATGACTTCAAGTCCAGCACTGGTCACTGACCTGTTAGCACTGATTCCATTAACGCTTTTATTCCTGGGAACACATCCTGGATCTAATACTATCCTTAACTTATTTTGCAAGCCATGGTTGGGTCACTTTTCCTTTTGTGTTTTTGTTCCAGAAAGGAATGTATAACAGTTACAATCCCTGAATCCATTCCTTAAACATTAGCCATTGCCTAGCCACCGTTCATGAAGCTTTCCAATCTATCATAGCCAACTCACGCCTCATATCTTCACAATTCCCTTTGTTAACTATTACTTCACTTTCCATCTTAATGAAGAATTTTATCAACTATGGTCACTCTTCTGTGATGGTAATTATATTGTTTGTTTATATCTTTTGCTGCTATTAATTTGCCTACCGTACTACGAATGCTGTGCCCTTTCAGATACAGCATCTTAGATTTGTCTTTTTCATATTTTAGACACCTTATTACTAATGGTACTATGGCCTATTTGTCTTATTACTATTTTACTTCACCTAGATCCTATTTGTTAGGATTTGTTTATGTACTCTGTCCCTTACTGACACAATCTAGTTATCCTTATCCCAATCACTTTTCTGTACTGTTTCCTTGTTTTTTCTCTAATGTCACATGTCGAACAACACACAAAGTGTATACTGCAGAGAAACATGATTAAACATGTTGATTACAAAAATATGCAATTTACCAGAGTGGACTTGAAGCTACCAATGCACTGTTGGGCTTCCAGAGTGGCATTAGTCTCGGAAAAGAAATGAATATAAAGTCTACCCTTGCTTACAGCATAAGACCAGAAATACTCATCCTTGTATTCAGTTCCCTCCAATGGCTATGCCTCTTCCTTTCTTTGTATACGCCTGCAGTCAAACAACCCTTCCATGAAATCATAAGTTTATCCTCGACAGAAGTGGACATTACTGCAATGGCAAGGAGACCAAGGTAACCGGGGTTTACATTGTACTGCAACATTCATCCATCTTCACAGCCCTTAAGATTCTTCTGCCTGCTCTGTTATAGAAGACTTGTGGACCCTTGGTTAGGTCTGCTGCTGCTTGGTCTTCATGGTTTCTGGGTTATCCTCCAATTTCATAGCTAATGTTCACTGAAGGTTAGTTTGCACTACCTCATCAGTGGGCGTGTGTAAGGGTGCAACTCTGCCGACAGTTTTTAAGAAAGCATAGAACTGGCAGCTCAAGGTGATGCTGTGGGGCGCAGGAGGGTGGAAAGAATGGACAAAAGGCTGGACCCAGTGGAGGGAGGAGTGTGGGACCAATAAGGGCAAAACTAGCTGATAGTGCAACAAGTAAGCAAAAACGTTAGTTCAGAGTAGGTCTAAATGATTACAGCAGAATAGCCGCAGGGGAGGGAAGCAGGGCTCAAAATCACAATACAGGCTATTTGGAAACTTATGCAGGTGTAAAACAAGCAACCAATGACATCCTGTCGATTCCCCACCGGACAGATTAGATTTCAATTATTCCTACTCATGCTTCTTCTGCTATATCTCTATCTTATAGCCTGTGCTTCATGGACCTGAAGCTACTTGGTGCTCTCCAATGGAACAGGTGCCTTCTCCTGTGGTTCTAATTTGTTATGTTCTTTCCCCATTTATTCATCCAAGGCAAGGGAAATTATGCTGGTAAACAACAGTCAGAGATTCAGTCAAATAAGGGATGAGGTCAAGAGATTGAGCTTTGATGAGATTTCTCAAGTTGCCAAATTTATCTTTTTCCTTATTTCCAAGAAGATAGTTGCCAGGAGTATCAGTACTTATTAGCATGAACAAAATATAAATGGATAATGTAGTAGCAGTATTTAGCCAATAGACCTCACTGGTGCTCTTGTAGGAAGATGATTAAAGATCTCCTTAGTAATACTGAAAGGATATGGAGATGGATAATAGTTTTGTGTTTGTGCCTTTACTTGTGACAATATTTCAGACTTTCCTTTTCACTTCTGTACCACACGTGCAACATCATTTTCAAAGTTTTGTATTGAAAATAGTGAGTCCAGTCACCAGTGTGTATCTGATTTGCCATTTATAGAAATGATGGTAGGTTAATTGCAAGATCTGGGATATATAACCACAATCCTGCAGAAGATATATACCCAGCTTTCAGTTTACAGGAGACTCAATGTATTCAAGGAAACCACTCCAAGCCATCAGCATAAGGAATGAAATGCTAGAAAAATGTAATATATTCCATCAATATTAGCTTAGGGTTGCCTTTGCAAGGTGTGACATATTTGTTTGGTTGTCTGGCTCACTGATTATTCAACCAGGAATCCTTAATAACCCTACTTTATTCAACTTTAACCCATGGGTTCTTTATACATTTTTACAGTGTGAGGGAGCCCTTTATGCATGTCAATCCTAGCGTGCTTTTTTGATACATTATATGATTGATCCTGCCCTTATTCATTCTTCTAACAACCAATCATATGTTCACAAAATACAACATATTCTCAGAAATATTAAGCAAATATAGCATGTTGCAACTAAACATCTGTTACAGATTTTGAAACTGGGTGGTCAAAGGTTAGAAATGTCAGCATCATCATCGAACAACTTGTCTGAATTTGGAAAACATCTTTTCCCATGGAGTGAGCAAACAAAAGAACTTTTATTGAGCAGCCATCCAGGCAGTGAATGAAACTGGGAAGCAAAAAGAAAAATTGTGCATTTCCAGAGAAATTGTAAAGAAAAAAGAAAGATCTTGCATTTCCAGACATAAGAATTCCGCTGGAAACCTGGCGCTGGAATCTGGCATTTCTAACTAACTTTCACATCCCAAAGCTCCTATTTTTGAAATGCAGTTACTGTGGGAAACATGACAGCCAATCCTGCACATCCAAATGCCCGCAAACTGCAATGAAATAAATGACCAAGTGATCTGTTTTGGTTATCATTATAGGGATGAATGTTGGTCACTGAAGACACTGCAGCTCTTCAAATTCTGCTCTGGGATCTTTTACATCCCTCTGAAATGACAGAGGGGCTTTGGTTTATCCTCCCACCTAGCGAGCAGCATATTGAATGGTTCCCTTATACGTTGAGATGGACTCTTGACCTCACAATCTACCTTGTTGTGACCTTGCACCTTATTGTCTACCTGCAATGCACTTCCCTGTAGCTGTGACACCTTACTCTGTACTCTGTTATTGTTTGTTTTTACCTGTACTACCTCAATGCACTCTGTACTAACTCAATGTATCTGCACTGTGTAATGAATTGATCTATGCGAACGTTATGCAAGACAAGTTTTTCACTGTACCTCGGTACAAGTGACAATAATAAACCAATACCAACACAATGCTTGTTGTCAAAAGCATGAATTTAGAGCCATCCTGTTCAGAGACAAGAGTGTTACCCACTAAGCCTCAATAGACACCTGTTAACACTGTCAAAGACCTGTTATAATTTAACTATAGCCTCCACATAGCAGACCAGCCAGCTAATAATCCCTGTTCAGGTTTGCCTTGGGGGAATACCCAGTGGGGTTATATTATAGTGGGGAGTAGGTACCTTAGTTTGAGGCCTCATCATTCAGAGAAGAAAGGTAATTTCTTTTCTGTATTCTGAGCCAACATTAATTGCTCAGCCAGTAAAACAGATTATCTAGTCGTTATCACTTGGCTGCTTGTGGGACCGTGCTGTGAGTAAAATTGCCTGCAGGAGGGACTGAGAAAATAAAGCAAAGGATCAAGATTCAAATCCACCTGGATCTCATGACAACCTGTCAGCAAAACAGGGGCCATATTTTCTTCTCATTTAATAAATCTGGAAAAATGTTCATTGTACATTGGAGTTTCAAACTGTTGAAACTTTTGTTTTTAAAGAAAGCAACACTGTTAGCATGAATGTGAAATCATTCAAACTGCATTAATGATCCCTTAGCATTTCTCAAGATGTTAGAGGAATCTTCCTGCTGGTGTGTTGTAGCCGACAAGTGGCAATACTTATGTATAATGTTTAACGAGAATTGAAGAAAGTTTAGCTTGGTGACTAAACAAATCTTGGTGACCTCTGTAAAGGATGTTTGTCATCACCTGCTTGACTTTTGAGGGTGGGCCCCAGTAATCTTTGTTCCTCTGAATTCTTGGTGTTTAAACTTCACAGTTTTTTTTTGTGTGTATTCATTCATGGGATATGACAGCATTTATTATCCATTCCTAAGCTAAGGAGGGAGTTCGGACCAAAACACATAAGTGGGTCTGGAGTCACATGTAGCCCAGTCTGGGTATGAATGGAAGATTTCCTCCTTTGAAAGACAAATGTGAGCCAGACGGGTTTTAAAACAATCCAGTGCTCTGGTACCACTCTAATGCTCAGGATATGTTCCCAGGAATAAGAGTGTTAATGGAATCAGCACAGATAGGGGTTATTACAGCTCTATATAGAAGTGTTACAGACAGCGCTGCTATGCTGGGAGCCTGGTCATGGTCTCAGCTTGTGGTCTCAGCCCTCTGTTGGCACTCGCACAACAATAAAGTCGTTAAAGTGATCTCATTTCCGCATGGCTCGGTGTGGAGTGACACACACAAAATGCTGGAGGAACTCAGCAGGTCAGGCAGCATCTATGGAGGGAAATAAACAGTCGACGTTTCAGGTCTTTTTCCAGTCCTGATGAAGGGTCTCGACCTGAAACGTCGACCGTTTATTTCCCTCCATAGATGCCAAACCTACTGAGTTCCTTAAGCATTTTGTGTGTGTTGCTCCAGATTTCCAGCATCTGCAGAATCTCTTGCGTCTTTGTGTGGAGTGAGCCACTGAGGCAATGTGTAGTGGCTGCCTTTGAGGGCTGGTTTTGGGCAGGTTGGTAGGAGTGGGACTCGGGGCCACACCCTGGTCATTGCAGGGGACTGAGAGCACCTGATTCATGTGTTGACAGACCGCCCAGAGCTCATTTCCATCATAGAGAGTTTATTGAAGTCTGCCAATGTCATTCAAGTATTTCCCTTGGCAGTAGGTTAGTGATGAGAGAGACCATAGGATCCAGATAGTCTGTCTACACATGACGAGATGCTGCCAGTTCCCAGCAATGGTTCACACTCACTGTGCTGCCCAGGATGCAGTGAACCCCACACCTCAGTGCTGAGAAACCACACTGTCTCGCCCAGGTCCACCAAACACAGGCCTCACAAGCAGCGTCCCCACACTATAAAGCAATCAATGGCTGGATTCACCCGAGGTTCCTGATAAAGTAGCACACAGCCCTAGTAGACGTCTTTTTTAAAGTACAGTGAAATATGTACCTGTGAGATTTTGGACTGGAGACGAAAAGCACCTTAATGAATCTGTATGGCAACACTAATTGGGGTGCAGATGTTGTTTTAGTGTGGTGGGATTCAAATTTGTTTCCCTGGATCAATGGTTTAGAATTCTGGCTGCCAGCCCAATAACTTGAAAGCGATGCAACTGTACACCCTGTTTCAGAAATATTAAGCAAATAAAGCGTGTTGCAACTAAATATTTATTTTGTCAATTTCAATAGTGATAACAAATGAAATGAAATTTGGAATGAAAAGTCCAAAGCAATGACATTCCAGGAGGCCCACTGCAAAGCCCCTTTGAGTTTGTCAACCTCAAACATAGATGGTTTTATACAGTTTGAAGACCCTTAATCAGATGCTGCCTGACCTGCTGAGTTTATAACACTTCTGTTTTTATTTTAGATTTCCAGCATCTGCAGCTTTTGACTTTCAATCACATGGTAGAGAAGGTACGAGGAGGATATGATGAAAAAAAACAGAATGAAGTTGAAGTGGTGGAGACTTGTGTGAAGCATAGGCACCAACATTAACCTGTTGCATCAAATGGTCTGAATCCATGCTGCACATTCGATATGACATACTATATTCTACAAGGCTCAGTAGTGAGGGGGGTAGACAAGAGATTATGTGATCGCAGAAGAGATGCTAGGATGGTGCGTCGCCTCCCAGATGCCAGGGTCAAGGATGTCTCTGAGTGGCTGCAGAAAATACTCGAGTGGGAGGGCGAACAGCCAGAGGTCGTTGTACATGTTGGTACAAACGACATAGGTAGAACAAGGAATGAGGCCCTACAAGATCAGTATAGGAAGTTAGGTAAGAAGTTAAAAAGTAGGACTTCGAGGGTGGTGATCTCTGGATTATTCCCAGTGCCACTTAGCGAGGACAGAAGTAGAAGGATAGGCCAGATGAATTCGTGGCTGAGGAGCTGGTGCAGGGGACAGGGATTGAGGTTCTTGGACCACTGGGATCTCTTCTGGGGTAGAGGCGACTTGTACAAGGGGGACAGGTTGCACTCAAACCAGAGAGGGACCAATATCCTTGGAGGGGAATTTGCTAGTTCTACATGGGAGGGTTTAAACTAGATTAGCAGGGGGATAGGACTCTGAGCAGGAGCAAGTCATGGGATAAAGCAGTAGCCAGTGAGAGCAAGTTTAGTAATCAGGATAGCCAGGGGCACAGTAAAGGCAGGGAAAGGAATAAACTGCATATATTTCAATGCACGAGGTTTAACAGATAAGGTGGATGAAAGAGCATGGATTGGCTCTGAGGACTGGGATGTTATAGAGATAACAGAAATATGGCTGAGAGAAGGGCAGGACTGACAGCTCAATATTCCAGGACACAGATGCTACAGGCGTGACGGAGGTATGGGTAAGTGAGGAGGGGGTGTTGCCTTTTTGATAAGGGAGGACATAACAGCAGTACTTACAGATGACAGTCTTGGGGGATTGTCTAGTGAGGCCATATGGGTAGAATTTAGAAACAAAAAGGAGAGGGTCACTCTAGTGGGGCTGTAAAATAGTGATGGAAAAGGATAGGACAGGTCCACAGGTTAGCGTCCTAAAGTGGAGAAGGGCTAATTTTGGGGGAATTAGGCAGGATCTAGCAGAGGTTGATTGGATGAGCCTGTTTGAAGGGAAAGGAATGGATAGCAAGTGGGAGGCTTTTAAGAGCGTGATACCAAGAGTCCAGGAGCAGCATGTTCTTGTTAGGGTGAAGGGTAAACCTGGCAAGTTTAGGGAACCTTGGCTAACAGGGGATATTGAGGCTCTGGTCAAGTAAATGAAGGAAGCGTACATTGTGTTTAGGAGGACGGGGACAAGTGAATCCCTTGATGACTCTAAAAGGATTAAGAATATTCTTAGAGGGTATGAGATGGATCTGGCAGGTAAGGTTAAGGAAAATCCCAAGAGGTTCTATAGCTATATTAAGAGTAAAAGGGTGGCCGGGGAGAGAATAGGTCCCCTTAGAGATCAGCAGGGCCGCCTCTGTCTTGAGCCACAGGAGATGTGTGGGATTTTTAACGAA
Organism: Pristis pectinata; assembly: GCF_009764475.1. Taxonomy (NCBI): domain Eukaryota; kingdom Metazoa; phylum Chordata; class Chondrichthyes; order Rhinopristiformes; family Pristidae; genus Pristis; species Pristis pectinata. Next base: position 83,724,034 of record NC_067409.1, on the reverse strand, counting down.
TATTTTTCCTCAGTGTTCTATAACTATATTAAGAGTATTTATCCACATTAAGAGTAATGTGGATAAATCCCCAGGGCCTGACCAAGTGCATCTTCAGACTTTGTGGGAGGCTAGAGAAGAAATTACAGAGGGCCTTGCTTCATTGTTAGCCACTGGTGAAGTTCCCGAAGACTGGAAGATGGTTAATGTCGTTCCGTTGTTTAAGAAGGATAGCAAGGACAAGCCAGGGAACTACAGGCCAGTAGTGGAGAAGTTACTGGAGGGAATTCTGAGGGACAGATTCTACCAGCATTTGGATAGACAGTCTGATTAGGGGGAGTCATCATGACTTTGCGTGTAGAAAGTCATGCTTGACAAACCTTTTAGAGTTTTTTGAAGAAGTAACCAAAATGGTAGATGAGGGTAGGGCAGTGAATGTTGTCTATTTGGACCTTAGCAAGGCCTTCGACAAGGTCCCGCGTGGTAGGCTGGTCTAGATGTTAGGTCCCATGGAATCCAGGGAGAGCTAGTTAGGTGGATTCAAAATTGGCTTAGAGGTAGGAAGCAGAGGGTGGTGGTTAAAAGTTGTTTCTCGGAATGGAGACCAGTGACTAGTGGTGTGCTGCAGGGGTCAGTGTTGGGACCCTTGTTATTTGTTATTTATACAAAGGATTTGGATGCGAATGCACAAGGCTTGATCAGTAAGTTTGCGGACAACACGAAATTAGGTGGTGTTATTGATGGTGAAGAAGGTTATCGTAGATTACAGGGGGATCTTGGTCAGTTAGGAAAGTGGGCCTAGAAGTGGCAAATGGAGTTCAATACAGACAAGTGTGAGGTGATGCATTTTGGAAAGTCAAACCAGCTTAGGACTTATACTATGAAAAGTAGGGCACTAGAGAGTGTAATGGAACAGAGGGACCTAGGAGTACAAGTGCATATTTCATTGAAAGTGGCATCACAGGTAGACAAGGTGGTGAAAAAGTCATATAGCACACTGGCCTTCATCAGTCAGGGCACTGAGTATAGGAGACACAAGAGATTCTACAGATGCTGGAATCTGGAGCAACATCTATGGAGGGAAATAAACAGTCAACATTTCGGGTCAAGACCATTCTTCAGATCTGGAAAGGAAGGAGGCAGAAGCCAGAATAAAAAGGTAGGGGGAGGGGAAGGAGCACAAGCTGTCAGGTGATAGATGAGTCCAGCTGAGAGGGAGAAGATAGGTGGGTGGGGGAGGGGATATGAAAGGGAGTGATGTATGAAAATTGGAGGTAATAGGTGGAAGAGACAAAGGGCTGAAGAAGAAGGAATCCAATAGGAGAGGACAGTAGACAATGGAATAAAGAGAAGGAGGTGGGGAACCAGAGGGAGGCGATGGGCAGGTCATGAGGGTGGGGTGTGGAAAGAGAAGGGGTGAGGGAGCCACACCACAGGAATGAGGGAAAACAAAGGGGGGGGGGGAACAGAGGGGAGTAGTTAGAGAAATCGTCAGGTTGGAGACTGCCAAAGCAGAATATGAGGTGTTGCACCTCCAACCTTGTCTGGCTTCAAAGTGGCAGTAGAGGAGGCTGTGGATCGACATGGGAATGGGAAGTGGAATTGAAGTGGCTGGCCACCGGGAGATCCTGGCTGTTGCGGTGGATGGAGCGAAGGTGATCGACAAAGTGGTCACCCAATCAACGTCGGGTCTCACCAATGTAGATAAGGCTGCACCGGCAGCAACGGATGCATTAAATAGCACCCTCGGACTCACAGGTGAAGTAGTGCCTCGCCTGGAAGGACTTGTCTAGGGCCCTGAATGATTCTAACTTCAGCTCTATATTCCTGAATATGAACAATAAACTTTCACTCCCTTCCTGCTTATCAAGTGTCTACCTAATCTTGCCTTAAAATATATTCAAAACTCTGCTTCTACTGCCTTTTGGAGGAAGGGAGTTCCATTCATTAACAGAAAAAACACCATCTCATCCGTCTTAAATGGGCAGCCCCTTACTTTTAAACAGTGACTAGTTCTAGATTCTCCTAGAAGAGGAAACATCTTCTCCACATCCACTCTGTCTGTCGGGACTTTATGGAACTTATGTTTTTAGATGAAAATTAATGGAATATAATTAAATCTAAAAAAATGCATTTTTTCTGCAAGCAGTCTTGGATTGGCAGATCTCTTAAAGTCGACATTCAAATGTTTAAATTAAAATCTGGACTTAACAAACCATCAAGCAATTCCCCCCCCCCCCCCCCCAGTTTAACTTCACATGCACTGAAATAATTCTATTTATGTTTTCTGCAAAATATAAAACAACCCTTAAAATCATCTGCATTTGATAATTTTATGAACAAAAATGGCATTCTATTCATTTCTAGAAAGTTGGAAATAGCACTAAGTTATATCATTGTGTGATTGAAAGACAGACAGGAACTATTGCATTGGACAGTGTATGAATAGCCAAGTGCATCGAGTGCTAATTATGTTAAGATTTAGATTCTAAAACTATGTCATAATCCTTTCTATTCAAAACAGCATGTTCTGTTTCTTCTGTTCCTCATTCACTCCCTCATACCAATCTCAGCTGTGTTTTAAAGGATTACAACAAAACCAAAGTTGGAAAAAGACTTGGAAAGAAGGTCCTAAACTTAGCATGTTTACTTAAGCAGAAATTGACCACTTTGATCACTTTGTACTAAAATGGACTTCTTTTTGTTCTAATTGTGTTCTTTCTTGTCAAAGTTGTGTTTAATTTATGTTTATGTTTTTCTTGTGAATGCTGCAATGTGCCTGTGATGCTGCTGCAAATAAGTTTTTCATTGCACCTGTGCATACATGTACTTGTGCATATGACAATAAACTCAACTTAGCTCGACTCGACTCAGATGTACTGGAGAAAGAATGAAATGTACAAGTTAAATTTATTTTCTGTGTTATATTGTTTTGTCTTTAATTATAATATCCCAAAGCATAAACAGGTAAGGAACATTTTATGTTCTGGCTAGCCTCAATGATCATATGACTAAGTGAAGATGATACTTAAACACATCCAAGTGACCTACGTGCATGCCCATGCATCACTGTGCATGTATGTATGTCTCTTTCATCATCCACAGTCCTGGACCTTTAATTATTCATGCTTATATACTAAATATGTTCAGCCACAGCTTGCTGGATAATCCATCTTGTTATCCATTCCTAATAGCCCCTGATCTGAGGAGGCAGAAGTCGACACATTGATGGGTCTGAAGTCACATACAGGCCAGATCCTAGGCAAGCAAGGTTGATTTCCTTCCCTGAAGAACATTAGAATACCAGATGCATTTTTATGACAATCTGCTAGTTTTGCGGTCACTACTGCTGATACTAGCTTTTAATTCCAGATGTATTTAATTACTTGAAGTTAAATGCCCTGGCTGCCCTGGAGGGATTTGAACTCATGTCTCCAATCATTGGTCCAGCTCTTTGGTAGCCAGTCCAAAGGCTTGTGGCAATTATTCAGACTGATTAAGAGATTAAGCATGATCCGATATTCTGTCTTTACCTTTTGGTTTATTGGTTTATTATTGTCACTTGTACCGAAGTACAGTGAAAAACTTGTCTTGCATACCGATCGTACAGGTCAATTCATTACACAGTGCAGTTACATTGAGTTAGTGCAGAGTGCATTGAGGTAGTACAGGTAAAAACAATAACAATAACAGTACAGACATCCTCACTGGATATGTAATAGTCTTCATGAATCTTATTCATGTTGTCTTTTTATAATAGTGAACTTTCACAAGTTCAGCTGGATAGTCAACTATGAGACTTTGTTTCCTATGAAATATTTTGTAGGCATCAATTTAATTATATATACAACAAAAAATGTGAACATTTCCTCTCGCCAAATATCCCCTAAAATATTTATTGTCAGAAAAACAAAAAATTCAGCAATTCATAAATATTCTGATCCCACCTTCCAGACTGCCACAGTAGCATTTCCATTCCCTACAGCTCATCAATATTGTCTACCTGAATGCACATTGCTCTTACAATCAGCAGGATAGTGTACTTCCATAGGCATGATAATCATGCCACAAGATCCACAAAATGCTGCATGGCCCTGCTTACTATAGTTTCTCAAGGATGACATTAGCATAGTGAATCTGATGTAAAAGAACCAAGCAAGGGGAGCAAAACTTAATTTTTAGCAAAATATTTTCAAGTTGGGGCAATTATTCAGACTGATAACAGGATATTGCATGATCAAATATTTTGTCTTTATCTGTTGAAGGCAATGATCCTCACTGGATATGGGATAGGTTTCATCTACTTTATTTAAGTTGTCTCTGTTTATCGGTAACCCTCCACAAGGTCAGCTGGGACATTCAACTGTGAGACTTAGTTTCCTGTAAAATGTTTGATAGGCATCAGTTTTATAAAGTTATATATACATCTTCAAAAAGTTAAGAGGGTCTGAGTTAGTTAAGTGGAATGCTGTGCAGATAAGGTACTTACAACATAAGGGGGCTGATGAAAAGCAAAACAGTCTATCTTTGGCTCCATCATTTTTAACTAAAAATCTTAAAACACATCCACACAGAACTCTGTTGTTACAGTGACCATGCTTGCCATGGCGTTCTTTATTCCAGCTGCCAACAGCAGCTCTGCACGCAAAACTCAGAAATATAATCCATGGCATTGTTTTGTGACATAGGTTTATTTTATCTGCATTTGAAATCCTGGATGACTGATATGATGAAGGGACTAAACAATGCCAATCGAGTAAGGAGCCAAAGACTGGTGGCCCATCACTGAAAGTGTTAAGAGATAGTGGGCATAGGTACATGCAAGTTCCTCAAGTCTGTTCCAATGCACATTTCCTGCAACACTGGAGGACAAATGTGTGGCAATGAGACAACACAGTCCTCGATGAAATCAAGAATGAACTTTGAGTTAACTTAATGGCTTTGAAATTGGGGTACACTGTAATTTTCATATGTAGTTGTCTGATAATCTGAACTTTATTCAGAGCGGAATCTGATTGTCATCTTCGTCTCCTAACATCCATTGCATCTAGAAATGTTTTCCACCTACACTCCAGAAAGGACAGGCTCTAACTTGTGGGCAATGCCACTGGACTTAGATTTTCCAAGCAGCAGAAATTGTTTTTCTCTTTTCATCCTGTTAGTTTCCATTAACACCTTGAACCAACTCATCCTTTAACCTCTGAATTCTAGGAAATACAACCCTAGTTTTAGTAATCTCTCGACATAACCATTGGAGTTTCAATCATGGACCCCATGAGTTTAACTTGAAGAGTAGAGTCAATTGTGGGCACTTCCTAGTGTGGTTGGAAATTTGAATAGTTTACTTCCACATGCATGGCAATTCCGTGCATTGAGTGTACCAGGCACACAATAGTCACTGCATTTGTTGTACAGTGCAGTTTGGTCCAGTGTGGGTGCACGAGTATGAAGCAATGAGTTAACGTGGTCCTTGATAAGAAGAGGAAGGCTTAATAAAAGGAAGAATGTCAGCCTCTTAAAGAGAGAATTCTTCTTTGAAACATCTTAGTTTTACCACTGAAGACAGTGGTAGATACTGTTCTGGGGAACCAATGGACCAGATCACAGTATTTTGCAGGATCTCTTCTACATTCTTTAGGGCAGGTCCGACCATTCTGATCCTGGCCACCTCTGCAGCCATCATGTCCTGTCGTGTGTTAGTGAAGCAGGCTTTAAGACTCCTGTATCCATGCCAGCACTCCTAATAGTAGGGGATGGAAATCTATCCATGACTTCTAGCAGACATTCCTTCAGGGAGCTGCTGAATTATGTGGTAAAATTCCCTAGTTACAAACATAATGCCTGTACAATGTGAGCACACAAAATTGACTTCGTCATGGCCACAGATAAAACTTGCATGGGTCCCCATGCAGATGGATGGCTGATAAATAGAGACCAAGGTACCTTGGAGAAATTCCCTGCACTTCGTCCACATGTATCATAGAAATTTCACTGTCCAGCTTTGAGGGCAAACAGGGACTCAGTCAAACCAAAACACAGCACTTACAACAGTGCAGCACTCTCAGTACTGCATTCAATAAGACCTCAGTAATTCATCTCAGAACATGATTGTAACAGTTTTATTACAGTCAATCTATCAGCAAGCAGAATTTATAATGTGCATTGGTGGTTTATTCAAGAAAATTATAGGTTCAGAATTCTTATCTACTGCATGATTTTATCGCTGTTTCTTAGATGTTTAGTTTACTGATGTTAAGATTGGTTGCAGAAGCAAGAGACAGCTTTGATGTACCTATCAGAGCCTCCATTGAAGCTACTTGTTTATCAAAATCTAAGAGCTGATTTAATCCAGAGCACACTTCAATACTGGAATAAAAGATAATTTAGGCAAGCCCTTATGTGATATAGTAGACCACTTATACCACTATGTGGGAAAGTGGCAAAGGAATGGCAGATAGAATTTAACTCAGACAAGTGTGAAGTGATGCATTTTGGGCAGTTAAACGAGGGCAGGACATTCACAGTGAATTGCAGGCCCTGGGGAGTGTTGTTGAACAAAGAGACCTAGGGGTACAAGTACATAATTCCCTGAAAGTGGCGACTGACACAAGTAGATAGGGTGTTGAAGAAGGCATATGGTTTGCTTGCCTTCATCGGTCAGGGCATTGAGCATAAGAATTGGGTGTCATGTTACAGTTGTACAAAAGGTTGGTTAGACTGCTGTTGGAGTATTGTGTGCAATTCTGGTAGCCATGCTAAAGGAAGGATATGATTAAGCTAGAGGGTGCAGAAAAAATTCACAGGGGTATTGCATGGACTAGAGACCCTGACTTATATGGAAAGATTAGATTGGATAAACTGTTTTCCCTGCAGTGATGGAGGCTGAGGGGTGACTTTATAGAGGTTTATAAAATAACACCCTTTGAACAATAGCACCTGGCTGCTGCCCAGTGTAGCACCCATAAAACTCCAGGCCACTGCACCTGGCATGCTTGAATTTTCATTGTGCATTGATGTACGGTATGGTCCAGCCTGAACCCAACAGTTTTTGAGGGCCTACCGTTTTATATAACACAAGAAAGGGAAGAGTTAATGCTGGGATAACGTCACATGTAAACTTCAATCCAGGGTGGTCATAAGTATCAACAAGGGTGTAGCTATGAGCTGGTTAGTGTGTTTCTATGTGAGGCAGTCAATACAGTGCATCCCGTACTCCAGGGATGTTTTATTTTATCAAACACAGATTCAAGTTATATAAACACACTGTCAGCTTTATAAGTCAGTTGACTACTTAGATTAAAAACCTCTCTCAGCCTTTCGGCCAGGTTACCGGGCCCTGCAAAACATTTTGTTATTTTCTGTATTAAAAAAGAAACAGGAAGGAGCCCATGTTGTGACCCCAGTGAGAATCATTGGGGTATTGTGAGTAAGAGGAAGCCACATTGTACATGTGAGGAAGCAGCAAGTTCATTTTAACCAAGTAGGAATTCCTTGACTGCTTTATGTCACATTCTTTAAGTTGTTTGCATTATTCCTTTGGGTTAGCGCAGTACAAGATATGCACTTTTCATCCTCCTGAACTACTAAATTCAGAATAAAATTCAGGAAATAAAAGTCTGAATATTTCCCCCAAAGACTATCACATTTCTAAAACAACAATTTGTCAGGAGGTGTTGAAAAGAAGCTGTGCAGCAAACATTGAGTGGAAAGAATGGCTGGTAAATGTACAGAAAGGAAAAAACACCATATAAGTATTTACATAAAATCCTTGTGGTGGAATTAGACACAGTTTAGCTCAGGCAGAACTGAGAATTTAATAATCCCAACTGGAGCTGGCCCTGTTCCTTCTCCCTCGTTCAAAACCAATTTTTGCAGGTGGCCTTAGGGCAGCCATTATGCATTTCCATTACAAATGCAATGGATGCATGGTTTGTTTTAAGCAGCCAGCCAGGGCACCTGAAAAGCTGCCATTACCAACATGGTAACATCTGTAAAACAGGATGTAGATTGCACACTGAAATTGATCCTACTCCTTTTATTTCCACCTGGAAATGGGACAAATTAAGTTAATTTCTATCCTAATAGTTCACTAATACAACTACTAAATTTGCCAATTCCACATACTCGGATTATGTGGAGAGAGTCTATCAGGAAATATTTTTCCAAGCATTAATAATAAGAATAAAAAATGTTACAGTTAAGTACTAGCTGACGCAAGGACTTTCTGGTGGAGTTAACAAGATGCTAAAGGCATTGAAAATGGCATGGAGAGGACACTGATGGTCAGGAATTTGTTGGGGGTTGAGGCCTAATGATGTGAAAGGGGCAATTGACAGTTTGGATCCTTTCCCTTTCCCATAAAGCTGCAAGGTTCTACTGCATTTCAGTTCTTCCAAAGTTCAATGATTTACCTTATATTCCACAACAAAGTTAGGACAGGGTAGAACTGCATCCACTGAGTTAGTTTTCAGTGCAGTTTTGCAATGCATGTGACACAGCTTTAAACTAAATGCTTCCTGCTTAAAACAAGAGCAGTGTATGTTGGAAAATGTTGAATCAGTCTGTTCCTTTGTTTGTATAAACGTTTCCAAGCTCCAACATTAAATTAAGAGCCTCTAATATGGGTTGACAAAATGTGTCACATCAGCAGCAGTGAGAAAATAAATTCAGTCCTCCTGAGGAATATAAATTCATTGGTCCATTTCTGGAAAATGCATATGTTTTTGGAGTTAAACAATGGAGAGTAACAAAGAAATGTTCCTACAAATAGAACTTCACGTAAGGAAAAGGGCATCCAATGGATTCTGTTACACAATTCTTGCAATGTAACACATTTCTCCTTTTCTGACAGGTTGTTTCCAAACGTTGCTATATCCTGAGCTGCTGTGTCTCTCTGTCCATTTGAATTACTTGCTCAGAATCTTATCTTTTAGCACTTGTTCTGAACAAAAATTGGTCCATCCTTTCAGGTTTTGCCCATTCTCCATAAATGTCATTTAAATAGCGTATTTTACATGACAATGTACCCAGGCCACACATGGTGACCAAAAGCTTGGTTGAAGAGGTAGCTTTTAAGGAGTGAAGTGTAGAAGTTCAGGGAGAGAATTCCAAAGATTAGGACCTCTGCAGCTAAAGGCACATTGGATTAATGAATATTGGAAATCTATAATCTACTGGAAGGTGTCATGACCAGTAATTAAAACACCTTGTCATGAGGAGATGTTGATGACCGTTGCTGTGTTTTGTTGAAAATCTCACTATCTGCAGAGTCATTTTGCATAAAGAAAACTTATGTTGCTGTTACACCAGAGAGGTCTAGGAACGATGTATGGCCTCAAGACTAAAAATAGGACCAACAAATGGAAAGCATGTCTTCTTACAGGAACCAGTAACAAGAGCCTGAAGCTCAGAGAGTGAATGATAATGTGAGATTCAGGCAAGGAAAATGGGTGGGTATGACCTACCAATAAACAGCCAGAACCAGCCAAGAGAAGTTTAACTGATCTATATCGATTAAGAGAGAGAGCTGGTGAGGACGCAGCCCCAGTGTCAGCGGCTGTCAAATCTGATAATGAAATTGAATTTTCATTCACAAACACTCAAAAAGACTCAGGAAATATTTTGAAAAATTAACATTATTAATTAAAAATTAAAACACTAAAAACATGCATGTAGTTAAAGTAATTAAAACATTTAAACTTATTGACACATTAAATAAGAAGACGTACTTACTCCTCTGTGGACAGCTGTTTGCTCCCCTTCATTTCAGTGGGGTTGTCATCATGTTAGGTCAAAGCTGGGAGTGGAAAATCTGCAGAGGTTTGCCTTGACCTATCAGGCTCCAACTGACGTCCACCAGTGCATGGCAGGTGTTTTGGTGCTGGGATCTACTGCAGCAAAAGGCTGGGGTTCAGCCCAAGCTGAGGAAGTCAAAACTTCCGCTCAATGAAGTAGACCATTGAACGTCAGATGTGGCCTGATAAAAGTGTCCAAATTAAAGTTTTAAAACAAATATTAAATAATACAACATTTGAAAATATTAGAAAACACTTTAAAAATAATTAAATACATTCAAGTTAACTCAGTTAATTCCAAAGATTGTAAATGTCTTGAACTTCAGAACTGTTTCTCTCCATTAAAATGAATGCATAGGTTCAGTGGGCAGGTTCTCACCCCAATTATTGGGAACCTGCAGTGAGTGATGCTGGGAAACAATCTCCTGTAGCGAGATGCCCTTCCCCATTGGCAATTGGGTGCAGCCTGCTGGAGGGAAGCAACAGGAGTGTGTTGAGAACCTTTTGGGAAATTGCAGACAGGCAGTGCTCCAGATATTGTGGAGCTCAGTCAGAATGCTGGTGGCAGGGACCTCTCAGGTTATTAGAGTCACAGAGTCATTCAGCACGGAAGCAGGCCCTTCGGCCCAACTCATCTGTGCCGACCAAGATGCCCATCTAAGCTAGTCCCATTTGCCCCATATCCTTCTAAACCTTTCCCATCCATGTACCTATCCAAGTGTCTTTTAAATGTTGTTTCTTCCTCAACCACTTCCTCTGGCAGCTTGTTCCATAAACGGAAATCCCTCAAATCCCTTCTAAATCTTTCCCCTCTCACTGCTAGAGCATGTTGATATCAAGATAGAGGATGTGTTGGACCTGTTAGAAAATATTAGGACAGATAAGTCCCCGGGGCCTGACGGGCCATTTATTCCCCACGCTGCTCCACAAGGCGATGGAGGAGATTGCTGAGCCTTTGGCTAGGATCTTTTGAGTCCTCGTTGTCCACGGGAATGCTACCGGAGGACTGGAGGATGACAAATGTTGTCCCCTTATTCAAAAAAGGTAGTAGGGGTAGTCCAGGGAATTATAGACCAGTAAGCCTTACGTCTGTGGTGGGCAAGCAGTTGGAAAGGATTCTTAGAGATAGGATCTATGGGCATCTGGAGAATCATGGTCTGATCAGGGTCAGCCAGCTTGGCTTTGTGAAGGGCAGATCATGTCTCACAAGCCTGATAGTGTTCTTTGAGGAGGTGACCAGACAGATTGATGAGGGTAGTGCAGTAGATGTGGTCTACATGGATTTTAGTAAGGCATTTAACATGGTTCCACATGGTAGGCTTCTTCAGAAGGTCAGAGGGCATGTGATCCAGGGAAGCTTGGCCATGTGGATTCAGAATTGGCTTGCCTGTAGAAAGCAGAGGGTTGTGGTGGAGGGAGTGCCTTCAGATTGGAGGGCTGTGACTAGCAGTGTCCCACAAGGATCGGTTCTGGGACCTCTGCTTTTTGTGATATTTATTAATGACTTGGATGAGGGGGTAGAAGGGTGGGTTGGCAAGTTTGCAGATGACACAAAGGTCAGTGGCATTGTGGATAGTTTAGAGGATTGTTGAAGATTGCAGAGGGACATCGATAGGATGCAGAGTTGGGCTGAGAAGTGGCAGATGGAGTTCAATCTGGAGAAGTGTGAGGTGGTACACTTTGGAAGGACAAACTCCAAGGCAGAGTACAAAGTTAATGGCAGAATTCTGGGTAGTGTGGAGGAGCAGAGGGATCTGGGGGTGTATATCCACAGATCCCTGAAAGTTGCCTCACAGGTGGATAGCATAGTTAAGAAAGCTTATGGAATGTTAGCTTTCATAAGTCGAGGGATCGAGTTTAAGAGCCACGAGGTAATGATGCAGCTCTATAAAACTCTGGTTAGACCACACTCAACACATCACATTGTGCTCAGTCGTAGATCTCTTCTTTCCCTCTTTAAAGAGAACGTGAATCATGAAGGTGAAGCAGAAATTTGTAACGAGTCTTCCAGCCAGCTCTCAATCTACAGTGTGGTCTGTCGTTTTCAATCAGGTGATATTTCCATTACTGTTGGTTACACCGGCCACATGGGACCTCCCCACTTTCAGCCAGAGTTACGACAGGATATAGGGAGACAGATACACCACCCACAGCACCCCATCTGCAACTCCACCTAAACCACTCCACCCAGTGGAGTATCAGGGCCACTAAATTTTTAAAATGTGTTACTTTACAGGAAATGGCATCGCTAGCATATATTGTTTATTGCTAATGGCCCCTTAAACTGAAGAGGTAGGTAAGAACGACCAGATTGGTGGCTCTGGAGCAGGTCAGGACAACAGATTTCCTTCCCTAAAGGACAATAGTGAACCATTTGGGTCTGATCTGGGATAACATACAGGGGTTTAATTTCTGACAGCTCTGCTGCCGTAACTTCAGGCAGAGGGTTAGCAGAGGCAATACTTAAGATGATCAATGTTGTTTCCTGTAACAAAAAAATTTATCCTCGTTCCATCCTTGAGTGTGAAATTCAGACCAACACTTCAATGTACCACTGTGGAAGTACAGCACTGTCAGAGGAGCTGAGTTTTAGAACAATGTTAAACCAAGGCCCTGCCTGTGACTCAGCTGGCTGTAAAAGATCACAAAGCACTTGAAAAAGAGAATTATCCAATGTGCTGACCAATATTTATCCCTGAGCCACATCAATGAAACTATTATTTTATTTCTGTTTGTGAGATCTTGCTGTGTGCAAATTGACTGCCATGTCCCTACTAATGCACTTCATTAGCACTTAATAGAACATCACGAGGTTGTGAAAGGTAATGTATAAATATGCTTTCATTCTTTCTTCCTTCTTCCTGCAACTTGGCTCCATAATAGAAGGCAGCATGCAGCAAAAATAGCCTTTAGGAGCACAGAAATCAGCCTGGACAAGAATTCTATTGGAATTTTCCCCAACAATTACAATACTGTCTGCTGGAAAGGCTGGAAAATATGGCCTTAAATGCTCAAAGAGGCAAATGTTTGGATCCACAGTGCTCCAACCAACAGTTTAATTAGCACTGAAGTATTCACTCACATTTTTGGTGCTGAATTGGTAAATATAAAATTTTAACCAATTATTTGGATTGCTAAATGTGGATCATGTAATGAATATTCATTCAGCATGGATCAATTAAAATAAAGTAACATAAATATTGATCCATGGGATTGAATGTACAGGACTGTTGTAAAATGTTACTAGCATGATCAGAGTTACAACCTAGATAGACTTATTGTGAGTTTGCAAATGACTCTTGGCCAGAGGAAGTTAATACCAGTATTCATATCTTAATATTTGGTTTTTCTTTTGCCTGAAAATCATGAGGGAGAAATGTGATCTTTTTTGGAACAGATCAAGATTATATAAGTTTTTTTTTATGAGACAATTCAGACCCCATTAATCCTGTATCCATCTGGCTGTCTGGCAATGCAGGTCCCAAGTAATCACAGCACAGTCATGTCCCTACAATAATAGCTGTACTTCTTATTTAATGTGCACTGATGAGATTATAAGGAGACAATATCAGACACACATACTTATTTCTTGGAGAACATAGAAATGTACTTCGCAGGAACAGGCCCTTCAGCCCACCACATCTGTGCCGACCATGATGCCAATCCAACTAATCCATCTGCCTGCACATGGTCTTTATCCCTCCATCCCTGCTTGTTCGTGTCTCTGTCTAAATGCCCCTTAAATGTTACTATTGTATCTGCTTCTACCACCTCACCTGGCAGCATGTTCCAGGCACCTACCACTCTCTGTGTTAAAAACTTGCCCCCCCACCTCCTCTTTAAACTTTCCCCCTCTCACCTTAAATCCATGCACTCTACTCTTTGACATTTCCACCCTGGGGAAAAAACTCTTGACTGTCTATCCTGTCTATGCCTCTCATAATTCTATATACTTCTAGCAGGTTGTCCCTCAGCCTTGAATGTAGAGAGCGGAGTTAATAGTGGGGACAGAAAGGGTGAACGTGCTGGAGCCCATGAACAAAATGTCAAGCTTCAGAATGGCCCAATAGGCTCAGTTACACTTTGGCACTTCTGTCTCTTGGCAACACCAGTCCTTTATGTCAATCACACCCAGACATTGGTTGTTTTGGCAAGAGGGAAGTCGACATGTGTGAGAACAAAGATACACTTGTTGCCTCAATGCATATTGCTGGCAAGTACTCTTTCGTAAATATGAACTTGTACCACAAGAGTTAGTGTCCCAGCCAGCCCTTAAAAAGAAATTGGAGGACAGCTGGAAGCCCTTAGCTGTGTGCACTAACACAATTACAGCATAGCAGTCAACTCGAGTCACAGCACTTTCAACAATAGTTGAACTGATCTGATATTCCAGCAGCTTAGATAGTGTTGGACAGAACCTACCAAACACACAAACTGCATCAACAAGAAGGGCAAGAACAGTGGGCACATCACCATCACCTCAAAGTTTCCCTCCAAGCCTCATGGACTTGAACAATGAAGAAACAATTATCACTGGGTCAAAATCCTGGAATCGCAACCTAATAGCATCTGGGATCATCTTTGGCACACACAGCACTGTGGTTCAAGAATGCAGCTCATTACCCCTTTCTCATAAGTAACTAAGTATATCGTCTACAGGATCTTTGGCATTGCTGCTTATCAAGGCAAACAATAGGTCGCATGACCAAGACAACATTCTCTATTGAACTATTGAGTTCTCTGTTGAGTAGCAGGAGGTACAACAATGTATCAAAAGTCATATCACATTGTATACCTGTTACCTGAAGGTGTACTAAACCTCATATATACTGCACTGCTTCTTCTTAAAAAAATTAATCCCATAGTGCTATCAACATCTAGAGACAAAGTTATGCCATCACTTCACCACTTATAGACATGAAATGATACACATCATCCAATTATTTCCAGAAAAAAATGGTTATAAATTTAAGCAAACTCATTTACTCAGCCTCTAAGTCTTTTCAACTGCAAAACTCTTTGCCTTTCATTATATTTAACATCACTGACATTTCCATTGGAGGCAGTGAACTACATCTTCAGACAGAATTTATGCATTTTTCATCTCATCTCATGTACTACAGTAGATACCTTAGCATATATAATCGGCTCCATAAGTACATATACTATATCATGCATATTTTACCTAACCATCAACTGTTTTCCTTAAACTTAACACAGACTGATTGCAATAATCAACTGCAACAGGAGCTACAGCTATACATTGTATTTGGTAATATTAGACATCGTGAACACAATTACAACTTCTACTTTTTGCTCATATCATAAGGTTTTCTATCTGTGTGGCCTCTGCTTTCACTCCATCTTGTGTCCTGAGTTCCTGTAGATAACAGGCCTTTCCTTTTTCTTCTATCCCTTTTGAAGTGATGAAGTCATCTCCACTGTTTTTTCTCTCTTAATTGCCTCCAATGCTTGCAATTCTGTCATAGGTGTTATCTGTCTTCTTTGCTGCACTCTAGCCTTAAAACCTTAGTACTTCCCTTAAAACATCTAACTTGCTCTCTCTTGATTCAGGCTATTCAATAGCTCCATAAAATTGAAGTCTTAGAGGTTTTGAGCTCCTTCCCAAAACTCATCTTCAGTGGCATCATTGTCTGTGCCAGACTAAATTGAAATTATCTCATGATCACACCCAGTGCCAAGCCTTTCACCTTCCACCTTACCTGTGGATTGTTGTCATGGCACAGCCCTTGTGCTGAAGTTCTGATGAACCAGCTCTCTCACTCTGTCCAAACAGAATATGGACTCCTCCTCTGATTTGCTTGGCAACGAGCTCCGTGAATGTTTCTATTGCCCTGAGAAAGTTAAATCACTGTCCAAATGATAATCTGGACTCAGGCTGCTCCTGACGGACTGCTCTTTGCTCTGGGACACCTTACAATAGTCTAATTTTCTGACCTTCCTTTACAGTTTTGTTTTGCAATCTTGTCTCCACAGATGTTTCACCTACCACAGTACCCTGCTACTATCATAACACAATATTTGTTTCACTCACTATGCAAACAGATGCCTGCCCAAAGTTTTCAGGCAGACACTTGAATAGTCACCATTGCAAATCCCTGGCTTTCTAATAATGCTCATAATATCCTCATTATATCACAGAGGGTACATTCTTTGTTGATATTATCAACTGACAATACCAGCCTATGATTGTTGATATCCTGTTCTCATTCTCCACCACACAATTTCACCACATCCCTTGGATTGATGTCACTTTGATCTTTTCTCAATTTCTTAAGATGTGATAGTTGCATGCAGACCCAGGTTCTGGTTTACCTCCTTCCAAGGAGGTCTTGCAGTTTGTGGTGTAGCCTGATCTTTAGCCCAATCTTCACATTTCTCTTCAGAAGGACTATTGTTAAACTCTATCTGTGATGGTGCTGATGCATCACTATTTGTACCTCGATCACCACACTTGCCTCATGGAGAGAGCCACTCCCCTTCGCTCTGACTCTCATCCTGGGCCTTCACTCCTTTCTCAAGTAACGGAATGGTAGTCATTGATTCCTTGTTTTCCTTGACTTTGTTGGTGTTACAGCTGGTGACTCTGGTCTGGCAGTATCTGTGAGCTCTGGACTTCTTGGTGCGTCTCCAGCCAATCTGGCTAGTGCTCTGTTTGGGTGGGGCCAGCACACCCCGAAGTATGAGCAGTTCATGAGATTTATGGTGCTCTTAGTTCTCAAACGTACCCCAATATATACTAGGGGTGGGCAAGAAATGACAGACGCTGGAGGGGCTCACAATGAATAAGGTCACTACTCCCATCACTTCACTCCCTTACCTTTTATAGATGCAAATCCAGTGCAAATCTGGAGCTTTCCACAAGTAGTATTTTGAGTTTTGATGGTCTGTCACTGTAGTTTTTGGCGTGATATTTTAAGTATTATGCAGCAAAATATTCTGCTTCCGCTCTTCCCAATCCCCCCATAACTAGAATCAGAATCAGGTTTTTTTATCACTGACATATGTTGTGGAATTTGTTGTTTTGTGGCAGCAGTACAGTGCAAGACATAAAGACATAAAAATTACCACAAGTTACAAAAATAAATAAATAGTGCAAAAGAGGAATAAGGAGGTAGTATTTATGGATTCATGGACTGTTCAGAAATCTGATGGTGGAGGAGAAGAAACTGTTCCTGAAGCATTAAGTGTGGGTCTTCAGGCTCCTGTACCTCCTCCCCAATGGTAGTAATGTAAAGAGGACATGTCCCGGGTGGTGAGGGTCCTTAATGATGGATGCCACCTTCTTGAGGCACCACCTCTTGAAGATGTCCTTGATGGCGTGGAGGCTTGTGCCCGTGATGGAGCTGGCTGAGTCTACAACCTTCTGCAGCCTCTTTCGATCCTGCACATTGGATCATCCACACCAGGTGGTCATGCAACCAATCAGAATGTTCTCCACCGTACATCTGTAGAAATTTGCAAGACTCTTTGGTGACATACCAAATTTCTAATAAATTCTAATAAACAAAATCTAAAATCAAGGAAAAAGGATTCCTCTATGCAATTTTGAAGAATGAGAGGGGATTCTCCCTTAAGTTTTAGGCCAGTATTATCTGGTCATTTTCCTTTTCTGATTTCACGATCTTACCCAGTGCAAACTGGCTGCTGCAATTCCCTACAATACAGATAAGATAAGATAAGATAAGCAGTGACTACTTCAAAATTAATCATTTGGCTATAAAGCATTTTGGGATATACTGAAGAGCCGTGAAAGGTGCTATATAAATGTAAGGCTTCCCTTTTCTCTTGTCCAAATTTTATGAGGCTTAGCTCCAGATTAATAGCTACAAGATGTAGAAATGGGCACTAGTTTGGAGGTTAGAATATTCAGTGCAGTGAGGAGTATGGGCAAATCTTTTATTGATGCTTTTGCTGACAATTACACTGCTATTTGTAAGCACTTTGTTTTACTATAGTGACTTTCATAGAATCTTCCAATGCAGAAAGCTCAGATTTCACAACTGAAAGGAGCAGACCTGGTCTGGACATGTTTGATAAACATGTAACATTTTCAAAGAGTAGAACACAGAGGTGAGTCAAAGATCGTAGAAAGCAGGTAATGGAAATAAAGGAAAATATTCGTCAACTGGCCTTTTAATAGAAGTTTCATGTATGCCAGGACCCAGTGGGAAAAGAGGTAAGGATTATCTGGAATCACCCAGCCACCGTCTGTGTCCAGTCACATTGACAGTAAATCTTTCTGAGCTCTAACAGCTGGACAATTACAGCATAACCTTCATTGTTTACACCCACCACGTTTACCTCTGACAGCCACCTGCATTGGGCAAATGTCAAACTCTTCCTCACCACCAGACCTGTTGATTATAAAGGCACTAGTTATTTTGCACAATTCAATAGGTTCTTAAATTTAAGAAAAACATAAAATATTTACTATGATTGGTTGTAATCTCAATGCTGCATTCCCATCTTCCCAGAGTAACTGAAGAAAGGTTACTCCCTCAGGTTTATCAAGAATCTGACCACCTCTGCCTTGAAAATACTCAAAGTCTCCACTTCCACTGCCTTGGGAGGAAGATATTTCCATAATATCTCCCTGAGAGATAAATTTTACCTCATGTCTGTCTTAAATGGGCAACTTCTTAATAGTGGAGGCAGATCCAACTGCACCATTCAGTTCAATAATTTTGGATAGTGATTCTGCTGTTCCTATTTACAATTCCCCTAGATGGGAATTAGTATAGGTAAGCATTGTTGGTTGGCATGGATGTGGTGGGCCAAAGGGGCTGTTTCTGTGCTCCATCACTCTATGACTCCACAAATCTCTTTTTTCTTCAAAAGCAAAATACTGGAGATGCTGGAAATCTGAATTAAAAAGTTTTCAACACTGTAAACACTCCACTCTTCCCCCAGTTCTGAGGGAGGGTCCCTGTCCCGAAATGGTAACAGGTTTCTCTTTCTGAAGATGCCACTTGACTGGCTGAGTTCTTCCAGCATTTCTGGTTTTGTTTCAAAAACTTTTGAAGCTCTGGACTGTGGGAAGCGAAGAGGTAAGATGGTAGTCATTGCATAAATTGTGCTTGATTGAAAAGGTGGTGTGGGCAGGGGAAGGACTGTGGTGATGATTGAGTCCAGGCACTTTGAAGAGAATAGCTGAAAGGGAAGACGTGTTTGGTAGTGATGTGATGGTGAAGTTGCCAGAAATGGTGAAGGAAGAAGGTGAGGTGGAACATGAGGACAAGGGAAGCCACTACCTGGTTCTGGGAGGCCAGGAAAGGAGTGAGAGCATAATTGCAGAGTCATGGAATCTCAGAATGGTTACAGCATGGGAGCAGGCCATTCAGCACCTTGTGTCTGTACCAGCTAATCCTACACTCCCCATTCTTGTCCTATACTCCTGCAAATTCCTTCCCTTCATACGTTTACCAATCTCCCTTGTGAATGCTTAAACTGAATCTGCTTCTAATATTACCCCTGGCACTACAACTCAGTCCCTGACCATTTTTGTGTACAAAAAAAAAGTGTTGTAAAAATGGAAAGGACATGGCCCAGGGCCTTGTCAGCAATGTCAAGGAGAGGAGGAAGGAAGACATATCAGAAATGTTGGCAGGGACAGGACAGATGTAAGAGAGAGACAGATGAGGATAAGCAATA
Source organism: Pristis pectinata (assembly GCF_009764475.1). Lineage (NCBI taxonomy): Eukaryota > Metazoa > Chordata > Chondrichthyes > Rhinopristiformes > Pristidae > Pristis > Pristis pectinata. The sequence continues at coordinate 83,704,586 of NC_067409.1, read as the reverse complement.
AAATCTTTACAAGAAGTGGAGTGGGAGGACAGTGGCAGCTGTGGGAGCACTGAACTATGAGTTAATACTACATTTTTATAACATTCATGTTTATTGTTTCCTTGCAAATCAAATTTAAACTAAAATTTCCATTCACATGAGCAATGAGAACAAGAGGTGTGGAAAATTTTCTGTCCAATTGATGACATTTTATTGGCCAGACAGTATTGTTATTTCAGCAGAGTTGCCAATACCATATTTTGGAAAGGGAGAGAAAAAGAAAGGAAGAGGCAGAAAGATAGAAAAATAAAAGGTGGAGAAAAAAGAGAGGAGAGTAATTAATTTAGCAATAGACTCCTGATATCAGTTATATGCATGTTCATAAATCAGTTGATATTGTGTCTGAATTCATCTTGGGCATAGGCAAGATTTGAGTAACAGTTTATGTTTAATTGTATCTTTAACATAGTTTAATATGTCACAAGAGTATGGTTAACCAAAACGTGACATAGAGGAACATGAGGAGATATTAGGGAGTTAACTTTCAGGATTGCCTTAAAGGAGGAAGGAGAAATGGCGAGGTGGAGTGATTTAAGAAGGGGATACCAGAGATTACAGTCTCAGCAGATGAATTTATGGTCGGCAATGGAACTGGAAATGGGCAAGGGGCCAGAATTAGTGGAGCACAAAGCTCTCAGAGGATTGTGTAATCTGGAAAGGGTTACAGAGAGAGTGGAGGAATGGGGGTCGGGGGTGGGGGGCAGGAGGGAGGGGGCAAGCCAAGGAGAGAAAGGACAGAATTTTAAAATCGTGATATAACTTAGCTAGGAGCCAATGATGATGAACCACTGCAGGAGTGGCAGAAGAAATGGACTTGGTCTGAGTCAAGACGCAGGCAGCAGATGGCATAGATTTAACATGACTAAATGGGAGAAGAGATGAGAGACTCCTGACTTGCCTGCGTAAGTGCAGTTACCACACGTGAGAAACTCAGCACCATCCAAGATAGTTTCCTGCTTGATTAATATCTCAACCACAACCCTAAACATTCATTGCTTCGACAACCAGTATAATGTGACTGCCGTGTGCGCTGCCTACTAAACACACTGTAGAATTCACCAACATCTTTTGACAGCACTTCCTAAACCCATGACCTCAACTCAAAGAACCGGGACAACAGGCACATAAGAACACCATCAACTGTATATTCTCTTCAAAATCACACACCATCTGGTTTGGAAATATATCACTGCAACCTCACCATTGCTGTGTCTAAATCCATCCCCAACTGTACAGTGAAAATATCTTAGGCAGAAGGTTCAAGAGGATGCTTCACTAACTACTTCTCAAAGGCAATCAGGAATGGGCAATAAAGGCTGGCCTTGCCCATGAAGCCTTTCCCTGTAAACAAATGCATGAGAAAAAGCATAAGAAAATACTTATTTTATTGATGAGTTTTTAAGAGTTTGGATGGTGGAATATGATAAGTTAACTATGTAAACAAAATTGGCTAAAATCCCAAAGGAGGAAATCATTGCAGGGTCATGTAGAGAGAGTGAGGAATGAGGCTTTTCAAAAACCAATGCATATATAATGGACAGTGTGACCTCTTCTATGCTGTACAATTTTATGCCTATTTGAGTAGTCAGTACCAACTGTCAATTTGTAAACGTTATGGGAAAGATAAACACCCCAATTTTAACACAAGGCAGGAGAAGGGAGTGGTGAGTTGTAAATGAAATTGCTGAAGCAGGAATCAGCCCCTTGCTGTTCGAACTCTCGGGGCTCTTGCACAAACCTGCAGAGTGGGCCAGGGGATGCCTGGGTTTTTTTTGCAGCCCATGGAGAAGCAGGCTGCTTCCCTTGACACAACAAAGAAAGAACAGCACGTACTTGCCTTGCTCAGTCACTTTCTGGGGCACCCTTCTCTCGTGGGTTGGCATGGCAAGAATTCTACAGAATTCCCCAAACCAGTCTGAGTTAAAATTGCAATCAGTTACCAATGACATTAATAGGCCCTGGCACACTTGTATAGAAGGCTCACACCAACGTAGGATCAGTAAATGCATCCTTAGTAATCAGTGTACCACACCCATGAAACTCAGAATGCTGGATTAACCACAGCCCCCATCACTCCTCCATCAACGGTCTTTGCCTCTCCTATTGACCTGCAACCTCCTCTCTCCTGTATGGCTCACTTCACCCTTAAACTACAGGCAGCAACTTGGGCACACTGACAGATCTTCAACCTTGATAGGTAGATCAACTAAATACATTAGAGCAGATCTCCTATTGCCCTGAAATTGCTAGACCCCTGCCCATGGGCCATTCTGTTTGTCCCAGTGTAGTTTCAGCATGGCCTGGCTCCCAAGCCCTCAGCAAGCACAGACCAGCACAGCACAGGACTTGACTCAGCACACACAGGCAGCTGCACTCACAGATTGGTTCTGACGACCAGTGAGGCTGTCAAACTTTCAAGCTCTGAGTACAAATGGGGCCCTTGAATGTTTGTCGGCCTTCTTGACATTCACAAATACTCAACCAAAACTGTATTTTAAAAAAAGCTAACAAAAAAGATAATAAAAAAGCACACTCACACACCAAAACTGAATTAAAATCATTAAAACTAACTGAAATAAATAACAAAAACACAGCCTTTCACGCTTCCCCTAAGGGCTGATTCATTGGAATGGTGACCCAGTTCCTACAACAGGTTTATCCCAGCACAGGGGCAAATTTCCCAACTGGAGAGCTGGGAAGTCTGCAGAAAGTTGTGCAGCCCTTTTGGATGCTGAGAGGGGTGTACCAGAGATCCATTGGGCAGCCAGTGGCACAGGAAACAGGGCAGAAACTGCACCTGCCGATTTAGATGGACGGTAGCATTGGAAAGGTGGACTTCCAAAGGGGATATGTGAATAAGCAGTTGTTGAGCGCAAGTGGCCTGGATTTTCCATCGTCTGTACACTGTCACGTTCCCAATTACCCTGTTTATGGATCTGGAATCCAATCTCACTGCCTGAGATGTTTCTGGAATTGAATGGTGAGGCAGTGATGGGTTCTCAAGTGACATCATTGGGTGGCTTGGGCAGGCCTGAATAATCCTGCCCTCTAAACACCTCTGAGAGCCATTGGCAGACAGTAAAACTCAGTTCCAATTTGCAGTCTGTTAATGGTTCTGAAGGACCCAAACAGAGACAAAAAATAAAAATTACTTAAAATCAAAAAGCAATAAAAATATCTTTAACAAATTTTTTGAAAATAAAATCAACCAAGATGCTTAAATCATTAAAAAAAATTAAACCAAACTCAAAAAAAGTTACGTACCTATTCCTACCTCGTTTCCCTCATGGCTGTACAATTCCCATTGAAATGGATCACGTATGCATTGTGTGAATGTAAACTCCTTGTCCTTCACTGGACTTCATATGGCATCCGGTGGTAGAATGCAGCCAGGGAAATCACATGGATCTGCCAGCAAAACCCTGCAGAATCCGGGCTGTTGTTGCTGGAGGTCTGCTTGGGTATTAAGTTAAATGCTGACCAAATCTGACCTGACCACAGCCAGTCCAAGTATGACCTGAGCCCGAGGATTGATCATGTTTTTGATACCCAAACCAAACTCAACAAATAGAATGGTTACATGTTAGGCTTGGATTGGATCCCAGTGTAGTGATACGTTGCAAAACAGGAACCACTTTCCATGCTACCTGAACACTTCTACATATTTGCCAGAAGACAGTCGTATCATATCCCACAGTCCTGAGTCTTCGTGCATTTACTTGTAAAGAGGCAGTGTGATCAAATCCAACCCAACCTGAAGACTTATCAATTCTGTAATACCTGACCTGAACCTGACATATTGGGTCCCATCAGGCTCAGATCAGGTTGGGAGACTTGAATGTGAGTGTCAGCAAGCATGACATAACCTTATTCCGAGTGTTTGCCTTAATAGGAACCACCACCAAAACCAAGACTAGCAACAGTCATACTTCGTTCTTTTTCTCACAATCTTCTTCCCCTCAGCCACACTCTCTTTGAATCTACAGTCTGCAGGTGATGTAAACTTTCAGCATTTGCCTCCTCTCCCTTCACATCACAAGTCTGCTTTTGTTTTTTTCCCATTTTAGAAAGCCAAGAGCTATTAAGATAATAAGATATCTTTATTAGTCACATGTACATTGAAACACACAGTGAAATGCATCTTTGCATAGAGTGTTCTGGGGACAGCCTGCAAGTGTCGCCACGCTTCCAGCGCCAGCAGCAGTAGCCATTACTGAAGTTGGTGACAGTGAAGCGCACCTTCACCTGAATTAACATTGGCTGTTACCAGCTCAGGTTGTGGCACTGACAGTAATTTACAGGCTAAATTGGTGGAGTAGCACAAGGTGAGAGAAAGGGTGCAAGTACAGAATAAGGGGAAAGGGTGGTGTTGATGCCTGTCCCTTGAAGGATAACAACAGCTTTAAAGGACTAAGGCAATGACTTCAATGTAAAAGGCTAAAGAAACAGCTAAATGGTATATACAATGCAATGCTTGGTGTGATGTCAGGCTTGCCTGAAAGCCCTCATGTAATATCAAGGAGGAGTCCAGCACCAATTCTCCACTGGGCGGTTAGCCATGTCTGGAACCCTTCCTTTCTGATATGCATGGCGAATTGATTAAATTGCTGGACCAGCAACCAGAGTTCTGGAACTTTGCTCTGGAGAAATGGGTTTGAAGCTCACGAAGGCACTGGGGGAATTTAAATGCAAGTAATTTAATAAAACTTTTTTTTTATTTGCTATATAAGATGCTAGTCTCAGTAATGTTAACCATAAAACTACCGGAGTATCGAAAAACCCATCTGATTCATTAATGTCACTGGAAGTTTACTTTCCTCAGTCAGTCTGGACTATGTGTGACTCCAGATCTACCATGATGTTGTTGACTCCCTGTACATGAGTAATTAAGGATGGACAATAAACACCAGCTATGATATCCGCAGCTATGATTCACCAAGTGATGGCCAGTGTCTCAGTTTCCATTGTGTTACATGAAGAAATAAGTCAGCCACTGGGGACTGCTGCTGAAGCCATCATTTTGTGGATCCCAGTGTTAAAGGAGCTTGTCCAGCAGCCCAGCAAGCTGTCCTTGAGCAGATTACTGAGCTTGCTGGGATTCCATAAGGGGTGATAATGGCTAGATCATTAGATGTCTTTAAAGTGGAGGTAGGTAAATATTGGAAAGATTGGAGAATTGAGGACTATGGGCACAGAGGAGGAGTCAAGGCTTGGACAGATTGACCATGATCATAGTGAATGGTGAGGTAGGCTTAAGGGGCCAGATAGCCTACTCCTGCTCCTACCTCTTGTGTTCTTTTACTCTTCTGGCTCCTAGAAAGCACAAAACACTTAAAAAATTTTAGCCATAACCTGTAGAAATCAATCAATCAGCAACTAAATCATGAGTTGATGATCTCTTTTATATTGCTGGTAGGGGTGAGGTAGGTGGCCCTTACTGTGATACCCCTGGTCAGCTGTAAGGGCTTAAGTGAGAATATCAGTTGGAGGTGTTGAGTTTCTTCATGGCAGTGCTAGTATCAACTCAGTGCCGACTTATGTGTCTGCTCTAAATACATCTGATAGTTGTCTACACCAGTGAGGCCGCTGCACATTTACTTGCATGCACCAGATGCCATATTGGAATTAAATCAGCCCATTGTAGCGGCTAGCTACACACTATGAAATGAAGACACAGAGTCGCTGGTTTCAAAATCAGAGGTCGAATGCAGACCCGGGGCGCAGTGCGCCTTTAATAGCTGAAAACTTCCCGCGCTACAGTTCCCACACTGACATCACACGCGGGTCACCTGACCTTCCCGCGCGTGGGCTTTCCCAGCCCAACACTGGGGAAGAAGGAGGGCCCCGCGCCATCTTGGATCGGGGCCTCCGACAACGTCGCGATGTCGGGGTCCGGGTCAAATGCCTGTGCGGTGAGTCGCTACATAACCCCCCCCAAGAACCGGCAATACCGTCACGAAAACCAGAATGAAATAAACTATGACTTGGGTGGCCTGCCCCGGCGCCGCACTCGCTGTACCACCATGGGTTGGTCTGTGTCTAAGTGAGCCGGCTTCAGCTGGTCAACCGTAAACACCTCCTCACGCCCCCTAATGTCCAGCACGAACGTAGATCCATTGTTCCTGATGACCCGGAATGGCCCTTCGTACAGCCGTTGCAGTGGTGATCGGTGCGCGCCCCTCCTGACAAAGACAAACTTACAGTCTTGGAGGGAAGTCAGCATACGGGCCAGGACCTTTTCGTGTCGTGAGGTGGGAATCGGGGCCAGGCTTCCAAGCCGCTCGCGCAGCCAGTCGAGCGCCGCAGTAGGTCCTTCCTCTGGCCCCTGAGGGGCTGGTAGGAACTCGCCCGGGACGACTAAGGGTGTTCCATAGACCATCTCCGTGGACGAGGCATGCAGGTCCTCTTTTGGCGCGGTGTGTATCCCCAGCAGGACCCCGGGGGAGTTTGTCTACCCAGTTGGGCCCCTTAAGGCGGGCCATGAGTGCCGACTTCAGGTGGCGATGGAACCTCTCCACCAGCCCATTGGATTGCGGGTGATAGGCGGTGGTGAGGTGGATCCGGGAACCCCACAAGTCGGCAACGGCAGACCACAGGCCGGAGATGAATTGAGCTCCCCTGTTGGAAGTGATATGTGCTGGGACACCGAAACGGGCCACCCAAGTTGACAAAAGGGCCCATGCGCAGGACTGGGTGGAGGTGTCTGCGAGGGGAATGGCTTCAGGCCAGCGGGTAAAACGGTCGACAATTGTGAGGAAGTACTGCGCTCCTCGGGAGGCTGGGAGGGGGCTGACCAGGTCAACATGGATATGGTCAAACCTCCAGCGGGTAGGCTGAAAATCCTGCAAGGGGGCCTTGACGTGCTGCTGTACTTTCGAGGTCTGGCAGTGAGTGCAGGACCGGACCCATTCGGAAACCTGTTTACGCAGGCCATGCCAGACAAACTTGTCGGACACCATCTGGACAGTAGTCCGGATGGATAGGTGTGCAAGGCTGTGGATGGCATCAAACACCCGTCTGCGCCAGGCAACTGGAACGATGGGACGGGGTCTACCCGTGGAGATATCACAGAGCAGGGTGCGCTCACCAGGGCCTACCAGAAAGTCTTGCAGTTGCAGGCCCGAGACTGCAGTGCGATAGCTGGGCATCTCCATGTCCGTTCGCTGTGCCTCCCCTAAGGCGCCGAAATCCACCCCCTGGGACAAAACCTGGATGGTGGGCCGTGACAGCGCATCCGCGACCACGTTCTCTTTCCCCGACAGATGGCAGACGTCAGTGGTGAACTCGGAGATGTACGACAAGTGCGGACCAGGGATCTGAGACCTTGTGGAAGGCAAAGGTCAATGGCTTGTGGTCAGTGAAAGCAGTAAACGGCCTGCCCTCCAAGAAGTAATGGAAGTGTCTGATGGCCAGGTACAACGCCAACAGCTCGCCATCGAAGGCGCTATATTTGAGCTTTGGTGGTCGAAGGTGCCTGCTGGAGAACGCCAGCGGTTGCCAACACCCTGCGATAAGTTGTTCCAGCACGCCTCCAACTGCTGTGCTGGAGGCATCGACCGTGACGGCAGTCGGGATGTCCGTGCGCGGATGCACCAACATGACCGCGTCCGCCAAGGCCTGCTTGGGTTCAACGAATGCGGTGTGAGCCTCTTCTGACCAAACAATGTCCTTGCTTCCGCCGAACAGGAGAGCAAACAACGGGTGCATGATGCGGGCCGCGGATGGTATGGACCGGTGATAAAAGTTTACCATACCGAGGAATTCCTGCAGGCCCTTGATGGAGGTGGGTCAGGCGAAATGGCAGATGGCATCGACCTTCGCAGGCAGGGGCGAGGCGCCGTGTTTGTCGATCCGATGACCCAGGAAATCGATTGTCTCCAGCCTGAATTGGCATTTCGCTGGGTTGACGGTCAGGCCGAACTCCCTCAGGCGAGAAAAGAGTTGGCGGAGGTGCGTGAAATGTTCCTGGCGGCTGTTGCTGGCGATCAAGATGTCGTCGAGGTGTATGAAGGCGAAGTCAAGGTCGCGCCGACCACGTTCATGAGTCGTTGGAAGGACTGAGCAGCGTTCTTGAGACCAAAGGACATCCGGACGAATTCAAAGAGGCCGAAAGGTGTGATCAGCGCCGTCTTCGGAATGTCGTCCGGATGCACCGGGATCTGGTGATACCCGCGGACGAGGTCGACCTTGGAAAAAATGGACCACCCATGTAGGTTGGCAGCAAAGTCCTGAATGTGCGGCACAGGGTACCAGTCCAGGGTAGTAATGTCGTTAAGGCGTCGGTAATCGCTGCTGGGCTGCCAGCCTCCAGCTGCCTTGGGGACCATGTGTAGCGGAGAGGCCCATGGGCTGTCTGACCTGCAGATGATCCCCAGGTCCTCCATTTTTTGAATTCCTCCTTCGTGAGGCAGAGCTTGTCTGGGGGTAGCCGCCGGGCTTGGGCGTGGAGGGGAGGGCCCTGGGTGGGGATGTGATGCTGGACGCTGTGCTTGGGCAAGGTGGTGGAGAACTGGGGTGTTAGTATGGACGGGAACTCTGCCAGGACCCTGGCAAACTCGTTGGTCGACGTGGTGACTGAGTCGAGGTGTGGGGCCGGCAGCTTGGCCACACCCAACGAGAACATTTGGAAGGTCCTGGCATGTACCAAACGCTTACCCCGCAGGTCAACCAGCAGACTGTTGGCTGAAGGAAGTCTGCCCCAAGGAGTGGTTGCGCGACGGCGGCCAGGATGAACCTCCAAGTAAATTTGCAGGTGCCGAACTGGAGGTGTACCAACCGGGTGCCAAAGGTCTGAATGGCGCTGCCATTGGCGGCTCTGAGGGCAGGTCCTGGTGTGCAGTTGCGAGTCTTGCGGCTGGTGGGAGGCACGACGCTGACTTTGGCTCCAGTGTCCACTAGGAACCGACGTCCGGAACACCTGTCCCACACATGCAAGAGGCCATCCGGGTGGCTAGCCACCGTAGCCGTCAGCGGCGGCTGGCTCTGGCGTTTCCTGGAAACCTGCATGGTGGCCGGCCTGCTGGGCTGCTGGGTACGTGACGTGGCAACGCGCTCGACGGATGCCCCGCTCTCCTTTCTTGCCCGCCAAAGGACATCCGCCCGGGCGGCCACCTTCCGGGGTTTGCTGAAATCGGCATCCACCAGGAGCAGGTGGATGTCGTTAGGTAACTGCTCCAGGAAGATCTGCTCAAACATGAGGCAGGGTTTATGCCCGTCTGCCAGGGCCAACATCTCATTCTTGAGTGCGGAGGAGGGTCTGTCGCCCAACCCCTCATGGTGAAGTAGGCGGGAGGCCCGTTCACGTCGGGAAAGGCCGAAAGTCTTGAGAAGGAGGGTCTTGAACTTATCGTACTTCTCCTCCGGGGGCGCCTGGATGAAATCCTCGACCTGGGCGGCGGTGTCTTGGTCGAGGGTGCCCACCACGTAATAGTACTTGGTGTCGTCCCTGGTGATCCGGCGAACCTGGAACTGGGCCTCGGCCTGGTCGAACCAGACACGGGGCCGGAGGGTCCAGAAGGTGGGCAGTTGAAGGGCTACTGCCTGTACCTCTTGCTGTGCAGACATCGTGGGTCCAAAAACGTTTGGGCCCGTCGGGGTCACCAACGTAACGGCTAGCTACACACTATGAAATGAAGACACAGAGTCGCTGGTTTTAAAATCAGAGGTCGAATGCAGACCCGGGGCGCAGTGCGCCTTTAATAGCTGAAAACTTCCCGCGCTACAGTTCCCGCGTTGACGTCACGCGCGGGTCACCTGACCTTCCCGCATGCGGGCTTTCCCAGCCCAATGCTGGGGAAGAAGGAGGGCCCCGCACCATCTTGGATCGGGGCCTCCGACGACGTCGCGATGTCGGGAGCCGGTTCGAATGCCGGTGCGGTGAGTCGCTACACCACGTTGCTCCAAAATTCTTACACTACAGATTGCAATAAAATTAGACTTCCTGTTTACCATGGCATAATAAAACATTATTTCCCAGCATTAACAAATATAAAAACAAATTCAACAGCAAATTAACTTTTAATATTCCAAGCATGCAATTCATCCAAATATTAACTTAAATGAAAATATCATTGTAACTTAAATGTTTAAATCACAAAGCAGGCTTTCTGGCCAATTTGGAAAATTTACTGCAATCATCAGCAAGTTCATTAGGTTTCTCTTTTTCAGTTTTCCATCATCTGCAAGCTAACATTACATTACAATGTCATTTTGTGTTCAGAGGTTGAAATGCAATTGATTCATAGCCAAGTTATTTTGCTACAATTTCTGGCACAGCTGAGTAAAATCATATCAAATCCTTACACACTTATAGGATTTGATTTAACCAAAAATTGGGAAATATCAGGCATATAACTGAACGAAAATGAGTTAGGAAAATTGTATTTGATAAGTGGGACTAACACAGTCTGAAGTATTTTTTTGAAGGGGTGCTAGGTTCGAGGATATATTTCATGTAGATGGTATATGCTTTGAATTAAACAATGTCAATTACAACATATTATAAGAAAATACAACTCTCTAGCAATTTTCTTCCAACCAATCTCCCTGGTAATGGGGTAGCAATACCTGTTCAATAGCTGGACCTGTTCTGAATCTACCCATGTTGGTATTGCGCTGGTGCCACACAACATGATGGAGGGTGTCGTTAATATGAAGACACTGCACAGAGAATATTCAGTGGTCATCTCTATCAATGCTGTCATGGACAGATGCATCTACAGCAGATAGACCAGTGAGGACAAATCCAAGTACTTTCATCTTCATTTTGACTCTCTCACCATATAGTCTGGTGTCATTCACTTCTGGGCTCAGGAATAGTATTGATGAAGGACATTGAAGTCCCACAAACACAAAGAAGGATACATTCTATACTCTTGCTTCTCCTGAGTGGGCAATGTGGAGAGGTACTGACTTATGAACTAAGGGAGGTTTCCATCCTATTGTTAGAGATTTCACAAGCACAGCATCAATGCTGAGGACACCTGAGGCCACAATCTGACTGAATGCCCCAATCCTGTCACCTCTGGTGGGTCTGGCCTGCCAGCAGCACAGGACATGCTGAGGGTTCTCCATGGAACATTGGCTGTTAGGTATGATTCTCTATTACCAGGTCAGGCCCTTGCTTGACTAGCCTGCTTTCCCAATTTAGACACTAGTCCCCAGATGAGGGAGGAACTTGTAGGTTGGAATGTGCCTGCCGTTGAGATGTCCGGGTTTGGCACCTAGATTGATGTCAGGTGGTGTAAGAGGTTTGATAACCAGCAGACCAGACTTGCCAGAGGCGGCAGTACAGTGGCATTCAGTCAGAGAGATGCCTCAGGTGTCCACAGCATTGACCCTCTACCTGTGAAATCTCTAAAAAGTGGACAGAGACCTTCTAACCTCCCTCAGTTGATGAATCAATACACCTCCATGGTGACTGGTTGGAAGAAGCTAGGGCAAGGAATCTATAATTGATGGCAAACAGCTCTGTTAGATCAGCACTCAATCAGTGAAGGCCGAAATTTGTCCCGAGCACTCTGTTCTGCAGGAAACATCTGCCTTAAATGTGTTTTCTCTGTTATTTCATTTCTGTTGTTCAGAAAACAATTACTGGGAAAAGCCTGGAACACTTTATTTGGAATGTTCACACATGTAGATTGACAGAGCGTGGAATAGGTGATTTTAATGTTTCCCAGTGTCGAAACATTAGAGGAGGCACCAATATCTAAATATTCACACCTCAATTCATAAGATGTGAGTTCTGTTAGTAATTTACTTATGTCAAAGAAATGGCTTTAACATGGAAATATAAATCACAGCTCTGTTTGCTCAGCTTTAGTTCTGACAGGAGATCTGAACTCTGTGGATGTACGGAGATTTATACCATCATTAGACAGCAGACATCTGATTGGCTTCATCTAAAAGGCCTGTTATTTATCAGGCTTCAAGAAACGCTTCTTGAATATAATAAACCATTGTGAGCTGATTACGTTTTAATTATATGAGTAAATTAATCTATGAGTATTTATCTTTGAGTAGATAAGTTCTAAATGGCAATTTCCCTTAAGAAAGTAAGAGAAAAAAAATCAGTGAGCAAGAGACAGACAGATGAGGAGTGAAAGAGTTTGAAGGAGAAATTGTGAAGGTACAGATACAGAAAAAAAGTTGAGTTTCACTCCAGATGTGCCAAAGCAGGACATTTGACCAGTTCTCAGGTGGGAATGTCTGCAGGAACAGATGTTTTTAAATAAATTCTGGAGGCACATTGAAACTCCAGCATTGAGTTAAATTGCATCGTGAGACATCATGGGGCAATGGTAGTGCGTCTGACTCCAGATCCAAAGGTTGTGTGTTTGAATCACATTGGGGTCATGTTGGCTTTTGTCATCACTGTGTTTGCAGGGAGGCTGCTTGGTGACTGTTTCCTAATTCAGAGTAATTTCACTGATCTGTACATCCCATTATCACAGCCTCGATGGGCACCTATCAAGTACATATTTCTTTATCTCATAAGGGCTTCCACTGCTGACAGTCCCATTCCTTTTACGGGACTGGTACTTGAATAAGAATTGAGTCGTGGGATACGGGATTAAAGCGGGCAATAGCATGGGTAGGCATCACTGTTGAAGGGCGTGTACATCTCTATGACTCTATATTTTTAGTGATAATTCTGAATCTGTCTGAGCTTCCCTTTTAATTTTCATCACTGCAATCCATTAATCCACAGTCCACTGATGGACCCTGAGGTGACTCAGTAGTCCAATCCTTGACACAAATCCATGTTCAGAAGTTGTAGACGTTTCCATGTAAGGGTCTCATCCGCTGGAAAAGAGTTCTTTTCGTGTCACTGAACTTTATGACTGTTATGTAGTGTAGACACTGGAGTATTATCTTGGAGACAGGAAGAGGAATTGGCCTCCAGTTTATACCGCACCTCAATTTCTTTATCTCTGAAGGCAAGCAAATAGGAAAACGTGGATGGTGTGAATTGGCTGCTGATTTGCTCTGAGCCCATTGTCCTCTATTGGCAAAGACCAATTCCACCCTTGGATTGGCTTCTGTTAGTTAAGCAGAGGTGTGTCTGCTCTCAGTATTCTGTACATCAATGAGTACATTTCTCTTTGCTGCATTGATGTGAAAGTTGTCCAAACAAATAAGATTTCTGGGGATTAAGGTTAATATAAAATGAGCAGTTGTAAACTGACTCAGGATGAAAGTAACATGCTTCTTATGCAATTAGGCTCAAGGTTTTTCACTGATTAAAAAGTTGCTCCTGTCAAAGAACTTCAAGGATTCTGGCCAGTTTTCTTCATAAACTTTAGATAAAAGGCCAAGCACTCTAGTTCTCTATTTTCTGCAAAGAGATGTCTCCCAGGGTAACTTTGCTCACTGCACATTAATGTGAATTCTAATGTCCTTCCTGCCTGCAGGGAAAAAAAACAAAGCAAGAAAACAAATCAGGAGTATTGACATTTACTGGCTGTTTTCGAGATGAGGCAGGAAAAAGTTGCTAAGGTGGAAAGAATGGGAATGAGCAATGAGGCTGATACTGATAAAATGAACCTCCACCAATGGTGAGCTGGATTGGATTGCTGCAAAATAACACCTTTCAGCATAGACTCAGGCTATTCAGTCCATTAAGTCCAAAGCTGCATGTAAGCATCCAGCAGCATATGGTTTCTCCCTCATGTGTCCCCCTTTTAAATGCATTGGTGCTATTTGCCTCTTCTCCATGGTGCGTTGCTATCCAGTCCATCTTCATGGTATGTTGGTTCAGGAAGTCTAATAGTGTTTTCAAGGATGCCCACCACCCTGGCCATTCTCTTTTCTCTCTTCTACCTTCTGGGAGAAGATACAGGAGCTTGAAAGCCTAGACGAACAGACTTAAGAACAGCTTCTTCACCACTGCTATCAGACTTCTGAAGCAATCACCTCTTTCAGCAGCAGGATTCATGGTCCACTGCCACAAACAGGAATTAGACAGGTTTACAGGTGATAGTGGGTCATTGCTCAGACAGCAGGAGACTTCACAGACACATGAGATGGCAAGATTAGTGTTATCTTCGTCATTGTCTCATCCTTCATCTTAATCCAGTGGTGCTGCCATGTTCTTGGACTCTTAATTATTCTGTTATTGTCACTTTAGCCTTTCTTTTTGCAATACTTCAGATTGCACTATTATCTTTGCACCATTCTGTTGTTTTGCACTCATTGTTGTATTATTGTTGTATTTAATTTACCATGTATTTTGTTTACTCTGTGAGCTTCATGCAAGCAAGGAATTTCATTGCATCCAGGTGTATATGACAGTAAACTAACCTGAATCAGAATCTGAATCTGAATCTGGACTTCTTGAGCTCTAATTGATAATTAAGTGTTGATCCATCCATCATCAAGTATTGCTTTTGTGAGTTGGAATTGGAATTGGTTTATTATTGTTACTTGTACCGAGGTACAGTGAAAAACTTGTCTTCCATACCATTCATACAGATCAATTCATTACACAGTGCATTGAGGTAGTACGAGGTAAAACAATACAGAATGCAGAGTAAAGTGTCACACCTACAGAGAAAATGCAGTGCAGGTAGACAATAAGGTGCAAGATCATAACAAGGTGGATTGTGAGCTCAGTACTAGGGAACTGTTCAATAGTCTTATAACAGTGCGATAGAAGCTGTCCTTAAGCCTGGTGGTATGTGCTTTCAGGCTTTTGTATCTTCTACCTGATGGGAGAGGGGAGAAGAGAGAATGTCCCAGGTGGGTGGGTCTTTAATTATGCTGGCTGCTTCACCGAGGCAGTGACAAATATAGACAGAGTGCATGGAGGGGAGGCTGATTTCTGTGATGTGCTGAGCTGTGTCCACAACTCTATGCAGTTTCTTGCGGTCATGGGCAGATCAGTTGCCATACCAAGCCGTGATGCATCCAGATCGGATGCTTTCTATGGTGCATCAATAAAGGTTGGTGAGTGTCAAGAGGGACATGCCTTTAGCCTCCTGAGGAAGTAGAGGCACTGGTGAGCCTTCTTGGCTGTGACATTTATGTGGTTGGACCAGGACAGGCTCTTGGTGGTGTTCACTCCTAGTAACTGGAAGCTCTCAACCCTCTTGACTCAGCACCGTTGATGTAGACAGGTGCATCGCCCTCCACCCCCACCCCCCACACCGAAGTCAATGAGCAGCTCTTTTGTTTTGCTGACATTGAGGGAAAGGTTGTTGTCATGACACCATTCCACTAAGCTCTCTATATCCTTCCTGTACTCTGACTCATTGTAAATTGAGAAACGGCCCACTACTGTGGTATCATCTGCAAACTTGTAGATAGAGTTAGAGCAGAATCTGGCCACGCAGTCATGAGTGTATAGGGAATAGATTAGGGGACTGAGGACACAGTCTTATGGGGCACCAGTGTTGAGAATAATCATGCTGGAGGTGTTGCTGCCTATCCTCACTGATTGAGATCTGTTGGTCAGGAAGTCCAGGATCCAGTTGCAGAAGGAGGTTTTGAGTCCCAGGTCTCAGAGTTTGTGGTGCTGAGTTTGCTTGGAATTATAGTATTGAAGGAGGAGCTGTAGTCTCCAAGTTTGCATATCTACAAGTTTGCAGATGATACCACCGTTGTAGACCGTATCTCAAACAGCGATGAGTCGGAGTACAGGAAGGAGATAGAGAGCTTAGTGGAATGGTGTCATAACAACAACCTTTCCCTCAATGTCAACAAAACTAAAGAGTTGGTCATTGGCTTCAGGAAAGGGGGCGGTGTACATGCACCTGTCTACATCAATAGTGCTGAGGTTGAGAGGGTTGAGAGCTTTAAGTTCCTTGGAGTGAACATCACCAACAGCCTGTCCTGGTCAGATCACGTAGATGCCACGGCCAAGAAAGCTCACCAGCGCCTCTACTTCTTCAGGAGGCTAAAGAAATTTAGTTTGTCCCCTTTGACTCTCACCAACTTTTACCGATGCACCATAGAAAGCATCCTATCTGGATGTATCACGGCTTGGTACGGCAACTGCTCTGCCCAAGACCGCAAGAAGCTGCAGAGAGTTGTGGACACAGCCCAGCGCATCACAGACACCAGCC
The DNA here is from genome assembly GCF_009764475.1 of Pristis pectinata. Taxonomy (NCBI): domain Eukaryota; kingdom Metazoa; phylum Chordata; class Chondrichthyes; order Rhinopristiformes; family Pristidae; genus Pristis; species Pristis pectinata. Next base: position 83,688,483 of record NC_067409.1, on the reverse strand, counting down.
TCCCCTCCTTAGAGTCTGTCTTGACCTCTCGCTGTCTTGGTGTAGCAGCCAGCATAATCAAAGACCCCACCCACCCGGGACATTCTCTCTTCTCTCCTCTTCCATCAGGTAGAAGATACAGGTGCCTGAGGGCACGTACCACCAGACTTAAGGACAACTTCTACCCCACTGTGATAAGACTATTGAACGGTTCCCTTATACAATAAGATGGACTATGACCTCACGGTCTACCTTGTTGTGACCTTGCACCTTATTGCACTGCACTCTCTCTGTAGCTGTGACACTTTACTCTGTACTGTTATTGTTTTTTTACCTGTACTACATCAATGCACTTTGTACTAACTCAATGTAACTGTACTGTGTAATGAATTCATCTGTACGATCGGTTTGTAAGACAAGCTTTTCACTGTACCTCGGTACAAGTGACAATAATACACCAATGCCAATACCAATAGTCGATAAATAATAGTCTAATATAGGTGTCTTTACTGTCCAGATACTCCAGAGATGAATGTAGGGCTAGAGAGATGGCATCCACCATAGACCTGTTTCAGCAGTAGGTGAATTGCAGTGGGTCAAAGTTGTCTGGGAGGCTGGAGTTAATGCGTGCCATGACCAGCCTCTCGAAGCACTTCATGATGGTGGATGTTAGAACCACTGGGCGGTAGTCATTAAGGCGCATTAGAATGATAGTAGTTTTCTTAAAGCAGGTGGGAACCTCAGATTGAAGCAGGGAGAAGTTAAAAATGTCTGCAAATATCCCCGCCAGCTGATCTGCACAGGAGCTGAGGACACGGCCAGGGACACCATCTGGGCCAGATGCTTTCCGTGGGTTCACTCTCCAAAGATTGATCTTACGTCTGCAACTGTGACTATGGGTTCAGGTACATTGGAGGCTGTCGAGCAATTTCCTTATTAGGGCTATCCGCTTAATTCAGCACAATAACCAAATGTAGAATTTCTGTCTGGGAAAAAAAAATGGGCTGTTAGCTCAAAGAACTAAAGGGCCAGAAGATAAAGGGGAGGAAGCATTACTACAGCTGTGCTGTTAGACCACACCCTGGGGCACTGTGTACAGTTCTGGGCACAATTCCATTGGTAGGATATAATAACCTTGAAATGAATGCAGTGAGATTCACCAGAATGTTGGAAGGTACTTTTTCCTGCCAGGATGGATGGTAGTGTTTAGAAATCTTTCACTCAAAAAGCAGTAGTTGCTTACGCAACTAGTCATCTTAAATCAGCAATCAATAGATTTTTGTTGAAACAGGGATTTGATTGGAGGAACAAGTTCTCTGATCTAAATGATAAACACACGGTTCTAGGAGTTTAAATGATCACCAGTAACTAAATCTGGTGCAATCTACAACAGTGTTAAACAAGAAATGAAGATATTTCATTTTTGTACCAACTTTTATGACGTACAGTCAATGAAGTACTTGTATTTTAACATCCAGTACTCCCCTAATAACAATGATGTAAATGGCACAATGATCCTTTTCTGTTGTTGGTTGAGAGCTAACTATTGGCCAGGACACCAGAAACATTCCCCTTGCTTTTCTCTGTCCTGGTACTAAGGGATCAGCTAAACTTGTCTCTGGCTTTTCTTTGTCGTAGTACTAAGAGATCTGCTACACCTGTCCGAGACGACAGATGGGATCTCAGTCTGATACCTCTGACAGTGGAACAATTCCTTTGTATTACACCAGAATCTGCCTGGATCTTGTGGTTCAGATTAAGATTATGATTCAGATCCAGATTAGTTTGCTATCATATACACCAGCAATGAAATTCCTTGCTCGCATGAAGATCTCTGGAGCGAGATTTCAAGTCTTGAGTCTGACTCAGAGCTGCAGGTACGTTTACAGGTTAATATGTGGTTGCACCTACTGAAGGTTGAACACACCTTTTAAGCAGCATTGCCACTGGGTTAGTTGCTAAAAGTCTAACTTTATTTAAGTTTCACCAAGATCTTGTCAGTACCTGGAAACCCATTGCCATTGCATTTGCTCAACATAAACATGGAGGGGGGGGTGGGGTTGGTTGGGGGAATAGGAAAGTGATTGAGACATAATTTCCTCTGGTAGCCACTGACAAAATAACCTTAGACAGAAAATTTCCTTGAATGCTTTTCTTCATCAAAATCATCAACACATTCAGACAAGACATTTCCACATTAAACTGCACTCAGTTTTGTTATTGAGTTCAATAAATAAGGATCAAATATTTCCACTGGCAGAAGAGTCAATAACCAAAGGGCATGGTTTTAAAAGAGCCAGAGGGAAGATGTGGTATTTTTTTAATGCACTGGCTAAAATGGTGAAAGCAGATTCAATCATAGCTTTATAATTATGTAGGTACTTGAAAAGGAACAATATTCAGAGCAATGGGTAAATAACATGGGAGTGGGGCTAATTAAATCATTCTTTAGACAATGGCCTGAACAGCCAGGTTTGCTGCTGTATTCCATGAAATACAGCATTATGTTTTTTTATGCTACTTAGCCAATATTATTTTTTTCTGTTGAAGTAACACTTCTTGCTCCAGCAACATTGCCAATCAGGTCACAAGGTCTGCATTAAAAATGTTATAAGAATGAAGAAATGAAGGTAGTGTGATTTAGCTATTCTACAGATGCATCACATTCCTTTTCTAGGCCTTTTTTTCATTATTTTCAGCAATTTTCTATGCCAGATGTTCACTCGAAGGACAAGCTGGGGGTACCACATCTGGATGCATTTACAGCGGCTGCCACATGGAGTTTGTCTAGACCAGTTGGCTGGCCATTGTCTCAGCGGTAGTTCAACTATTGGATAAATCTGAAGCCATGGAGTAAATGTGTTAACAATTAAAAATTGCAAACAATGGAGAAAAGTGAAATGGCAGCCTGGGCAAAGCTTCACTGAGGAGTAATGGGACATGAGAAGATAGAAGAGAAAGTAAAAGATACAGCATAAGCAAAGCAGATATGTGTGGTAGTAGCAACAAGGAAAAGGGGTAGAGGTGCTTATGGAAGAAGAAGAGGCAAGGGGGATCCTTGATGGTCCAACATCTAAGTTTTTATCTTAACATACAAACAGAAATAGGTCATTCAGCCCATCTAGGCTGTTGTAAAATGCAGTTAGAGCATGGCTAAACTGTTCCTCAACTCAGTTTACCTACCCTAGGTCCATGTATTTACCCATCCTTACCTAAGTAAAATCTACTGATTTGAAAACTGTGGACAACCTAATATCCATAGCTTTAAGAGTGAGGGAATTTCAGATGGCTTTTACTTGAAGGAATGGTTCTGAATTTCACTTAGCTCTGAGGTCAGGTTTCTTGTTTTTGATTCCCCTAAGAGGAAATAGTTTATCTGCATCTGTTTTAGTAAATCTTCCTACAATTTTATAAAACCTGATTGCTCTCCAGTTTTCTAAACTCAAGTGATTCCAATCTGTCCTCGCAGTATAACATTATAAACCCTGATAAGTCTATTAACTCTGCATTGTATCTTCTCCATGGCCAATATGTCTTTACTCCCATTTGGTGTCCAATACCGAATACAGTATCCCAGATGGGCTCTGACCAAGGCTCTGGACAACGGAAGCTTACTTTCGTATTCATTTCTTTATGTACAACTTTGAAAAAGGAGAAAATATAGACTATCATTCATCATGGCAAAATCAAAAATATCATGTAAGATCTTCAGCTGAAAGGTCATTGACCTGAAGATAAGATATCTTCATTAGTCACACGTACATCGAAACACACAGTGAAATACATCTTTTGCGTAAAGTGTTCTGGGAGCAGCCCACAAGTGTCGCCACGCATCCGGCGCAACATAGCATGCCCACAACTTCCTAACCCATACGTCTGGAATGTGGGAGGAAACCAGAGCACCTGGAGGAAACCCACACAGACATGGGGAGAACGTACAAACTCCTTACAGACAGTGGCCGGAATTGAACCCAGGTCATTGGCACTGTAAAGTGTTATGCTAACTGCTACACTACCGTGCCTGCCCTGTTTAGCTCTGTTTCTCTTGCCGCATATACAGGCTAAACCGCTAAGTATTTCCAGCATCTTCTTTATTTCAGATTTCCAACATCTGCAGTATTTTATGTATGTTTTGTTCCACCAAATATTCTCTGGCTAATGGCCAAAGGAAATGGGTGGAGAGAGAATCCCACAGTTATTGACCTATTTTTCAGTCAGAGAATTCTTTCACATCTGTTGCCAGCCGCAAAATATGAATCATTTAAATTTACTCCTGTTACATGAAAAAATCTAGGTCGTTACTTCAATGCATTACTGAGTGAATGCTACTATATTGACATGGCAATTAGTGCTTCTGCTGCTCAGCTTCAGCGACCCAGGTTCAATCATAACTTCTGGAGATGTCTGCGTGGAATTTGCATCTTCTTCCTGCAAATGCATAGATTTCCTCCGATACTCTTGTTTCCTCCCACATCACAAAGATGTGCCAGTGGTTTAATTCAAATCAACTGTAAAATTGTCCTTATGTAGGTGGGTGGCAGGAGAATTGGGGGAGAATTCATATGCATTTGAGAGAGGATAGGCCGAGGGAATAGAAAAAGGGACCCAACCTGTTCATTATTTCCTGATATGTACACCCTCATATTTCTAGTTTCTGTAATTCTTTTCCATCTGCAGTATTTTTAAGTGTAGTCCAACCAAGGTTGAGAAATTCCCTAAATTTCAATTCTGTCCCTCTCGTGCTAAATACTAGTGCTTGGTTTTACCTTCCTTATGGTTTTGCCATTTTTATTGCAATTTAATGATTAGTATATCTGCACTCTGACGGACCTGTGTTCCTCTGCTCATTCTGGACTTGCACCTTCTAATTAATGTGACCACCCTATTCCATCTACCGAAATGTACTACCTCATTTTTATTTGTGCTGAACTTAATTTGCTAATTATTTGCCCATTCTGCATCTCCATAAAAGTCCTCCTATGTTTTGTTGAAGTCCTGCTCCATTCTGATTACCCCATTCCTTTACAATTTGGTACCGTTTGCAAATTTAAAAATCGTCTATGATTCAGAAGTGATTCACAAGTCTAAATTATTGGTGTAAATTGAGAAGAGAAGAGGCCCCAGCCTTGTGGAAAACCACGAACCACCTTCTTCCACAATGAATAGCTACACTTTATTCCTCTTCCACTCTCTGCTTTCTTTATTGAAGCCAGCCAGCAATCCATTCTGTAACTTTTCCCCTGAACTTGCATTCTCTGACCTTATTCATTTGTCTATCAGGGGTATCTGTTGAAAATCTAGATAAATTACATCTGTTACATTATTGTTGTCTACTCTTTCCAATAACTCTTCAAAATAGTCAATAATATTCTTTAAACAAGATTTTCCCTTTTGATATCCATGATGATAATTCATTACTATTCTTTCTGCTCCTAGATGTTCTTCCATTCCCTCCTTTAGGAAAGGTTTCATTATCTTCCTGACACAATACTTCCAAAACAAGCACTGTACCCCAAGATCCATCACAACAAGTGATTTCCAAAAGGACAGTGAAATGCCTCATGGATGTTTTCAAAGCCTTGTTGAGAAATTGTAACATTCTCATCACCTCGTGGAAATCCTGGGCCCAAGACCACTCAAAGTGCAAATGAAGAATCCAGGAAGCCATCAAACACTTTAAGTTTCTTGGACAAAGGATAAGCAGGAAAGGAACATACAATACTCCACACAAACCATCTATCCACCCTGCCAATTTCCAGTCACCTCATCTGTGGCAGAATCTGCAGATCCCACATAAGATAAGATATCTTTATTAGTCACACTTACATTGAAACACACAGTGAAATATATTTTTTGCATAGAGTGTTCTGGAGGCAGCTCACAAGTGTCGCCATGCTGCCGGCGCCAACATGATTCTTGGCGCCCACAGATTTGTAAGTTATCCTCACCCCGACAGACAGCAGAGAAGGAGGGAAAATAAATCTTGCCACCGCAAAGTGTGCATGAGGAAAATAGCACTGATGAGTTTGAGGGGAATCTAAATCATAGTGGAAAAAAAATGAATAGGTTTAAATGAAGGGGGATGGGAGGAAGCTTCTGTAAGGTATTGGGACATTGGGCTCAATTGCTGTGTGTGCAATATTACTATGTGCAAACTGCTTGCCTCATCCACTTGAAAAACATCAACCACCTTCCAAGATTAAGTCATTGCTGTGAATTTCCTGCTGAAGATTATAAGAAATCGCCCACATCAAAGCAAAGCCTTTATGCGGTACTGTTTCCACACCCAAGACTGACTGATATAGTCCGAGAAATTCTTTCATCTTGGTTAATTTTATATTCAGCTTCATAAAATGCTTAGCTTTAGAGTTTGTGAATGTGACTTTATGCAGGGTTGCCATGAAGTTTACAATCATGACATTTTTCACCAAGCATAAAGGGCCTCTTGTTAATGTAAACAGCCATTAATTCTAACCTCCCCTGGGAGAAGGGACACAGAAGAATTCTGAGAATGCTGCTAAACAAAATCGACAGGAAGGGAACCTGCAAACACTATTTATTTATAACCCCGTGAAACTAATATTAACAAAGAACAGCACTGAGCGACTGCTGACAAGCTGAACAGTACTCTGAAACCATTGGGACCCACTTCAATCAAACCCACACAACAATAGGAACCAAAAAAACAGAGATACACACCTGTTAGCTCATTCAAAGATGACTTCCTCCAGCTGCATACCATTGTGGTTCCTAAAGTGTTTGTGCAACAGTAGAAGGTGACCACTTAACATCACAAGGCCAGCAAGTAATTAAACTATGAAAGGCAGTGGAAGAGAGAATAAGAGGCCAAGCTTAGAATGAGCACAGGGCTCATGTCCAATTATTCATTTTCGGGATCTGATCAATGCTGGCAAGCCCAGTGTTTGTTTCCCAATGCTAATTGCCTTTGAGGAGGTTGTGGTAAGCCATCTTCTTGAACCACTGCAATCCTTCTGGTGAAGGTACTCCCTCAGCGTTGTTTGTTCAGGGGGTTTCAGGACAAATCTAGTGATGATGAAGGGCCAGTGATAAATTTCAAATCAGGATTGTTGGTGACTTGGAGGAGAACCTGTAGAGGGTAGTGTTCCAATGCACCTTCTTCCCTTGCCTTCTTGGTGATGAAGGTCACAGGTTTGGGAGGTGTTGTGAGAATACTTGGGTGAGTAAATGCACTGCATTTTGTAGATGGCACACACTGCAACCACTGTGTGCCAGTGGCGGAGGGAATGAATGTTTAGGATAGTCAATGGGGGTGGCATTTAAGCAGGCTGCTTTGTCCTGGGTGTCAAGCATCTTGAGAGATAGCCAGGGAGTATTCTGATTTGGGCCTTGCTTATGGTGGAGGGGAGTCACTTGCCACAGCTTACCCAACCTCTAACCTGCTTTTGTGGTCACTGTATTTATGCGGCTGATCTAGTTGAGTATTTGGACAATGGTGATCCCAGGACATTAATGTCGTGGGACTCTGCAATGGTAAAACATGGAATGTCAGGGCCAGATGGTTACATCCTCTCTTGGTCATTGCCTGGCACTTTCTGTACTCCCTCCATTCACCTACATTAGAACTGCATGCATTTGAATAACAGAAGAGGACTCAGATGTGATGATGCCTGTGTATGGTCAGAAAATGTGTCGACACTTGATACTGTAGCAGGCAGTTCTCACAGGATGCTCAACTTGTGACAGGATACTTTACTTAAGAGGAGAAAGTAACTGTACAGCCAACAAAACATGAGATCATCACAACTGGAGTTGAGCCAATTAGTTAGATCATGGCTGATGTGTATCTGAACTCTATTCTATATCTCTTCATCACCCATCCAACAAAAGTCTAATCGTCTTAGTTTTGAAATATTCAATTGACCTAGTATTAGTGGTTTTGGGGTGAATGATTTCCTGGTTTCCAATACCATTAGCATGAAGGAATTCTGCTTGATGTTATCCCTGAAAGGCCCCACTCTTTTATTCGCATTTCCCCATTAGAGAAAGTAGATTCACATTACTTAAGATATTTATTTATTAGTCATATGTACATCAAAACACACAGTGAAATGCTTTTTTTTGCATTACTGAGAATGTGCTGGGGGCAGCCCGCAAGTGTCACCACTCTTCTGGCGCCAATATAGCATGCCTATAGCTCTTAACCCATCCGTCTTTGGAAGGTGGGACGAAACCCACGCAGACACACAGGGAGAACATACAAACTCCTTACAGACAGTGGCGGGAATTGAACCCAGGTCGCTGGTGCTGTAATAGCATTACGCTAACCACTACACGACCGTGCTGCCCTCATCAACTCATTCAATCATCTTAAATTAATTCACCTCATTAGATCAACTCTTAGTATCTTATACTCAAGAAAACCTATGGGTCCTCATAACAAGTCTTTAGGTCTTACTATTATTGTACCTCCTCCAGTGTATCCTTCCTGTTCTCAGAAGTGCATACTGTATTCTAAACTGTGTCTAGCCAGAGCTTTATATGACATTGACATCACTTCCACTCCTTTGTATACCAGCCCCCTTGAGATAAAGACCAAAGAACAAAGGAAGATTTACCATATTCAGTTAGCAGAGAATATAGATGCAGACTTGGCAGTGAATACCTCCAGTTATTGTGAACTATACAAGATTAATTGACCGACACAACAGCATCAGCTGTTACTGTTCTCAATTTTTTTTAAGTGTGGGGTGATTTTCTTTTTGCATTTACAATCTCTAAACTCTTAGTGAGTTATGGCAAACAAACAAGCATGACGGCTTCTTTATGGTATTTGGGGCCTGGCCAATAATGAGATTTCAGTGTAGTCTGTTTCAAACATCACACAAGCCTTACAGATCAATTTTAACTAGCAGGCATGTGGAAATTCAACCATTACCTAAAATGGAAGCAGTTTACCTGTTTGTTCAGAGAGTATTCTACAAACCGAAACCTGTCAAATGAGTGAAATTAACACATCCTGACAGAGTATTACTGAAGTAACAATGTTTGCAGTCAAACTACAAATTACTAAACCCAAGTTATATAAAAGCAGAATACTGCCAATGCTGGAAATCTGAAATAATGAACAGAAAATGCTGGAAATACTCAGCATGTCAGGCAGGTCTGTGGACAGAGAAATAAAAGGGACCATTTCACGTTGATGATTTTTCATGTTCTAACGTAAGGTCACCAACCTGAAGCATTAACTGTGTTGCTCTCTTCACAGGCACTAGCTGATCTGCTGGGTATTTCCATTATTCACTGTAACTCAGACCCAAATAATCAATAGTAAAGTTATGACACTTTTAATTTTTGTGCACAACTTTACTTTTTAATGGTAAGTTAGCCAACTGGAAAGAAAATGGGCTTGGCAACAGAAGGGAGAACACAGTGATAAATTAGATAAATTCTGTCGGGGCCGGTGACTAATGATGTTCTGCTACAACCAGCTGTGGATCTCACAGTACCTAAAATCTTCTAAACCAGTTTGGAGAATTAGACCCTATTGGTTCTCTATTCTTAAACCTACTTATAAATGACATGAAGGAGAAGACTTCCCAATAACAATACAAAATGTATTGAAAATATCAACCCTGGTGTCTATATGACGAGCATAGAGAGGATTGATCACATGGAAAGATATCTAGACAGATGTATGGACAGGTGGAAGCAGATGGAGGAGGTTCATTCAAAGGTGAACAAGATAGATTTTTTTTCAGTGGTGTAATATATAAGTATGTTGATTTATGGCAATGGGCAAACATCACATGCTCGAGAGGAACAGGTGTTTCTAGAACCACAATTCCCATGGGTCTCCATCACCGGACTTCCTCATGCTTCACACTCGGTTCTACGTGAATCTGACTGAGAAGAGATTGATTGTCATGTTTTGTCAGCAGCTCATTGTTTGTGCAATCTGACCACCAATTTTTTTTCAAGTAATTCCCATATCTCTTTTCAAAGAAACATATTATCAATTGGATAAATGTAAATAAGATTTGATTATTTCATTTTTTAAATGCTTTATTCAGTTCAGGTATATTTTTATTAACTAATGTTCATCAAAATTGGGTATTTTCAGCCATTAGAAGAAACTTCAAACAAGAGCTATGTCAACTTTTCGACTCCATAAAACACATCTAAATTGAAATTGGTACTAATGGCAAGGCACAAACATTCAAAGTCATGTTACATTATTGAAATTTAACTCCATCTACCTGATCCCCACTGTCACACTATTCACCCACATGTCCTTCAAACAAACAGGATTAACAATGAGTGTCACTCCTAAAATAAAAGAAATGAAAAAAATAAATTCTGCATTCTGCATTGTTGACATTTATTGTTGACATGGAGTTTTGTTTTTTGTTTTATTCCAAGTCAGACTTCATTGGTGTATTTTCAGTTTTTACTGGTTAAAGCCTATTGTTTAATGATTGATCATTAGGAAAATAGGAAAACAAATTGTCATTGATTGGGTCTTTGTATCAAGACGTATGAACATATATCTGAGTACATCTCAAGGTTTTACCATTATAGGAAAGAAAAATTATCACAGTAGTTTAAAACACAAAACTTTTAAAATATTATCTAAGATTTGACTCAATGTAATCTGGTTTGGAGTCTCGTCCAGTGGAAGTAAACAATGATATCAATGTTCCTGTAGGATTGGCTGGAAATACTCTGGATCTTTACCCAAAAAGGACGTCAATGGCTTTCAACTGGGATGAGGTAAAAATGGACTTGATGTTTATTTCTCTTTATCACAAAGATTCATAGAACAGAAAATTGTTTTAATCTGGAGACAATAAAACAGAGAGAGGGACATTATCACATATTGTAAATGCTGAGAGGTGGAGGCATTCTATGGAAGCAGATTATTTAACTAAAATAGTCACTGCTTGTGGAAAATCAGTTGTAAATTAACATGACAAATTTAAAAGAATACAATCATTTTTACCCTGCAGGGTTTTATGCAAATAGAATTTGCTTATACAGGTGTTAATAATCTGGTGACTAACTCTGAAAGAGGTTAGCAACAGGCTTAAAGGTCATATGAATGAGAATAGTGATTAATGAGCATTTTTTTTTACAAGCTTGTTCCCTTTATTTTTCAGAATCATAGCTACAGTGGGAGGCAATTGTATATATTGAAAGATTGAATTAACATTTGGTTTAAGAATTAGGACTAGTACCAGTGATGAGGTCCCTTTGGTACACTTCAAATTGGACAATTCAAAACCGAAAACCAGAGATCTTAAGATGCAATTTGAAGGATTTGATATGACAACATTCATGGAGGGAAATTTGTCCATATAGCATCAGTTTCTCTCTACCTCATGTATCAACTTATTTCCAATTTCAATCACGAATCCAGGAGCTGAGAGTGATGGATATTTAGTTGGCTCAGGGATGGGGTTATATTGCATGAAGCAGTTGGTGGGACTAGATGTAAAGCTGTTGAGAACTGGGTTTTGATGATCTCCTCACATGAAACTTCATGCAGCACTGTGCCTGTGTCCTTGGTACTTCATGCCAGGTATTAATCTCCAGTCCAACCTCCTCCTACAGACACTTGACAACCTGTCTGGATGACTTCCTGGGCCCTTGCAGGGAGAAGACGTTTCTGCTGATCGGGAGCCATGCCAGAAAATTGGAGTGCCCACTCTTTGTTGTGATTCGTTAAGACCTGCAGCAAACTTCCAAACTATTGGAATGATTTCCACCAATGATCAAAAGCAACCCAGCATCTCCCTTTTCAGAGATCCTTTGCTTCACTCAGTTCCAGGAAGCTTCAGCAGGTGCTAAATACCCATGAATTGGACATCCACTAAATCCATTCCACAGCATTGATGATGCTGGCTAAATGCTGAAACTGTGATAATAAGGTGGGAGCAGAAATTCTGTGTGTGTCCTGTTCTGAGTAAAACAAGCACAGGTTAATCACGCATTGCAATTCCAGCACAGATTTTCCAGCTGTATCCAATTTCCCCTGCTATGCCTTTGTTTCCATGTTTCCTGGAGCTCCCCACCAGAGTGGGGTTTTTTTGTTTCTACTGTAAACTTCAGTGAAACTTCGATAATCCGACACACTTGGGACATTGGTGATGCTGGACTGGCAGATTTTTCACAGACTATTGGATGTTATTCCTTTTAATACCCATCACACTCTTAATTCACTTTTATTTCCAGCTATCACACAGTATTATAATTTTTTTTCAGTGAACTCAGTAAGTTTAAAGGGAACACTGGAAATGGTGGCCTGGCCAGTTTAAATTCAGTTCAGGAAGCAAGGACCCAGTGAGCTGAAAAGGACCATGGGGAATGGGACCTCAATGAGCTGAAAGGGAGCACAGCAAACATCACCTGGTGAGCCAGATGCTGAATCATCGGGAATTTTGACTTGTCAGATAGGAGTTTATTGGATTCTTAGTACCAGTAAGAGACTAATTGCCATAATTAATCAAAGGCCCAATTGCTGTATTATACAGTTGTACAGGGTACTAGAAAAGTAAGCAATGGAACTTGGTCTTTTATCATATTGCAGTTCCTAATAAACCAAATCATTCTTTATAGCTATCTACCCACAACACATCACAAACTCTCCAACTCTTCCATAGCTTTAAGTTCTCCAGCGCGCACAACCTCATCTTCACCATGGACGTCCAATCCCTATATATCTCCATTCCCCATCATGACGGCCTCACCACCCTCCACTTTTTTCTTGACTAGAGACAGAACCAGTCCCCTACCACTAACACTCTCCTCCGCCTGGCTGAACTTGTCCTCACCCTTAACAACTTTACTTTTGATTCCTCTCACTTTCTACAGACCAAGGGCATAGCTATGGGCACTTGCATGGGCCCCAGCTATGCCTACCTCTTTGTTGGCTACGTTAAACAGTCTTTGTTCCAAGCCTACTCTGGCCCCATTCCTCAACTCTTTCTCCGCTATATCAATGACTCCATTGTTGCCACCTCTTGTACCTGTGTGGAACTCGACAGTTTCATAAATTTCACCACTAATTTTCACCAAGCTCTTCAATTCACTTGGACTATCTCTGACACCTCTCCATCCTTCCTCAATCTTTCCATCTCAGGAGATTCATTATCCACTGATATCTTCTACAAACCCACTGACGCCCACAGCTACCTCGATTACAGCTCCTCCCACCCTGTCTCTTGCAAAGATGCTATCCCTTTTTCTCAATTTCTCCACCTCTGCCACATCTGCTCCCATGATAAGGCTTTCCACTCCAGGACATCCGAGATGTCCAACTTCTTTTCTAACCAGGGCTTCCCCCCTACTGTGGTTGAGAGAGCTCATACCAGTATCCCTGCCATTTTCTGCACCTCCGCTCTCACCCCCACCCCTCCCAGACCCAACAGGGATAGGGTCCCCTTTGTCCTCACATTTCATCCCACCAGCCTACGTATCCAACCCATCATTCTCTGCCACTTCCACCATCTCCAACGGGACCCCACCACCAAGCATATCTTCCCCTCCCCACCCCTTTCTGCCTTTCGCAGGGACTGCTCTCTCCACGACTCCCTCGTTCACTCCTCCCCCACCACCCATCCTGCTCCCACCCCGGGAACTTTCCACTGTCCCCACCATAGGTGCAACACCTGCCCCTACACCACCTCCATCACCTCCATCCAGGGACCCAAACAGTCCTTTCAGAGATTCACCTACAACCTCCCTTAATATCATCTACTGCATTCAGTGCTCCAAGTGTGGCCTCCTCTACTTTGGTGAGACCAAATGCAGATTAGGTGACCATTTCGCAGAACACGGACTCTCTGTCCGTAACCGCGATCTGCATCTCCCCGTTGCCAGTCACTTCAACTCCCCCTCCCACACCACCACAAATATGTCAGTCCTCGGCCTCCTCCACTGCCAGGAGAATTCCAAGTGCAAACTGAAGGAACAGCACCTCATTTTCTGTCTTGGAACCTTGCAGCCTAACAGCATGAATATTGAATTCTCCCACTTTAGGTAATCCCCTTCCCCCTTCCCCACCGCCCCTCCCCTCACCTCACCATGCTTCTTCTCTTCTTCCCTTTCCTAGCCCCTTTTTCTCCTCTCTCTTCTTACCTTTTACCCATCCCCGGTGGATCTGCTCTCCCCTCCTCCCCTGCACCTGCCTGTCACTATTTCTTACCTGCATCTACCTATCACCACCCTGTGCCCACCCCACTTCCCCTCTTTTGTCCACCTGTCACTGCTTTGCTTTTCCCTCCTATATATTGGGCTTCCCCTTTTCTCATCTTCAGTCCTGAAGAAGGGTCCTGACCCCAAACATTGACTGCCTGCTTTTCTCCACAGATGCTGCCTGGCCTGTTGAGTTCCACCAGTATCATCGTGTTTTTCATCATTCTTTATAGGATTGATTAGCAACTAACACTGGGGTGAGTTTCCAGCAGTAACATCAGCAAAAGGGTGTGAAATAAACCAGTGCAAAAGATCCGAGATGATAAAGCATGTTACGCCCAAAACCACACATTTGTGTTTTCTGCAATCTTGCAATTATTTAAGATTCAGTTTGCCTGCATGAGGCCCAACCACCACACTGACCACACCCCAGCTTGTAACTGAAAGATTCTGCCTATTTGTTGGTGCAGGGAAGTACTTCAAATTTCGTTCACTATCTTAAGGACATAGGCAGCATGCTGTAAAGGATTTTTATATCAAAGAGATTTAATTTATTCAGAAACTGTTAGGTTTCTGACATAATTTTAAAGTAATTTTATGTTAGGTTACTCAGGAGAAGAATCTAATGTTTTATTAAAGGACTTATTTTTTGGTGATAAACTCATTTTCAGCTATACTACTAAAATTGCACTCATAAATCCATTAAGGAACCCTTTTAACTGAATGGACAAATACAAAAAAAATGTTCTATTACCAAGTGTATTTACATAGGTTAATGAAGATTTTGGTTTGTGATAATGCAAATTCTTTGAGTTGTGAACTTGAACAGAACCAGAGGGGTTCTGTTCAAGTTCACAACTCAAGGAATTTGGGAACCAGAGGAGTAGGTCAGAGGAAGAAGTGCATGGGGTAAAGTCAGATCTAACATGTAGAGAGGATTTGTGGAAGGAGAAGCAGAGTATAGGGTATAAAAGTAGAAAGGTGGATGGGTTAAAGTATATTTGCTTAAATGCAAGAAGTATCAGGAATAAGGATGATGAACTGAGAGCTTGGATAAGTACATGGGACTATGATATTGTGGCTCTTGCAGAGACTTGGCTGTCACCAGGGCAGCAATGGATATTGAATATTCCTGGATTTCAGTGTTTTAAAAGGGATAGGGAAGGGGGGAGAAGAGGAGGAGGGGTGGTGTTACTGGTCAGGGATATTATTATATCTGCAGAAAGGGTGGATAATGTAGAAGGATCCTCTCTAGAGTCAGTATGGGTGGAAGTTAGGAACAGGAAAGGAGCAGTTACTCTACTGGGAGTATTCTATAGGCCCCCCGGTAGCAGCAGGGATACTGAAGAGCAGACTGGGAGGCAGATTTTGGAAAGGTGCAAGAATAACAGGGTTGTTATCATGGGAGACTTCAACTTCCCAAATATTGATTGGCACCTGCTTAGTACCAAAGGTTTAGACGGGGCAGAGTTTGTTAAGTGTGTCTGGGACGGATTCCTGTCACAGTATGTTGACAGGCCAACTAGAGGGAATGCCATATTAGATTTAGTCTTAGGTAATGAACCGGGTCAGGTGACATCTCTCAGTGGGTGAGCATTTGGGGGACAGTGACCACCGCTCCCTAACCTTTAGCATTGTCATGGATTATGGGGAGAGAAGGAGGATGAGGGGAGTCATGATAGAGGTGTACAAAATATTAAGAGGAATAGATAGAGTAGACAGCCAGCGCCTCTTTCCCAGTGCACCAATGCTCAATATAAAAAGGCGTGGCTTTAAAGTAATGGGTGGGAAGTTGAAAGGAGATATCAGAGGAAGGTTTTTTACCCAGAGAGTGGTTTGGGCATGGAATGTGCTGCCTGGGGTGGTGGTGGAGGCAGGTAGGTTGGTCAAATTCAAGAGATTGTTAGATAACCATATGGAGGAATTTAAAATAGGGGGATATGAGGGAGGAAGGGGTTAGATAGGCTTAGGCGTGGTTTAAAGATCGGCACAACATTGTGGGCCGAAGGGCCTGTATTGTGCTGTACTGTTCTATGCTTCTAAGATCTCATGGAATTGAAGAATGATGCACCACAAAGGTAATCAGTCCATCATGCCTCTGCTGACTCTGGTAGAACTAGCCAATTTGTCTCACCTGCCGACACTTTCACTGTACTCATGAAAACTACTCAGTGTGCAATTTCCTATTGGTGCCCAACACAGACACTCAACCCCTTTAATTTATGGACCTTAGTTTTGGATTCCCAAAGAGAAAACATGGGGAGTAACACTAATTTTAAAAATCTGTTAAAATTAGGGGAAAATCTTAAAAGTAGTGTTAAAATTTAAGGCAGAAGATCATTGCAGGAGCATTACTAATTACAATTAGTACTGTTCAATCTAGTCTGACCTTTTAAGAACAAAAGATCTAATTAGTGCAGTGTCCTTTTCTTCAGTGCTCTTCAGATCGCCTGAGTCAGTTAAATAGGTATTCAGTAGTCATGACCTGCAAACAGCCACCCTTGCAAAAAAAAAGTATTGTAGGTCCTTTCATAAACCTAGGATCTGTAACTGGATATCTTGTTGAGTGTTTTCAGTTGACTGTAGTAGCTCTGGGGAGCTCTGTGAATATAAATCCTAAGTAAGTCACAGATCTCCAATCTGTTGGCCTTCAAGGATATCTGCTACAGGGTAGGTAAGTTTAATATATTTATTATCTTGTGCTTTTTATTCCAAGCACCAACTTAGAAGGTATGTCAGTGTTTGTGGGGCTGAGGGGAAAGAACCAATGGGACTAATTGGATACCTTTTTCAAAGAGCTGGCATATTTGTAATGGGGTGAATGGCCTCTCTCTGTGCTGAATGATTCCATTATTTTAATTATTAACCCCCCCCCCCCACTTTCTGTTTGTTAGTAATAGTAAGGAGGACAAATTCATAGACTGTATAAGAGCTGGGTTTCTAGATCAATGTGTTGAAAAATCAACAAGGCAATAGGTTATTTTTGAGCTAGTGCTGTGCAATGAGATAAGGCTATTTGTTGATCTGATAACTTGGGGATCTTTAAGGAAGAGTGAACATAATATGGTAGGATTTTATACAGCAATTGAAAATGATTGCAATCTGAATTCAGGTCTTAAAAATGAATGCATCAAACTTGTGATTAATAACAAACTATTTGCTGAGGGAGTGTAAATTTTCATGCCTGTGGGGGAAAATACAATTCTGATTGAGAGCTATTATTGATACATGATTGTGGTCAATGGTTGCCTGCACTTGTTGGAAGCTAGCTATGCTGGCATATCCTGGGAGCTTGGATGCCATTTGAAATACAAGTTGATGACCTTGTCTTTCCTAGTGCAGTGGTGAGCAGAAAATTAGGAGGTGACGAAGATCAGCTGTAGGCAGTTGGAGTGGGGATGGATGGGGGCGGGGGAAGCCTTGTGACAGTCCAGCTATGAGTGCATAGCTGAAGGTTTTCTTGCAGAAGGTCCTATGCTGACAGCCTTTGAAATCCAGACCTGTGAAACCTATTCTTCACTGGAGTAGGCATGGTAGATGTTCTCTAAATACTCTCTGGGGTAGACTGTTCACTGATGGGCATAACTTCTCCTGCTCTGAGGTTCCAACCCCCCATCACCACCCCCATGTAACTAGCTATGGCCCCCAGTAATGCAGAGCTTCTAGTGGTTTCACGTCTCTGCTAAGGCACCCTTGGAATGAGTATCTTGGCAATGCTGTTGGTTTTAGCAAACTCTGGACTTTAGTGGTGTTTGACCAGCTGCACTGTCAGAAGTCTAGATTGTCAACAGATTGCCTTTCAAATAGCGAGGAAAGGCAACAAACTAGCATGGTGTGAGACCCTTCCACTGCAATCATTGTATGGATCTCTGAGTTCAATTTTAAGTTGGCAAGCTAAAATGTACTGTGCAAATAATGACATTAGGTGTGTGCCTCGCATTGGTGAAAGGTCAAACATGGTAATGTGGACTATGTACAACACTTTCACTGCTAGTAGAACTGCTGTCTCACCACTCCAGGACCAGGTTCAATCCTGACCTTGGGTGCTGTCAGTGTGGAGTTTGCATGTTCTCCCAGTGACCATATGGGTTTTTTCTGGTTTCCTCCAACATCCCAAAGATATGTGGGTTGGTAGGTTAATTGGCCACTGTAAATCACCCCTAGTGTATAGATGGGTGGTAGAACCTGGAGGGAATTGATAGGAATGTGCAGCACGTTGAAAGGAATTGGTGTAAATGGATGCAAAGGGCTTGTTTCTGTGCTTCATGATTCTGAGTCCATGGCACATGAAATCCCTGGCCTAATTTTGTGACTGGCAAGATTTTGTCCAGAAGTCACCAGACTAATGCAGTCTGAATAAAGCCTGATTTGGCATGAATAGCACCTTTTTAAATTACTTTATTTAAAAAAAAAGTAAAAGGATGCAATGTGTTCCAATTTCGAGGCAACTGTTTTGTGTTCTCACTCCCTTCGAAATTAATTTTCAGCTAACCTGGCTAGTAGAAAATAAATTCAGGCAATTTGTAGAACAGGTTGCTGATCTGATGTGTCAATGTCTCATCAAATGAGAGGGGTTGAAATTAACCCTGATCTCAGTCACTTCAGAGGTTTTTTAAGATGGGTGCTAAACTATCCAGAGATTTTCTACAGTGCATGCAGTATTGGAATTGGAGGCATTGACAGCTGCCTGATGATGGAATTAGTTCTTATCATGGCTCATGATTAATGGCTATGAATTACAGAAAGCCTTCAACTTATTCAAGACCTTGGATATTGATACCCCAACTTCTGAACAGAAACATTAGTTAGATTCAAAGACAAAAATGATGAAATTTTGAGTACTGTGTGTTGAAAAATGTACAGGTCAACATATCTACTTCCTGGTTAAAATTGATTATTAGCTTGCTGTCTGAATTTTAGCCTATCCTATTGAGCAGAGATGCCTCCTTCTGATATGCACATTTGGCATCCATGACATGATTCCAACTGGAGCCAAGATGGGGGATATGGAGTTAAGATGGCAATTGGCTCTGATCTAATTAAATAATGTAGTGGATAAGGTGCCCTTGCACAGTGGTTTAGTTGCTGGACTAACAACTAGAGTCCTTGACCATTGATCCAGAGATGATTTCAAATCCCACCATGGAAGCTGGAGAACAAACTCAAGTAGTTAAGCAAGTCTGGAAAAAAGTTCTATTAATATTGATGACCACAATTGTTTTTTTTTTAAAAACAAAACCATCTGCTTCAGTAATGTTATTCAAGAACATGCTATCCTTGCCTGTTTCGGCCATTGTGACTCCAGTTTCACCAGTGTGGGAACCTTAACTGCCCTCTGAAAGCCAATCAGTTGATGGGGCAATTGACGATTGACAATAAACATTGGCCATGTTCCATCCAATGAATGAATTGGCAAGCTAAATGTCTCCTGTGTTCCAACTTCCACCATTCCTTGCACCAGCAGTTGATGGAGGACCAGAATGAGCAAAGCCCCTCTCTACATACTAGGACAAAACAGAAAGGCTGCTTACTACTGTGATATTTTTAATGTTCTTCTCCCTCTCTGGGTAGGTTGTCTGGGTGTGCTTGTTACAGCAGCTGCTAGTCCTTAGGCAGCAAAGGGAAATCCACTCTGAGCCAAGCAGCTGCCAGATGATAAGGTTTATGAGATCAAAATTGCACAGTATTGAGGTTAATTAGGAAGTGTTCACACAATTAGAACATGGTTGAGCAATAAAAAGCAAAACGCTGAGGAAACTTTTTAATCATTATACATAACTGGCAAATTTTTAAAGCTGTCACACATGGCCTGAATTTAAACCTTGTGGTTTATTATTTTCCATAGTGGGCCAGGAAGGAACAAGTCTAGTCCCTTTGCAGATTGGGCTGCATTTTAAATTGTCATCTCCCTTGAATGTATTAGAACATGGAACAGACATTTAAATGTTGTGCCATTTTTACCTCCATACATGAAGAGGAGATGTGCACTTCAGGTACTGAGGACACAGAGGAGGTATAGAACCCATACTTAATGATTCTGGAACTGCTTCTTCCCCTCTGCCATCAGATTTCTGAATGATCCATGAATACTACGTGATTATTCCTCTTATTTGCAATATTTATTTTTGTAACTTATACATTTTTGTCTTTGCACTGTACTACTGCTGCTGCAAAACAAATTTCATGTCATGTGTCGCTGATAATAAATGTGATTCTGGATTCTCACTTCACAAGCGGTTTGTATATCTAAGTATTTAACGCCACAGGACTGGAACTACCAATGAAGCCATATTATGTGTGAGTTTATCTATTGGACTGTTAAATCGGTTTATTATTCTCTTAATAGGTTAAATCACTTTACCTCAGAGATGACTTCAATCTTGTCTTCATTTCTTATCTCCAGTGGATCATAAAGGCCTAAAATGTTTTTGCTCATCTGCTGGGATAGTAACAGAAGTAAGAAAATGAAAGAAGATATTTTGCTTGCTTTTTTCTTTATACAAGTACACCTAAAGTGATTCCTGTAAGATGCTTTATTTTATACAAGTTCACCCAAATTAAGGTGAGGGTGGGTTGGGGGGGGGGGGGGAATGGAATTCCTTTTAAGGAGTTTGTAAATGATTCTATTTTCTTCTTCCCCCTCCTGCAGATGTTGACTCCTGAAGTGGTACAGGTACTTCCCTACTAATAAGCCCGGTCAAGTGACCATGTTCGCACAGATGTTAGAGAAGCTTCCCAGATGTTCATCTCCAAATTGGCTTACATTTTTAATCTGTTGTGTGTCTCTTCTGGAGGCCACTCTGCTTCCAATAGGTGGAAAGGGGATGGACTTGGAGATGGGTATTATGAACATTGTATGGGAGAAGCTGAATAGACTGAGCGGTTTTTGTCTGCCTGTCCTCATTGTTTAGTTGAATGAGAATGAGGTGGAACTGAACTGCCCATTATGGCCAGTTGTATTTGGTGCTTAAATCAGTGGTCACTGGGGAGTCTAAGCCCTGCAGAGTTTTCCCCAGTCTTGACCATTACTATCCTAACTCTGTACCAAGGAATAGGAAAGAGGAGGGGGGTGGGGCCTTGATACTATGGGTCAGCATCATGTCCGATGTTGTATTTAACCATTGAGGAGCCACTTGGTACGTTCTCAGTCCGAGCCATGCTTTTGTTATATAAATCATTTGTCCTGGAACATCCTTATACCCACCAGTGCCTGTAGGTTCAGGACTTGGCACATATACATCCATACACAGAGATCCTGAATCTGATGATGGATTCCTGCCCCGCAGAGAAATCATTAGTGTTTGTGCTGAAATCCAGTGATGGAGCAGGAGCTTACTGAGATTCCCCAGAACTTATGCTGCAGAATCCACTCATAAATCCTGCACTGGGTTAGACCCAGTGAAGCCCATTCATCTGAGAGGGGATTTAGGAAAAGAATAAAAAATAATTCAGTTGTTCATTTACTTGAAGTTTTAGAAATTGTATGATTTTATTTTTGGCAATTTTTAAAAATTGTTTTGACTACAAAGTCTTTGAATGCTTCAAAACATTAATGATATTTAGAAGCGTGGGGGGGGAGCAGGTGGGAGAGAGAAATAATGACAGCTTTGGCAGATGGCAAAGTTGGGGGCAGGGCTTTAGTCAAAGATTTTCACAGCAGTTTCATAAGTGGGATTTGTCCAGGCTCACCCAATGATGGATGCAAGGCCCAGCAGCTGCCCCGTAGTTGGGACCCAGACTTGCTATTCAGTGAATTTAGTCTTTAAATGAATGCACACCTCAGTCACAAGTGTTGGCAGCAGATAATCTCTGCAAATCTGGGATCCTTTCTGTCTCCTTTCATCAAGGAACTCCAAAGCATGGAAAAGGGGAAATTACATGCAGGAACACATGATCTTCCACAGCCTTTAGTACTCAGAAGACAATGAATTTACTTTCAGCAAGCACAATGAGTAATTATGATCAGGTAATCTGACTCAGAATGTGAAAGATTTTATTAAATATTAGAAGGAAAAGGTTTTGAACCTTATTAAGAGTGTTTTTTTTAAAATTATAAATCCTGTTTAAGCTCTGGAACATGTGAACTGAAGGGGTTCTATTTGTGTGAAGATTACCTTCATGCTTATCTCACCCAGAACATCACTTTGTTAGGTATTGTTTTCTTGCATCAAGTCATACATTTCAAATATTTATTGCAATTCCATAATTTTTTTTGACTTGAACTTTGTCAACAAATACAAAATTCTCAGATCTGTTCCTGCTCCACAAGTTTGACGGAAACCATACTTATGCATTTAAATTGTCGTATTTTTATTAACTGAAACACTTTGACATGTTTTGCATGTACTTTACCAATGCAAATATTAAGTGATATATTACATCTTTGTCACAACTTCATCCAATTTGCAAGATGACAAATGTTTTTTTAATAAAATGACACTTCAAGTCTCCTGGTATTAACATGTTTGTCAAGGTATCTGAAATGAGTCAATAATTATCAACTGTTGAAAATGAGGGTAATTTTTTGAGAATATTATCATTAATTAAATCTTTCACTTAAATGTTATCTTTTGAAAATCTTTATGATCATCAGCTAGAAGAGGTTTGTGCATGCATTACACATATATCAAATCCTCAAGAAGTTAATGAAAACTGACCACATTATCAGACTTCAACCAGGATTTCACACAAGACCCAACAAGTTGCTATATGAAATGTGAAATTTCCAATAATAAATAGTGACATGGTCTCATGCTATTATTTGCTGGAAGTGAAAAGTGTGAAGGATCCAGAATGGGAAAGACTGTTCCAGCAATGCTCTTGCATTCAGCTCAGCAACTGTGTAATTTCCCATCTAATAATCAAAACTCAACTCTGCATGCATTAAACTCCAGTGGACTGTGGCTAGAAAGCCTTGGGTTATTCTGCACATAGATCACTTGAGCTCAATTAACTGTCAGGAAATAACAAACAAGTTGCACAGCTTGAAAGTACAATTTTCTGTCATCTTTTTGTGTACTTGTAGGTCAGTGGGTTGTAAATTTCCTTCACATCTGCACTATCCTTAATGGCTAAAGAGTCAGAAGCCATTTGACCAAGACTATTTTTAATTGTAGAAAGAAACAGAAGCCATTCTTCTGCACCTTTCAGTAGCTTTGCCCTGATGCCAGCAAATACATAAATACATTGGATAGGTTGGGTACAGTTTGGTTGGGGGGGGGGGGGGAGGGGGTGAAGGAAAGCAAGTGAAATTTCTTCCCCTTGAAATGTGGGGCAAAATGTTGAGAAAGAACCCTGAGGAAAAAAATTAATTGAAAAAGGTTCGGCTTCCAACACAGTTGCATCTTTTTCTGAAGTAAGATGAAGTGATCAGCCGAATGTGCTCAAATCTCCTTGCATTCATTTTCTATGTGCAGGGTGTTATTGGCAAAACCATCATTTAGGTAGTCTCCTGAGGTCCCTTGGGCAGGCAGTGATTAGCCTTTGTGATAATTCAGGGTGGCTACTTCAGAGGATAGTTAAAAGTAAACTGAAATCACATAAAATGGCCACAATAAGCTAAAAAAATTTCTTCCCTTGTGCTTTAAAATGGAAGTTACAGCACTAACACATTTTGGTCTGCTTAATTTAAGTTGTAGGGGAAATGGTGCAAGTTACAGGAATGTGGGTGAGTGTTGAGTTGGTTACAGTCTCCAGAAACAGACCTGGATGTAATTGGAGTTACCTTGCAGGTTGTTTTGCTTTTCATTCTGTTTAATTGATTATTTTTGTACTTCATCTCTGAAAGGCTCTCAACTTTCATTGCCTGTCAGAGCAGATCACTAATTGGTTTAGAGGTTTGATTTGATGCCCATCTGGGGTCTCACTGTGGATTTTTGGCCTAGGATGAAGGTGCAATCAACAATGTGCTGTAAATGTGAATGATTGTATATGATATACACATAATGTACTCGCAATAAATTCTTTTGCTCTCATTTAACACTGGCATTAACAAGCCTGCAATTAACAGAAACATTTTGAAGTATTCAGTACAGATACATAAAGTATTTTGGGGGAAAGGCTGTCTGAAAATATGTACACATACCTGAATATGTGCACTTAAGACCATGCTGACATAGTGGATTACTGAGGAACTAAACACTTAACTCTGAAACGTATGGGCCAATAGTTAGATATGCATCAGGTTGACCTGTTATGACTACTTTTGTATATAATCCTATTCAATAGGGCCAGCATCATCTTGCCAGGAGCCTGTGGAAGGAAAACAAATCTGTGTTGTGCTTATCAGTGACTCAAGCATAGCTTTTTGCACTGTGAAATAAGATCTCCAAGACCTCTTATATCCCAAGCCCAAGATAGCAGTGCAGGAGGGAAAACAGATAAAGAGATTACTTTCCTTTTGATGGTGAGATTGGGTTTGTCAAGCATATAACATTCTTTTGTCCAACAGTTAAGTGATTTATTGAAAATAGTTTCATTAAGATGGCAGACCAGAGAATATCATAGAAATACATTAATGCACTGATGTTTAATGAGCCTTACTTCAAGCTGTTATCTTTAGTAATCTGTGCAGCTTCAAAGGTACTTTTTTAAAGCATGTCTTTTCTGAAAGCTGGGTAACAGCATGAAATTGACAGGAGTGGTCACTCTAGAATTTGCAGAGTCAATGGTCTTTTCTGTGACACTCAGTCACCTTCTGTGGTAGGTTCCCATGTCTAAGGCCTTAGATCCTTTTTGGCCCATTGTAGTGTTTCAGTCAGCTGCCTTTCCTCTCATCCACTCTCTCTTTCTTTATTAGCCTCATTGTTTTCCTTTACCTTTCACACAATTTTGGTCTTTCCCTTCACCAGCTCTGCTGTTTCAAAATATCTCTACCCGATTTGGAACCTCTCTTTAGTTTTACAAGTCTTTAGATATTCTCTCTTCTTCCACCCACCACCTCCCCATGCTGCATGTTTTTTTAAATTCCAATTCCTTTTCTGGATTTTAATTGGAATTGTCCCAAAACCCGGCCCTTACTCAGACCAGTGGAGATCCTTCTGGAGGCACAAGAGACTGCAAATGGTGTAATCTGGAGCAACAAACCATCTGCTGGAGGAACTCAGGGAACTCAGTGGGTCGAGCAGCGTCTGATGCAGGGTTTTGCCCTGAAGTGTCAACAATTCCTTCCCCTCCCCCAACAGCTGTTGCTGGACTCTGTGAATTCCTCCAGCAGAATGTCTGTTGCTGGAGAGCCTTGTGGAATTGGCAAATCGGTGTCGGAGAATCCCTGAAGCTCTATTTTTAAAAAAGGGGTGCTCAGCTGCTGCTCTTTTGATATTTATTATGTCAGGGGATTTTCTAGTTTCCAGGTCACCATGTTTATACTTTTTTTTCTTGTCTTGTATTCCTTCAAATACAAGCGTGTAAAGGCTGGGTGGTGGGATGTTGGGGGTCATGTGGAGATGCTCACAGAAATATGGCAAACCAGTGATGCCAATCCTTTATGAAACTTGTAACTCCTAACTGAAACATCCCATTGATATAATGCACAAGGTTCAAATTATCATTGCACATGTTTTTGAGCTTCAGTCTCTGGTTGGTGAAAGAGTGAAAAGTAAAGCTTATTGTCTGTTTGCTGGCTTTGCTTTGAAGAAGTTTCTCCCAGAAGGCACTCTCTATCTAGGCTACCAATCACTTTTTAACTAAAAGTTCCATGCCAATGCTTTACATGTTCTGTATCACTGTTTATCAAAGTCCATCGCCATGGCTACCATCAAAATAGATCCACTGCCAGGAATATCCTGCTGAAAAAGGAACAATTGGAGCCTGTCTTAGAGCCAGTAAAAAGGAGAATCATTCTCTCATCCTGGAACACTGCCCTTTGTCATTATTCAGAACCACATGACGTAACACTTTGTAGATTTTTTTGGAGCACCTATGAGTACAAGAGGTAATGCTCATCTTCCATTTTCTCAGATCTTCCAAAAACTGATACTTGTTTTGTCTTTCTCTGGACTAAGTGTTAATTTGAATATACATGTGCTTTAAAATGGTCTTGGTTGAGGTTTTGCCCCTTGTTATGAATGAGGAGAGTGCCCTTCCATGTTCCTCTCAAAGTACCTTTCCATGACTCGTGTCCAGTGTTGCTGAAATCATCATCAACTCTTTTAATTCTCAGTCCTGAGGAAATGAGGTCTATAGAGTGATTCTAGGATTTGCTTTCTGAAGGAACTGCAGTACCTTGCCAAGGCTTCAACAGCATCTCCCAAATAGGACCTGCATCACCTGAAAGGACAAGAGTAGCAGCTCCAAGGGAATTCTAACACCTCCAAATTCCCCACCAAGCCACACCTCATCCCATCTTTGCCACTTGTAGCCAATCCTTCACTGTCATTTCTTTAAAACTATAGAATATCTATCTAACCATCAAGGAAGTACCTCTATGCACTGCCACGATTCAGAAAGATAGCTCACTATCTCATGCTTAACAGCTGTAGGGTTTTCAATCGATGTTGACTTTCCATCAGATGCTCCAGTCCACTTGCAAGAAACATACAAGAATAATAGCTGAGCACTTGGGCTGGTTTGTTGGTTGTATCTGATGCTAACTGTGTGACAGTAATTGGAAAATTAATAGCCTGCAGATGCTGGAAATCTGAATTGAAAACAAAACATGCTAAAAATACTCGGCAGGTCTGTATGTTGTGGAAAGTGTTAATTATTCATAGCAAGTTAATGAACTACATAACAGTTGATCATTTGCTGTACAATTATATAGAGCTAAAGTTGGTATTTATTAGCTAGCCAAATACTGTCTGCTCAGGCTATGGTATAATATCCACCAGTCAAACACTTTTTTAACCCATTTCTTGAATTTATCTGATTGGCTTACATTCTAAACAGGTTGAACTTTTTTCTGAAACTGGTAGTGCTACCAATTGTTGTTCCTATGTAATAAATCAAGTCATTATCCCCCTGACTGGTTAGTGTATGTATTCCAAAATACTTCAAATATACCCTGTTGTGTGGAGAAACAGATCTCTCGCTTACTGACTCTGGAAATTAGTCTATCTGTGGAATTTTACTTTTGAACAGAACTCATAAGCACCACAAATTTTTATCCAAATATTATAGAAAAATAACATTTTCCATTTCTTCACATGAGACAGACCGCATATGCACACAAATACAGTCTTGTACCATATAATCAAACCTTATTTATGTAAGACTAGCATAGCCAAAGTATATACAATTCTGAGTACTTGAATCAATACCATGATAGTCATAAGAACTATTTTGACTGGAAGGGTTAGTCCTACAGCAAACTTCAGCGTACTGACATATAATCTGTGGGAAGCCATTTCCTTTTTTTTCTAATAACAAGTTTTTTTTAAAATGCGGTACTGTTATTGCAATAACCAAATGCACAGTAATAATGGAAAGGACACTGGACCAGATCTTACTGAAAAGTAAGAGTGTGTTAAGATGCACACTATTATTCTCATGTATTCAGCCAGAATATTCAGCTGATTAAGAGATGTGCCTTGAATTGTGAATCATGGAAATTTGTCATTTAATTTAGAATGGTCCTCCGATCAGCTCATAGAAAGAGCATCTTGCTCTGATCCCAGTAATTTCAAGAATTTACTGAATTGGCACACTAATTTCCTATCAACTTGCACAGAAGCTTGTCTGGTAGTTAAAAAGTTACCAAAACTTCTAGTTATGTGATCATTGTTAGTGTGGTATCAATGAACCTCTCTGCCCAGACGGAGAACTATAAAAACATTCAGTCCTATTCCGATATGTAGTCAATTGTTAGAGATTTAAAATGACACATTTTAAATTCAAAGGCATTTTCCTTCTATTTGTCTCTTTTTTTTGTTCTGAAATCAGAATCGGGTTTATTATTACTGACATACGTTGTGAAATGTGTTGTTTTGCAGTAGCATTACAGTGCAAGACATAAAGACATAAAAATTACTATAAGTTACAAAAATAAAGAGTGCAAAAGAGGAGTAATTTATTCACAGTAATTCATTCTCCTCCATCATTCCTCTATCTTATTCTTCTCATTCTTCAGTCTTATTGATTAGTTATTAGACACCACTGACATTGTTACGCAAGCCTTCGAGTCAAATGGTTGTTAATTCAAATCCTACTTTGGAGACTTAGGTGTATATAAAAAAAATCTAAGCTGATGTTCCAGTGCAGCATTGAGGGAGTGCTGCACTGTCAGAGGGGCTCTTTCTCAGGTGAGATGTTAAAATGAGAACTCGTCTGCTTATTCAAGCAGGTGAGAAAGATCTTGTGGCAATACTTTGATGTCCTTGCCAAAATCTATTCATCTGTGTAGTCATCATAAAATTGCCATTTATGTAGCTGACAGTAAGGCAAATTGGCTACTGCACTTCTGACACTAAGATGGTTGCTGCAATTGTAAATGTAATTCATTGACTCTGTCAAGCTCTATAGGTCATCCTGAGGTTGTGAAATGCTACATAAATTGCAATCCTTTCTCTCTAGGGGATATTCTGTTGGTCCCATTGATCAGTGAGACCCTTGATGTCACACCAGGCAATTACCAGCTTGTACTCCCAACAAGATATGTTAAAACTCTCATAATTCTGCACCATCGGGACTTTGTGGTGGTGCCAGACTAGCAGATTTTCCAGACTTTGGATGTTACTCCCATTAATGTCCCAGCACACTTCTATTCATTGTTTTCTACATGTTGCTCTGTTATGTTTTTTTTCAGGTTGTTTCAGCGAACTTTGGAACAGCTAAGTTTTTTCTCTCTCTAATCGGGAGTAGTGGGGCAAGACTGCGCAGGCGTGTGATGTAAGCGGTTAGCAGGCGAGCAGTTTAAAAAGAAGACTGCCATATCCAGCGGGCAGTGGAGTGAGAGGGAGCAGAGTGATTGGGCTTTGGCTCAACGGGCTTGGGCGGTGACGGGGTGAGGCGGGATCCAGTTATATATCAGTCTCCTCGGCATCAAGAGGCAGAGACAATCTGCGACAACACTGGTGAGTAGCTGGTAAGTAATGGTAAGGTTTATTGTTATAGATTTTTAAGTAGACTACAGCTAGGTAGGAAAAAAAACTATTTCAGATGGAGGGCATGGCGATGTGCTGCAGCTGCTTGATGTGAGAGCTAGTGCACCCTGCCGTGGTGCACAGTGACCACATCGGCAGTAAGTGTTTGAGGCTGGAGGAACTTTGGCTCAGAATTGATGAGCTGGAGGGAGTCGCAGCTTCAAACACTGCGAAGCATCAGGGAGGGCGAGAGATACGTAGATGCTGTGCTTCGGGAGGCAGTCACCCTCCCCTCCCCCCTCCACCCCCCCCCCCCCCCCCCCCCAGAGCAGGTACATCGCGGGTCCAGGAGGCAGATAGAAGGGTGACTGTCAGGGGGGGAGAGAAAAAGAAAGGGAACAGGCAGACAGTGCAGAGGACCCTGGAGGCTGTTCCCCTCAGTAACAGGTTTTCTGCTTTGGATGCTGTTGAGGGGGATGACCTATGGGGATCAAGCGGCAGAAGCCAGGTCTCTGGCACTGGGACTGGCCCTGCTGCTCAGAAGGGAGGAGAAGAGGAGGGCAATAGTGATAGGGGACTCGATGGTCAGGGGAACAGACAGGAGGTTCTGTGGATGTGGGCGAGAATCCCGGATGGTATGTTGCCTCCCAGGTGCCAGGGTCCGGGATATCTCTGATCAGGTCCACAGCATTCTTGAGTGGGAGGGAACACAGCCAGAAGTCGTGGTACATGTCGATACCAATGACATAGGAAGGGGGATGAGGTCCTGAAAAGGGAGTTTAGGGAGCTAGGCAGAAAGCTGAAGAACAGGACCTCAAGGGTAACAATCTCAGGATTACTGCCAGTGCCATGTGATAGTGAAGGTAAGAATAGGAGGAGATGGCAGACGAATGTGTGGCTGAGGAGTTGGTGCAGGGGGCAAAGATTTAGATTTTTGGATCATTGTGATCTCTTCTGGGGAAGGTGGGACCTGTACAGAGTGGATGGGTTACACCTGAACACGAGGGGGACCAATATCCTTGCAAGCAGGTTTGCTAGTGTGGTTCGGGAGGGTTTAAACTAGTTTGCGAGGGGGATGGGAACCGGAGGGATAGGTCAGTGGAAGAAGTGCATGGAGTAAAGTCAGATCTAACATATAGAGAGGCTTTGAGGAAGGAGAAGCAGAGTATAGGGTATAAAAGTAGAAAGATGGAAGGGCTAAAGTGCATTTACTTAAATGCAAGAAGTATCAGGAATAAGGATGATGAACTGAGAGCTTGGATAAATACGTGGAACTATGATATTGTGGCTCTTGCAGAGACTTGGCTGTCACCAGGGCAGGAATGGATATTGAATATTCCTGGATTTCAGTGTTTTAAAAGGGATGGGGGGGGGTGCAGAAGAGGAGGAGGGGTGGCGTTACTGGTCAGGGATACTATTACAGCTGCAGAAAGGGTGGATAATGTGCAGGGATTCTCTCTAGAGTCAGTTTGGGTAGAAGGTAGGAACAAGAAAGGCGCAGTTACTCTACTGGGAGTATTCTATAGACCCCCTGGTAGAAGCAGGGATACTGAAGAGCAGATCGGGAGGCAGATTTTGGAAAGGTGCAAGAATAACAGGGTTGTTATCATGGGAGACTTCAACTTCCCAAATATTGATTGGCACCTGCTTAGCACCAAAGGTTTAGACGGGGCAGAGTTTGTACAGTGTGTTCAGGACTGATTCCTGTCACAGTATGTTGACAGGCTGACTATTGCCATATTAGATCTAGTATTAGGTAACGAACTGGGTCTGGTGACAGATCTCTCAGTGGGTGAGCACTTGGGGGACAGTGACCACTGCTCCATAACCTTTAGCATTGTCATGGACAAGGATAGGAGCAGAGAGGACAGGAAGCTATTTAATTGGGGAAGGGCAAATCATGAGGCTATAAGGCTAGAATTTGCGAGTGTGAATTGGGATGACGTTTTTGAAGAGAAATGTACTATGGAGATGTGGTCGTTGTTCAGGGATCTCTAGCAGGAGGTTAGTGATAAATTTGTCCCAGAGAGGCAGAGAAGGAATGGCAGGGTGAAGGAACCATGGGTGACAAGAGAGGTGGAACAACAGTTAGGAAGAAGAAGGCAGCATACGTAAGGTGTAGGCAGCAAGGATCAGATAGGTCTCTTGAGGAATATAGGCTAGCAAGGAAGTAACTTAAGAAGGGGCTGAGGAGAGCAAGAAGGGGACATGAAAAGTCCTTGGTGAGTAGGGTTAAGGAAAATCCCAAGGCTTTTTTCACTTGTGTGAAGAGCAGAAGGATGACGAGAGTGAAGGTAGGACTGATTAGAGATAAAGGTGGGAAGCTGTGCCTGGAAGCTGTGGAAGTGGGTGAGGTTCTCAATGAATACGTCTCTTCAGTATTCACCAAGGAGAGGGGTCTTGATGACGCTGAGGACAGTGTTGGTAAGGTTAATGTTCTGGACCATGTAGATATCAAGAGGGAGGAGATGTTGGAGCTGTTAGAAAATATTAGGACGGATAATTCCCCGGGTCCTGATGGAATATTCCCCACGCTGCTCCGCGAGGTGAGGGAGGAGATTGCTAAACCGTTGGCTAGGATCTTTGAGTCCTCATTGTCCACGGGAATGGTACCGGAGGATTGGAGGGTGGCAAATATTGTCCCCTTATTCAAAAAAGGTAGTAGGGGTAGTCCAGGGAATTATAGACCAGTGAGCCTTACGTCTGTGGTGGGCAAGATGTTGGAAAGGATTCTTAGAGATGGAATCTATGAGCATTTAGAGAATCATGGTCTGATCAGAGACAGCTAGCATGGCTTTGTGAAGGGCAGATCATGTCTCAAGCCTGATAGTGTTCTTTGAGGAGGTGACCAGATAGATTGATGAGGGTAGTGCAGTAGATGTGGTCTACATGGATTTTAGTAAGGCATTTGGCAAGGTTCCACATGGTAGGCTTCTTCAAAAGGTCAGAGGGCATGGAATCCAGGGAGGCTTGGCCGTGTGGATTCAGAATGGGCTTGCCTGTAGAAAGCAGAGGGTTGTGGTGGAGGGAGTGCATTCAGATTGGAGGGCTGTGACTAGTGGTGTCCCACAAAGATCAGTTCTGGGACCTCTACTTTTCGTGATTTTTATTAATGAACTGGATGAGGGGGTGGAAGGGTGGGTTGGCAAGTTTGCAGACGACACAAAGGTTGGTGGTGTTGCGAATAGTGTGGAGGACTGTCAAAGATTGCAGAAGGACATTCATAGGATGCAGAGCTGGGCTGAGAAGTGGCAGATGGAGTTCAATCCGGAGAAGTGTGAGGTGGTACACTTTGGAAGGACAAGCTCCAAGGCAGAGTACAAGGTTAATGGCAGGATTCTGGGGAGTGTGGAGGAGCAGAGGGATCTGGGGGTTCATATCCGCAGATCACTGAAAGTTAAGAAAGCTTGTGGGATGTTCGCATTCATAAGTTGTGGGATCGAGTTTAAGAGCCGCGAGGTAATGATGCAGCTCTACAAAACTCTAGTTAGACCACACTTGGAGTACTGTGTCCAGTTCTGGTCACCTCATTATAGGAAGGATGTGGAAGCATTGGAAAGGGTGCAGAGGAGATTTGCCAGGATGCTGCCTGGTTTAGAGAGTATGCGTTATGAGGAGAGACTAAAGGAGCTAAGGCTTTACTCTTTGGAGAGAAGGAGGATGAGAGGAGACATGATAGAGGTATGTAAAATATTAAGAGGAATAGATAGAGTGGACAGCTAGCGCCTCTTCCCCATGGCACCAATGCTCAGTATAAGAGGGCATGGCTTTAAAGTAATGGGTGGGAAGTTCAAAGGAGATATCAGAGGAACAGAGGAAGGTTTTTTACCCAGAGAGTGGTTGATGCATGGATTGCACTGCCTGGGCGGTGGTGGAGGCAGGTACATTGGTCAAATTCAAGAGACTGCTAAATAAGCATATGGAGGAAGTTAAAATAGAGGGACATGTAGGTGGTGGGGTTTAGATAGTTTTTAGGAGAGGTTTAAAGGTCGGCACAACATTGTGGGGTGAAGGGCCTGTATTGTGCTGTACTTTCTATGATAAAGGGAGTGGCCGCGATCCTAACCTTGTTTCTGGACCCTAACACTGGCTTTAGCCACTGACCCATGACCCTGGCTGAATATCTGGATTGCATTCCAGACTAATGAGGGAGCCAGATGCCAGACTATCAGGAACTTCAAACAATTGGATGCCAGTTTATCGGAGTTTTTCAGCTCAAAACATTGCATAGTAAGTACAGAGAATAGGTTGTGTCCCACTCAAGTGAGGTTTGCTCCAACAGATATAATGATGATTTTAACTGGCAGTGTAGTACTGGTAGTCTGAGGAACACCCATAAATAAATGTATCTGGCTGTGGCTTGTTAACCCAGCTACCACATTACTTTTAGATTCTAGATTTCTCTCCTGATTAGTTATTGATGATCACATGAGGAGAGGTTGAGCAGACTGGGTCTACACTGTACATTTCAATAAGACCTCCTCTCATTCTTCTGAGTTCAAAGTTCTTACAGGAAAAAAACAGAAAATGCTGGAAACACTCAACAGGACAGGCAGCCCCTATGAAAGAGAAATAGAGTTAAGTTTCAAGTTGAAGACCCTTTGTCAGAAATGGGATAGAGTGAAGCAATTTAGGTTTAAGTTCCAGAGAAGGTGGGGAAGAAGGGATACTACAAAGGGAATATCTGTGATAGAGTGAGATGTCTGCTATATTTTTGACTTTCAAAATTCTTAGAGTTTGGCAGGGTAGGTGCAGGGACAATAATTTCCCCGGCTAGGGTATCAACAACCAGGTGTCTGAAAATAAGGGGTCAGCCATCCAGAATTGAGATGAGAAATTTCTTCAGCCAGACTGTGAATCTTTGGAACTCTCTATCCAAGAGAGATTAAAAGGCTTGGTCACTGAGTCAATAGATGTTTAGATATTTAGTTTGGATCAGTGGCATCTAGACTGTCACTTGAATAGCCAAGGCAGAGAAGGCAATGCACCTAGAGTGGGCAAATGGGATTACTATGGATAGATACTTGATGATCAGCTCAGACACGGTGGGTCAAAAGGCCAGTCTCTGTGCTCTATGAAAGTATTTGGGATTAGTGCAAGATAATAACACTGAGGTAAAAGGTCAGACATGATCTTATTGAATGGCAGAGCAGACATGAGAGATCAAATGCCCTACTCCTGCCTCTACCTCTTGTTATGTACTTGTATTCATTTGACTCAATTTGTATCTAAAGGAACACTGCAAACATGAAATTCTTTGCCTTTTATTGTTATTTTGGAGTTCACATATTCAAAGGTTACTCCCATTTTTAGTCCTGCCTCCCTGGAGGTGATATGATATGGTTATTCGGTCGTTGTACAGCATGGAAGCAGGCTCTTTGGCCCACTGGGTCTATGCTGACCATTGTGCCCATGTATACTAATCCCACTTAGCTGTATTAATTCCCTTCCCCCATGCCTTGCTCATTCAAGTACTTGTACAGATGCCTCTTGAATGCTGTTACTATTCCTGCCTCCACCACCTCCACTGGGAGCTCTTTCCAGATACCAACCATCTTTGTGTGGGGAAAAATATAGCCCTCAAGTCCTCTTTTTAAACCTCCTCCCTCTCACCTCTAACCTATGCCCTCTGGTTTTAGACACCTCTACCATGGAAAACAGACAATGGCTATCTACCCTATCTGTGGCTCTCATCATTTTATATACCTCTATCATGTCACATCTCGGCCTCCCTTGCTCTAGGGGAAACAGACCCATCCTATTCCTGTCTCTCACATTATAACTAAGCCTAGCAATCCAGATAACATCCTTGTGAATCTTTTTTACATCCTCTCTAGCTTAATCACATCATTCCTATGGTGTGGCGACCAGAACTGCACTCAATACTCTAAGTGCGGCCTAACCAATCTTGCATATTTATCTAAGGATAAGAGCATTTGCCAGGTCAATGAGGTATGACAGGAATGGCTTACCTCAAGCTGGTGAAGATGCTTTACCTGTCCATAGAGATGTATTGTCTTGCCCAGGAAGATAACATTTCCTCTATCCAGTCTTCCAGAAATACTTGCCAAATCTCATTCAGTTTCATTTCATTTCATAGACTGTCTACCAATTCTACTTCAAATATCTTGGGCTAATAATTGCATTGAAATTGTAATGAGGTATGCTTTTACAAAAGTCAAGATGGATTTGTAGTTGGTCTCCCGGGGATTTGGTTGTGGGTTTAAGAGTCGGCTGACTTTCATGATTAGATACAATATCTGAATAGTTTTTGCGTCAGATTTGGCAATTCACTTTCCACAATACAGGCAAGTGCATGTGTTGCTTTCTGTAGCTGGGGTATGTTGACTTTGCTACATATTTCAGTATGGTTTCTGCATTTTTCCACTTCTTATCATCCCAAGAATAAGAGTATATTTTGCCAGATTACTTGTGCTGAAAGATCCAAGATAATCAAACACAGCAGTACATACTTGCGTAAAAACAAACCTCATTAAATTTCTTGGGTTAAAACTGCATTGAAATTGTAGAGTAGATTTAGTAGTCGGTCTATGACCTGGAATGTGATTGACCCTTGTGCTGCAGCTATCTGTTGAGTGTCTGCAGAAAGCTTGCTGGCAAACAGCATGGTAATTTAAGGCTAATACATTGGGTCTGGAGAGCTGGGGATGATCAGGAATACAGACTGGCTGTGTCCCCTGGTTTCAATGCAAAGCCAGAATGAGGGCTTCTGCTGCTTGTGGCTACAGATTCAAGTGAGTATCTTTTTAAAAAGATGCCTTTTACGTTGGAGGAGCTGCCTGCAATTCTCCAGCTACATGCAGGCCTGGTTTATCTGAACATTCGTCAGTCTGGTGCTACCTGGGTGCAGAGAAAAATGTGATGGAGAGGCATCAAAGAACTAATAGCTGTGCAATAGAAAAAATGCAGTCAGCATGAAAATCCAAAACTATCTGGAGACGTATGTCAAACATTGGTTGAGATCTACAGTTTAGAAGAAGGAATTAATTCATGATTCATCATTTGCGAAGGATATGCTATTCACAAAACCCAATTGAAAGCAGCTAAGAAAAGAGACAAGTTGATTGCATATTTACCAACCTGATGTAGGACCCCAGTGGGCAGAATTAAACATTAAATAAATAAAACGTATCCTAGCATGAAGATTAACACTTAAGCAGAGGAAGCATCCTGGACAGTCAGGTGATAAATGATTTACAGTGCACAAAGCAGACAGTCCCTACGACAAATTTTGCAATGGTGAAGGTGTTGGAGATGATCACTGACTGTTTTGTCATAATTTGTTTTTAAGGTCTACAAGGGGGCAAGATTGAAAACAGTAATTTGTAGCAGGAAGGAGATGTGTTGAAGATAAACAAATGGATTTCCAGGGGAGAGGGCGTGAAAGATTTGTCTGTGTCAAAGTAGAGTTTATTGTCATATGCATAAGTACATGTACGCACAGGTGCAGTGAAAAACTTACTTGCAGCAGCATCACGGGTACATAGCATCAGATAAGCAGCATTCACAAGAAAAACAAATTAAATATAAATTATACACAATTTTTACAAGAAAACACAATTAGAACAAAAAAACTAAAATCCATTTTAGTACAAACTGATTATAGTGTTGCTAAACTGTAGTGATTTAGAGTTTTACCAGTTGGTTCAAGAACCAAATGGTTGAAGGGAAATAGCTATCTTGAACCTGGTGGTGTGAGACTTCAGCCTTCTGTACCTCCTGCCCGATGGTAGCTGATTTTTTTTTTTCGCAACCCCATTCTCCCACCTTCTCCCCATAACCCTTAACCTCCTTGCCAATCAAGAGTGTAGGGAGCTTCAGTGATTCCTTCTCCATTATCCTGACCACAGCATCTTCCAAACCCTGTGTTCTCTGTGCCAGACATCAATGTGAAAGTGCGGACTCTTTAATTACTGTGTCACATGCTGAACGGTGTGCTTTGATTTTTTTTGCTTGTGAGTTAAAAATGGAGGTTGTAGGTTTCCAACAAAAACTCCAATTTCTGCCAGCAGTGGAGGAAATGTGCAGTGAATGATCCTGATATCATTAGCTGCCCGAATAACACAGGGCAAAAGTCAAGCACACCAAGAAATTGTGCATTGCGTGACTGGAATTTGCGTAATAAAATTAATGCCCAAATGGGTCTGACTCATGGACAGAGCTTCTTCCTCAACCCCATTACAAATGAGGGCTCCCTTATTTTGAAATAATGCCTCAGTTCTGGATTCCCACACATGGGGAAACTTGCTCTTGCTATTTACCTTTTTAAGCCCCCTCAGAATCTCATATGTTTCAATTTGCCGCTCATTCTTCTAAACTCCAGGGAGTACAAGCCCAACCTGTTAAACACTTCCTCATAAGACTACTCCTTCATCCCAGAATTCAACCTAGTGAACTTTTCCTGAGCATCCTCCAATGTAAATCTATCCTGCCTTAAATAAGGAGACCAAATCTGTACACAGTGGTCCAGGTGCAGTCTCACCTCCCAATGAAGTTGCAGCAAGACTTCCCTATTTTTATTTTCCAGCCCATTCCAATAAAGGCCAGCTGTAATTACTTATAAACTGCATTATGGAGGAAGTTGAACATTAAGACTGACGGAAGAATAAGTTACTACTTTGCAAGGAAACGACCAACAGGAATAAATCCTGAAAATGTGTGACTGGTGTTCAAAGCGGAGAGACACCAGGGCAGCAAAATGTTATCAGTGCAAGAGAATGATTGACAGCAAGTGAAAACTAGCCAAAGGAAATGAGTTGAATAATTGCTGGAAGTGATGGACTGTAGACTGAAGTTTCCAAACCAATGATGACCCCCATTTCCCCGCACCCCCCCCCCCCCAAACCCATACTGACATACACTGTCAATGGCCCTGTTAATACAATGAGAAACTAATGATAAACTGAAGTTCTTGCTATGGATTTCTTTCCTTGCCATGGAAGTGAATTCCCCTGTTATTTAGAGCCTTTAAATAAAGTTATTGAGGGGCTTGTGTATGAATTCCTCAGAGCACTTGTGTACGTAGATTTAGATGCAGGCAAGGGCAAAATTCATTGAACTTGTCAGCCTGCCTGAAGGTTGAGCCCATAATGCTGGGTGTAACTCGGGCTTGTTTTTGCTGCTTGTATGTAATCCTCTCTGGAGAGAGAGATTGATCTATTGAATATATAAATCAGGGTTTACATTAAGATTTTCACCAGCAAGCAAAGCTAATGGCTCATGGATGGGTTTCCCTGGCTTTGTTTTTAAAAAAAAACCATAGAACCCAGGGCAAGAAAACTACCTTCTTGCCGCCCACGGGGAAAGGAGTCATTAAGAATCTGTGTGGTGTGAGGTCAATTTGTGAACTTTGGAGGTACAGAGACTCAAGATTCAGACACCACAGGCTATCTTCTCAGTTGCTGAGAATCCACTTCAGGTGCTTGATAGGTGAAGAGACACCCAGACTGAATGAAGTGTGCTGTGTTCGGCACAACATTGGAGCTGCAGGAGGAACAATGTACTGTGCACGTTGTTTGTAGTCAGATCCGAAGAGGAGGAGAGGGAGAACAACCCTGATGCATCACCAGGCACCGACTTTTCTCTCTGGAATGCCTTGTTATAGCTGCGTGGTTCATTTTGTTACCACCACTGGATTGTTGTTTTTAAAACAAAAGCGACTTGCAGCTGCTCTCCTCTCCACCCCCACCTTCTGAGACCATTGGCACAAAACAAAATAATGATGTGATCATGTACCCAACCACCCTCCCGTTATACATTTCTCCAGTGATCTCCATTAAACTTGTGATTTCCCATTTATCACCAATAACTGAAAAGGCAAATTATCACCCAAGAGTGAACATAGGATGTGAGCGAGACGCAATGTTAGTTGAAACTTCACTGTGTTATTGCACTCTCAGAGATTCTTGCAAATGAAGGTTCCATCTGTCTTTTCAGGATGCAAAACATCCCATGGATATATTTTCAGACGAGTAGTAAGTTTTCCCAAACTGCAAGCCAACATTTCTTCCTGCAGCCAGCACCACTGAAAACAGACTAGCCATTCATACATTTGTTTGCTGTATATGGGACCTCGCTGTGCATATATTGGCTGCATTGCCTATGTACAAATAGTGACTGGACTTCAATAGAAATTCATTGGCTGTAAAATGGTTTGTGATATCCAGAGAAGACAAAATATGAAAGGTACTTTATAAATCTTGGTTCTCGTGTGCTTGGTGTAGTTTAGTAGCACGTCAACTTTTGGGATGATGATATTAAAGGTCTGGATGAGGACCTTTTTACACACCAAGTGGTTATGATCTCTGATGCAGTACAGAAAAACAGTGAAAGCTGATTCACTAGTCACGTTCAAATGTGAAACCAAGAAAGAGGAGTGATACTAATTGGAGAATTTTTTTTCAAAGAGCTGGTATAGGTACAATGGACCAAATGGTTGCCTCCTGTGCTGTGTCATTCTATGATTCTGGTGTGTGTTTGGTTGTTACTATAGTAGTGACTGATTCTGCACGAGGTGTAGCCAAAATTTAAGTAACCACAGATGGTGTGTAAAGCTCAGCATCATAACCACTAAATCATAGGTTTGTCATATTAAACATGAAAAGATATTAATCGCTGGTCTTGAGTATGATTTTTAAAAAATGGTTAAAAGGATTGAAAACAGATGCGCATCTGAAAGAAATGGCGCATAAGCCATTTGGAAATTGCCCCACATATTTGAAAGAAATAAGTTGGAGTCGTGATGTACAATTTAAGTAATAAACTGGGTGTTTAATGAAAAAATATTTTAACATGAACATGCTAAAGTCTTTGTTAATCAGCTGATGAAAAAGTTTCATGTGTATCAGTTAGCATGAGCAATCTAATCCAAAAGCTTAAAGAAAAATCTTTGGGACTTTTACCGTCGACCAGTTAACCAGGGCATTGGTAACCATATTGCTCAGTTAGCAATATATCCCTGAGTGAGAAGGTTGTGCCTTCAAGACCCATTCCAGAGGCATGAAATCCAAGCTGAGAGAGTGCCACAATGTGAGGTGCCACTGTCAGGTGAGTCATCGAACAATAGTACCTTGTCCTCTCAGGTAGATGGAAACACCATTTCAAAGCAAAGAGGGAGAGTCCATTCCAGTATCTGAACTAATATTTATACATCAACCAAAGTTGCAGTTGCAATTTGCGTGTAGCTGCCCTGGGAAGGCAAAATGGATCGGAGTGTACTGTCATCTTTCATGATCCCCACACCATCATTGGTCACAGAAGCTGTGGTTGGTGCACTAATAATGGCTAGGAGTCTCCTCCAGTCTATTGAGCTAATGGAAGTAGGTTTCTTCCCTCAATGGTTTGCTACTGAGGGCACCAGTAAGGTGGCACCCTCTGCATTTAAGGGGAGAGTGTAATGAGTGTATTGTGTTGTGGCAAGATAGCGTGCAGGAGGCTTGAGTGCAGGGCTTGTTGTATTGGAAAGTTTATGACGGTGTGGTGGGACAGAAGAACATAGAAAATGGAAGCAGATATAGAGACCATAGCCCTTCAAGCCTGCTCTGTCATTCAATAATGTCATTGATGATCCTCTATCTTGCCCACACTTTCTTGCCTTATCAATATACCTTCTGATCCCTTAAGTATCCCAAAATCTATCAATCATTGCCTTGAATGTACTAAACAACTGAGCATATTCTGGATGATAGAGATTATTTTAGGTGAGTGATGTCAGTGCATTGCATGGTGCAGTGTGTATGACCCTTGGTTGTTTGTATGAGGTTGCTAACCTTTTGAGATTATATCTGTGTGCTTGAGGCTTTGCATTTGGCACCTTCCTCAAGTTCAGCCTGCTTTAGTATAGACCTAGTGGACTTCCTGAGCCTTGGTCTAATTCTTCATTTCATCCAGAATCTGATCACAAAATTAGGATGCCTTTTCTCTTTATGCTCTGCCTCATTTTCCAGCAATCAACCTTCTCTAACCTGAGCAATAACTTTCACTTTTAGTTTCTGGTTATGAACACTTTCCCTTTAAAGGCTAGCTAGTGTTTCAATCATCCCCAGCTAGCCTTATAAAGTTGATCCCCACTAATATTTACCACAGCAATGAGTATTTAGTGCTGTATAGATGCTACAATCATGTGATGGAAAATGAGTTTTATGTGTATCTTGTATTAGATGTAAGGAGTACAAATTAATTAAGGAACACAATTCCAGGACATATTTTCAGGAACTCTCCAATTTAACCCCCTTTTGTTCTTTCTTGTATGAATTGATATTAAAGAAGTTAAGCAACTGCCACATAAAATGTTACATCTTCAAAGTGAAAGTCGAGTTTATTGTCACAAGTATGTGTACGCACAGGTGCAATGAAAAACTTGCTTGCAGCAGCACCACAGGCACATAGCATCAGATACACAACATTCACAAGAGAAACATAAATGAATCATAAATTGTTCATAATTTTTACAAGAATAAGCACAATTAGAACAAAAAAAAGTCCATTATAGTACAAAGTGGTCAAAGTGCTCAGCTATACTAAGGTAGTGATAAGGGTTGTGCAGGTTGGTTCAAGAACCAAATGGTTGAAGGGAAGTATCTGTTCTTGAACCTGGTGGTGTGGTACTTCAGGCTTCTGTACCTCCTGCCCGATGATAGCTGTGAGAGGATGGAATGGCCTGGATGGTGGGGATCTTTGATGACAGATGTTGCTTTCTTGAGGAAGCGCCTCATGTATACACTACCAATGGTGGGGAGGGATGTGCCAATGGTGCATTAGATTGGGTCCACTACTCTACTCTCTGCAACTTCTTGCACTCCTATACATTTGAATTGCCATACCAGACCATGATGAAATCAGTCAGGATACTTTCAACTGTACATCTATAGAAGTTTGTTAG
Organism: Pristis pectinata; assembly: GCF_009764475.1. NCBI lineage: Eukaryota > Metazoa > Chordata > Chondrichthyes > Rhinopristiformes > Pristidae > Pristis > Pristis pectinata. The sequence continues at coordinate 83,646,411 of NC_067409.1, read as the reverse complement.
AGTGTTCGGTGACATGCCAAACCTCCTCAACCTTCTAAGAAATTAATTAATCTTCTTCTCCTTGGTATCATTGTGGCTTAGTTAGTAGCACTCTGCCCTTTACAGTGTGAAAGTTGTGGGTTGAATCTCAATTCAGAAATTTAAGCGTATAATCCATGCTGACACTGCACAGTAGGACTGCAATGGAAGATGTCATCTTTCAGATAGGATTCAATCCAAAGATCCCTCTTCCCTTTTGGATGTGGCACAGTTCAAAGCAGTGCAGAGGATCCCTGGCAACCATTTATCCCTCAGCATCACTGAGGTAAATGATATATTTGCAATATTACAGTTTGTGTGACCTCACTGTGTACAGATTTGCTGCCCTGTTTCTTGCATTAAAACAATAATTAGCATTTCAGTAACATTTCATTAGCTGTAAAATTATTATTTGGGGGATTGTGATGTTGCAAAAGGCTCTATGTAAATGTGAGCCTTTTTCCTTCCTCTCCACCATAATTTAAAATTCTCATGTGTACAAAGAGAGGGTTTCCTGTGGTCCACATCAGATCCCAGATCAAGCTGTGAGGTAGACATGAATTGGCTGAAAAATGTGAGCCCTTGGATCTTGTTATGAATAATTGACTTCAACATAACATTGGTATTTAGCACAAGGGAAATGAGTAATTACAAATAAGCCACAATGTTCTGTTTAGAGCAATTATTGTGTCAGTCAGTGAATTTACTCATCCATTTAATACTGTGAGAGTATTTAGAAAGGCCACAAAAAAGTACATCAAGTACAGTGTGCAACTGAATCTATAATCCATTGGGTTATTAGGCATTTATTTCTGAACTCTGCCTGTGCTTGGAATGGATTGTTTCCTATTTCGATCCACCCGTCTGATTATTGAAGTGGGTGGATAGGTAAAGAATTTGGTAGTTACATTGTAGCAAATTGCAGAAAGGTTCCTTCTATCCAACGTTTACTTCCAGCTCCACCATCTTATGATATCAATAAAAATGCAAGTCCAAAGTAATCTTCCCCATTTGCTAGTAATGTGGCCATGCAAGGTAAGGCATGAATGCTGTCAGTATATGTTGAAAACAAAGCACATGCTCTTTATAAGAAACACATAGCAAAGAGAAACTAGGCCCCTAATAATAATTGCCACATGTGTTTGGAGGGAGGCGGCGTTGTGATATCAGCTTTGAAACACAGAAGAAATTTTAACACATCTGTATGTGATATTTTGACAGTTACTATTACGTTACCTCTGGGTTTAGTATTATGTGTGGCAATGGGCATGATGTGGTCACACACTGTACAATGTCATCTGGAGTATTTTGCAGCGGCTTAACCATAGATGGTTTTTCCAGGAGCTAAGACTCCTGTGTTGAGATGTCGGAATTGGCTGCAGTGAGATAACTGCACCAAACAAGCCAAAGATAAATGAGAGTGGCCTTACCACTGCAGAGCAGATGGCATGGCAGACAGCCAGGGTAGGTCTTGAGTTTGTGAACCACTAGGTATGAATCAGGCTGAAAGGACATTCAACTGGACAGAATCATTTCTAAATTCCAGCAAAATACTGGAAGTGAACATCAATTATTATGAGAAGACATTTCAGATACAAATAATATTTCCACTACAGAAGAGTAGATTTAATACAGTTTAACAAAAGTTGGGAGGTCATGGTGCGTATCTACAGAATGAGAGTGAGGCCACATTTGGAGTATTTTGTTCAGTTTTGGTCGCCCTGCTATAGGAAACTGGAAATTCAGGAGTGATTTACAAGGATGTTGCCAAGACTTGAGGGACTGACTTATAGGGAGAAGTTGGACAGGCTAGAACTTTATTCCTTGGAGCATAGGGGATTGAGAGGTGATCTGATAGAGGTATATAAAATCATGAGGGGCATAGATAGGATGAATGTACTCTGTCTTTTACCCAGGGTTGGGGAATCAAGAACTAGAGGGCATAGGTTTAAGGTGAGAGGGGAAGATTTAATAGGAACTTGAGGGGCAACTTTTTTTACACAAAGGGTGGTATCTATGTGGAATGAGCTGCCAGAGGAAGTGGTTGAGGCAGGTACAATAACAACTTTTAAAAGAAAGTTGGACAGGTAGATGGATTGGAAAGATTTAGAAGATTATGGGCCAAATGCTGGCAAATGGGTCTAGCTTAGATGGGGCATCTTGGTTGGCATGGACCAGTTGGGCCAAAGGGCCTGTTTCCATGCTGTATAACTCTGACTCTAATAAAAAGTTTGGGAGGGTTATAATGAATATTATCAATGCATCACATCACTCAATGCACTGCTGTTCATAATGTGACTGGAGGAAGTTATTCTTTGCCAGCAGTTAGAAGGAGGAATTTAGTGGCACCAAGAAGGCATGAATGGAGATTGTTGAAGATATAATCAATAGAAACAAGGCACCTTGCTCTTAGCTTCAGAGCAAGACCTAACTTAATGTCCCGACTAGGGCTGAATGCGGTTGTGTATTCTCCAACTTCTGTAGTGTATGCCTTTTCTAACTCCTAGTGCGTTCTAAGTCATTGCATGCACAAGTTGCAGGAATGGTGATCAGTGATGTATCAGTATTGCCAATTACCAGAGTTAAAGCCAGCTGGTCACTGAATTAGATATCACTGACCTGCATGCAAAACAATACTCAGTCATATAAACTTCATTTTAACTTTCTGGACCTGGTTAGATCATTAAAGGTGCAGCCCTTGAGTGTTCTGAGTCCACAATAAACATTTCACTCTTTTTTTAAACTATTTCCTTGAAGGACCTTCTTTGGGCTGACCCTTTAAATATTCCTGTAAGATTGTACCGTCTGGGTCCACAATATGCCCATCTAACCTAGCCAGCGCTTTCTGGGTTTTCATGTTTACATCAACAGTTCCTAGATCACTGAAGTCAACTGCCTACTGTGCACTATTACAGATCCTTGCACCTCTGTGGGTCTAGTTAAATGTCCAGCTGAACTTCCACCTTATGGCTCACAGTTCACAATGGCTGGGACAACAGTGGGGAGGCAATGTTGGAAGCCATGGTCCTCTCTGAGCTGTAGTCAGCTGGACACAGGTGAAGTATTTCAGAGCCCCTCAGTGAAAGGAATTTTAATTGAGGGGCAGCAGAAACTCTATGACATACCTCCAGGCCTTCCTCTTGCCCTGAATATAATTACCAACACAGGAGGAATCCAGCTTCAACATGAGTCAATTGATGTTGCCAATAATTGAGATGATTTCTTCTTCTTTCAACAAATTATCTAAATCTGTGGAATTTTGGTCATAACAATCGAGTATATCCATGCACTTTTGACCACAGCCTTGTGCACTCTGGATGCCAACGTGCCTGGTGCCTTAGGATGTCAGACATTTTTGCCCTGCAGCATGTAATGCTTGTTCACCCCATGCTCTCCAGCAGAGTGAAGTGGAGCTGGCCCATCAAGGAGTGATGGCAAAAGGGGACACGGAAGTAGGAGGTGTCATATAAATTCGGGCTTAGTCAAGTGGGTGATCCAGGAAGTGTGCTACTTATGCCCTGGAATACTCTGGACTTAAGAGTTGAGGGTCATGATCTCTTTCACTGCCACTGCTAATGGCTGGCCACTAAATCTGGAAAGGAGTAGGCCTTCCTCTCAGAGGCTGCCAGTAGAGTTGTAGGTCATACAACACAGAAACAGGCTCTTTGGCCCATTGAGTCTGTGCCAATCATCAAGCACCCATTTGCACTCATCCTGCTTTATTCTCCCCACATTTTCATCGACTCTCTCCCCAATTCTACCACTCACCTACACATTGGGAGCAATTTACAGTGGCCAATTAACCTAGCAATCCATCTTATTGATCTGGGAGAGAACTAGAGCACCCAGAGGAAACCATTCGGTCACAGGGAGAACGTACAAACTCCACACAGACCATGCTGGAGGTCAGGGTTAACACTTGGTCACTAGAGCTGTGAGATGGCAGCTCTACCAACTGTGCCACTGCTTGAGGTCAGCCTCTGTAGATACTGATCTATGACGGGGTCAAGGAGCTGAAAGCTTTTGAGGAAGAACTGAAGTCTCTCCAAGGAGCCAACCAACTGCAGAAGTTGTTCTCTGACCCAGTCTGATTTGAGATGTCTTTGAGATGTAATCTGTGGGTCATTGGCCCATACAGTCATGAGTCAGCCCTTGCTAGGTACTGAAGTGCTCTGTGTGAAAAAACTGGAAAATTCAGTGCACTAGCCCCTGAATGGGCAGCCTCACTATTTGTGGGACTGTGTACAAAATATGCTCTAGAAAGAAGAACCTTTGCAGTTTTTTGTGAAATGGTCAAAGTCAGTGCTGTTTTTAGATTTGACTGCTGGTTTCCTATTGCTCTTCTCCTGAGTATAGTTATTTCTTGCAATAAATTCCATCCGTAAGGATAAATGTTACAAATGTGCAAGGCTAGTGGGGAGCACCAAGTTATCAAGAACTGAAGTGCCCTGTAGTTCAGCCATACACCTTCAGCAGATGTTGAGCTCCCATTATATTTCATAGGACATTTTACAGGGAAAATCTAACACCCAGCCATACATGAGGATATTAGCAGAGCAGACCAAAAGTTTAGGCAGAGGGGTAGCTACTAAGGAGCGTTATAAAGGAGGTACAATCGGTGTGGAGTTTGCATGTTCTCCCTGTGACCCCCATGGGTTTCCCCCAGGTGCTCTGGTTTCCTCCCACATACCAAAGACATGGAAGATGGTAAATGATACAAAGACATACATCTGGTCATCATCCTCCTGGTGTAGGTGGGTGGCTTGAGAATCCGAGATGTTGATGGGCATATGAGTGAGAACATGTTCCCGAAATATAATGGGGGCAATGGGATTGATACAAACGCTGACATGGATTCATTGGGTCAAATGTCTAATGGTCATGTCGGAAAAAATATGGATATGAGAGAGAAGCTGAATGGTTTGTGGCATAAATTGTGAAGTCTAGGGATCTGGGGTACATGCAACAATGGGAAAACCTCAAGGTTGCACGATGCTAGATCACGCAGTTGTCTCGGGTTATAGGTCAGGAGGAAATTATAGGGATGGGGAGCAGCAAGACCATGGAGTATCTTTTAGTGCAAGGAAGAGAATAGTAAAATCATGCCATCACCATAAAGCGACCAATGTAAGCCAGTGAATTCAGGAGTAATGGGTAAACTAACTTAGCATCAGTTAGGATAGGGATGAGGGAATCTTGGTATATCAAGGATAAAAGGCTTGTGGTTTGTGAACACATCTAGTGAGAAATAACTTTTTCTTTAGTTGGAAGAATCTTGCATGTACCAGTTTCTGCAAGGGCAATTGGTGCTCCACTGAAAGCCTAGTTCTGTTTCCTGTCAGCTCTCAAGAAATAATACAGCATGGAGAACATATCAGGCCAGGTAGCAAATCAACTTTCAAGCACTTCATGGCCTCCTAAGTTCCCAAAATGACGAGCAGGCAACCTTTTGGGCTGGAACTGTGTCATCCAGTAACTTGTATGTATGAAGCAATAAGAGTGATCCAGTGCTGAAGCACGTGGGTGTTTTTTTTCCCCCACTGAGGCAGCAGAGGGGAAAAGAATAATGAATAGGAGTCAGATGAAATTTATTTCTGGTATTGTATGGGCAAAAGGGTTAAAATGAACAGTAGAGGCAGGATGTTTCACTACTTACAGCCATTTCACAGACGCAAGCCAAATGTGACAGTGTAGGACCAATGTGAATCATATCTGCACTATGTTTTTGACATTTACTTGGAGCAGATGTCCTGCGAGGATAGGAGCTGAGGGAGAGATTACACTGCTGTCCGACATAGTGCACTGGAATTGACACATCCCGTAAATACCTCAACAATGCTGATATCGTCTGTGCTGTCCACAGAGATTTACATCCCGTAGCTAGCTTACCAGTGTTCTTAAAGCAACTACAATTTCTGCTGAAACTTCACCATAAATCTGCTGCTGAGCCAGAATTATTTTAAACAGATTGCTTTACTATGTTACAAATCGCAAAGGGAGAGAGAAGAGGGCAGAACTGTCAAATTTCAGACGATCTGCGTCTATTTGAGATGAATTTTCTTCTGTCATTTTTTTTCTCTCCCTTTTTGTGCTTGTGTATGTCTCGGTCCCAAATTCTGTCTCAAATGCTCTGTCCCAATCTTTATATCTCTGTATCTCCTATAATATATCTTTGTTCTGGGTGTGGCCCCTTCTTGCTCTCATCCCTCTCGCTCCCATCTCCACTTTGCTCCAACACCCTCATCATTCTACCATTTCTCTCTTTCACCTGCTATTCACCTTGCTGGCCGTGAAATCTTGTCTGTCCTTTGATATAATCGTCTGATTAATATCACCGTCTATCAGGACTGCTCGGTGGGTCAGAGTCACTCAGCAGATGCCCCTACTCAAAAACAGGAAGCAGGGGATAAATGTGCTGAGCAGAATGCATTTCTGGGATTGAGTGTTCACAAGAATTTGCTCTGTGAATTAGTCTTGTGATGTCGGGTGTTCTTTCTGTCTTTGTTCATTGGTAACAAAATATTCTGCCTTAGCTTCATTTCAGCATAAGGGAGATACTTAAGTTTTAAAAAGGAATTTTATTGTGCAAAGCATCACTAAACCTTCTTCTTGCACCTCTTAATTTCCCCTTGGAAAATATAAACCGGAGATTTAGACAGAGTTTAGCTCTTCTGGAGTAGACCATTGATGAATTCAGCATTCTTCACATAATGCTTTTTGTAAAACTCGGGTGGAGATTCTGCCTTCCAGAGAGAGGGCTGCCAGAAGGGACAGAGAGTGTCAACTTTCTACTCATGTCTACATTAATCTTGTTTTATTTTTCTCTTGTGCGATGTGAGCATCACTGGGGAAAGCCAGCATTTGTAGCCCATCACTGTCTTTGAGAAGCTGGTGAATCACCTTCATGAAAGCAATGCAGGTGCTCCCACTGCCCTGTTAGATGAAGAATCAACAATATACTTCCAAATTGGGTAAATGTGTGACTTGGATGGGAAGATGACTTAGTTAACCACTGCATTACTGGATACTCATACAGGATAATTTCTTGCCTCTGCCTTGGAGGTCAGTAGTGTTTCCAGTGAAGTTCTACATGCCTGCACAGATGAGAGGATTAGAGGTGATAGAAATATGCTGTGTGATTGATAGACAAAGGAGAAATTATCACTTGATCCTAGAGGGCAAAGAGATAAAATACCTTGTATGCATCAGATGCATCACTGGATTCTTATGAAATATCGGCCGGTACAGTAACAAATGCTGATCTTCTGTATAAGAAGTTAACAGAAACCAAGAATAAATCAGTTCATTTTACTTTCTTTATGGAGATCACAAGGTCCTATGGACTTTGCTACTAGAGTGTAGCTGAGGGGAATAGTATGGATACTTTTAAGAAGCTAGATAAGTATATGAATAAGCAGAGAATGATATGAATAGGGTTAAATGAAGTAAGGTTGGAATAGGTTATTGTGGAGCACAAACAACTCCAAAGACTAGCTGGCTGAATAGCATTCTTCTGGACATTACAAAATAATAAGGTAACGCCACTATTAATTACTGATGAGAGAAGACATTCAGACCATTTGATATCTTCTGATTGAACCATTCACTGTACTTAACTGTATTTATTGGAATTAGCAGGAGTTTGTTTCCACTAATACCCGAAGAAGAACATTGTGAGTATTAAGCACTCTTTATATAAAGAAGCACCACCTGTTATCTTTAGGACTTGTCTTTTTTATATATTTCATGTCATTGTATCAGTTTCTACCTGTATTGTTGTTCCTCTGCCTTAAGGGGAACATAACCAAATTACAAAGTAAATTAGATGAAATGGTCAGGGGGTGGATGGAACCATGATGGATGAAATTTAATCCAGGTTCATATAAATGCATAGGATTAAAAAATGGTCACTAATGGAGTCCAGACCAAAATGGCCACAGGCAAAACCAAATTTGAATGGGGATAATAAAAAGCCAAACGTGAACATTTTAACTTTGAACAATGTGTAATACTGGGTGATATAAAGGATGTAATTCAGATTATGAGAGACTGAGACAAGCTATCTGGAATCATGACACAGTAGCTGAGGGATCAAGAACGAAGAGCTGTAAGATTAACTGCAAGATTACATGGTTAACACAAGATTAACTGCAGTGTTTGAGGCAGAAACTATGTCAACATTCAAGATTAATTGATGAAAGATTAGGGTTTGAAGTAAGATGTATTATCTGTTTCTGTGGAGAGCAAATGGATCAGCTCTATGTAGGAACTCGGAGAGATCTGGATGTCTTGGTGTATTCAGTGTTTAACAGGTCGAATCATTTGCAGAATAACAAACAAAAGAGAGAGTAAGATAATTGCCAAAATAAATAAAACAATTACTTATAAGGCAGAGGAAGCCTTGACCAATCTGTTGTAGTCGAAATAGATATTTGTATAGTTTCTGGTTTTGGTCATTATTCTTAATCCCTAGGGCAGTGTGAGGACAATAAGAGTGGCATCGTGCCCTACTAGCAGGACCTGACAATGCCATTGCTGTGGCCCTCCTCTGACCCACAGGGATTAAATGGCTTAAAAAGAGAAGGGAGCAGAAAGTTATCTAAATTATTATCAAGCTAGACAATAGTGGTAGCATCCTCGCTCTGTAAACTTGAACACTAAAGTAAGGCTGAGCCCTCTAAGCACTGCTGAAGGAGGTCAAGAAGTCCTAGACTGCCATTTCCAATCAACGCAAAGGATCCTAAGGCACTATATTGAAGAGGAGCAAGAGAATTTTTGCCAATATCCCATTCAAAATTCATCCCACAAACAAACCTAAAATCAGCTAATCACATTGATATTTGCAGGAACTTAGATACGCAAGTTGGCTGCTGTGTTTCTATATTACAAAGGTGGGTACTTTTCAGTATAACTTTGGTTGACCAGAGGTCATGTGTGTAGATGTTTAAATGCAAGTATTTCTTTCTTACCTCTTAAATGACATATGTTCCATTCATGTGTGCATGATTAGAACATACAGAATAGTATATATGGCATGGCTCTACATAAGATTTTGATAAATCCTGGGTGCTGATTGCTGGTCTCACAGCTGACAGCAATCTTTGGTAGGTTACCTGCCACACTGATTTTGTTGCATCTGTCTAGGTAGCAATATTTAATAGTAATAATATTGTTTGGGAAATACTAGTGACATCAATGAGCTGGAGAAAACAAGACAACTAGAGCACATGTGAGTGATACCAAGAAACTCTTCTTCACACAATGGTAGTGAAATCTGAAACACTCTCCAAAACGTTGAGGTGAGGTCACAGGAAAACTTCAGTGGAAAGATTTTTTGCAAGACGATGGTTTTAAGGTTAATTGGGACCAAGACTGGTAAATGGAGTTGAGATATAAATCAGCAGTGACTTCCTGACTAGGAGAATAGACATTGGTTGAGGGTAAAATTCCTATGCTCCTAATGTTTCTAAACACATTGCTTTTGCACAAGTAAGGATTATTTTCAAAACGAAGACACTTCTTGCTTGAAATATTTGAGGAGCACTACTGCCTGAGTGAAGTCATGTAACCAGGGAAGGATAAGTTGTACCTGTGACTGTTCTCTTCTACTTGTGAGTTCCTAACTAAGGAACAATTACAATTTGTACCGCAGTTCAGAGTTAACCAACCTTTCCCGTATGCTTCAAACTATTTATCATGATTTGGTAAAATGAATGCATCATCTTATTTGTTGGTTTTTACGTGATAAAAGCAAGAAAATGGGAAACAAAAAACTTCCACTTATAGAAACTTGCAACATTGCGACAATACCTCAAACTGTTTACAAATAATTAAGTATTTTGAACTGTGGTATTTATTGCTGTGTGACAGACAGAACACAGGTCAGACTCTTGACCTGTGGGCTTAGTGGCAAAAAAGAAAGAATGTTTGGTGGACCACATTTTCAGACTTGAGAGAGGATTTGCAACAATATTCCTCAGGGGGCATTATAGAGTTCATTTTTCATTTCAACTTTGATAAATGATCTGAAATGTTTTATGAAGGATATGGACCAGCATTATTAAGTTTATAAATGATACTCCACTAGGCAAAGTATTAGACAGTGTTGAGAATAGTTGTATGGTTCAAGACTACTTGACAGGAAGCTGAAATAGAAACATAGGAAATAAGAGTAGAGCATTCAGCTCTTTGAGCCTTCCCTGCCATTCAATATGATCATGCTTGTTCCTCTGTCCCAATACTATATTTCCAAACTTTTCCCATTCCCTTGAATGCCTTTTGTATCTTGAAATCAAATCTATCTCCTTAATTATATTCAGTGACTTGGCTTCTGATAGCAAATTCTACAGGAGTAAAGAAATTTTTCCTCATTTTCAGACCTACATGTCTGTCTTCATATCCTGGCTCTTGGTTCCAAGCCCCACACACAGGGAAGCATCCTCCCATCATTCAGTCTAGCAAGTCCTGTCAGAACTTTGCATGTTTCAATGACATCTGCCATTCTTCTAAACTCTACTCCATACAAGCCTAACCAAATGCCTGATAGCATTCAATATGGGGAGGAAAGAAAGGTTGCATTTCAGGAAGACTAATATGGAAAGGCAGTATATTATAAATGTATAAGTTTAGAAACTGTAAAAGTCTGGAAGACACAGGTGCCCAGACATACAAAATCTTGAAGATATTACAACACAGCAGAAAAGATGGTTTAAAAAGACATCTCAGTTATTTGACTTTATAAAGAAAGCAGCAAAGTATAATAGCAAAAGGGTTGGTAGAAATTTATTAATCACTGGTTAAGCCTCAGTCTGGACATCACAGCTCAATAAAGATATAAACACTATCAAGAAGTAGGAATAGATTTACCAGGATGTTAAGTATGAGGGATTTCATTTATGAGCAATAGTTGAAAAAGATTAGGGCTTTTCTACTTGGAAAAGAAAAGATAATAGTGACCCAGTAAAAGTTTTCAAAAGTCAAGATTTTGATAAAGCAAACCGAGTAAAACAATTCCTTTAGGCTCGTGTGCCAATCATTAAAATCCATAGTTTCAAAATCATTAGTGAGGCCTTTGCTGAGAAATGTTGGCAGTTCTGTGTGTAACTGGTGATATTTCCCCTCATTTCGACTCTTTCTTAAGTGTGCTGAAACATACAAATCTCAAACTTCTTAACATCTTTTTGCCTCTGTCATTCTGACTACTCTCAGACTTCTCATGGAATACTTTAACAAAGCAACAATCATTCAGGGAAACTGTCCTGCTAGACCTGCTGCAGGTTCAGTAATGCTACCAGGATGTTCTGCTGGAAGGTCAAAATGTTCCTTGGCAAAGCAGTTTCACTGCCAGTCCAAGCAAGGATAAGGTAAGAGAAGCTAGTGCCTTCACCCCATTTTATAGCTTCCTTTAATTTTTAACCAGTCACTTTTCTTCCGCTAATACAGCTTTTAAAGGGTCTAACATTTACCCTTACAATAAGTGCCTTCTTTTGACAAAGATCAAGAGGGGCTGTTTGAGTTATAGGTCATAATTTATATATCCTTTTGGATGCTCTAACCGTGAATGCCAGGGTCCTCCGACATCATAGCTCTTCTTAGTTTCTCCATTTCTCCTTTTAATGCTTGAACCTTCAGGAAATGTTACCACATATCAGTCATGAGGTAAACACTTTAAACTTGGTCTGTGGTCTCGAGATCAATTTCCAGTACACTTGATGTGAGCAGCAAGGGCATTTTAATTTAGGACTTCAGTTTGTTTCTTAAAACAGTAGCGAATGCATTAATGCTATTTTACTGAAAGTCCAAAATTATCTTATTTGGTATTAAGGTGCTTATTTATTTGCTTTCTAATTTGTGTGGCTGGGAATTGTGTAGTGAGGATGCTGGGCAATCAATGGTCGGCTCAGGAAAGTTGGAGGCAGGAGACGTTGTCCTGACATATCTGGGAATGTTTTTAATTAGATTTGGAAATGCTGGGAATCAGTGAGGGAGGGAAAGTCCCTTCCAGCTGATGTGTGCCAAGATCGTCACACGTTCACAATACTCCTGGACAACATTGGTTGGTTGGAGCCTCCCATCCTGTTTACCATGGAGAATAGAATAGTCTCAGTTTAACTAGATGGGATGGGGAGTGAGGGGAACCAAGAATAAACAGCACCATAGAAATGAAACCACCAAATAATTGAAACAGCCACACAATTAAAATTGCCATGTAATTGAAATATTTTTATGTGGACATGGGAAAATGCGCCTAATATATTAAAGGATGTGTGGGAGATCCTAAAATTTACAGATTGGAGAGTGGGTAACATGGCAACTAATTTTGTAGTTGTTTGATTATTTTTCTCCCATTGTGGAGGAATGGTATTTAACCTTGTCTAAAAGTGATATATTGTTGGAAATCTGAAATAAAACAGACCAGAAATGTTAACTCTTTCTATCCATTGATGTTGCCCTATCAGAGTATTTCCAGCACTTTCTGTTTCATTTAACCTTGTCTATTTTGCTTTGAGTAATAATTCAGACCCGGTTTAAAATGTATTAATTTAGTGCAATAGTGACCTGTGGAAATTAGAATGAAAAACTTTGACATGTCCAGAAGTCAAAAAATGATGAAACATGACCCAAAGTACCTTCAGCCAATGATGGACTGCTAAAGTTTAGTCACGATTGCAATGTGCCAGCCAATATACAAACAATAACGTGGCACAATAACCATCCAATAAAGATCACTTTGTTCTTTAGTAATAAACTTCTGGAGGAACTCAGTGGGACAAGCAGCGTCTGTGGAGAGAAATGGGCAGTCAGCGTCTTGGAGCTAGACCCTTCATCTCCAGTCCAGATGAATGGTCTTGACCTAAAACATCAACTGTCCATTTCCCTCCACGGAAGCTGCTTGACATGCTGAATTCCTCCAGCAGTTTGCTTATCGCTCCAGATCCCAGCATCTGCAGTCTCTTGTGTCTCTCTTTGTGTTTAGTAATATTTGTTGAGGGATAAGTTTTATTCCGAACATTAGGGAACACTCCCTGCCCTTCAAGATGTTATCTCTTAATCCCTTTTGGGCTGGGAAGATAAGGGGTCAGTTTAGCATCTTATCTGAGTAACAGCAAATTCTGGCCATGTTAGGCTGATGATGGAATGTTCTCTCAGAATCCCATTCAAAAGTGTCAGCATAGATGTTCTGCTCATTTCTGGAGCAGAACCCGTCGTCATCTGTCTTGGAGAATTTCTATCACGTAATTACCAGTGATATTAGAAACCAACTCCAGAACTTTCTTTCTTTCTCCCCCACGCCCCTGCCACCCACAACATTGTGCCAGTTGGATAGAACTGCCTTATGCAGACTGTTGTTGGAGCATGGAATACCTTGTCAGAAGGAATGGTTGAGGCAGAACCTATGAATCCATCTAAGGAAAAGTGAATGAAGGTTTAGGGCAAACTGTGGTCGCAAAGTGGGATTAGTATTGGATCCAATAATGTCGGAGCAAACAACCAGTGAACCAAATGGTCTTCTGCACTTTAACATTTATCGGTCCTTCTTAACATTGCAGTGGACTGCGATTTGGCTTGTGTTGGTGGTCCTGTAAATAAAATGCAATTGACATGCCTTCAAGTTAAGCAATACATTAGAAATGAAGCCAACTCTTTTTTAGCAGCATGTGCTGCAGTATTTTAATAATGATAAGTTCAACAACTTGCTCAAACGGTACATAGCAGCAGGCTCCTCTGGGAGATTTTACGTCTGGGGGATTTCAACAACATGCAGGCAGATGGCAAGACTTCAGATATGATTTCAGCCAAGTGAATATTATTGTGCAGCAACATACATTCTGTTCTTGCTGAATGGCTTCAAACCAGAGTAAGCAGGTTTCTGAAATGCCTTCCAGACAATCTTAACTATAAATCAGACCAACAGTTGTTCCTCAAAGTGAAGCACTTGCATCCTTTGCATGTCTAAATACCAACATCTGCTGTCAATAGGTTGAATGAAGTATTTTCATAGTGAGTCAATTTATAATGTAAGAAATGGGGCTGCAAGTTTGGGCATAGCAAATTCCCACAAAGGTCAATGAGCTAATGACCAGAGAGATACTAGTTGAAGGGTAAATGTTCTTCCAGAAATAAACTCCCAAGACAATAGAGTAAATCTTTCTGCTCTTCCTGTAGTGCCATGGGATTTTTACATAAACCAAGTGGACCTATCAGACGTGAATTTAACATCTCATCAAACAAAATGGTCCCTGCAACAGGGCAGTATTCACTCGGCAGTGTATTAGGTTGGAGCCTAGATTATGTGTTCAGTCCTTGAAGTAGAATGTGAATGCACAAACATTCTGACTTAGAAGTAAACAGACCACTAACTCAGCCAAGCTTGACATCTTGTTACACAGGAGGCACACCCAAAGGAACAGTTAATACCTGGTAGGTCAGAAGATTTCTGTACAATGTAAAGTTGGGTGCAACCTGTACAGTGAAAAGTTCCCAACTGAATCAATGCAACCACTCTAATGTGGGAAATAGTCAGCTGGTCAGGCAGCAACAGCGGAGAGAGAGAGAAACAACATTTCAAGTCAAAAATGTTTCATCAGACTAAAACAGATTAACTGGTCATTATCTCATTGTTGTTTCTGGGACTTTGCTGTATGCAAGTTGGCTGCCACTCTTCCTACATTAAAAGAGTGACAGATATATTTCATTAGCTGCATATTGTCTAATGTTGGAAGAAGAAAGCAGAATTAGAAATGGCAGATTTGCAGATGCCCTTAACATTAGGAAGTGCCAACAGTACCGCCATCAGCATTCTGATGTTCCAATCTGTTGCCATGAAAATATCATTAATTCTGTGATGACAGCTCTCCTTTAAATCTCAGAAGAAATAAATCCTCACATACACTGCATATAGTAATCACATTCCCTTCCATAGAGCCAATGTGAATTTAAAAATGCATACAACACAGGAAATTCTTATACCGACCCAGGGGCTTTGCTTGTCCAGACTGACTTGCAAAAGGGAAATTCTTTCAGATGCAGCAAAGTTTAAAGGGTAAATATTTAGACTTTGCACTACATGTAGAACTGCAGATTACAGAATATGACAGAAGTTTGATATTTTGTCATAGAGCAATAGAACACAAACTTTTGACCCATCATGTTCATGCTGACCATCAAGTACCTGGCTATACTTATCCTACTTACCAGCATTTAATCCATAGCCTACTATGCCTTGGCAGTCAAGTGGTCATCCAGATGCTGCTCAGGTGTTGTGAGGATACCTACCTCTGCCACCTTTTCAGGCAGAGCATTCCGGATTTTAACCACTCTCTGGGTGGAAAACAAAATCCTTCCTCAGATTCCTTCTAAACCTATAACCCCTCACCTTAAACCTACACCCTTTGGTCTTGGATACCTCAGCCATGGAGAAAAGTTTCTTACTCTCTACACTATCCATTCCTCTCATAGTTTTGTATCACCCTCAGCCTCCAAGGAAAATAAACCCAGCCTAGTCTCTCCTTGGAACTAAAATGTTCCATCCCAGGCTACATCCTAGTGAATCTCCACTGTAACCTCTCCAGCATAATCACATCCTCCCTATATTAGGGTTACTGCAACTGTGCACACAATCCTGGCTGTTCCCTAATTAATGTTTTATAAAATTGTACCAAGATCTCCATGCTCTTGTATTCCATGCCCTGACTAATGAAGGGCAGCATCCCATATGTTGTCTTCACAACCTTATCTACTGTGGTGCCACTTTCAGGGATCTTTGGACTTGAACACCAAGGTTCTTTTGTTCTTCAATACTCTTTGGTGATCCACCATTCATTGCATACCCTTATTAGATCTCCCAAAATGCATCACCTCCCACTTATCACCATTAAGTTCTATCTGTCATTGCTCTGCCCAACTTACCAGCTGATCAATATCATTCTGTAGCCTAAGATTACTCTCCTTGCTATATTTGTTGCTCTGCAAACCTACTACCTTGTACCTTGTACATTTATGTATATTAACAACTTGTATGTAACAAAAAGCAAGGGTCCCAGCACCAATCACTGTGGTTACACTGCTGATCCCAGGTTTCCATCACAAAAGCAACCCTCTACCATCGCCTTTTCTTTCCTATTACCAAGCAAATTTTGGATCCAATTTGCCAACTTTCTTTGGATCCCATGGGCTCTAACTTTTGGGCCATCCACGTGGAACCCTTTCAAAGGCCATTCTGAAGTCGATGTAAACCACCTTAACTGCAATGCCCTCATCAATATTAGTTACCTCTTCAAAAGGTCATTGAAGAATGAAAAGTAACCTTTTTGAAATGCATACATCTCTGAGGGAGATGAGATGATGTTTTCCCCTTGTGGGAGTACCTGGAACCAATGGGAATAGTTTTGCAATAAGAGGTTGATCATTTTAGACAGCAATAAGAAGGAATTTCTGAAAATGCTTCTTTCTTTTTTACTGTATAAAATCCAGTCATGGTTTTGAACACCTATCAAATGTCCTTTTAATCTTCTTTGCCCTCAGAATAACCCTCAGTTTTCTAGACCCTCTTCATCCCTGGCACCAATCCAATAAACCTCTTCTGCACCCTTTTCATCCTACAGTGTAATCTCCAGCATTGAATGAAAGTTCCAGCTGTAGCATAACCCTCTTGCTTTTCAGCTCCATTAATATATTCGTTTGCTTGAGACATCTGTTCAATTTTGTGTCTCTGTAGCAGTCAGAGCAAGCAAACAAGAGGGAGTCATTTGTTTTAATGTGGATGTGGGGATCAAAAGTGTAAGCAAGGGTTCAGCTGAGCAGATCAATAGCTGCGGAAATGTTGCAGCGTGTTCTGTTCCATAATGGCAATCCAGCACAGATAAGATTCTATGGTGCTATGAATTGAAGGACAGATGTTAGGCAGGGAAAAGTTTGAAAGTATAAGATGTAAGTGAGTTGCTGGAAAACTATATGGACAACTCCCTTGATCAAAGTGTTTCCAGCTCAATGTGGGAGAAAAAAGCAGCACTACATATAGTTCTAGGCAGTGAAGTGAGGCAAGTGGAGCATGTTTCAATGGGGGAGCATTTGAGGAGTAGTGGATCATAACTCTTTTAAACCCCATTGAGGTAACTAAAAAATCTGAAGTGTCTATTGGAAAGGGGACCTGTGAAAGGATCTGGTCCAGATGAATTGAAATCAAAAATCGGCAAGTAAAACAATAACTGATGAATGAAGGAGATGCTGCCGTTGTGGCTGTAAGGTGAGGGTGGTAATAATGGATTTGTGTTCATCTGATCTGTACACCTTGTTTGAATCTCTCCAATCAGCTTTCCACCTCTGGCACAATATCAAAATAAGCCGGGTGTCTGTATTGATGACCCATGTAATTCTGATAAAGTTAGAAACCTAGAGAGTGGCTTATTTAGCCACTTGAGCATTTTCTTCTAATCAATCAGATCATGGCTGTTCTATTGCCTAAATCCTCATACTTGCCTTTTTCCCCTTTAAACCTTTGGTTCTCAATATCTTCCAGCCTTGTACAGGCCATCCCCGGGTAATGAATGGGTTACATTTTTACATGGGTCCTTAAGTCAATTTTGTTCTTTAGTCAGAAAACACACAGAAATCACTTGTTGTGGCAACAATACCTCCACAGTATTGTAATGAATGGCATCAAATGCACATAAGACTGATGAGAAAGAACAAATGCTAAAAGTAGAGAGAGAGAGAGGAAACTAGTTCTGCCATTCACAGGAATGAACATCTGTATATACAAAGAACCGTTGAGTTTAATGATAAGAGCTCATTTGTAATTATCGGTGTTCGTAAGTTGGGCTTTTAAAATTAATAATTGATCTATCATCAGTTGCCATTTGCAGAGAAGAGTTCAAATTTCTCTCACCTTCTGCATATAGAAGTGTTTCCTAACCCTACTCCTGGAAGGTCTAGCTCATTTTTAGACTATGTCCACAGTCCTAGACTCACTATCCAACAGAAATGGTTTCTCTCTATCAATCTGACCTGTTTGCCTTCCTAATATTTTGAAAACTTCTATAGATCCACTCTTTAGGCTTCTGAATATCAGGGAATTCAATCCTTTCTAACATCTCTCCTTGCAAGTTAATCCTTGCTGTCCTGGTATTATCCAGGTATATCTGTGCTATACTCAATTCTTGGCCAATAGATTCTTTCTAAATTGCAATGCCCAGTTCTGCTCATGATGCTTCATGTCAAGGGGTCAAAGGGTACTAGGGAGAGCTTGGGAAAGTGGTATCAAGGCAAAGATTGGATCAGCCATATTACTGAATGACAGAGCAGGCTGCAGGGGTCGATGAATCGACTCCTGTTCCTGTCCCTTTATCTTCAACCTGAATCATTGCTCTTCATAAGAATTTTTCATCAGAACAGGGAATACACTGAATTAGATTATCTCATTGCTGTTTGTGAAACTTTACTGATGCAATTTGGCAGTTCTTGCATTACAACAGTGACATAAATATCTCATTAGTTGTAAATTGATTTGGAACATGCTGAGATTGTGAAAGATGCTAGGTAGGTACAAGATCTTGCCTTCTTTTTGCATTGGATTTGGAGAAAGTCAAGACAGCTAGGCCAGTGTGAAATCCAGATGAAGGTCACTACCTTAGTCAGAGTACATGGCTTGTTGTAAAGTGTGCATCCATAGAAGTTTTCAAAATATTAGTGTGTAAAATATCTCATCAAGAAGCCATTTACAGACATCGTTTTATAGAACTGCACATCTGAGCTAGAAATAAAAAAGGGGGGAAATTTGTTTCAGCCTATAATCAAGAATATAGGTCCATTTAATGTGCTGCCTGATATTCATTTCCATTGTCATCAGTAGAAACAGTAAACTATATGTAGGGTCTAAAACAGGGTGTCAATTCACTATTATCCATTTTGTATATTGCCCTTGACTAATTTCACCCTCACCTCTGCTCCCACAGCCCAGGTCGTTTTTCCTGCTTCCCAATGTTGATGAGCTCTCCTGAAGGTATTGGTGTTGTCCACATGTCAAGTATGACCACTTCGGAAGAAAGTACAGGGGAGAACTGCAAACATCTTGAAGAAAAGGCTCACTGTGGGGCATCCTGTTCAGGAGAGTCACAGGACTTAAAAAAAAACAGAAGAAAACATTTTAGAAATAATATAACCATTAGAGTAAGTTCAACGCTTTCAGTCTCAATTCAAGGGGTCAGATAATGTCATCATCCTTATTGTTTCCTGGTATTCATTGCTCTCTATTTATATTACAGACTTGCAAATTCTTTGTGCTTCCTTCCTTCATTACAATGGATGGTAAGTAAGGGTTATGGTGAGGCAGAACAGTCCTGATAGTACAAATGCTTGAACTCATCTGACTTTAGTCATTGGCGCCTGTTATTCTCAGGAGCATAACACAAGGCCACAGCATGACTTGGGACCAAGCTCCTGCCTCTCATTTTCCTAATGCTCATTTTGGTTTATCTAACTGATATTATGGGGTATTGTGGGATTATTCAGTTATGTGTGAAAGCAAACCAACAGTTTCAATCATCAGCTGGTAGAATAGCTTCCTCATGGCTCCAGTGACACTGGTCCAATCCTGACCATCAATGCTGCCTGTGTGAAGTTTGCATGTTCTCCCTATGACCATATTGGTTTCCTCTGGATATTCCAGTTTCATTCCACATCCCAAGGACAGGTGGTAGGTTAATTGGCCATTGTAAATTACCTCTACAGTGTAGGTAAGTGGTAGAATCTGGACTCAATTGATGGGAATGTGAGGAGAATAGGTTACATGGAAAATTAATGGGGAATGGAATTGCATTATGAGCTGGCAGAGATTCGATGAGATGAATGGCTGGATTCTATTTTGTATGGAACTACGGACATAGAGTTAGTCTTTGCCTTTATTGTGTTTGACCAGCTACTTGCCACTTATCAGGATTTGTTGACAACAAGGTTAAACTCCTCAATGGCTCACTGATACATACATCTTGTTGAAGATGGTTCAGTTTCCAAATTCACTGTATGTTCTGGTATCAGAGGAGTAGCAATCAAACCCAAGAAGAACAAAGGAAATTTGCAAATCTCAACACAGTTGACTTTCTGAGTTGGAGATACTGACAGATATTACAACAACTGTCACGCTATCGGAACTGTCTTTGCATTGTTAATTATTAGCTTTAACTTTCTATGTTGAGTTTAATGACAAATTCTTTAAATACTGCATTTTTAATACAACTTATTGACAACATGTCTGCAGCCAGAGATCTCGCAAAAAACACTCTATTACAAACAAAGTCAATTTACTTTTCTAAGAGAGTCTAATAGTGGAACAAAACAGAATCTACAGCAACTTCCCCAATTCATCAGGTCATTACAGGAAAATACCGCAAGTGAAGGATAGTTACATACAAATTATATGCATAAAATCATTCCCGATCATTTAGAGTAGTGTTACTGCCAAGCTTGTTTGACATGGGAATAACCCAATCCATGCCACTTTTGCTTGCAAAATGCATCTTTTTCAAAAAAAATGTAACAGGGAGGCTAAGGACAAGCTATCTCCTGTGCAATGTAAATGGCAGAATGCTGCACGTCAGCCTCCATACTTTGGAGATTCTCAGCCAAAGAACTTTCACCTTCACCTGAACTTGCACTGTATGAATTTTAGACCTAATGATTGCTCCATGTGTTAATCTTGTAGAGTGTTCCCATTAAACATTCTATAATCCAGTTTTCAATTGTCAAGACTTCTGGTTGCATTTTTTTTCATCAATATGTTAATTCACAAGGACAACATTTCTGATTCGATTTTTATTATGTGAAGTCTCACAATGTAGTCGATCTGATGAAAAGTTATAAACCTGAATCATTGCTCTGTCCTTTAGAGTATTTCCATTATCCTGTTTTGATGTTAATTTTAGGCCCTAACCATTTGGTGATTTTGTGGAGGAGTCACTGGAATTTTTTTTTCATACAAACTCTCTGTTTCTCCCTTAGTCCTTAAAAGTAGTAATTTTGGCAAACTAATCATTGAATATAGCAATTAGCTAATAATTTTGATAATCAGTGAGAAATGGAATTAAGTTGCTGCCTACACAATGTAAATTCAAGTCACCTGATGCATTCACTTTTTGCTTTTTCCCTAAGTAATGAGACATAGCTATTGTTTTTGAGTTTTATTTAGACTGCATAGAAGAGTCTGTGAGTAACGATCAGTGAAGATCATTCTGTTCTTCCATGAAGTCTCATGTGGATCGGTACAGAATCATAAACTGTGTGGCATTGCACAAGTTTCATACTTATCCTTGACATTCACCAAGTTGCCTGAGCTGTTACCTATTAAACTATACTCATTAGATTTTTTTTTATCAGATACAGCCTTGCTTTTTTGCATTTCCTGTTCCACTACTCATTTAGCTTGGACAAAAAGAACAGGAACTGGTTGTTGAAGGCTTGTCACTATCTTACTAGCCACTTCCTTTCAGGCTTGTGAAGAGAAATAAACCATATGCTGTTTGCTTTGCTGGTCTTCATTTTGCTTGCAATGCATTGCAACCCATTGGAGACCATCCAAAGAAATTTAAATCAGGGTGGGGCATGGTTTTCAGCTTGCAAGCAGAGTGAATGGCACTGACCATTGAAGCCATTCTGACATTCAATTGGATGAAGATTAATCTGTATATCAAAACCATCCACCTCTTTTGGTCCCATAACCTATATTACCCTTTCCTAACAATTTATCTGTCTCAGTTTTGAGGCTTTGCATTAAATCAGGCTCTGCAATCTTAAGAGGAACTAATTGCCAGATCACCACTACTCCCTGAAACAAAAAGGTGCTCCTGACAACACCACGAAACAGCTTAACCTTAATTTTACAGCTGTACCCCTCTTTTCTGGACTCCCCCGCCAGAAGAAATAATTTCCCTCCAACATTTTAACTTGATGTTGTGAAACCTCTGTCCTTTGTATGTGTTGACTTCATGTCTGTGGCCAGAACACTTAGAAAAAAGTCCTTTTGGATGTCTAACTTGGCATTGAAAGTACTGGCCGTATTTCAGATTGGCTGGAATATGCACTGCATGTAGCTTTGGAATCTAAACAACATCAATGACGCACTCTTGACGCTCAGAGTGTTCCAGTTCCTATTAATTTCAATGGGTAGTGAAGGCTTTTCGTATTCTAGCAGTACTGGCAGACATTAAGTAACAGTTTTGCGATAAGAACTCTCTAGGGTCCTCACTATTTTAAAAGACAGGGTATTCATGTGTATCAGTCTACTTTTACAAAGGTTGTGTTCTCTTTTGGAATACTCTAGCACCACTGGTACTGAAGTTGCCCTTGTCCTGAGTGGCTGCCAGTTGCAACCTATGTGAGTGCTTGCACCATCACCAAGAGCCCATGTTTTACAGGAAGAAAGTAATAGAGAACAAGCCTAAATAGTCAGTCACATGATCTTCCAGACTTTAGTGACCATGACCAACAGGATAACACAACCTTAAGAGGATTAGTGATTAAACAGCCAAGCTACAGTTAAAAGCCAGTTTTCTCTTGATGTAATTATTTCTTCTGCAATTCCAAAGAAAAATATACTAAAGTCTTCTTCTAATCTGAACGAAGGAACGCACTGACAGTTCTGGTTTAGTAATTGAGCAATGCGAACAGCTGATGTTGATAACATCTTTATCCATGGTTTAATGCCGATTCTTGCTGACAACTAACAAAGAAACAGATGCTCCTTTAACTTCTTGGCTCCATTGTCGCATGTTTTTGTCTGCACTCAGTCTGTGAGTCATCAAGACGTCTTGCTCTGCCATCAGTTGTGATTCTAATGGAATAAACATTTCAGGGAAAAGGAGATTCAGTAACTCTTTGATAACCAAGCATTTAGATCGTTGTGTTCCATAAAATAAACAAACAGCACATTTTCCAAACTGAGCACTAATTTAATGCATATTGAGATGAAGAAACTCTCAACTGGAATACATAAGTATTCATCACAGTGAGAAGGACCACATGATTCTTGTTAGTTATGAAGGCTTGATCCACATTTGGGATAAACAACAATAAAAGTTCATACTGGGTAAACATCTTGAATATAAAGAAAGCCTCAAGGTGCTGCACAACAGCATTATAAAACAAAATTTGACACCAAGCCAATAAAGATATATTAGGTTTGGCAATAAAAAGCTTGGCGAAAATGCTTTATTTAAGAAGCATCTTAAAGGTAGAGAGGCAAGTAGAGTTTGAGAGATTCAGGGAGAAGGTTTCATTGCTTAAGGATTAGACAGTTGAAGGCAACATCACCCATAGTGGCCAAAGGAAACTTGGGTTGTACAGGAAGCCAGAATCGGAGGACTGCTGAGATCAGAGGGCTGTGGAGCACAAGAAAGTTACAGAGGTAGGAAGAGGCAAGGTCACAGAGTGATTGGAAAGCAATGAGAAAAATTTGAAATTCAAGACCATTAAAAAAACTTAATGAGCGAGGTGAAGTGCCATTGCGATGCTATTACAGTGCCAGCGATCGGGGTTTGATTCCCGCTGTAAGGAGTTTGTACGTTCTCCCGTGTCTGCGTGGGTTTCCTCCGGGTGCTCCGGTTTCCTCCCACGTTCCAAAGACGTACGGGTAGGTTAATTTGGGTTTAAAATGGGCCGCGTGAACTCGTTGGGCCGGAAGGGCCTGTTACCATGCTGTAAATAAAATCTTTAAAAAATTTAATTTAAAAAAAATTTGGTTATTACCAACTGAATGTTTGATTTATTTCCAGTATCACTACCATTTTTGAATAATTTTGCACCTGACTGTTTCTGTTAACCTCACATGATTAACTCTGTATTACACAGCGGCAAGGACCCAACACCAACACTATTTAAAGGGATCATCAACTCCAAGCAGGTTAGTGGGGGCTTGGTCTCCTCAAGATGTAGTTATGATTCAACAGGTATACACGTTCTCCTTAATTATTTCATGGTGCAATTATGTATGGGGAGCGGTGTGGTTTGGCAAGCACTGAAAGACTATTTATTCACCTTTTATCAGGCTCCTGCTCCTAGATATGGAGACAATAGAAGGTATTTAGACTGCAGCTTGTGTGGGGTGGAGGAGAAACGGTAGGTGTGCAGAACTGAAGAAAAGGAAAAAACAAGTGCAAGAGGATCCCCTGGCTACAGAGAGTGCAGGAAAGCAGAGCTTAGGTAGGAGATCAGCAATGATCTTGATGAATGGCCAAGAAAGCCTAAAAGCCAGATGGCCTACTCCTCATCCTAATTCTTATTTCTTGTGTTTAGGGTCTTCAATGTTCCTATATGACTTTCTTTCTTCTATTCGAACATTATCACGTTCAGCTGCTTATAACTGTAACCTCAGAACAGGGCAAGGACTACGCTATCAATGGTTGTCAAGATGCCCACACTAATGAATTTTGCATCCAGCACTTTCCAAGCTAGAGTTGGAGCTAGAGATATTTTCAGCATTTCACAGTTTGCCATCACTTTTGTGCAAAGTAGATTATCAAGGCTCTCTAATTAAAGCAAGTTTGCTACATTTCCTTCTCAATTGAGGCCAGCAGGTGGTGAATGAACTTCCACTTGTCGGATTGTGCAGGCTTCCACATTATGCAGTCATACTCATTGGTGTGCCAACGCTGCCCTGTACTGGTACAGATAGAGATTCCACTGTCTCAAAACTCAGCTGCTGGTCAATGCCAGATTTCCTGGCAGGAGTCACAACACCTCCCAGCAGTGCCTGATGCATTTGAACCACCACTACAAACCAGTGGGTGCTCAAGATCTGTTCACTCAGGACATGAATCGTGGCTCCGCTGCCCAACAAATGTAAGAGAACCAAACACTCAATGTTGAATTAGAACTTCTTAGAGGAGCCCTGCCTTCGTGGAATAGTTGTTAGGATTCTTTGAGATCCATACATTCTCCACCACCTCACAAGAACACAGGAAAATAGGAACAGGAGGAGGTTACCATGTCCTTCAAGCCTGCCCCACCATTCAGTATGATCATGGCTGAATTCCTTTTCTGTGCCAGTTCTGCATAACCTTTAAGTCTTCAATCTTTCAAATATTTATCTATCTTCAACTTAAGTAATATATTATTAGTCACATGTCTACATCAAAACACTCAGGGAAATGCATCTTTTGCGTAGGGTGTTCTGGGGGCAGCCCGCAAGTGTCGCTATGCTTCTGGTGCCAACATAGCATGCCCACAATTTCCTAACCTGTACATCTTTTGGAATGTGAAAGGAAACCGGAACACCTGGAGGAATCCCACGCAGTCATGGGGAGAATGTACAAACTCCTTACAGACAGTAGCCGGAATTGAACCCGGGTCGCTAGCGCTGTAATAGCGTTATGCTAACCGCTACACTACCGTGCCTAATGATCGTCATCATCGTGAGGTGGCTGAGTTTTTCTGTACTACAACTGTTGTTGAACAGTCTGAGCGTGCAAATGGACAATCGAGCTTTCCCTGCAGCAGCCAGATTCTGTTTGGCCACTAGTTAAATTGCCCTGGAGGCTGAAGGCTCACACTTCCTGCATCATGGTTAGATTCACAATTGTGTCTGTGTGGGCAGCGACTTGTATGCTGGGGGGGGGGGGGGGGGGGGGGGGGGGGTGGTGGTGGGCATGAACCTCTGCAAAAGCCCAGTGCCCAATGATGTCAGACTCCATGTTTACAGTCATTTAGTGCGAGTTTTTGTTTGACAGGCCTGCCACGACACAAGCATTTGATTTGAATACAGAGACACAGGAGACTGCAGATGCTGGAATCTGGAGTAACAACCTGCTGGAGGAATTCAGCAGGTCATGCAGCATGTGTGGTGGGGGAAGAGAAAATGACGACATTTCGGGTCGAAACCCTGCACCAAGATAGGTGTGGGGTTTCAACCCAAAACATGAAAAATTTCTTTCTCCCCACAGCTGCTGCATGACCTGCTTGAGTTCCTCCAGCAGATTGTTTGTTGCATTTGATTTGCATGCCCTTCGGTCGTCTTCGGTCTGTTGCTCCATCAAAGACCTCATCAGTATCATCTAAAGCAGAACTGTGTGTGACTCAGCACCATCCCCGCCCTTCCCTGGCACCACCAACTGCTTCCACACTACATGCAGGTGTCATCCCTGTGCTGTTTCCTAAGCCACATGCAGTCCCAGTATCTGATCTGGCAGCTACGGGTGTGAAGTTGTGCACTTACACCATCACTGCCTTCTTGTCACCTCCCCATTGCCAAGTTAAGGGTGCACTTCCTTAGTATTTGAAAGGGGAAAGGCAGAACAGTAAAGGGAAGGGATAAGTAAGAGCTGAATGCTTTCACCAACTGCAGCTTGCAATTCAGAAAAGATTGGGGATGAAGAAGGTTGTGTATAAGGATATTGTCATCTTCAATGTTCTCAGTCCTACTTATGTCTATCGTCACAGCAATGGACGGTCCAATAGCAACAACTAGTGGGTAGGTCACACAAGCTCACTTGCCACCTCTCCTCTTCCCCTCACTAAGGGTAGCCCCCAGTTGTACACCACCTTTCCTGCAGGAGCAGTGAGAACTGTTGATTTTGGAAGGTTGAATCTATAGTTTGCCCCACTTTTGGAGTCTAATGATGGGGTCTTACTGGGGTTGAGCACCTGGGGAATTCGTACTTGGGAGCCTGCACCAGGTGAGAAGAGGTGCAGAATCTCAAACCCTGCTGATTTCAATGGGGGTCGTAAAATTTATTTTGCTTAAGTTTGATGTTTATAATTCTAAATTTTTTTGTGTTTCTTTGGTAAATTGTTATTAATTTTTAACACTATATAAAATTTTTATTGTTTCTTCCAATTCCAGAGTGTGGGGAACCAGCAAGACAGGTGCTTCACATTCAGCCCAGGGGAGGCTCTGAGCACTAACTCTGGGCAGAGGGACTGGTCCCCTGCCAACCAGCCCAAACTCTATGTAAACTTGACTCCATGTTAGCTGCACACTCCCACCAGTGGTACTTGTGTGATTACTCTGTTTAATGCCAGCTGTTCCACTGACAGCATCCTCTGGCCCAACAAGCTCTATTCTTGGCTTCACAAATTTGGCTCCTTACTTTATAAAGGTCATTGCTATGTCTGACACAACAAAGAAAAGTGGATTTCTGAGCATTGACATCTGCCAACTCTAGATCTAATCCACTTCCACCACCACCACAGAAAAATGTGGGCAACTTTTACATGGGAATGCCGTCATGTTTAAGGTTCCCTCCAAGCTGTGCACCATTCTGTATTGGATGTATATTATTATCTGTCTTCATCACTGGTCTAGCCTGGGATTGTATGGACATGGACTACAAGAAGAACGTACAATACCATAATGGAACTGCAATGATTGGAGGCTTCGACAGCAATGTCCACATTCTGAGAAGGAGCATTGAAAACAATCTTGCTAGATTCTCAAAAATGAAAAGGACAAGTGTAGTGGTTAGCAAAACACTATTACAGCACCAGCGACCCAGGTTCAATTCCAGTTGCTGTCTGCAAGGAGTTTGTACATTCTCCCCATGACTGCATGGGTTTCCTCCGGGTGCTCCAGTTTCCTCCCACATTCCAAAAACGTACAGGTTAGGAAGTTGTGGGCATGCTATGTTGGTGCTGGAAGCACTGCAACACTTGTGGGCTGCCCCAGAACACTACACAAAAGATGTATTTCACTCTGTACATGCACATGTGACTAATAAAGATATCTTATTTTACAATGAAAGAGCCCCTGACATAATGTTCCCAGAGAAACTTGTTGGGAAGCTATCCTGGTCTTGTAGTCTTCAGTTTGAAATAAAGTGCTGAGACAAAGTACAGGCACAAAAAAAAACACACTCACGCACAGACACTTTTTTTTCTCTACCTTAATAATAGTGTAACCCACTCAGATTCTCCTGTTTATTTGAATGGTTTTGCTAGATTTAATCCAGCAAGGACTATGGCCAAGTGTTTGCAGGTGTGCACAGCAGATCAGTGCATGTAGAGACAGATTTCTGAGAGGAAAAACAATTTTATAGTCACTTGGAATCCAGTATGCTATGTCACAACTAATGGCTGAACCATTCTGACTCACTCCTCTGGATAGAGTCCCAGATTACACAAGTGGTTATTGTGTTACTCACTCTTTTCATTAGAGCAACAGGGAGGAGCCATTTCTTTTCCAACCTTGGATTATTACACACAGGATGTCACAGAATGCCATCAGTAGTTGGGAAAAGACTAATATCAACTAATAAGGAAGTATTTACAGTGAACAATAGTAGGATTGGGAAAGTCAACATAGATTTATGAAAGGGAAATCATGTTTGACAAATCTGTTAGAGCTTTTTTGAGGTTGTAACTGGCAGAATAAACAAGTGGTATGTCATGTCATTAGACTTTTTAAAGGCAGAACACAAGAGCTCATTAAAAATAATTAAAGCACCTGATATTGAGTATGGTGGTGGTGCTGTGGTTAAATTATTAGGTTAGTAACCCAGAGGCCCGAGTTCAAATCCCACCATAGCAGCTTGGAATTTAATTAATAGTCTGAAATTTGGAATAGCAACTAGTCATTAGTAATGATAACCATAAAAATAACTGCTATTGACTGCACAGCCCAAGAAACCCAGTTTCAATCCTGACCTTGAGTCTGCATGTTTTCCTCATAACTATGCAGGTTTTCTCCCGGGGTACTCCAGTTTCCTCCTACATCCCAAGAACATGCCGGTACATTAATTGGCTATCTATTATATATGGGTGGCAGGAGAATTGGGGTGGAGAGTTGAAGGGCATGCAAGAGAAAATAGGTTACAGGGAAAATAAAGGGAAACGGGATTGATAGGATTGCTTTGCTACGAGCAGGCCAATGAGCCAAATGGCCTCCTTTTGTGCCGTATTAGGTCCTACATGGATTGAATATGGGAGAGAAAAGAGATTAGAAATAAACAGGTCATTTTCGGATTGGGAGGCTATGGCAAGTGGAGTGATGGAGGGATGGACGCTAATAGCCTAGCTGTTCACAATCCATCTCACTGATGTGGATGAAGACCCCATGTGCAATGTATACATGTTTGCTGATATACAAAACAGGGTGGTAATATGGTTGTGAGGAGAATGAAGGTGGTCTTTAGGAGGGTATAAATAGGTCAAAAAAGTCAAAGTCCAGCTTATTATCATATATACAAGTGCAATGAAAAACTTACTTGCAGTAGCATCAAAGACGCAACATTCACAAGAAAAACAAATTAAACCTAAATTATATAAAACTATACAAGAAAGAACACAATTAGATCAAATTGTCAAGCGAATAGGTGGGGACATGGCAAATAGAAAAATGTGACATCACCAACCTTGGTAGTAAAAGAAAAAAATGATTTTTTAAAAATACTGAGTGTTTGAAAGATACGAGCTCTTAGAGGGACCTGGGGTCAGACAGCATCTGTGGAAAGAGAAACAGAGCTAATGCTTCAGACTGAAGATCATTTGTCAGATGCGGTATGTTCATATCTGAAGTATTATGTAGTGGTCTGGTCCTCTGACCTAAGGAATGATATACTTCTAATAGAGGAAGTTCAGCAAAGGTTCACCAGATTGATTCCTGGACTTGTCCTATGAGCCTGCAATCTCTTGATTTCAGAGGAATGAGAGATGATCATGTTGAAACATACAAAATTCTTCCAAGGCTTGACAGGATAGATGCAGGAAGGATGTTTCACCTGGCTGAGGTATCTGGAAGTAAGGGTCACAGTCTTAAAGTAAGGGTTTGGCCATTTAGGACTGAGATGGGAAGAAATTTCATCACCCAAAAGATGATGAACCTTTGGAACTCTCTACCCAAGAGGGCTGTGGGGACTCAGGCACTGAATATATTCAAGACAGAGATTGACAGATATTTAGATATTCATGGATATGGGGTTAGTGCAAGAAAGTGGCATTGAGATAAATGGTTGGTCACGATCTTATTGAATGGCAGAACAGGGGGTTTAATGTTTAATTTGTTTTTCTTGTGAATGTTGGCTTTGATGCTACTGCAGAACAAGGAGTTGAATGGCCCACAACCTGCTAACTTGGAGTCCACCACAGAAGTACTAGGGCACGCTCCTTCAGGTAGTACATAAACTTGCCCATGCATCCAACAACTCAGGCCTTCTTTAGACTGTCACAATCAACCAAGTGAATCCCTTGATAACTATAAAAGGATGAAGAATACTCTTAAAAGGGAAATCAGAAGGGCAAAGAGAGGGTATGAGATGGATCCGGCAGGTGAGGCTAAGGAAAATCCTAAGAGGTTCAATAGTTATATTAAGAGTAAAAGGGTGACCAGGGAGAGAGTAGGTCCCCTTAGAGATCAGCAGGGCCACCAATGTCCTGAGCCCCGGGAGATGGCTGGGATTTTTAACAAATATTTGTCCTCAGATTATGGTTGCTCAAGAGATAAAGGAAACTGGTGGAGATGCTTTGAAGAACATTCATATTACCAGGAAGGAGGTATTTGCGGCCTTACAGCACATTAACGCGATAAATCCCCAGGGCCCGACTGAGTACATCCTTGGACTTTGTGAGAGGCTAAAGGAGAAACTGTGGAGGCCCTTGTGGAGATACTTGCTTCATCATCAGCCACTGGTGAAGTTCCTGAAGACTGGAAGGTGGCTAATGTTGTTCTGTTGTTTAAGAAGGTGTTGTGTGAAAAGGTTCTTCCGGTCTTAAAGATGGAGGACTCTGGACACAATCTTTGGATTTTAAAAATAGTTTAATCACAAAGACAAACATGGGGACAGAATGAATGGGAATGGATGCACACTCACACACATACACACAGGAGACCGCAAAAGTGAGGGGGAAATCACAACAAGGATGTGATACATACACACACAAGCACACAATAAACAAGGTACAGCTTATCAAGGGATAAACACTTCAATGCCGGAACACCTTGACCCAAACAACCATTGGCCCTAACACTCCCTGGAATCTGACTAAGACGCTCCCAAACCACATGGTGGTGCACACTCTTACCAGTGGTCTCTGCAGCAGTGTCTCACTATTCCTGCAGCAGTCAAAAGAGGAAGAGCTAGGAATGTGCAGCACTCTTTATAGTGCTGGAAGGCTGGGTGGAGCCAGATCAGACAGGCCAATGGTTTGGGGGTCAAGAACAAAGGTGTTTACATAGGCCAATGGTCAAGCAGGTTCAGGAACAAAGGTGCTCTCCAAGGCCAATCACTATGCCCACACCTGATGGGTGGGGTGGAGTCGAACCTTGATTGACAGTGGTGTCAATTCTGATCCGATAAGCAATGCTGTCCTCCAACCAGAGGGGTCAGTATTGTCACTGTCACGTGACAGCCATGTGCTTTCATACTACAGAAGGGTAGCAAGGACAAGTGAAGGAATTACAGGCCAGTCAGCATGATGTCAGTAGTGGAGAAGTTACTGGAGGGAATTCTGAGGGACAGATTCTACCAGCATTTGGATAGACAGAGTTTGATTAGGGGGAGTCAGCATGGCTTTATGCATGGGAAGTCATGCTTGATGAATCTTTTAGAGCTTTTTTTGAAGAGGTAACCAAAAAGGTAGGTGAGGGTAGGGCAGTGGATGTTGTCTATTTGGACCTTAGCACTGCCTTCGACAAGGTCTTGCATGGTAGGCTGGTCTGGAGGTTAGGTCCCATGGAATCCAGGGAGAGCTAGTTAGGTGGATTCAAAATTGGTTTGGAGGTAGGAAGGAGAGGGTGGTGGTTGAGGGTTGTTTCTCTGAGTGGAGGCCAGTGACTACTGGTATGCTGCAGGGGTCGATGTTGGGACCTTTGTTATTCATTATTTATATAAATGATTTGAATGCGAACGCACAAGGCTTGGTCAGTAAGTTTGCAGATGACACGAAATTAGGAGGCGTTGTTGTTAATGAAGAAGGTTATCGTAGGTTACAGGAGATCTTGATCAGTTGAGGAAGTGGGCTGAGGAGTGGCAAATGGATCTCAATACAGATAAGTGCAAAATGATGCATTCTGGAAAGTCAAACCAGTGTAGGGCTTTTACTATGAATGGTAGGGCACTAGGGAGTGTAATGGAACAGAGGGACCTAGGAGTACAAGTGCATAGTTCATTGAAAGCAGAGTCACAGGTAGACAAGTTGGTGAAAAAGGCATTTAGCACACTGGCCTTCATCAGTCAGGGCACTGAGTATAGGAGTTGGGACATTATGTTGCCATTGTGTAAGTCATTGGTGAGGCCGCACTTGGAGTACTGTGTACAGTTTTGGTCACCCTGTTATAGGAAAGACGTCAGTAAACTGGGAAGAGTGCAGAAAAGATCTACGAGGATGTTACCGGCACTAGAGGGCCTGAGTTATAGGGGGAGGTTGGCCCGGCTAGGTCTTCATTCCTTGGAGCATAGGAGAATAAGGGGTGATCCTGTAGAGGTTTATAAAATGATGAGGGGCATAGATAAGTTGGATGGTAGCAGCCTTTTCTCCAGGGTAGGGGAGTCCAAAACTAGGGGGCATAGATTTAGGGTGAGAGGGGAAAGATTTAAAAGGGACCTGAGGGGCAACATTTTCACACAGAGGGTGGTGAGTATATGGAACAAGCTGCCAGAGGAAGTTGTTGAGGCAGGTACAACAGTATCATTTAAGAACCACTTGGACAGGTACATACGGGGGGCGGGGCTTAGAGAGATATGGGCCGAATGCAGGAAATTGGGACTAGATTGGTGGGCATCATGATCAGTAGGGACTCGTTGGGCCGAGGGGCCTGTATCCGAGCTGTATTGCTCTATGACTCTATAACCATCTGATTTCTGGGAGGCTGATGCCTTTTGTGACAAGGACTACATATATTTTGGCAAAGTTAAGATGGTATTCTTCGTGCTCTTTCCATTCACAAGAGGCTTAAGTCACAATGTCGAAACTAAATACATGAATCACAAAGCTTTAACCAACACTGGATATCTGCCTGTAAAATCTTCCTTGCATTAAAAGGTGTGTTAAAGTGGTGCTGCACAGGGGCCCGTGTAGATTACGGCCAGGCTCTCAAATGGGCAAAATC
This sequence comes from Pristis pectinata, assembly GCF_009764475.1. Taxonomy (NCBI): domain Eukaryota; kingdom Metazoa; phylum Chordata; class Chondrichthyes; order Rhinopristiformes; family Pristidae; genus Pristis; species Pristis pectinata. The sequence continues at coordinate 83,613,368 of NC_067409.1, read as the reverse complement.
TTCTGCACGTCTGGCACGGACCTTGGTGCAGAGTCAAAGGAGGAAGTCAGATACAAAAACAGAAATGCTGGAAAAATTCAGCCAATCAAGCAGTGTCTATGGAAAGAGAAACTAGTCAATGTTTTGGGTCAGGAAACCTTTATCAGAACCCTCACCTGATATGTTAACTGGTTTCTCTTTCTCCAGACACCACTTGACTGACTGAGTTCTTCCACCATTTCTGTTTTAGTTTCAGATTCTGCCATCTGTGGTTTTATTTGTATTCCATTGAGGAAGTCAGTTAGGCTGTGGATCACGGCGGGTGGTGGTGGTGAGAAAGGGGATGTAGAAGGGTCAGGGTTGATCAAGCCCGGAGTCAGGAGATCACAGGGATCCATCGGGGAAGAGACAGCGGAGGATGGAGCTGCACTTGGGGAAGGAGGGTTGGGTAGTGGTGGGGGGGGGCTGGATTTTTGTGTGATTGGGAGGGTAGGGGTGTAGCAACATGGAGTCTAAGGGTGTATTAGATACACAGGCAGAGAGGGGACCAGGTGGATGGGATATGTGAGTGGGGTGCAGAGGACATCAGGCTTTAGACCCTGCAGCAGTGAACCAGGTAAGACTGGTCCCGTTAACCTGGCATAGGTGGCATGCGCTGTTGACAGTCCTTGAACCTGAAAATGAATTTTGATCTATTCCCGTCAATAAGTTCGATGCATACTGTTTGACCAGACTGCACTGTCCCAGGAGCCTCTGCCACGAGGTGTCATAAGTGTGGAGGACTCAGGTCAAGTTTTCTGCCGTGTACACAAAGAGCCAGGTCACATTTGTGATTAGGTTTCAAACAGTGGCAATGCACACAAAAACATGTGCCACATCTAAAAGCCCAATACCCTCAACAGTGAGGCTACACTCCTGTATTTGGGCAACATCGGGAGGTGAGATGGTATAAGGAACATTTAAGACAAGCACGCTGTTTGTTTCAGTCTCAATTTGAAATTGATCTTGAGATTTTTGCATGTGGATTTGTGGTATTAAAAATGATTTTAATGTGAGGAGGTATTCCATTAAATCTCTTGATGGGGTTGGTTTGATAAATGTCTGGGCATTTTTGTGGCTGGGTGGTTTTTATTTTAACAAATGTCTAATAAAAATTAGGCAAATAGCTGGGAGAGGAGCCAGTCTCAGCCTGTTATTGCTGCATGTGGTTTGAGAGATTCTGCAACCATTCTGTGGATTCCAGTTTCAGCAGCTGTTTGCTATGATACCAAGAAAGAACTGTTAAAGTCAGAATCACTTTGTTCACTCTTAATGATCTGGTATGTACTGTACACCAGTGGTGCTGTACATCAATTTTCCTGTACATCCACAGTTTGGGCTACAGGATTCATCTTTCTCCTCACCAGCTATTATTGTTGGAGACAGTTTCTGGCTGCATTGCTTCAGAGTCAAATAGTGCTCATTACCTGCACGTTCCAAAGAAGCACAGATTGGCATGTGGTGGCTGTAGGACTGGGGTTAGGAATAATGATGAGTGCTCTGAACTGTGTGAATGTAGTTGACAAGATCAACAAGTGTCAATGGCATCGCTGCCAGTTTCAGAGTAAGTGTACTTTCTGTGTCTATAGTTGTGCATGTGTGTGTGTGTGAGAATCCTATCTGCTCTCCACCTGGCAGTCTCTTCCCATAACAGAGCTCAGAATAGTGTGTCTGTTTTCAGGCATGCAAACAATGTTTTCTCTGGGGCGTTGGAGGCTGAGGGGCGACCTGATAGAAATATATAAAATTATGAGAGGCATGGATAGGGTAGATAGAGTCTTTTTCCCAGGGTGGAAATGCCAAATACTAGAGTGCATAGACTTAAGATGGGGGGGGGGGGTGGATTTTAAAGGAGATTTGCGGGGCAAATTTTTTACACAGAGAGTGGTAAGTGCCTGGAACACACTACCAGGGGAGGTAGTGGAAGCAGATACAACAGCAACATTTAAAAGGCATTTAGGCAGGCACATGAACAGACAGGGGATGGAGGGATATGGACCATGTTCAAGCAGATGGCATTAGTTTAAATTGGCATCATTGTTGGCACCGACATCATGGGCAGAAGGGCCTGTTCCTGGGCTGTACTGTTCCATGTTCTATAATATGCTGTAATAATCACGTGGCTCTCAGTCCAAACACACCTTTGTCATTGACTCTCTCACTTTTCCATTGGTTACACACCATTAATCCTCATTGCTCCTGAACAAATGAACAGCGCTCTTCACTAGAATCTGGAACTTTAATCCCATAGAACAGCACTCAACTAATTAGTCAGTCGATCAGCCTCTTCCACAATGTGCCACTTAGACTGGTATTCTTTTTACTTAATTCAACCTAAAGTTGCCACTATCCATTACACTCCTAGTTAAAGCATCACTGGCACTAATTGGTTAGTATAATAGACATTGGGAGTTGTCCATAGAAATCAGTCAGGTGCACAAATCATTTGAAGCAATGGCCAGATCGGTCACTTATAAGCAGCTAGAATGATGTTTCCAGGTTACAGGAAGTCAAGTAATTGACAGCCATAACCCAGCAATATACCTGCATGTATATGGGATCTTCCTGGGCATGGCACTCAGCTGTACCATGGCAGAGAGGACTCAGATAAGAGGCAATGAAGGCAGGAAAACTGAACAAGAAGCCTGTGGGGCCTCAAGGAGTGCAATGGATATTGGGGACAAGTTGCAGCAATGCTGTATCCTGTATTTCAAGACGTCTCGGTAAATTAAGAAAATTGTGCAGACTGTCTCACCACCGTTTTTTTTGTGAAATAGTGAGGTGTTTTATGTGCTGCTGGGCAGTCAACAGTCAGCTGTGTCTGTTCAGTTGGCTGCAGAAACCTCAACTGTCTGGTCAGTGTCGCAGAGTTATGGAGAAAGTGAGTTACTTTAATAGGAAAATAATGGCAGTTATCATGAAAAGGAAGGCAGTGGGCAGAGACAAGTCAAAAAGTTGAACCTGAAACTAACCATTTCATGGGTTACGAAGGTGCCCAGAAAGTGCAGTTCTTGAATTGCTTTTCGATTAATAATTGGAGAATGTCGACAATTTTGATTGTTTTTACACTTTACAGTGTACGTTTTGAGTACGGAATGCTATTTTTTACTTGATATTTTTATCCTGGACATGAGCCAACCCTTCACGAAGGTGGATTTCATTCCAGATTCAGGCAAAACAGCATTAACTGCATATTTATTATAGGAGGTTTAGTTTCAGCTTTCTCTGCAAACATTAACCATCATCTTAAACTAAAGAACACAAATGGATAACTGTAGGAATGATCCATGTGTTAATTTGGATAAGAACTGTGAACTTTAGAATACATTTTCATTCTCCAGTGGGAAAACACTTTTAGGAACACCAGTGCTGAAAGAAAGCCTTGTGCATGATATCTCAAAGCCTCTTACTATCAATTATGTTTAAACTGTGATCACTATTGTAAAATCAGGCATGTCAGCAAAGTTGAATGCAGCAACGTTCCAGAAAAAAGGACGTTTTAAAGACTGGATAATCTGCTTTACTCATGTTGGATGAAAGATACGTAGATCTACATTACACCATGGAAACGCCCTGATCCTCTTCGTATAGGGCCATGAAATCTTTGCCTTGCACCTGAGAAGGTAGAAGGAGGCTGGGTTTAAAATCTCCTCTGAGAGATGGTACCTTTAGAAGTCCAGAATTCCTTCAGTACAGCACTGATGGGACATCAGCTATAATATTCATCCTTAAAGCTCAGAAACATATCCAAACCTGACTGTATAGTTCCAAGAAAAACCTACTGTTTCTTTCTGGATTGCAACATAGCATGAAAATTTTCTCTGGTGCAGTTGGCAATATTCATCATTCATTCAACATCAGTAAAACACACAAAATTGTCAATAAAAGAATTTAGAAATTAGATTGTACACCAAAGAGGCTGTTTTGTTCCACTGAGAATAGAAAGAGCCTTTCATCAGGTCATCAATCCTTGTCAATCCTTTGGCAAACCAATCCATGGTTCTGGTCCCTTGCAGACAAGATATAAGTGTCCTTGCACAATGGAATAGGAGAGGTGGAAGGTGGGGTAGGTGGTAGGTGTATGCATCTTTGGGACATGGTCTGCCACACCACTGCTGACAGACTATGATACTGATGGAATGTATATGTAATTTGTCATCTTTTCCTAAAATCCATGCTTTGGGATCTTGCCTGGGCAAACTCCAAAGTTTTGGTTTATCCCCATCCAAGGAAAGGTCTATGACTTTGGTAGATGGATGCAATAAGAAGTTGTTCTCCTGAAATGTTACCATTTCTCATCTTCTCCTGCCCTTCAGCTCCTGACTCAATTTGTTTCCTAAACTCTTTCTCCTCTTCCACACCAATGCTGCCTGAGCTATCATGAGGGCTACCGGAGAAGACTTCCCTGGTCAAACATGGTTCTGTATTACAGCAACATAAACCACAGGGGTTTTGAACCTCTGCTATTCTTTTAGATCGCAGAATACACAATACATTGTCTTTTCCATCACTTTTATCTTCTACAGTATGAGAGGAGGGAGAATGATTGCCTGACATTGATAGAGACTAAAAAATATTGCTGAATGTGTTTATCCAGATGAAAGAAGCACCAGGTTAAAAAACAATGCAAACATAAGTCAAACAAAGTCATGGGAATAAAAACAAAAAATGCTGTCAACACTCAGCAGGAGGGGCTGCATCTGTGGAAAGCGAAACAGAGTTAATGTTTCAGGTCCAAGACCATTTGTCAGAACTGAGAAAGAAAGAAAAACAGTTTTCAGTATCAGAGAGGATGGCGGAGGGATGGGTAAAACAGCAAAAATATCTCTGATGGGGTGAGGCCAGAACTGCTGTGGGGTGAAGATGGAGAGGTCATCTAGTTAATGAGCTAATGGGGGCAGTTGGAGAGACCAAAATGGAACAATAATAGATCTTCGTACTAAATTAGGGATGGGAATTGGCACCCTGCTGCATTCCTAGAAAGAGAGAAAATGGAAGGAAAAGTCAGTATAGTAGGGAAAGATATATAAACCCTCATCACTAAATTTATAAATGCCTTTTGTTAAGTCATTTCAAAGTTGCAAAGAGGAAGTCCACTTAAGTTAATGCACAAAGAGGCTCTTAATGGGGCTCCAGTAACCAATTTCCTATTGAGAAAATTACGAAATTCCTTGCCAGACATCTCTCACAGCACCCAGAGTAGTTTATCTTTTATCTCAACATCTAAAAACTCAGCAAAGGCATTTCCTCCTAACTACTGGATCTGGTTATGACACAGGATAATGGCCACTTCGTTTTTCAAGCCCAGTTGGCGAGAAACATTTAACAATCCTTCTCATATACCGAGAATGTGTGATCACCCATACAGAGCCTCCCATTAAGTTTTGCTAGGTTTTGCTTCTTCTTGGAAAAACTAAGAGATCACTTTTTTTAACTTTAAGAGGAAAATTATACAAAAAGAAATTGGAGAACACACCAAGTAACAATTGAAACCCCCAACAGTGCTCAGGATCAAATAAACATGAGGACAGCCAGCTTTTTCCCCGCGACCCCCCCCCCCCCCTCCATTCACAGATACTGGACAGACTTGGAAGCAAGGCTGTTATCATTGATGAGAATGGACATCTCAAAACACAGGAAATGTGCATTTGTGCAATAATGAGGAAAATCTCTCCACTATGCCTCAAATGCTAATACAGAATCATAGAATAAAACAGCATGGATCCAAGCCCTTCATCCCAACTCATCCTTCCTGACTATGGTGTCCACCAAGTTAGTCCCATTTGCCTGTGTTTCACCCATATCTCTCTAAACCCCTCCTATCCATGTACTTAACCAAATGTCTTTAGTGTGTTGTTATTGTACCTGCCTCAAACACTTCCTCTGGCAGCTCGTTCCATACACGCACCACGCACTGCACAAAGAAATTGCCCCTCAGGTCCCCTTTAAGTCTTCCACCTCTCACCTTAAACCTATGCCCTCTAGTTTTTTGTTCCCCTTTCCTGAAAAAAAGGCTGTGTGCGTTCATCCTGTTATGTTTGTTCTTCATGACAAGACAAACTTGGCGTGGGTTTAACATCTGAACATTTATTAAAAACAACAAAACAACAACAGGCTACAACAGACTTGCAACAGACAGGCTGGCTGCTTTTCCCGCTCTTTCCAGCCACTTCCTGTTTCCCCATGTGACCCCTTGCATTGCCTACTGGGAATTGTAGTTCTTTATTATTACTACATAACAACACATAATAACACATCTTCCCCCTTTAAAAAAAACAAACACAATACTTTGTCCTTATAAACCTGCCAAGAACCCTTGTCCACTCAGCAGCTTTCAATCAGTCTCTGAGGTGGTTTTATGGTCCTTTTTGGTCTGGTACTTGTTTCTGCAGGTTTGTTGCTTTCATTTGCCTCTGCTGCTTTCCTAATCTGCTCTGTTCTATCCGGAGATACTGGAAGAGAGGTGACTATCATGTCAACATAGGCCTATATATCTGCCTCAACCTGTTGGTCACCTTTTTCTGTCTTGTCGACTGCTCGAGACAGAGCATCAGCAGCAAACATATATTTTCCCGGTGTGTAGATCATCTTCACATCATACTTCTGCAGCCTTATCAACATGCGCTGTATCCTCAAGGGACAGTCATTCAGTGGTTTGGACATAATTGAGACCAATGGTTTATGGTCTGTCTCCACTTCAATAGCTTGCCCATAGATGTACTGATGGAACTTTCACATGCATATGTAGTGGCGAGAAGCTCTTTCTCTATTTGTGCATAGTTGGCTTCCGCACTTGTTAAAGCCCTTGATGCATAGGCCACAGGTTGCCATTTGCCATCATGCTGCTGCAGTAGTACTGATCCAAGGCCGTGCTGGGACGCATTCAGCTGATATCGTGATTCACCTTTCCAGATCATAAAACTTCAGCACTGGCTCTTCAGTTAGGACCCTATTCAATGTCTGGAAACACTCTTCTTGCTCATGAGACCAAATCCATTCATTTTGTTGCTCAAGGAGTGACCTAAGTGGTGCTGACACTGTTGACAGTCGTGGGATGAACTTAGCTAGGTAAGTCACCATCCCTAAGAATCATCTCACCTCCTCTTTGTTTTGAGGCCTCTCCATGTTTTTAATGGCTGACGTCTTTCTTGGGTCAGGCTTCACTCCCTCCTCAGATATGACATCTCCTGTGAAGGTCAGTGTCTTCACACCAAACTCACATTTCTCTTTACTTAATTTCAAATTGACATTCCCTGTCACGTCAAGCACTTGTCTCAGTCGAGTATTGTGTTCCTTCTTGGTGGACCCCCAGACGATGATGTCATCCATCATGGTCTCGACACCAGGTATGCCCTCGAAAATCATGTGGGTGGCTTTATGGTAGACTTCTGGTGCGGACAGGATCACATATGGCAGCCGAAGATAGCGATATCTTCCCTGTGGTGTGTTGAAAGTACACAGTCTCGAACTTGCCTCATCAAGCTTCATCTGCCAGAACCCAGACGATATGTCAAGCTTGCTAAACCATTTGGTACCTGAAAACCGGGACATGATCTCCTCCCGTGTTGGCAATTTAAAATGCTCTCTCTTGATGGCTTTATTGAGATCTCTTGGGTCTAGACATATCCGCAATGCTCCATTTTCCTTTTGCACAATAACCAGTGAACTCACCCAATCTGTTGGTTCTTCAATTTTCTGTATGACATTCATCCGTTCCATGCATGCTAGTTCTTGTTTAAGTTGATCTCTAAGTTGAAACGGAACTTTCCTGCATGCATGGACAACAGGAGCCACTGCCTCATCTATGTGAATCTTGTGTACACCAGGTAAGCATCCGAGCCCCTCAAAGACATCTGCATACTCTTCCATGAGCGTTGTGTGGTCACCTTTGGTATGTGAAGTTACTATGAAAACTCTTTTCACTAGGTTGAGCATTTCACATGCACTCAGACCTAATATTGGCTGTACTCTCTTTTCTACAATCAGTAGCTGTGATTTTAAGTGTTGCCCCTTGTGCTTAAAGGTCACCATACAGCCCCCTTTTACTGGAACTTTCTCTCCAGTGTAACCTGACACTTTTAACTTCACAGGGTAAATCTTACTCTTTACTGTGAGAGTCTTATAATCATCCATGGATAACAGATTCACCTGAGCTCCGGTGTCAAGCTTGAATGGAATAACTGTCTCATTCACAGTTACTGGAAGTTACATTCTGTTTTACCAGCAGCCACAGTCTGTACAGAATCCACAAAGAATTCCTCCATTTTCTCATCAACTGTGTGCACCTTTCTCTTGTTAGCCCCAGCTTTGCAGCACCTTGCAAAGTGATTCTTCTTCCCACAGCTATTGCAGGACTTCCCATAAGCAGGGCACATCTTTGGAATGTGTTTACCTCCACATCTGCTGCATTTGCTGTTTGAGCCTTCCTCTTTGATTTGCTGTTGCTTTCGGAAACGCCTTGGGAGGTGCTTCTCTGTTTTCACAGCATGTACTGTTGTGTCTGCTCTGTACAGCTCTTTAGCTTGTGTTTGTGTGGTTTTTGCTGACCTGCACATATTCACCGCCTTTTCCAGGGTCTAATCTTTTTCACGCAACAGTCTTTCTCTGAGTCCTTTATGTGGAATTCCACAAACTATTCTGTCTTTAACTAGTGAGTTTCTCAAATCTCCAAATTCACAGGACTTACTCAGTGTGTGAAGCTCAGCTAAGTATTGGTCGAATCTAACACCTTGTTTCTGGTCACAGGAAAAGAATTTATATCTCTCAGATGTGATGTTTTTACTTGGGATAAAATACTCTTCAAATTTTTCCATTAAGGTGCCCAACTCAAAAGCTGTCTCATCAATTTGAAAGCTGTTATAGGTGTCCAAAGCATCTTTGCCAATCACATGCAGAAAAATAGACGCTTTCAATCTTTCATCATTCCTTCCCACTCCACTAGCATCTAAATATATGTTGAATCGCTGTTTGGAGCACTTCCAATTATCAGCTAGATTGCCAGTACACTGCATAGGCTTGGGAGGACTTAACTTATCTATAACGGGAACTCTTGGCCTCTCACCTGAATCTCTCTTGGCAAATCTGGTGCCTGCTGAACTTCAGGAACAATGTGCTCCTTTGCCACGCCGACCAGCTTTTTCTCCGTCTTTTTACAGCTTTTCTTTTGTACTCACTGAGTTTCTTTCTCAATTGCACACAGAATTCATTTACTTTCCTTGTTCCGACCTCACACCAACTTCTGACACCATGTTATGTTTGTTCTTCATCACGAGACAAACTTGGCGTGGGTTTAACATCTGAACATTTATTAAAAACAACAGAACAACAACAGGCTGCAACAGACTTGCAACAGACAGGCTGGCTGCTTTTCCCGCTCTTTCCAGCCACTTCCTGTTCCCCCATGTGACCCCTTGCATTGCCTGCTGGGAACTGTAGTTCTTTATTATAACTACATAACAACACATAATAACACACATCCTATCTACAGCCCTCATGATTTATACACCTCTGTAAGGCCACCCCTCAATCTCCTAAGCTCCAAGGAATGAAATCCTAGCCTACCCAGCCCCTCTCTATAACTCAGGCCCTCAAGTCCTGACAGCAGCCTTGTAAATCTCCTCTGCACTCTTTCCAGTTTAAATATATCTTTCCTATAACAGGGCGACCAAAACTGTACACAGTACTCCAAGTGCAGTCTCACCAACATCTTGTACAACTGCAACATAACATCCCAACTCCTATACTCATGGGATGAAGGCCAGCGTGCCAAACACCGCCTTCACCATGTGCAGAGATTGAATACAATTGGAAGACCCCAATTCCATTCAGTTGCAGAGATTTTAAATTACTCTTTATTGCCAAATTTGCATTAACGGCATCAGTTAAATTCAATTCAGCAGAATTCAAATGATGTATTGGACTGTAGCAGAAGACTTTGAAAGTGGACTATTATTAATGGGATGCCAGAGGGAGAATGGACGTTTATCGTATTGAAGATTCAGATAGCACATAAGCCCAAAAATTTGGTCATTCGTGACAGATGTGTCTCCCATGTGTTAACATTTATATTGGAGCTCTTACAGAAAACACAAGTGCAAGCATATTAAATAGTAGTCTACAATTTTATTTATTCCTTCTCAGGATGTAGGCTTAGATGAAGGCCAGCATTTGTTCATGACCCCTTAGGAGGCTAGTGGGATATCTTGTTGGTGAACGCATTTCCGTGTGTAGTTAGGTATTGTTTCAGGACTCTGAAGCAGTAACAATGAGGACCACTGACATCTGTCCAAGGTGCAAATGATGCATGACTTGGAACTTAGCTTATCTGTGATGGTTGTCACATCCATCAGCTGCCTTTATTTTCCTAGATGCATGCTTCAGAGCTCCAGCATCTTAATTAAAATCTATTTTCTGCCTTTTCACATGCTGTGTACTTCCAGCATTCTCTATTTTTATTTCAGATTTCCTGCATTCACGGTTTGTATTTATTTATTGCTATAATGTCTGCAGTGATTGCTGAAAATTAAAATCTTGTCACTTCAGCTGCTCCACTTTCCTCCCACATCCCAAAGACGTCACTTATGTAGCAGCAGTGACAGACTGCACTGCAGGGAAGGCTTAAGCACCATGCAGGTTAACCCTTTACTGTCAAGGCCCCTGGCATCCTCTTCTGTGCCATTTCTCTGATCTTTCAAAAATGTAAGTATTTCCTCTTTAAATATCCCCCAGAGATTTGGCCATCACAACCCTCTGGGCTAGAGTATTTCAGAGATTCTTCAGCCTCTGCAAGGAAAAGGTCCTTCTGCATTTTCCATGATTCTAAAGTGCCTGTCATATTATAAAACATCCCAAAGCACATTGCAACCAATTAATCACCATTGGCACATATGGTCTGAGCAAGTTCATACCTAGAACATAGAACATTACAGCACAGTACAGACCCTTTGGGCCATGATATTGTGCCGACCTTTTAACCTATTCTAAGATCAATCTAACCAGTCCCTCTCACATGCCCCTCCATTTTTCTATCATCCATGTGCCTATCTAAGAGTCCCTCAAATGTCCCTAATGTATCTGCCTCTACCAGCACCCCTGGCAGCACGTTCCATGCACCCACCACTCTCTGTGTAAAAAAAACTTACCTCTGATAATCCCCCTGTACTTTCCTCCAATCACCTTAAATTATGCCCCCTTGTGTTAGTTATTTCTGCCCTGGGAAAATGTCTCTGGCTTCTTATCATCTTGTACACTTCTATCAGGTCACCTCTCATCCTCCTTTGCTCCAAAGAGAAAGCCCTAGCTCGCTCAACCTATCCTCATAAAATATGTTCTCCAATCCAGGTAACGTCCTAGTAAATCTCCTCTGCACCCTTTCTAAAGCTTACACATACTTCCTATACTGAGGCGACCAGAACTGAACACAATATTCTAGGTGTGGTCTTCCATAGAGCTGCAACATTTCCTTGTGGCTCTTGAACTCAGTACCCCAACTAATGAAGGCCAACACACCATACGCCTTCCTAACAACTCTATTAACTTGCGTGGCAACTTTGAGGGATCTATGGACGTGGACCCCAAGATCCCTCTGTTCCTCCACATTGCTAAGAATCCTGCCATTAACCCTGTATTCTGCCTTCAAATTCGATCTTCCAAAGTGAATCACTTCACACTTTTCCGGGTTGAGTTTCATCTGCCACTTATCAGCCCAGCTTTGCATCCTATCAATGTTACATTGTCACAATGTCACAACCTTCAACAACCTTCTACACTATCCACCACACCACCAACCTTCGTGTCATCTGCAGACTTACAAACCCACCCTTCCACTTCCTCATCCAAGTCATTTATAAAAATCACAAAGAGCAGGGTCTTAGAACAGATCCCTGCGAAACACCACTGGCCACCAGCCTCCAGACAGAATATGCTCCATCTTCAACCACCCTCTGCCTTCTATGGGCAAGCCAGTTCTGAATCCACACAGCCAAGTTTCCCTGGATCCCATACCCCCCAACCTTCTGAATGAACCTATCATGGGGAACCTTATCAAATGCCATACTAGAGTCCATATACAACACATCCACTGCTCTACCCTAATCAATATGTTTTGTAACATCTTCAAAGAATTCAATCAGGCTCATGAGGCATGACCTGCCTCTCACAAAGCCGTGCTGACTATCCCTACTCAGACTATGCTTCTCCAAATGCTCATAAATCCTGTCCTTAAGAATCATTTCCAATAATTTGTCCACCACTGAAGTAAGACTCACTGGTCTATAATTCCCAGGGTTATCCCTACTCCCTTTTTTGAACAAAGTAATAACATTTGCCACCCTCCAATCATCTGGTACTACTCCTGTGGCCTGTGAGGATGCAAAGATCATCACTAAGGATAAATCTCTTACCTCGCTTCTTGTAGTATCCTGGGATATACCCCATCCGGCCCTGGGGATTTATCTATCCTAGTGTTTTGCAGAAGTTTCAGCACACCCTCCTTCTTAACATTGACATGTTCTAGCTTATCAGCCTGTTTTACACTGTCCTCACAAACGTCAAGGTCTCTCTCACAGGTGAATACTGAAGCAATGTATTCGTTAAGGACTTCCCCTCCCATCCTCTATCCCTAATCAGTCCTACCTTCACTCTAGTCATCCTCCTGTTCTCCACATATGAGTAGAACGCCTTGGGGTTTTCCTTAATCCTACTCGCCAAGGCCTTCTCATGCCCCCTTCTAGCTCTCCTAAATCTATTCTTAAGCTCCTTCCTGGCTACCTTGTAATTCTCTAGAGCCCTGTCTCATCCTTGCTTCCTAAACCTTAAGTAAGCTTCTTTCTTCCTCTTCACTAGATATTCCATATCTCTTGTCAACCATGGTTCCTTCACCCTACCATCCTTTTCCTGCCTCAATGGGACAAACCTATCCAGAACCCCATGCAAGTGATCTCCAGACAACCTCCACATTTCCATTGTTCATTTCCCTGAGTACATCTGCACCCAATTTACACTCCCAAGTTCCTGCCTAATAGCATCATAATTCCCCCTCCCCCAATTAAATACTTTCCCATACTGTCAGCTCCTATACTTCTCCAAGGCAAGGGTAAAAGTCAGGGAGTTGTGGTCACTGTCTCCAAAATGCTCACCCACTGAGATATCTGACACCTGACCAGGTTCATTGCCTAGTACCGGATCCAGAATGGCCTCTCCTCCAGTTGGCCTGTCTACATATTGTGTAAGGAATCCTTCCTGGACACAGCTAACAAATTCCGCCCTATCCAAACCTTTTGCACTAAGGAGGTGCCAATCAATATTAGGGAAGTTGAAATCACCCATGACAACAACCCTGTTATTTTTGCACCTTTCCCAAATCTGTCTCCTGATCTGTTCCTCAGTGTCTCTGTTGCTATTGGGGGAGTCTATAGAATACTCCCAACAGAGTGATCGCTCACTTCCTATTTCTGACCTCCACCAACACTGAATCAGTAGATGATCCCTCCAGAACGTCTTCCCTTTCTGCAGCTGTGATACTATCCCTGATTAGCAATGCCACTCCCCACCTCTTTTACCTCCCTCCCTGTCCCTTTTGAAACATCTAAACCCCAAAACGTCCAGCAGCCATTCCTGCCCTTGTGACAGCCAAGTCTTTGTAATGGCCACAGCATTGTAGTTCCATGTACTGACCCATGCTCTAAGTTCATCACCCTTGTTCCTGCTACTTGCATTAAAATAGACACACTTCAACCCATCCAACTGACTGCAATTTTGCCCTGTCAACTGCCTATCCTTCCTCACATGCTGTATCAACTTGTACACCAACTGCCCCATCCTCTGACCTATCACTCGGGTTCCCATCCCCCTGCCAAATTAGTTTAAACCCTCTGCAACAGCTCTAGCAAACCTGCCTGCAAGGAAACTGGTCCCCCTCCAGTTCAGGTGTAATCCGTCCTTTCTGCAGTCAAGTAAACGGTTTCAACCGTATTAAACGATGAACAAATATTGACCAAAATACCCTTCTTTAAAATTCTGTCAAAGGATTCTTCTCCACCCACCTGAGATGCAGATGGGACCTTGGTTTCATATCTTAGCCAAAAGGTGGCACCTCCCACACTCCCTTCAGCACTGCACTGTGTGCCAGCTGGATTCTGTGCTTCGGTACCTGGAATGGAACTTGAACCCACAGATATTCTGAGTCAGAGGTGAGAGTGCTCCCACTGAACCACAGCGGGCAGCTCAGTTCCCCTCTCAGCCATGTCACTGAGTATTCCACCATGACCATCACAAGAAACAGAGGGAAATTGGAAAGGATTCTGATCCACTGGCTTAGACTGGGGTTTGTTAACTTTACTGCAATGGAGTAGATGGAATCGAGCTGAATGACAGCCAGCAGTTCCAGGGGGAATCATAGGCTGGCAGCTCCATTCATGGCTCATGTACTTCTGCACAGGCTGAGCCCAAAGTCAAAGTCCAAAGCAACCTGGAGGTCTGACTACAGTCCACCTTACCTCCTGCTCCGCTGCAGGACTCACTGTGGTGGAGCAGAGAGATGCTGAAGGGAAGGGCTGAATGTACTCTCTAGCCACCTGCAGCTTCACACCAGGGAGAACTGGCGAAGGAATGATCGCCCCAGTCACTTGAATGGGGTTGAACACCCTGTGGATAAGGTAAGTACAAGTGAGGGTTTGAATTATTTTATTTTAAAATCGGCAGTTTAAGGTGCTTTAAATCAAATGTTTTTTCACTGCTGGCCGGGGTGAATCAAGGCTCTGCCATCGCATGAAATCTTTTCTCAATTTTCCTTGCTGCACTGCCACACCTCATCTCTAACAAGCTTTTTGCTCTAGTGGAGTTAGTCCACAGGATGTGTGGGGAAACTACACAACCCTCTTCACCTCTGCTCCACAACCACGATCATCACCAACCTCAGTTATTAATCTGTGGCATGAAGTCAGCACACGTGTGTACACTCAGAGTCCAAGTTCCAAGTCATTATTGACTCATGCACTGAAGTGTACAAGAGAATCAGGAAATGGTACAGCTGGTAGACTTGCTGCCTCACAGCTCCTGTTCAATCCTGCTGTCTAAGTGGAGTTTTCCCATTCTCCCTATGACCGTGTGGGTTTCCTTCCGATGCTCCACTTTTCTACCACATCCCCAAAGACTCCTGGTTTGATTGGTTAACTGGCCCCTTGTGTACAGATAAGTGGTGGAATCCAGAGGGAATTGACTGGAACATAGAGGGAAAAGGCTGCAGGGATAACTAGTGGGGGAATTGGATTGCTCTGAGAGCCAACCTAGACTCAGAGGGCCGAACGACCTCCTTCTATGTCATAAGGACATTATGGAAATGAAAACATAGTTGAGCTCTACATCGATCACCAGAAGACACAGGTCTTCTACTAACCAGCCCCAACCATTCAACACTGAAGGTCCTTAAGGAGGTTCTGGATAATATGGGCCACCTTCGGTAATTCAGCAGCCAATGGTCAGCAAAGATGGGCACTGATGATGAAAATCATCATCACATCCAGTGCATCAGTGCAGTCTTTGGCTGACTGAAGAAAAGAATGTTCATAGACCAAAACCCAACACCAGGCCCTTGGTAAACTGGGCAGCAGTGATTCCTGTCTTGTATCTCCAAGGCACTGGAGAAGTACCACCAACGATGTCTTGGCAAAAAACCTTCCAAATATTATGACAACACCAGCAACCTCACCAAGGCACTATGCCACATAAAATGGAGATACAGGAGACTGCAGATGCTGCAATCTGGAGCAACATTTAAGAACTCAGCAGGTCAGGCAGCATCTATGGAGGGGAAATGAACAGTTGACAGTCCAAATGAAGGTTCCCAACCCAAAATGTGAACTGTCCATTTCCCTCCATAGATGCTGCCTGACCCACTGAATTCCTCCAGCTCTTGTGTGTGACTATCCCACGTAAAAAAGCTCATATGACAGTCAATCAGCTCCGGTGGGTGGGTCACGTTATCCACATGCCTGAGACCACTCTTGAAATAAGCACTTTACCCCAAGCTCTGTCATGACAAGAGGTTGCCAAAAGAAAAGAGAAAATGCTACAAGGGTGTTTCCAAAATTAGTTTGAAAATAATATAACATTGTCAACAACACCTGGAATACCGAGGCCACGACTTCTCAGAACAGAGGAGTATCCAGAAAGTGAATGTCCACCTCAACCAAGGTTTATTTTACTTATGCATTCAAGGGATGTGGATATCACTGGCAAGGACACCACATATAATCTATCCAAAGTTCCCCCTGAACTGAGATAATTAAGAATCAACTTTTTGTTGAGTCTGGAGTGTGAATTAAGTGGCATATTCCCTTCCCTGAAGAACAGTAATAAACTTGGTTTTGATAACAATACAGTGGTTCCACGGTACTGTTACTGGTGCTCCTTTTTAGTTCCATTACTTCCCAGCTGTCATGCTGGGATTGAAACTCAAGTCTCCAGAAAAATAGTCCAAGACTCTGGATAATAGAGCATAGAACATAGAACAGGAATGGGCCCTTCGACTCACAATGTCTGTGTCGAACTTGATGCCAAATTAAACTAATGCCTTCTGCCTGCACATCATCCATATCCCTCCATTCCCTGCATGTTCATGTGTCTATCTAAAAGCCTCTTAAACGCCACTATCATATCTCCTTCCATCACCTACCCTGGCAATGCATTCCAAGCACCTACTACTCTCTGTGTAAAACAAAAACTTGCCCTGCATATCTCCTTTAAACTTTCCCCCTCTCTCCTTTAAGCAAAGCTCTCTAGTATTTGAAGTTTCTACGCTGGGAAAAAGAATCTGACTGTCTATGCCTCTCACAATTTTATAAATTTCTGTCATGTCTCCCCTCAGCCTCCGACGTACCATTATATCCGTGTGCCAATATGGACTGAGGTAGAATGTTGGAGGCAGTGTACAAATCACCGGCACAACTACACAGTGCTTTAAATAAGTATGAACTTCTGTGTGGTTTTACAAGAACAATGGGGAGGAGTCCCATTCTCTTAATTGAAATAATGCTGTTGGATTTATTACATCCACCTGAGTGGACAAGTGCAGTCTTACTTTAATGTCTCATCCAAAAGAGGTGCCTCCAGCAATGCCATGATTCCATAGTCAACCAAAAGTTTGTCCATGACAACACAGGAGGAGGCATATATCGGCCAAAATGGTTATATCCTACCCTGGCAGACATTATGAAACTGGATAACTTTATATAACAATCCAGTACTTTCATAGTTACTGTCACAAAGACCAGCTTTTTATTTAAAAACATACTTATTTAATTACCTGGCTACAATGATCAGATTCAAACCCTTGCCCCTGTATCAATGGCCCAAAACTCTGGTTGCTAATTATGTAATACAATCACAATTCTACCATACCTCTGCAAGCCATGGTTGCTTCTGGTTAGGTGAAGGAATCTGGCGATCCACAGGAAGCCTGAACTGGAGGAATGTAAAGAACTCTGATGGTTGTCAATCTGGAAGAAGTTACAGCGATTCCTCCAAAGACCACAGTGGAATTTAAACAAAAGAGTGAGAATTTTAAAATTGATAAACCAAGTCTGCCTGGAAACAGTTTGAAGAACAATGATTTCCTTTTAACCTGCCACCAATTTATTTCTGCCAGGAAGTTTTCTTTCTTTCGCTTTATGGAAGCAGCACGCTGGCGCCAGAAGTGTAGATGAGATGAGGAAGACAAAGGTTTAAATAAGATACAGATCAATTTTTGAGTCATCTTACGGGAAGAATGAATGAGGGAGCAATGAATGGCAGGAGAAGAGAAGGGAGATAGAGGAGGAATAGAGCTAGCACATTACTTCAGTCAGTCAGGACACTTGAACACACAATAATTTGCCAAGAATTACACCAGAAATATGCCACATGCTTTACATTGTGCCATATTTTGATAAATGGCATTTAGCAAACAGATAACATTCTGCTTCTAAAAAGAAGTAGCATCTGTTAGACTCCATAATAACACTGGGAAATGTCTACTCAGTGGAAGGCGGGATGGTCTCAAGACATCCAACAAAATATTCTTGAAATTTGATAACTGCCATTATTTGCAAAATACAGCAGTCAACTAACATGTATCAATATGTCACAAACACCACTGAGACAAATAACAGATAATTACCTGGAAATTCATCTCTGGCTGGTAATGGTAAATATGTTATGCAGCCAAATTAGCAAAATTTGAATGCAGTCACAATTATATAGGGTTGAATTTCTGGTCAAATATATCTTGGTGGGATTTTATGAAACATTCATCAAATTAATGCCATGGGATCTATTATATGCACCTGAGAGAAAAAATGAGGTCTTGGTTTAATGTCCTGTTCAAAGGAAAGTACTTCCAACAGCACTGCCTTTTCTTAGGCAGGTTTCTTAGTGAGGAGTGAACCCTTTATTTTCTGATATGACAATGCTACCAATGAGCCACAAAAACATGAAAAATCTATGCTTCTTTTCTACTACAAGTACCACCTCAAATGCCTAAACTGACCCAAAGTACAGAAAGAGATTAAATTCCATTGACCGCAATAAAAAAATTACAAAGTAATGATCCACGGCTTTGAAAGATGCCAAGACTGGCATCAGTGAATGATTAATAAACATTGAAGATTGTGTTCTTTGCAGATAAAAGCAGAAAATGCTGGAAACAATGTACTACTGAACTGCTGAGAGTTTCCAAAATTTTCTGTTTTTCAGATTTCCAACATCTGTAGTTTTCAATGTTTATGCACCTTGTTGCCATTTACTGAGATTCCATTTTGTAATCATATTGTCAACTAATAAAGAAAGATTTAGGCATAGATAGGATTAAGTGGCCTGAAATGTGAGGTCAGCAACAAACAGTGAAAGTCGTTCTCTATACCTACTCTTAATCATAACATTCCTTGAGGGGTTTTAGCATTGGAACTTGCTATTATTAGAGTCAAAATATGCCATGTCCTTAACAGGGGTTCTGAGACCTATCTGAGTCCTATCCAATCAGATAGAAAACTGCTCGCTGTCTCATGCAGGGAACTAAACTGAATTACCACCAAAAATGGGCACAGGGATCACCACCCATGATTCACCCACAAGTATTGACTCTAACTCCAACTTGGTACATCAACTTTGTGCTATTTGCTTATTTGAGTGATTCCTAAGTCCATTCAAAGCTAAGTGCGGAATTAAAAACAGAAAATGCATGAAACTCTAATGAAAGGTCATTGACTTGGAACATTAATTTGGACTCTACATATATGTTGCCTGACCTGCTTTGTATTTTCAGCATTTCCTGTTTCTTCATTGGTTATTATAAATAACAGCATGCTGCAAAAACAGCAGTGATTATTTAATATACAAAAACATTTTACTTATATGTTACCCATCGAAAATGATAACATCCTCATACCTAAAAGTCATCAGATCCTACCCTCATTGAACCTCTTCCTTACATCCCTTACCCACACAACTTGAACTTCAGTTTTTCTTCCAATGAATTACAAATGGTATGACAGGGAAGAACAGCAACATAGGCATCTTCTCTTGATTTCATAATTGCCACCAGAGTGCAAGTAATTTAGAGACTGGCTTACACCTGGACGCTGAATGTGATGAGTCATTGGGGGTGAGTGACCTGAGGCTTGGTCAGTGGGCAGTGACAAGGAAAGCACAGGTTCTGGCTTTTTAGAGAGTAAAGCCACGCACTAAATCCAAGTATCATTGACACCACAGAAGTGCTAGGCAATGACAATCCTCAACAAGAGAAAAACAACTTACCCTCAACATTCAATGGCATTACCACTGCTGAGTTCCCTACCATCAACATCACTGACCAGAAACTCAACCGGCCATATAAATAAAACTTCCCAAAAATACTGCAGATGCTGTAAGTTTGAAATAAAAACAAAACAAAATGCTAAAAACACTCAGCTATCAGGCAGCATCTGTAGAGAAAGAATCAGAGTCAACATCTCAGGTTGAAGGCATTTCATCTGTTGAAACATCTTCAACCTGCTTCTCATACCACAAATACTGCCTAATCTGGCTTTGTGTTTCTCCAGAATTTTCTGTTTGTATTTCAGAGGCCACATGTTTGTTCTGCAGCAGAGTACTGATGGGGTACCCTGCAGAAGAGCAGAAGATATGCACAATGAAATACTCAACATATTGCAAAGCCTGCCAGAACTTAATATTCAATGCTAACAAGCATGGCATGCCATCCAGATTCCAGCATTACCCAGACCTAGAGACTAATCATGATGCAGTGTCTGAAAGCCAATTGTTGTAGCTTCCAAAGCAATGGATTCTGCAGCCATGCAACATATGTGTGCTGCAATGGAAGTACGGACTTCTGACATTCAAGTTCAGCTGACTTCCATCATGGTTGTGGATTGTGATGTGTAGGGAGACTTGCATGGTGTAACTACAATCCAGCTTCCTTTCAATGAGCCATTTCAATAAGTGTCCATAATCTACTGGATCATGGAAGCATCATAGCCAAGCCAGGTTGCTTCTCAACCAGACCTCACAGGCACGACACCAGCAGGTGTCTCTGGTTAACAGTCAAGAGCAGGACCTGGGGATAGCTTACCTCCTTTTTTGCTGAGCCACTTTCCTGCCATAATCAGCTAATTGGGAACACACCAGAGCAAATCCTGAGTCTCCACCACATTGCAACAATGCTTGCAATTTAAAACTAATTCTTTGCTTATGAAATGCCGCTTGATTTATTGATATCACCCTTCCTGCCTTCCCATGAAGTCAAAGTCAAAATCGATTTTATTGTCATATGCACAAGTACATGTACGCACAGGTGCAATGAAAAATTTACTTGCAGCAGCATCACAGGCACATAGCATCAGATATACAATATTAACAAGAAGGTAAGTTAACAATATAAATTATACAAAATTATACAAGAAAGGACACAACTAAAACAAAAAACAAAGTCCACTGTAGTGCAAAGTGGTTGTAGTGTTACTATACTGAGGGAGTGATTAGCGTTGTTGAGATTGGTTCAAGAACCAAATGGTTGAAGAGAAGTAGCTGTTCCCGAACCAGGTGCTGTGGGATTTCAGGCTTCTGTACCTGCTGCCCAATGGTAGCTGCAAGAAGATGGCATGGCCCGGATGGTGGGGATCTTTGATGGTAGATGTCGCTTTCTTGAGGCAGTGCCTCATGTAGATACTACCAATGGTGGGAGGGATGTGCCAGTGATATACTGGGCAGAGTCCACTACTCTCTGCAGCTTCTTGCATTTCTGTGCACTCGAATTGCTGTACCAAACCATGATGCAACCAATCAGGATACTTTCAACAGTACATCAATAGTACAACATGCTGAACCTCCTTAACCTTCTAAGATAGTAAAGGTGCTGGTGGGACTTCCTTATGATTGCACCTATGTTAATACCCAGGGATTTAAAGCTGCTGAGTAGATTCGTCTTCCTTCCCCTTCCTGAAGTCAACAATCAAATCTTTAGCTTTACTGACATTGAATCCTCCTCAGTTTTGAAACCAAGTATTCCTACTCACTTATCTATTCAGCAGATTCTGCAGAACTACAAGGTCTCCTGAAGAAATACCTACAGACGTGACATCATCACCAGTACAATCTTTGTACACATGGCTCTATGTGTTTCGCTCTATTCATGAACAGAATCTTCTTGTGGGACTGTAAGGGAAAAACATGAGTCATTCATGGGACCCCAAAGAATTGCTCTTGAAGTGTACTTATCATTGTAACATGAGGGAACTATTAAAGCTCTACAAACAGCAGATGAAGTGAGGGTTTCAATGACATCGGTTGTTGGTTAAGCATTGGACAAGGACACTGGGAAGAACTCCATTGCTCCCCTCACGAGGTACCATGAGAACTTTTACATCCCCCTGAGGTGGGAGAAAGAACCTCAGTTTAATGCCTGAGGAACAGGATTTGGACTGATCAGTGATAGTCAACACGGCTTTGTTCATGGGAGATCATGTCTCACAAATTTGATTGAGTTTTTTTAAGAAGGTGATCAAGGAGATTGACAAGGGCAGAGTGATGGACATTGTCTACGTGGACTTTAGCAGGTATGGCAGACTGGTCCAGAAGGTTAGAATACATGGGCTCCAAGGTGAGGTAGCAAATTGAATACAAAATTGCCTTGGTGGTAGGAGGCAGAAGGTGGTTGGAAGGTTGCTTTTCAGATTGGAGACATGTAATCAGTTGTGTGCCATAGGGATTGATGGTGGGGCCTTTATTGTTCGTCAGATATTTTAATGATTTAGAAGAGAATGTAGGTGGCATGATTAGTAAGTTTGCAGATGACACCAATATTGGTAGGATAACGAGCAGTGAGGAAAGTTGTCTAAGATTACAACAGGATCTCGATCAACTAGGAAAGTGGACCAGGGAATGTCCAATGGAATCTAACTCAGACAAGTGCGAGGTCATGCACTTTGGGAAGTTAAACAAGGGCAGTGAATGGCAAGGCCCTGAGGAATGTTATTGAAAAGTAAGAGCTTGGGATACAACTTCACAGTTCCCTGAAAGTGATGACACAGGTAGACGGAACGGTGAAGAAGGCGTACGGCATGCTTGCTTTCATCAGCTAAGGCATTGAGTATAGGAGTTGGAACGTCATGTTACAGTTGTACAAATCATTGGTTGGGCCGCATTTGTGTATAGTGAGTATTGTGTCCAGTTCTGGTTGCCATGCAATAGGAAGCATGTAATTAAGCTAGAGAGGGTACAGAAAAACAATTCACAAGTATTTTGCCTAGACTGGAGTTCTTGAGTTATGTGGAGAGATTAGATAGGCAGGGACTGTCTTCCTGGAGCAAAGGAGACTGAGGGGTGACCTTATAGTCTTATAGATGTTTATAACATTTTGATAGGGTAGTTAGTCACAGTCTTTTTCCTGGGGGGGGGGTGGTTGTCTAAAACTAGAGGGCATAGGTTTAAGGTGAGAGAGGAAAGATTTAAAGGGAATCTGAGGGGCAACTTTTTCACACAGAGGATGGTGGGTGTATGGAACATGTTGCCAGAAGAAGTAGCAGAGGCAGGGACAATTACAACATTTAAAAGACATTTGGAGAGGTACAAACAATTTGCTGGAAGAACTCAGTGGGTCGAGCAGCATCTGTGAGAGGAAAGGAATTGTTGATGTTTCAGGTTGAAACCCTGCATCAGGACTTTGGAGAGGTACATGGGTAGGAAAGGTTTAAAGGGATATGGGCCAAATGCAGGTTGATGGGATTAGCATAGACTGACATCTTGGTCGGCAAGAATGAGTTGGGCCAAAATACCTGTTTCTGTGCTGTACATAAATCTACCTCAATTTGAAGGACCAGTGGTCCTGAAAATGGCAAAAGATCCCATGCTCAAATCTCTAAAGGGAAATTTAATACTAAGACCTCCTAGTTCAAGAGCCAAGCATGTGTGCAATGATCAATGGGGGATTTAATAGGAATCCAGTATTTTGTGATAATTTTCTGAAGCCATCTCACAATTAAATGGATTGCCCATCTGTGAATAGGATAAACAAAATACATAAACTAACTTGTTCCCAACCAGCCACTAACAGAAGGCTGGTTGGGAACAAGTTAGTGTGAGTTGTAAAACCAACCTCCTGAGTGCCTAATTCATTTAAATTAACAGAAAATTACAAACATTAGGATTTTCTCCCTAGGGAAATCAGTGATCATATGGTTTCCAACTATTATTGTAGGATAAACAATGTTAGCTGTTGCGGACAAAACCATATAAAGAATACTTGTACTTACCTGGGAAACCAACATGAATTATTAAAAAGATCTGTGAGAATTTTCAGCTGAGTTGACCTTCCTCAATTGTTTCCCTGGCCTGACGTTTGATTGCCATCTTTTTTTATCCTCCCCACATCCTGAAATTGTTTTGTGACTGACAACAGCTCAAGTCAGCATTTGACCTCCAAGCTGTTCTCCCCAAGCCTGTTTACCAGAGTATAAATTAGTAAGGGGAGGAGCTGTATTCCACATAGAGAACATCTCAAAAAGAGGGCATTAGCCATCCATCTCTGTCATCAAGAAGGACTTGGCCCTTGGCTTGGTGGAAGTGTCCTTGCGATTATGTTAGAAGAAGGAAGGTTTAATCCTCTTGTGGCCTTGAGAGAGAGAATAAGGTAAAGTGGGAGGGATACATATTTTCTGTGGGTATAAAAGGATAGAGAGAGTTCATAAACCACCCCCACGATATAGGGCTTAATGTCATAAAGATGGGTAAGGTCACAGAAGGACCATTCACTTGACAGAATGCAAATCATTCTGTGAATACCTCACACAGTTCTCTAAAATATTCTGTCACCTAGCTTTTAGTCTGCTTCAAGTCTAATGGAAGTAGATTCTGCATTGCAGAAATATGATTATTGCATCTAAATTCTGTCTGGTTAGGAGTTTGGTTTGTTATTAAATGAAAGTACCTTGGTTCCAGCCAGTGTGTGAAATGAAGACATTTCCTGACAAACTTTACAAATGATGCAGGTGATTTCCAATGGACACTGCACTCTAGGTGCTAACAAAACAATATATACTGAGGAAGTAGGGGAGGGAAATCTCTCACCTAGGAAGGACAGTGTTTGTCACAGAAATATCTTCCATATTTCTCAAGTGTCATTTGTTTGGTGATTTTGACAACAAGTTTTAGATGTAGAGAAATGCCAATGTCAGTTTAAGCAGAATGGACCAAAATAAGTAAGCTCAGATAATAAAGTTGGAGGATCTTTCTTGTGCTACCTACCTTTATCACACTGGATTACCTATCTTTTTTGCATTGAGCAGCATTATCAGGCTGGCTAGCCGAAGCTGCCAGTTCTAACTAAGGACGTAAAAAGTAGCAGCTGCCAAAATATCCAGGGAAGATGTGGATCAAAGTTCATTCAATTGAGAGAACAAAGAGGAGAAGGAAAATAACCACCATGATCTGTATGCACCACATGCCTGTTTCTATTGGATTGAGAATAAGCACTGTTTAGGTCTAGTTTATTTCCTCAACTCAGAAGTCCAAGAGCTGTTTCAACCCTTCACTAGCTGGTATAAAGAAAGGTAGACTTGTATTTATCTAGCACCTTTCCTGATCTCAAGCCATTGCAAAGCACTCCACAGCTATTGAAGTATGTTTGATGTCAAATCACTTCAACTTGACAATTTGCTCAGAACAGGATTTGATAAACAATAATGAAGTGATAGCATGAGGGTATTTTCTTTTCACAGCTCAGTGGTGCCACAGTCATTTCGGACTGAGATGAGAAAATGGTTGGTGAACCATTTGGATGGTGAACCTTAGGAACTCTCTACCCCTGAGGATGTGAAGGCTCAGCCATCAAGTTAATTCAAAACAAAGATCAAGAGATCTGGAGATTAAGGTCTGGGGATCAAGATCTAGAGATTACGGGATATAGCGCTGGTGCTTGTCCCAACTTCCCATGACCCAGTAAACTCATCCTTCCAGATAGTCATCAAACTCCCTTTTGAATGATACAATTGAGCCTGCCTCCACTACCATTTCAGGTAGTGCACCCCAGAATGTGTATATTTTTCCTCATTTTGATTTTGGTTCCTTTGCCAATCACCTTCATTCTATGTTGCATAGTTCTTGATCCTTCTGCCCTTCCAATCTACTCTGTCTATACCCTTCATGATTTTAAATCTCTCTATCAAATCCCCTTGCAATCTATTCTGTTCCAATGAGAACAACATTAGCTTGTCCACTCTCTCCACAGAGCTAAACTTCCTCATCCTTGGAATTATTCTGGCCAACCTCTTCTGCATTCTCTCTACATTTACATTTTCCCTAAAATGTGGTGCACAGAACAGGACAAAATATTCCAGCATCAGCCAAATCAATGTTTTATAAAGATTCATCATGACTTTCCTGCTCTTGTACTCCCTTTATACAGAGTAGTGATTTAATCACCTTCTCAACCTGCACTGGCCACTGGCCCTTTCAAAGAACCTCAGGCCTGAATCTATCCATCCCTGAATTTATAGATGTTTGGAAAATTATTGCCAGGATCTCTGCAATTTCCCTCCCTACTTCCTTCAGCAACTTTGGATTGACTTCGACTTCCTCTTTATCAATTGTTAGCCCATCCAGAACCTCAATTACATTCTTCTTTGCTGACACTAAAGCAGCAATCTTCTTCTTTGACATCTCAGCCATGGCCTCTGTCTCCAAGAGTAAATTTCCTTCTTGATCTCCAATTGGCCCCACTTCTTCTTATAACCTTTTTCTTATTCACATGCCGATAGAATATTTTTGGAATCTGTTCATGTTTGCTGCCAGTCTTTTGGCTGCTCTAATTTTCTTTCTCTCTCCCCACTGAACTGGTTCTCACTTGCATTAACAGCCTGGCGCCTGCCATAAGCTCTTTTTCAGTGTCCTGTTTTACTTTCTGCAATTTTGGTCATCCATGGAGCTCTAGCTTTAAATTCCCCATCATTTTTCTGCATGGGGATGCACGTAGTGTCATGGTTCCGAGTACTGGTCTCGAATCGGCTCCGTTGATGATGCCTTGTTGGGCAGCACATGGATTCCCTGCATGACTAATTGCATAATGACACACACCTGAGCCCCATTAGGGGCTTAGCATAAGTACCTGGGTTTCTCTAGCACTAGTTGCCAGAGTATTGTTCAATCTTTGGGTGTACTTTGTCTCCTGGCTGTTTAGAGATGTCAGCTTGTGAGCAGTCCTGGTTTCATTGTTCCTCTTAGGATATCCAATTTTTGTGTTGGGACTCCACCTCAGATCCCTGAGGCAAGATTCCTTCCAGTTGCTGCCTGTGTTTGGCTCTGAGAAAGCATCCTCACTCGAGTCTCGTACTAGTGTGCTGCATTTGGGTTCTCTGCGAGCTTGCTCTTTGCTCAACCTTGTGACACATAGACTGTATGTGAAACATCTCTACTTAAAGGAGTCCCATTGTTTAATTCTATTTTTGCCATAAAGGATTTGATTCCAATTTATCCAGACTATATCTGCTCTCATCCTGTTGAAATTCATCTTTTTTTCACTTGACTGTGTTTACTTTGCAGTTTGCACCCTTTTCCATATTTATTCAAAACCTTATGATGTTTTGGTCATTGTTTCCTAGGTGTAAGATCAAAGTTAAACATATGGCTCAAAGATTGGTGTGGGAGAAGTGGGTTGAATTTGTGGGACATCGGCAGCAGTTTTGGGGAAGGAGGGAGCTGTTCTGATGAGACGGGCTCCACCTGAACCATGCTGGGACCAGGGTCCTGGTGAATCACATAACAAGGGCTGTGGATAGGGCTTTAAACTAAATAGCAGGGGGGTGGGTTCAACAGATTGGAAAAGTATGGATAAAGTAAAAGGGAAGGAGAGGTTACTGAAGTCTCCAGAATAAAGAATAAGACAAAAAGTTTAGGAAAGGATAAGAATTTAACTTCAGGCAACATGGAGACGAACTTGAGAAGGATTGTGAATACAGGACTGAAGGTGTTATATTTGAATGCATGCAGTATATGAAATAAGGTAGATGAGCTTATAGCGCAGTTAGAAATTGGCAGATATGACATTGTAGGCATCACAAAGTCGTGGTTGAAAGAAGATCACAGCTGGGAGCTAAACATCCAAGGATACACATCCTATCAATAAGACAGGCAGGTAGGCAGAGGGGGTGGGGTGGCTCTGCTGGTAAAAAATAAAATCAAATCCTTAGCGAGAAGTGACATTGGATCGGAAGATGTAGAATCCTTGTGGGTAGAGGTAAGAAACTGCAAGAGTAAAAAGACTCTGTTGGGAATTATATACAGGCCTCTGAATAGTAGCCAGGATGTGGGGTACAAATTACAACAGGAGACAGAAAGGCATGTAAAAAGGGGAATGTTACAGTGGTCATGGGGATTTCAATATGCAGGTAGATTGGGAAAATCATGTTGGTACTGGATCCCAAGAGAAGGAATTTGTAGAATGCCTACGGGATGGATTTTTAGAGCAGCCTGTGGCTGAGCCCACTAGGGAAAAGGCAATTCTGGACTTGGTGTTGTGCAATGAACCAGAATTTGATCAAGGAGATCCTTTACCTTAAGGAACCCGTAGGAGGCAGTGATCATAATATGATAGAATTCACCCTGTACTTTGAGACGGAGAAGCTAAAATTGGATGTATAGGTATTCCAGTTGAGTAACGGTAACTACAGAGGCATGTAAGAGGAGCTGGCCAAAGTTGATTGGAAGGGTACCCTAGTAGGGATGACCGTAGAGCAGCAATGGCAGAAGTTTCTGGGAGTAATTCGGAAGATGCAGGATCAGTTCATTCCCAAAGAATAAGAAGCATTCTAAAGGGAGGATGGGGAGCTGTGGCTGTCAAGGGAAGTCAAAGACAGCATAAAAGCAGAAGAGAGAGCATACAACATTGCAAAAATTAGTGGGAAGCTAGAGGATTGGGAAGCTTTTAAAAACTAACAGAAGGCAACTAAAAAAGCAGTAAGGGGAGAAGAGATGAAATATGAAGGTAAGCTAGCCAATAATGTAAAAGAGGATACCAGAAGTTTTTTTCAAATATATAAAGAGTAAAAGAGGCAAAAGTGGACATCGGACCCCTGGAAAATGACACTGGAGAGGTAGTAATGGGGAACAAAGAAATAATGGATGAACTGAATAAGCATTTTGCATCAGTCTTCAATGTGGAGGACACCAGCAACATGCCAGAAATTTGAGAGAGTCGGGGGGCAGAAGTAAGTGTAGTCACTATTACTAAGGAGAAGATGTTTGGGAAGCTGAAAGGTCTGAAGGTAGATAAGTCACCTGGACTGGATGGACGACACCCCAGGTTTCTGAAAGAGGTAGCTGAGGAGATTGTGGAGGCATTAATAGAGATCTTTCAAGAATCACTAGATTTAGGAATGGTTCCAGAGGACAGAAAAATCGCAAATGTCACTCCACTCTTTAAAAAGGGAGGGAGGCAAAAGACAGGAAATTATAGGCCAGTTAGCCTGACTTCAGTGGTTGGTAAGATGTTAGAGTCCATTATTAAGGATGAGGTTTTGGGGTACTTGGAAGCACATGATAAAATAGGCCAAAGTCAGTGTGGTTTCCTTAAGGGGAGATCTTGCCTGACAAATCTGTTGGAATTCTTTGAGGAAGTAACAGGCAGGATAGGCAAAGGAGAGTCAGTGGATGTTTACTTGGATTTTCAGAAGGCCTTTAACAAGGTGCTGCACATGAGGCTGCCAAACAAGATAGGAGAGGTATCTTGCAGGAAAGGTACTAGCATGGATAGAAGATTGCCTTCTGCCAGTCAGCCAAAGAGTGGGAATAAAGGGGCCTTTTCTGGTTGGCTGCCGATGACTAGTGGTGTTCCCCAGGGGTCGGTGTTGGGTCCGCTACATTTCATGTTGTACAGCATGTTAATGATCTGGATGATGGAATTGAGGGCTTTGTGGATGATACAAAGATAGGTGAAGGGGGAGGTGGTGTTGAGGAAGCAGGGAGTCTGCAGAAGGACTTGGACGGGTTGGGAGAATGGGCAAAGAAGTGGCAGATGGAATGCAGTGTAGGGAAATGTACGGTCATGCACTTTGGTAGAAGGAATTAAGGCACAGACTATTTGCTAAATGGGGAGCGAATTCAGAAATCTGAGGTGCAAAGGGACTTGGGAGTCCTGGTGTAGGATTCTCTAAAGGCTACCTTGCAGGTCAAGTCAGTAGTAAGGAAGGCAAATGCAATCTTAGCATTCATTTCAAGAGAACTAGAATATAAAAGCAAGGATGTAATGCTGAGGCTTTATAAAGTGTTGGTCACTCCTCATTTGGAGTATTATGAGCAGTTTTGGGCCCCATATCTAAGGAAGGATGTGCTGGCATTGGAGATGGTCCAGAGAGGTTTACAAAAATGATCCCGGGAATGAAAGAATTAACGTATGAGGAGCGTTTGATGGCTCTGGGCCTGTACTCGCTGGAGTTTGGGGGGGAGGGATCTCATTGAAACCTACTGAATATTGAAAGACCTGGATAGAGTGGACGTGGAGAGGATGTCTCCAATAGTAGGAGAGTCTAGGACCAGAGGACAGCCTCAGAAGAGAAGGATATGCCTTTAGAACAGAGATGAGGAGGAATTTCTTTAGCCAGAGGATGGTGAATTTGTGGAATTCATTGCCACAGACAGGTGTGGAGGCCAAGTCATTGGGTATATTTAAAGCGCAGGTTGATAGGTTCTTGATTAGTAAGCGTGTCAAAGGTTACAGGGAGAAGGCAAGAGAATGGGGTTGAGAGGGAAAAATAAATCAGCCATGATTGAATGGTGGAGCAGGCTCAATGGGCTGAATGAACTAATTCTGCTCCTATGTCTTATGCTCTTGTGTTCCTACTTGCTCCAATCAGTCTGGATAATTTCCAAGAGCCAAATCCAGCACTGCCTCCTTCATTGGACCAGAACCATACTGATCAAGTTCCCTTAGAACTCTTCAGAAACTCCTCCCTTTCCCCTTAGGTTATTGCTATTTCAATCTGTATTTGGATTGTTGACGTTCCACATTATCACTACTCTTTTGTGTATCTCTGCAATTTCCACGCATCTTTTCTCCTCAGTACTCTCCCTGCCAATAGGTAGTAGATAGAATAGTCCCAGTTGTGTCATTGCACTTTGGAAGAGGACTGTTTGATAGTGGTAAAACTAAAAAGCCAGTATTGAACCATTGCAACAGGAAACATCATTTCTCCTGAAATTTGGCAGTTTACTGGCGAGTTGCTGACATAAAAAAATCAGCCCTTAGTGCTCAGCTAAAATGTATAAGCATTTCAATTTACTTTTGAAGTCTTGTTAGATTCGTAAGCAATACACGGGAAAGGCATTTTCGTCTTACTTTTTACCACATATAGTTCAAACTTAAGCTTGATCTCATGCTTATGAGATAGTTGTGGTTGCTTATGTCACCACTGCATCAAGGACAATATCAGTAAATTGTAAACATGCATCAAGAGAAGCAGATTTACTGACTTACCCTTGGCGTGACTGTAGAGTTGGGCAGGGGTGAGTAACGTCAGATTTGATCAACTTGATAACAGAAACTTTTTGAGATCAATGTGGTTTTCTTCATTTTAACCATACTGGTGCAGAAATGACCGTAAAGACCGAGAGACTGAAGTGTGAAGAATCAGAAAAACGAGTTATAACAAAACAGTCCCATGTAGTGACAACAATCCAAGACCAAAGTA
The DNA here is from genome assembly GCF_009764475.1 of Pristis pectinata. Taxonomy (NCBI): domain Eukaryota; kingdom Metazoa; phylum Chordata; class Chondrichthyes; order Rhinopristiformes; family Pristidae; genus Pristis; species Pristis pectinata. Next base: position 83,582,145 of record NC_067409.1, on the reverse strand, counting down.
CTGCAGATACTGGAAATCCAAAATAAAAACAGAGAATGCCAGAAATGTTCAACAGCTCAAGTAACCTCTGAGGAGATTAAACTCATCAGAGACATATTGCACACGTAACCCATTTGCAGCATGTGGGCATAAGAAATAAGAACTGGAATATGCCATGTGACCCATTGAGTCTGCTCTGCCTCTCAAGGTTGATCTAATCTTGGCCACATCTCAACGGTTCTGCCTGTTGCCCATAACACCAAAAATCTCTCCATCTCAGCTTTCAATGTATTCAGCCTCTATACCTCTCTAGGATTGTGAATTCCAAAGGTTCACAACCCTTTCTCAGAGAAGAAATTCTTCCTGAATCCTGTCAAAAACAGGCAATCCTTATTCTGAAACTATACTCCCTATTTCACATGTAGAGAAATGTCTTCTCACCATCTCTTTTGTCAGGCCCCCTCAGAATCTTATTGGTTTCAATAAGATAATTTCTCATTCTTCAGGACTCCAATCAGTGTAGGTCAAATCTACTTAACTTTTCCTCATAAGACAATACTCTCATATCCCAGAAAATCTTGTGACCTTCCTCAAATGTAAATACATCTCTCCTTAAATAAAAAGACCAAAACTGTACCCAATACTCCAGGTACAACACCTGAAAGTATGACTTCCCTACTTACATACTCCATCCACTTTGGAATAAACATTCCATTAGTTTCCAAATTACTTGCTTCACCTGCATGCCAACTTTCTTTATTTCATGAACGAGTTCACCAACATCTTCCTGTACACTAATCTTTCTCCACATGAACAACATTTTTCTGTCTATTCTTTCGACCGATGTGAATAACCTCTTATTTCCCAAAATTTATACTCCATCTGCCAAGTTTGTTCCCATTCCCTTAATCTTTCTGTGTCCTTTCCAGATTCTATGCATGTTCCTCACTAATTGCTTTCCCATCTATCTTTGCATCAGAGAAACCTTGGTTATAATACTCTCGGTCCATTCACTTCTATTGTAAATAGAGGCTCTTGCATAATTGCATTGCTGGTTATTCCAGTCACAAGATCACAAGACAAGGGAGCAGAAGCAGGCCATTCGGCCCATCGAGTCTGCTCCAAGGAAAAGGGAAAAAGAAATGGAGAATGGAGAGAAAAAAAACCTATTTTAACCCCAATTTCCGGCCTTATCCCCACATCCCTTGATATCCTGACTATTTAGATATCTATCTATCTCTTCCTTGAACGCCCCCACTTAACTGGCTTCCACTGCTGTACGTGGCAAGGAGTTCCACAAATTCACCACCCTCTGGCTAAAGAAATTTCTCCTCATCTCTGTTTTGAAACTGTACCCTCTAATTCTAAGATTGTGCCCTCTGGTCCTGGACTCACCCACCAAGGGAAACAGCATAGCCACATCTACTCTGTCCTTTCCTATCAACATTTTAAATGTCGCTATGAGGTCCCCTCTCATTCTTCTGTACTCCAGTGAGTACAGTCCAAGAGCCGACAAACACTCATCATACGTAAGCCCTTTCATTCCTGGAATCATCCTCGTAAATCTCCTCTCCAACGTCAGCACATCCTTCCTAAGATGTGGGACCCAAAACTGCACACAATATTCCAAATGAGGCCTCACTAGTGCCCCGTAGAGCCTCATCAACACTTCCTTACTTTTATACAGTCAACCTGAAAATATCCCATTTATTGTTTTCCGTTTACTGTTAGCTAGTCAATCCTCCATCAATACAAATACATGACTCCCAATACCGTGAAATCTAAGCTTGTGCAGTAACCTTTTAGATGGCAGTATTTGCAAATGTTTTCTGGAAGTAAAAATACTTTACATATACTGGTTTTTCTTTATTCACCCTTCTCATTACAGGCTCAAAACTACAATAACTTTGGAAAACACAGTTTCCCTTTCACAAAACCATATTGACTCAGTTCGATTACATCATGATTTTCTAATTGTCCTGCTATTACTTCCTTAATAATGATTTCCATTATTTTCCCAATATGAGGCTGACTGCTCTTCAATTTCTTACTTTCTATCTCCTTCCCTTCTTGAGACATTTGCTGGGACACTTCCACAATCTAAGAAAATTTTGGAAAACCACAACCAATGCATCAATATATCTCTGCAGCCAGGTCTTTTAAGGCTCAGGAACTCATGTCACGAGGTCAAGGAACTGCCTTAGCTTTAAGTCCCCTTTGTTTACTTGGTACTTTTTCACTAGTGTTATTGTTTTATGTTCCTTCTTCCCTTTTGAACTCAGATTTATTCGTATTGTTGGGAAGTTTTTAACCTCTTCTACCTTGAAAACAGATACAAAATATTTGTTGAAAATCTCTGCCATTTCCTTATTTCTCATTATTAATCCCCCAATCACATCCTCCCAAGAATCAATGTTTACTTAGAACATAGAACAGTACAGCACAATACAGGCCCTTCGGCCCACAATGTATTGTGCCAACCTTTACACCTCGCCGAAGACTATCTAACCCTTTCCTCCAACATATTAAATTCCTCCATATGCTTATGTAGTAATCTCTTGAATTTGACCAATGTACCTGCCTCCATCACCACCCCAGGCAGCACATTCCATGCCCCAACCACTCTCTGGGTAAAATACCTTCCTCTGATATCTCCCTTGAACTTCCCACCCATTACTTTAAAGCCATGCCCTCTTGTATTGAGCATTGGTGCCCTGGGAAAGAGGTGCTGGCTGTCCACCCTATCTATTCCTCTTAATATGTCTCTTCTCATCCTCCTTCTCTCCAAAGAGTAAAGCCCTAGCTCCTTTAGTCTCTCCTCATAATCCATACTCTCTAAACCAGGCAGCATCTTGGTAAATCTCCTCTGCACCCTTTCCAACGTTTCCACATCCTTCCTATAATGAGGCGACCAGAACTGGACACTGTACTCTAAGTGTGGTCTAACCAGAGTTTTGTAGATCTGCATCATTACCTCGCGGCTCTTAAACTCGATCCCACAACTTATGAATGCTAACGTCCCATAAGCTTTCTTAACTACCCTATCCATCTGTGAGGCAACTTGCAGTGATCTGTGGATATGAACCCCCAGATCCCTCTGCTCCTCCACACTACCAAGAATCCTGCCATTAACTTTGTATTCTGCCTTGGAGTTTGTCCTTCTAAAGTGTACCACCTCACACTTCTCCGGATTGAACTCCATCTGCCACTTCTCAGACCAGCTCTGCATCCTATCAATGTCCCTCTGCAATCTTCGACAATCCTTCACACTATCCACAACACCACCAACCTTTGTGTCATCTGCAAACTTGCCAACCCACCCTCCTACCCCCTCATCCAAATCATTAATAAAAATCACAAAAAGCAGAGGTCCTAGAACCGATCCTTGTGGGACACTGCTAGTCACAGCCCTCCAATCTGAATGCACTCCCTCCACTCCACTTCTGTCCTAATATTTTCTAACAACTCCAACACATGCTCTCCCTTGATATCAACATGATCTAGTACATTAACCTTCCCAACACTGTCCTCAGCGTCATCAAGGCCCCTCTCTTTGGTGAATACTGAAGAGAAGTATTCATTGAGGACCTCACCTACTTCCACAGCTTCCAGGCACATCTTCCCACCTTTGTCTCTAATCGGTCCTACTTTTACTCCCGTCATCCTTCTGCTCTTCACATAAGTGAAAAATGCCTTGGGGTTTTCCTTAACCCTACTCGCCAAGGTCTTTTCATGTCCCCTTCTTGCTCTCCTCAGCCCCTTCTTAAGTTACTTCCTTGCTAGCCTATATTCCTCAAGAGACCTATCTGATCCTTGCTGCCTACACTTTATGTACGCTGCCTTCTTCCTCCTAACTAGATGTTCCACCTCTCTTGTCACCCATGGTTCCTTCACCCTGCCATTCTTTCTCTGCCTCACCGGGACAAATTTATCCCTAACCTCCTGCTAGAGATCCCCGAACAACGACCACATCTCCATAGTACATTTCCCTTCAAAAACGTCATCCCAATTCACACTCGCAAGTTCTAGCCTTATAGCCTCGTTGTTTGCCCTTCCCCAATTAGATATTTTCAAGTCCTCTTTGCTCCTATCCTTGTCCATGACAATGCTAAAGTTTAGGGAGCAGTGGTCACTGCCCACTGAGAAATCTGTCACCTGACCCGGTTCGTTACCTAATACTAGATCTAATATGGCATTCCCTCTAGTTGGTCTGTCAACATACTGTGACAGGAATCTGTCCCGGACACACTTAACAAACCCTGCCCCGTCTAAACCTTTGGCACTAAGCAGGTGCCAATCAATATTTGGGAAGTTGAAGTCTCCCATGATAACAACCCTGTTATTCTTGCACCTTTCCAAAATCTGCCTCCCAATCTGCTCCTCAGTATCCCTGCTGCTACCAGGAGGCCTGTAGAATACTCCCAGTAGAGTAACTGCTCCTTTCTTGTTCCTAACTTCCACCCATACTGACTAACGAGGATCCTGCTACACTATCCACCCTTTCTGCAGCTGTAATAGTATCCCTGACCAGTAACGCCACCCCTCCTCCTCTTCTCCCCCCCCCCCCATCCCTTTTAAAACACTGAAATCCGGGAATATTCAGTATCTATTCCTGCCCTGGTGACAGCCAAGTCTCTGCAAGAGCCACAATATCATAGTTCCACGTATTTATCCAAGCTCTCAGTTCATCATCCTTATTCCTGATGTTTCTTGCATTTAAGTAAATGCACTTTAGCCCTTCCACCTTTCTACTTTTATACCCTATACTCTGCTTCTCCTTCCTCAAAGCCTCTCTATATGTTCGATCTGGCTTTACTCCATGCACTTCTTCCACTGACCTACCGCTCTGGTTCCCATCCCCCTTGCAAACTAGTTTAAACCCTCCCGAACCACACTAGCAAACCTGCCTGCAAGGATATTGGTCCCCCTCGTGTTCAGGTGTAACCCATCCAATCTGTACAGGTCCCACCTTCCCCAGAAGAGATCACAATAATCCAAAAATCTAAAACCCTGCCCCCTGCACCAACTCCTCAGCCACGCATTCATCTGCCATCTCCTCCTATTCTTACCTCCACTATCACATGGCACTGGCAGCAATCCTGAGATTGTTACCCTTGAGGTCCTGTTCTTCAGCCTTCTGCCTAGCTCAGTAAACTCACTTTTCAGGACCTCATCCCTCTTTCTACCTATGTTGTTGGTACCAACATGAACCACGACTTCTGGCTGCTTTCCCTCCCGCTCAAGAATGCTATGGACCTGATCAGAGACATCCTGGGCCCTGGCACCTGGGAGGCAACATACCATCTGGGATTCGTGCTCATGTCCACAGAACCTCCTGTCTGTTCCCCTGACTATCGAGTCCCCTATCACTATTGCCCTCCTCTTCTCCTCCCTTCCCTTCTGAGCAGCAGGACCAGTCCCAGTGCCAGAGACCTGGCTACTGCCGCTTGATCCCTGTAGGTCAACCCCCTCAACAGCATCCAAAGCGGAATAACTTGTTTTTGAGGGGAACAGCCTCCGGGGTCCTCTGCACTGTCTGCCTGTTCCCTTTCTCTTTCTCCCTCCTGACAGTCACCTATCTATCTGCCTCCTAGACCCGAGAAGCACCTGCTCTAAGTGGGGGGGGGGGGGAGGTGACTTCCTCCCGATGCACAGCATCTACATAAATCTCTCTCTCCCTGATGCTTCGCATTGTTTGAAGTTGTGACCCCAGCTCATCAATTCTGAGCTGAAGTTCCTCCAGCTTCAAGCACTTACTGCAGATGTGGTCACTGTTCACCACAGCAGGGTCCACCAGCTCCCACATCATGCAGCTGCAGCACATCGCCTTGCCCTCCATCTGAACCATTTTTTTCCTTACCTAGCTGTAATCTACTTAAAAGTTATAACAATAACAGTAAACCTTACCCTTACTTACCAGCTACTCACCAGTGTTGTTGCAGATGGCCTCCGCCTCTTGATACCGAAGCCTATTGTGCCAAAGCCACTCACTCTGTCCACTCCGACAATGGCCGCTCCAAAATGGCCACTCTGCTTGACATGACCTCCTTTTTATTGGCCCTTCTAAATTCTGCAAGGAAAAAAAGCCCGCAAAAACACACGAAACACACAAGCTTTTTAAATAATCTGTACCTGTGAGGGACCCACTGCTCCAACGTCTCCTGGGCTGATTCTGTAAAAGCCGGGCCAATTCTGTAAAAGTTTACACTGTACTTCGTTTATGTTTACTGTTCTCTTCTTTTTTTGCCTACTTGTAGAAACTCTGTTTTAACTTTTCTATCTTCCCCCTCTTTATTATTTTTCAGTCATCCTTTGCTAGTTTATGATTTTTTCAGTCCCTATTAATCTTCACATTATTGTAGACCTTTTCTTTTAATTTGATATCATGCTCCCTTTCCTTGGTTAGCCATTCTTGTTGAGTCTTCATTTCTCATTGAAATATATCTTTGTTGAGAATTAGGATAATACTCCTAAATGTCTGCCTCCGGTTAGTTATTGTCTTGACTTTAAGTTCAGTTTCCCAATCCACTTCTGTCAACTTAGCCTTCATTTTATTTAAGTTTAAGACATTAGTTTCAAACCTAGGTTTTTCACTTCAAGCTAAATGTGAAATTCTTATTATGTTATGTTTACTCTTCCCTAGACAATCCAGAAATATGAGATTATTTATTAATCCTGTCTCCTTCAACATTTTCAAATCTAAAGTAACTTGTTTCTTGGATGGTTCTTCAACATATTGCTTATTGAAACTATCCCAAATACAGCCTATAAACTTGCCCTTGGGACTACCTTTGTTAATTTGATTTCACCAATCTGTGTGAATGTGAAAGGTGTTGATGATTACTGCAGTATCTTTCTTACGAGCCCTCACTATTTCATTTATAATCTTTCCTACAGTGTATTTACTGTTGGGAGGCCTACTGACCACTCCCACCAGTGACTTCTTCCCTTTGCTATTTCTTATCCCCACCCAAACTGATTCTACATCTTGACCTTCTGAGCCAACATCATGCCTCAGTACTGGACTGATTTCATCATTAATTAACAGATCTACCACCTTCCATCTTTTCCTTTACACCTGTCCTTCTGAATTCCTAGGAACTTTCATTTTCACAGCCTTGGTAACCCTACAACCATATCTTGTATTTGTGCCAGCTCTTTGAAGGAGTTTTCCAATTAGTCCCAATGCCCGGCTCTTTACCCACAGCCAGGCATTTCTACCTCTTCAAGTATATATCCATTTCCATTTTGTAAGTTACTGCTGAATCTGCTTCCACCGATGGCATCAGCCAGAACAACTGACAGAATACAAGAAATTCTCATCTCTATTAATAAGGTAAGTGCATGAAATCAGAACAGTAGTAGAAACTTGGCTGGTTCTAATATTCAACAGGATCAAAGATGATACTCTTCTTCAACTCTACCTTCTCCCACTATCCCCTTATCCCCAAATGCCCAGAGTAAACTAATTCTTCTGATTCTTTTAAATTTGTGCCTCCTGATTATCACACCTCCTACCAGTAGAAACGACCTTTCCTTCTCTTTTTCAGAAAAAGCCTTTCTAAAGTGTGTGCATTCTTTTTCTCTAATTTTTTTCTTTGTTTCATTGTCCCTTCTTTCATTGACTCCTAATGGGGATGCCAGTTCAGGTATATTACTGAACAACATAGGTGTGAGGTTTGCAATGAATGCTCCCAGCAATTGTTGCCCCCTGCCACCCAACATCAACCACTCCTTTGCCCTCACTCTACCTGGTGTAAAACAGACCAAGATGTGATAAGTGGAGCATTAAAACTTTCATTTCTTTTCTACCTTAATCTGACTGAAATATTGGGAATGAGAAGAAAGTCTGCCTGACCAAGCAGGGTAGGGATCAAGAGACTGTGTAGTGGAAATCTCCAGCAATATGGCCAGCTGGTGTTGGCACTCCTAGGCTGCCAGTATTTGTACCACTTCTACTCCATTATTCTGTTTGCTAGCCACCCATTGGGTGCTCTGGTTGAATCTGAATGGCAATGCCTGATTTGTAACTGCAAAATTTGGCAAGTTACACACAGTGGTGTTTGATTTGGTAGTGTTCTAGTTAATAATAATAAGTGCGGCATTAACAAATGTTAGCCAGTTAGTGCTTACTTTAGAACAATGCATACAGGAATTTTAAAGACTGGTTTAAACGGGAGGCATATTTTCACATTAAGGAACTGGATGGCACTATGTGTTAGACACCACCCTTTCACTGCTATTTTAAGTCTAGCCATAGCTACCAGGCTGGAATTCATTCAAGTCTTCAGAGCCTCCTAACTTCAAGTGCCTTCGTCAGTTCAACTATTTTTTCCCCTATACCCGATATCTTTTCCAAGATGTAAGCACAAGCATGCAAGGAAAAAGACTTTTAACAGCCCTTGACTGTTGTTTGAGGGTGGATTAATCTTTCCTTATCAGAAACTCCTGGGAAATCAGTGAGGGACTGTGTACTGACAATTCACTGATTCACAGTTAAAAAGAAAGTACTACCATAGTACCCATAACTCACTTCCCAACAAGGCTGGGCTGCACCACTTTTTAAAGCAGGATTAGAGAGTGAAGCCTCTTGATCTTCCAAGGATCAAAATTAATTCCCTTAGTTCCACAGCTCTGTCAAAAACTTTGGGACACGGAAATGGGCCAAGGTTTCTTGAAACTGCTCCTGCATTTGCTGTTTTGGCAGAACTTCACCCAGCCCACAACTGGAGTCCTATTCTTTTGAGTGTGGAGAATTAAAGAGTGATCAACTGAGGCTTTGATAGGGCAGATAAAGACAAATTGGCTTAGAAATGCAATTGTGTAGTACATGTGTTTAACATGCCAGACAATTGAATTGTGAATTAATTACTAAACATGATCTATATTCCATAGCATAGTTCATAATTGGGCTTTCCTTCACATGGTTTTGAATGTGAAATGCACCCATGCAGAAAACACACATTGTGACAGAGATAACATTTACTCATATGCATGGATGAATTGATATCGTGAACAATGCACAGAAAATTACTTCAATACAGGGTGATCATTAACAGAAAATTAACTGGACCAAGCACTTGATTACTATGAACTGCAAGGGCGCATGAAGGATTGCACATTCTTCAGTGACTCACTTTACCTTGAAAAGTTATTCTGTTATCTGAAAGCCGTAAGTCAGAGTGGCAAGAAGTTCACTACACCTCCAGAGAGGTTCCAAGATGGAAAATGAGGTGCTGTTCCTTCAATTTGCACTTGGAGTTCTCCTGGCAGTGGAGGAGGCCGAGGATTGACATATCTGTGATAATGTGGGAGGAAGAGTTGAAGTGACTGGCAACGGGGGAGATGCAGATCGCGGTTACGGACTGAGGGCAGGTGTTCTGTGAAATGGTCACCTAGTCTGTGTTTGGTCTCACCAATGTAGAAGAGGCTAAACTTGGAGCACTGAATGCAGTAGATGATATTAAAGGAGGTGCAGATGAATCTCTGTCTAACCTGAATGGACTGTTTGGGTCCATGGATGGAGGTGATGGAGCTGGTGTAGGGGCAGGTGTTGCACCTATGGTGGGGGCAATGGAAAGTTCCTGGGGGGGGGGAGTGCGATGAGTGGGGGTGAGGAGTGAACTAGGGAGTCGCGGTCCTTGTAGAAGGCAGGGAGGGGTGTGGAGGGGAAGATATGCTTGGTGGCGGGGTCCCGTTGGAGATGGCGGAAGTGGCAGAGAATGATGGGTTGGATACGTAGGCTGGTGGGATGAAATGTGAGGACAAGGGGGACCCTATCCCTTTTGGGTCTGGGAGGTGGGGGTGAGAGCGGAGGTGCAGGAAATGGCAGGGATACGGGTGCAAGCTCTCTCGACCGCAGTCGAGGGGAAGCTCTGGTTAGAAAAGAAGTAGGACATCTTGGATGTCCTGGAGTGGAAAGCCTCATCATGGGAGCAGATGCGATGGAGGCGGAGAAATTGAGAAAAAGGGATAGCATCCTTGCAAGAGACAGGGTGGAAGGAGCTGTAATTGAGGTAGCTGTGGGCGTCAGTGGGTTTGTAGAAGATATCGGTGGATGAGGAATCTCCTGAGATGGAGACTGAAAAGTCATTAGACTGCAAGGTTCCAAGATGGAAAATGAGGTGCTGTTCCTCCAGTTTCTACTTGGAATTCTCCTAGCTGTGGAGGAGGCCGAGGACTGACATATCAATGATAGTGTGGGAGGGGGAGTTGAAGTGACTGGCAATGGGGAATGCAGATTGCGGTTACCTGACCTGAAACGTTGACCACCTGCTTTTCTCCACAGATGCTGCCTGGCCTGCTGAGTTCCTCCAGCACCATCATGTTTTTCATCTAGAGTCCAGCATCTGCAGCCCTTTATTTCTCTAGTATTATTGCTCCACTGTGAAGTCTCTTCAAAGGTGCCCACTTTGAAGAAGTTTTCTTCCTCTCTTCGAGAAGAGTCCTGACCTGAAACCTTGACCACCTGCTTTTCTCCACGGATGCTGCCTGACCTGCTGAGTTCCTCCAGCATCATCGTGTTTTTCATCTAGATTCCAGCATCCACAGTCCTTTGTTTCTCTAGTATTACACCTCCAGAGAGACTGAATCCAACTCCAACAACATTGAAGGATATTCTATGTCATGAAGATACAAGAGATTCTGCAGATGCTGGAATCTGGAAAAACACACACAAAATGCTGGAGGAACTCAGCAGGTCAGGCAGCATCTATGGAGGGGAATAAACAGTCGAAGTTTCGGGTCGAGACCCTTCATCAGGACTGGAGCATACATACACATGCATATAATTTGGCTGGAGCATTTCCCGCCATAGATGCTGCCTAACCTGCTGAGTTCCTCCAACATTTTGTTTGATATTCTATATCATGTTGTATGAAGCAGCTCACTGTCATTTGTACTATTTTCCAGCTAAAAAGCAGCATCTCATGGAGGCTTCCTCCTCAGCACAGGGACCGACCTTAATCTGTAATACCTAAAATAACCAGGCAGTTATCCTTTGGGTAACAACACTTGCAGAGAGAGCAATAGTCACATAACATTATCACTGCAATATATCTACCCTTCCCTACGTGCTCGGTTTTTCATTATTTTAGAGACACAAGAGATTCTGCAGATGCTAGAATCTGGAGCAACCAATCCTGATGAAGGGTCGGGACCCGAAATGTCGACCATTCATTTGCCTCCATAGATGCTGCCTGACCTGCTGAGTTCCTCCAACATTTTGTGTGTGTTGTTTCATTACTTTAGAACTGTTTTCCTCCTTCATGCATGTCAGTGGCAGAACAGGAGCAGCACTGAGGAAATTCCAAGCAATCACCTCTTTTTCCAACACATAAACTGGCATAAGGATTCTGAAGCAGGGTCTTGCATTGATAAGTCCAGGCAAGGGCAACTCCATGATTAACACAACCACAGAGGTGATAAAGTAACATGAATAGCAGTATAGTAAATGGTATTTTACAGCATACACATGCATATAATTTGGCTGAAACTGAGCTATCCTTGGCCCCTGTATGAGCCTAGGGCTGAGGTTGCAATCCAGGCTGGTACAGGCTGCTTCACTGGTGAGGATAGTTTCATCCTGGTAGCACCTACAAACAGAAAACAGGCCACAACATTGTCCCATTAGACATGAGCAAAGTGAATGAAAGGCCAGAGTACAAAATGGGAATATATGAATGTGAGTAGACCCTTATGCATGTTCCAGCACTCAACTCGATCTTGCCTTATTGCAGACACAAAAGACTGCAGATGCTGTAACCCGGAGCAAAAAAAAACTGCTGGCGAAACTCAACAGATCGGGCAGCATCCGTGGAGGCAAAATGATGGTTGACGTCTCAGGTCAAGACCCTGCGTCAAGCTCTCGACCCGAAGGACCAACCATTCCTGTGCCTCCACAGACGCTGCCTGACCCGCTGAGTTCCTCCAGCTCTTTGTTTTCTGTCTTACTACATCCAAGCTCAGGTAACATAATCCTTAATATCCATGTCCAACCAAAATACCATCAACCTCAGTTTTTAAATTTTCAATTAGCCTTCCTCTATGACTGTTCAAGCAAGTGATTCCAGATTTTCAGAAAATTAGATGGCTAAATTACATATACTGTTCAACCAAGAAAATCCTTGAAGACATTTGCACAGAAGAAAATTCAGTTCCATCAAGCTCAAATCTTTGCCCAGAGCTGCTTATTGACACTGGAAATTAACTATGAAACAGCTTTTTTTTCCCCTGACTGTAATGATGTGGACCTCCCTGAAAAGTTATCAATGAGCTGAAAATGTACCTTTAAACTCAGTGCCTCTTTTACTGCTTCATGCCTGGAGGCAAAACTATTTCCTTACAGGCTGAAAGAACATAGCCATTGGGAACAACAGGGTTAGTGTATAACACAGGTTTATTTCTTTTGGATTAAGGCCCTAATATACAACTTGGAGTTCATTTCTGCCATTGGATATCATTTGAATTATTATTCTTACTGAACTTGAATTATACAAAGTAACTAGCTGTAATTCAAATTATTACTAATTCTGAGGTGCTGGTTAGCTGAGTTAAGTCAAAATAAATTTTAAGCCAAATCAATCGCTGCTGGAGATTCAACCTTTCTCTCCCACATAACCCAAGCTCCCTCTCTGAACTGGGTGCCAGTTACCAACTTTCCCAGAATTGAATCAGGCACCTGATATCTTGCCAACCCTGCAATGGGGGAATGCCAAAATGGTTCATTGCAGCAGTGTTCTGTACTGTTGCTTCTGGGCAAAGAGGCCTTTCTTTCAGAAAAGAAAACACGAAAGAATTAAGGGTCAAAGTTTACCAAATTTATTAATTAAATTGTATCTAGTACCAAGAAACAATAGATTACAAAGACAATAGTCAGAGTCTACTCCTTGAAACCTCAGAGGCTCACCCAATGAGTGACTGCAGCTTGAGTTCTCTCTCTCTCTCTTACACACACACACACACACACACACACACACGCTCTCTCTCTCTCTTTCTCTCTCTCTCTCAGAGCTATTTCTCTTTGCACAAAGCAGAGGACTTAATGTAATAGGATACATCATTGAGGATCTGCAGTTTCTTGATTTTCAAGATATAATCTTCAACCACATTCATCAACTTCTTGGCCTTAATCAAATGAGAGTCCACCTTGGTCACTGCTGCTAAAACCTCACGTTATTTTCTTCGCTACCTTTCTAACTTGTAAATAGAAGGATGGTAGTGCATGTTATCTACGGATGCCCATATCAAGGCACTCATTCAGCACCTAGCTTCCTCAAGGTTCTACATCAGTGAGCCAGCCTGAAATTCATATATTGCTGCTGCATTATCACAACAGTCAAGGCCACTTGGCTCTGCAGAAATTCACACTGATTCTACCACTCTTAAATCTCTACATCCTGAGCCAGGATAGCCTCATAATCCCTCTCTGTGCAAAACATGGCAACATGCAAATGCATTGCACTATTTAGCTTTCACTTCTTATCCTTCATCTATAAATGTCATTAAGATCTGCAAAGGTCCCCTGGGACATTTACTTAAGCACTCTTCTAAGTATCAACACATGCACATCCTATTTTCTTGCTCCTCTTAACTTTAAAATCCACCTGTCGGCATCTTAGTGTTCTTTAAAGTGACACAATCAGTCAGCATAACTAACATGCTGCAAGAATCTACTGGCGATCAAGCAACAACCCTCATGACTGGTGTCTTGTACTCAATATTACCTAGTGTCAGTAATTAGTCAAGTCCCACCGAGGTTGCCCCAATAAGGTTTGCAAATTTGTATCTAATTTAACCTTGACTATGACTACAGCAAACAACTTTGGGTACAGGTACATTGGTTATGAGCACAACAGATTTATTAAGTAAGTTACATCCAATATAAAGATGCAATACTTAACAAACATGATGGTCAGAATCTGTACCTCAAATCTTCAGAGGCTCACTCTCTGGGAGACTGTGGTGCAGGTCTCTTTTCCTCCCTCTCTGCCCTGTTGACAGCAGATTTCTCTACCTTTGAGTCTCCCTCTCCCGCTCCCTCTCCCTCTCCCTCCAATCTTGTACTTTATATACCTTTTCTCTTTGATCTTATATGCTTTTACCAATTTTCAGAACTATCTTGCCCATATTCCTTTCAAAAATGCGTTTTAAATTTCAATTATTACTCACCCCATCTCTTCTTTAGCAGATTAAGCCATTCCTTAACATCCTTGTTTACTCTCTCACAGACCAAGCTACTCCTTGAATGGTTCCCTTTATACAAATTGTCCACAGTTCTATCACAAATGTTGCTTACTTCAGCAACATGCCCCTTTGAATATTTCAATCTCTCCTTTGTCCTCTCTATCTCTTAATCAATGCTCTGGCCCTACTTGTTTCAACTACAGTTCTTTTTAACATGTTTCTGGTAGATTTAATGCAGTTGTTTTGTCCCAGGCTATCTGTCTGCTTCAAACATAACACCACTGTCTAAGCTAGTGCCCTGACTTTCACATCCAGCAAGTTTTAAGCATAATTCTAATTTGGCATAATCTTTGTGGTTAGCATTGTTTTTGACTTAACTGATCATCATGTTTTGCAATCTTACACCATCTTAAAACAGAGTTAATGCATGTTCTATTTGCCTTAACAATCTAATCTCCATTTTAATAATCTTAACAGCACTGTTCCATTATAGCAATGATTTTAAAACACCAAGACATGTCATCACTTTAAAATAGTTTTATACATTTAAAACATTTTAATATTCATTTAAGTTATCTCATATGACTGCAATGGCTAGTATGAATATTTTAAATAAAATACTTTTGTTTTAAAAAGAACACACTTGAGGAAAGGTCACCATTAGAGGGATTTAGTCAGTCTCAGGGAAATATGCCTGTATGTACTCGGTACTCACAATTAAAATTTAAAAATCTTCAGATGCAGGAAACCTAAAACAAAGAGAGAAAATGCTGGAAAAACTTGGCAGGTCAGGCAGCACCTGTGGAAAGAGAAACAGTCAATATTTTGGGACTGCAACTGCAGTTCTCACAAAGGGTTGCAGACCTGAAACATTCTCTTTCCATAGACACTGCCTGACCTGCTAAGTTTTCCAGCATTTTCTGTTTTTGTACTCAGAACTCACTGTTGTTTTTACGCTTGCTGGTCGGAAACAGCTTGTTCACAGCACCTTTGTTTGGAGCCTACCTTCTGCATTTTGAAGGGCAGTCTGTCACACCAGGGCGGGCACTACATTTGCTGCCTCAGATTGGAGCAAAGCTAAGAATTAAGATGACCAGCAATAGCACCCAATAGCCTGCTGGTAACTGACACCAGAGAGAATAACAATGGAGAGATGGTCAGCAGAGAGATGAAGCTCACAGGAAGGACTTGCCACCAAGTTGCATGTACAGGCAGAGGCTCACTTTTCCTGAATGTGTCTGAGTATCAGGCTGATCTTTGCAACAGTATTGCATCCACCCACGTTTCTCTGACGTATTCTGACCTTTCTCCACACAAGTTGAAACCTCTTGGATTACTCTTTCCTGGGTAGTCCTTCCCTGGATTAATCTCCCTTGGAATAATCTTTCAGGGAAGACTTTTTTTTAGATGACTCCACCCCTGCATTACAATTCTGTGTTTTTCTTCCCTTGTTTACTCTTTCCTGAGTTACAATTCTTGAGATAAACTTTTAAAGAAATCACTGAAAATTAACATAGACAATTAGAAAAGTAAATAGTAAGAGGAAAAGGGTATTTGAGCGCAAGTGATACCTTGCTCCAATTATACAGGGACATGGTGAGACCACATCTGGAATGATGTGTACAGATCTGATCTTCCTACCTAATGTAGGATCTACTTGCAACAAAGGAAGTGCAGTGAAGGTTCACTACGTTGATTCCAGGAATAGTGGGTTTGTCACACAAGGAGAAATTAAGCTGACTGGGTCTATGCTCTCCGGAGTTTAGAAGAATGAGCTGATTGAAACATATAAAGACCTTGTGGGACTTGACAGGGTAGATACCAAATGATGTTTCACCTGGCTAGGGTGTCCATAACCAGGGATCACAATTTTAAAATAAATAATAAATTTCTTCAACCAGAGATGGGTAAACATTGGAATTTTCTACCCAAGAGAGATGAGGTGAATCTGACACCAAGTATATTCAAGACAGAGTTTAATAGATTTTTAGATGTTAGAGGATGTCAGGGGTTTAGTGCAAGAAAGTGGTGCTGAGGTAAAGGATCAGACATGATCTTATTGAATGGTGGAGCCAGCTTGAATGGCCTACTCCTGCTTCTGCTTCTTATTCTTTGGATACACTTCCCGGGTTACTCTTCCTGACATGATTCCATGTTGCATTACTATTCCCTTTGTCACTCTTCCTCCCTTGTTCAAGAAGGGAAGGAGACAAAAAGCAGGAAACTACAGACCAGTGAGTTTAACATACAGTGCTGACAAGATGCTAGAGTCAATAATCAAAGAAGAAATAGGTTATAATTTAAGAAAGCTTAATTTAATCAAACCAAGTCAACATGGTTTCATGAATGGCAAATCCTGTTTGACAAATGTGCTTAAGTTCTTTGAGGATGTAACAAGCAGAAAAGACAGAGGAGAACCTGTAGATGTGGTATATTTGGAATCTGCAACTGGATCCTTGACTTCCTCCACCGCAGTTAGTGAGGATAGGCATGCTGGAGGATAGGCAGCAATGCCTCCAGCGTGATTATTCTCAACACTGGTGCCCACAAAGGCTGCATCCTCAGCCCTCTACCCTGCCCTCTATATACTCATGACTGCGTGGCCAGATTCTGCTCTAACTCCATCTACAAGTTTGCAGATGATACCACCGTAGTAGGCCGTATCTCAAATAACGATGAGTCGGAGTACAGGAAAGAGATAGAGAGCTTAGTGACATGGTGTCATGATAACAACCTTTCCCTCAATGTCAGCAAAACAAAAGAGCTGGTCATTGACTTCAGGAAAGGGGGTGGTGTACATGCACCTGTCTACATCAATGGTGCTGAGGTTGAGAGAGTTGAGAGCTTCAAGTTCCCAGGAGTGAACATCACCAATAGCCTATCCTGGTCCAACCATATAGATGCCACAGCCAAGAAAACTCACCAGTGCATCTACTTCCTCAGGAGGCTAAAGAAATTTGATGTACCCCTTAACACTCACCAACTTTTATCGATGCACCATAGAAAGCACCCTATCTAGATGCATCACGGCTTGGTATGGAAACTGCTCTGCCTGAAACCACAAGAAACTGTAGAGAGTTGTGGACACAGCCCAGCACATCACTGAAACCAGCCTCCCCTCCATGGACTCTATTTATACCTCTCGCTGCCTTGATGAAGCAGCCAGCATAATCAAAGACCCCACCCACCCAGGACATTCTCTCTTCTCCCTTCTCCCATCAGGCAGAAGATACAGGAGCCTGAGGACAGGTATCACCAGGCTCAAGGACAGCTTCTATCCCACTGTGATAAGACTATTGAAAGGTTTCCTTATACAATGAAATGAACTCTTGACCTCATAATCTACCCTGTTATGACCTTGCACATTATTACCTACCTGCAATGCACTTCCCTGTAGCTGTGACACCTTACTCTGTATTCTGTTATTGTTTTTATTTTGTACTACCTCAATGTACCATGTGATGAATTGATCTGTACAAATGGTACGCAAGACAAGTTTTTCACTGTACCTCGGTACAAGTGACAATAATAAACCAATACCAATACCAAAAAGGCATTTTACAAGATGCCACATAAAAGGCTAGTGCATAAATTAAGAGTTTATGGTATTGGAGGAAGTGTTTTAGCATGGATTGAAAGATTGGAATAAATGAGTCTTTTTTATGTTGGAAGCATGTATCTAGTGGTGTATCCAGGAATCAGCATTTATATGAATGACCTGGAGGATGGGCAGAAAGTAAGGTATTTGACTTTGCCGTTGACATGAAAATAGGAGGAAGGACAAGTTTTGATGAGGTCATTTTGACTCTACAATGGGATATAGATAGATTGAGTGAGTGGATGAAAACTTAACATATGGAGTTTAACATGGGGAAGTGTGAGGTCATGCACTTCAGTAAGATGAATCAAAAGGCAGATTACATCCAAAGAGACTGAAAATGAGTGAAATACAAAGGAATCAGAAAACGTTAGCAGCAGACACAACAAGTAGTTAAGAGGGCAAATGGCACATTGCCCTTTATTGTAAAGGGTTGGAGTTTAGAAATAGGTGGACTTGTTACAATGTACAAGGTGTTGGAGAGGCACAGAGATTTGGTCACCTTACCTAAGAAAGTATCCAGTGGCATTAGAGGAAGTCCAGAGAAATTCACCCAGCTAATTCCTGGGACGAGAGAATTGTCCTGTCAGGAGAGGCTATCAGGTTGGGTCTATATTCTATGAAGTTTAGAAGAATGAGGTTGATCTTATTGAAAAATATAAGATCTTAAGGGAGCTCAACAGGGTAGATACTGAGACATTATCACTAATGGGAGGATCTTTAAAGATAAGGCGCCAGTCATTTAAAACCAAGATACATAAAATTTCTTCTTGCAGAAGGTAGTGAAACTCTGGAATTCTTTGCCCTGGAGAGTTGTGGAGGCTAGATCATTAGATATATTTAAAGTGGAAGTAGATACATTTTTGAAAGACCAGGGAATTGAGGGCTGTGGTGATCTGGAGTATAGGCTTGGGGTAGAACAGTCATGATCCTATTGAATGGCAAGGTAGGTTAGAAAGGCTTGGTGGTCTACTCCTGCTCCTATGTTCTTGTGTTCTTTTGTGTGCCTAGACTATTCCACCAAGGACCAATATTTTGTGTTGACTTTACCATCTAACTTATTGTAGCTTCGATGGCCTTCACTCTCCCCTTGATCATGTTCTGACTAACCTATTACATCCTTTACATGGCCAAAACTGCACACAGAGTGCTCTCTGAGTCTCCACTAAATACAAACCACATACAAGCAAATAATGAAGCAATAAAAGCTGTAATATTGGAAATTACAAAGAACCCATTGAACAATAAAATAATCTTTAGGTTCTGAAGTGTTCCAGATACAGTAAATTCAGCGAGAATAATTCTACCTCAAACCTAAACTCTTGTTGAAATGTTGAGGTAATAATTTCCCTCCTGGATCTGCAAATTAACCATGTCAAAAGTGGCAGAATTATGTGTGAAACATGTTTTGTTTTGAACCTCCTGTGAGTAAGGTCAATAAAGCATGATCTCTTTCACAACAATTCTCTAAAGTGGAAAATGCACAACACTTTCCTCCCACTGAGACTTGTCAGCCCACATGTACAGGACCTCTGCACTCAAAGTTTCCTCCCTAGGGGATTTCCTCAGTAACAATTGAGTAAAAGAATGCATAACTATGCACAAAAGTTCTGATAATAGGATTTTGCATGAATGACTGTTGAACTTATAGCAAACTCTCAGAACAGTACTCATTGCTGACACAAAAATGCACATGTATACAGATTCTGTTGAAGAAAAGCATGGTTATCTTCCTAACACTGCTTGTACAAGCTCGAGGGCTCAATGTCCTACTTCATGCATTATATTTGGATTATACTTGGATGGAGCAAGCCACTTAGCTGTTCCCAATAAAAAAATTGTCAGAATTGTCAAAAACTGTCAACTTTCTGGGTTTCTGCCTGCAGCATAAATATTGGACTATGCTGAACAAACCGCATTGTAAACTCCTGCTCTGAACTTGCATATCATGTCGGGTCTACACTCAACATAACTTGCCCACTTAACCTGCCCAAGTGTCATCAACTCACTTTCAAAGCTTAACATGCAACTTCTACATGTATCTTTACTGCAAATGCATGGCCGAGCCAAATGAAAGGAGAATGGGCCCCCTGAATGCTCGAGATGTTAGCATCACAATGGATTTTCTATGAATATTTAATTAACTTACATGTTGCTTCATGGAGTCATAGGGTCGGACAGCACAGAAATGGGCCCTTCGGCCCACCATGTCCATGCTAACTTTTTGCCCATCTACACTAATCCCAGTTGCCTTTTTTACACAGAGAATGGTGGGTGCCCGGACTGCGCTGCCAAGGGTGGTGGTGGAGGCAAATACAACATAGTGGCGTTTAGGAGGATCTTAGATAGGCACATGATTGTGCAGAGAATGGAAGGATATGGACATTGTGTAGGCAGAAGGGCCTAGGTTAGTTAGGCATTTAATTATTAGTTTAATTAGTTTAGCACAATATTGTGGGCTGACAGGTCTGTTCCTGTGCTGTACTGTTCTATGTTCTGTGTTCTATGCTCACATTAGGACTGAAAGTATGTAAGATTTATCCTAAATTTTGAAACTTTGATTTCTAACTGGAAGTGAGGGGAGTAAGTATGTAGTTGTGATCTGTCAGCAGATAATAAACAAATCGTTAAAAAGCAAATGTTACTTAGGAGCATTCTTCCCTCCATTTATATTGAGCTTAATGAGTTACTACAATTGATCTCTCAGTGTTTTGTAAGCCAGGTTGCACAATGTACAATCAGAATCAGATTTATTATCAGTGACATATGAAATTTGTTGTTTTGTGGCAGCAGTATAGTGCAAAGACATAAAAATCTATAAATTACAAAAATAAGTAAATAGTACAAAAGAAAGGAATAATGAGGTAGTGTTCATGGGTTCATAGATTATTCAGAAATCTTATGGTGGAGGGGAAGAAGCTGTTTCTGAATCATTGAGTGTAGGTCTTCAGGCTCCTGTACTTCCTCCCTGATGGTAGTAACATGAAGAGGGCATGTCCCAGATGGTGAGGGTGCTTAATGATGGGTGCCACCTTCTTGAGGCACCGCCTCTTGAATTTGTCCTTGATGGTGGGGAGTGTTGTGCCCATGATGGAGCTGGCTGAGTCTATAACCCTCTGCAGCCTCTAGCAATCCTGTGGATTGGAGCCTCCATACCAGGCTGCGATGCAACCAGTCAGAATGCTCTGCACTGTACATCTTTAGAAATTTGTAAGTCTTTGGTGACATACCAAATCTCCTCAAACTCCTAACGAAGTAAAACCACTGGTGTGCCTCCTTCATGATTGCATCAATGTGTTGGGCCCAGGACAGATCCTCCAAGATGTTGACACCCAGGAACTTGAAGTTGCTCACCCTTTCCATCACTGACCCCTCAATGAGGACTGGTGGGTTCTCCCGACTTCCCCTTCATGAAGTCTACAATCAGTTCCTTGATCTTGCTGACATTGAGTGTGAGGTTGTTGTTGTGACACCACTCAACCAGCTGATCTATCTCATTCCTGTACGCCTCCTTATCAGCATCTGAGACTCTGCCAACAACAGTGGTGTCATCGGCGAATTTACAGATGGTGTTTGAGCTGTGGTTAGCCACCCAATCATGAGTGTAGAGTGAGTAGAGCATTGGGCTAAGCATGCATCCTTGAGGTGTGCCAGTGTTGATAGACAGCAAGGAGAAGACGTTATTACCGATCCTCGCTGACTGTGGTCTCCCGATAAGAAAGTCAAGGATCCAATTGCAGAGGGAGGTACAGAGGCCCAGGTTTTGAAGCTTGGTTATCAGTACTGAGGGAATTATGCTGACGAATGCTGCTCTGTAATCGATAAACAGTAGCCTGACATTTGTCTTGCGGTTGGCTAGGTGCTCCAAAGCAGAGTGGAGAGCCAGTGAGATTGCATCTGCTGTAGACCTGTGGTGGCGGTAGACGAATTGCAGCGGGTCCAGGTCCTTGTTCAGGCAGGAGTTAATTCTAGCCATAACCTACCTCTCGAAGCACTTCATCACAGTAGATGTGAGTACTACCAGGCAATAGTCATTGAGGGAGCTCACCCTGCTCTTCTTGGGCACTGGAATGATTGATTCTCTTTTGAAGCAGGTGGGAACCTCAGACCACAGCAGTGAGAGGTTGAAGATGTCCTTGACTACTCCAGCCAGTTGGTTGGCACAGGTTTTCAGTACCCAGCCAGTTACACCGTTGGGGCCTGAGGCCTTGCAAGGGTTCACCCTCTTAAAGGATGTTCGGACATTGGCCTTTGAGACAGAGGTCACAGGGTCATTGGATGCTGTGGGAATTTGTACAGGTGTAGTGTTATTCTCCCTTTTAAAGCATGCATAAAATGCGTTGAGCTCATCGGGGAGTGAAGCATCACTGCCATTTATGCTATTAGGTTTCACCTTATAGGAAGTAATGGCATGCAAACCCTGCCACAGCTGTCATGCATCCGATTGTGTCTTTAGCACCACTCAGAATTGCCTTTTCTCTCTCACGATGGCCTTCCGTAGGTCTTACCTACAAGATTCAAGATTCAAGGTCAGCTAATATGTCAGATCAAAGAGATTTGAGATTCTTCTCCAAGGAAGCTTCATTTTAGAATCAGATGAGATCTTGATTTACACCAATGGCATACTTGGAATGTAAATGACTGACTCTAATTTTGCATTGCCTAAGTAAGTCAATTCAAGTCTGGTGTTCATTTGAAAGAAAGGAACAGTTTGCATTTATTTTGCCCTTTCACCACTTCTCAAAGTACCTTATGGCTAATTAAGTATTTCTGACATGTGTAAATTGGGACCCTGCTCTGTTCAATTGATCACAGCATTTCCTACAGTTCAACACTTCAAAGTACACAATCGTCTTTAAAGCATTTTGAGTCATTCTGAAAGGGAAATGAAAGTTGTTATTAAAATGTAAGTAGCTCTTTTCTTCCTATTATTCTCTCTTTCATGGATTGATCCAGCTTTCTGTTTCACTTTCTCCTTTAGTCCACTCAACTACACATTGTGGTAGAGTCTCACATTCAATCCTAAATAGTCTATAGGATTTATCACTGATTATCTCACATTTATGATCCTCAGTTATAGTCTTGCCTGTAAGTAGAAACTTTGAGGAAATGCCAGAGTTAGAATGACTGCAAAACTGTCACCATCATCACACTGCGAAGCACGTTTACTTTAATGTGGAAATCCCAAGTTGCTGATTCAGATCTGGGCCATGATCTGGGCTGTTTTCTGGCCTTCTCCACCAACTAAGCGAAATCGTCAAATTCATGAAAACCTCAAGTACTTGCAAACCCTGCACAATACCATAAAATCTTACACCTTATTTCATCAGTTGTTTAACCAATGTTTATACCTTGACAAACTATTCAATCCTCAAAAAATAATTTGATGCACATGATAGCTCCTTGAAAGTGGCCACACAAGTAAATAGGATGGTAAAGGAGGCACATGGCATGTTTGCCATCATTGGTCGGGACATTGAGTATACGAATAAGAAACTTGTATTGCAGCTATATAAAACTTCAGTTAGGTTGCACTTGGAATATTGTGTGCAATTCCGGTCGCCCCCTTACAGGAAGGACGTGGAGTCCTTGGAAAGGGTACAGAAGAGGTTTACCAGGATGCTGCCTGGATTACAGGGCATGAGCTATAAGGAGAGGTTGCACGAACTAGGGTTGTTTTCTCTAGAGCGATGGAGGCCGAGGGGAGACCTGATAGAAGTTTATAGAATTATGAGAGGCATAGATAGACAGCTGGTATCTTTTTCCCAGGGTCGAAATGTCTAATACTAAAGGGTATGCATTTACAGTGAGAGGGGGCAAGTTTAAAGGAGATATGCAGAGCAAGTTTTTTTACACAGAGAGTGATGGGTGCACTGCCAGGGGTGGTAGTGGAGACAAATGCAATAGAGGCATTTATGAGGCTCTTAGATAGGCACATGAATGTGCAGACAATGGAGGGATATGAGTATTGTGGAGGTGGAAGGGATTAGTTTAGTTAGGCATTTAATTACTAGTTTAATTAATTTGGCACAACATCGTGGGCCAAAGTTTCTGGTCCTGTGCTGTACTGTTCTATCTTCTATGTTCTCTGCATCTACTATATCAAACTATTTTTTTTCAATACTTCTGTAAGGTCACCAATCAATATTGTTCTCCAGAGAAAAGAACCTGTCTGTTCAATCATCCCACTGCTCTACCACCATTCTTCATGGCCTTGGTTCATGAAGAATGGTGGTGGAGCAGCAGTTTTATTACTAGCCTAGTAACTCAGAAGTCTGGGCTAACCATCCATACATGAGTTCAAATCCCACCAAGGTACCTGGGAACTGTAAATTCAATTAGTAAACTGGAATTTTGTAAATAAAGGACTGGTTGTTAGGGTGGCACAGTGGCACAGCTGTTAGTGCTGCTGACTCACAGCTCAAGAGACCTGAGTTCAATTCCAGCCTCGGGTACTGTCTGTATGGAGCTTGCACGTTCTCTTTGTGACCCCGGTCTCCTGGGTGCCCTGCTTTCTTGCCACATCCCACAGACATGTTGGTTGGTACAAGAATCAGCTTTGGCAAATTACCCCATTGTAGGTGGAAGGCAGGAGAATTGGGGGAGTTGATTAGCGTGTGAGAGAGAATAGGAAATAATTGGGAGGAATGGGAGTGATTGAAACACTTCGAGGGTCGGCATTGACTCAGTGAACCAAATGGTCTCCTAAGTCACAAGGGAATATGAGAAATAACAATGATGACCACAAAACTGTTGGATTGTGGTAAAAGGCCTTCAGGTTCACTATTGTCCATGGGGGAGGACAACCTGCCATTTATATCTGGTCTAGCCAATATGTGACAAAACATTTAGATGAACCTGTTTTGGTAAGTGGTAATTGGTCTATTATTGTCATGTACTGAGATACTGTGCAAGTCTTTGTTTTGCAAGCCACCCAGACAGATCACACCAACCATAAGTACATTTGAGGTGGTACAAAGGGAAAATCAAAAACAGAATGCAGAATGCGGATAACAAATAAAACAAAGCTTTGGTTTCTCAGGAATGGGAGAGGATGGATCAATGAAAGGAAGAATGTAAGGGAAAAAGAGAGAAAGAAAGAAATGGAACGAAAGAAAGAAACCACATGTTAAACAATGAAAACCAAACTAAAAGTGACTACATTCAGCCTGATTGTGAGGTAAGTAAAGAGGAATGTATCTGATTGATGTTTTGTCCACCCACACAATGAAATGTGGTTAGGTTTTGCTAAGTGAACTCCAGAACTGTGTTGATGCTTTGTCAATCTCACAAATGTGTAACTGAAGTGGCATTTGTAAAATGCTTCCTCAGCCCACTACTTGTCTATTCGGTCATAGCTCATACAATGAGCACCATTGCTCTCTTTTTTTTAATTTAAGTTGACAGCTTTCATTAATTTAAAGATTAAGTCACAAGGTTGAAATTCTGGCATGCCCAATTAGAAGCCAAAGTATGATTGCAAAAGGGGCTCAGCGAGGATTGTTGAAATGGGGTGGCATGCACTCACCAAAGGAATGTATCTAATCAACAAAGGCAGAATTCTTTGAAGAAGAAAATGTTGATGCAATTAGAACAATAGTCAGTTCCTCAATGATGATCATGATTCATGTGGAACACGTAATTTTGTTAAATTTTCCTATATTTTGATATAACCTAACAGGAAAAATAAACCAGATAATCCAAAGCTACTGTCTTCTACCCAAGCACAAGCCACTCCACCCCATGCCCAATTATTTATTTCTCCCATACTTTCTTTCTCAACAAGACCTTTGTGTCCTGTGCCACACTCACCTTAGTTTCAGATGCCACTTCTTGAAATCCCAACGGTTGCTCACCTCCACTTCCCCATTTTACAGCTGTGAGTTGTACAATCATCATGAACAACTCTGTTTTTTTTAACTATCTATCAAGAAACAAAAAGTGAGTGAACAATGCTAACTACTAACCTGCAGGGGAGAGTTATCATCCTTCCTGGAATATACTGCAGGAAGCATAGACAACGTTATGGCATTGCGGAAATGGATTTCACAATAGAGTTGCAAGTATACAATTGCAACAAATGTCTTTGAAACAATGAGATAAATATGTCTTACAATTGGCACAAGAAGAAAGTATTGCTTCTCCATGTGAGGGAGTCAGAGAGGAATTTTCCAGAGAATATATTGCCCTCTTGGATTTTATTCTGTGTTTTGCATTTCCCAGGAGATTATGTGGCTGCAGAGAGGATAGAAAGTGTCCAGGTATGAACTGCCAATGATAATGAGTGGGGGCATGGTGGGGGGGGTGGTGGTGGGGGCAGGTTTCTTGGACCATCTGGGCTTTCACATCTAGCTGAGAGGCCAGGCTCTTCTTTCAATTAGTCCCTCATCCATAGAGAGGAGCACCTATAGTGAACCATCTCTCAGTACCACAGTGGAATGCCTGACTAGATTTAAGATATCTTTATTAGTCACATGTACATCGAAACACACAGTGAAATGCATCTTTTTGTGTAGAGTGTTCTGAGGGGCAGCCCACAAGTGTTGCCACGCTTCCGGCACCAACGTAGCATGCTCATGACTTCCTAACCCTTTCGTACATCTTTTGAAATGTGGGAGGAAACCGGAGCACCCGGAGGAAACCCACGCAGACACAGGGAGAATGTACAAATTCCTTACAGACAGCGGCCGGAATTGAACCTGGGTAGCTGGCGCTGTAAGTTTGAAGTCTCCGGAGTGGATTTCGGAAACCACCTGACTGGGAGGTGAATGAGCCACTCATTGAGCCACTGTTGATACCACAGATGAGCTGTATATACAGAACTGTCTGTGCCCTCTTTACACCATCCCCACTACAGTCAAACCTTCTACCAGGATGTGACCACAAGTCTGGACTGTGATTTTACCCATTGCTCACTACTCCGGTTCACATTTGATGAAAAAAGAGGAGCGTTCTTTGTCACATAGAATAATCCCCCCGAGACACAAATCCTCAGTGCAACAAGTGCATGTGCTAAACTCTAAGCAGCCTGAGAAAGCATGTGGTTTCCCTCTTGATTCACATTCATTTTATGTAACCACAGCCACAAGGAATCCCTGATCTCTGCACTAAACAAAAATCATCTCTCTGTTCACAATAAGCCATAAGCACAGTTAGAAGAAAGTCCCCTTACTCTGGGGAATGTGTGAGGATCCGTGGTAATGGGTGTCAAACTGCAGCTCAACTCCAGCACACTGCTTAAATAAATGTCATGTGAGTGAAGCCACTCTCCATGTGTCTGTGATGCTGTGTGAAGTCACAGTGCCTGTCTGTTCTCCATCATTCTCCAATTACAATAGAACCATTAGGAGTCCATGGACAATAGCAAAACATTGAAACCCAGCGCACTCAATTAAAGGGACATCGTCAAGGGTTTTGGATACATTCAGGAGCAAATTATATCACAGTCTCAATCAATGTTGAACTAGGGCTTTTTGACAACCTTTGGCATGGGAAGTTAAACAAAGGCATCTTACATAAGTATAAGAGATCCCATAACAGTGTGGGTAACTTCACACCATGGTCTTTAGTCATTTGCTGGGGTTAATTTTGACTTTGGGTGAAAGTGTAAAATGGGCAAAAAGTAGACAATGCTTGAGACACTGCGTTTGACGTTATATTTTTATTTCAGATATCCCAGTATCTGCAGTTTATTTTAAATTTTCATTGTAAAATGAATGGTATCGACTCTTCCATCCCAAGTGCAAGCTGTAGATCAAAAAACAAACTGCTGGAGGAACTCAGTGGGTCAAATAACATCTGTGGAAGCAAGGGGATGGTGGTCTTTATGGGTCGAGATCCTGCCTCGGGACTGAGGGTGTAGAGGGAAGATAGCCAGTATATAGAAGTGAGAGGGAGGGGGAGACAGAGGCTGGTAGGTGATAGGTGGAACAGATAAGGGAGGGATGATGTGCAGATGGAGCCAGGTGGGCGAGGGAGTAGCGAAGGTTAACCAAAGGGAGAAGTGGATCAGTGGATATTCCTCTACATCAGGCAAAAAAATTTGCTCAACTCTAGAGTTGTGAATAGAATCTAAATAGCCTTTCCACTGCAGTACTGACAAGAGTGTGGTACTGCAGGATGTGCAGTCACTGCAGAGAGGCATTAAGTGAATAGGGCCTCTCAGGTGAGGCACTGCTCTACGACCTGTCTGTTCTCTTTGGTGGAGGTAACAGATCCCAAGGTCCTATTCTGAAGGAGCAAAGTGTTCTTCCTAGTGCTTCTGGCCAACATTTATCCCTCAGGTATCACCTAAACAGGTTATCAAGTTATTAGCACATGGCTCTTGAAGGAACATGCAAGTTGATAATAAAGGGGCTGGAAACTGCAGATGCCAGAAATCTAAAATGAAAACAGAGTGCTGGTCAGGCAGCATCGGTGAAGACAAAGAGACAGAATTAACATTTCAGTTCAATGATTCTTTATAAGATTTGGAAAAGAGAGAAAACAGGTGTGTTTTAAGTTGCAGAGAGGGCAAGGGGTGGAGAGAACAAAGAATGCCTGTGATTGGGTGCAGACTAAAGTTGTCTAGGTGACGCAATGCTTTTGGTGTTTTCTGCTTAATAGAATGAATAGGGCAGGTAGAAATAATCAAAAGTACACACTGGAACTGGAGCTTTCCACAGATGCTGTCTGAGCTGCTGGATCTCTTTAGCATTTATGCATACCACAGTACCAACGCTGAAAGGTTAACGTTGTTTCTCCATTGATGCCGCCTGATCTGCTGAGTGTTTCCAGCATTTTTGTTTTTATATGGTTCATAAAGGGACCTGGTTGCATTCAAAGTGGTTCTTTGTTTCCTTGTATCAATGACTACACTTTGAAAGCGCATCACTTGCTGTAAAGCACTTTGGGGAGAGTGTTAATAATTTTGTAAAATCACATCCTTTTGTGTTTTCATTTCTTTTTTACTAAGTCCTGAACAAAAAAAGATTAGTTGCAACTGGTCACTAAGATAATCACTATGAGAGTTTTGCTTTCACCTTTCATGTTTGCAATAAAATGGAAAAGAATTGCTAAAAATGACCTTCAAACGACAATCACATTGAAAAGTCCCTTGAAACAGTTTATAATTCAGCATCACACTTGCTCATTGACTGAGGCTGCCTGGGAATCCTACAGCCAGCCAGTAAATTCCTGAAGACAACAGCAGCGTGTTGTAGTCTCCAGAGGTGTCACATGCTTGCTGATCAACATATGTTAAAGGAACAAGATTTCTTCCTGAGTTAGAATTGTTATGCAGTTCTGCAGAGAATTTTTCATAGAATCATTGTATTATTAACACCGAGGGAGCCCATTCATTAGGAAACCCATGACAGCACACTCAAATCAGAAGAATTTCTTCTTGCATAGGGCTGGAACAACAGTTGTAAATCGAGCTTGAGGTTCATTAGCCACCCACAATGCCTATTCAGAGAGGGAGTTTATCTCAAAGTTATCTTCATTGAATTTATGTCAAGGCCAAAATCTGATAATATGGTCCATTGTTTGACCTGGTATACCTCATCCACAGACAGATGAGGGTTTGATTTGTCAATTGTACATCAGGTAGCATCAATGCTCTAGTCCCATTCAAATCCTGTTTAGATCTACCCATGTCTTGTGAGGCTGCTGAAACTCAGGGAGCCTATCCCTAGAATCTTGCGGTGGAAGATGATAGCTTTCTTGCAGCCCAGTCTGTTAAGTGCAATCTTCTCCTTGAGCATTCTCTTAGGATCTGTATCTACTTATGGGTTCTGAGGTGACTGATAAGATCAATGTGGGAACTGCAACTGCTTCCACAGATGGGGCAGAAGATGGGTAACATGGTGGAGACATCGATGATGAAATTCTCCATCTCCTTCAATGTACCAGCATAGCCTTTGTTCAATTGCTGAAAAGGATATTTGACGATCAAGACTTCAGACCTGACACAAAACTCAAGGCCTACCAAGCAGCACTGCCTCCTGCCTTTATATGTTAAGTGTGAGTCACCACTATTAATGTCATCAAATTGGCAATCAGACTTCCAGTTAAGATCTCTTGGATCAACAGAGCAGCTTTCAAATGATAAGAACTAGAAAAATACTCCTCATCTGGTTGTCTTGCCAATGATCTTTGTCCTCTGGTTATTCCAGTGGAAACTATCATGCATTCCTTACTTAATTAATGTCTTTCATAATCTGAGACTTCTCTGTTAAATCTCTCCCTCACCCATTCAAGATCCTTGGAAAGTCTTTCTTTACATAGTCAGCTTCATATGGGCCAGAACTCCTACACTCCTGGCAGAGTTGCCATTTTAAATGTGGACAGCTGGACACAGCTGTTTATTGATCCCAGTCTAGGGTCTAACCCTCATTTTCTTCACACATTGTGGCACCGTGGCAAATTCACAAACTCTGTGTCACAATGCAGCTGTTGCTGAGACCCAGTGGATTTGTGATGGAGTACTGACCATTCAACAAAATCAAATCTATCAATGTTAAAAATTAAAGAGCCAGTTTACAGACTGAGAGTCAAAAAATTGACCTGATATCTTTAGTTTAAATGCAGCACTCTTCCCTTAAGGAAACAGCTTCTCCTGCAGTGCCAAATTCCAGTTGTTGTGGAGACAAAGGTCTGTCTTCACGAAATTTTTTGGCAAACTCTTATTGTCTGAGGAGGAAGAAGTTAATCAGTTTATTGTGTTTCCAGGTTTTATCCTAATTTTTTTTGTGATTAGTGCCAGTAACCACAGCTATAAGCACTCGCTGCCTTCCGGAAATCTGAAAATCTCTCCATCAAAAATGTGTTGAGGCCAAGTCTAATGCAAATAGTGAAAGAGTTATTGATAGATTTTTGTCAGCTGAGAATGTCAAGGGAGTTGGAACCCAGGTAGATAGGTGGAATAAGTAACAAATCAACCATTAACCAGCAAAGTGGTAGAGCAACCTTGAAGAACTGACTGGCTTGCTCCTACCTCGTTGTTACTCCCCATGAAGCAGAATGTGGCAAAGTATCAAGTTGAGACAAGTCAAGTTTATTTTCTTATGCACAAGTTCATTGAGGTACAAGTACAATGAAAAACTTCCTCACAGCAGCATCACAGGTATGTAGGTTCAGAGAACACAGAACATAAATTATACATAAATTATACAAGACAGTGAAGAAAAAAAAGAAAGACGTTAGTGCAATAAAGTCAAAGTCGAGTTTGTGACAGGTGCAACAAAAAACGTTCTTGCAGCGGCATCACAGGCACATGACATCATATAAGGACCATTCACAGGAAAAATATAAATTAAACATAAATTATACACTTTTTAACAGGAAAGAACACAATTAGAATAAAAAAGATTCAATTTTAGTGCAAAGTGATCAAAGTGGTTATAGTGTTGCTAAACTGTAGTAAAGTACCACAGAGACAAATCCACAGTAGTGCAAGATCTGGTCCATAATGTTCGATTGCTTAGGTAGGATAAGGTTCAAGAACCTGATGCTTGTAGGAAAGTAGCTGTCCTTGAACCTGGTGATGTGGGACTTCAGGCTTCTGTACCTTCTGCCCTATGGTAACAGCGAGAAGAGGGCATGACCCGGATGGTGGGGATCCTTGATGATTGATGCTGCCTTCTTGAGGCAGCGCCTCCTGTAGATGCTGTCAATAGTGGGGAGGGCTGTGCCAGTGATGGACCAGGCTGTATCCACTACTCTCTGCAGGCTCTTGTGTTCCTGTGCATTGGAATTGCTGTACCAGGCCATGTTGCAACCAGTCAGGATACTTATGATGATAAGATATTGTCCTGGGGTGAACAGGAACCATTTCACTGTCTTCATATTACTAACTGTGACACTATTCCACATTTATTATAGAGTCATACAGCAGAGAAATTGGATCTTCAGCCGACCAAGTCCATATCAACCAATCAAGCACCCGTTTACACTAATCCTACAGTGCTCACATTTTTTCTCTCCACTTTCCCATCAACTTCCCCCAGATTCTACCATTCACCTACACACTGGGGGCAATTTACAGTGGCCAATTAACCTACCAATTGGCATGTCTTTGGGATGTGGATGGAAACCAGAGCACCTAGAGTAATTCTATATAGTTACAGGAAGAACATGCACCAAAGGTCAGGATTGAACCCTGTCTCTGGAGCTGTGAGGCAGTGTCACTGTCCTGCTCCACTAGCCATCCAGCAGGATAAGAATAAATAATCTTATCTAACCTGTTTTAGACTATAAACTTACATTAAAACTAGGGCAAATCTTTGTGAAACTGTAAGCTTGTTTGGGGTGCAGGTAGAATAAAACGATTTCAAAGCATCTGGGTTGCAGAAATAAATCCAGCAGGAATGTCCTTGGATCAGTTTAGCTGCTAGTAACTCTGCCGTAGGTGCAACATAAATAGGATTACACTCAAGCAAAGTTACATTCCCTGAAGTGGATAAGAACATTAGAAACAGAAGCAGGAGGAGACTATTGAATCCTTTGTACCTGATCTGCCATTCAATGAGATTTTGGCTTCTCTTTTACCTCAGCCTCATTTTACTGCACTAACCTCTTAACCTTTAATATCTAAAAATCTATCAAACTCTAAATCAAACATATTGTCTTGAATAGCTTCCACATCCCTTTTGGACAGATGGTTTCAAAGATTTACTATTCTCTGGATGAAGAAATCTCTCCACATCTCTGTTCTGAATGGTTGACTCCTTATTTTGAGACAGTGACCCATGGTTCTCGACACCCCAGCCAGAGGCAACACCAAATCTGCATCTGCCCTGCAATGGTTCAAGAAGATAGCTCAGGGTCTAGTAGGGATAGGCAATAAATGTTGGCTGTTCCACATCTCATGTGTAAGTCTATTTTAAAAGAATGGTTATTGAGATTTGAATGCAGAAAACTAAATAAATTTGATGGGTTTTGTTATATGTATTGAGTAGAAGATGAAAGCCCCGTGTCCTCTGGTTAGTGAGGATGAATCACCACTTTGAATTTCTCACTGAGAAAAGGTATAAGTTTAAGAATGGTAGCATTATCATTAAAACTGTTCAAATGAATGTTTTCCCATAAATACTGGTGGCAACAGAGACTAAGGAGAAATTGTGAATGGATTTGGAACAGAGGAAGATCCTGACCCAGAGGACAAGGAGCATGAGATTAGTTTTGGATCACTTTATTAAATAATTGGTACAGACACTTGTTGCAGGTTTTCTTCAGTTTCCCAAGTCTTAATTAGTGAATCGGGATTGGTGCAAAGAAACAATTTGGCAACAGCCATTTTTCTAGGTGTTACTTGCAGCCCTAGCTCTTCAAAAAGAAGTCTGAGCTATCCACAAGCATACGGTGGGGGTGAATGGTGAAGTAAGCCAGCTTGATAAGGGTGTTTGCAAACATGCAGTGAAAGCCCACAGGAAGAGTGCAGAGTGAGCAGCTTATGACGTGGGCACTGAAGTGACGCCAGCACTGCAAAATCAGAGCTGAATACTCACGTAAATGTCTGCCTCAGCTCACACAGCTGAACACATATGGGCAGCAGGCGGGACACGGTATTTGTGTTATCATCCTGATCTTCACTGCTTAAGATTAAGTGCTGTTTAATTTCTGCTGCCTGTGCTGCAATACGTGTGCAAGTGTTTAGTCCTATCTCTCCATTATTGCACAGGATAGCTGTGGGCAGGTGTTGACGACAGACTTCTGACTAAACCAATTACACCCAGGTATGAGCATATTGATAGGAGTTCCCCTTCCAAAACTGCATGACTGGGGAAAGGACCAGAGGCTGCACAGTGCTGGTAGGAAAGGGAGAAAAAGGTGGGGGAGGGAGCTTCTATCAGAAGGCTGTTCAGAAAGTAATTTTCCCACCTGGAACTAAGCAAGGAACAGCTTGTTCATTCAGTAAGGACGTCCTCACTGACATCTCCCACCTGCTGCAAACACAACTAGATCTTTAGATCAGGTATCAAGATTATTGCAGCATGCTTGCAACCTTGCCATTATGTTAGTCTTCTGGTGATCCACAGAACACTGAGGATGGGGGAATTTAGTGAAGGCAATGCCACTGAATGTCAAGAGATGGTGCTCAGGCTCCCTCTTATTGGAAATAGTCATTACAGGCAGTTGTGTGGCATGAATGTAACTTGCTACTTATTAGCCCATGCCCATATGTTTTTCAAATTGTGCCGCATGCTGGAACAGGCTGCTTCATTTGCAGAGGAGTTGCAGATGGAATGGAACATTGCGCAATCAATGATGAGCATCCCCACTTCTACTGTTATGAAGAAATGTCATTGATTAAATAGCTGAAGATGACTGGCCTAGGATACTGCCTGAGGAACCCCTTAGTGATGTGCTGAGGCTGGAAAGATTGACTTCCAACAGCCCCAACCATCCACTGCATCAAAAAACAAACTGCTGGAGGAATTCAGTGGGTCAGGCAGCATCTGTCGAGGGAAATGAACAGTCGACATTTCAGGTCGAGACCCTTGATCTGGCCCCTTCCTCTGCTCTTTCAGTCCAGATCGAAGATCTCAACCGGAAAAGTGTGAAGTGTGTTTTAAGTTGTAGAGAGGGGTGGGGTGGATGGAATAGTGAGAATGTCGGTGATAGTGTGCAGATCACTAGGGCTGGTTACCTGAAATTACCAAATTAAGTGGTAAAT
Organism: Pristis pectinata; assembly: GCF_009764475.1. NCBI lineage: Eukaryota > Metazoa > Chordata > Chondrichthyes > Rhinopristiformes > Pristidae > Pristis > Pristis pectinata. The sequence goes on along the minus strand of NC_067409.1, from coordinate 83,547,727 downwards.
GCCAAGGACTCCAGCATCCCAAGACAGAAAATTGAGAGACTGGATAAATTGGTATATTAGTGATATTGTTTGAAGGAATAAATGTGGAGCAGGATATAAGAGAGAATACCCGTGCTCTTCTTAAAAAAGAATCTTTTCCAACAAGCTGAGAGAGAAACAAAGAGCCTCTAATTTACATCACACATGTAAGATTGTATCTCCAATGGTGCAGCACTGCTTCAGTTATCCAATGGTATTTCAATTCAGGTTTTGTTCTCAATTTTCTTAAGCGGAGATTTAATCTTCAACCTTCTGACTCAAAGGCTCACAGCTACGGCAGCAAGAAATATCTATGAATGTTCATTTAAAGTCATTGCATGCCAATGTCCTGGCAGGTGCAATGAAAAACTTACTTGCAGCAGCATCACAGACACATAGCATCAGATACACAACATTCACAAGAAAAACATAAATTAAATATAAATTATACAAAGTTATACAAGAACGAACACAATTAGAATAAAAACAAAATCCATTGTCGTGCAAAGTGGTCATAGTGTTGCTATACTGAGGTAGTGATTAGAGTTGTGCAGATTGGTTCAAGAACCAAATGGATGAAGAGAAGTAGCTGTTCTTGAACCTGCTGTGCCTCCTGCCCAATGATAGCTGTGAGAAGATAGCCTGGCCCGGATGGTGGGGATCTTTATTTGTTGAAATCAGGACCCACTTAAAGGGGGAGTTAAACCGATGGGGTATAAGTGTTGCAATTAGAATGACTTTTTTCAAATAAGCCAGTAAGTAAGCACTTCATTTCCCCAATCACAGTAAACATAAAATAAACAAAGCACCTTTTTTAAGAGAGGTACAAGGAATATTAAGCTGACCTTAAAAAAATAAAGGAAACTTGTAAACATAAATCATATTATTATCGGAGTTCACTATGCACACCAGCCCCTACAATGGCTTCTTGTCTTGGAAGGGTTCAAACGCATAAACCCTCCCCCAGCTCACACAGCTACTGTGTGCAGGGGAGGGACAGCCAGGCAGAATAATTATCCAAAGGGTCTGTGTAACACAGGAGCAGATCCATAAGAAATCTCTCTAACTTTTTCATCTCCCTCTGGACTAGATGTCAGAGTGTAGAACTGAGAAGAAGGCAACTTCTTGCATTTAACAAAAATGTGGAAGATAATCCCTTCCAGTTCATAAAAATTACAAGTTGCTTGGGAGTCCACAAAGTAACTTATAAATCTTCTGAACCCTATAGGCTTCATGCAACACTTTACCACTCTAGGTCCTCAATGGCGCACGAGAGGACTCCCATACAGAAAGCTTTCTGCAGATGGTGAGATGTGGTTCTGGATGGAAGCCAGGTGGGAAAGCTAGGTAGTAAGATGAGCTGGGAGCATGATGAAAAGAGCTGCAAATGGATGTAGACAGGTTAAATGACAAGGCAAGAGGGTTGCACATAGAATATGGTGGATGATGTGGAAAAACAGAGAAAATGTTGTAAATACTAAGAAGACTAGGCAGAATCTGTGGAGAGAAAAACAAAAAGTATTTTCAGCACTTTAGCTTTTTATTTTCAATAAGGAGAATAAGCACAGAAACAGGCCCTTCAGCCTACTGGGTCTGCGCCAACCATCAACCACTCATTTACACTAATCCTACGTTAATTCCACTTTATTCTCCTCACATTCCCATCAACTCCCCCCCAGGTTATTACACAATGGACATTTTTTTGTTCTAATTGTGTTCTTTCTTGTCAAAGTTGTGTTTAGTTTATGTTTAATTTATGTTTTTCTTGTGAATGCTGCTTATCTGATGCTATGTGCCTGTGATGCTGCTGCAAGTAAGTTTTTCATTGCACCTGTGTGTACATGTACTTGTGCATTTGACAATAAACTCGACTTTGGTTCTACTACTCACCTGCACACTAGGGGCGATTTACAGTGGCCAATTAACCTATCAATGTGCAAATCATTAGAATGTAGGAGGAAACCAGAGCACTTGGAAGAAACCCGTGCAATCACAGGGAGAACATACAAACTCAACACAGACAGATCCAAACATCAGGACTGAACACTGGTCTCTGAGCTACATGGCAGCAGCTCTGCTAGTTGTGCCACTGTGTCCCCCGCCCCCACCCCCAATTTGATCTCCAGCAGGATACGAATAAATCTATTGTCAAAACTAACTCTCCTCAATGTGGTTATCAACCTATTTTGCATTTGCAGCACTCATAATAACTTTAAAAAATACGTTAACAGCTAATTCCTTTACATACTCCATTGATGACAAGTTACACACCTAGAGTCATAGTCACAGAGTCATAGTTATACAGCTTGGACACAGGCCTTTGTTCCAACTTGTCCATGACAAACAAAGTGTCTTCCTGACTTAGTCCCATTTGGCTGCATTTGGCCCATATCACTCTAAATATTTCTCAAACATGAACCTGTCCAAATGTCTTCTAGACATTGTAATTGTACCTGCAACTACCACTTCCACTGGCAGCTTGTTCTATATACCCACCACCCTCTGTGTGAAAAACTTGCCTCTCAGGTTGCCTTTAAATCCTTCCCCTCTCACCTTAAACCCATGCTCTTTAGTTTTAGACTCCCCTACCCTGGGAAAAAGACTGACCATTCTCCTTATCTATGCTCCCCTTGATTTTATAAACCTCTATAAGGTCACCCCTCAGCCTCCTTCACTCCAGGGTAAACAGTCCCACTCTATCCTTATAACTCAAGCCCTCCACTCCTGGCAATGTCCTTGTGAATCTTTTCTGCACCTTCTCTAGCTTGATCACAATCTTCCTATAACATAGCATCCAGAACAATATTCCAGGTGTGCTCTCACCAATGTTCTATACAGCTGTAACATGATGTCCTAAATCTTATACTCAGTGTCCCTCTTTAAGAGCACAAGACTAGATCTTGGCATAGCATGTCTTATGTAGGAAGAACCACAAACAACTATAGTCTCAGTTGAATGTCTGAGGCATCAAACAGTTCAAGCTTGTTCTAACCATTTAATATTTTCTGTCTCAAGACCTCAAAGTTACAGTAGTATCACTTCTTTACTTGGTGCCTTCCCTACTAGTGAATATTCCCTTATAGTTGTTTGATCATCTGCCCAATCTTCAATGTTTTTCCTGCTTGTCATCCTCACTTCTATTTTGTCATGTCAATGAATAGCCTCTAGGTACCTTACTGAACACTCTTCCTAGATTTCTTTGAAACGATAACAGTTTTATTGTAACTCAAGGGACTGGTGTAAAAACCCCTATGCAAAAAACAAACTATTTCCTGCTACAAATCTTTACAAATTTGACAGGAAATCACTGAATTGATCATAGTTGCATTGCAAACCTTAACAAAATGTGAGACAACCGCAAAAAATATTTTAGTACATCTTTACACACATGCTCAGATATATGGCTGCTCACTCTTCCCCGTATGACGACAAGATGGCTTTCAAAGCTTAGCTCTCAGAGTCTATTACTCTATCTTACAAAGTAACCCTGCTTATTATTTTCATCAATATTCTTGTTCCCCCTAAAAAAAAAGTTGTACATTTTGCATGGCAGATCTCCATCAGCATTGGTTGACCACTGGTCCTTGAGAGCTTGTTAACCCACTAGTCCCTGAGCTCTAGTTGGGGAGGGGTTGTAGGAAGCACAAAAGGCCCAAGGTGGGTGCGAAGGGAGGTGGTTGGTGGTTCAATTGGTTGAATCACTGGATTAATAATAGAGGCCTTGATAAATAATCCAGAATACATCTGCTTTTGTCACCAAACTAGTTTACTAATGTTCTGTAGGGAACAGAATCTGTTGTTCCTGCCTACCACAATCTATCCATAATTCCAGTACCAAGCAATGTAGTTAACTCCTCACTGCCATTCACCTGCTTCAAAACAATCTTTCCTGGTAACTAAGAGTGTGTAATAGATGCCAGTTGCCAGTCTTGTGAGCAATTCTCACCTCTCAAGAATGAATAATCTGTGAGGTTTAGATTTCCCAGGTATTAATCATAATTATATCATAATTATAATATAGTGGTAAGGAGTGAAAAAAGAAACTGATCAAAGAAATCTGGAAGCTCTTTCAAGACCAATCGAAAATCTCAAAACTGTGATTGATTTTTTTTTGCTGGCAGAAGGTAAAAAGTTTTAAAATTATAAAGTGAAAGCAAGCAGATAGAAGCAAGATTTAGATCAACCTTCATCAAATGGAACGGCAGAAGAAACTTGAGGGCCTGATAACGCTGTTCCTGTTCTGATGCTTTGAAATAGTTTTTACAACCAGTGAAGATTTGCAGTACTATTCACTCCCCAGTGAACAGGATAAACTGGATTTTTCAGGAGGAAAAGAAACTACAATATTCTAAAACAGATGTTGTATTGGTCCAACAAAACATTGATATAGTATAGGGAACTGACAAACAAAACCAAAACTGGGTATTTAACAAGTCTGCTCCACCTGCTGAGTAAACAGTACCCAACACTGCATGGGAAGAGTGTTTAAAATATGTTCAAAATTAAATAGCAAGGTAACATTTAGACAGGACTATCCAAACAAGAGGTTTAATCTGAGTTTGATCATAACTGAGATAGTGGATCTGTTCATTGCTTAGTTTTAGGCACACATCAGAACTTGTACTGAGAAGCTTCAACTGATGATATCATGACTAAGCCATGCATTGGCAATAGAATGAAACCAGATGTTGGTCACACAGCCCATAGCAGGTAGAGAAGACTAGAATTATATTTTCTGTTGTTTTTGGTACACTTACACAGGACCAGACAAATTTTACAAGGCAAGCTACTTGCAGTGTTATCCAGTTGCCCTTCTGATTGTCTTAATATCCAGTGACATAACAGTAACATAGCATTCAAAGTTTCCCTGGAAATAAACCATATTCTCCTTTAGTCAACTAAGTTGTTGCTCTAAGAAATATGAAGGCAGGCATTGCTGAATAGTTCATGTAGCAGAAGAAAGAGAAAAGATCTTCATTTACACCTTGCAACCACAGGACACCTCAAACTTTCAAAGCACATTCGATATATAATAATTATCCTGCAGGAAACAGGGCAGCAGACACGAAGATCCTATGTACAGGAATGACCTTTGTGGCTATTTGTAACTTTGGACCACATCTCTGCCATCACTAAAGCCTACTTCCACCTTTACACATTTGCTTGACTCTCCTCCTGCCTCTGTTCAAAGGCTCACCTCTGCCTTTGAGACATCTTGAGATGTTTTGATAAGTGCAAGTCACTAATTTAGTTGCTGTTTTCTTTGTTTTTGCAATATGAATTGTCTATACACACACCAAGTTTCTCAGAACTCTGAACACCTGGATCACTTTCCCCCCTTAAATGAAGGTGTTGTATCTCCTGCAGTTGCATGGGAAAGCCCCATAAGATGGAGAGTGGTTGGTGGGGACAGAACAGGGGACCAGGAAGTTACAAAGGTAAGGGTCCTTTCAAAATGCTGAAAGGAGAAGTAGCTTCGTCTTGTATCTCAGAGCCCTATGTCTTAGAATATTGTTTGCATGTGATAGTTCTGTAAGATGTAACTTAGACATCAGCCTTACATACAATTTATAACTCTGATCTTCTCAAGCACACGGGCTGTGGCTCAGAGCCCAAGTGGGATGCAAGGAAATGACTAATAATGTAGAAAATATTGAATTGTTTAGTTGGTTTAGTAATAGCTAATTTGTTTCACAGTCAAACATTTATGGATTAAAGATGTTCTCCAGAGGCTTGGTCACTGAATTGAAGATGTTGCCTCAGTGTGCTACTGAAGGAAGGAATGCTGGCAGAGGAGGACATAATGATCCCATGGTTGTATTCAAACAAGAGTCAAAGTCAAAGTTGAGTTTATTGTTGTATACACAAGTACATGTATGCACAGTTGCAATGAAAAGCTTACTTGCAGCAGCATCACAGGCAAATAGCATAATATAAGCAGCATTCACAAGAAAAACATAAATTACACACAATTTTTACAAGAAAAAAACACAACTAGAACAAAAAAAAAGTCCATTTTAGTGCAAAGTGATCAGTGTTGCTAAACTGTAGTAGTGATTAGGGTTTTACCAGTTGGTTCAAGAACCAAATGGTTGAAGGGAAGTAGCTGTTCTTGAACCTGGTGGTGTGGGACTTCAGGCTTCTGTGCCTCCTGCCCAATGGTAGCTGCGAGAAGATGGCATGGCCTGGATAGTCGGGATCTTTGATCATGGATGTTGCCTACTTGAGGCAGCACCTCCTGTATATACTACCGATGGTGGGGAGGGATGTGCCTGTGATGTATTGGGCAGACTCCACTATTGTCTGCAGTTCCTGTGCATTTGAATTGCCTTACCAGACCATGATGCCACCAGTCAGGGTACTTTCAACAGTATAACTGTAGAAGTTTGTTAGCATGTTCAGTGACAAGCTGAACCTCCTTAAAGTCCTGAGAACGTTAAGATGCTGGTGCGCTTTCCTCATGATTGCATCTATGTGCTGGGCCCAGGACAGGTCATCTGATATGTTAACGCCCAGGGATTTAATGCTGCTGACTCTCTCCACCCCCGATCCCCCAGTGTAGACTGGCACATGTTGGCCCTTCTTCCTCTTCCTGAAGTCAACTATCAGTTCTTTAGTTTTGCTGATGTTGAACGAGAGGTTGTTGTTGTGGCACCACTCAACCAGGTGTCCTATCTCGCTCTGGTAAGCTGACTCATCACCACCTGTGATTTGTCCAACAACAGTAGTGTTGTTGGCAAATTTGAAGGTGGCATTGGAGCTGTGCTTAGCCACACAGTAATGTGTGTACAGAGAGTAGAGCAGGGGCTAAGTACGCAGCCTTGAGGTGCACCTGTGTTGATGATCAGCGAGGAGGAGATGTTGTTACAATCCTCATTGATTGAGATGTGCCAATGAGGAAGTCCGAGCATCCAGTTGCAGAGGGAGGTACAGGGGCCTAGGTCATGAAGCTTGATGATGAGTTTGGATGGGACGATTGTGTTGAACACTGAGCTGTCATCAATTAACAGCAGCCTGACATATAAGTTCCTGTTGTCCAGATTGTCCAGAGCAGAGAGAAGAGCCAGAGACATCATATCTGCTGTTGACCTGTTGTGGCAGTAGGCAACTTGGAGTGGATCCTTGTCATCTCCGAGGCAAGAGTTGATTTGCGCCATAACCAACCTCTCGAAGCACTTCATTACAGTTGATGTAAGCGCTACCGGACGGCAGTCATTGAGGCAGGTCACCAAGCTCTTCTTGGGCACCAGTACAATAGATGTCTATTTGAAGCAGGTAGCAACCTCAGACTGCAGAAGCAAGAGGTTGAATATGTCCGTAAGTACCCCAGCCAGATGGTCCACACAGATCTTTCATACTTGGCCAGGTACGCCGTCTGGACCAGGCGCCTTTCATGGATTCACCCCCTTGAAGGATGAAGAGACGTCGGGCTCAGAGACTTAAATTACAGGGTCAAGCAGAGATGTGGGGACTCGTGCAGGTGTGTCATAGTTCTCTCTATCAAAGTGTGCATAAAAGGCATTGAGTTCATCCAGAAGTGATGGGTCATTGCTACTCATTCTACAAGATCTCGTTTTGTAGGAAGTTATATTGTGCAAGCCCTGCCACAGATATTGAGCTCTCCCTGATGTCCTAACTAATACTTATCCCTCAACATGCACCACTAACAAACTGATAGTTGTTATTGCATTGCAGATTGTGGGATCTTTCTGTACAACAATTGATTGCCACATTTCCTGCATTACAATAAAGACTATGCTTCAACATAATTGGCAATAAAGAAACTTAGGATGCTCTGAGTGTGGGAAAGGTCTTCCATTAGTTCAAGGATATGTTCTTTTTATTCATTGATGGCATATACTGTATGTGTCACTGGCAAGGTCAGCATTTATTGCTCATTCTTAATTGGCCCTGAGATAGTAATAGCCAGCCACTTGTTGAATTGCTGCTGTACATGTGGTGATGGTACTCCTACAGACCTATAAGGAGAACAGTTACCAGATTTTGACCTGGTGACTATTATGGGTGAAGAGCCTATCAGAGACCGAAGCAGTAGATTCAGTCGCAATTCAAGCATACCTGTAGAAGGGATCAGGTGGGAAATTCTCCCTGAGAATTAAAATACGATCTGTTTTATATACTTAGATACAATGATAAGGTGTGACAAGTGATTGACAGCCCATCATTGTAATTATTTTTACTGAGATTGGCGTTCAGGTAGCTATGTGGGACCTCCCATGGTCCAATGCATAAGTTGACAGAGGATCCCTCATGGCATGTCCATGGTGCCATATACCTTAATTCTAGAAGTTATTGAACTCCAAGTGCCTGGTTCATATCTGGTCTGCTTCCTGTTGATGCTTGTTTCTAGCCCTATTAACAATACTTTCCTCTATTGTTCCCTTTATCCTTATCTCATTAGTGCCTTACCTCATGGAGTTTCAATGTGTCTCTCTAAGTGCTGAGGTGAATTCTGGCTAACTCAGCCCTTTATCTCATCTGCCTTAACATGGTCTACTGTGTTCTCTGCACATTTGGCCAAGTATTCAAGAATACCCCGTGATCATGTCACATTTGCTGCCTGTCCCATTAATGAACAAATATATATCTATGTCTGCCCACGTATTGAAGATCGGGCTTTACCTTGCTGCATCTTCATACTGTAGCTGGTTTTGAGAACCAATTACGACAAGAGACTACAGTGTGGGTAAACGTCATGTAGCTGTCATGTGTGGTGCTGTTTGATAATACAAGTGTGCCTTGATGATCTCAATTGCTGATCATTGCTTGTAATATGAATAGTATGAAGCTTTATGATATCAATATAGGATACAATAGAAATAAGTTGAAGGCTGGTGCTTACTTACTATCAATGCTTCCTATTAACCATGCCCTCTGATTTTGTCTCTTTCTGCTCCCTAACAGTGATGACAAAAATGTGGTAATGTATTTCCAAATCAAAATGGCATGCACTTTAGAGGGGAAACAGCATGTGGTTATCTTTCCAGGAGGCTGCTGCCCTTTTCCTTCAAGTTAGCAGAGATCACAGTTTTGCATATGTTTACAAAGAGGCGTGGTGAGTTGCTGCAATGTATTTTGCAGATAAAGCACAATGCCAACAATATATAGCAGAGATAGAGGAAGCGAATTAGTAGCATGGCAGATTGGATGCCAATCAAGTGGCTACTTTGACCTGAATAATGAACCACCTAAACGTTTTTGGAGCTGGATTCACTCAGACAAGTGGAAAAGTATTCCACTCCTGACTTGTGCCTTCCAGAGGGAAACATCAGGAGATGCATCACTCACCACAAGATATGTGGCTTCTGACCTGATCATGCAGCCACAGAAGTCGTATGCCTGGTCCAATTGAGCTTCTGGTTAATGGCAACCCTCCCTCCAGAATATTGATAATGGTGGATGCAACCATGATAACACCATTGAAAACCAAGATGATGTGGTTAGATTTTAATTTGTTGGATATTGTCATTCCGTGGTAATTATGTGGCATGAATGTTATTTGCTGTTTATCAGCCCAACCTGAAAAGTGCATGCAGACATGTGCTGCTTCATGAATTGTGGACAAAAAAAGAGAAGTGATCAGGTTGATGCTTTGACTTACAGGGAACTGGCTCTAACCTTGCGTTATGAGTCAGTGCTGTGATGTTTATTCCATCTCCCCCTTTCTGGACTTGGTCCTTGCCTCATCTATCTTATTCTTCATCCCTAAGGATTCATAAATAGGAACTGTTCCAGATTTGGCCTGGGTGTTGGCCAGGCTGAATTCTGTTAAATCTTGAGGACTTATACTTTCTATGATTTTTAAAAACTCTTCATTTACAGAGAACTCATGCATGGCCTCAGGTTCATAAAAAACACTCTTTTATGACCCCAAAGCAGTTTACAGCCAGAGGCATAGTCAGTGCCATAATGATGGAGAGTCTAGCTGCTCATACAATAATGATAACCTATCATTATAGTAACAGTACTATTCTTAACTTGGTAATTATGTCTAGTAAATTACTCATTAAGATGCAAACCAATGTAAGAGATTTGCCCAAATTCTGGTAACATCTTAAAGGAACCAATTTCATCTGCTGGTCTATACAACCTTACTCGATTTATTGATGTAATGGGATTTAAACTGAATTTTAGAAGTAGGTTTAATCAATGTACTGTTGAAGAATTTCTTGTATGATATTGTCCTTTTAATATTATATTTAATACTTGATTTACTCTGTTAAAAATATAAAGAGGCTGTGTGAGCAATAGTCACTACTCGGACAGAACATAAAAGGAGTTGGAATAAATTCATTTGGTGTTCTGATATAACTTCGAACTTAACGTAATAAAAGGGGGCACATGATAATGAGAGGTATTAGTTCCCAACTAGGATTTAAAATGTGTTTGTTTGCTGCAATGGCCTTTGCCGGATCCCTGGCTCATTGCGAAGAGGCCCTAGATCCTAGAAATACAGTCAGAGTACTTTGCATAACTGATATTGTTATCTGCTAATCAGTGATTAGCTGAAGTACAGTGTTATTTTAGAGGGTATCTTGTACACTTCAGAGCAGATTTCCTCAGTTACTAAATAAGTAACAGTATGCTCATTGTCTACCACAGCGCTTGGGACCTCTTGGTGAATGAAGGAAATGGGCAATATAATCAGGTCTAACCTCAGGCTATGTGGAATGTAAATAACAGAAATTGTTGGCCCCATCCATCCCCAACCCCAGCTGTTGTTTGGTCAACAGTGGGATCATTCACAACCCTCCTTCAACTGTCACCCCTTTCTCACCTCCCCAAACTAACCCCCAAAGATTTCCTTTCTTCCCCTCTCTGCTCAATTCTCAGCTCCCCCAACCCTCCTCTCCACCCACAGTAAAGCCTAGGAAGGAACAGGCAGGAATGGAGGGATGTAGACCATGTGCAGGCAGATGGATTCAGATTAAATTGGTATCATGGTTGGCACAAACATCATGGGCCAAAGGGCCTTTGCTGTCTCTTCTATGTTCTTAAATGGCTGTGCAGGATTCAGGGGCTGAATTGCCGACTCCTGATCCTTTGTTGCCAGGATTCACAGGGGCAGAAACTCGGATCTCTCCCCCCATTCCTCATGGATCCTCGTCCCGATAGAATGTTCAGCTTCCAGGTGCTTTGCCCGGAAAAAGGCGGGTGAAGGGCTGGCCTGGCAAGAGGGTGAACATTCAGCCCATCTGTCTGAATCCCACCCATCCATCCCCCTGGCTCTTTACGCTTTCCTTTTTCAAGCCTTACTCCCTGCTAACCAGGAGGAAGAAAAGGGTCTGAGAAAACTTTTTTTTGACTGGGGGAGAGTTTGAAACATAAGCATTTAATCTTCAGCATCATGCACTAACAAGACGACCTGCCTCTACTGGCCGAGGCGCTGCCGTTCTGTCCTGTGCACACTTGGTATAGTCTTTCTCTCCCTTAGCAATTGCTTCTTGCCCAGCTAATCCACCCTGATGATTGATTGGAGGAGTCTTTTTTTTCTCGCTGGAAGCCCAACCCACATTCTGAGTTTGAAGTTTCCTGTTTCCCTTAAAATGCATAAACCAATGACTCATAGGCGCATTTTGACTCAGACGGAGAGGGAGGGAAAACTTATAGCTGAGGCCACGATAAGGCGCCTCAAAAAAAACTTTACAAACTTTTTCATTTGTTTTTTTTTGTTGTTATTCTCTTCCATCACTATCGACCATTCCCGAACGGGATTATTAGACCATGGGACTGATGGATTTCTTTTGGGTCGTCACTTTATTTACAGCGTTGGGGTTTTCAGACGTTGTCCGGGCTTGCGGTAAGTTTGCTCAGGGCACCGCAGCGCCCTCGGGATGGTGGAACGCCGGTCGCAGCGCTCGCAGTCCGGGCTGAAGCAACGCTCAGGAGGTGGGAGAGCAGAGCGGCACCGGGCTGAAGTTGACAGCCATCAAGTGCAGCCTATAAGCACCGCAGGGCGTAGCCCAACTCAATTTCGGGGTGAGGGGAATGGAGCTGGCTTCAGTCTGCACACTTGGATCGGTGCAAGGGGGGGGCAACCCCTGTCCCGGGTTGGAAATGTGCACCAGCTTCGTGTTGCCTATTGGGGGCGGAACTGGGCAAAGGAGAGGGTATTTTTGGCACACTTGTAAAGGTGGGCTGCGTTTAATAGCACTGTTGTAAAGGTGGCTGGTGTTTTGTTCAATAGTTAAGGTGGTCTGTGTTATTTAGCACAGTTCTAAAAGTAGTTGTATTAATGCGTGTTATTTTAAAAGTTGGGCTGTGTTCATTGGCACAGTTGTAATGGTGCACTGGTTTTGTATTCATGGTAAAAGTGCACTGTGCTTTCCTGTGGCACACTTTAAAGGTGAACTCTGTGTTTATTTTGTGCAATAGCAAATGTGGGCTGTGTTGTGTTTTGGCCATTAACCAAAGTGGACTGTCTTGGTGCAGCAGTAAATGTGGGCTGTGTTCATTGGCACAGTTGTATAGGTAGCTGTGTTATGCAATAATAAAAGTTTAAGGTGGGCAGTTTATTTGTGCTACAATAAGCATGGGCTGTGTGCATTGGTATAGTTGTAAGGGTGGGCTGCATGTATTTCTTGAATGGAAAAGTTGGGCTCTGTTTGTGGTATTGTAGAAGTGTGCATTTATTTGTGCAATAGCAAATATAGAATGTATATCAGAGCAGTAGCAAAGGTGAGCTGCATATTCCTGCAACTGCAAGAGTGAACTGCACATAAAGCCACATTTGCAAAGGCATACTGCCCTTGATTTCATGGCAAAAGAGGGCTGTTACGTTTTAATGTGGGTTTGTTTTGGGGTTGGACATTTTAAGGCTGATCTATATTGAGCAGTCAGATTTCTAGAATATTTTTCAAGGTTAATGTAAGTGACTGCTACAAGGGTTTGCATTCTTCTGGTGCTTCAGAGCTTGAATCTCATGTTTTGTGTGTGTATGAGAGACGGTGATTAAACTGAGAGCAAAGCAATTTATTTATGTATTTAACACTTTCTTATTTACTTCCAAACATAATTGACTTTTGTAACCGTGTGCTTGGCCTCCAAACAACCAGCTTGGCAGGATTACAATTTTTCCACTGAAATTATGTAGCAGTATTCTTTTGTAAAGTAAATGTTGAATTAGATGATCACTGATGAAGGCATTTGATTTGGAAAACACTTGCATTGCACACCTTGGATTATGTATCCTGTGCAAGGCATTATCACCTAGTGAAGAAATAAGTTTATTCAATAGATTTAACAAAGAAGGAAATAATGTGTTGTTTTCATTTCAATACTTGGAAAATTGAAAAAAGTTTTCATTTAATTAAGAGTGGTCAGCTTTGACTTCATCTGAGATGAGGGTGAGTTTTGTCTAAAGTTGAGCACATCCAGAACTCCTGCATCCATCCACAATTTGCTCTGTATTTTTCTGTAGTCCTCCAGTCCACTGAGACTTCAATATTTCTCCTCTAGCCTCTTGACCATTATTCCATTGTCAATGGTTGTCTTCAGCTATCTGTGCTTTCCTTGGGCAAAAGATACTGCCCTCACTGGGGTTTTGTTTACCTTGTGCCAGTATTTTGCCGTAAATGGGGATTATCATCCGCTTTGGGCTGTGTTCACAAGCAACCCAACTCCAAGAAGTCAGGGGCCACTACTGCCCTTGCACCATCCACAGGCTATTGAACTCTTCAAATTTCTTTTTGACTTTCTCTTAAAGTACTTGTTGACTATCAATCCAGCATCAAATTTTGCCTGGTCCTGTTATTGTGAAGCCTCTTATCACATTAATGAGAGGCTGTATTAGTGAAAGTTCTTGTTGATGTGGTGTGTCCCAGTGACTGCTGTCTCCTAAACTGTTGTTTCTTGCACACAGTTGCTGCAATGGTAATCCCCAAATATGTGTTAAGACCAGAGAAACTTGGGTTGTTGTCTGGAACAGAACAGGTTAAGGGGAGATTCTGCAGTCAGAATAATGACACACAGAATAACTAGGAAGAAATGATATTCAATTTCAAAACAATAGAAGTACAGAAACATTAATCACCAGAGGAAATGGGTAACTGGCAATTTACTCCCTGGAAAGGTGGTGGATGTGTATTCGATAATAATACATGTGAAAGGGAAATACTGTGAAAGATACCTGCAAGATTTTGGCGTAAAGTAGAGGGAGTTAACTCAAAAGTCAACTTGATGGCCTGAATGTGATGTAGACGTTGATGGTGCTCTTTTGGGGTTACTTTGTGAAGGAGAACCAAAATTATCCCTTTCAGCGTGGTTTACGGAGGGAAAAAAATTCTTGTATATTTTGGAGAGCCAAGCACTGCTTCAGAATAAAGCGAGCTGTCTTGTACTGCCTGAGGAGTTGCAGTTCACTTGACACACTGCTTTGCAAAGACGTTTTGGTTTTTACAGATGGACGTGTATTAACATTGATATGCTGTGGAGCACGTGTGTCCTGGTACACACTGGTGCAGAGTGTGTGGTTAGCAGCAAGCTGCTTGTGCTTCCACATTGTAGTTCCCTGGGGGAATTAGTCTCCTCCATTTCTTGCAAGTCACTTCAACTTTGGGGCCTTCAATGGTGTCAGGTAGTGAAGTAGGAACAGGCCCCCCCCCCCCCCCCCCCCCACACACACACACACACAGTAAGACAAACACTTTAACAGCTGGCTCAGCCACAGTCCTCTAGCCAGCTGTCACAGTTGTCAAACTGGGATTCAAAGACATCCAAAAATATTGAAGTCTTGAATTCAAATCATAAAATGCTCAAAAACAGAATACTTTAAAATCTAAACATTTAGATTTAGAATGCACATAATTTCAAACATGCCTTGATTGCTTGCCTAGGATTGGCTGGTCTGTAGGATGCTTGAGCAGATTCCCAGCCAGCAAAGGTGGGGATTGCTGCAGCTTGCACTCCCTTGTTGAGGAATCCAGCATCAAGTTGCAATTGGGAGCCACCACTTCAGGACTTTGCGCTTGTGTGGAAAAGGTGACATTACCCCCTAAAATTCAAGCCATTTCCTTTTGAGAAATTGTATTGTACAATGCACCACAGTTCAAAATGGTGCTCTACTTGTCCCTATTTCTGTAACCTCCAGCTTTACAAACTTCTGGGATCTCTGTGCTTCTCAGGTTCTGGTCTCTTCTAATCACTGTCCCAGTAGCAGTCACTCTCATTTAGCTGCTTAGGCTCTGGAATTCCCTTCTAAAGACTTTCCTCCTCTGTGTAGTTGTCTCCTTTTGAAGATTCTTAAAACTGCCTTGTTTTAGGTCGCCTGATCTCGTATCTCTTTTCTGTTAACTAATGTTCCCATCAGGGTCTTGCGACACTTTCCAATCTCAAAGGTGGGTATGAATGTAAGTTGTTGTTCTGACATAATTGCCTTTAATATCTGCTTGGTAGTTGGTCAGAGAAGACAGCAGTGCCCCCTTAAGACAGATATCCTTAAGGAAAGACAAGCAAGTAAGCAGGTTCACATCTTGGAAACTTCTTTGTTTTACTTTTTTTTCTTCTTCTGGAAAAATAAAAAGTGCACCATTATTCTTTTGGATATGGGCCCATATTTCATGCCAATCCTAGTTGCCCTTAAGAATGGTGTTACAGTTGAGTGGCTTGGTAGGCCACTCCTAAGAGTAATTAATAGTTAGCCGTATTGATGTGGGACTTGAGTCGTGTTTTAAGTTAGAAAGACAACAGGTCCTCCTTCCTAACGGACTCTGGTGAGCCAGTTCAAATTTTGACAGTCCAACACCTTCATAGCTGCCTTAACTGCTGTCTTTTATTTCTAAACTTTTAAGATAAAATTGAATTCAAATTCTAATTGCCATGGAAGTATTTGAATTTGTATTCTCTAGATTATTAGTCCAGGCCTCTGGATTGGTTGTCCAGTAACATGAGATCCACCACCCCACTCTACCCTCATTCAGCAGGAACAGATAACAATTATATGCCGATGCTTGATTTCCAATTGTTTGGCACTCAGTCAACCTGGTACAGCTGCCACTAGCAAGTCATAACAAACTGTATTCATGTAGATACAGATGATTGACAGTAACTATGTATGTATAGCAACATGACTTGCTTTTGTACCCTGTGCCTCAATTACACAGAACTGTGTACATCTTATTGACCACTTTCTTGACTTGCTCTACCACATTCATTGACTTGTGTACCCGTACCTCCAGGTCCCTCTGCTCCTGTATCCCATGTGCACCACTGAGGTTAAGATCTGATTCAAGTGTTTTTTTTAATGAAAGGATTCAATAGAGAAGACATTGCATATGGGAATGCAGAATTAGAGGAGCTCCAGTAAGAAGTTCAGGATAAACCCACAGAAGAGTTAAAATGTCGATGGGATTATCATGTTATCCAGTTGATTAGATTTAAGGGTGGGGGGTCTAAATAAGCAAATGAAGAAATAGGGGGTGATAGCTTTGAGGAGGTAACTAACATGGATCAGCTGGGCTGAAAGACCTGATTATGTACTATAAGTTCTATGCAATTTGGTGATGTTAAGAGGGTGCTGGTATAAAAGTGTACCAATCCCACTTGCTTTCGTCAGTTTAACATCAGGAGTTGGAAAACAGGCCTCCAAACCTTCTGATCTTTTACTTTGGAAATCAATACAATTTACCAACGAGGACGGACGGACACACACACACACACACACACACACACACACACACACACACACACAGAGGTGTGGTTTTAATAACAACTTTCAATTTCAGGAAAACCAGTTTCTCCTCCCCTTTTTTTAAAAAATAAAAACAAAATGCAGCCAAAAGAAAAGCCTAAAGTTTGTTTGAGTAGATGACCAGCTAGTGATTGCTGCGCTGTTAATTACTCCAAGTGATGGCTGAAAACGCCTCCCTCTTTTTGTTTTCTTGTTTCCGTGCTTGGCTTTGTTCTGCCTGGTTATTGTGTGATTTGAAGGGTCTTCCATAAGTGGATCATTCTTGTTAAATAGAAGCTGTAATATTCTGCAGTCAAGATCTTGCTTATTTGACAGTGCTCTAGTTACAATTTTATAAATGTGTCTAAACCATCTGGCCACTCTAACGAGTTAGAGTATTTAACAATACATATTTTTGTACATGTCAATATCATTTACACAAAAGGATAACAAAACATGTACGTTAAATAATGTGTGGAGAACTGTTCCAACCCCTGTATAGGCCCTGCATCTTTCTGATAGTTCTACATGCCTCAAACCAATTTGATAACCTCTACAGGGGCATTACAACTATACATCAGAAGATGTTACTTTTAATAAAGCCATCATTCCTGACATTGGGTTTCATTTGGCCCAAGTCCACCATTCAAGCCAAAATAATCAAATTGATTGAAAAGCCTCAAACTGCAGATGCTGGAAATCCTGAAATAAAACCAGAAGGTGCTGGAAATACTCGGCAGGTCGGGCAGCATATGTGGAGAGAGAAATGGGTAGTAAGGATGTTGCATTTACTTCAAGGAGGCTTTGAGTGCATCTTTGAAACATTTCTCTGTACACCTTTGTTGTGAGAAAGCCTGTGTCTGTTTTGAATCTTCCACTGAGGGAGTGCTACATTCACTTTGCTTCAGAAAGCTTGTCATTGGCAATGAAGTTATTTGGGCTACCCTGAGATTGTTACTTTGCGATACAATATGGATCAAGCCAAGACTGAACTGAAGTACCCGCATCTCTGGTGTGCCTTCTGGGTGCGGAAACATTTATTTCATTGACTTCTTGACCTTCCTGATTTTATCAGAACCCCTTTGCATCTGCAACAGCACTGAAAGCATCTGCAGGAGATGAATCTTGCTTGTAACATACAGTGAGAAATGCAAAGGCATCTGAGGATAAATGTACTATTTCCCCATGGCCCTGAGCCATCCCGTTACCTGGTTAGTCCTCAGTTAGCCAATCACTTCTGCGGGCAGTATATTTCACTGTGGCCCACTTTCACTCTTATGTTTCCTCAGCTAGGAAGGGTGGAGTGGAAATTAGCTGGAGTTGCCCTTACTGATCAATATTCAGCACCTCCAGGTGAAAAGTGTACATATTGGATAAGGATTGGTGTGGCTCTACAGTTGGATACTCAGCTAATTCCCAGAGTCAATGGATGGTTGTTGGTGTGGAATGGGTTCTGTTTGGGGGAGGGGTGGGGGGGGGTAATATCACAACCTTGGGGGAGGAGGAAGTAAATTGAGGAGGCAGGAGGCTTGCTAGGGGGTTTCTGTTTGAGTTTTTAAAAAATTTTATTTACAGTGTGGTAACAGGCCCTTCCGGTCCAACGAGTCCGAGCCACCCATTTTAAACCCAAATTAACCTACCCGTACGTCTTTGCAATGTGGGAGGAAACCCACGCAGACACGGGAGAACGTACAAACTCCTTACAGACAGCAATGGGAATCGAACCCCGATTGCTGGCGCCGTAATATCGTCGTGCTAACCGCTGCGCTACCGTGCCAGAATTTGTTTCTTTGAACGCCAATATTCTCCTCACTGATTTTGTGAATGTCCAGATGAAAGGAAAGGTTTAAGTGGTACCAAGGCCGTGTTTTGGCATTGTCAAGTCAGTTATTCTCTAAAGGTCTGAGTTCAGCATTTTCTTTCAAATCTTTTGGAAATGTATTTGATGATAAATATGGAAGGTATTCCATGGCCTGTCACCACAAACTGTGGCTCAATGAAAACTTCAAATACTTAGGAAAAGGTTCAGCGGAAGATGTTGAGAGAGGTTCAGTTAACGAAAGAAAGCAGTTTAAAATAATAGAACTGCAATTTATTTATTTACTGTCTAGTTTCACTGTGATGCCCACACGTGTGGGTGGGGGGTTTCTGCTGGCTTTCCATTCTGCTGCCTGTTTTCTTGTGTCTTCCTGTGTGCCTTTTAGATACCTATAAAAATAATGGAATTGTGCCTTCCAGCAGTACTGCCCTTGCCTCCAGCCTTCCATCTTCCACCATTGATACATTTTGAACTTCCATACTGTCCCATTTACCTAACTATTGCAGTGTTTATTAACTCTCCAGAACCAAGCATGGGTTAGATGAAGAGGCAGTGAAGCAGTAATAAGAAGTTTTACTTTTTTTAAATTATTTTGGCTTCCACTGTTCTTTGAATAGTCTGTGGTCTTGCCTCCTCAATCCAGTTGATAAATCCACTTTTTTTTAAACTTGGGGTTTAAAATTAGTAATCAATGGTATGAAAAGTGAGTCAGTGGCATTGAAATTGAGTGGTCAGACAGCATTCTGTGGTGAGCCTCCTGAATAAACTGGAGAGCTTCTGGGGGCGGGAGGCCGGTGTGGTTCATCAGGGATGTTCTACTGAGTGAACTTGTGCCTCATTCTCAGCTCTGTATCTAAATTGAGTCATAAAATCAGATAACATGGAAAAAGATACCACCGAGTCGCACTGACCCATTTACACTAACCCTACACTGATCCCACTTTGTTGTTCCCATCAACATTTCTCAGATTCTGCCTTTCACTTGCACATTAGGGGCAGTTTATAGCAATCAATTAGCCTATGCACACTTAGAGTGTACTGGGTTCTGGCTCATTTTCTTTGTTTTCATTCATTCTCTTGCTCTCCAGTGCAGAATACGATTCCCACTTTACCCTGAGAATCACTTGTGAGCAGCCTTTGACCATCCTTCCATGGCTTGTCAGAATTGTCACTGACTGCCTTCTCTCAAAACTGAAGGCTGTTCTCATTATTTCCACCCTTGTTTGCAGTTCCCTCTCTCCCAACACTCTTCCTTCTTGCTGGCCTGATGGTAGCCTTCACTTTCTTGAGCTGTACTTCAAACTCCACTTGGTTGAGTGGTGCCTTTCAGTATAAACCAACATTTATTTGTCTTTTATACAAAATTGTTCAGTTATCTTAGGCTTATCTTGCTTGAGGTTTCCTCCTCCATCTCAAAGGTGTGTGTATTTGGAGATTAATTGGCTACTGTGAATTGCCCAAGTGTGCAGGTGACTAGGTAGAATTTGGGGTGGGGGGGGGGGGGGGGGTTGCTGTTGATCAGAATGCGTGGTGATGAGAAATGGGATTAAAGTAAATGGATGGTTTATAGTCAGTGCGCACACAATGGGCTGAAGGGCCTGTTTCTGAGCTGTATCTCTCAATGCAGTGGAAATTGCTCAAGTAAACTTATGACTACAAACTCTTTTTAATGGCTGCAGCACCCCCACTGGCAAGAGGATTTCATTACAATGCAAACAGGCAACACGGGCATAGGAATTTATAATGTGAGATGCTAGTGGGTGGTGAGACCAGACATTACGTTTTTAAAATATCAATTAATTATGCAAGGCTCTTAATTTCTTATAATTGGAAACTAGAGTTGAGGAGTAATTCTCTCATTAGATCGACCTATGACAATAACAACAATTTTATCTAAAAATGGAGTTCATATTTATTGAGTTGATGTTACTTACGTCAAATGGCTGATGATCGAATTCAAATTTTTTTGTTTTAAAATGGTGTGTTTACAAATTGTCTCTGTGATCTCAGTGCATTTTACACTTTTGTGGTTGAGTTGTTTTTGTACAAATCATTGGTGAGGCTGCATTTGGAATATTGTGTTCAGTATTGGTTGCCCTGCTATAGGAATGATGCCATTAAGCTGGAGAGGAGATTTGTGAGGATGTTGCCGCGACTAGAGGGAATGAGTTATAGAGAGAGGTTGAACAAGTTGAGACCTTGCTCATTGGAGCATAGGAGAATGACGGCTGATTTTGTAGAGCTGTATATATAAAAAAATATTGAGGGACATAGATGAGTCAATGCACACAGTCTTTTTTCCTAGGTTTGGAGAATCAAGAACTAGGGGGCATAGGCTTAAGGGGAGAGATTTAATAGGAACCTGAGGGGCAACATATTCACCCAGAGGTTGATTAGTATATGGAATGAGCTGCCAGAGGAAGTGGCTGAGGCAGGTACGTTAACAACATTCAAAAGGTAATGGACAGGTATATGGATAGGGAAGGTGTAGAGGGATATGGGCCAAACATGGGCAAATGGGACTAGCTTAGACGGGAATCTTGGTCAGCGTGAACAAGTTGGGCCAAAGGGCCTGTTTCCATACTCTATGGCTTTATATAGGATTTGTGACCTCTGGGTTCTGTGCAGCAAGCTCCTCAAAAGGCTGCAGAAATACTTGATTTATCACTGAGCCTCATTTGAGACCCAGGTTTTAAAGTTGGTTGAGATGCAAGAGACTGCGGATGCTGTAATCTGGAGCAAAAAGAAACTGCTGGAGGAACTCAGTGGGTCGGGCTTCATATGCAATGGCAGTTTGTTTTCTACTTAAAATGCAAATTTCAGCCAACTTTATTTTGCAGAGCTAAGCTATTGTCTTGTGCATTCTGGGTGTTTTTTCACTTTGCTGATTTCCCCATAAGGATTTGCATGAACAAATCTGTGATTCTGCAAGTGGCAATGCACAGAACCAGGGGTTTGTTTCCAGCTAAAGATACTGGGAATGCTTTCTTCAGAAAGCAACCAAAATGTGTCTGTGGGGGTATATATAACCACAAGGCATTCCACTGCTGTGTTGAAGCTACTTAGTGCTCTCCTCGCCCTTCCTGGAATCTGTGCTGGCTTGTTTGCTGATTGCTGACTCTGTTCAAACAGGAGACTGCTTCAGTAATG
Source organism: Pristis pectinata (assembly GCF_009764475.1). Classification (NCBI taxonomy): domain Eukaryota; kingdom Metazoa; phylum Chordata; class Chondrichthyes; order Rhinopristiformes; family Pristidae; genus Pristis; species Pristis pectinata. The sequence goes on along the minus strand of NC_067409.1, from coordinate 83,526,053 downwards.
TCTTTTGAATGGCACTAAGAATGCAAGCAGAACAGAAATGACTTGTTTGTCAGGCTGTGCCTGAAGTCCTAGGGGCTGTAATGAGGTAGGCAATGTACGTTCCCCAGTCACTCGGCTCTCCTCCCCAGTCGATGAACGTACAGGTAATTTTGAGGGATGTTAATTAGTCAGAGAACCTGAGGTGGGGAGGCCTCTGTACTACTGCTAGCAACAGTCGATCAAAGGGGAATGAGATCCCTTTTCAGGCAGCATACTGAGCAACATCAAACAGACTGTCTGTTCCTTTAAAAGAGTTAACCCATCAACTCTCCTTCAGAGCTGGAGTAAGCACTGTCTAACGTTAATCAAGGCCAGAGCAGTACCAGACACCAGATTCAGTTACCTAAGGTGGGTAGGAGAGCATTCTCCTGATTTTTCTCATCACAAATTGACATAGGATCTTATCTGCTTATTTTATTGTATTCATGCATGGGCCAATAAATGACATGTAACTTTTGTGCTGTAAATGTGCCAGGCAATGGCCATCTCCAGTAAGAGTCGAACCATATAACTTTGGGGAATAGTAATGCCAGGACCCCACCTTCATTGTTTTTGGAGTCGCCATTGACCAGAAACTCAACTGGATCAGCCACAGAAATTCCTTGGCAACGAGAGCAAGTCAGAGGCTGGGTATCCTGTGGGGAGTGACTCATTTCCTGAACACCCCCAAGCCATTCTGCCATCTATAAGGCACAAATTGGGAGTCTGATGGCACACTTCTCACTTGTCTGGATGAATGCAACAACTCTCCAACATCTTTCAAGAAGGTTGATGCCATCCAGGAGAAAACAGCCCATTTGATTGACACCGTTTCAGCCACTCTGAACACTTATTTCTTCCCACAAGGGTACACAAAGTCTGCAGTGTGTTCCATCTATGAAATGCACAGCAGTTCCTTAAAGGAATGGTAAGAAAATGGATCATCACAGCCATGTCAGGATATTATTGAAACTTAACTGAAGGCACATTTGATAATTGGTAATCTGAGTGGATCTAGAACATAGAGGAACCTACAGAACTGGAGCAATTGGGATAAAACTTGAACTGTAGTCATATCAGCCTAGACTTGGAGGTACACCCTCAGTTCCAAATCTGAGGCTACATGTTGAGGTTGTGCTGCATAGATTTGAACAGTTGATCAAGGCTAGTATTGCAGTATAATGTTAAGGCTGTATTGTCAGAGATGCTTTACTTTCAGACGAGATGGTAAACCAGGCCTTGTTTAACCTTGGAGCCAAATGTAAGAGATCACATGGCTTTATTCAAAGCAGAGTATGGTGGTTTTCTAGTGACTTGGCTGATGTGTTTTCTTAATCAACAGTGCTGTTATTACTGCATTGCTGTATGTTGGGGGGGGGGGGGGTGGAGTGCTCTGTAAATCAAACAATACCTGCAAATGCTAGAAATCTGAACTTTAAAAACAGGAAATACTGAAAACACTCAACAGGTCAAGCAGCATCTCTGAAAGAAGAAACATAGTTAACATTTCAGGTCGAAAATGAAGAGTCCTCGACCTGAAACATTAATCCTGTTTCTCCTTCCACACATGCTGTCTGACCTGTTGAGTGCTTCCAGCACTTATTAATTTTATTTTCAATTCTCTATGTAAATTGGCTGACATATTTCCTACATTACAATTATGAAGACATTTAAAGTATTTAATTGGCGGTGAAGCACTTAAGGTCACCCTGAGGTCATGAAAGGCACTGTCAAAAAATATTTTTCTTGTACTATTTCTTGCTTGCTGTCTGTAGGTAATTGTGTAGAGACTCATTGAAGCATTGTGGATGCTACATTAGTTGAGTTGCAGCTGATTTGCAGGAACTGTGGTCCATTGGAAAATACCTTGTTTGGAATGGAGGAAATGACATGTACATGGATAAGAAAGGTTTGGAGGGATTTGAACCAAATGCAGGCAAATGGGACTAGCTCAGTTAGCAATTTGGCTGGCATGTTTTCTTTATGACTCTGATTTTAATATAAACACTAAATCTGCAATTATAACACTTCAGTAACAACTGTTCAAATAAAAGAAACACCCAGGGTTCATGAATCTCATTGGACTGCTTTATCCAATGGGTTTTGGGTTTCTCTGAAGGAAGGCTGTATTTTGTATTGTTACTTTTGTCATGGTCTCCAGTTACTCCTGACTTTGAACTGCGAGGACTTTGCATATTCAGTTTGTGAGCAGGAAGTGGACTAATCAGTTCACACAATCAGCAAAACTGTTTCTTCCCACTGTTCAGACACTGCATGCTTGACTATCTGCCCACTGGTTGACACTTCGTGTGTGCTGAGCATTCAAGGCTTCACCAATACGTTGTAATGGCCAAAAAAAATGCTGCATCATCTCAAATCACAAAACTACTCGGGGATCTCAGTAGGTCAACAAAGGACCTTACAGAATGAGTACAAGTCATGGAAGATGACTTGACCACTGAACTCATCTATCAAATAGCACTAGGAACCAAGCTGTGGGAATGCCTGGACTGTCAAACACACCATCAACACTTGTGGCTTCCTACATCAAAATGGGAACAGCATCGCTATATGTACTTGTAGAATGGTTACATTCTGCAGTGGATGAGGCAATGTGAAATTAGATCCCCAAATGAGTAATAAGTGTGATCACTGCACTTGTGTTCTGGGACCAGGATATTATGAGATCTTTTGCAGATCTCAGTCATTTGTCTTTTAGTAGGTATAATTGAAAATCATATAGTGGAGAAGTCCAAGGTCATTCAAAGGGCAGCTTGAAAGAAGCCAAACTCCTTTACTAATGCAGCATATGTATCAGCAGTGAATGAAATACTCTTGAATTCTTGTTTCTTTCACTGAGATTATCCAATGAATCACTACAGTACTTTTGGACTTGAGGGCAACCATTTTTCTGTTGATGTTACTGTTTTGTGTTTGTATATAAGTAGCAATGTGACTATCACTTCATTTAACCCTTCCTTCAACCTTTAAGAAAACTTTGCTTGCAAACAGACTTGTGAACTGTTTTGCTGTCTTTTGTAATAGTTGTGCATAACCAGGCAAAAAAAAAGCACAGGCTGCTTCTGGCTGTGAACTGGTGCAGATTATGTGGCAGAAATGTGATTAAACAATCGCACTAACTCTTGGTCAAAACTGTGCTCACTCACTTTTGATAAAATTGTGCCATGGTTTCATGGAGATGGGGATTACAACATTGAGCTTGCACATTATTCAGGCTTTGGCCTTTTGAGGTGTAAAGTTTAACTGAGCTTTGCCCAAAACCAAGCAAAATGTGAAGTATTGCCTCTCTACTCAAAAATAGTTTCTGAATTTGGGAAATCTGAATCTTCGCCAACTCTTACAATTATTATCTATGAATACCTGAATTGCACAGGTAATGTGGGTTAGAAATTAGATGGCAGTACACCAACTTTTCAGCCACTGATGGCCTCCTGAATCTCCTCAGCTGAGAACAGAAGACAAAAGCTGAAAACAAATGTTCCACCAACCACATTGATGATAGAAAAATATCCACACCTGCCTGTCTTAAACAAGCAAGAGACATTTCTCGTAGTGTATAAGGACCCAACTGGAAGATTGCTTCTCTCGGCAGAGAGAGTGAGAGATGCTCGGAGAGCTGCCATAGACTCAATGGGTCAATTTGCCTCCTACCATGCTACATGATAAACATAATGAATTGCTTAAATTTGCTGACCTACTCTTTTCAGGTCCTTTTTCATATCCATCCATGGTATTGCCCTCTTCATACCTTTTTGTAGTCTCATTCACCTGTATAATCCTTCAAGTTTTATGTGTGCTCCTCCAAATCTGGCCTCTTGATCACTGCCAAATTTAACTATTCTAGCATTGTTACCTAGCTCAGGATTTTCCTTGGGTCTGTCTCTTCTATCCCTCCTTTCAGACATTCCATAAATCCTTCCTCCTTGACCAAAATCTGCCCTAAATTTTCTTCAATGTCTCCGTTAAATTTTGGTTTGATACAATTCTGTGAAACTCCTTGGGATATTTTGCTGCATTGGACAGTTGTGTGAATTAAAGTTCTTTTGTTTTTGGCAGTTTTGACGTTCAAAGTATGCAGAAGGTACTGTGGACCATGATTTTGTTTTTGCTTAGACCAGTGCAGCCTGACGTTTCAGTATGGTATTGGCAAACTGAGCTCTCTTGTGAAAGGATGCAGTACCACTGGAATGGCTCAATGAGGTCTAGCCTATATGGAGGTTGAATTTTTAAAGGGATGAGTATCTCAAGTCAAGTCTCCTATCTGTAAGTATTAAAAGTGGGGGGGTGGGGAAGAGAATCAAAATTCTCCATTCTGCTGGAGATAAATGGGTCAAAATGCCTCCCTACCTTAAGCCCTACAAATTGAGAAGGTTCTCAGTTGGGTTGCTGAACTTGGAGGTTTTGGGGTCACTGGCAAGACAGCCATTTATTAGCCTTTTGAGACAATTGCAATAGGAGACTGCCTTGATCTGCTGCCTTCCATACTGCGAAGGTGCTATTAGGTAATTAATTCCATGTTGTTCACTCTGAGGAATGAATAGCCAACATTACATCCAAGTAAGGATAGTGTGTGACTTGGAAATAAAAGGTGAGGAAGATTACTAGTTTGAAAGGAACTCGGGCCAGCTACAAACTGAGTATTGCTAATAGCCAGATGAGCCCAGTGAAAGGATGGTGATTATTAGAATATAACCTAGAGTAATTTGATAGTTGTGCTGCAAAATGCATTTGTAAACCTGACCAGTATTTGTTAAAATTATAAGTACACAAAGTGTAGAGCTTCTGTGTCATTGCACTGGTCATTATGGTGCACAATGCCAAAAAGTGGCATAAGTCATGAAAAAGATCATCAAATGGAAACTATTCTGTATGAATTGGGTTTCTATAGTTTTCTGCAATAGTTTGAAATATTGTGCTAGAAGCTGCCTTCAGTAACAAAAATGGCCACACACCCCATTCAATTTTAATCACCTTTGGGACCTTGCGTTAACTGTTGTTTACAGACCTTTGAGGAAACTCCAAGAATGAGGTGCCAGAGCACACACAGGCACAGTTTTTAAAAGCACTTCTATTTTTAAATTAACAATGGTACTCCACAATGACTAGGAAAGGTTTCTGTATATTTATAAGTCTTGTTTAGCATTTTTAAAAACTGGTCTTTGAAAAATGACACTAATTTTATATAATATTGTTTTTATGATTTTCAGCTGCATTAATGAAACCAAACTGTATCAGACATTTTTTAAAAAATGACAATTTTAAAGTGCAATTACTTTAAACGTACAGTTGCATTGTGACACAGGGGTATAAAAGCAATTTGAGCAAAATATAGGGGAATATTTTAAGTAGGCATGATTTTAGGATTGGCAATTGAACCAGTTATTTAGACTCTAGGTGACTCTGTAACCAGAAGACATTGATTTAAGGTAATTTGCTAAAGAATTTGTTCTGGAGAATTTTTTTCTCCGTTGAGTTGTTGGGAGTAGCAATGTTTTGTCTGTAGAGATATTGGAACTAGATTCATGAGTAACTATTAAAAGGAATTTGGGTGCTGTCTTGAACAGAGCAAATTTGCACACCAAAGGGGAGACTGTTTTAAACCCAGCTCGTAGACATCTCCTGCATTGCATTTATAAAACTATTCCTCCCAGATAAGAGATTAATTTGACAATTTTTCAATGTCTTTTTATTCAATTATTTTTAGCAAGGAAGGACTGATTTTTGTTTTTCCTCTGTGGAAGTTTAAATCTTGTTATTTCCTCTTCTCTTTTCCAGGGAAACACAAGGGCAATATTCTTGGTGGCATGATGCAATTCAATGAACTCTGCCGGTTCTGTGACACCCAACCTTCTAATTGCACCAGTGTTGGCTCCTGTATGAGTAACTGCAGCAAGAGCTCTATCTGCGAGAACAGGGACGAAGTGTGCGTCTCAATCTGGTAATAGCCTTCCCCCTTTCCTCTTTCATTCTGATTTTTCTGTAGTGAGGGTCTTCATTGCTAAGATGCTATTTGAGTTTTGGCTTTTATTTGTATAATAACCAGTGATTGGAAACAGAAGATCTGGCCATTTATCTCATTGCTGTTTGAGGGCCCTCAAGGTAGCTGCCACATTCCTGAGACTTCAAAAATACTTAAGTGGCTGTAAAGTGTTTTAGAGGCCATAAAAGTCATTACATAATGGCAACTCCTTCATTAGGAATTATTATTAGGTAATAGTTGGATGCTGCTTACCAAGCAATCTTCAATAACTAGTATGGTGATGCTGAGGCAAGGTGCAAGACATGGTAATTGGAGATTTATTTATCTCTTCCTAACGATTGTTTGTTGATTTATTGATAAACGTGGGTGAAAGGGCAAGGTCTATCATGTGATTCTGGGATAAGATTATTCTCATTGCATAAGCCTACAGACCTTTGAGGTTAAATGAAAAACAACACCATTGTCATAATGGATTGTATTCATTTGAGTTTGGAAGGTTGAGGGATGATCGAAGAGAAGTATTTAAACTAAGAACACATTTCAAGAGGGAAAATTCAGAGATACAATCCCTTCTGGTGGTGGAATCCATAACAAGGGCCATAATGTTAAGCTGAGTGCAACTTAGAGTGAAGTTTTTCCTACACAGGTTAGAGGAAATCTGCAATTCTGTCTTGTCTTTAGCTCAGTTCCATTTGTCTGCCTCTCCTCCATACTAGTTGGTGACCTTAACCAGAACGTCTGTCATTCTGCAGAACTCCCATTGACCCAGCACTCACTGCCTTTCAGGGAAGAAAGTCCCCAGTTTCTACTGCCCCTTGAAGTTTTCTCAGCAGTCCCTTTTAAGAATGGATATTTTAATTTGAACATTGTGGCCTTTATTTTGGCTGCTTCCAACAGATTTTTTTCCCCTGGACCAGCCTTAATGAATTCTTTGATCATTTTAAATATGTAAAAGATTAAAGGGAAGCCCAAGACCTGAAGAGCTTAGTGGAGTTCTGGCAACATTGAATAAGCAAGACCTATACAATAATTGCATCGAGCTTCCTGCCTCTTCCCAGTACCTCGCACATTAGATCTCTTTTCCTGTTTACCTTGCACTGATTTTAAAGGCTTCTGCTTTTACTTAAACTGCAGGAGGAAGCAAGATGCCAACATAACCGTAGAAACTCTGTGCCACAATCCATTAACCCCTCTGTATGGACACCTACTGGATGACTACAATAATACGAAATGCGAGATGAAAGAAAAGAAGGCTCAAGGTTCTTTGTTCTACATTTGCTCATGCTCAAAGGTGGCAGAATGCAATGACCTACTGATATTCACGGTGGTTGGTGAGTTGCATCAGAAGATGAAATTTGTTTGCTGATGTGATTTTTGGAATTTTTGCTTTACCTTCCTCATTGTTCCTTCTCCAGCCCACAGTTCTCAGATCACCACATCTCTTCAACTCTGGCCTTCTGCATATCCTCTGTTTCGATTGCAACTTCTGAAATTCATGCCTTCAGTTGCCTGGAGCTAAACCCAAGAATTTCCTTCCAAACTACTGCCTCTCTACTTCTCACAACCTCAAGACATTCTATTCCAGCCTTGTAACCATCCAAGATATTTTGTTCCACCCAATTCTGGCCTCTTGATCACCCCTAAAGTTCATTGCTCCAATATTGCCAGCTGTGCCTTCAGCTACACTGAACCTTGACCTTGGATTCCATATAAACCTTTCCACCCCTCATCCTATTTTCAGGATACTTAAAACTTCCTCTTTGACAAAGCATTTGTTGTTCATGTCATTTCCTAATGCGGCCCTGTGGTAAATTTTGTTCAGTAGTGCTCCTGTGAAGTGGCTCAATGTTTTGCTATCTTAAAGATGTAATATAAATATGAGCTATTATAGTTTTCTTCAGCCCTTAGTATAAACCGATTTTAAATGTTTAGGGATTAGGGCTTTGGATAACAGGTTGCACCTCCTTGTGTCAATCTAATGGTTGTCAGGAAAACTGGAACCTTTGGTTTTAGTTGTGATTTATGACATCAGATGTAAATTAACTCTGACAAATTTGTGTAACAGCACAATTTTATCGTGATCTGATATCTTGAGATTGTGACTGCTTCTGACCCCCCAATTTCCTCAGCACTTTTTGTTTGCAGCATGACTGAGCTGAAGTTATTGTCACAGCAGGAAGGATTACACAAGATATCATCTTGAATCTTTTTTTATTCAGATGTCCCAGGAATTTGTTGGAAAGTGATGCTCCTTTAACTTGAGAGTGAAGGCACCTCAATGTGGGTTCCATTAGACATTGGGTTATGCTGGAAGCCTACATGTAATTGAGAATGAAAGCAGGGTTGCCAGCTCAAGTTAGCCATAGTCTCGGAGGTTTTATTAATGAAGTGACCAATAGTAGAAAATTGAAAGCAGTAGATGAATATTTCACTCTTCAAGCTTGTTGCACCATTAAATGAAAGCATGGCTGAAATAAATATTCCTGCTCTCTTCCAATACCCCTTGATGCCTCTTTTATGTCTAGAAATTTGTCTCCTTGAGTAGATTCAGTAACTTGTTCTTCTCCAGGTTCACCATCCCTTGACTGAAGAAATTCCTTCTTGAAAGCACGAACCACCAGACTCGGACAGCTACTATCCCACTGTTTTCAGACTCTTGAATGGATCTCGTATGCTAAAAGATGAACTCTTGATCTCATCATGGCCCTTGCATTTTATTTGTCTACCAGCACTGCATTTATTCTGTAACTGCAATGCTATATTCTGCATTCTGTTTCCTTTTTACTACCTCAATGTACTTGTGTATGGCATGATCTGTTTGGATGGCATGCAAACAGAGGCTTTTACTGTATCTTGGTACATATGACAATTAAAAACCAAGACCAATGTCTGCCCCATCATCTGAGACTGTGATCCTTGGTTTCTGTAATCCCCTGCCCACGCCCACCACCACCCCCCACCCCCAAGCCCACTAACTAGGGGAAACATCCTCTTTGCATTCAGTCTGTCTAGCTGTGTCAAAATTTTGTAAGTTTCAATGAGATCTTCTCTCATTCCTCTGACTTGAGTGAATATGGGACTAGTCAGCCAACCTCTCTTCAAACAACAGTCCTGCCATCTTGGGAATCAGCCTGAACTTTTTTTGTTGCACCACAGCAAATATCTTCCTTTTGGGTAAGAAAACTAAAACGGCAGATAATATTCCAACTAGTCTCACCAAGGACCTGTATAATTGTAGTGAGACATCCTTGTGCCTGTACTCAACCTCACTTGGGAATGAAGGCCAACATACTTTGGCAGTTTCTGGTTGCTGTACCTGCATGTTTGCTTTCAGTGACTGGTGTAAGAGGAAACTGAGGTTCTTTTGTACATCAAGACTTCCTATCCTTAAGTTTTGTTAGCCATGATTGGGCCCCTTTTCCTTTTGTTCTTGCACCAGAGAAGGTTAACTGTTGGATTCCTGCATTCATCAATTAAATCTTAGCCATTGACTATCCACCTCCTGCCTTTTCAAAGTAGCTCAAAGATCTATCATAGCTAACATGCTCTTCATACCTTTTGTTTAGATTTAGGATCCTAGTTTCAGTAAGACCTGCTTAATTTTCTACTTAGAAAAATTCTATCATGTCACACTTCCCAAAAAGGCCTGCAGAAGAAAATTGTTAACTAATCCCTTTTCACTGCACAGTAAGCAATCAATAACCTCATTCCCTAGTTTTCCCCTCAATATACTGCTCTTCAGGGTGGGGGGAGGAAACATCCACCAGGAATTCATCCTGCAAAATATTGTTACAATTTAAAAAAAAACTTGCTATCCCTAAATTATTACTAATGTTCTTTGTCCATTCTATATGTAGATTTAAAATTTGTATCCGATTACTGTGGTATTTTTGTTTCCTGCATCCCTAAACATTTGTTATTGGCCTCTGCATTACCACTACTGCTTGTAGACATCTCCTACCCTTTGGTGCTGCTTATCCCATTCAAATCCATATCCTTGATTTTCTGAGCCAATACCATTTTTCCCTAATGTTCTGACTTCAGCCTTTACAGACAAGGCCACCCCACTTTTTTTCTTTTTTTGGATGCCATTCCTAAATATCAAATATCCTTGGATATTCACTTCTCTTCCTTGGTTGCCCTGCAGCCATGTTTCTGTAATGGGAATGGTATCAGTTTACACCTGTTTGTGCTGTTAATTAATCTATCTTTTTTATTATGAATGCTTTACACACTTGGATACAGCATCTTTTATTTTTGTCTAACATTTTTAAACAAGCTTTTTGTGCTGTAGCCCTATTTGTCTTATTACCATTTTTTCCTAGCTGAAGCCTATTTATTAGTGCAGTCTCTTGTTTGTATACTCTGTCCATTCCTGGCATAATTTGGTTATGCTTATCCCAATTACTCTCCTGCTCTACCTGCTTTCTCTTTTCCCTTCTGTATTCTAGATTCCTGTCTGCCAAGATCTTCCTGGTGGAGGTCGCCAATGTTAACGAAGGTGATAACTGATGGTCTTGTTTAATGGAGAATACAGGAAAAGGTGCTCAGTACCAGCTTTGTAGAATTTGAGAAAAGTTATTGTGTTAGGAGACCCTTTGAGTCACATCTGTACCACCTCTCCAAGAGCAAGCCAGCTAGTTCTGCTCCACCATCTTCTCCCTTGTAGTCCTGCATATTCTTTCCAGCTCCCATTTTGAAAGCCACAGTTGGATCTGTCTGCCAGTGCATTCCTGACTCCAACCACACTCTGCTTTGTTTCAGAAAGAGTTTATCCAATCCACTTTCCTGGTTCTTTTGCCAACTGTCTTCATGTCTTGACCCTTGTTCTGGTAGGAATAGCTTCTCTCCATTTGCCCTGCATCAGATCCTCTCTCAGCTCCTCTGTTCCAAGGACAGCCCCAGTTTCTCCACTCTGTCAATGTAACTAAACTCTCTCAACTCTGGAATCATTCTTGTTTGGTTTCTTCTGCACCCTCTCTAACCTTAACACCTTTCCTAAAGAGTTGTGTCCGGAACAGGATACAATATTCTGTTGTGGTTAACCTCGTGTTCACCATGCTCTCACACTTTATTTCTCTCTGTATAAAAACCCAAGATCCCATTTGTATCTTTTTTATTTAACCACTTTCTAAACTTGCTCTGCTATTTTCAATGAACTACGTGCATAAACATCCCCAGGTGTCTTGTTCTTGTGCCTCTTTTTTTTAGAATTGTCCTCTAGTTTTCATACCAAAATGTAACATTTTGCATTTCGGTGCATTAACTTCATCTGTCACCTGTCTACCCTCTTCCACCAGCCTGCCTATATCTTGTTGAAGCCCATTAATATCCTCAAATGGGATGCTGTGATTTGAACAGTTTGTTTTCCACCTTGTATAGTTGCCAGGGAGGGAGGGCGAGTTGGTGGCTAGAACTTGAGTTTGTGGTGGGGATTGAAGACAATAGTCTCTGACTGCTCAATGTTGGGGGGAAATTTCTGCTCATCCATTATTGGATGTGGGACAAGCAACCTAACCAATCAGCCACTGGGACCACAGTCGGGAGAGACCCATGGAAAGGCCCATTAATAAACACCGGCAGTCCCAGGAACACTTGTATTAACTAACTCAAAGTGGAAAGAGGCTGCCTTGTCAGTTAACTCTTCAAAGGCCAGTTTTGTTTTTAACAGCCCCCAAAATGAGGTTGAAGGTGCTGTTTAATCGCCATTTGACGATTCCAGCTGTCCTCCCTCTCTTAACTGAAAACAGACTGTCGTGTACTGCATCTGTGGTTGGAAGCGAATCATGTGTCTGATCTCAGACATGCGGTTTCCTGTCTGTGTTTAAATTTACTAGTGCATCAAAGCCTGCTACTCAAGCCATGTTTACAAGCAGATAATTCTTGCACTCATTTATTGTGGGCTGACTGATGTCCAACTCAAATGTCTCAAGTCAGTTCTTTCTTGAGCACTTTTCCTGGAACATTTAATGTATAGTCCCAATTTGTTATCTGCTGTGCCCAAGTTGGTGCTCAGCAAGTTATTCTCGGTTCAGGACTTTACCTCTCTCACTATACCAGCCATTCCTGCTCTGTGTCCACTGATAAGAACCTGTCCACGTTACACTGGGTACAAATGAAAACACTACCTGATGTTAGGAGTTTGGGTATTAGCAATCACTCTCCAGCTCTCTTTTTTTCTACCTCCCTTTCCCACCCCCCCCCCCCCCCCCCCCCCCCCAAGTCTTGCCAATTTGTATATAATTTAACTTTAATCGGAACCACGACTAACAACTCTGGGTACAGTTGTATTGGTTACCAGCACTACAGATTGTTAGAGGAAGTTGTGTCCAGTATAAAGATGCATTACTTAACAGAGACAATGGTCACAGTCTGTTCCTCGAACCTCCTGAGGCTCACCCTCTGAGAGACTGTAGTGCGGGTCTCTTCCTTCGACGCACTCTTATTCTCTTGGCCCCCGTCTAGTCGCAATAGTCTTGCTAACATTTGGTCCAAATTCCACATGAAACAAATATCTGTTGGACTTTTTAAAAGGTCTGACAGAAACAATGAATGACTCTTTTGGGAAGTCTGCGGTGCTTTGTGTGAACTCCTCGGCCCCCTGCACTGGAATGTATTACAAGGCACGTTCACTACTTCTGGAAATTGAGTGGAGCACCGATAAACAGTCTGGCTTGAAATAAACTCTGTTTCATTTGTTTCTGACGGTTTATTCTGCTCTGTGCTTTAAACTGACAATCTCTTCCATTACTGATTCCTACTGACAGTAGACAGCAACCAGGCTCACTTGAAAGTTCTGGACCATTTTCCCACACCTTTTGCCTGTTGCCAAAATAAGTCAACCTCGTGAACAGGGCCTGGGAGTGAGGTAGGAATGCATCCTCTGAAGACGCCGACATTTGTGCACAGATCCGACATACCTAGCTGGCCCCATTTTGGCAGAGAATCTGGGCAGACCTTTTTTTCAGCGAGGTGTATGTTGTTTATACAGCTGTTTAAACACAATTCCCTGAAGTGTATCTGTTGTGCCCAAATATTGCTGTTGTCAAAAGGCTGGGCTGGTACATCAAGGCCACCACTGCAATAAAAGGGTGTGCTGCACAGCCAGAGGTCTCATTATATGAAGCTTTATCTGTCGTGTAAAATGGATATAAACAACCATACGGCACTATTTCAAAGAACGACTTTTCTCGCCATTGTCCTGGCTGCTACTACTCAATCAACGTCTCTTAATGAACAGATAATCTATATTTTTTTTATCACATTACTATCTCTGGGACCTTGAGCTTTGTGTGCACTGGTTACGTTTCCAACGTTATAATAGTGAAGACAGTTCAACAAAGACTTTACTTGCATGTGTTGAAGGACTGTGTAAATAAATATTCCTTTAGTGAAAGGCTGTCAGTCCGATGTTTGAGATTCCTTGTGTTAGGCACCATAGAACCAAGTCTCGTACTGAGCAGCCTGGCTCAGGGAGATGAAGTGATGTTCAACTTCCATCAATACCACTCCTCACTGTTGGGTGACCTGCACTGCCCCCAATGCATCTGTTGTAAAATTCTCACATGTGTTTAAATCCCTCCCAATGGCCTTGACCCTCTGTAATTTGTTCTTTTTTTTAAAGAGTGAAAGACAGAATTTGAACCACATGCATATAGAGTCGTAGTGTTGTACATCACGGAAATGGGCTCTGACCCAACTTGTCTGGGCTGACCAAGGTGCCTACCTGAGTTTGTCCCATTTGGCTCATATCCCCCTCAACCTTTCCTATCCATGAACCTGTCCAAATGTTGTAATTGCACCTGCCACTAAAACTTGCTCTGGCAGCATGTTCCAGATATCCACCACCCTCCGTGTAAACAACAAAACTTGTCCCGCTCTTTTTTTTATATAGAGTTTTGGACTCCCCTGGCCCAGGAAAAGACTGTGCCTGTGACCCTTGTGATTTTATAAACCTCTATAAGGTCACCCCTCAGCCTCCTTTACTCTGGGGGGGAAAACAGTTCCAGCATATCCAGCCTCTCCTTGTATCTCGAGCCCTTCAGTCCCAGCAACATCCTTTTGAATCTTTTCTGTACCCTTAATCACATCATTCCTATGGCCTGGTGACCAGAACTGCACACAATACCCCAAGTGCATTCTCACCAACATCTTGTATAGCTGTGACATGATGTCACCCAACTCTTGTACTCAGTACCCCAACTGATGAAGGCAAGCATGCCATACACTGCCTTCATCACTCTGTCTCTCTGTGTTACCACTTTTGGGGAACTATGTACTTGTACTTGTATTCTTTGATCTCTCTCTTGTACGGCACTTCACAAGGCCCTGCCACTCACTGTGTACGTCCAGCCCTGGTTTAACTTCCCAAGTATATCGCTTTGCAACTTGTCTGAGTTAAGTTCTATCTGCAATTCCTTTGCCCACTTTTCCAGTTGATTTAGATGCTAGACCAGCCTATCATTGCAGGACCTTGTCAATGGCCTTAACAAAATCCACGTAGACAACATCAACTGCCCTGCTGTTGTCAATCCTCTTGGTCATCTCTTCAAAAAAAAAATTAAATTCATGAGGCACTGTCTCCCAAGCACAAAATCGTGCTGACTATTCCTAATCAATCCTTGCCTTTCCAAATGTAGGTAGAATCCCCTCCAATAAGCTACTCACCACTGATGTTCAGCTCACTGGCCTGTAGTTCCTTGGCTTGTGCATGCAGTCCTTCTTAAATAAAGGCACAACATTAGCCACCCTCTAGTCCTCCTGTACCTCACCCATAGCTAATGAAGGTACAAAAGTCTCTGCCAGGGCTCCATCAATTTCTTTCCTTGCTTCCAATAATGGTTTGGGATACAGTTGGTCAGGTCCTGGGGATTTACCACCTTTAGAAGCCTCTTCTGTATTATACTACTCTCATATCAATTGGTGGTTGTCATACATACAAGTATAACGTAGTCTTCATTTTCAAGCAATTGTTTTACTATTTAGGGTTGTCACTCTTTCAGGATTGTGCTGAAATGTGCTAGAATTAAAAATTAATCTCCTGGGCACTACTGTGAGAAACACGGCAGAAGTTGTACTTTTCATTCCTTGTATATTTATGAAATACTAAAAAGGGGGAAGAAATGTCAAGATCAATGAATCAGAACTGGCAAACCTATCCCTGGATCTGGGTAATGTTGTTGAAAGTTTCTGTAGAGAGGTTGAAGTAGTGAGGTAGTTTTCTTTGGAGAGGGTGGGCACATGGGGAGTTGTTACAAGATGTCTGTCTCAGCAGGTGAGTTGAACACCTAATCCCAAATATATAATAAATTAGGCTCAATTCCCGTTAGCAATCCATGTGGGATTACTGCCAGGAGTAAGTGATTTGCAGCAGACACAGTTATTTTCCACTGTTCTCGTAAACTTGCAGGCAGTATTGACCCATGTTAACCCACTAAGTCTAAATACAAAGGGTAGGGTTTTTAAAAAGTAATGGTTCACTAGCAAAGTGTAAAACATGTAAGGCTTTAACTGCTGCTTACAACTCCTGAGAGGATATTGCAACCAGTGGGCTTGGTGCTGGATTCGCCTTGCTGGATTCCTATTGTGGATACCTGACTGGGCCTTTTAGTGCCAGTCATTCCTTTTAAGCCATCTAGGTTTTGATTCATAACAGGAAACGACTTGCACTGTTCTTATAAATTCTTATAGTCCTTTGTGATCTATGTACTATATACATGTCCTATAAAGCTCTGTTGGTTTCAATATAGGTGTGGCCATGTTTGTTTCCGATTCCTGAGCTGTTGTCTTCCATTTGAAGACAAAACACTGAACGGTGAGAGTGATGAGAGTTGCTTGGTGCACTCCTTTCCACACACTTTTCCAGGAACTGCTTGCATTTATGTTGTTCCTTCTTTGGGCCTCAAGATCTCCCAAGGCATCTTGCACTTTTTGGAGGTGACACAGGAAGGTACCCGCTTTGCACGCAGCCAGGTCTTGCAAGTGGAAATGTGATGATGATCAGATAATGTGGATTAGAAATGGTTGTTACAAATAATTGTTGGCTAATACAAGAACGAGGACCTTGTTCTTTGAAATACTCCAGTGAAAACTTTTGAATTCACTTTTCAAACAAAAAAGAGGCTAACATTTAAAATCTTAACTGAAAGAAAGTCCTTCTGACTGTGCAGCACTCCCCCAGTGCTGTGTGGGAATATTTGCCAAAATTATGTATTCAAGCCTTTCGTGCCAAGATTTAAATCCATAACTTTCTGACCTCAAAGCAACAGGACAGCTGTTGAGATACGGTGGCTAATGCAGTCTTAATTCAGGAAGTACATGTGGAAGAGTGTAAGATGAGATGTTTTGTTTTCAGAAACCAGCTCAAAATTACAGACTGGGCAAAATTCCTTGGATTACTGGAAAATTTAAAAGATAACTAAAGTCACTGACACATTCATCTGTGTTAACCCTCAACATCTAAGTATTAAAGTTAAGCAAGAAAAACCCATCATTCTCTTTTTAAAAAAAAAATAGGCAGGGTCTCCATTTCTAAGAGCCCAGGGATTAACCAGTAGGTAGGTAGTTGACAACAGGTCCAGGTGCCTGTGTCACCTACAGGAGCTGGAATGCCCCATTGATTCCCTTTTGCTTGAGTGCGCCAGAACTGGTCAATATTGTTAATCCCAGATCCATTCATAAGATGTGTAATTTGTTTTGTTTTGATATGGTGTTCCTTCAGGGGAGATTGCACTGAACTAAGAGGGCTGAGTTTTGGGCCATATTCCTGTTTTCAATATTCAGTTCAAAAGATTTACTTTGCAGGCTCTGATTGTGGCTGCTTTACTTTGTTAAACTCTGCTGGTATCCATCTACTTTAGATGACGACCTGGAAGTGGAGCTGATCACCGAGGTGGTCCTTGTCACGCTCGTCCCACTGCTCGTCATTGCTTCTGTGGTGATCCTCGGTTATTATTTGTACCGGGTCCAGAGAAGGAGGAGCCTGAACAGAGAGTGGGCAAAGGATCAGAAGGTCAAGAAGGCAGGCCATCGGATCCGAGGGCCGATCGACCGGAGTGAAGGTTGCACCATTCGTCTGGACGACGACCAGTCTGACATCAGCTCTACCTGTGCCAACAACATCAACCACAACACTGAGCTGCTGCCCCTGGAGCTGGATGGCGTGGTGGGCAAGGGCCGCTTTGCTGAAGTCTACAAGGCCAAGCTACGGCAGAGCACCTCCGAACAGTTTGAGACCGTGGCTGCGAAGATCTTCCACTTCGATGAGTACGTGTCATGGAAGAACGAGAAAGAGATCTTCTCTGACGTCAACCTGAAGCACGAGAATGTGCTGCAGTTCCTGACAGCGGAGGAGCGCGATACAGAAATGGGCAAGCAGTACTGGCTGATCACTGCTTATCACCCCCAGGGCAACCTGCAAGATTACCTGCTGAGGCACGTTGTGAGCTGGGAGGATCTGTGCCTGCTAGGAGGATCGCTAGCCCGAGGGATTGCCCACTTGCACAGTGAATACACCCCCTGTGGTAGGCCAAAGATTCCCATTGCCCACCGGGACCTCAAAAGCTCCAACATACTGGTGAAAAATGACATGACCTGTTGCCTGTGTGACTTTGGATTGTCCTTGCGGCTGGAGTCATCTCTATCCATAGATGACTTGGCCAACAGCGGACAGGTGAGTGTAAGCCTTCATCTCCTCAAGCTATCCCAAGCTCAGGAATTTCTGCTTTGAACCTTCACTTCTCTAGCAATCCCCTCACTCAGCTTTTGAATACCTGTCCTAATGCCTCGGCTATGGTTCTGTCAAATGATTTTTGATTATGCTCCTGCAAAGCACTTTATGATGCAAGGGTGCTGTGTAACTGCACATTGTTGTTGACCATAGTTATCAAGCACTTTCCAATAGGTTGCCCTCGGTTCTGTTTGGAGCACTGTCTTCCTGTAAAGTTATACAGGGCCTGATTCCACACTCTGGGAATGCCTATTGAAGTATTAGAGTTACATTGTTGTTGCCACATCTCTTGGGTTTTTTTCCTTCAAACCTGAAACCCTTGGAGAAAGCAAGTCCTGGCTGGGCATGTGTTGTCTGGCTACACAACATTTAGGTTTGCAGCCAATAGCAGTGCAAAAGTACTGAACAAAATAAAAATAACCTTCCCACAATTTTTGCATTCCATTTAAGCCACTTCTTCCTATATTATCCAACGTGTGTTTACTAGAATATTACCAGTTCTATAGAGGCTTGAGAAACCTGTAATTTTCTCATTAGAGCAGAATAAGCTAAGGGCACATTAATAGTTTGCAAAAAAGTTTTAGAAGAAATTGTCTCCATTGTCTGGAGAGTTAGCAATCAAAGTACTCAGTTTTAAATTGATTGGCAACAGAGCAGAAATTTTAGGAGGGGAGCACTGATTTGTTGTTTACTGCTTCAATGATTGAAGGAAGCAGGTACAATAAAAAGTTTCAAGAGGGAATTGGATGGATTGTTGGGAATATGTAATGTGTGTGTATAGATGTATATGTTTGTGTGTGTGTGTATATATATAAAACAATAAAATAATAACAAAAAGCAGTACCATGCAGAGAGAGCAGGGGATTAATATCACTGAAACACTTTCAGACAGCTGCCACAGGCTCAATGAGCCGACTGACCTTCCTTCTCCAGCTCCAATTCTGGGATTCCAGCAGTGCAAACTTGTATTTTAGGGTTGAACATCACTGGAAAGTTAGAGGTGTGGGAAGCGAGGAAGTTGTCCAAGGCTACAGCAGGATAAAGATCAGATGTAAAGTTGGGTGGCACATTAGAAAATAGAATTTAACCCTGACGTGCAAGATGTTGCATCTTGGAAAGTCAAATGGGGTAGAGCATGTACAGTAAGCAATTGGGAACTAAGGAATGTTGAAGAACAGAGAGACCTTGGAGTTCAAGTCCGTAGTTCCCTGAAAGTGGCAACACAGTTAGATGAGGTGGTGTAGAAGGCATATGGCATGCTTGCCTTCATAGGTTGGAGCATGAATATAAGAGTTGGGAGGTTATGTGGTAGCTTTACAAAACACCAGTTAGGCAGTGCTTTGCAGTATTGTGTGCAGTTAAGGATAGGATTAGTCCTGCAGTTACCGGCTCTGGGGTTAGGGACAGGGTCACTCCTGCAATAACAGAGCCCTACCCTAATTCCCCAACGTATAGCCGTGACTAACCCACCTGTAGCTCTACAACCTATAACTGTCCTGTCTTTAGCCACTGAGAGCCAGTAACTGCGCAATTAATCCTTCCGTTGCCTGAGAGCCAGTACATGCAGAGCTAACCCTGCCCCTAACCTCACAGCCTAAAACTGCAGAGTAACTGTATCCCTAAACTGCACTGTGTATAATTGCACTACTAATCCTGCCCATAACTCTACAGCCTATAACTACAGGACTAATGCTACCCACGAACCTTGTATCCTATTACAGCAGGACTAACCCTGTCCCTAATCTCAGTTTAAAACTACAGGAGTAATCTTGTTCATAACCTCATGTGTTAAAACTGCAGGATTTGCCCTGACCCTAACCCTAACTCCACAGCCTATCCTTGCAGATCTAACCCTGCCCCTAACCCGTATGCTTTATTCTGCTGCTGGTGGAATTGTGGGATTTGATTCCAGGCTGGCTCTGGATGCTTCTGTGCTTGTAGTTTATTTTTCAGGATTCTGTGGTTGCTTGCTTTGCCTCTGTTCATTTGGTCCCTTAGCCATAGTGGAAGGCCATGTGCTTTGTTGCTATCTATGTACCTTTGTGCTTGTAATACCTCACCATTGGATTTTGTTGTCTTTGTGCCTGTTTCTGAGCTGCAATGCTAACTGGAATACCAATGCAACATCCTGCAGCTAATCTGTGCCACTGTTGCATTTCTCGGGCCTATTTTTTTTGGGCCACCCATTAGTTTTAACAACATTTAGAACACTGCATGTGTTGATTAGAATCCTAACACCTGCTGATAAACTCTTCGTGGGGGGGGGGGAGAGTTGTGTTGAGTGAGTGAGGCAGGTGTTGGATGTGTTCAGCCCAGGATTCTTCCGTAGTTCCTGTGGTCTCTGAGGAAAAGTCAATTTTAAAAATAAATTTGGAAGAAACCTTCTGTGGAAATGGGTGGAGTCATCCTTCCCACCGCCAGGTCAAATGATCACAGTTGCTCTACTGAAACACAAACTTCTGATTCTGGTCCTCTTGTGTTAACTCTGTGATCTCTGCTATTCCTGTTCATTTACTCCATCTGTTCTTCATCTAAATCATCTCCTGTTAGTTTTCTCTGCACCAACTCTGGCATCTCTGCGTCATGTATGGCACAAGGACAGGCCCTTTGCTTCATGTCCATCAAGTACCTATTTATACTAATCCCATTTACCAGCAGTTGGTGTGTAGACTTCTATGTGTTGGTGGTTCAAGTGTTTATGTAAATAGATATATGTTGCAAGACAGGTTTAGATACCCCTGCTATGGGGAAAAGTTTTCCACTATTTACCCTATCTGTGTCCCTCCATAATTATGCATACTTCAACAAGGACCCACCTTGGCCACCTTCATCCCAGCCATCCAGTCTCTCCTTGCATATGAAGCATTCCATCCCCTGCACCCTCTCCAATGCAATCATATTCTTCCTGTAGGGTGGTGACCTAAATTGTACATGTACTCCAGCTGTGGCCTAACCAATGTTTTATACTGTGACTTCCCATGCTCTTATATTCTATGCCTGGTTAATGAAGGCAAGTATCTTATCTGCCTGTCCTGCCACCTTTTAGAGATCTTTGGACTTTTTCACCAAGGTTCCTCAGTACTCCCAAAGGCCTTACCGTTCAGTGTGTATCTCCGAACCTTATTACTCACCAGGATTAAATTCCATTTGATATTGCTCTGCCCATCTTACCAACTGATCAGTATCATTCTGCACCCTGAGACTATCCTCCTCACTATCAACAGCACTACTGATTTCTGTCTCCTCAGTAAACTTGTTAACTTACTGAGATGTCTCCACGTTCAAGTCAACATTCCAGTAAATCTCTTCTACACTCTGTCTAGAGCCTTCCTAAGGTATGGTGTTCAGTACTGAGCACAGTATTCCATCTGGGTGCACAACCTATGATTGAGAAAGGTTTAATGTCATTTATATTCTGTGCCTCAGTAAATAAACTAAAGATCCTTTTCCTATTTTTTTTTAAACTTCACAAGTTATCCTACCACCTACATACAACTCCATCTCCTTGGTTGCTACACCTGATTCAAAGTAGCATGGTGTATTTTATGGCTTTCTTTGTTCTTCTTACTGAATGGACCTGCCCAACTCATTCCTGTCTCCGTGCCCTTCTGAAGATGTACTCACTATGTACAATGTTTTTTGGTTATGTGCCACCTACAGATTTTTAAATTGTGTCCCGTTTACCCCAGGTCTTGAGAGACCAAAAAGAGCAGTCATCCTCATCCTGACTGCTGTGGAACACCACTGTATGTCTCCTTTCAGCCTGAGAACAGCCATGTACCACCTCTCCTTGTCCCATGGCCAAATTCATATCCACACTGCCACAGTCCATTTAATCCTACCAGCTAACAAGTCTATGATGTTGATGCTTTGACAAATATCTTTGAAAGCCCACATGCACAGCATATTAGGCATTGCTAAAAGACTGACTTTGTCAGACGAGGACTCTGTTATTCGACACTTAATTGATGTTACTGTTTTGCATTAATCACTGAGAGTAAACAGGCATTCAGCCAGCAGGTCAATGCTATTTAATAGGCTTGGCATGCGTACAGAATAAGCTGCTTGTGCTACTATCATGGAACTTGCCACCAGCTCAAAATTAAATCACCCATCCAAAAGTAAGTAAGCAGGAGATCTTCCAAGCAGCTTTTAACTGTGTTTTGAGAGTCACTGTAGATCGGGGTATTTGTCTATGCATGATTTTATTACAGTGGATATATTTTCTTCAATGATCATTGTAACATGGAAGTAACTTATAGAATCATTGAGCAAAGGAGAAGGCCATTTGGCCCATCAGCCTATGTCAGTATATTAAAACTGCTATCCTGATTGTCATGCACTGCTTGTCCCACAGGGCTACAGCTTTTTCTCTTTAAGCTATATATCCAATTCTGTTTTGAAAGTTACTATTGAATCTGATTTTTTTCCCAGCTTTTCTGATGGTCCGTTTCAAATGATAGCAACTCACTGAGTCTAAGTTCTCATCTCCCAGCTGTTTCTATTGCCACTTTACCACTGTGTCCTCCAATTACTGATCCATCTGCCATTCCCTCCTTATCAAAACACCTCGAGATTGGACCACCTCTATGAAATCTATCACTAGACTTTTACTACCCTGTTCTTTCCATGTAGCAAAGTTGCCTCCTCTTTTCGGAAATGTATGTGGTGGGCAGGATTCTGAAGGAGGACCTGAAGAATGTCCAAAAATGGAAGGAAGACCAAATGGGGCAGTCATTTTGATATCGAGCTTGCAATGTTGACTCTGACTTCTACCAGTACGTAAAGCTGAAAGATTAGCTAAACAACTTACAGGAAGTTTGTAACAGAAGTAAGTTCGTTTATTGTCATGGGCATACATAGGGTATAAATGCCATGTAAATCAGCTCTTTGCAGCAGCAGTACATTGCATTACAAATGACAAACATAAGTTAACAAACTTAAATTAACAAATTATACATACACTTGTGCAAAGTAAACAACAAATTAAACATAACGACTCTAGTGCAAGATTGAAAGAGAGGAAAAGAAATATAATCCAAGGTACTGTTCGAGAACCTGATGGCAGTGGGGTAGAAGCTGACCAACTCACCACCTGAATTCTATTTTCACATCTTGGCTCCATATTCCCTTGCTGCTCTTTACCCAGCCAAACTCCTTCTGCCTCAGATCAACCTTTGTAGAGCATCCTTTACATCTCGGCACATCCGAAGCTTAGTCAAATGTTTTGAAGTATTGTCACCTTTGTAATGCAGGAATTGCTGCAACCTTTTGACATAAAGCAAGCCTCAACAAACAACAATCCAACATTGACCTGAAAAGCTGCCTCAGTTGTTTGAGAGAGAATGTGGCAGGGAGGGTGGTCTGCCGACTTCCAGTCTCCCCTCTGAAAGAAAACTATTGGCCTTTAACCTCCACATGAAGTGATAGGCAGGTACCCAGTTTAAAATCTCCAGTGATGCGACATTTCTCCATTTCTGCACTGAGGTATTGGCTGGGACCACCCCACCAAATGTCTGGAGCAGGACCTGAACCTACAATCTACCATATAAATTATACAAGAGAACAGAGAAACAAAAAAAAGACTGTGTGTGTGCAAAAACAAGACTTTAGTGCAAAAAAAATGACAAGTCCATGGTAGTGCAAGAAGTGGTCTCTAGTGTTCCAATGTTGAGGTAGGTTTACTTAGGGTTTCTGGTAGCTTTTTTTTTACTACCTCTGCTGACTTGGTGAAGCCAAGACTTCCACAGTGCTGATAATCTAGATCTTCTCGTAAACCACAGATATGAACGATATTAGTTCTCTCATAGCTAACTCTTCCCTTTGTTTTATAGCTGGGGCTTTCCTCAGCAAAACACAGCTTGGCATATAAAACAAAGCATACAAACCTGGGCTTTAGCCTCACTGCCCTGAATGTCATTTATGTTGCACCTATCAGCTAGTGTCAGACCAAATCTGGCTTTTAAAAAAAACAACATTCATTCTGTGGATTGTAACTAATACCTTTTAATAATGAGTCATTGACTTTCAAGTATGCTAACCTTCCGAGGGAATCTATTCTGCAGACCACCCACCCACCTCCATCCCCTTCTCCCTCTGCAGGTCTTAGAAGCCACCTTTGCTGCAATGTGTGGATTGTGGAAATCCCAGGGTATTGTTTGGTATGATCTGTATCATTAACTAAATGCAGAAACAGATTTGACCATCAGAAAAGATAGCACCACAGGTCCCAAAGACCTGGCCTCCCCCGCCCCCCTTTGCCATAGCACCCGCCTGAAATAAGCTAAAACTCTGTAAACTGGAATCTCAGTGATTGTAATGAAGCACCTAAAGGGCCCTCTTCTCACTGCTGCCATCAGGCAGGAGGTACAGAAGCCTGAAGTCCCACACCTCCAGGTTCAGGAACAGCTACTTTCTTACAACCATCAGGCTCTTGAACTGACCTGCACAACCCTAAACCTACCTCAACAATGGAACACTAGAGACCACCTCTTGCGCTACCATGGACTTGTCATTTGTTTTTGCACTAAAGTCTTGTTTTTGCACAGTCTTTTTTTCTCTCCATTGCAATAATTTATATTCTGTGTGTTGCCTGTACCTACGTGCCTGTGATGCTACTGCAAGAAAATTTTTCATTGTACTGGTACCTTGCCATACTTGTGCACATGGCAATAAACTTGGCTTGACATGTGGATCAATTGCTGGTATATGAAATAGATTCTGGACCACAGTCCCATTTCAGTTCTTAACTGTGGTACAAACTGTGGATCAATTACTGGGGTACAGATAGGGTGTGGAATGTTGTTCATCTTGCCTGAGTATAGATAGTGAGTGCAGTCAAAGACTTAAGGTTCTTGAGTCACAGATCAAGAATTGATTTGTGGGGAACAGATCCTTTCAGATCATACCAGAACCTGAGTAGTTCATTAGCTAGTCAGGTCTGTTCCATCATTCACCGATAACATTCCTAATCTGTGACCATCTCCACATACCCAATCTTTCTCCCCCATGTTCTTTGGTTATCAAAAATAAATCAAACCAAGAGTTAAAGCTAACTGGGCCTCAGTGAACAAACGTGTTCTGAATTTCTGCCACCCTTTGCATGTTGAAGTGTTTCTTCGCTTCAGTCTTGAAGCGCTTGACTTTAATTTTTACACCTTCTGCTAACCTTCCAATCCAGCAAAAATAGCTTCTCTCTATTTACCCTTCCAGTTCCAGTTAAAATCCAAAACCTCAATCAAATTACCTCTTAACTCTTTGAATTCTGGGTATTGTCTTCACATTTATCCACAAAATCCCTTGTTTTAATTTAAGGGTTAAGTTAAGAGGAGGAATTGCATGGACAAATGTGAAGATAATCCCCATCTGTGGTATCAGGTGTGAAGATAATGCACATCTTAACATGTGACGTCTGGATCTGTTCACAGTGCTCTTAGTGTGGTCTAACCAGGGCTTTGTATAGGTACCATAACCCTAAAATTCTATAATCTTCCCAGTACAAAGGCCAGCATTCCTAATTATTTTCTGTTCTTTTCTTTGATATATTTAGTTTTAATAGTGGCTATAATCTTCCAGATCTCCTTTAGGTACTGAGGTGATGTCTGAGGACTGCAGAATTATAAATATTATTCATAAAAGGGATTAGGGTAATCACAGCAACCACATTCCAGTCAATTTAACCATTTTGTGGCTGAACCAGGATTTTATAAAGGTTCATTGGGTCTTTTTAATCTTATACTCTTTGCCTCTATTTATAAAGCCCAGAATCACAAAGTTTTACAAACCACAATTAGGGGCAGAATTAGCAGTCACCTGCAGATTGATGAAAAGCCAGCACAGAATTGTTCAAGGCTGATTTTACCTAATTGGATAAAGTTTTTTTTTTGATGGAAAAACAGGGTCAAAAAGGGAAATGCATTTGATGTGGTAGATATGGGCTTTTTAACAAATGTGTTTTGGGTGCCACATCACGAGCTTGTCGTTATCACTGAAGCCCATGGATCAAAATAAGCTGTAGTAGAATGAAACACAAACTAGTCAGTTAATAGCAAGTAGTAGTGAAGGATTGTTTATCAGACTGGAAGGGAGTGTACAGTGGAGTTCCCCAGCAGTGAGCACGAGGACTTTTTCTTAATATATATGAAAGACATTGACTTCTGTATGCAAGGCACAATTTCCATAATTGCAGATGACACAAAACTTGAAGGTGTAGTGAACTTTGAAGAAAATGTTAGTAGACTATGACGGGATACAGTGAGGCTGGTAAAATGGTGGATTGGTGGCAGCTGAAATGTAATATTGAGGTGTGTAATGTTAAATTTTGGCAGGGAGAATGAGGAGGGGTAATATAAACTAGAGGGAACCATTCTGGAATGAGCACAGGAATGAAGATCTAGGAGTATATGTGCATAATTCATTGAAAGTGCCAGGACAGGTTGAGAAAGACATCTGGCTTCGTAAATTGAGGCAAAGAATATAAGAATGAGGAAATCCTGAGGAACGCTTTATAAACTGTCAGTCATAACTGGACTTGTTATCCAGTTCTGGATTCTACGACGTAAAGAAGATGCAAAGGATTTAGCATGAGTGCAGAGAAATGTACTAAAAATGATTCCAGCAATGAGAGTCTTTAATTACATGGATAGACCAGAGAAGTTGGGAGTATTCTGCTTGAAACAGAAGAATTTGCGAGGTGGTCTAATAAAAATCATGAGGGATGTAGTGAGATTAGAGAGAAATTGTTCCCATTGGCGGAGCAGTCAAGAACTAGGGCACATGAGGGTGATGGGCAAAGGAGACTAACTTGACAGGATGAAGAGTTTTTTATACAGTAAACAGTTAGTGCACTTCCAACAGTAGTGGTGGAGACAGAGTCAATTGTAGTGTTCAAAAGGGAGCTTCAAGTCAACTAACAGTCTTCATGAGGAACTTCACCAATACCTTCTACAAATGTGTGTGAATACCAACCACAGGTACACCCTTGTCCACTACTTTACTCACTTAAAAGAATTAATTCTCAGGTCTGTCCCACATAACCTACCCTTTATAAATCCATGCTGGCTTCTGCTATTCATAGTATTCGGTTGCTCTATCTTTAGTTATAAACTCTTGTAATTTCTTTACAGATGTTGGGCTAACTGGTCCACAATTCCCTTGTTTCCTTCTATCACCATTCTTAAATTGTGGAGTGGCATGTACAATTTTCCAGTCTAATTTGTCCTGAATATAGAAAACTTTGGAAAATTATACTGTACTTGGATCATCTGCAACCTGCTTCCTGTAGAACCTTGTGAAGGATGTGATCTGAATCCCTTTCCCTCGTTCAGTATTGGTTTTTGTGGGATGCTACTTCTTTCAAACTGATGACCTAGGAAATAGGATAGATTAGAAATAGATAGGGTGGTGAAAAATTGTTCATCGCAGCTGATTGGTCTGGAGGAGGTGTAAATGTGAGATGGTTGAGGAAAGAAGAAAAACAAACAATGCTGCAACAGTGAGGTACAGAACACTGCATCTGGTGGACATCTGAAACCAAACGCTGGAAATGCCATAGCAAGTCAAGAGACATCTGTGAAGAGAGAGAAATGGATTTCTCAGTACAGATTGATCCTTCGTTGCCTGAAATTGTTGAATTGAGTGTTGAATCCTGACAGCGATAAGGTGTCCAGTCAGAAGCTAAGTGCTGTTCCTCAAGATCATTTTGGGCTTCTTTGGAACAGTACAAGAGACCAAAGACAAAAAGGTTAGGGTGGGATGGAGAATTAAAAGTAAGAGGCAACCATTGTTGTACATTGCATCTTTCCCATTGAGCAGGATCTGAGCTAGATTTGCCTTTTACGAATGTGTTTCCTTCTAGTTTCATGTTATCCCTCACCTCTTTAGTTGTCCGTGACTGCTTGCAAGTTTTCCTTGGGTGTTTGGAACATCTCCCACTGCTCAACAGTGCTGTTATTCATAAGTAGGTTTGCCTACTTGACCATGAACAGACTTTATCTCATTGCAGAGAAGTTGGTCTTTACAAATTCTGCCGTGTTAGTGGCTGCTTTGTCGTACTCTTTCAAACACTACATTGTACTCAATTATATTATGATTGTTGTCAGATAAATGTTCATGCATGCTTTGGCTGTTAACTGTATCTAACTTGATTTTAAGTCTAATTTGACCTGTCAAGCTACTGGTCCTAGCTTGTATTGTTGCAGGTTGACCCCTTGGTGGAAAACAGATGATGGATAATTTGTTGGGGTGCAGATTGGGGTAGGTTACTGATCACAAGTGCCCTCCTGTCCCTCTGCCCAGTAACTCTACGTGAGAGCTTGATAGTAATATCAGCCAAGGTGCTATAATACTTTAAGTGTATTACAGCTGCACTTGTGTCTTCAGTGAAAATCTGGCAGGTGATAGTGTGATCACTTGGAGGAATGATGTCGGCACAGATATCGTGGGCCGAAAGGCCTGTTACTTTGGTATTGGTTTATTATTGTCACTTGTACCGAGGTACAGTGAAAAGCTTGTCTTACAAACCGATCATACAGGTCAATTCATTACACAGTGCAGTTACGTTGAGTCAGTACAGAGTGCATTGATGTAGTACAGGTTAAAAACAGTAACAGTACAGAGTAAAGTGTCACAGCTACAGAGAAAGTGCAGTGCAATAACGTGCGAGGTCACAACAAGGCAGATCGTGAGGTCATAGTCCATCTCATTGTATAAGGGAACTGTTCAATAGTCTTATCACAGTGGGGTAGAAGCTGTCCTTAAGTCTGGTGGTACGTGCCTTCAGGCTCCTGTATCTTCTACCCGATGGAAGAGGAGAGAGAATGTCCCGGGTGGGTGGGGTCTTTGATTATGCTGGCTGCTTCACCAAGACAACGAGAGGTAAAGACAGGGTCCAAGGAGGGAAGACTGGTGTCCGTGATGCGCTGGGCTGTGTCCACAACTCTCTGCAGTTTCTTGCGGTCCTGGGCAGAGCAGTTGCCATACCAAGCCGTGCTACATCCAGATAGGATGTTTTCTATGGTGTATCTATAAAAGTTGGTGAGAGTCAAAGGGGACAAACCAAATTTCTTTAGCCTCCTGAAGAAGTAGAGGCACTGGTGAGCTTTCTTGGCTGTGGCATCTATGTGATTTGACCAGGACAGGCTGTTAGTGATGTTCACTCCCAGGAACTTGAAGCTCTGCTGTGCTGTTGTATGAATCCACTCCTGCTTTTAATGCAGAATCAAAATGTTAGTAAGTAAACCAGTCCAGAACATAAATAGGAGCAGAAGTAGGCTATTTCAGCCTGCTCTGGGATTCAACAAGGTTATGGCTGATCTACCTCGACACCACTTTCTTGCCCTGTTCTCTCATCATTTGATTCCTCTGGTATCCAAAAATCTATCGATCTCTGTTTTGAATGCAATCAGTGACAGAACTTCCAGCCCTCTGTGGTAGAGATTCCTAATGATTAGTCATCATCTGCAGAAATTTTTCCTCCTCTCAGTCCCCTTTGAAATCAACTCCTTAACTAGGGGGAAAAAATCTCTCTGCATCTACTCTGAGTCCTTGAAGTGTTTTATGTTTCACTGAGAGATGCTCATTCTTCTAAATGCTCAAGAATACAGACCTATTCTACCCAATCCACCTCAGGAACCAGTCTAGAGATTCTTCATTACAGCAAGGACATCCTTTCTTGAGTAAGGAGATCAAAATTGTCCTTAATGCTCCAGGTGTAGCTTCCTAAAGACCCAATGTAATCCTAGTAAGACATCTTTACTCTAGTATTCAAATCCTCCAACAATAAAACACCTTGCCTTCCTGATTGCCTGCTGCACCTGCATGTTAGCTTTCAGTGACTTGTGTACCAGGACGCCCAGGTCCTCTTGAATATCAACATTTCCCAATCTCTTGCCATTTTAAAAAAAACACTCAGCATTTCTGATTTAATTTTACTAAAATAGATAACCTCTCAAAGTTCCTCGCATTGTACTCCATCAGCTGCATTGTGTCTGTTTACTCAACTTGCCTGTATCCCCTTGAATACTTTTTTGCATCCTTTCATTCCCACTTGGTTTCATGTTGTCAGTAAACTTAGAAACATTACAAATCATTGATACAGATTGTGAATAGCTGGGGCCTGAGTATCAATCCCTGCAGTGCCCCAATAGACACAGCCTACCAACCTACGACACATTTGATTGTACCTCCTCTTTGTGAGCCGACACTCAAGTCATGGTCATGTGTTACCTCCAAGTCCATGTTCTGTAACTTTGTCTGCCAACTTTTTGTGTGAAACCTTATCGAAAGTTTTCTGAAGTCTAAATACACCAAATCCTCTTGTTTTCCCCGTTATCTATCCTACTAGTCACATCCTCAAAGAGCTCCAATAGATTAATCAAATGTGATTTCCCTTTCATAAATCCATTTTCTGCTAATCATATATTTTTGTTAGTTTTTTGATACCACATCCTTTTACTGTAGATTCCAACGTTTTTCCTGGATACTGATGTCAGGCTGGTAGTATTCTGTTTTCTCTCTCCCTCTAACATTTTGTTGCCTTTCAATCTGAAGGAACCATTCCAGAATTTATGGAATTTTGGAAAACAATAGGCAGAACATCCTTGTTTGCACTGGACTTATTTCCAGTATTTCTGGAAAGTTTTTTCTGTATCTGCCATGAACTTGTTTGTTAATAACATGAGTATGAACTTGTAGGGACTGTATTTGTTTAATTCCTCTGTCGTTCACCGTTGGGCAACACAGTGGTGCAGTTAGTAGAACTGTTACCTCGCAGCTCCAGCGACCCAGATTCAATCGTGATCTCTGGTGCCATTCATGTAGAGTTTGCACGTTCTTCCTGTGAGCCATGGGTTTCCTCTAGTGCCCTGGTTTCCTCCACATCCTAAAAATGTGCAGGTTGGTAGGTTAATTGGTCACTGTAAATTGCCTCTAGTGTGTAGCTGAGCAATAGAATCTGATGGGAATGTTTATGTATAAAATGGGATTAGGACAGGACTCTGTGAGCTGAAGGTCCTGTTTCTGTGCTGTATCTCTGTGACTCTAAATTCTCATGTCTCTATATGGATGGCATTGTGCTGGTTGGGGTTTCATGGCAGTGAAGCTGGTTCTGTTTGTTCTGTAGGCTTTGCACTTTTTAACCTGTATGAGCCACATAGCGTCATCGGCTATTACCGAAAAGTTGGTATAGTTCTATGAATGATGTATTGTTAGTGAGCTCAGGTGCAGGCTGGAGCTGGTTTTAAGACAGTAAAGCTTGGAGAGTGCAAGTAGCATGAGCGCTTCACCATGATTCCTTAACCCAGAGGTGCTCACCCACCCAAGGTGATGACGGTACCTAGGAGTGCAGTGTTCCATAATTTTCCTGTAGGCATTGAGGGACCATAGTGTCCTGCAGCTGAACCCTCTGATCAGGACTTCAGTGATGCAAGCCTGTTTAACACATGTTATGAAAAGTATGGTATATTGAGCAGGCAGGTGCCAAAAGATAAATGGATGATGCATGTTGGGCAAAGCAGATCATAAGCAGGAATGGGCAGTAAATGTAGCATTTCTATATGTATCCCAAAAACAGAATTTATAATTTTTTATGGCAATTTTATCCATTGCATTATGCATATATAGATAATTACGACGGGCATGCTTTCAGTTATCTTGAACTCTGGTTCCCTCCCTAAGCATCTCAACCCCTCTCTGCCGTTTAGAAGTCTCTATATATTTGTCCAATCATTTGGTCATCTCTCTCCTTGTATCTCCTTATGGCATAGTGGTCAGTTTTGTTTGATTACCACTTCTGCGAAATGAATTAGGAGTTTTCCTATACTAGTGGTGAAATGTGAATGCAAATAATCATCACATTTTTTAAAAATCTGTAGTTTGATTGTATACACATCCTGAAATTTTCATTTTTTGTTAACATTTTCATTCAGTTGGGAGGTGTTTTATTGCTTTTTATTACATTTGCCAAATAAGATAGTTTTGGTTATTTGGGGGGAAAAAAAACATCAGTCAAGAGATTAACATCCTGTCTCCATAAAGCACAACTGAATTGAAATCGGTAATGAAAACATGCATATTGAAAGTAATGTTGAAATGTATCGATATGTGCTGGGTCACCCTTGCCACTCACTGACCAACACACTTCACAGACAAGCTGATTGGTCAACGGTATACATGAGCATTTTGAAATCTATATGCAACATTTTTTCAAACAATAATTTCATAGTGAGAAACCTGCCTAGTTGACATTTACCTTCAGCTTGAATCTTTATCGATTTTGAGCGGTGAGGTGGGAGATGCTATTTTCCATGTAGGCCTTCAGGGTGTTATTTTTTGTGAGCTTTTCTCAACTAAAGCAGAAATACCCAAGCGTTAAGCCCAACTCTTCTACTCTGTTTTTACCTTGCAATGATTTAATTAAATTTACTTTTGCATCTGTACTTTTCTGTGGTTTGCTAACCTGTGCTGCCTGTACTGGTCTGTCTCCCTTAACACTGCTAACAATACATCAGTCTGAAAACCATTGACAGGATAAAGATAGCAGGTTGCACATGTGAAATGGCCCTGAGCTGAGCATTGTTTCCCTGGCATGCTTACTTGTTACATTTCAGCGATAGCCCCATCTGAATCATTCTGGGCAACACAACTGGGGGATACCATGGGTCTCACAGGAAGCATGTATTGTACACATGCTTTTCTATATTAGGGCCAGATTTCTTTGACTTTCCAAGAAGATTCCTGCTGTAACTCCTCATCAGTGTCCATTGGGGGAAAGGCTGGAACTCTGATTCACTGTGTTCTGGCCTGAGCCAGGAGTTCTGTGCTTGCATGTGTGTGTGCATTTACTTGCTGAATGTTGTTCTTGAGCATTCAAGATCCTTGCAGCAGTCCCTGTTTGGTGGTGGTGTTTTTATTAGGAAGCCTGCCTGCATTTATTAAGCACTATTCACAACCCAGAAATGCCCCGATGCACTGTACAGCCAATTAAGGTGAAAGTATATTCATAGTGTTGATGTAAACATGATAGCCAATTTGTACACAGCAAGGTCCTAGAAACAACAATGGAAGATATCTTCAAGCAATACATTTTTTCAGTGATATCATTCAAAAGATAAATGTTAACCAGAGCACCATTGAAAACTCTCCATTCTTCCTGAAACCATTGCAGGTTGTTTCTAGCTTGGAGAACAGACATGGTCCTGATTTTCAGTCTCTCCCAGGAAGTGAATTCTGGTATTAGTTCAAAGAATATTTTTTATTTCAAAATTAAACTTTCTTCTTTTGTATATTTTTATTGTGAATAAACAGTGCAAAACTTTTACATTCATGGTCAATACATTCAGTAGTGCTGACTTGCCTTTAAACCATAGCACCTATATGGCCCTCTGGGGTGATGCACTATTTCAGTATTTGAGGGGCTGTCCCATCCAACTCGGCCCCTCTGTGCGGGAGCGGAAAGAGCCTTGACTATGGTCCTTCCCCACAGAGCCTTTGCATTGACTGCACCGAGCATCAGTGCATCCAGCAGCACGTACTCCTGCAATCTGGAATGCGCCAGTTGGCAGCATTCCCTTACAGACATCGCACTGTGCTGGAAGACCAAGAAGTTGTGGACCAAGACATTTGTCAACTGGAAGACCGAGTTGACGACCTTCCAGCAGCACTTGATGTCTTAGTTCAAAGAACTGGGCACTAGTTTATCCCACTGCTCTTCACAGCCTTAGACGTAGACAGTAGTGATGAGCCTGCCATTGTGTTGTGCAACCACATTTAACTGTGGTTGTATTCTGCTGTGTGAAATAATACCACAATTCAACAGGGTTTAACAGCTTGTGCCAACAACGTCACCAAAATGGTGCAGTGTAAGCTCACTTACAGTAAAGTTTAAATTAAGTTTTGCATTAATGGAGGCCAAAACTTCCATTGGGAACGCCAAGGGATATCAAATCTGGGAGAGCTTTTGTTACTTTCATGGCTGTGCTTCTTCAGACTAAAAGGCAGGAGACTGTTGTGAAGTGGCTATTAATGTGGGCAGGGTTGTGGTGTTTGCATGTGAGCTTGTGAAACAAAACTGATTGCACAAGCCAAAAGTCGAGAAGTTGTGTAGGCAGAGTATGCCTTGCCTTGCAAAGGAATTCCTTTACAAAACAATAAGCCATGATTTGGATTTTGTATCAATCAAAACTTTTTGGGCAAAAAACTAAATTGGGAATTAAATACATTTAAAGAACTGTTTGATGTCCTCCCTGATAAAACATCTTTCTAGAAATTGGACAGTGCCTGTAAAAGTGTGTGATGCAGCCCATTTGCAATGGGCCCACATTTCGTTAGTGGGCTTATCATTGTTCAGTATAGAAATACATGAAACCCAACGTATCAAGTACTACTGGCCAGAACATAAGAAATAGGAGCAGGAGTAGCCAATTGTCCCCTCACACCTGCTCCACTATTTAATGAGATCACAGCTGATTCAAACTTGGCCTCAGCACCGCTTCCTTGCTCTCTTCCCATACCCCTTGACTCCCTTGTAGTTCAAATATATCAATGACTTCTCCTTCACAGCTTCTTGGGGTAGAGAAGACTTAAAATCCATAACCCACTGAGAGAACAAATTTCCCCCTTGCCTTCATCTTAAATGGATGACCTCTTATTCTGAAACTATGCCCCCTAAGTTCTGGATGCCCCCACTAGGGGAAGTGCCCTCCCTTCAGTCACCCTGCCAATCAATTCACATTCTTCTACCAAGTCTAATATCAAGGAGATACTATCCCTATGAGGGGAGGAAAGGATTAAGTACTGTGCTAATCACTCATCAGCTTGAGTTTCCTCTTTGCAGAATTGAATTCTTGCTTAACCTTTTATCAGTGATTTGTTTTTCCTTTACTGTTGGACTATTTATTGGTATTGGTTTACTATTGTCACTTGTACCGAGGTACAGTGGAAAAAATTGTCTTGCATACCGATCGTACAGGTCAATTCATTACACAGTGCAGTTACATTGAGTTAGTACAGAGTGCATTGATGTAGTACAGGTAAAAACAATAACAGTACAGAGTAAA
The DNA here is from genome assembly GCF_009764475.1 of Pristis pectinata. Taxonomy (NCBI): domain Eukaryota; kingdom Metazoa; phylum Chordata; class Chondrichthyes; order Rhinopristiformes; family Pristidae; genus Pristis; species Pristis pectinata. The sequence continues at coordinate 83,491,252 of NC_067409.1, read as the reverse complement.
GTGTCACAGCTACAGAGAAAGTGCAGTGCAATAAGGTACAAGGTCACAACAAGGTAGATCGTGAGGTCATAGTCCATCTCATTGTATAAGGGAACTGTTCAATAGCCTTATCACAGTGGGGTAGAAGCTGTCCTTAAGTCTGGTGGTACGTGCCCTCAGGCTCCTGTATCTTCTACCCGATGGAAGAGGAGAGAAGAGAGAATGTCTTGGGTGGGTGGGGTCTTTGATTATGCTGGCTGCTTTGCCAAGACAACGAGAGGTAAAGACAAAGGGGAGGCTGGTGTCCGTGATGCGCTGGGCTGTGTCCACAACTCTCTGCAGTTTCTTGCGGTCTTGGGCAGAGCAGTTGCCATACCAAGCTGTGATACATCCAGATAGGATGCTTTCTATGGTGCATCTGTAAAAGTTGGTGAGAGTCAAAGGGGACAAACCAAATTTCTTTAGCCCCCGAAGAAGTAGAGGCACTGGTGAGCTTTCTTGGCCATGGCTTCCACGTGATTTGACCAGGACAGGCTGTTGGTGACGTTCACTCCCAGGAACTTGAAGCTCTCAACCCTCTCGACTTCAGCACCATTGATGTAGACAGGTGCATGTACACCGCCCCCTTTCCTGAAGTCAATGACCAGCTCTTTTGACATTGAGGGTAAGGTTGTTCTCATGACACCATTCCACTAAGCTCTCTGTCTCCTTCCTCTACTCCGACTCATTGCTCTTTGAGATACGGCCTACAATGGTGGTATCATCTGCAACCTTGTCGATGGAGTTAGAGCAGAAGGCCACACAGTCATGAGTGTATAGGGAGTAGAGGGCTGAGGACGCAGCCTTGTGGGGCACCAGTGTTGAGAATAATTGTGCCGGAGGTATTGCTGCCTATTCTCACTGATTGCGGTCTGTTTGTTAGAAAGTCAAGGCTCCAGTTACAGAGGGAGGTGTTGAGTCCTAGGTCTCGGAGTTTGGTGACAAGCTTACTTGGGATTATTGTATTGAAGGCAGAGCTGTAGTCAATAAACAAAAGTCTAATGTAGGTGTCCTTACTGTCCAGATGCTCCATAGCTGAGTGTAGGGCCAGGGAGATGGCATCCGCTGTAGGCCTGTTTCAGTGTTTGCTATATAACAGCATTTCCCAATTATGTCATTGTTAGGCAAATCATTTGCAGACCAGCTGAAAGAAGGCTGTGACTCTTTGGAGAATAAGATGGAAGTAAAAGGCCTTCACAAGCAACTTTCTTGCACAGTCCTAGGGCTTCCAACCCCCTTGATCATTTGAAAACTTGAAGCTCATTTATTTGAACTTGCTACCTTTCATTTTGTTTCCCCTTTTGCACGAAATTCTTTGTTCTGGATTGTCCAACTCTGTTATATAAGGATAACCTTGGGCACTGTCCATTGTTATTGCGGGGTTTAAAATATATTAAAGGGCTAGCATTCTGATGTATTAAAGTGGGGGCTTGTCATGTGTCCAGACCAGAGGACTTTGAGGTGCATACAAGAAGGCTTTGGTTTCACCACCTTGGGAAACCTGGCTCCACAGAGCAGCCTATACAGCTGAAGGAGCTGACTTAATGTATAGAAATGAGAACTCTTTAGAGTCGGTCTAAGTTTGTAATTGGTTTATTATTGTCACGTGTACTGAAATACAGTGAAAAGCTTTGTTTACATGCCATCCAGGCACATCATTCCATATACAAGTACATTGAGGTAGTACAAAAGTAAAAACAATAACAGTATGCAGAATATATTGTTACACTTATAGAGAAAGTACAGTGCAGGTAGTCAAATAAGGTGCAAGGGCCATGACGAGGTAGTTTGAGATCAGGAGTTCACCTTTATCGTTAAAGAGGTCCATTCAAGAGTCTCAACAGCAGGATAGAAGCTATCCTTGAGCCTAGTGGTATGTGTTCTCAAGCTTTTGTACCTTTTGCCAGAGGGAAGAAGGGAGAATGACCAGGGTGGGAGGGGCCTTTGATTATGTTGGCTGCTTTCCCCGAGGTAAATCTGGAAACAAACTCGATGTCACAGTCCAAATTGAAATCTTGAACTCATTGTGATCAAATAAAAAGCAGTCATTAATCGGCAGAATTTGCCTTGATTTTAAAATTGTCAGTGGGAGCAGTGACCTATTTATTTTACAAGGGAATGTAACATGGGTACATGTCACCACCCAGGGAATGATGAGCTGTCTTTCTTGGACATCCCAGCATTGAATGCCTTTCTGCCCATGGACCCACACCCATACCACAGGAATGAAAACTGAGAAAGTCATAATGGAATGCCTCTGCAATTAACTAGTAACTGGTTTTTCACAACTCTCTCAATAGCAGTTGATTGGGATGCCAGATTCCTTACAGATTTGATGCTTAGAAGTGAGGAAGGAATTTAGCCAAATTTATAGATAAACTCTTGTTCTTTTAAAAACTCAGTCTGAGGTAATTTGAATCATGTATTAGTTATTGGTGGGTTTGATTCTTTTTCTTGTCAAATTTTACAACATTGCAACGATGAACATGACATGTTTTACCCTTTTTATGAACTTGTAGGTTGGAACAGCCAGATATATGGCACCTGAAGTGCTCGAGTCACGAATTAATTTGGAGGACATTGAGGCATTTAAGCAGGCAGACGTGTATTCTCTGGCACTTGTGCTGTGGGAGATGGTATCGCGATGTACAGCTGTTGGCGGTGAGTGGCATTAAAACTATCTTAAGACTTCAAAGAGCTGACATTTATAACAGAAAGATTATAGTCCTGTTGATGCACAGCCCCTGTAATCTCAGCAAAGAGGAGAAATCATCATTGGTGTCAATAAAGGCTCGTTTGACTGAAAAGCCAAGACAATCACCAAATATGAAATGAGAACCCACGTAACTCCTTGGGTCAATGTAAATCCTTTTATTATTTCCAAGGATAGAGGAGTCTTGGCCAATGTCTATTTAGTATTACAGCGCATGTCACCTTGTTTGGTTACGATTGAATATTGCATTTCAGCAGATATTAACCTAAAACAACTTTTCCAATGGCAAGTATTTCTTTGAAGCCCAGAGTACCATACAGTAGTCAGACAACAAGCTTCTGCAGTCTATCTCTTTTTAAGAAAAAAGCAGTGAAGGCCAATTGGATAATCACTGGAATACAGTTTAACCGTAATCAGGAAGGGAAGGTGCAGTTAAAGTTTTGAGTGTAAATTGTTCACCAGACCAATAACTTGCTTTTCCCTTGCTGACTGCTGCTCTTTTCCAGACATGTTCTGTCGTTATTGACAGTTCTGTATTGTGAGAAATGTTATGGTTAATCTCTTCCTAATGCACTCTCAGAATGAATTTCTTCATTCCTGCATGTGCAGCATGCAGATAAAGTTACAACATGGTACAATTTGTACATTTAAGAACAACAAAGGTACATTTAAAAGGATGCCAGAGGTTCATGAAGGAAAAAGATAGGATTTGATGCAGCAGTGTGGGAAGAGACTGGAGTGGTCTATCTTTGTGTTGTATATGGTGCTGAAGTGTTAACTGGTTATCAAAGTTTTCAAAAATAGCACCCAGTAAAAGAAACCTGCTGTTGTGGTGTCATGAAAAATTCAGGAGTAAGGCTCCCATTTCATGAAAGCTGCTTGAGCAACAAGTGTCAGTAGTGGATTGTCATAAATTGGCTCCTTCTTGTAAATGGAGGCATTGACATTGCACAGAGCAAGGGCTGAAGCTATTGTTATGTGGAGACTTTCAGTGACTTGCTGTGACTGAACTGGAGCTCACTGCTTGGCACTGAGTTTTGGTGGTTGTTTATTCAGACACTGAATGTTAGAAATCTCCTACCAGGGCCACCCACTATCAAGAGTTAAGATCTCCCCTTAATCCATTTGTTCAAGTTGAATGGCTTTTATTAACTGAATCTGCCTGAGGGCATTTTCCCTTTTAAAAATATTTCCATTTTTATCGGATTGCTGAGTAGTTATCAGTTAGCAAAACATGTGCCTGTGCTTGTGTTCCAGTATTGCTCCACCCATTAAAATTACATTGCAGATTAGAGGTAGCTTGTGCTTTCGGTCGTATGGAATCATGGGTCGCTTTGTAACCGAAACAATTGTGGAACTAGAATTAAATCAAAATTGCCTCACCTCCAGGACTATCTCCCACTAGCAACAGTAAAGAAACACACAATGGTTGTTTCCTGTAGTTCTAGCATTGCAGCAAGTAAACTTCCTTTCCTGCGACGTCTTTCTCCCTGCTGCAGCCTTTCCCTTATCAGCCATTCTCTAGTTTCAGATGCACCCGTCTGGGACGTGTTCAGACATGGGTCGCTGTAATCATTTTCTTTGGTGTTTTTGAACTTCTCAACTTTTGATTCTTTTGAGCATGAGGCAGTTTTAAATTGCTTATTAAGTGTTTTTGACTCGCGCTTTTGTGTTTTATTTTTGAAGCAACTGCTGGTGTTTGGTGCTAATAATTAGCAAGGTGGAGTTGGCAACGAGACAAGGAAAGGAATGACTTGTTAGCATATCCCAGCACTTAAATATTCTTGTGATTTACAGTGACCACCAGCCTCATTCTGATAGTTTGCAACCTTGTGTTCAGATCCCTCCATGCATTCGTTCTTTGATACCTCTAACCTCCTACAGCCCTCCAAGATCTTTGTGGTCCCTCAATTCCACATTCTTACGATCCCAGGTTTGCATTGCTCCATCTGGGCATCCATAGCTTCAATTGCCTAGACTGCAATGTACTACCCCTACTTTACAGCAGTTCAGGTTATAGAAATTTGGCCTTGTGGAATTTATTTGGGGGAGGAAGAAAATAAATAAACTCAAAATGTCAATAGAGAACTGCACTAATTTACCAAAGGCAATGATTACAGGCTGTCACTTCACAGTGGAAGGCCACTTAAGGGATTTGCTTTGGAAACTGACAAGTCAACCTATTCTATTTATACTTGTATAACAATACTTTATCAAACAACTTAACATCCATTTCCATTTGGTTAAAACAACAACCCTTTCTCTTCTGCCTTCAATACCATCAGAATTCCCTTGCCTGAAGACTGTACACTCCTGGGGCATTACTGCTGAGAGAAAAACTTCCCTTAGGAATGCATCTCCACTCATAACGTGCGATTCAAGGAGGGGATAAAGGGTTTATGGGACATAAAATATGGAGTGCTCTGTAATCTCCACAATTTTCTCACTACATCTTTCTGTTTCTCTCAGGGGCCTCCTTTAAGAACTTCTTTAAACGTGCCTCTCGGGTTTTGTATCAAATTATGTTTGAAGGCTCTCGTGTGTGTTACTATGGAGGAGGTCACTAAAAACAGTGAACAAATGGGAGTTACCGTTGCCGCAGCTTTGTAGTGCTCCCAGAAACATTGAGATTTGTTGAACCATTTCCTAATCATTCCCATAAAGTTACTCTTTTTAGTTTTGAAAAAAATATTTTAACCCTTATATCTTCCCTCTTGGATTCTATAGCAGCAAGGTAGCACTTCCATGGCAGTGAGTAAACGGGTTTTTAAATAAAAATGGAATCTCCATGAGGCGGACCTATATTGATAGGATCCTCCTATGATGCATTTACTAGTATTGGCGTAGATGATAAAGTCCTGTTCACAACCCGATAAGACTGTCTTCTGTCTGTCAGCGCTTAGTATACACGGGAAGAGAGAGGCATTCAAAATATCTTTTAATTAAAAATAACACACACTTTAAAAATAATTACACAACAATGTGACAAAATATTAGAACTTTTGTTTCCTTCTCATTTTGAACGTTATGTGAACACCAGCCAAAATAGATAGTGGAATTTAGCTGTATTGCATCTGATTTGTCTTAAGTGTATTCTGTTCCATTACTAGTAGCTCAACCCTCTTTGCCTCCTACTTTGTAATTTCATCCTTGCATTGTCTGTAGCCATCCAAACTTTCTCCATTGTTGAATTCTTGGTGTTTAGCATAAGCTCCCCTTATTTTGCTTTATCCTCTCCCATATATTCCTCAACATCCATGGGAGTGTAAAACTGGAAGATCCTCCAACTCCCTTTCTGTTTTTCACAATGTAATTAGTTGGAATGACATCCACTGCCACAAACTGATTCGCTTTTGATAAATCCTATTTCCAGCCTGGTAATACTGGCCTTTCTCCAATTAGAACCTTCACTCTTGGTCTATATTTGTGTGGGGGTGCTCTGGAGTTTAGATTGGAGGAGCATAGAGTTCTAAGAGGTTTGCAGGGCTACAGAAGGTAGAGAAATGAGGTGGAAAAGGCCACAGAGATTTGACCAAGGATAAGGTTTTTCAAATTGAGACTTTTGGTGAAAAGGATAAAGTGTAGGTCAATAGCGCAGGGTGATGGACAAGTATGATTTAGAGAAGATTAAAATACAATAAACAGTTTTGGGTCCAGACTGGTTTGAGCAAGGCTTGGTGGTGTGACAAGCAATGTATTTCAACAAGTTTGCATCCAAACAAGATGATTCTCCTGACGTTGTATGAGTCTCTGTGTCTTGTTTTGAAGAAGTTCAGACAGCATTATTTAGTCTGTTGCTGAATGAGTTTGCTGAATCATGCTTCAGTTAATCTGTGCCTTGCCAGTCAGGTTACCAAAAGGACATCTCCATTTCCAGCCCTTTCTCATTGTGGGAGATTTGCCCTCGTGCCAATCACGTCAGTGATCTCTGATATCAGTTTCATTCTGCCAGCTTTTCCTTCTGTGCCATGTTTGTTTTGCCACTGATATCAGTCAAATGGCTTAATGAAGCACATCTTCTGTGGCCTCTTAAACCCATGATGCAATGGTCTGTTCCTTACTGAGTGCTGGACACAGACAGTTGCGTGGAAAATCTAAAATGACAATGTCTGTTTCTTGAGGAGTTTGCCATCTATAAATTCCAAAACAAATACTCGCCAGTGCAGGATCCCTCAACAGTATGTGTATATATAGCCCTCAACAAAATGGTCATGACTTCAATTGCTCCAGGTTCTTTGGCCTGGTATCTTATTGATACACAACATGAAGCCCTGGAGTTTGAGAAGCAAACTGCAGGAACTTCATGATCATGAGTTCACATTTTGTTGGGTGGGGTGGTGATGGGGTGGGGGGGCGGGGGAAGGTTGATACGGAGGTGTCTGAGTTCTACCCACTTGCTTTCTCTAAGAAAAGGACAGCAATGTCCTTCACACTCTTGACTACTCCCAGCTGAACTGTAAATTAGGGGTTTTATTATATGTTATTGCAAATGCTGAATTGATTTTCTATCTACTTGGGCTTGGTTGACCATGTTTATTATCTTTATCAACTCGCTTCCTCTCTTCCGGAAGATCACCAAGGCTGTGACTGACATGATGTTTGGACCATTGGGGAAAGGGGCAAGGTTTGTCCCAACTCTCAGTAGCTCATAACCAATCTTTAAACACCTGAGGTAGACACAGCATGGATTCAGGAAGGGCAGATCCTGTTTGACAAACTTACTGGAGTTCTTTGAGGATATAATAAACACAGTGGATAAAGGGGAACAACAGGTGGATGTTGTACACTTGGATCTCCAGAGGGCGTTCAATAAGGTGCCGCATAAAAGACTACTCCATGCATCCTTATCTTATGGATAAATGTATTAGCATGGATAGAGGACTGGTTAACCAATAGAAGGCAGAGAGCTGGGATAAATGGGTGTTTCTCTGGTTGGCAATCAGTGGTGAGCAGGGTGCCGCAGGGGTCGGTTCTGGGCCCGCAACTATTCACGATATACATTCCCTATTTGGAAGAGGGGACCTAGCATAGCGTATCCAAGTTTGCTGATGACATTAAGTTGAGTGGAAAAGCAAATTGTGCAGAGGATGCAGAGAGATGTAGATAGGTTAAGCAAGTGGGCAAGGGTCTGGCAGATGGTGTACAGTGTTGGTAAATATGAGGTCATCCACTTTGAAAGGAAAAATAGAAGATCAGATTATTGTTTAAATGGTGAAAGATTGCAGCATACTGTGGTGCAGAGGGACTTGGTAGAGCTTGTGCATGAATCACAAAAAGTTGGTTTGCAGGTGCAACAGGTTATCAAGAAGGCAAATGGAATGTTGGCCTTCATTGCTAGAGGGATTGAATTCAAGAGCAGAGAGGTTACGCTGCAACTTTACAGGGTACTAGTGAGGCCACACCTGGAGTACTGGTCTCCTTACTTGAGGAAAGATATACTGGCTTTGGAGGTGGTGCAAAGGAGGTTCACCAGGTTGATTCCGGAGATGAGGGGGTCAGCCTATGAGAAGAGATTGAGTTGCCTGGGACTATACTCACTGGAATTCAGAAGAATGAGAGGGGATCTTATAGAAACATATAAAATTATGAAAGGGATAGATAAGATAGAGGCAGGAAGGTTCTTTCCACTGATAGGTGAGACTCTAAGAGTAAAATATGCATCACTCTTGTGCTTTGGGAGGCGCTTCTTCAGAGTGGATTTAAAGTGGAAGGATATGCTGAGGGAACTTAATCCTTTGCTGACCTCTGGTGGGAAAGTTGGGGCAGGGAGGGGGGCTCCGGTCAGCACTGCTAGTCCAAACTGAGATGGTCTTCTGCACCCAAGGAAGCTCCATCTGTGTAGTCCTCCTTAATACGTGCAATATTGTTTGATCCTTGATCATACACTACTACACGTGTTAAGGAGGACTATAAAAACAGCTTTGCTGGTGGAGATGTGGCCCCACCCTTCAGGCCCATTAGTACAGAGCTTAAAGATGTTTCCCTTTCTCATGTTGTATCATTTTTGCACTCATTCCATGCAGCTCCTGCCAATAGTTATATCTTAAAGATCACACAGCAAATGTTTCCCATGTATTCCCTTGGGTCGCCAGCAGTGTCTTTGGAAAAGGGAGTGGAAACTGGGCCAGATAGGAGGGAATGTACTGGAAATGACGGCAGTCTGGGCAATCTATCTCGGCTGTTTCCTCTGGTTGGAATAGTTGGAAATTACTTGTCGTCTTGGGCTGTGATCACACGAGCAAGGATCAGTTCCACCAGTCGGTAACAGCTGGATATTGTTAACATGCCGTGACCTGGATAGTGTACTGGTGCAGCAGGTAGGGCTGCTCCCTTTCAGCTCCAGTGACCTGGGTTCAATCCTGGCCTTCAATCCTGTCTGGCATTTGCTCATTCTCCTTGTGACTTTGAATTTCTCCCCAGTGCTCCAGTTTCTTTCCCCTATGCCAGAGATATGGGTTGGTAGATTAATTGGCCACTGTAGATTACCTGTAGTGTGTGGGTGAGTAGTAGAATCTGTGGGGAGTTGACGGGAATATGGAGAAAATGGGTTGCGTGGAAAATTAGTGGGGGAATGGGACTGCTTCGTGAACCAGCACGTTGATGTGCCGAAATGGCCTCCTTTTATATCGTAAGGAAATATCTGATTGTTCCCTATGGATTCTGCTCCTGTTGAAAACTAACTGTGCTTTAGAAGGAATGTTATATAAAGTTGCACCACTAATGGGATTGGTAGTGGGGAAAGTGATTTCCCAAGCCATAATTCACCGACCCTTTGGGCTTCCTGGTCCTGGAAATGGTACAAGCTGGACTATGCAGTTCAGACCTACAACCTGCTCGACCATTCTGTCAGATCACGGCTGAGCCTTCAGCTCAGCTTAATTCGCCACCTCTTGACCTGGATACGTTGATAGTCTTGTCCATCGAAGATCTTTTCTGGCTCCATCTGCTCTGCTCTGCTCCAGTCATCCCTGCCATCCATAGCTTGTTGGAGGGGAGGGGGCCAGACATCTGCCTCCCTTCCTGATTCTGTGCCTGAATGGACGAGATGGGATTTCAGAATAATGCACCTCCATTGGGCAAAACTGTTTACCTGTTTCCACCTGGGTTCAATTCCAGCCACTGTCTGTAAGGAGTTTGTACGTTCTCCCCGTGTCTGTGCGGGTTTCCTCCAGGTGCTCCCGTTTCCTCCCACATTCCAAAGACGTACCAATTAGGAAGTTGTGGACATGTTATGTTGGCGCCGGAAGTGTGGCGACACTTGCGGGCTGTCCCCAGAACACTACGCAAGAAGATGTATTTCACTGTGTGTTTCGATGTGCATATGACTAATAAACATATCTTGTATCTTTTCTTTCTATACAGAAGTGAAAGACTATGAGCCAGCCTTTGGTTCCAAAGTCCGGGAGCATCCCTGTGTGGAAAGCATGAAGGATGTTGTTCTCAGGGATCGGGGCAGGCCTGAGATCCCCAACAGCTGGCTTAATCACCAGGTACTCAAAACTATTGATGTGACCAGTAAATAATTAGTCAGTCAGTGGTTAGCCTGCTCTTTATATTTGTGCTTGCGCAAAAGTACATCAGCACCTAGAGTCACCAAACAAGATGGCCCCTTTCAGCCCCTGCACCTACACTGGAGCGTGACTCGGGGTGGGTTTACTTTTAGCTCAGGACCAAATGGAAACTGAAAAGTAAGCAGCAAAAACAGTCCATTGGCCAGACGTAGCAAAAATACTTCCTTCCACACTCCTTGCTTGTAGATGTGGTTGGTGTGGGGTAGTGTTCTCACAAGGTTCTAGGCTCATCGAACTCCGGGGACTCGAGTGCAATCACTTAGCTGAAGCTTAACTGCAGTATGGAGAGAGTGCTGCATTGTCAGAGGTGCCGAGCTGATGCTCATCTAGGGTGAGAGAAAAGAATATTTGGTTCCATTTGGAGGAGAATGGGGAGCTCCCCCAGTGACCTGGATGGTGTTTATCCCTCGGCTCGCATCCCAAAAACAAATTTCCTGATTATCCACCTTGTTGCCTTGACACCTTGCATGAATTAACTCTCAGACTGAATCCCTGAAGTAAGCACACTTCAGAAATATCACATTGGTGGTAAATCACTTTGGAATTTTCTGAGGTTGTAAAAGGTGCCATGTAAAAAGACATCCTTTCCACTTTATTCTGTGATCGTATTCCTGCTTCTGAGTTAAAAGGTTAGGGTATGTTTTAGAAGATCTAAAGATGGGAAAGGTTATGTGAAAGCACTCTCTTGGATGGGACTGTGGTGCAACAGTTAGTGCTGTTACCTCGCATTTCTAAGGATTCAAGTTCGATCACTACCTTGAGCACTATCTGCGTGAAGCTTGCATGCATTGTCTTTCACTGCAGGGGTCCCTCAAAGTACTTTGGTTTCCCCAACATCCCAAATTTGTGCTGGCAGGTTAATAGGCTATTGTAGATTATCCCTTGGTATAGATAAGTGGCCAAGGAGCCAAAATCAAATTCACGGGCATGTGGCAGAATAATTTGCAGGTCTTTGGGGGAAAGGACAGGGGTAATGGGATTGACAGGATTGCTCTGCTGGGTGCTGGCCTCTTGTAAATATTCTTTGAACACAATGACATTAACATGAAGGGCAGTTGTTCCTCTGCATTTATCTTTAGGTACCTGGCCTGTTTTTGATCAGTGAAGAAACTATAAAGGGGTGAAAGTTGCCCTCTATTTGCTTCAATTTCTTACAGCAATTTAAGATGTCGAGCACAGGCCCATGAGGCAACTGGGGTGTAGGTGAAACTTATTGGAGACTTCTTCACTGCAATCATTGACTAAACGCTTTACCCTACATGAGAATCTATCAGAATGCAAAAACAAAACTACTCTGGAGGCTAATTTGAGAAATGGTTTTTGATGCAAAGTAACCAATGGTTTTGTATCAACAGTACATCCATATGGGCTTTTTATTGGAGCCAGTATATTGGGTTCAGGTAATCACTGTTCTCTCCCTCCCTCTTGTCTTGTCAAGCTTGTGCAGCAGGTGTGTGAAATTATTGTGGAATGCTGGGATCACGATCCTGAAGCCCGTCTCACTGCTCAGTGCATAGTGGAACGTTTCAGTGATTTGGAACAAATGGACAAACTCTCTGGCCGGAGCTGCTCCGAGGAGAAGATCCCAGAAGATTGCACTGTCAGTGAGACCAAACAGAACCTGAAGGCAGTCACTGTGGTGTAAGACAATGGCCAACTGACCAAGGGGGAGAAACAACTCGAAACAAGTAACAAAGACTCAACGATCAACTTTGTACCAGAGGGGAGAGTTTGATGGAAGTCCCACAGAAGAAATTCTTGAGTCACTGACTGAGGGACAGGCTGTTCTTCACGAAGGCAGTGGAATTCTGGGAGCAAAAACAAAAGGCCAGAATTTTTGTTTTGTTATAGGATTGCATATTTTGATTGGTAACTGCTCAGGAAGCCAAAGATTCCATTTTGTAACCCTTAATCATGCACTTTATTAATATAAGTATATAAAGTATAGGTATATACTTTGAGGAACTTTCTTAAGTTTCTTTTCTATATTCAAAATATCATAATCATAGGGATGTGTGCCTGTTAAAGAGTTGTATTCATGAATATGGCACTTATAATTTCTACTCCCCCAAGAATTTATTTTTATCCTTTTCTGCATTGGTTTGGTATGATGTAGGAACATATCTACCTTGAATGGAGTTGAAAATAGGAATCAAACACCAAAAAGCTGGTGGCTGCCGAATGCACAAGTTTAAGCACGGAGGAAGGAGGAGACCTTGAGGAACAAGGCCCAAATCTGGGGTGTAAAAGTGGGAGGTCAGGCCTGCTGCTGACCCAGTGGCCTCCATTGTCCTCTCTCTGGAGAGTGCAACTGTTCCAATGTGAAATAAAACCAAATCTCATTCTGTTGGACAGTTGGGTTGCAATGGCATTCAAATTTAGCGGGGAGGATTGATTTACCTGAAGTGGTGGGACACGATCCTTGGGATGACAGTGGTGAGGTCAGTACTTGCATTGACCTAATTCTGCCCTGTGTGCTCATGTGCGCCCCTCAAGTACGGATCTGGAGCCATTGGTGCAGAGTCGGGCAGAAAGCTTCGTCTGAAGTGCCACTGCCTCTGAAGTAGACAGCGATGAAAGGAATTGAGTGCGGAAAGTGGTTCTGAGATTAAAGGTTAGCCGTGATTTCATCGAAAGACAGAGCAGACACAGGGAGCTAAATGGTCTCCTTCTATTTCTTATGTAGCCAATGATATGATCAACATTCAGTTTGCTCTGCTGTGAACTGTCAGCAAGAATATACAATGACATATTGGATACCCCAAATACCTACTGTATAATGAGACATTCAGACATTTGGTTGGTGAGGTTGGTTCCCTCAGATAGGTAGCCTCAAGTGGGCTATATTTGTAATGCTGCAACTGGCTTTGGTTTCTCTACGGTGGGTGGGGGTGTGGTGGGAAAGCAGGTGGGGTCCCAGAGCTGGATAGGACTAGATTTCAGGGGCAGCTATTAACATTTTTTTTTAAAGTTTCTTGCAGTGTGGGCACTGGTTAGTCTGCTTTTGTTGTCCAACTTGAGTTTGCCTGGGTACAACAAAGTGGCTCCCATGTTCCAAAGCTGTGCAGTTTGTGAGGTTAACTGGCCACTGTAAATTGCCCCTGGTGTGCAGGTGAGGGGCAGAATCTGGGGGGAGTTGATGGGAATGCGGGGAGAATAAAAATGGGATTATTGTAGGATTGGTGTAACTGGGTGGTTGATGGTCAGCATTAACTTCGTGGGCTGAAGGGCCTGTTTCCATGGTGTATCTCTCTACAACTGTTAAGAGTTATCTACACTGGTGTGAGACTGGAATCACCTTCGAGGGTGAAGGACAACAGGCGTTGTCCTTCAAGAACATGAGTGAATCAACTGAAGTTTTATGGTAATCCAACAGCTTCACAATCTATTTTATACTCTGGATAACCCTAGTGACGGCTATTTTATTTGTCACTGGTGCAGCTGGCTAGTGGTGAGAGTTGTAGGAAGCTAGGAGCCATGAGGTGCACACTAAAGCACTCAGAAATTGCATCTAGGTGGGTAGGGGAGAAAGCAAAGAACTAACTCTAACATCACACACTCACAGACACAGCCTTTTATTTGATCCGGTGCAATCCCTAATAATTGCTCAGCGGCCATATAGAATTGCAGGTTTTTAAAAACAGCGGTCAGGTTAATGGATGCACCCTAACCTCAAATGATTTGAGAGTTTGTAAAGAAGCTCACCCCAGTTTTAATGGTGTAATGGGCTGCAGTGGACCACCTGACTTCTGGTCTGCGCAAGAGTGCATCCTAATCCTGATCGGGGTTGGGATATGGCTTGTGTAATGTTTTGCTGTATTGACTATAGTCAGTCACATTTCTAAGCTTCTTTTAACCAGGTATATTAAACAAAAAAAATTACAAGTCCAAATTTCCCTATCGCAGTAATCCTGTTTGACCAAGCACCAGACGCTGAGGTGAGCAGCTTAGAAAGTTACCCTCTATTTGATATTATATGGAGAATGTGTAACTTTGTTCTGATTTGGTAAAAGTGTAGATATCCCAGATATCAGGGAGTGTTCAGTTCTGTGATCGAGTATTAGTCCCATCAAACTAATAATGCTGAAGTGCTCTGGTGTGAATTGGTCAACAACTCACTTGAGCATTAATAGTCCAATGAAAGCAGTAGTTCTTGGTGCAACCAGGTCTTCAAGCAGAAAGCTACCTCCATTAATAATATCTAAGTTTTAAAAGTTTTGAGGAGGAGCCAGGATCCAAAGTAGGGATGGTCCCATTACTATTGGGCTCTGTCCCCACAAAAGAAGTAATATTCTTGAAGATTTTCTGACAAATTCTTGTCAGTTGGTAATGGGATACAGAAAAATCTGCTTTCTTTTCAAAAAAAAAAGGGGAAAATATTGCACTGCTGGTGGTCACTGGACTGTTGATAGGCATAGGAATGACATCCTTATCATTGGCCAACATGGTATCGCAGCTAAGGATGGGAGAACAATCCAGGTCTCAATGAGTTAAGCTCTGAAAGATGCTGGTTATGTATTCTCTGTACCCATTGAAAAGTGAGATCAATAGATTTTTGTTAGGCGACAGTATTAAAACTTTAAGGAATGAAGGGAAGTAAACAGAGTTAAGGTACAGATCTGCAACATTCGATCAGAATGATACCACAGGCTCAAACGATTGAATGGCATCATTTTCTTCCCATGGTTTCAGAATTCAATTAAAGTCAGTTGACCTACTGTCCAAGGATGTACAATTCACATTTTGTATTAATGTTTCTTACAACAAAGTTTATTTGGGACGACTTCACCACAGGTTGATTTTTTAAAAAAACATATTGCAAAATATAAGCTGCACACTCGCGCATTAAACTGACTGTATAAATTACTGCCATTATATTGGTTTTGGGGGCCTTAGAGATTATTTCATCAAGCTTCAGGAGAATAAGTTGCTTGAATGTATCTTTAGGAAGTGTGTTACTATATATAATCCTTTTATATCTGTTTGTAAATGCTGGAGTTAACTTGCATTAAAACAATTTTATACAGCACTTAATATAAGTGACATTTATATAAGAGGATGCAAAGTGATGTTTCATAGGATAAATGTATCTAACAGTTCTTTTGAAAGAGCTTTCAATAGAAATGGTATTAAAGAGATTTCATGTCAATGACAGGACAAAAGCTATTGGTATCCTGTTGCCTCTAAATGGCAGATTTTGTGTATTGCCTGATGTATATGTTTTTTTTACTATATTCAGTTGTCCAAATAGGAATGTGTACCATCAATTTCATTGGTACAATGAATCATGAATCTGGTCTTCAGTATCCACCTCCAAAAGTGAGGCAGAATTAGACTGATCTAATGTGTGCCATGATTTTTTGTGTGGAGTGTATGAATTGGCTGCTACTCTGCCAGCAACTTCACTAATCTGACAACAATCTGTCTCTTTCCATTTTGAGCATAAACCTCATGTATGAGCCATTGTAAAACTCTTTGCCAAGTAACCATAATCCTGGGTCACCCAGCAAAAGGAGAACTGCCATTTATTGAACTGATTTACAAGGTCAATTTGCTAGTTTTTTGAATGCATAAGACTTCTTGCACTGCACACCTAGCTGGTCTTTTGATCCTCCATAAACTAGTCGTCCAAAATGCTACTGCTTGTGCCCTAATGTGTCACATCTTGTTCTTCCATCTCCCCTGTGTTCATTGACCTGTATTGGCCCCAGGTTATTCAATACTTTGATTTTTAAAGATTCCTATCCTTGTTTTTAAATCCCTCCCATGTCCTTGCCCAACCCATTCTCTGTAATCTCCTCCAGCCTGGATGAGTGCAGCTCCAACAACACACAAGAAGCTCAACATTATCCAGGGTAAAACAACTTCTTTAGTTGGTACTGCATCCACCGTTCATTCACTCTACCACTGGTGCAGTTGTGGCTGCGGTATGTGCCATTTTAAAAGTGCACAGCAGGTACTCACCTGGGTTACTCCAACAGCTTGTCCCCAAACCTGTGACCCCTAATGACCAAGGAGGGCAACAGGTGCATGGGACCACCACCATCTGCAGGTTCCCCACTAAGACTTGCACCATCCTAGTTTGAAGGAGTGCAGCAGTTTGAGGGCAATTAAGGATGGGAAATAAATCCTGTCCTTACCAGTGATGTCCCACTTCTCCAATTCTGGTCTCTTTATCATCCATAATTTAATCTCTCCACTACTGACCACTTCTGGAATTCCCTACCTAAACTTCTCTCTATACAACTCCTACCTTTCTTTGAGACATATATATTTTTCAAACGTTGCCATCGGCCCTAATATCTCATGTGACTTGGTATCAAATTTTGTTTGATAATGCTCTTGTGAAGTGCCTTGGGACATTTTACAACCATTCAGGAACTTTATAATGCTGGTGGATCTTGTACTAAATGCAAACTGAATCTGTAATAATGTGTATGTTGCTATGACTTGGGACTTCAGTCCATTAAAAGGAAATGAATGTAATCTGTTGCAGTGCAGGGAAATAGAAACCTTTTATCTGAATGATTAACAATATATTTTACTCATTTTTTTAAAGTATAGCCAAGCTTATATGTACATGTGTGTAAAGCCACACATTTATCATCTTTGCAATGTAAAGACTGTAAGTATTTAATAAAGAAATTATAAAATGTTATTTTCATCTGATTATTGATAAAGTTCTGAATTCCCCACTGCAGCATTCACTCATGGATACTGTACATGCCATCTGAGACGTGGAGAACTGACTGAAAGTCCACCTCTTCTGATATTTTTCACACCTGGCATCACCAGGGAAGTGTTAAAAGTGTACAGTCATTAAGCAAATTAGGAAGGAACTTTTTTTTGAAAGGTGCTGCAGCAATTATTGCTGCTGCCTCACACCTTCATCCTTCCTTCTGGAATTTGCATGTCCTCTCAATGCAGCAGGTTTCCCCCGGTGCTCCGGTTTCCTTCCACATTCCTGAAGGTGAGTTGATAGGTTGATTGGCTGCTGCAAGTTGCCCCTTTGGTGTAGTTAAGTTGCCAAAGAATCAAAGGGGAGTTGATGGGTATGTGCGAGAGAGTAGGTTGCAGGGGTACAGGAAATTTAGGGACTGGTGGAATTGCTCTGCTTGGAGCATGGGCCCAATGGCTGAATGTCCTCCTGTTTTGCAATGAGTAAGAAGGTTCTGTCAGGCAGACTATATTGCACGTGCCTGTGGGAGCAACAGGTTGTCTGCAAGTCTGTTTATAAAGAGATGGTTTTGAAGGGACTTTCAGCCAATGTCGGGACAAACGATGTTTGACAAAAGCCAATATCTCTTGGATAGAATTGATTTATGTTGGAAAGTGATTCTGTTACGTTGTATCATGTGACTGCCAGGACTATAGAAAGTGACCTGGTCTTTATTCATCCACCTATAAACTAGGGCACAGTTTGGCCTGGTCAGGAGATTTCTCAATATGAATAGGGTTACTATGCTTTACCATCAGTACTAGTAAAAAAAAGTTGCATTGGTATACTCCAGCAATCATATCTGCTTCACTCCCATTGGAGTAGTGTGCCAGTCCTGTCTTCTGTCGCAATGTGCAGAAGGTAATAGCTAAGCGCAAGGAAATGCTGTGTAGTTTCAGCTGTTATCAAAAATACAATAAATTTGTACTACAGTGGTTTGCTAGGGCACTGCAAGGAGTGGATGACCATTGTGATGAGTAAAGATTTGGGCCACTAGTGGCAAAATACTACAGATGCTGGAAGCAGAAAATGTTGGAAATACTCAGCAGGTCAAGCAGCGTCTGTACAACTAGAGATACTAAGATTGTTCTCAAAATCATTCTTGGTTTCCAGGTGGAGTTGACTGTTGGCACCTTGTGGGAATTGGTGTTGTGAGTGGGTAAGTTCTTCTGGGGGCAGGTTAGTGGCCATCCTTTATTATCACCTATTAAGAAAACGATGCCTAGGCAAAGGGCAACAAAGCTGCCTGATGACTATTTGTCATCAAAGATGAAATCTTCAACTGCAACATTATTTTTTTTTTTGTTTGTTATAGAAAAATCCCAAGATGCTGTTCAGTTGGACAGAAGATTCAGAGTGCTAGAGGAAGACTCGATGACTGTAAGGAAAGGAGGAAATGCATTGTGAACCCAAAGGAGGAGATATTGTAGGAAAAAGCATTTGGAAGTAAAACATAACTGAATAGAAAACCAAAGGATGTTGATGAGAAATGGTCTGTTGGGCCTCCATTTCTTGGTATTCATTCACAAAATGTGGAATTTATTCACAGGGTCAGCATTTGTTGTCTACTCCTAATAGTTCCTTCAACTTTGTGGCTTGCTAGGCTTTTTCAGGTGGTGGTAAGAGTCAGCCACTTTGACAGGTATGGAGTCATATATAGCCCAGGTAGGTAAAGATGGCAGTTTTCCTATCCTGAAGGATGCTGGTGAACCAGACAGGTTTATGCAATCTGATGGTATCATAGGCACCATTACTGATAAGATTTTTAATTCCAAATGTATTTAATTAATGTAATTGAGTTCTCTGGTTGCCATAATGAAATTCCAACTCCTCTCTGGTGAACACTGCTACCATGTATACCCATGTAAGCCATTATGTGTGATGAATTAAGAACTTTTGTTAGTCAGGAAGATGTGGAGGAGTTTTTAAAGTAGTGCTAAGGTAAAATCTAAGCCTTGGGATGTTTCTGATGCAGAAACTTTGATTTGAGTGGCAAGAAAAATGGATTGGGAGCTAGGAGTGGGTGAACGGGATACTTCAGACTGTCCCATTGTGAGTTGCATGATTTTCAGGTTCATCCACAACCTGAAGACCAATTACCATTGCCTCTATACATGAACCAATGATGTTGGGAGAGAGATAAAGCTGGGTACCATTGGCAGACCTATAGCAAAGTAATCTCATGCCTGTTAGAACTGGGTATTTTAGGGTGCACCAGAAGTGTCCCTGAAAAAGTAGGAGGAGGAAATCCTATGTGTAGTTTTGCCAGCAATGAAATAAAACCTACAATTGTTCTGCAAAAAAGAAAGATGACACGGGTGAATGTCAATTAGATTAGTATATTTTTTTATTTCACTACATTAAATACAGAAACCTTGCCTTTTCATTTAACATTAAAACATAATAGTTATCACCTTGTCTAATTCAAGTTTATTTAGCCCAATAAGTTGAATATAAAAAGTTTCATTACAGCAACGTTTTGATGTTTTGGTTCTCCTTTTAGATTAAACGGTCCAAAACACCCACAAAGCCGCATTATGTAAAATAATGCAGAAACCTTCATTCCAGCTAGTAAATCCATTGCAAATTTTCACTCTAGGCATGTCACTAGAGTAGCTCAGTGTAGTTAAGCATCATGTTGTGGACAAATGAATTATTATACCATGAGTAATATCAGAAAGATGAGTAGCATTGCAATATTTCTTTAGTTGAAATCAACACTTCATAAACAGTTTAGCTTTCAGGTGCAGTGTTGTATACTGGCAAATGCATTTTTCAGTGACAACATCACTGTAAAAGCAGCACACTATACACTTAAAGCATTAAAGGACTTAATGTGACTTTCTATAAAATTCAATTTTTGTTTAGCACTATTGTATCCCCATTAAACCCATGTTCAGTAGGTTGATTTAAGGTTGGCAACATAAAATGTCTGACCTAATTGGATAGGACCAACTGTTTACATTTAATCACGAAGGTGTCCATGCATAACCACCTTCTGTAAACTGCCCACACATCTGTCACTGACTGTCCAACATTCTCCTGATTCCTTTCCCCAACCTGCTGCCACACCCACCTCCTGACCAATTGGAAAGTGAACTGATTCTGCAGAACCAAAAGAAATGTCCTTGTCTGAATTTGGATAGAGTGATAAAGATGGTCTTCAGATTTTAGTTAAAATTTCAACAAAAAGAATGATTGGAAATCCTCTCAGTAGAGAAAAAAATGTATAGATCAATAAATACCTAACTCAACAGATTTAACAATAAGTTCTGTCAAAAATATCATCAATACATTTATCAGGAAACAGAAAAATTATGGATCGATTTGTCTTCTAGCCCAATACCATGAATGTGCCGGTAACCATTTTAGTATGCCAAATCCTGATGTGCCAATCAACCAGCAATAGTTAGTTTCACAACTGAACAAAAACAATGAGTCAGTCAATAAGCAATGACAATAATTTTGTGTGAATAGAATCGTTATGGATTGTTAAGTATTTTAGAGTTACTGATGGAGATTGTTATCGTCCCAGACATCATTATCTTTCCCACTGTTATCCTGCTTGTTTCTTTCCAATTTCTCCAGCCATTTAAATACAATGGGTAAAAGGGACTTGAGGACCTTTTTTTCCCCCTCATGTAAATTAGAAGTGAATGGAATCTAGTCTCTCCAATGCAAATTATCCTGAGCTAGTATTTTAGAGCAAAGAATTACAGGAATGTTAAAACAAGATTGAGGTACTTAGAGATTTAAAATATCCAAAGTTTTAACTCTATCTAAAAGCTTGTGGATCCAGGTAATTAAATCCATGAACAGGATAGCATCCTTTTAAATTCACCAACTCCCCAGATTTGTTCAGATAACCCTCTGATTTGTGGAGCTTTAACTTACTGGCTAATCTCTGGAAGAATTTGAGGGTGAATTTCAGTCTTAAATCTTTGTGTGTGTGTGTGTGTGTGTGTGTGTGTGTGTATACACACACGTACATACAATTGAACACAGTGGCTGGCATTTGACTTTAATGGCAATGCTGGCATTTGTTGCTCACCCATAAATGGCATGCTAAATAAATTTTAAAAAGATTCTGTAAATGCTCAGCAGGTCAGCCAGCATCTGTTGAGAGAGAAACAAAGTTGATGTTTAAGATCCAGTACCTCCCATCAGAACTGTGTCTGATGAAGTATCACTAATCTGAAACATTAATTCTCTTTCACAAATACTGCCTGACCTGCTGAGTGTTTCCAGCATTTTCAGTTTTGGTTCAGATTTCCAGCGTCGGCAGTATTTAGTTTGTGCCGAGTGGCTGACTAGACTGTTTCAGAGGGCATTGAAGCATCAACACTTGGCTGTGGTCCAGGAGTCTTGTTTAGGCCAGACCAGATAAAGGATGGCAAACATTACTGAATCAGATGCACTTTGACAACATTCCAGTAACTTCTCCAGCTACTGACTCCCTTTTTATTTCACATTCTCTTTTAAGTTATTCTACCTCAGGTCTTTGAATCAGGCCTTTGTATCCTTGTCCACTAATATACAGTAACTACTATCCTGCTGTTGGAGGTACAAAAGATAATGTTACTAATTCATTCTTTCTACCTTTTCTTGTTATTATCCTTAGTGTCATATTTTGACACTTCTTCTCTCTTTATTTTAGTGAAAGTCTTTCTTGACAAATTTGGCAACTTCCATTCCAATAACTTTACATTTGCAGCCATATTTGCACTTGTATCTGAACCACACAAATAACAATCCAACCTCTGCATCATCATTTCTACAGAGCCTTGGGTGTTGCATGTAAAAGGAAAATCCCATAAGGAAGCATGGGGCTGAATATCTGAGGGGCAGAGAATCAGCTGCCTTAAAACAGGGTTCTCAGAAATGATGATGAGGGTTATATAACAAATTCTGCATATGACACAGGTTACGTTTTTCACTGCTTAAATTACCGGACAGCAAACAAATATGTTTTGTTTTCTTTTACAATAGTCTTCTTACCAGAGCTCCACACTCCAACACTTTTCCACATTAAACAATTCAGTATCCCAGAAAATATTTTTTTTTAAAAAAGTAACCATCTTCACTGAATATTGTAATAAATACAACAATGCCCATGGAAAATAAAAACATTGTTTAAACAAAGCAAAGAACTCCTCAAAAAAAAAAGTGTCTGTATGAGGCCTCATCTTTTCTAAGCCTGCCCTACTATCACTAGGAAGGCCTTTACCCAGAAAGAGAAACCATCCACAGGAGAAAGATTGCTGGTAACATTTCATCATCTTCCTTCTGACCCAACACTGATCTGATCTTGTACAGTAAATTTCAATATAACCTAACACCTTCACAATGATTTTAGCAGATCAAAAATATGTACGCCGAGTAGCAGGCATTCAAAAATTCTTTATATTACATTGATATAAAGGCTTTTTGTTTAAAAGCTTTGTCATCTTACAGAGAGTATGAGCCATCATAATGCAAACATTGTACTTCACTAATTTGTCATAGCAGCACTGTTAGCCTGGAGTGATCTTTCCATAAAATGCTACTTGCTACTTGAAAGCTTTTGAAATAAATATTCTAGGTAAAAAGCATGCAGTTCAAAACCTTCAGAAGTACCATTTGTGGATTCTCAGGTAGGCACTTAGATACCTGTCTTGGGTGGTGTGGAGGGTTGAGATGGTGTTGGTTACAAAATGAAATTCTGATCTTGGTGACCATTTAGTCCCTGTTTTAAGAGTTTTCTTTTAAACATTGCTCTTTCAAAATATACACATGCAAAGCAAATTGCTCACTTTAAAATATCTAGTAAGCTGTAGGAATAATTCCAAGAATTAAATGAAGCTTAATTTGATAATATCACTATCAGTACAGCAGCATTAAACTGTATGTTATATTAACTACGTACAGCTGTACCTCACAATATTGCACGTATAGTGAACTCTAATTGCCCTTGCCGTCTTTTTAGCATAAAGATCACAAGTTAGCGTGGTTATAATAATTCTTGTGACTGGCAACAAAATATGCTAAGCAATCATTTTTAATTTTATCAAAGGCTAAACTGATAATCATACCAAATGAATGATTGTTTCTTTCTTGTGCCAGTAATATTGGTGATAGCTTTTCTTGATTTGCCTCATCTTCCTTCCTACTGCTGAATTATGGTCTTTGGCTTTGCACCCTGGATTTTCCATAAAATGAAACACATTAGTATTTGTTTTCGTTCCTTCACATGTATCTATCCGCTCCCATGTTAGCTGCAGCCTGGAAATTACCCACGGTCGGAAAGAAGGAAAAACTTGACTCTTCTTTCTTGGCCCTTATTTATATTTGTCCCATTGCCAAGTCACAGAGGTAGGTTGGGAATTTAACTTTGTAAGCTAATGTAAAAGCAAATGAAAGTTAAATGTTTTTTTTTACTGGAGCTTGGTCACTCTGAAAAATTAAAATTTGAAGTCCATCTGGCAACAAAGAAATTAAAAGTTCAAGTTTAAATTTATACTTTCATCCTTTCTCATGACTTGGCATTGGAATTAATGAAGCTGAGCAAGACGAGATGTAATGCTACAGAGAGATGTCTGGATAAGCAGTAGGCAAGGTCTGTAGATGTTTGCTTTTACTACTTAAGTTTAGGCACACCCAGGATGGCATAGATGTACACCATCATTATGTCTGCAAAGACACTTGTACTATAAGACCAACTAACTGTAACTGAATACAAATACAGGTCAGAAATATTTCACAAGAGTTCACTAAGCCTTGACATTGTTCTGTAAAATAAGTTTGTGTGTTCTGATGGGTGAAGGTTAATTTTGTTCATGCTAAAATTAAATACAGGACAAGTTAGTTCTTCCCCATTTTCTAAGCTAAAGCCTGAAGATTTTAAACTCTTTCTAGTAAACATAACTGTAAACTTATCAGCTACACCTTAAACAAAATTACAAATCCTTCCCCAGGCAGTCGATCTCGTTGAGAATAAAGTCCATATCCTCACGGCTGACAAGGGGGCTGATGATGATTTGACGGAAGAAATTGACTTTGTCACGATGAGGCTGATAACCCACCATCATGCTGCCTTTCTTCATCATCCTCTCCTTAATTACTGGTGCAACCTGTAACATTGAAAGAGAACAAGTTCAGACAAAGTGCCAAGAAATATAGTTGAGAAGGGAAAAGGCAAAAATGTGTGATTACTTTCTCTGAAAGGAAACGGTCATCTTATTGTTTTTGTTTCTTCAGAATCCAAACTCAAGGGCATGAACACCGGGGAAAAAGATGTCTGCAATTTAGACTCCAGTGAGAGCAGGTATCCCTCAGAAGGCCATGATGGCTCCTCAGAATTTGTGCTCACCATCTCCAAAAGACAATTTATTTGGACAAGAAAACCTCAATCATTTGACTATCAAGAGCTGGGTTTTCATATATATTACTTGGATCAAACAGCATGAAAAAACATTTAGCCCAATAGATCACATTAATGTTCTGCAGGAGTCTCCTCCAATTCTGCTTCATCTTTCTCTATCTGCATATCCTTTTTTCCCCCCTTTCTTCTCATATAATTTAAAAATAAAACCCTTAACCATATTAACAATACTTTGCTCAGCCACTCCCGATGGCTACAAATTCCATAGTATAAAGAAATTCTTTTAATACTCACCTGCATTTATTGGTAAGAGATACATATGAGGTTTATTCAAACCCACTTTATAATCCTTGTTAAACAAAGAGATGCCAACAGAATCTTATGGTTTGTACTTGCAACTCCCACCACTCACCGGGAGTGCACAGCAAAATGAACCAAGTCAAAAAATTACTTTAGAGTTCCCCTCAGGTGCATCCATGTTCTTATGCCATGTTAATATACTGTTCTATTACGAAATAATATAATAGTGCTGTGCTATTCACATATCACACATACTGCATGAAATATGTCAGATTCGTCAAAGTAGTGTCCTCAGATTGAATAACTTGTACAGTGACAGCAATGTTGCAGTGAAACATTGCCATGCCATTTACAAGAGGAGTGATTATTATACCACAGTGTTTACTGTATGTGCTGTACCATATCAAAATCTATATGGAAATTGGGTATGAAATTCAATTAATTGCAAGTGGCACAGTTATCTAGGATTGGTAATATGGATAGTATTTGAATAGTTATTTGTAGATTTTATGAAACTTGGATTATAATAGTAATTTTGCATGGCAGGATGGAAGGGGCTTAACACAAGTCTATATTTATTGTTCTATATTGAATATGCTTGAAGGCTATATTTATCACTTAACTATTTCAGTAAATTTTAAACACTCTTGTCACTTCACCTTTTAACAATCAGTTTGCAAAACTTCACTAAGTGAAAATTAAACTCCTAGTGCAGAGACTGATATTTCTCATTTACAATGTCACAACCTGCAAAGTGCTTGCAGGTATTTAACAAGCAGTTACTCATCTGTCCTTTTTACCACCTAGAAGAGAACATTATTGTCTCAAAACTCTATTTTGTACTGAACAACTTTCTTTTTTTCCCCAAAAGTGCTGACACCTGCTAGAAATGTACATTTTCCCTAATGTGAGAATCGAACATGAAGACTCGCATTAGATTAGTTCTAGACTAGTTTCAAATGCTCACAGTAACATCCATCACTAGTAGCAAATTACACCTTAGTCTGGCCTCAATTAAACTGCTGTGTTGACTGTGCAACGTCCCAAAGGGTTGTATAACAATGCCAGATGTTATTACTGTTATGTAAGCCTTGCTCTGCTAAGATTCCCCAGTTTACTCTGGGACAAAAATAAATACTAATTACTAATCAGAAATTGTTCTAGCATTCTTTTCTTAAAGATTGTAATATAACTATTCATAATTTGGATGGCGGCATTTTATTAAAAAAATAGGTTTCAGGTTTGGAAGCAGACTTTATGGTATTATCTTTTTCCCCTTGTAAAGGCAGTAGGGCTGTTCTAACAGTAAATCAAGTTTTTTTTTTAACCCAAGGGTGGTGTTTATATAAAGCAACTTGGTGTCTACAGCCAAACAGGGCACATGGGGGACTTGGATCACATCCTGAGAGGATGGAAAATGGAAAACAGTCAAGCACAACTGCTGGTCAACAAGTTTGTTTTGGCATCTGTTTTTCTAAAGGTTTCTCTTTTAGAACAGGCATGTTCACACATGCATGTGTGTTTGTGTGATATTCACATTTATATATGCATCAGTGTGCTATGCATTACAAATTAGGTTTCACTCAGGAACTTTCTACACTAAACACGAATAAACATGATGTCATACCTCCAAGCACATAGTAATAGCCCCGAAACATCAGGGATGCTTATACTCCATTGTGAAAAACATTACTGGATACTAAAGTGAGAATAATAAATTCAAGAGGAAAAAATGTATAGATCAATGGAGCTTCAAAACCATCTTTTAGCAGTGGGTATAAGACTTCTGATTTGTCTTCCAGACAGTGGTCTTGGGCGTAATTGTTAATTAATATGCCACTGAAGAAACACTGCAACAACAAATACAAAGGCTTATTAAAAAGCAAACATTTTACAACTTAAAGAACCATAACTTATCAATAATGTACTTTCAATATTGTGTGATTGTGACTACAGTGATACTAAAACCTACATGTTTGCCATTTCACACAGTGAAGGCTATAGATGCTGCACTAGAGCTCTGATAAAAGGTTATCAACCTGAAACATAACTGTTTCTCTCTGCACAGATGATGCCTGACCTGCCTATCTCTTGTCCACTGTTAAAACTGGAAGTAAGCAGATTCAAGGTTGGGTTCAGTTCCAATTCCTTTATTTAAAAACAAGTCAGTCTCACATGACCCCCAACCATCTAATTTGGGGATTTAGATTCTGCCCAGACTCCTTGGGTAGATAAGTGATAGGAATGGTGAGAGTGATAATCCATGGTTCAAGTCAGATATCATTCATACCAAGAAACTGCCTTCTTCGAGTCAGATACAAATGAGAATTGCTGTACCATCACTGCTAGTGTCTTGACAGTTAATGTGCCAACAATGTCAAGGGAAGCTGGAATGGTTCCCAGAAATAAGTAACATGCTGAGGTTTGCACCAGGCACTGCTAGATCATACATCTGCAAGTATCTGCATGTAGGTAATAGATGTGCCAAACAACAAAGTTACTATATGTTGTGTGGATTTTCCTGTTTCTGGTTAGTATTTTGTTTAACCAAAGATTTGTAATGCTTTGACTCACATGCGTCAAGGAGATTTAAATTGTTGTATCTGTTTGTAATTAGAAACCAATGTTTAAAGAAAACTGGCCCAGAATTTCTTGGAGCCTGGTATCTGGTGTGTCATTGAATTAGAGTTTTAACTTCATCCTTTAGCTCCAGTTAATTTTGTCATACACTTTGCCAGAAATAAGAATTGATGATGTCCATGCAGTTTCCAAGTCCTCCTGAATGCTGGGATCAATAGTCGATCTCCTCAGCCCTTGAGATTTAAGATAAGGCAAATGATAGAGAAAGGGGAATTACAATCAAACTAGAAAGAGAAGTATGGAGGAAAGAGACTGGATTGAGAGAGAGAAAAATGAGAAGTTTTTTTAAAAATACTGCATTTTGAAAGCCTAATGGAAGCATGCCCTACCTGTAACTACCCTTCTTCTGTACCTCTCAGGTTAAGTATCATAAATCACTTTATTAGCAAGATCTTGATGAAATGAAATATCAGTGCTGACTTTCTGGTGCAAGGCAGCATGTGTGGTACAAATCCAACAAACTCTCAACATTCATGGGGTGGTTGATAGGTGAGCTCAGGAGTTTGAGAAAGGCTCAGGTAAAATAGTGTAAATCTTCCACATTAGTAAAACAAAAGAGCTGGTCATTGACTTCAGGAAGGGCAGTGGTGCACATACACCCATCTACATCAACGTTGCTGAGGTCGAGACGGTTGAGAGCTTCAAGTTCCTAGGACTGAACATAACCAATAGCCTGTCCTGGTCCAACCACATAGACAACACAGCCAAGAAAGCTCACCAGTGCCTCTACTTCCTCAAGAGGCTAAAGAAATTTGGCATGGCCCTGTTGACCCTCACCAATTTTTAATCAATGTACCATAGAAAGCATCCTATCTGGATGCATCACAGCTTGGTATGACAACTGCTCTGTCCAGGACTGCAAGTCTGGATCCACAACCATAGAGAGTTGTGGACACAGCCCAGCACATTATGGAAACCAGCCCCTCCTCCATGGACTCTTGTCTATACTTCTCACTGCCTCAGTAAAGTAGCCAAGATAATCAAAGACCTCACCTACCCAGGACATTCTCTCTTCTCCCCTCTCTCATCAAGCAGAAGATACAAAAGCCTGAAAGCATGTACCACCAGGCTCAAGGACAGCTTCTATCCTGCTATTTATACGACTATTGAATGGTTCCCTAGTACAATAAAATGGACTCTTGACCTTACAATCTACCTTGTTATGACCTTGCACTTCACTTTCTCTGGTGCTGTGACACTTTATTCTGCATTGCTTTACACTGTACCTTGGTACAAGTAACAATAATAAACCAATTCCACTCCATAATTCCTCACACGTTATGGATTTGTCCACTGCTGTAATCATCTTGTGTCTGGGTCAGGAGGTCATCATTTCAAGTCCTACTCTTAAACCATGTGGACAGAGAGTGTAGGACCATTGAAAGTGCCTCCTTTCAAATGAGACACGAAGCCTAAGCCTCATCCACCTCTTCTGCTGAGCACAAAAGATCCCATATCTCAACTCTCCCTTCTGTTTTAACTGATATTTATCCTTCAAATAACATTACTGAAAAAAATAGCCCAATGTTATTAACGGATGTGGGTAAAGAAGACAAATCAGTCAAGATCTTACTGAATGGCAGAATAGACCCGAGGGACCAAATAGCCTATTCCTTCCTGTAAGTTCTTAAAAATAGATTTATTAGTCATTATCACATCACTCTTTGTGGGGTCTTACCGTGTATATTTTGGCTGCTCACTTCCTAAGTTACAGCTGTGATTATCACTTTAAAGCTTAATTCAGTATAAAGCACACTGAGGTAGTGCTGCAACGTGAAAAGTGCTTTCTGCCTGAGAAACAAAATGAAAAACCACTTTGGTCCTTTGGCCTCCACCACTTTGTGCTATTACAGCGCCAGCGACCCAGGTTCAATTCTGGCCGCTGTCTGTAAGGAGTTCGTACGTTTTCCCGTGTCTGCGTGGGTTTCCTCCGGGTGCTCCGGTTTCCTCCCCCATTCCAAAGATGTACGGGTTAGGAAGTTGTGGGCATGCTATGTTGGTGCCGGAAGCGTGGCGACACTTGCAGGCTGCCCCCAGAACACTATGCAAAAAACGCATTTCACTGTGTGTTTCGATGTACATGTGACTAATAAAGATATATCTTAGATAATTATAAGATAACAATGATACTACAGTGATACTGTATGGATTACAAAATGCATAAAAATGAATTGGCCTCAAGTTCAGCACATGGTAGGTTTAAGCAAATAACCGTACACATATACCAAAAACAACCTTTGTAGCAAAAAGACACTAGATGTGAGAAATCTGAAGTAAACTCTTGGTCTGCATCCTATCACTGACTTTCTCTTTGTACTCTCCACCCCTCGCTTCTCTACAGCTTAAAGCAGTTTGATTTATAACTTGTTCCAGTTTTAATGAAAGGTCATCAGTTTGAAACATTAACTCTGTGTTTCTCTCTACAAATGCTGCCTAACCTACTGAGTATTTTTAGCATTTTCTGGTTTGGTTTTTTTAAACTCTCTTTTTATGTAAAGCCATAATTTTGAATTAAAAAAAATTACATTTTCAGTTACTAAATTTACTTTAATCTAGTAGCAATGGTACTTAATTTGCTGTAATTTTATAGAGTGTGGGTTGAAGCAACCAAGGACGAAAGTCCCTCACCACGAACTCTTAAATGAGGGATATATTTCATTATAGAGAAGGAAAGTTACATGCCAATACTGCATTCACAATAGAATGAAGCACCTCAGCAGAAATTGCAGTAAAAGTTAGGTATCTTTTAATCCTTTAAAAGCAATTCCTAATGATAACAACCTCTTAGTATCAGTGAATTGTTTTGTTTCAGATATACATGTGCCACATACAATGCATTATCTGATTACAGTGACATTATGCATTATCACATTACACTATGTCCACTGTTGTCTCTTGTCTACTGAACTGTGTTCCCTGAGATCTAATGTGCCTTTTAAGTCTTAAGTGTGGGGTTGTGAACCTCAAGTTAATTGGTACTGAGCATTCAGCTTTTAAATAAGTTTTTGTTGCTTAAAAACCTCATTATACTTTGGAAAAAAGGACTGTTATTAAGTAAAATTGGCACTTGTATATTTCAAAAGGAACAGATGAAATGTGTTTTAGGAAATTGTTTAGTGGAGAATATTATCTTCCCTTGTTTCCTTTCCTCCCCCACCCACCAGTGAGCACAAGCTCATACTTGCCCAGTTCCACCCACTCATCTAGATTACAGAAAGTCCAGAATTATTGCCTTGTACCCAACTGCACAAAAAATGCATTTTCCAATCCCTTCATTAAGTAGTAACAACAGAACTGATTAGCAGTTACACCAGCAGCTTGGAAAGGAAAGAAAGGAGGAGATGCAAGGGACTGCAGATTCTGGAGTCTGGGGCAACCACACAGAAAGCTGGAGGAATTCAACAGGTCAGGCAGAATCTATGGAGGGAAATGGACAGTCGATGTTTCAGGTTAAGACTCTTCACCTAGACTGAAAGATAGCGGAGAGGTTGCCAGTATAAAGAGGCCAGGAAAGAAAGGTAATCTCACCTTTGACAAACTCTGGGTGTTGTGAAGTACTTTACAACCAATAAATTGCCATAGAAACGCAGTTATTGTTGTGTTATTAGAACCAGAAGGAAGAATGTACTGTTGAAAGCAACAATCACTGCACCAGCACTTTGCTTGTAGCACCTTTGTTCCTTTGATGTCACAATTAAGAGCTTTTTTAATCTATAAAAGCTCTGTCCTTTTGCAAAGTGCTTGGCAAACACTTACACAATAGACAAAAGATGCATTTTTGTGGGGTAAAATGCCCCCAGGAGTTTCACAGAAGTGTTATGAAACAAAATTGGACACCAAACTTTAGGGGATTATTAAGCAGTTTAATCAAAGAGGTAATTTTAAAGGAGTTTCTCAAAGGTAAGAGATAAAATGGTGGTGAAGTTTAGAAAGGAAACTTGAATCAAAGGCTCAGCCAGCTGAAAACATGGTTGCCAACGGTGAAGTGATTAACATTAAGGACATACTTGGGCAGAGATCCCATTGGTTTGTAGGTTTGGATGAGATCATGAAGAGATACGAGATCCAATATGAGAAAATTTTTTTAAGAGGCTTGTTGAAAAGCAAACATGAGGGAAAATACAGATGCAGACTCAAAAGGTGGACCTGTCCCACTTTGTTCTAACAAAGATCCATCAGCGCCATCTGCTGGTATTGAAGCTCTGGGGCCAGTGAACCAAGACCAGTCAGATTGCTCAAGGCAAAGGGTTGGAAAGTATTGGTGTACCCTATAAACCCAATAAAGTGACAAACCTAATCTGACTAAGCCTGTTTAAACTATATGGGATGATCTCTGGAAGTCCCCAAACCTCCCATAAATTTCTGAAAGGCCCCAACTTTTCCTTTAAGTCACCCAGCTTTCAACTGATTCTTCTAAAGCCATGTAGGTCGTTTCTTTATCATTAGGCACTGTATTAATAGCTGAAATAAAGACTTGTACTTCCTGGTGCTGAAGTGGGGGCATGGTGAAACTGGAGTGAGATGGAGCAGAGGTGAGGTGGTAGAGTGAGGTGAGGGGGGGGGACAAGTGATGTTGAAGGGGTAGAGGGAAAGGGAGATCAAGTGGAAGAGAGGTGTGGTAGCTGGAAGGAGAGTTGAGGTGGAGGTGGGATGGTGGAGGGGGAAGAGAAAATGAGGACTTGGCGATCGTCAAAGGGGATGATGAAGAGGCAGAAGGAAAGGCAGTTAGGTGGAAGAGATGAAGGCAAGGTAAAGGGGAGGGGACTGAGGGGAGGTGATAGTGGGGTTGGGGTAGTGAGGTGGGGTGGAGGAGATGATTTGAAGGGGCAGAGTGAAAAGGAGATTGGATGGAAGGGGGCTTGAGGAAGGGGGTTGGGTGGGGTGGAGACAGGGGAGGTATGAATGTTGGGGAGAGTGGAGAGCTGAGGTAATAGTGGGGTTAGGTGGAAAGTAGGGATGAGGTGGAAGGCTGTGAGATGGAGAGGGTGAGAATGAGGGGGCTGAAATGTAAAATGGGTGGGGTGGTTAGTCGGAACAGGGTTGCAGTGGAGGGTGGATGAGATGCATTCAACATGCCTTTACAGGATTTGCCATTCACATGGCTTTAACCTTCTCTTTCTAGGTCTGTAGTGTGTTTTATCTATAATTCTAAACATTAAAAAGGGTCCAGCTGGAATATATATATCAACGAGAAAACATTTTCATTATCATCTGTTACAATTTTGACTTGCAGATCATAACAGCTACATTGTTGGGCCGCTTTTGACCACCATTACAGGTCCCTCGTGACTAAGGTTGTTCTCTCAGACTTTTTGATATATTGGTTGATCCCTGGGTAAGTAACATGTGACCTCCACATGGTAATATTTGTAAGAGCCTAAACACATGCAGCGGTATTCAGTGAGATATAATATATTAGCTGGGTACACATGTAGTAGCAGATCTTCACAACACTTGTGAGACCTGCTTCATCATTACTTAGAGGTCCTGCCTTTGCAGGACCAATGCTGTGCAGCCTGGTGCGAGGGTCTCATTATAACTGGGTTTTCCTTAAGTAAAATACTTAACTGTGTGGCAGGTCACCTATGATGCCTTTGGTCTCATAGTTTATAGAACTTTGCAATGATGAATCCTTGACAAAACTTTGTTGGCCCACTGGACTTTCCATGCTGCCAGTTTAAGCATGTTAGGTGTCTAAGCATAAATTTTTAACATCTTGTGCGTTCTCTTTGAGCTACTCATCGTAGTCTCCTGAAGATTCATTTCTAGAGTCTCCTGGGAAATCCTGAAAGACTGACAACAATTAGCTCATGTTTAGCTGGATTCCTCTTCTTTTGTTTCTAACTGATAATATTTAAATAGATAACTTGCACTAGAGAAAGGAGGAAAAAATGCAATTCACTCAAAATAATGTAGGTAATTTTGGCCATGAGCTGTATCAGTGCCACCTATTAAATACATGTCCTGATGTTTATTCCTATTATGTTCAAAGGAAATGAAGATCAGTGAAGATGAATAATAGGCAATTAATCTGATATGATCCATTTTATACTACCTACTGCTTAATTGCACTCTGTTCTCACTATGATGATGTCACATGGAGTCACTTCAAGAATGTATTCTGAAACCTCTTTTGCAAAGAAGTCGATCAAGTTTTCTGAAGATGCTGCCACTTTAACAGGCCAATCTCACATGAAATTATGTCAACCTTGGTATTTTTTGATATATATGAAATTATGTCTAAATATCACCAAGGTCTAGGAGACCTGATTATTCATTACCACTCACCCCGTGAAGTTTCTTCCAGAAATTCTGATCCTCGGGCACACCTCTAAGACTAGGTGGTATGTACCAAAAGCAGACGTTTGTGTACTCCGGCTAAAGATACAACAGGATATATGTGAAGTGAGTACTTTGTTCAACAACAAAATATAATAACATATAAAAACATAATTCAAGAAGCTTTTGAAATCACACATATGGGTCTTCAAATTATAAGATTATTCCAAACCTTATGAATAAGGAGTATTTGGAAACAGAAAAAGGCTTCAATGTTCCATGGGCAAAAGCTGCTGGCCTGTGTGATATTATGGGATAGAAAAGATATTTATGGCCATGGAATTAGATGGAAGAAACATCCTTTCCAATTACAGGAACATACATTTTACCTTGTTAAAAATTCCCTCTTCCTAAAGGGGCTATTAAAATGGATGTGATTTATACTCTTAAAAATTGAGATGGTCATCTTAACTTATCCAGCTGGCATCAATGGAAAGTGAAGTTAGGAGGGTGTTTCATAGGCAACTAATCCAATCCTATGTTTCCCACTGAATGGTTCAACTTAAAATGTCCCCCTAACAGTTTGAACAAGCATTAAGACACCATGGCTAAACCTAAATGGTGCAGTCAAGGTTCTCTGACCCTGCCAAGCAATCACACACCAAAACCCAATCCTGTTACTAGTAATAGTCACTAGAAGGTGCTCAGGAGCAAAGGGCTGCTTTAATTTAGTTCTCCTGCCCCTACACCTCCTCACCCTGGCTCCCTAAGCCTTTAGTGAGCCAATGGTTCTCCTCTATTTCAGGTTGGCTTCTGATGATACCCATTTCTGTGGTTGTTGGCTCTACTCAAGGTTAGAACAATAATCGTAGGATAGCACAGTGGTGCAGCAAGTAAGAGGTGTTGCTGCACAGCTCCAGTGGCCTAGGTTCAATCCTGACCTCGTGTCCTGTCTGTGCGGAATTTGTTTGTTTTCCCTGTGACTGCATGGATTCCCTTCCCCCATGTGCTCCAGTTTCCTCCCACATCACCAATACAGAGAATGGTAGGTTAAATTTACTGCAAATTTCCCCTAGAATGTACGAGAGTGGTAGAAATTGGGGTGGGGAGTTGGGAAGAGCTGATGAAAAATTATTGGGGAGGTGAGATTTCTCTGAAAGCTGGCATAGACGCGATGGGCTGAATGACCTCCTAGGTGATCAGGAAATATAGAAATAGTTATTCCCCCGCAGACATAAATTAATAATAATTGCACAGTGATGATCTCCACAGGAGAAATCAAAGTTGAGGATTAGAGTAACAATACCTACCTCCAAAATCAACCTGAATTCATTCCTCTTCTTAATTTCATCAGCCAAATATCTGCAATGAGAATCAAATGATGTTATTTTCCAAGGTTACCATGGAATGACTATTAACATAGTGACACTTCCAAATGCAGTCTAATAGTAAACTCAACCAGTCCAGTACCAGATCTAAACTGGTCTTTATTAATGGAATCTCCTGTACTCATTTTGCAAGCCAGAAATACTTAAGCACTAAATGGCAGCCTACAAGTTCCAATCCATTCTGATCTGGTGCAAATCATTCCTTAGCCCTATCTTTACAGGCTCATAAGTGGTACTTAAAAAGATTTATTGCAAACAGTGTGATAACTATTACCTTTTAGATTAAAAGGACACAGAAGTATATGCACTTTAGAGATTTAGACTACCAGCTTCATGCACGTGAAGGTCTTATGTAATTCCCAACACCCAAAGGTGAATATGAAAACTAACAATTGCTTTCAATGACCTTGAGGATGCAGACCCAATTTATAAAATGAATCTGCCTTGCCCACTCCATTACTGTATTCAACTCTATCACACCATCGCTTGCAGAGCTCTTTTCAAGTTGTCCTAGTTGCCACTTAAAAAAATAAATGACAGGCTGGAAAAATGTTATTGTGACATTTGTATAACACATAGTGATGCCCATGCAAGAATATTGTTTGATATTAAGAAAGGAAGTGACTTGCTTTTACATAGCATGTTTCACAGGAGATCACAAAACTCTTTCTAATTAATTATGTATTTTTTTTTAAGGGGGTCACTGCTATAGAGCAGTACCAATTTACATACAGCTGGGTCTTATACACAGTAGTAGTGACAAGATATTGGTTGAAGGAAACACAATGGCGAGGACACCAAAGAGAACGTTGTTGCTCTCTTCATAATAGCACCAGGAATTGTTTGCACTAGCTGAAAGAGCAAAGGTCCTGTTTGTATCTTATCAAAAAGACAGCACTTTCATCATGGCACCACTGTAGCTTCAGTCTATTATATTCAAGTCAGCAAACAAATGGTTGAGTCCATAACCTTCCAACTCCCACTGAGAGGACCTTTTGGTTGCTGCATGCCACGCTCTTTTCACAACTCATGGTAATCACCTTCTAGGAACATGTGCCGCTCTTGTCATTCATCACTAAAACTTCTGCACCTTTACACTCCAGCCACCTTGAAATAAGGGCCAACATTTCCATTAGCCTTCCCTATTACCTGCTGCACATGCACTAGCTTGGTGCTGCAACTTTCTGCAATTTTTTTTCATTTAAATAATATTTTGTTCTTTCTTCCATAATAAAGAATTTCATATTTTTCCAGATTATGCTCCATATGCCAACCTCTTACTCACTTATTTAACCCATTAATACCTCTAAATTCTTTGTATCCTCATTATAACTTGACTTCTCACTTATTTTTGTGTCATCCACAAATCCGGCTACTATACGTTTACTTCCTTCCTCTTTAAAAGATGTTGCTAACAGTTGTTGTTCTAGCACTGATCACTTGGGTAGCTCACTGGTCAGTGGCTGCCAACCTGAAAATGACTGCGTTATCCCTATATACTGCTAGTCAATCATCTATCCATGTCAATATATTACCTCCAACACCATGGGCTCTTACCTTCTGACACAGCCTTTTGGAAGGCACTTTCTGTTAGTGCAAATACAATCTGCCAGTTCCCCTTTATCCACTCTTGTCAAGACATCCTCAAAAACTAATACATTTGCTTGACATGATTTTTCCTCCATGAAACAATACTAACTCTACTTGATTAGATTACAATCTTCTAAGTGTGCTGCTATTAGTTCCTTAATAATTGATTCCAACATTCTTCCAACTACAGATGGTAAATTAATTAGCCTAGAGTTACCCACTTTTTATCTCCCTCTGTTTTTGAATGAGGTGTCATGTTAGCAGTTTTCCAGTCAAAGGATTTTTAGAAGATTATAACTAATGCATCCAATATCTTGGTAGCCATTTCCTTCATGATCCCAGGATGCAAGCTGTCCTGGCTAGGGAACTTATTAGCTCCATTAATTTGACTAATACCATTTCTCAAGCGATGGCAATCATCCACTCCTGATGGTCCTCCACTAGTCGTGAAGTCTTCACTAGATGTAAATATAGGCCAATTAGTCTAATGTTCACTAGTCTTGAAAATTAGACTAATTGGCCTATACTTGCATCAGTGTTCTCTCCCTGGCCAACATCCCCAGCACAGGTCCTAATTATACTCACCTTATTCCAATGTGTAGGTCACCATTTTCACATGCCTGACACCAGATTTCGAAAATAGACATTCTACCACACACTGCGTTATGGCATGAGATTATCAGGTGGACAGAGTAAATAATTCAAAAGTTCTCAAAGCTTTACTATAAAAGTGTAACACTTCCACTGACTTGCGAGAATGCCATGACCACTCAAAACAGAGGAGGAGCATTCAGGATGACCTTGAGAGTTATGGATCCTTCATTGAGAGTCCACAGATCCCAAAGCAAAGTAATAGCAGCACTGGAGAATTACACCAAAACTAAAAGACCACAGTATTATGGAAGGTCCAAAAATATTGGAGGTTCACAGCAGTCCAGGAGGACTGAGTAATACTGAAGGCCACAGCAGTGCTTGAAATCCACTTCAATACAGGAGGACCAAATCAATAAAATGGACAAGAAGAGTACTGGATAATGACAGCAATGCTAGAGGACCACCGGAAGACCATAGCAGAGGCTATGGAGAATCACAGCAATCCTGGAAGACCATTGCAGTGCTAGGAGCCCAAGTAATAAAGCAGGACCACAATAATACTACAGAACTTCAAAAATGCTTTAGTATCAGTTGTGAGCTTCTGAGTACACATCACTGAAATGTAATTTCTATGGGCTTTTCAGACCAAATGCAAAGATATTAATCCCCTTCATTCAGTATTTGTTTTTTTTAAACCAGATCTCTTTGTTTTAGTCTTCTTGCTTTTTTTAAAAAAAGCTTTCTCATCTTGCATCATCATCTTGTCCCTCCCTATATTTGACATCCATTATATGCACATTCCCCTCTTTAACTTGAACACCAATGTTTGTTTTCATCCTCTGGTAAATAATCACCATTGATGTTTTGGAAAGTGCTCATCTGTTTCAATGCCCAACTGAGTTCCAATTACAAATGTGTTTTTAACCCCATCTTGAATGCACTGATTGAAAAGAAAGTTGAGAAAAAAAATCATTATTAACTGAATCAGGAATTGCAAGAGGAGGAAAAATCTACGGGGCTGTGAGAAAAGAGCAGAGGTGTGTGACTAACCAAATAGCTTTTTCAAAGTGCTGACACAAAGGGAAAAACAGTCTTCTGTACTTTCATGATTCTACAAGTACAGTTTTAGTGTCATATTCAGCAAAGCTACACATTTTGTATATTAATACATTTATCTATAAACATGGTTCAAATGATAGCTCTGACAGGGGTCTTCCAATTGAAATATTAACTGTTTCTCCTTCCACAGGTGTTGCCAAACCTTCTGAGTGTTTCAAGCATTTTTTGTTTCAGATTTTCAGCATTTGGCAGTTGTTCAAAGGATATACATAATCCAAAAAGGGCAGGATTAGAAAGCACTAGACTAAACTGAAAGGTACCTTATCCCATTGTTCCACACCTCCTAAATCAGCACTGACACAATGGGCAGAAAGATTACCTTCTGTGCTGTATGATTCTGTGTACAGTTATGCTTTGCATACAAGATCTTTGAAGTTTGGCAGAGTGCCACATATGGACATGAATCCATAATGCAATTCTTTCTCGATCACACTTGTTGTCCAGGTTCAGCTACCATGGCTAATGTCTTACCTGGCAGATGCAAAAGCACGATTGACCCTTTCCTCCAGTCCACTTGATCCAACAGCCTTCCATGTTAACCAGAATTTGAAAGAATCAGCCCTCCGGCTGCACTGGATCGACTTGTCACCTTTATCATAATCAATGTTGTAAAACTTATCCTGTTGGAATAGGTACATGGCCTGGGCACAGTGGCATTTGTCTATCAAGCCCTGTAAAGGAGAACAGAACTATTGGTTATGTTACTGAATAGTTCAGTGCACCTGAAAATACTCCAGCATTTTACAAACTCAGAAGTTTGCTGGTGTTCTGCTGGCACACTAGGTTGGACATCCTCCCAACTGAAATTTCTCTAGCAAAATCCCCAAATGTATACTTGCATCTAGGGTACGAATCCTTCTAGCTCCTCCCTAGTTCTATTTGGTTTTCCTAATCTACTCACTGACCAGCAGAGTAGATAATACCCCATCAACCCTTTGCCAATGTTGTTCTAAAGAAGTACCTGCCAGCCCCAGCAGTGAATTTCCAGCAAAACACAAACAGAGATTCTAGAAGTAAGTTTTTATTCTATTTTAATTTCAAACAAAATGTTCCATCTATATCATCATTATTGTCTTCTTATTGCCCTAAGTTATTGATTTTAATGCAAGCAACTTGAATTAGTTCTCTAAACATTGCAATGCTAAACAATAGACAGAGGCCAATAGGATGGATCAGTACCTGTGCTGAATTAATTAATCTCAGTGGAGGCCAGAATAGAGACATTGACAATAACTTCCAACAAATATGCTTAGAGTTACAGAGAACAAAGCCCAAGAGAGTTCTCACTTGTGATCACTTGAGACTGACTGTTATTTGTAACTGGCTGTTATACGAGGGAAGAATCAGGTTGATGAAGTACACCTAACCCATCTGGAATTAGCCATGATGAGAACAATAGATTACTGGGCTTGAATGTATGACCCCAGGAGTGATTGTAAAAGAACAAAAGGAAAGAATGAACATGAAGACCACAACAATTATACGTCCGCGAAAATGGAACACTTTCTTTAACTACTAACTTGCAAAATGTGGCTAAACTCTTTCTGATTTACCTCATTCTCTGTGTGATCGTAGCTGAATGAGCTTGGTATAAGTTCAAGATGTAGTATTGTTGCTTCAAATGTCAACCTATTGTCCTTACAGAGATCAAAAGGCACCTGCCTGAATTTACTCCTCTGTGGCACTGCTGGTTCAAGCTAGCATTATGGTTCATGATTAAATTTTCATGATCAAATAACATTAGCAGTAATGTTATGATTTAAATTCAACTAATGTCTATGTATTCACTGACTCAATCTTGTCTAATTTATCGTTTGGATAATATTGACATGCTTGAATTTTGCACTGCAGATAATTTTGGTGTGCTAAAATGTGGCTATACTTCATGCCAACATTTCATTTAGATATCATGCATATTCTCATGCAATTAGCCAAAATCCCTTCCTTCCTTCCTAGCACAAGGAGTGACCAAACTCGACCTATTGAACCCTGTATGTGTATTGAACTTCACACTTGCTCATTTTCAGGGGGGTGGGGGGAGGGGAAATGACAGGAAACCTGGAGTTACCGGTACCAGAATTTCCCAGCATCTGGAAATGACCAAAAGAGGGAAACCCTAAACACCTAGTGAGCAGTGATTCAGCTCCACAATTTGTTGTCGCGCAGTAAACTGTAACATCACTTTACCTTTAGGGTAATACAATAGCTGATAAAATACCAAATCTAATGGGGGGAAAAAAAAAACAACTTATTGACTTGCCTGTTTTCACTGTGTTTGCTTGACCACCCCTGGTGGGAGTACCCTGAATGTGACATTAGTTCATTTTCACAAAACTGTTTGATTTGTAATGGCTGTGGGTCCCCAGTGACTAAGCATTTAATATACATCTGTTTCATACAACTATGTGAAAATGAATAAAATCTGAACTATGAATCTCTACTTGTTTCTCATGAAAGAAAGCTAATGCTTTCCAAAAAAAAAATTGACAACTAAAGGCATATGTCAGCTCATTCAAAATTCCCTTTGGGCTGCACTGAGTTTCAGATGTTTTCGTTCAACCTCTGACT
Source organism: Pristis pectinata (assembly GCF_009764475.1). NCBI lineage: Eukaryota > Metazoa > Chordata > Chondrichthyes > Rhinopristiformes > Pristidae > Pristis > Pristis pectinata. The sequence goes on along the minus strand of NC_067409.1, from coordinate 83,450,394 downwards.
GATGCAAATGGTAAAGAATACTTACTGTATTGTCCTTCAGAAGAAACGCACAGCACTGGATACCAGCCATCAGCATCTTGTGTGGATTCCATGCAACTGAATCAGCCCTAAAGAGTGAAGATAAAGAAAGTGTTCCATCAGATGATCAAAGTACCACTCCCACAATGCACAGCCTAGAGTGGGCCAGAACCCTCTTAAAATATTAGTCACTAGCTCACTCTTCCAGCAATTCTTTAATGTTAAACTTCTCACTGTTATTTTCAAATTCCCTTCAGCGTTATCCCTTCTTGTCTCTGCAATATTCTCCAATCCTACAATCACTTGTGTCTGTGTTCTCACAATTTAACTATCCCAAGTTTAACCATCTATCATTGTGACCAAGCCTCCAGCTCCGTAACTCCGCTTCCCTTCTCTGTTTCTCTCAACTTTGTTATTCCTTATGTAGATTGGTGTTGTATTTCTATTTGATGATGCTCGTTTCAAGTATCTTGTGATGCAAGGATATTTTAATAAATTCAAATTGGTGCTATAAGAGGAAGCAAAAGTTGGTCAGATTTAGTGCAAGCGAGATGGTTTTAGTACGAAAAGTTGAAAGTAGCCAGGGTATTATCCAGATGATGAGCAGGAGTATGGACTTAAACAGGCAGCTGATGCAGGGTCTCAATCCAAAATGTCAACTATCTCTTTCTCTCCACAGATGCTGCCTGACCCACTGAGTTCCTCCAGCAGCGTGTTTTTTCGCTCCAGATCCCAGCATCTGCAATCCATTTGATGATGGTGTATCTGTGGGGCAGTTGGAGGGCTGGGTGAAGTTGAGAGAGGAGGTCAAGGCTAGAAGATCAACAGAAGTGAGGGAGGGTGAACATGTAAAGCTGTTAAGGATGAAGATTTACCGAAGAGGCCTTGGTGGCTTGGAGGGCAAAGATGTCATAACTTGATGGTGGTCAGATGAGGAAAATCTTAGAAAACAATTAAATAGAAGGAACAGGAATAGAAAAAGGCCCGAATGGCTCCAGCCTATTTTGTCATTCAGTAATGTACCGCTGGACTTCCAATGCACCTCCACTTTCCATTCATATTGTTATATGCCTTGAACCCCTTAGTATCCAAATGATATTGAATAGACTTAACAACTAAGAACACACAACAATTAAGAACAGCTAGTTCCCTAGTTCTAGATATCCTCCCTGGAGAAATAGCCTCACAACATTTCCCATGTCAAGTTCTCGAAGAAGTTTTACACCTTTTATTTTACTGAACTTCTGAGAATATAGGGCCTTACTATTCTATCCCTCCACAATCAATGAAGTGAATGTTGGTTGTAATCTACAATTCCTCTTGACAATACACTGCCATTTTCAACCAACAAATAAAATGTTCTGTCCACCCATCAAAGAGTATGGAGATAAAGTGGAAAGAAGCAGACAAGTGGATTCCAGCTCAATAAAATTCTAATACCATATATTCAATTGACAAACATAGCAAATGTATAATATGTAGGATGAAAAGTCATTGACTGAAACATTGACTGTTTCTTTATTTAATGCATTTTCTGTTCTTATTAAAGATTTACAGCATCTGCAGTTTTTTTTTGGATTTCTGTGGTAAATATCTATAATAGCTGAGTTTGGAAAAGTAGAGAGGACAAAAGTTAATCATTTGATTCTAGTCAGATCAGCAGTTTCTAAAGCTGACTTTACCAAACACTGTTCCCAATGATTAGCAATTCCTTTTGTGGTACTTTGCAAGAGAAAAATCAAAAGATCATAAAAAGTGAAAGTTGCACTCTTACAGGCAAAATGCCTACAGTGCTGCTTTGCATGATAGAGATCAGTTATAACATTTAGAAGTGATGGAATACCCACTTTGTATTTACCTGTGGATACCATTCAGAAGAGAACGATGTTTTCTGGATATCAGTGCACTGCCTCCCCACGATGCCTTGAGGAAAACAAACGTATATCATATTAAAAAGCAATGTGGACATACACATTATAATGTGAACATTTCCTTATAAGACCTACCCCAGATTACCGATTTACGCCACATTATAAAATATTTAACATTGCCAATGATGCAGAGAGATTAGAAGAGGCTACAGCTTTGAATTAATTCCCACATATCATTTCAGTCTGCATGGGTTTCCTCCGGGTACTCCGGTTTCCTCCCACATTCCAAAGACGTATGGGTTAGGAAGTTGTGGGAATGCTATGTTGGCACCGGAAACATGGCGACACTTGGGGGCTGCCCCCAGAGCACTCTATGCAAAAGATGCATTTCACTGTGTGTTTCAATGTACATGTGACTAATAAAGAAATCTTATCTTATTAACATTTAAAACAAAAATATGTTAATGTTCTTGTGGCTGTTAAAAAATGAACATTTTGGAATGAATCTACCCATTAATGGTGGCATCTGGAATATATATTTTACATTTTTTCTCCTTTAAATATTTGACAAAACATACATACCCGTTGTCAGACTTGCGTGGATTGCAAGATTAATGTATTTTCCACACTAGTCAAATTCTCATTGAAATGTAAAAGTAGGTAACCGAAAGCTCTGGTATCCAAAGTTTTCAATAAAATAAATCCAATTTTAAGAGAAATGTATGGGGCCATCCAATCTCATGAGCACGCCAATGTTTTCACGGTTGGAAAAAGCCACTCTACAAAACCCTTTCCCCTCCATGGCTATGAAATGTATTAATTGACATACTTCTCCTTAAGTAAAAATCAAGTAGCTCTATTAACTTCTTTGCAATCCCCAGTGTTTCTTTACAACACTAGCTACTTCTAGAAGAATAGCTTCTGCTTCTTCTTCCCCTTCTCCCACCAGCCTCACACACTTCATAATGGTGACCACTGAAGATCACAAACAGGATAATGGGAAATAGCACACTGTTAGCATTCTTACGAAAACAGCTCACATGAAGCTTATAGATCTTCTAGCTATTAAATATATTTAATGCTCACATCAACATGGAACCAGATTCCATGGGCTTCACAGATGTTTGCAATCTCATTCAATGGGTCAAATGCTCCCAGTACTGTTGTCCCTGCAGTGGCAATAACTATAAAGGGCAAAGCCCCCTGTTGAGAGATTGCAGGAAAGAACACATTAGTTCAAAAACTTAGCCATGATGGTTCAAAGTGAAAATAAAGCCTTGCATTTATATAGAGTGTTATAATGGCCCTTAATTTCCACTGGGGTTACGGTGGGAATATAGATGGTGTTCCAGGTGATTAGGTTAAACCGGGTCACTGCCATTTCCCCGCCAGCATTGCATTGCGGTTTACAGAAGAAATCTTGTGGAATCTCAAGGCCAATATCTATTAACAACATCTCAAAAGCATGTCACATATAATTACTTCAAACTACCCTGCTCCTTCATGCTCAAGCAAATGCAGCAACAATTCTGTACATGGAAAAATGCATAAAATAATAAGAGATAAATCAGAAAATAATTATCAACAATGATACCAGTGCTAAACATTTAAAACAAAAGAGGCATATCCTGTCAGGAGAAACTACAACAAGCTAGCAGAACCAAGGATTTCCTTGGAGCAATTACTCCTATTTTGCCATAACTTCACTTTAAGCACAATGTTAGCACTAACTCATTCATGGAGTCTTATCACAGGGTTGGGGGTAGAGGGGAGAGAAGCTTCATAAGCATACATTTCAGCCCAGTAGTGCACATTCATAAACTTATTCCCATCATGAAAAGTAATCCTATCCTACCTCAATAAAAGGAAAATGATACATTCCTTTATTTAAATTCCTAACCAGGTTACATAAGAACGACCCAAGGTTTGAGTATGGAAAAACTAAAGAGACAATTACAATTTTTTAGAAATATTTCCTTCATTCTTATCATAAACCTGTGCCACTGCCTTCGCTGTAGGAATCCCTGCCCCCAGCTCTACTCTCGTCTATAAATCAAAATATATCAGGGGAGCAGTGCTTGGAGGCACATTAGCCCTTTCCTGTGAGCAAAGTAATTGGTTACAATTCTCAAGTCCAGTGATACTAATTTCAAAGTTTCTGGATGCATTACACGTTAACTAATGATTATGTTTTACAAAAAGACAACAGTGCTTCAGATGTCATCTAATGTCAAGTGACAAATCATAAATTACATTCACACCATAGTAGGAGGCTGTACAGCCAATTGTGCCTGTTCTGGTTCATTGATTCAGCCACATTTTGTGTTTGTAATGATCAGTTGTTCAAATAAAAGCCTTTTGGGGAAGACAGTTCGAGAGTTGCAGATTTCCACCGTCCTCTGTGCAAATACAACCTTACCAGAAGCTTTTTCACTCAGGGTGCATTTATAATCAGTGTCATTGCAAAATGGTTTCACATTTAAATTGGAACATAGGAACAAAGTTAGCATTTATTCTCAAGTTCTGATGTACAGGACTATTCCGTAATCTTTTCATGTGAATGCAACTTTTGTAATTGCTTGCTAATTAATTTGCACTTCAGAGGAAACAACCAGAACTGTATAAGGGAGACACAAGAGATTTCAGATGCTGGAATCTGGAGCAAAAAAAAACAAGCTGCTGGAGGAACTCAGTAGGTCAGGCAGCATTTGCGGAGGAAAACTGACAGTCGACGTTTTGGGTTGAGACTCTTCATCTGCTTGACCTGCTGAGTTCCTCCAGCAGTTTGTATAAGCACTGGCTTGATTGCCCTAAGACACTCACTTCTTTCTTGGCTCTTTGAATTTCTTTCTCCAGCTCTTCTGGTATCATCTTGCCTCTGAAAAAAATAATTATTACATTGTGCAGGAAATCATAACATCAGTGCAATTGAAGTTATTGTACCACAACAATTTATTTACGCAGGAGCTTTATTTAGGCAGCACATTTATTGCACAAAGACATACCTATCACTTCATTGGAGAATAATCAAAAGAAGTTGACAGTGAGCCAGCAGAGATCAAAAGGGAGATATCAAAAGAGGTGAGAGGAGAGTTCAATTACATGTCTTAAAGCAGAGGAAAGAAACAGAAAGACAGTGGTGGAAGGAGGGGATACTAGAGGCTTAGGGTCTGAGGTAGCTACAACACAGTCACCAATTGTGATCTGTTAAGAATTAGGCATTTGCAAGAAGCCAGAATTTGGAGGGGCACAGAGATCTCAAAAATCTACTGGACTCAAAAGATCTCACAGAGATCTACTGGACTGTAAGAAGTTACAAGCAATTCCACAATCTCACAGATGATGAAATATATCCCACACTGATCTGCCTATAAATGCATTCTTGTTAATATCAAACAGTTTAGACTTAAATATGACTCCTTCTCAAGTTAATTCTCTATTCTTTATGTATTAGATACAAGACACTGGTTTGATAAGAAAACCTGAGTTTTTTTTTAAAAATGCTGCTTGCCATATTCAATTCTGACTGGTTGTTAAATTCTTCCAACAAAGGTTCAGCGGCAATTACCAAATAATTTAGCTAGAGCACAGTTTAAAACAACACTAAAAAAAGTTCATGTTACCATCACAGTTGTACATTTTCTCAGAGCCTGTAGTCTTTAAAAACAAAATCTCCTTTTTGCATTTTATGCGAACTATGCAAGTCTGCAAAGGCATCTTTACTGCGGAACTCAAAACAACCGAAAGCAGTAACTTTGTTTTTTTATTCAGAACTGCTACCATCAAGCCAGGACTGATGCCTGAGTGTGTGTGTCTAGGCAACATCTAGGATTTTTTTTTAAATTGGAAAGAAACATAATAAGTGTAAACTGTCTGAGAGGAACAGGGGTAGTTGAATCTAGCTCTTCACTACTAAAGGTTCATCTCACCTCAGGACATGTCATTGACTGAAAGAAATTGATTGCCATTATTGGTCAATATTGCTACTAAATTTGCATTATGAAACTCTTCTCCTTAGGCAGTCCCTTAGGCCAGAGGCTGATTTTGCTTCCATTCCAGTCTTGTGGGTTCATCATTAACTATCACGATGACAGAGGGCAAACCAGACAGTGATCGTTTTCTCATCCAATGATTCCTATATTCCTGTGTACAAGACTAAACTGGGAGCAACAGAGCCACACATTATTCCCAAATATGCATCAGAAGGGGAACTTCTTCCAAAGCATTTTCAACATACTGCATTGCTGATGTGAGGAGCACCATCCCTTGTGAGGAGCACCATCCCTGTTCAATCAGGAGACTCATCAGCATAAAAAATGCTGGCCTTGTTGAAAGGTAGTGAAACAAGAATGGCAGATGCCATCAGCTGCTATGAAACACACTAGTTGAGTCTCTGACTACTTTTCTTACCTTTTGTCAGCTTTGACCACATAAACATTGCGGGTGCCAATTCCAAGGAAGGCAGCAGCTTTCTTCACCGAGTAGTGACACTACAAAATAAGGGGGCATCCTGAAAAAACTTTAATCAGTCTCAGCCACATCTCATTACTTAGGTACAACTCAATCGCTTAGACTTCATCAGAAAATATTGCTTTATCCAGTCAAAAGGAAGTAATGCAACCAAACTTTGGTGTGATTTGTAGAAAAAAAAATGCTGGAAATCTGAAGGAAATGCTGTAAGCAATTCTGTGAATTTGTTTAAGAGAAGAAGTTATATAGGCCATTTAGTTACCACACCTCCCCACCCTTCTGCCAAAGCACTGAATTAGATCTTGGATAATTTACACTCCAAATCCATACTCCAGTCTTCAGGTCCATAGTCCCTGATACTCATTGAATAAAATGTTTCAGTCTTGGGTTACAAAGACAATTGCAATTAAACACTTTTTATGATTTCCACTTCCATGTGTGTGAAGAAATGCTGCCTGATTTTGCCCCTGAATGGCTGTAACATTACAATCACGCCCGTATCCTGGATTTCTCCCTCAGTGGAAATCGTTCCTCTTACATTTTGGGTAGGGGCTCTTTGCTGGAGCTGCCTGTATCTGAACATGAGACCACCCTTCCTTTATTCCCATATGCTCACCGAGACTCATTTATAATGTTCTCCGGCCTTATTTTAAATTCCATGGGAATGAACCTATCATAGCAAATATGCAGTTAATAGCAACATTGTACTCAGGACAATAAGGCGGCACGGTAGTGTAGTGGTTAGCGCGACGCTATTACAGCACCAGCGATCGGGGTTTGATTCCCGTTGCTGTCTATAAGGAGTTTGTACGTTCTCCGTGTCTGCGTGGGTTTCCTCCGGGTGCTCCGGTTTCCTCCCACATTCTCAAAAGAAAGATGTACGGGTAGGTTAACTTGGGGTTTAAAATGGGCGGCGCGGACTCGTTGGGCCAAAAGGGCCTGTTACCACGCTGTAAATAAAAAAATAATTACTTAATTAAAATTAAAAGAAATAACAAGTTCTAAAGGCAAGCTAGGTTTTGTTTTGCACAGTAGGGGAGGGAAAAGTAAGAAGATCGTGGAAACATTCCCACACGAGATTCTTTCTCAAGATCTCAGAACTATGGAACTCCATATCCGTCTGTTTTCCTGCCCTCCCACAAACTGAAGGCTATTAAAATCTCTGAATTATTTTGTCCTCTTCTTTGCGACCTTGATGACGACAAGGCCAAAGAAACAATACATTAGGGAATTATTATGATAGTATACAGGAAGAGTGACTTTAGTCATGAAGAGTTTCCAGAAAAACTGGGACTTTTTCCACTGGAAAAGAGAGGCCAAGAGGATGTAGGATAGCAAGTGTCAAAATTGTGAGATTTTCATATGGTAAATGTGAAAAAAGAACCATTTCCACTAGTTGGTAACTAGAGAGCATCAAAACCACCAAAAGAGTGAAGAAAAAGTTGAGGAGACTATTGCTGACACATATATGACATGCTCAACCAGAAGCAGTCATTGATTCATAACATAAAACACCTTTTATAAATGTCTGAAGAAGTAGTAAATTAGTGGAAACTTGTCTTAAAAACAAGGTAAAGGCCAAGTGTATATTTCTTTCAGAAAGCCAGCATGGACTGGGTGGCCCTGTTGTATACAAAAATTCAATGATTCTAAATACTGCTCTTACTTTCACTGCACAGATCCTTCATTTAGGTTTATGAATACAACTGTACTTTTTCCTCACATTTTATTAATGCATGTTTGGACTGCATTGAATTGTACAGTTATCATACACGTTGAAAATGATAGTTTTGTAATGAGGGCTTAATCATTTCAGGCTTGGACAGAGAACATTGATCCCCCATTTCTTCATTTTTATGAAGTTCCCATCTGTATAAGATGGATATTTTGTTTAGAAAGGGCTTCAATGGATAAGGAGCAAAGGCACGCAGATGGAGCTGAGGTACAGGTCAGCCATGATCTTCTGCTCCTAATGTTCCAATGTTTTCAGTCCAAATTCATCCTCACCTCTCAACAAAACCTGAAAACATTTACTGTTCTGATAAACTGCAATAAGTGGCTCCAATTTTCCTTAAACAATGGACCCAACATAACCCATCAGTACCTCTGACCCTTTAGCCAGATTCTAGTCACATACCTCCTCAGATGTAAACATCGCCATACGGGGTGCACCTGCCAGCCCAGTCTCCTTTAACTCTGGACAGTGCTTGTATCGAGCTAGATTTACAGCATACATGTTGGAAACAGAGCCTCCTGTTTAGGGCAGAGAACATGGCAAGTCATTATTGGCTGAAAAGTGATAGGTGGTGTAAAGTTGGGAAAATAAGCAGAGCTTCTATCACAGCAACACAGTAAAGTTTGGAAAAGTAGAATGGCAAATCAGTGAAACTTTGGTCATACTAGGCTGACTATTTTTAAACTCTCCTTCAGCTCACAAACAAAAAGGAAAAAAATGATTAAAAAAGTAATTGAAATATTTTCTTTCTGCACAATTTAAAAATATTGGTATTCCATTATTGTTTCACTAATTGATTAAAACTGCAATTAACTCAATTATTTTATAATCACATGATTGTAATGTTTTAGTCACTCAATAGCATAATTATTGTAATAATATTAAAAATGTTGATAGTGTTATAGTGTACTACATTATAATCTTGATAATGAACACAGCCACTGATGAAACTTATTATTTTGCCGTGTTAGCTAACAAACTGTTTGAACAAATGTGCTTTTCCTTCCATGATTATGCATTATTGTTATTTTTTTAAATTTGCTTTTTGAATCATGGTTGAATTTAAGGTTCGAAGCATTTCTGAAGGATTTCAAAGCTCTGGACAACAAGTTGGGCACAAAGCCAGTTGACAAGTCTGGATTTCTTTGAAGGCCTGGAATAAATTGTTATTTGTGGGACTAATCAAGTGTCCTGTTAGGACAGGAGATTAAAAGCAACCTGGCTGTTCCTTAACAAGTAGATTGAGCATTTAGCTTTGAACCTGCCTTTGTAAGGCCACATCATAGAAGTAAATGAGCACAGATTATTAACTGGAGCTAACTGTTCTTGATGTATGTATTTAGAGTCACAGTCTATGGCAACTCCTTGGGTTAAATAACATTTATCATGTTCCTAATTGGCAACTGATTTTCTTAAACTAATTCCTACAAGTGTGATTGTCATATGCATCATAAGTACTGGTCCTTCAACAGGTCTGCAGTTACACATCAAACATCTACCTTAAAGGGATCACAGCTCAGCAGATAATGTTGCTGCCTCGAGTCTGGGCATGCAAGTTCTGTCCTGACCTTGGATGCTGTGTGTGTGGAGTATGCACGTTCTCTTCATGACTGCACAAGCATCCCCCAGGAGCTCTGGTTTCCTTCCACATCCCAAAGAGCTTCTGGTAGGTCAGTTGACTATGCTAAGTTACCTCTTAGTGTGGGTTAATGGCAAAAAAGAATCAATGGAGAGTTGATGGACATGTGTGAGAGAGAATAAGTTGCAGGGGCACAAGGAAGCAAGGAGAAAAGGGGATTGGGACCAATGGGATTGCTTCCCTGGAGCTGGCATAGACCCAATGTGTTGTAAGGTATGTGATAAGATTAAAGACTGCAAACACAAGTACTTGCTTCAAACTATAATGAGAGAATGGCTCGGAAAGTTTAATTGCATTACATCTTAGTATAGTTCAATAAAAACAAAAGAATTGGAGGAGAACTTATTTCTTACCAGGGCTGAAGATCCCATCCCCATCTGCCCAGCCTATAAGCTCCCCCATCTTCTTTAAAACAGCTTCCTCCATGAGCACAAATGTTGGTGCAACTTCATAGGTGTAGCTGCAATGAAGATAATTGATGAGAAAATAAAATATTAAAAGGAAGAAAGACCTGCATTTATATAGGACTTTTCAAAACCTCAGGAGATCCCAAAGTACTTCACAGCTAACAAAGTATTTCTGAAGAGCAGTCACTGCCACGTTATCGGAAATGCAGCCACCAATTTGCACACAGCAAGGATCGAGCTATGCTTAATGAGAAATATCATATAACCTGTTTCAGGGAATGTTGCTTGACAGGCCATATTAACAATGATAACGCTCTGTTCTTCTTATATCAATCTTTCCTGTAGGTAGTATCCCTAATGGGCACGTGCTAGGCAGCACCGCTGACAAAGCAGCACTCCCTCAGGGCTGCACTGAAGCATCTACCTGGAGCTTCCTACTGAGCCACTGCTGATAGCAACGTACTTGGCAAGGTGATATGTAGGTTTACCAATCTCTTCAACTCTTTTTTTTAAATGTTGATACTAAGGGTGCTGTTGTCATCTGGTTTAAAAAAAGCCATCATTTCACTAGGTATGTAAACATGGGAAGGTAATCCAAGCTAAATAACCCCTTTCACCTCGCTGAACTGACTTCTTTAAGAAAGGGCAAGTTGCTGTAGGAATTTTTAAACAGAGTGCTTTAAACATCTGCTACTGTAAATAGTTGCTAATAATAATCAATCTGGCAAGCTTTCAACAGTCTTTTCAGAATGGCCTACTCCCTGCTTGTCTGGCCTGGGACATCAGATATGGCAGTCTCAATACTGGACAATTTGGCTCTGTTCCCCATTAAACATATCTGATTACAGCAATCATTGCTGCTGTATTTCAACAGCTATGTCAAAGATAATCTCAGCAAAAATCAGACTGGATTCTGTTCATGTGCAGCAACAAGAAATGCAAAAAATAAAAATCAGCCAACTGTAACAGGACGTCCTGCTGAATCAGTATTCAACAGAATGGCGATACTAGTTGCCATATTGTAACAGTTCCAGGTGAACTAACATCATTTCCAAGCACACCAGCTTCTCTCACAGCTTACAACTACAACTGAAAATTAAGGCCAGGGAAGTGGAAAACTATATATCTGGCATTTGTCAACTCACTGAAAAATGAGACATAGGTAGAACAGAAGGGACATTAAACATCCACATTTATATGTATAGTCAGAAACATACGTACAAAAGAACTAAGCAAACAAAAATCAGGACTATCACCACTTTCTTGTAAAGAATTGTTTGACCAACTCATTCTAAATAAAGGAAAAGAAGTCCAACCTTGAAAGCATTACTGAAAGACCAATTTTTTTTAGAAGAATGAGCAATCAAATGGTTAGTGACTTGTGTGAATTTAACAAGGGCTTTGGCAATATAATTGACTAACCCTGCCTTAGAACTTGAAGACAATCCAGGTGCAGTCTTGTCAGCCCAGCTTATTACATAGCAAATCCCATACACAGAGAAAATCTCAGTTTTACCCCATCTGAAAGTTGCTTCAATTTGTCTGGGAAAAACTACATGAAGTTGATAATATGACAAACAGTGACTATTAACAATAAGTACTGAAAGATTGGAACTTATTCTCCCAGGAATAATAGGTAATTTCAGACAGCTTTAAGCCAGAGCCCAGGAGGTATCAGGTAGAAAACCTAGATGACATTCAACCGGGTGGAGCAATCCATCATTTTTTTGCCAAACTCAATAGGTCACTCACTGCAATGTCAACCCTTGAACGTTAATCATATTCATATACCTTATAAATGTCCTGTCATTGCATATTTCTAACTAGAACTCTATGATATGAAGAGCTCCCATTAATTTATCATCAATAAGTGGATGTTGGATTAGATAGATAAATGTATTTAGAGCACCCACTGTACCAGAGCACAGACTTGAATTCATTTGCTTGTAAATATGTACTACAGTACTTGATGGAACTGGAAACTCCTGCCATATGGTGATATGGGTCAACTCTATTTCAGGAAGCATTCCTGTCAGAAGACAGAAATATAATTGCTATTCTGGTACAGGATGTAGTGTCCACACCGTAAGACTCTCATAAGCTTCCACTCTGGTTCTGTGGGTTCTGAGATGACTGATGAGGCTAACTTAGGGAGTGTTGTCTCTTCCAAAGGTGGGTTAGGATGTGCCTGATAGCAAGAGCGAGGGTATTTTGAGAGGTGGTATGCTCCTTCCTCCATTACACTGGGCTTCTATGACTCACAACACATAGAATGGAGGTTCTCAGTGCTCCTTCTCTACTTTGTGCAGTCATGGACTAGGGATTCCTGGGGTCAGTGGGGATGTTGCAATTTTTATAAGAGGCTTTGAGAACATGGCAATTTCTTCCTGTGGCACAACTCAGAATCGAGTGTCTGTTTCAGGAGTCTGATGTCAGGTAGGCTAACAATATCGCCTGTCCACAGCTGACTGAATGCAGTTGGGGCACCAATGCTAGCAATATTAGTCTGGGAGAGGACACCAATGTTGGTTCACTTATCCTTCCAATGTGTGCACAAAGTACAAAATATTACATTGCACACTTGCTGGGCAAGTTTTGCACTTGGTATTCACTAATCAACTACTACACGTGGTAATCATTGTACCTTGCAAACAACTACCAATACTACATTTGAATTTTACTGACTGAATATTATGCAGAATAATATTGTGTATGCTCTCTCCAATTCAATCGGGCCTATATTTTTGGTACTACATTTTTCTTTCTGGCTTATTAGATCTCCAGAGAGTTCCTCAAAATAAACAAAATGGAAAAGAACTCAAAGCTGATTTAAAATATCTGAGTGTGCATGAAAATCTCAAGATTTTAAAGAATTTTATTTTCATCCCTATTTTGTATTGAAAGATGGCTCTTGTACACCCTCTTCAAATTCATGGGGAAGAGTTCACTGATTCCATCTCAGTAGCTGGATGTTGTGAACTTTGTTGGTGTGAAATTCTATGAAGTGATTCAGGCACCCAAGGATTAGACTTACCATAACATATTACATCAGTAACGCTCTGCCACGTTACTGAATCAAAAGGTTGCCAGCAATGGCCCCAATTTACCTATTATGACTTGGGACCTTACTGAGCAGAGGGCAGGCTGATCTACAAGAAGGGATGTCAGTCAAAAGCTTGCCATAATGCAAATTTGTGCATAACCCAGACATCAAGTATGGAGGGCAACCTGAATATGAACATCCTGCTTTTAATTTTTATGGTATGGTCCATGGGGGCAGACAAAAGGGAGAAGATAAAATTTAACAAAGAATGTAAGGAGAGATATACTTAATATCAAACAACAAAAAGTAACTGTGCAATAAAGAAATGTTAAGTAAACTACTCACACGCTGGGATTGAGAGCTTCAGTAATAAAACGGGCAACAAGAGAATAGTGATCCATCCCAGCATATAGCTGGTTGTAGAATCTTGGATGACCTACGAAATCAAAGCAAAGAAACCAGCTCAGAAAACCACATTCATTGGCTTCCTACCTCTGTTTATTGCTGCTAATATTCAGAAGAAGACCAGGCTATGTTAGACATGCTGCCACTAATAGTGTAATAGTGTACCTAAGATCTGAAAAAATGGGACAGACCAAGCTGAGGATATGTTATATTGACAGCAAGAAAAACATTACTTCCAATACAGTGGCTCTGGTGGAAAAAAGGGCGGGGGGGGGGCGGGGGGGGTTCATTACTCTTGGGCTATGGTGCTGCCTTGTGTTTGTATTTCTTTTTTTAAAAATGGCAGCTTCAGATCAAGAAATGACATTACCACTGCATCTTTTTTTAGGATAACAGAGAAAATTATACTTGTAGTGAAATATTATTTGTTAGTTTTGGTAATACTTTTTCCAATCCAATTGATGAACACCTAATTGAAAAACAAAAAAAAAAAGTGGCTCTTCACCAAATAGAGAAAATTAGGCTTAAAACATTGTATCAAACAGATTGTCTTAGCATATTTTGGGCAGAGGTTTTTTGACTTATACTAGTGAATTTTTTGAAAGCTGTGACTGATCCAGAACTGTATGTCCAAGACTGATCTTCAGCTGTAATTAATAGCTCTTGGATTATCCTTGAGCTTTCAGTGAGGCACAATTATCTAATACAAAGAGAATTTAACATATGCTGCTGTGTGTGCAGCATAATCAGTTTCTGGCATATCTAGTAATTTTTCATTATATTTATGAGGTGGTAAGAACAGGATCCAAACCTTCGTTTGTTCCAAAAATTCACTGCGCAGACACACACATAATGGGTACACATCTGGGTAGATGGTAGAAAATTTGAAAACTATGACAGCCCGTAACCTGGTTTGGTGGAAGGTGGAGAGAAAATCCATGAGGTTGAACTCCAGTGTCAGAGGTTTGGGTTCTGTGGAAAGGTTGGAAGGACTTGGACTTTTCAGCCAGGAGAGGAAGCCTAGTGCTAGTACACAAAGTTAACACAATAAATTAAACTAAATTAAATTTTGAGTGTGCAACCAGGGGAAATGGGTTCAAACCAGTAAAAGTTCATTTTAGAACCAAGGCAGAAAAAGCTTCAAAAATTCCTGGAACTGTAAGACAGATAATTCAAGGCTCCAATAGCGAGATATTAGGATCTTTCAAGGAATGATAAAATTGTAATAGGCTTGACTTCTAGGAAAGCAGATGAAAAAAGGGAGAAAACACAAGCAGGAAATATATATTGAATAAAAAATTGATCTACCAGAATCCACTATTTACTGCTGAAAGATCAATTTCCTTAGGCATTTCAGGTCTTAGTGTATAAGAAATTATTTAATTATTCTGCAGGGATTGCATTATTCAGTGAACATTGGAAAGTAAGTAGCATCACGCCACTGGTTCACAGGACAACAGATGTCGATGTCAGATCTTATGGGAAATGTGAGGAGAGTGGAGAAACCATTGTTGGTAATTGCTAAGTGACAATCCCAAAGCCAAAGTGCTAATTTCCATTACTTGGCAGCAGTCCAGCAGCCAGTACAGGTAGCTTCGTGAATCACCACTCTAGTACAGAAAAGGTGGAAATTACCCCCCACAGCTCCAGGACCCCACCTGCACTCCCATATTTTCACTGTTCCTCTCCTGAGAGCAATGACTCATCCTAAGGTAAGCTGGGTTGGCAGCCTTCACGTGCTTTAATACGTTATTCATTTTTCATGTGTGAATCCCATGACAGTGAAACGGCAATTTGATTGCAGGATCATCACACGTTACAAAGGAGATCAAGAGAGGGATCTTGTGTGGATTTTTCCTCCCATGTGTACTAAAGTTAATTAAGTATCTTACTGGAAAACTGACAGATCAGCCACCTCACGGGAACCATTATTTTCTCATGCCTGTACAAACAGATCACATCAGTTTTGCTGAATCGAGCCTCTTGGGGCCGAAAAAGCCAACGGGACCAATGGGTTCATTCTGTGTTTCCAACAGTGGCAAGTTCTGTCAGCTTCCCCCTCGCAAACTGCTGCTCTGACTGGCGTGCGTACACAATCTCCGGATTTAACCCTGGGTCAATAAAGATGCAACATAGGTGGGATCTGTTGCTGTAGATGAACTCTGCAATCTGAAATGCCTCATAGTCAATTAAATGTAAAAGTTCCCAGGTATGGCAACAGAGGAGGTGAACAGGCTAACCAAGGGGAGAATTTCAGGAATGGAGGAAAGTAATTTGCCAAGTCAGATTTGGAAAGATTCGATCCCCACACATCAGGAGAGCATACAGCGCTGCAGCTCAGGGAGGAAGTGCCACTTCTGAAAGCTCTCTGTATGTGTGGAACTGCATTTTAATAAGAAACAATGCTTTAAATAGGCAGAGGAAAATATTCATAGGAGTAAATTTAAAAGCATTCGAAATAGCATCAGCACTTAGTTAAATAAGTTTAGATAGCGTGAAAATGAGATTATTGCTTTCTGGAACTTACCCTGGAGTTCTTGCACTACAACACAGGAATTTTTTGAATGCATCATTCAGAATTGAACGAAATGTAGTATATAGCTACGTATTTTTCTAGGGATGTAAAATTCCATTAACTTAATTATCCCATCTCGTCTATTGTTCTAATGGAGATATTGGCACAGTTGTTTTATATTCATTCAGAAGAGTGTTCCATCACTTACTTTCAAGGCTTTCACCTCCATTGTTATCTTTTTTGGTAGGATGCTCTATTTTAACATTTGGCTAAAATGAACAAGGAAACCAAGTGAACATTCTGCAGCTGGACCTCCATCTCAGCTGTTTCATAAGCTCGAGCCAGAACGTACACAGTCAAAGTACTCCCTCTCCAGAGCTGTGATTGAATCACTTCTAATTTTCTCCCTGTTATCCTGGCCTCAATTTGCTATAGGGTTTGCAAGGAAAACAGGTGCAAACAGCTGACACAAGGGTCAGTGAGCTAGCAACTCACTCCACTGTTCTAATTTTTCTTTTCATTATTCAGCATGAAAGGCAATGCCCAAGGCTATAATAAAACTTATGTTCAGCACATTTTTCAATCAGATATACAAAGAAGATTTGTCCTTATGCTGTGACAGTTACACCTGTTGAACAACATCACAACATGCCTGCTGTCACATCTCTAACACTGAGCAATAACTCAGCTGTTTAATAAAAAAAATAACCCATTACAAATGTAGAAAATAAGAGGAAGACCAGTGGGATTTGTTATTAATTTTCAGATTCACATTAGTGCAAGAGAATAGAGCTTGCTCTTTCATGTGTTTGCATCTTCAATGCTCATGACAAACAACTGACTACGGACTTGCAAAGATGACACACTCAACCACAAGTCACAAAGCCTTGTTTGGTAAAGCAATGATGACAAATTCAAAGATTTATTTTTCTGACTAGTAGAAGAGGGATAAAACAGAAAAAAAAAACAAATCAATATTTATCAGGATTGAGTCCAAGTGAGTAGATTGGCTAGAGAGGCAGCTAATATATGGTAGACTGAATGGTCTCCAGCTGTACTGTCCTATGATTCAATGACAATATGCTTGATGAGTTGAAAATAGCTGCTTTTGAATTATATTTTCTAATTATTGTTTCAGCTGTGTGCTGCAAGGTCAGCACCACAGCCAAGCCTAACACTGCCTCAAAAAGCTTACCTTTGCTAACTGTAGCAAAAAGCAGATATAAAAGAAGTTGACTCTATGGAAATCGCTTATGAATTATGTTTACCAACTCTGGTCTGATGATTTCTCGGTCTTCAAAATCAAATAGAAAATGTGAGAAAAACTTAGGGGTTTGTTAAAGTCAGCCTTCTATGTTTTGTTTCAATGACAAAAATCACTCTAAGGTACCAAAGCGCTAATAGCCACAGTGAGGTCTACATCACAGGAGAAATCCAACACTATATTAGATCAGAGAAGGAGAAGGTGGCTACACAGGAGAAGTAGTTGGCCAGTTGTACTTTAACCCCGTAATAGCTAGCAAAGCTTTGTAAACTTTAACCATCCTTATACACTACATAAGAGTTCAGGTACATTGTGCATTTCAATTAGAATTAATATAGTGTTGGATTTCACATATCATTGAAAAGACAAAAGGGGCATTGCAAGTACACAAGTAGGCACTATATCTAAACTGCGTCATTATTTTTACTTTTTTTAAAAAAGTTCTTTCATGGGGTGTAGTTTTGCTGACAAGACCACCATTCATTGCCCATTTCCAATTGTTCTTGAACTGAGTGGCTTGCTAGGCCACTTCAGAGGCTCGTTAAGAGCCAACCAATATTGTTGAAGGACTGGAGTCACATATTGCCCAAGCATGACAGAACATCTTCCATTGGATGGATTTTTGACAGGCATTAAACAGTAATATTTTCCTCAATTCTGTGACCATGCCAGCCATTTTATATACCCCAATCTTTACTCAGGATTGGAGTATCTATATCATTATTTTCAATTGAGAAAGGAAAATGTTCTTAATGCAACACGGATTATTTTAAACAAAGAACACCAGTTAAAAGGAGGATCATCCTACCTGTTTTCACGCTATACTTTATGACATCCCGACATCGTTGCAGCAGTTGGTGATGGGATTCTCCTGTGTCCCTCAATTCCAAGTCAAGGAGTTTCTTAAGCTCTTCAGGAGGCTGCCAGTCACATACCTGGAAATCATTTACAAAGTTAGGAACACCTAAAATCCAGGGAAAGGTCTGGTGACAGGACTGAAAGATTCATTTTTGGCAATAAGTATACTAACAATCTTATTTTCCTTTATAAAAATATTTTGTTTCATAATGTCATTTGAACATCATACATTTTGTCCTTTTTTATATTACTTATGATAAAGCTACAAATTTAGATCAACTGCAATAGATTTTCTTGGAATACAACAGTTATCTATCTTCTTGGCTGGGAAGACAGAAGACTTTAAACTGAGGCATTGAGGTGCTCCTACTGATGGTACGTGCAGTCACAGTGTGAAGTCTACACAAGTAATTTCTATTATAATGGTGAGAATATTTGACAGGAAGTACATGCAGGTATACAAGTTTTAAATAGTTATATTAATTTTAAATATGTTACTTTAAGTAACACATTTAAAATTAATGTTTTCACTATATCATAACTTACAATCATTTTATTTTCCTGCTATTTTCAATTCTAAAGAGATCTGTTTTATATTAAAAAAAACAAGCTAATAATAAAATCCACTAAATTTGTACACAAACTAGGAAGTATGACTAAAAATGAAAGAGCGATAACTAAACAAGCAGCCGCGTTAAGAACCTTTTTCCAACCATATCTCCAAAACACAGCAATAGGTTTAGCTAATGTAAAACTGATAATTATTCAGAAATATTTTTCACACTGGTAGTAAAAGTAGTTGTACTGACAGTCTAGTTATCTGTAAGACTTTCAAAAACATAATTGGAGAAAAATTGAAAAAGGTAGTGCAGTGAGTGATAAATAGAAAAATTGAATATTTGCTATCATATGGAGCATTGTTCTTCTGAAATTTGATTAAGGTACACAGTTGGATAATAAGGAAACCAGGTGTTGAGATAAGAAAGACGTCTAACAATTATTAGCATTGTAACCAATTCTAAAGATGCCTAACTAGTGCAGAAAATAACAAAAGGACCTTGCAGCATCAGGCTTGTGTACCATCAGGGAATCTAATTTCTTAAAAGCTGATTCAACACAAATGTTATTCAACATTAAATTACAATCATCTGTCCTATGGACAATATCCTATCCTACGAACAATAAACTGCTCTTAGATCAATGAGAGATTTGCTGATAGTTGTTTATTCCCAGATACAAAATAACCAAAAATGAAAAATAGCATGCTTGTTCATTTTGATGCTTTTGTATCTGGGAATTAATAAGTCCCATTATAGCTCCTGCTCAGTAGCTAATGCCTAGCTGATTGCCTTTTGATAAATCATATTTACAGACAGCAGTGATCCAAGGGCTTGTACCTTTTCATTAACATCAGTAGCTTTCTTTACAGCATCTTCCATGATGATTGGGAATGCATCTTCAACGAACTTCTCGCCTGCTTTTGCATCCAGAAGAGGTCCATTCAAAACCACCCCATCCACCAGAATTGCACCCTTCTTAAGATGTTGGTCTTTTTTAAATGTGTCTACATTGAGAGATTACATGACAGTTTAGAATTTAGGAATATGGCATCTGCTGTATATTTTCAACCATAAGAACAACTATTTTCTTGATCTCATTCAACAGTTATACCCAAACATCCTACTAATTCAACCTCTAAAATTTATTCTATACAGACCAACAATTACTGAAATTAATACTTACCATGAGAACTATCATGTAGAGTACACACAAAAAAAATCAAAAGGAAAAAAGTCCACCTCAATCAATCTCATTGACAAAAGTTAAGACTTGGAGTATATTTCGCTACAAGATATCCCAGGGGCATTCTGAAACTGCTCTGTTTGCATTTTGTTTTTGTTCTTCTAATCTGCCCATTTCTGACCTCTTATTCTCCTTCAGATCTGTCAGATAAAGAAATTAGGCTGAGAGTCTGATCCAAGCTCCTGTAGAGCAAATATTAGCATTAAACTAATCACTGATGGCGATATGGAATTGCAGAACTATTTTCCCTGGCCTTCTGTGCAGTAGCAACTGAATATTGGTTCAGAACCTCTTCAAAAATGTCTACATTTGCTGGCCAGTGCATTTACACCCTCTTCAGATGTTGTGTGACCTGCTGAGTTCCTCCAGCATTTTGTGTGTGTTGCACTTACATCCCATTGCTCATAATTAGATGTGCTGAGGTGTTGAAAAGATTTCATGGCTACCAACAGCAACACCATTTACAGATGAATAAAATGAAGCACAAATTACAATGCATAAATGAGGTCAAGATATCCAAACAGTAACATCTCTGAACTCAGAATGGCCCAAATCATGTTTTAAATAGCCAATTTTATGAATAATGGAAAGAAGTAATTTTAAATACTAACAAAACAAGTAATTGGGATTAGCTCCAGTAAACTGCTAGCAGACACAATTTATCTATTAGTCTCCACCTCTGTAAACGTCTATAAGTGGTTGCAAATTATGCGTCTGTGGTCAATTAGTACCCAAACAAATTCACCCTGTTTGTTAAATGACAAGAATAATTAATTTCAAAATAAACACAGTCAGATTATACACTAAGATCCATTACTTCAAATTTAACATATTCATTCTAATCTACTTTATATATTCTATACATTATACATTACCATTTGACATTTGTATGTGTGTGCAGCCCTCTTCTGAGGAAGCGGGGGTAGAATTCATATTAAGGACAACCAGATTAATTGTGACGGTACAAACATATTGACTAAATTTTCACATGTATTTGTGATGCAGACACGCAATTACTGAGATGAAAATTAAGGCTGATGTGAATACAGGGGCTAAATGATGCAAAATAATACTCAGCAGATGAATTGGTTTCATTTTAAGCAAGCAGTGCACTAATGCAAAGACAATTATGCAGTTGGCAGTATTAGAAATACACCAGTTTTAAGTCATTTTTCATACGAGTGCTTATAATTTAAGCAAGAAAGTAAATTCTGATGTGACTCGAATTAAACACACTTCTAGAAATCTGAAACTCCTAATCAGATTCTGGTAGCTCTAACAATGGCCATCAAATCATTTTATAGAATAGGATTTAAAAAGAGAGCACTTTGATTCAGTGAATCAGAACAATTTAGTTTGTTTTTGGTCTGGTACGTATTGGAATGGAATGCATTAAAACAGGCAAGGCAGTCATTTAGATCTGAAAACCTGAGAAATGAGATTGAAACAGAAATGGTACATAGCCATTAATTTATTAATTACAAGATAATTAATTCACTCCGGAGAATGAATTTAAGAATCTCAGTTTAAATAAAGAACTGTAATATCTTCCAAAATGCACAAAGTTCTAACCATTATCCAAAAAAGTTTTAAATTGATTGATATATATATAATGTGCATATTGAAGAGATGTTTATCTTTTATTGTAATTTCCTCTCATTTTCCCTTTTCTTCTGAGGACTATAACCAGTACAGAGCAAAACAAATATTAGAATGCTTTCTGAAGGACACCCAAGAGAAATTATTCATAAGAAAAAAATTATATGATTAGATTAGGGCAAGGAAAATAAGGAGGACTCAATGGTTCTCTATAACGGTCATTGCACTGAGAGAATACCTTGAACCATATTCAGAGACAAATGTGGCAAAGTCTAATATATGTAGCCTTGCTACAAATAAATATGAAAACTAAATCCACATCAGAAAATCATGCAAGTCAGAAAAAGGCCATAAGGGCTACAGTGCCTATGTCAGCTCTTTGAAAGACTTGTACTATTCGTTACACTCTACTACTTCCCCCACCCAGTTCTTTTTAAAGTATCTATACAATTCCATTTTGAAATTTACTACTAAATCTTCTTGCAGTCCTTTCAAGGAGTGCATACCAGATCGTGGCAACTTACTGTATTAAAAGAATCCTCACCTTCCCTCTTACCCTTCATTTGATCACTACTGTGTTCATATTATACATATATATGCATACAAGAACACGTAATTAGTTTCACTAGCAGCAAGCAGAAACATAGGTTTCTAAACTATTGCTTTTGGTTCAACACAGCACTAGTATTAATATCATTGGTGTACTGGTATTAGTATCATTGTGTTATGCTGAACACAATGCATTGAACTGCCAACCAAATGGTTTGTTCTTGCAAATTTAATATGAGAATGCAATGCTCAGACCCACATGTCAGTCCATTACCCCAGTGAAACTCCTAACTCGGTCAGAAAATTGAAGCCATCAAATTGCAAACCATTTTAGTGATATTAATATTAAATAATCTACATTTTGTACTTGAATGGTGAAAGAACAATTAAACTCTCACAATAAAGGGGAGTGTTTCCAATACATAAATACAGAAAAAAAACTGCATCTAAACAAACATGGAAGGGAGAGGTGTAAAGTTAAAATCTAACAGGAGCACAGAAGAGACAGTAGCAAATTGGCTGCCCATTGTACTCCCAACCTTGACCATTGGCTTCAATGGTGTAATATGGTTAGTCCACAGATGTCCATTTGGCACCCTTTTATTTCCAGAAATGTGAATCATGCCACCCTAGGCAACTAATGACCACAGAAATGAAGGATTTCAACAATATCTGTGATTGTGGAATGTCAAAGACCAACCTTATAATTTCAAAAAAGCTGATTTCAAATGAAGGATTTAAGCAAATTCATTGAAATATGCTTCAGTGGAGGTCAAGTGAAGCACCTTTGGAAACAATGTGCTGAGAATGCAGTATAAATTCAATAGTAAGAATCAGCAGGCACCTTCTAACCAAGCATAACAGCTAATGGATTTGCACATTCATCAGCAGTGAAATCTACAAATCCTACAGGGAAAAGAAGTTCACCAAGATAAATGCCACAGTATGCAGAAACATATTTGGAGAGTATACAGAAGGGCAAAGAGGCAAACGGAAAAAATACAAAGCTCATCAGTAAGAAGTTCTTTCAGTGGGATAACAATGAGAGCACACGTGTGATGAAAATAAAAACCCTGTGAAAAAGAGAAGACAGTCATTATGAGTTGGCCATTTTCTCCAATTATTTACAAGGAAGTAAATTTGTTTCATTACGCATGTCAGTATGTTCCGGGATGAAGTATGCAGTGATTTAAGGACTGTTTAGTGCAAAGGAAGCAAGAGTAGCTGGTAATGGGGATGAAATTGATGCCTGTGGTGACAGGAATTGGATGGGTAAAGCAGGTTTGGTACATTTGTTATGTTTCATATTAAGGTGGAATTTTTCATGGTAATGAGGATTCCCAGCAACGTAAGTGATTGGTCTGGTAATGGGTCTTCATTTTCCTGCTCTTCCTCATCCAAAGATACAATGAGCACCTTTGTTCTCCAACTGCAAAACTCTCTCCAGTGCATCTGCTGATCCCACAAGAGCAATTGCAATAGGTGATTTTTTTAAAAATGCAAAGCAATAAGTTTAAACTAGAGCTGTAGCTCTAACTCGGTTTACCTTGTTAGTTTCCCATTCATCAAGAAAGCCATTATGCTCACTTTGAATTAAGTTAAAAGGCAATTAAAAGTACATAATTAACATCTAATAATCTCTAGAAAGAACTAATTCGCAACTGGTTGGATTTTTTTTGTGTGGGATTCCAGATATGCATCCATTGAACTGGGAAGTGGGTGCACTGGAGTAGGGTTGCACTCCTGTCTTTAAAATAATTCTTAATCCCAGCCCAATACCCACTTTTGGGGGTTCGAATTCCTTCCCTTGGCCTTGGAAATTCATTACAATTTAGTCAAGTTTTCAGAGAATGCAAACCTATCAGAGTCATTTAATTTGATATGCAGCTAAAAGAACAATATGAAATTGACAAAAATCTGTAAGTGGGCAGAAAGTTGCAGATGAAACATGATACAGACAAGTGTGAAGTACTGAAAATGGGAAGAAAAAATGCAGGGCACACATATTGTGTGAACATATTCAGGCAGCTGAGGAGCATTTCAAACTTAAATATTGAAAAATAGTAGTTAGGAAAGCCAAGTATCCAAAATACTGAACTACAAGTCACAGGAAATCACCTCAAATTCTACTGTGCACCAAGCCGCATCTTCAGTGCTTTGTCCAGTTCTGATCACTGAGATATTGAGGAGACATTCAAACATTCTTTACACAAAGAGTGATCAATGCTTGGAATAAGATTCTTGGAACAGACAAAGTTTGTGGAATTATTTAAGGAACAATCGAGTACCATAATGGGTCTTTTAGGAAAATTAAAGATAGACCAATGAGCTTTTCACCTGCATCCATCTACAATATCCTTTGACCTACAACCCTAAGGAAGTAATCCAATTTTCATAATTTTGCAGTGTAATTACCTCAAGGTTGATTGTAGTAAATTTGGCAAAAAGTTGGAGTTTACAGTTGTAGGTTGCTATGAGAAGACAAATTCCTGTCAATCCTACCTGAAGTTATAGCTTTTAGGGTGACCTGAGATAGAACTGAAAGAAAATTCCAGCTTGTTTGGAGTGACAACCCTTACATTTGCTGAAATCTATTGCTTTCAAATTACTTAAAATAAACTTACTTCATAACTTGAACCATGGTATTGAAACATACTTGCAGGCACATTGACTACTTCATCCCTATTCCATATTGATCTTGTTGATTATTGTACTGATATCCTTTGGAACATACATTTTCTATGATATTTATCAAGAACAAGTGCAGATTTTAAATTATAGTATTAAAGCATGTAGGATATTTGGATAAGATTCTGCAGACATAAATTACTGTCCAT
The DNA here is from genome assembly GCF_009764475.1 of Pristis pectinata. Classification (NCBI taxonomy): domain Eukaryota; kingdom Metazoa; phylum Chordata; class Chondrichthyes; order Rhinopristiformes; family Pristidae; genus Pristis; species Pristis pectinata. The sequence goes on along the minus strand of NC_067409.1, from coordinate 83,425,381 downwards.
TTTAAAGCCATACATTCTGACATTATTTTTATACCCTATTTTGTGCACTGCTTATGTCCCTTTCTTCCAGCAGTCATATTACAGCAATGGTACTATTGGGAAAGTATAACTACAATGTGACCTGTTCATATGAGTAGCTTTTATACCAAATTAGAAGAGTGATATAAAAGAGTGATTCATATTTATACTCTCAATTGACAGTTACAGGAAGCTGTGCATGGTTTCTGCATATAGACAATACTAGGCAGTGGTGGTTGCGTTCCCACTAAACATCCACTCTCAGTGTTAGCATACAGAATGGTTCCTTAGTGACATGTCAGATGGCAACTGTTGTATCCTATCATGAGTCACACTGTTCAGAGCATTGAGGAGCAGGGACAGAAGGTGAGGGGAAGGTGAGATGTGGTTGCCAGGTGGCATTAGGAGGTGGCCCAGGAGGAAAAAAATGCACATGTGGGAGAGAACAAAGCTTGTCCTTGAATGTTAAAGTCTGAAGTTGTTGGGAGATTTTCTTTTTACTTTGTTGCTGCTGTGACTTTCCTTTCAGCATGCTTTTGAATGTAGATTGTGGCAATATTATTTGATAATTTGTTCAAAAGTTTTGTCTAATGTTATAAATTGACTTAATTGCTAGGCATATCATCAGAAGATTACTAACCAAAGTAGATTACGGAGGCTTGGATGCCTATGACTAAACACCATTTTTAATGTACTAAAGACTTTGAACCAGCGAAATCTACAGTATAAATGTTAATTTATTGCTAGGCTGTAATTGACTATAAATGCAAGGATATAACAAATTTACAAAAACAGACTTTTATCATATGCTACTTACACTATTTGACTCAGCCAATCAGTCTCCCGTGTTTGATGTACCTACTAATGTTGGATCAGTTGCTACTTAATATAAAAGATTGCCATTTATTTGAGCACAGTGGATTAGGTTTTTTTAAAGATATGTGCCTTGATTTGTGTAGCCACTATTTCAATTCCTGTCCCTCTCTATTCATCATTACACCAAAAATGAAGTCATTACAACCAATGTCATGTCAAGCCATATGTTCACAGCAATATGACATTGGACTGTAATATTCAGTAAGCCATGTCTAACATTGTAACTTCTTGTTCATTCACAAAGCGACAAGTCTTTGCACTGATACATCATGGTATTCTTAATGAAGAATGCATTGCATTATTAACTCATCAATTTTACTGGGAAGAATGCAGATTCACACTCCAGGAAGACATTGTTATTTTTTGTGCATCTGGACCAAGGGTGTAAATTAGTCTTAAAACAAAAACAAAACCTGACAAACAATAGGGATTGGATAAAACATACAATTTTCCTGGTGTGATTCCTGAATAGCGCAACCAGATTAGGAACTGAACTGGCTGGAGTTTCTGCATGTCAATATCAAGATTGCTGCAGTCAGGGGAAATACCTTGATAATATTCTGTATGAAAAGAAATGCTGAAAATTGTTAAATTGGTTTATTATTGTCACATGTACTGAAGTACAGTGAATGAGAGTTTGAAGTAGCCTTTGGTTCGGAGAATCCGTATTGTGAGCAAAGCAATGAACAGTCTTTCTTGACAATGTTTTTGTGATTTTCTTTAGTTATTAGAATTTAATTAGGTAGCCCAGCTAACTGTTCAATTAAAGCAGGCTAAATTTCAATATGTAGTCCAGTAAGACTTTGGAACTGGAATTCACTGAAGCAACAATCAGAGGCTAGCTCTTATTGTTGGGAATGCCCAAGTAGTTTATTTTATCATCACAAGTAAATATAATTCTATGTTCTATGTTTTAAATATAATTCAGTAAAATCAGGTCACTCAACCTATGTCAAATGCAAAATTATTCATTCAACATATCTGAAAAAAATTAAAAGTTTATGTGGGAAAAGGCTTGAAATTGAGTAAATGTTATTGAAGTAATTCTGGAAAATCCATACTTTGATTATCTTGCTGTTCTCATTATTAATTTGTGTGTCCATCCGATCAACTGAAAGCAATAAAGGAGAAAGCAGACAAGGAAGGAGAGAAAGGCAAGTGTAAAGGAAAATCGTCCACAAAGCTAATCCGTAACACGAGTCTAAAGACTCACGCACCTCTTCCCATTTCCCTTCCTTTTTATTTAAATAACCATCAACGCAGAGTCCTTTTAAGCAAAGTAAATTTTTCTTCCCACGTTGTCAAATTGATTGCAGTTCTGCCTAGCAGAAGTTTGCAAGGAGTATGAACGAAAGCACAATCGGTTAAAAATTGCATGAAGATCCCAAAAATAAGTATTTCAAATTTCTACTGTTGTTCCAAGGAGCTGAGAGTACAAATTAGCATATTATTACCTAACTCTATTCATTCTTCTTTAAGCAAATCACCGCAGCAATGTTCACTGGTTCCTGCAAGAACTGCAAAGCCAAATTAACATTTTTTAAAGTAGGGGCGGAGTTTGTAAATAAAGGACCGCCTCTTTTTGCGATATTGGAGAATAACTGAAGTCATCAATCAGTAAGATGTATTCGTAAAGTAAAAACCGTAAATAAATAGCTTTTTATTCTCTAATTATTTTACCAAAAAAATAAAAAGCACATCTGCTTAAAGGTTTAATGGTATACAAGATAAGAAAGCTGGCCTACTGATGATCCTGGTTACAGCAAAGTCGCAACGACAAAATAAGGTTCATTCCATGCCGTAATTTGCAGCGAAGTGCCAGACAGTTGCATCAGCAATGTCTTCAGTCTCTATGGCGACAGCAACCCATCTGTCCGCTTGAAAATAGTAGTGGAATTATACCCAATGTGGCTGATCTCCAGCAGCTGGAAGGGAGGGGGAGGCTGAAGGCGAACAGCCGGGGAAGAGGGGCTTCTCACGGCCTGTCAATTTCAGATGTCTCTCCAGCTGATTCCTTCCCCCCGCATTCTCTCTCCTCCCAGCTGAAGGGGATGTAACAAGAATCACCTTTTGGTTGGTGTAATACGAGAGGACTGCAATGTGCGTAGGGGCATGGGGTAATCAAAGCGCCGGCACATACACAAATGGTCCGAGTGGCCTCTTTCTGTACCAATGTAAAACAGGCAGTGAGGTGAGGGAGAACCGCCGTTCCTCCTCGCCTGCCCCTCCACAACTCATCTGCCTTGGAATCGAAACAGTTGAGTTAAAACACAGTATTTTCTCCGACTAGCAGATGAAGTACAATTATTTTCATTTCCAATTCTTGAAAGCACACTGCTCTCTGAAACCTCTGAATGTGAAATCAAAAATCAGGATCAATAAAACCATAAAATGCCCAGCAGCACATTGCGAGCATCTTCTGTTTTTATTTCAGACTTCCAGCATCCGCAGAATTTTGCTTTTGTGCCAAGTCACGTGCACGAGAATTTCTTTTATTTAATCCCTCTGAAATGCCACGATGTTATTCAATTGCTTTCTACTGAAAATAATATCTTAAACAAATACAGCGTTTCCCCCAGTTGGGAGTGCGTTATGTTGCATTGACACCTGTAACAGACACACAAACGCTGCAGCAGCATTGCAAATGAACCTACCCGCAGTGGAACCGCTGTTTGCCTGATGGTCCATCATCACGATGTCGTTACTTGTGTCTCCCATTGAAGCTGTCGCCTGCTTGCAGTCTCCGTCTTGACTATTTCACTTGATCGCTTACAAGAGAAAAAGGATGGAGAAAGAGGAGGAGGAGGAGGAGTAAAAAGAAACAGAGAGAGGGGAGTGGATGAGGAAAGGAGGAGGAGTCAAAGCAAGCGGCAACTGGGGCTGACAGCAGCCCTGACGTCAGAATGGGAACCACAGTCTTGTGAGCGACTGAGCTCAGTGGAAAAGTACTGAGACTCAAATGAGTGACTATAACATAAATATATATAAACCTTGTGGAAAAATACAGAATGTGAGACATAGAACTAGATATGTTACATGTAAATTTATATTTATATCTAAATATAAATATAAAACACTCAGTGGAAAAATACTGAATGCCAGACAAGGTTCGAATACAATGCATCTGAAAATTTATTCGGGTCTGCATATATAACATGCAGTTATAGAACATAGAACAGTATAGCACAGGAACAGGCCCTTCGGCCCACGATATTGTGCTGAACTAATTAAACTAATAATTAAATGCCTAACTAAATTACTCCCTTCTGCCTACACAATGTCCATATCCCTCCATTCTCCACATCCTCCTATAATGGAGCGATCAGAATTTGAATGCAATACTCCAGATGTGGCCTAACTAAAGTTCTATAAAGCTGCAACATAACTTCCTAACTCTTGAACTCAATGCCTCGACTAATAAAGACGTGCATGTCATGCGCCTTCTTCACCACCCTATCAACCTATAGAGCCACTTTCAGGGACCGATGGATTTGGACCATTACATCAACACTGTTAAAGGTCCTGCCATTAACAGTGTACTGTCCCTTTACATTTGATCTCCCAAAGTGCAACACCTCACACTTGACTGGATTAAATTCCAGCTGCCATTTCTCTGCCCATATCTGCAACTGATTTATATCCCGCTGTATCCTTTGGCAATCATTCGCACTATCCACAATGCTACCAACCTCTGTATTGTCTGTGAACTTAATAACCCACCCATCAATGTTTCATTCGAAATCCTATATATATATACTACATACAGCAGTGGTCCCAGTACGGATCCCTGCAGAACACCACTAGTCATGGATCTCCAGCCAGAATAAGCCCCATCAACAACTACCCTCTGTCTTCTATGGGCAAGCCAATTCTGAATCCAAATGGCTAAGCCACCATGGATCCCAAGCATCTTAATCTTCTGGATGAGCCTCCCATGAGGGACCTTGTCAAATGCTTTACTAATATCCATGTAGACAGCATCCACAGCTCTACCTTCATTGATCATCTTCATCACCTCCTTGGAAAACTCAATCAAGTTAGTAAAACATGACTTGCCCCGCACAAAGCCATGTTGACTGTCCCTAATTATGCCATGGTTTACCAAATGCTCATAAATCCCATCTCCTATCCCTAAGAATCCTCTCCAATAGGTTCCTTACCACTAATGAGACTCACTGGTCTATAGTTTCAAGGATCATCCTCATTTCCCTTCTTGAACAATGGAACAACATTAGCTTCTCGCCAGTCCCCCAGGACCTTGTCTGTGGCTAGAGGGGATACAAAGAATCTTGGTCATGGCTCAAGCAATCTCATGCCTTGCCTCTCTCAATAACCTAGGGTATATACCATCAGGCCCTAGGGACTTATCCACCTTAACATTCTTCAAGAGACCTGACACTACCTCTTTATCTCAAAATGCCCTAGCATATTAGCACACTCCACACTGATCTCTCTATCCTCCATGTCCTTCTCCTTGGTAAATACTGATCCAAAGTACTTATTTATAACCCCAACAGGAAAATGGGGTATTGTGTGACCATATAAAGCAAATGTATAAATAATTAAGCAAGCGGATGGAAAATAACCAACCTAAAGATGTGTTTCAATGTGTGTGTGTTTAAATAACAAACATATTTTTGTACAAGTGGCATAGTACTAAATCAAACACATCCATTTGTCAACCAAAACTAGTAAGAAAGAACTGAGGCCATGTCTGCCTACACATGAAAACATACAAACCTGGTTAGAAAGTACAGCTGCACTTGGATCAATTTACATAAAAACATGAAGGTAATGAATCTTGCAGTATCTACTAAAGCATACAACTATCAGGAAGCATGAAAACATACAAATCTGTTGGATAAGCTCTAGGATACATCTTGGCATGCACATAAGATATACCAAATAGAAATGTTATATCTATAAACATGCATGCAAATAAACATAAAAGAGGAAGTAAGATAATCTTATATCTATCCAAATGAATGTGTAAAAAATACTAACAGACTTTTGCTTCGTTATAGAACAATTATATTTTTCCAAAGGAAATGTATTGAGTCCCACTTATGTCTATAAAAAAATCCATAAATAACCCCAGTAAAATACCACTGGGATGCACTTTTGTCTCTACACCTAAAAATAGATGATCCTAATTATCTTGAAAATCTTTGGGAAAAATTTCTACAGTGTTTTTATTTGATCTCCAAAAAGATCGGCAGCAAGTCAGAGAGATAGCTCTAATAAACATTTCTCTGCATTTTGCCAGCATTCCAAAGTTCTAGTGAGAGATGAGAAGAATCCACATGGAAAACCTCGTTAGTCTGCCTTCATATATTTACCAAGTCTGACTACCTCTTATCATTTGTTTGTGTGTTCTTTTTCTACAGTAAGTTTTTATGTCTCATTCATGATGGCTTTTGCCTATGTGGATCTGTCACACAATAATTTACAACTTGCCACTGAGTGACACTGGGTCAAGTTTCAAAACTGCTTTCCCCGATGCAGTTTTTTTTATAATCAACTTTTCTCTTCAGCTATCTGCATTGAATACATCATTCTTAAACAATATGACTTTGCACTGAAGGTAAGCAATTTCACATATATTTGCCAAATGTGAGAGTGATTGTGACAAAACTTGGATCGCCAGTGATGGCAATTTATGCATTGCTTTTGTGTCATCCAGTTGCTCAGCTTGTACTGTGGAGAAACATCCTTGCTCCAACCAATTCATCCATTTTCAAAACTGCAGTCGATAATTCCATTTAACTGCAGAACAGACTACATAAAAAAATATATAACAGTAAGAGCAGAATGTAGTCTTTAAATTGGTATTAATTAGAATTTTATATCTCAGTACAATTACCTTCTGACCTCTCCTTCAGCTTGGCCTGGTCTATTCTGGTCATTGAGCTGCTGTGTACAATGCCACCAAGAATCTAATAGAATATTTAATAATTATGAATGCTAAACTCACATTGTAATATAATCTCCAAATGTGATGGAAAAGCAGGGACTAACAACATTAAATAAAAACAGAAACAATGGAAACACCCAGCAGGCCAGACAGCAGCTGGGGAGAAGGGAACAAAGATGGACAACATCTCATCAGGCTTTAATTCCAAATGTGATGGGTTTGCTGCCATGAATGATGAGTGGATGTGAAATAGTTATTAGATCTTTTTTTAATAATTGTCAATTTAACGTATAGATCAGAGCTTTCTAGAACATAAACCATTGCATTTAGTAATGATACTTCAAATTTAGGAAAATTCCAAACCTAAAGACTAATAACTCAGTAAAGGTATCAGGAGAAATGTTTTTACTCAGAGATGTGTAAGTGTGAATGGAGAAGTTGAGGCAAAAACATTTCAGGTGGTGCTAAGAAAGGAGTAGAGGATATGCACATAAACAGAAGAAGTAAGGTGGATACAGGGTGTTGTAGACCATAAGCATCGACACAGACCTATCAGGGCAAATGAGAGCAAGCTCATTCTCTTCAATTATTCAGCAAGAGAACAAAGACCCAAGGATCAGACAAGATTGCTGTGGGCTGATAATAATAAACCCCGATGGTGCTAATCCAGGAGTAGCAGAAACTATCAAGGTCTTGTCAGTTGTGAAGAGGTTAGTCAGAACAGAAGCAGATTCTGTTTCAGGAATTCAAAACCCAGGGTCCATAAAGATAAATCAGGCAGAGCAAAATCCAATATAGAATTCGGGGTTCATGGAATAAATAAGGCAAAAAACATGGATGCTTTATAGGGAAAAATAGAAAAATAAATGAGGGGAAAAAAATAATAAAAGGACTGCCTGCAGAGTTGGCTGTAGTAAGGAGAGAAAAGGATCATAAGCAACATAACAAGAAGTACAGAACAGATGGGCCAAATGGTGTTTCTCAGTGCATTGAATTCTATATAATAACAATAATGACCTCTTCACATCTTTCTGACGTTGTGCTTCTTTGCTCTCCATGAATAACATGGTCAAAAGTTCACGTCTGTTGTTCCCAATTTTCAATTTTCAAATTTCAAAAATCATGTAAACATATGACAAAATTTCAATATGAGATGGTTATGGGGGAGGTAGGGATCCCTGCCAGGTTCACCTAGCCAGAAAATTATTCTTAATATTCTATTTCTTTCATAATTAGCTTGGTTTGTTTGTAAGTAGTGTGGAATAGAAGACGGATTCAAAATAGCCAGCTTTGAATAGCTGTCAAATACAGCAGTTGTTGCATCTGATTTATGCTCTATCCCCTCAATACTTAAAATATTGAGAAGTAATTTTAAACCTAGTGTGTTGGAGTGAGCAGCATGTTCTAGAATAGAGTATATTTAGAAGATAACACAAGCCTGCTTAACTACAATGGCTTCCATGAGGATAAGGGGAAACCCTTATCCTTCCTTACATCCTCAGCCTTCCACCATGATATGGAGAAAAAGTAAGAGAGCCAATGCTTGGCTGGGGAAAGAGAAGGAGAGATAGAGGAATGGGTAGAATTATCTTCCTGGAATAAATGATTAAATCAAGAAATGACACCCTCACAAGGAATGTATCAAAATGATGTACAGCTGTGAAAAATTAATGAACAACCTGAAGTATGTGGGTCTGTGTTATGTCAAGAAGCAGCTCTCAGCTTGAAGGACAGTATAAATTGGGCAGTCATAGATATGTAAAGACAAAAGCTAACAACCTAGGCCTATGTCTATATTCTTTGGAATTTAAAAGAATGAGGAAATGATCTGATTGAAACATGCAAGATCTTTAGGGGGGGGGGAGTGAAAGTTAAATGTTGAACTGTTTCTGCTAATGGAGAACTTCAATGTAGTGACATAGTTACAAGATTAGGAGGTGGTCACCTCAAACTGAGACGTGTAGGAACAACTTCTTCCAGAGTGTGGTGAACCTCTGGAATTCTCTACTCCAGAGGGTTGTGGAGACTACATCATTAGGGATATTTATAGAGAAGGTAGATATTTTCTTGAAAGATTGGGGAAATGAGGGCTTTGGGGAACTGCCACAGAATGGGAGATGAGGTCTGGGGACAGATCAGCTGTGATCATATTGATGGTGGGCAGGCTTGAGGGGCCGAGCGACCCACTCCTGCTCCTATTTCCTTATGTCCTTTGTTCTAATTTGAAACAAATCCCAAAGGAACGTTTAATAAATATTATGGAAGCAGTTCAGAAAAGATTTTTTGGACTAATACCTGGAATGGACAGGTTAACATGAGGAGAGTCCTGATGCAAGGTCTTAACTTGACATGTCGACATTTTCTTTCTCCCCACAGATACTCCCTGACCTGCTGAGTTCCTCCAGCAATTAGGATTTTTTTTCCTCCAGATTACAGCACCTGCCGTCTCTTGTGTCTTGAACATGAGGAAAGGTTTTACACACTAGGTTTGTTTCCAATGAACTTTAGAAGAGTTAGGGGGTAATTGACTGAAACATATAAGAAATTAAGGGATCATGACAGGGTAGATGGAGAGAGAACCTGGTGCCAGGAGTTACTGTTTAAAAATAAGGGGATGCACCTTCACGATAGATATAAGATGTTTTTTTCTCTCTTAGAGGGCTGTGAATCTTTAGAACTTTCTTCCTCAAAGCATGGTGGAAACAGTGTCTTAGAATATTTTTAAAATAGAGGTCGATAAATTCTTGATAAGCAAGGAGATGAAAGGTTACCACAGGTGGTCAGGAATGCACAGCTGAGGTTACAGCCAGGTGAACAATGACCACACTAAATTGTAGACTGGATTTGAGGGGCTGAGTGGCCTACTACTGCTCCTAATCTGTACGTTCACATGTTCATCCTCCAAGGCCATCTACACCCTTCTGCATTGCAATTCAGCAGCCTTCCACCAGCATGCAGCAGCCACTCGAGGAATAATACATCACTGAAGTGGAACAGGTTAAAAGCACACCGAGGACAAGCACCACAGGAACACACAAGGTTCAAAAGATGTGCTTTCCTTTTGTTTTTAAACATGTATAAGTAGGGTTTGAATTGTAGATGTAGTGTATTCTCATATTTTGTGAAGTTGTTTAAAGGAATGCTGTGATCATCAGCCATGGAGGGATGATAAGATGGGAACTGCAGCAGGGGGAGGTAGAATATTGCCTCTCTCTGCCCAGCCAGATAGATGGCCCATGCATTGTTCATTCTCTTCCTATTTCTCCTCTCTCCCCCATAGCCGCTGGCAAAGGCTGAGCCTGTGTTACTGCCAGGTTGTGGAGGATGCAGAGTTTCACATTGAATCATAAGAGGCTCTCTTTTGAAGCCCATGCTGAGGCAGGACCAGCATAGCCCACAGCACCATAGAAAGCACCCTATCTGGATGCATCACAGCTTGGTATGGCAACTGCTCTGCCCAAGACCACAAGAAACTGCAGAGAGTTGTGAAGACAGCCCAGTACATCGTGCAAACCAGCCTCCCCTCCACTCACTCCATCTAGACTTCCTGCTGCCTTGGGAAAGCAGCCAACATAATCAAGGATCCCTCCCAACCAAGTCATTCTCTCTTCTCCCCTCTCCCATCAGGCAGAAGATACAAAAGCTTGAATGTACCCACCACCAGACATAAGAGCAGCTTCTATCCTACTGTTTTCAGACTTTGAACAGATCTTTCATATGCTAGAGATGATTTCTTGATCATCACTTCATTAACATGCCCCAAAAAATGTTCAAGCACTTTGCCACAGGGTATCACTTGCCACAGTTCAAGCACTTGCTACAGATACAGAGAGAGAGAGAGAGATACTCGGATTGTACTAATTCTCCACAATATATAATTTTTTGCAAGTTTCTAGTTTTGCAGGGTGAAATATGAACACCATGTTGCTTTCCATCAACTTATTTAAATGATGAAGCAATGTAATCAAATAATCAAAGATCCTGCTGCTGCTCCCACCACCAACAACTGATTGTTGTCTTCAGCAAGGGGAAGGAAGGTGAACATGTGCCAGTCTACATTGGTGGATTAACGGTGGAGAGGGTCAGTAGCTTTAGATTCCTGGGCATTAACATATCAGATCACAAGAAACAATGCCAGCATCTTTACTTTCTTAGAAGGTAAAGGAGGTTCGGCATGTCACTGAACAAACTTCTACAGATGTACAGTTGAAAGTACCCTGACTGGTTGCATCATGGTCTGGTACGGCAATTTGAATGTGCAGGAACGTAAGATTCAGCAGAGGGTTGTGGACTCAGTCCAATACATCATTGGCACATCCCTGCCCAGCACTGGTAGTATCTACATGAGGTGCTGACTCAAAAAGGCAACATCTGTCATCAAAGATCCCCACCATCTGGGCCATGCCATCTACTCGCAGCTACCATTGGGCAGGAGGTACAGAAGCCTGAAGTCCCAGACCACCAGGTTCAAGAACAGCTACTTCCCTTCAACCATTTGGTTCTTGAATCAATCTGCACAACCCTAGTCCCTACTTCAGTATAGCAACACTACAACCACTTTGACAACTTTGGAATACAATAGACTTTTTTTGTTCTTATTGTGTTCTTTCTTGTAAATTTATGTATAATTTATGTTTTTTTTAATATTATATGTCTGATGCTATGTGCCTGTGATGCTCCTGCAAGTAAGTTTTCATTGCACCTGTGCATACATGTACATATGCATATGACAATGAACTCGACTTTGACTTTGACACTGACACCTGTTAATAATTTCTCTTAAACCTAGTCTCTAAGTTCAGTCTGAATTCATCTGGGTGAGGAAAATTAGTCCAGGCTCAAACCCTGATCTCAGTTAAGAGGTTTGTTATAAGCTGACCAAAAGCCACAAATGTGAAAGTATAAATACAAACACGACAAACAATATAACATATGCTTTTACATAAAATTACCAAAAGTATAATGTAAAATACTACAAACTATCTTACTCTAATAAGATCTCATCTGTATCTTACACAGCTTTGATCCTTAACTGCAACTTATGGCACACATATATACATACGCGTCTCTCTTTTTTGGGGTTAGTGCTGTTTTTAGTTTCTTTGCGAGCCATTTTTTAACTTTAAATATCTCCTCCTCTTTTACCCTAGATAATCTAAGACAGAACTTACCCAAGTGACCACTCAGAATGTGGATCAGTTCTGTCTACAGCTCATTGAGTGTTAGTCCCTGTTGTGAAACAGATTCGAGGTCTCGAAGGGCAAGGACTCTGAACACAGTCTTAGAGAGAAATGATTTATTTACAAAGACAAACATGGGGAAAAGGTAACTGGAACAACACACACATGCACCAGTTATAGTGAGCGTGGGAAAATCGCAGCAAGGGTAAAATACACACACGCGCGCGCGCACACACACACACACACACACACACACACACACACACACACACACACACACACACACACAATGAACTGGGTACAGACAATCAAGGAAACACAATACAATACCCGCCACCCCTTGACTCAGTGCAGGCATGGCTCTACACTACCGGGGATACTAACTAGAATGCTCCTAACCCTATTGACAGTGCACACCTCACCAATGATCTCTCCAGTGCCGTTCCATGGTTCCTCGGCCTAGGGTGAAGCAGGGTGAATCCCTCGGAGCAATCAAAGAAAGGACGAACCAGGCACATGTGGCACTCTTTATAGTGCTGGAGGGCTGGGGGGTCCAGCCCAGTTAGTTCAAAAAGGCCAATGGCCTGAGGCCAAGTACAAAGGTGCTTAAAGGGACCAATGGTCAGGTGTGCGCTGATGGGTGGGGTGGAGCCAAACCTTGATTGGCAGTAGTGTGTCTTTCAACCAGGTAATGGGCAGTGCTGTCACGTGACAGCCACGACCCTCCACAATACAGTCCCCCAAATCTTCCTGAAGCCTTTCCTATTTTATAATTCAAAAATCACACCCAAGCCAATTTGATTGACAGGTCCTCACTTTTGATCATAACGTTTTCATCCTGTATGCCTGCCACAAGACCATGAATTATGTGAAACAAAAAATCTAATCAACAACTTTGATTTAAATTTCTTCTTGCAGAGGGTGGTGAATCTCTGGCATTTGCTGCTCTGGCAGGTGGTGGAAGCTGGTTCATTAGAAGTATTTAAAGGGGAGGTGGATAAATATTTGATAGATCAAGGAATGGAGAGGTATGGACAAATAGTACAAAAGAGGAGTTGAGGTCAGCATAGATCAGCCATGACCATATTAAATGGTAAGGCAGGCTTGAGCGGCCTGGGGGCCTACTCCTGCTCCTAGTTTCTTGTGTTCTTGTGTAAAATTGATAAATTGGTTTATTGTTGTCACACGTACCGAGGTGCAGTGAAGGGCTTGTCTTGCATGCCATTCATGCAGATCATTTCATTACATCAGTGCATAAGGTAAAATAATAACAGGATGCAGAGTGGAGTGTTGCACTTGTAGGGAGGGTGCAGTGCAGGTGGACAGTGCGGTGCAGGGTCATGGTGAGGTGGATTGTGAGGTCGGCGGTCCATCTTGTCATGCTGGGGACTGTTCAGTGGTCTTGTAGCAGTGGGATGGAGGCTGTCCTTGAGCCTGGTGGTATGTTCTTTCAGGCTTTTGTATCTCCTGCCCAATGGAGTGGGGGGGGGGGAGAAGAGAGAATGTCCAGGGTGGGAGGAGGTCTTTGATTATGTTAGCTGTTTACTGAGGCAGTGAAAAGTATAGACGGAGTCCATGGAGAGGAGGCTGGTTTCCATGATGTGCTGAGCTGTGTCCACAACTCTCTGCAGTTTCTTGTGGTCACGGGCAGAGCAGTTGCCATACCAAGCCGAGATGCATCTGGATAGGATGCTTTCTATAGTTTCTATTATATCTAAAAGATGGTTTCCTAACCTCAGGATATTGTAAAGTGACATTGTTATCAAGGAAGAAGAAGTGTTTCAAGGAATACCATGTTTCCATCAGTACGAGAGTCTAAGATCTGAGGGCACAGCCTCAGAATAAAGAGACATGCCTTTAGAAATGAGATAAGAAGGAATTTCTTCAGCCAGAGGGTGGTGAATCTGCCATGATTGAATGGCCGAGCAGATTCAATGGGCTTAATTCTGCTCTTCTATGTTCTTCTATGGAAAATATGAATACAGGAGTAAGGAAGTCTTATTGTAATTGTATGGAGCCTCGGTGAGACCAGACCTGGAATACTGCGTACAGTTTTGGTCTCCTTACCTACGTTTCGGGTCGAGACCCTTCATCTGGTCAAGGCTGATTGAGGATAAGGGGCAGACAGATCAGGACTTTGATGAGGAGAGATTTCTTCACTTCTAGGTTGGTGAATCTTTGCAATCCCCTATCCTGGAACAACTGCACATGCTAAGTCATTGTATTCATTCAAAGACAGAGATTGATGCATTAGTTTCAGGAAAGGGGGCGGTGTACATACACCTGTCTACATCAATGGTGCTGAGGTTGAGAAGGTTGACAGCTTCAAGTTCCTGGGAGTGAACATCACCAACAACCTGTCCTGGACAAACCACGTGGATGCCATGGCCAAGAAAGCTCACCAGCGCCTCTACTTCCTCAGGAGGCTAAAGAAATTTGTTTTGTCCCCTTTGACTCTCACCAACTTTTACCAATGCACCATAGAAAACATCCTATCAGGATGTATCACGGCTTGGTACGGCAACTGCTCTGCCCAAGATCGCAAGAAGCTGCAGAGAGTTGTGGACACAGCCCAGCGCATTACAGACACCAGTCTCCCCTCCTTGGACTCTGTCTTTACCTCTCGTCGTCTTGGTGTAGCAGCCAGCATAATCAAAGACCCCACCCACCTGGGACATTCTCTCTTCTCTACTCTTCCATTGGGTAAAAGATACAGGAGCCTGAGGGCACATACCACCAGACTTAAGGACAGCTTCTACCCCACAGTGATAAGACTATGGAACAGTTCCCTTATACAATGAGATGGACTATGACCTATGACCTCATGACCTCATGATCTACCTTGTTGTTACCTTGCACCTTATTGCACTGCACTTTCTCTGTAGCTGTGACACTTTACTCTATACTGTTATTGTTTTTACCTGTACTACATCAATGCACTCTGTACTAACTTGATGTAACTGCACTGTGTAATGAATGGACCTGTAAGATCGGTTTGTAAGACAAGTTTTTCACTGTACCTCGGTACAAGTAACAATAATAAACCAATACCAATACCAATACCAATAGGGAATCAAGGGATATGATGACAGTGCTGGAAACTACACTGAAGTCAAAGATTGGCCATGATCTTAATGAATGGCAAAGCAGTCTTGAAGAGCTAGATAGTTTATTCCTGCTTATATTCCTTATGGAAAAAAAACATGCACCATTGCAGTGGATTTGTTTTTCTATTCCTGAGTACCCAAGAAAAATCTGAAGCGTTGGTAACCCTGCTCTTTGTTTGGATATGAGGGGAAGAGGTTGATTGCTGATAGTGCGATAGGCATTAATGAAAGTAAAAGTAGAAGCAACCTTATGTTTTTAACCCTTTAAGCATATTGAATGTATCACCACTAGCAGAGAGGCATAAATGTTCCTTGTCTCATAGTATGCATGGGTGTGGTAGTAATGATTAGAAAGCTAGTGAGAAGGGTATGCTACCAAGGCAGTTACATCTCTGGATTTGTAACCACAGACTTGGGCCATTTATCTGGAGATAAAGTTCAAATCCCACCACAGCAGCTGGAGAATTTAAGTTCAAGTAATTAAATAAATCTGGAATTTAAAAAAACTCAATGAAGGTGAATATGAAATTACTGAATTGTGGTGGAAGTCCATCTGGTTTAATCATATCTTTCATGGTAGGAAATCTGCCATGCTTAGTTGGTTTACAAACAGAAAATGCTAGAAAAATTCAAAGTGTCAGGCAGAATTGACTTTACTCCTTCCACTTCCTCCTCACCAAAAAAAACTAGAAATAATCCTTCTGGGCTTGTTGTCCCTGGAGCGAAGGAGGCTGAGGGGTGGCCTAGTAAGAGTATATAAGAATATGAGAGGCATAGATAGGATAGATAGTCAAAATCTTTTTCTTGTGGTAAGGCTATCAAAAACAAAAGGATATAGGCTTAAGGTGAGAGGAAGGAATGTTAAAAGGGATCTGAGGGGTAGGTTTTTTTACGCAGAGAGTGGTTGATAATTGGAATGCGTGGCCAGCAGTGGTGGTGGAATCAGGTGCAATTACTCCAGAATCAGATTTACAACAACTGACATATGACGTGAAATTTGTTGTTTTGCAGTAGCAGTAGAGTGCAAGACATAAAAATCTATAAATTACAAAAATAAATAAATAGTGCAAAAAAAAAGGAATAACAGGGTAGCGTTCATGGGTTCACGGACTGTTCAGAAATCTGATGGTGGAGGGGCAGAAGCTGTTTCTGAATCACTGAGTGTGGGTCTTCAGGCTTCCTCCCTGATGGTAGTAACAAGAAGAGGGCATCTCCTGGATGGTGAGGGTCCTCAATGATTTAAGAGTAATTTAGACAGACATTTAAGTAAGCAGGGGGTGACCTTATTAGAGGTTTATAAATTCATGAGGGACATAGACAAGGTGGATGGCCACAGTCTTTTCAGAATTAGAATCAGGTTTATTATCACTGACTTGTATGTCATGAAATTTGTTGTTTTGTGGCAGCACTACAGTATAAAGAAATAAGAATTATAACAAATTACAAAATAAATAAATAATGCAATAAAAAGGAATAATGAGGTAGTGTTTATGGACCATTCAGAAATCTGATATTGGAGGAGAGGAAGCTGTTTCTAAATCATTGAGTGTGGGTCTTCAGGCTCCTGTACCTCCTCCCTGATGGTAGTAAAGAGAAGAGGGCATGTCCCAGATGGTGAAGGTCCTTAGTGATGGATGCCACGTTCTTGAGGCACCACCTCTTGAAGATGTCCTTGATGGTGGGGAGGGCTGTGCCCGTGATGGAGCTGATCTAAAACTAGAGGGCAACGATTTAATGTGAGAGGGGAAAAGAGTTAAAAAGGGAGCTGAGGGAAAGATTTTCTGCACAGAAGGTGGTATGTGGAAGGAGCAGCCAGAGGACGCTGTAGAGGTGAACACTCTTACAATGATTAAAATACATTTAGACAGGTACCATACATGGATAGAAAAGGTTCAGAGTGATATGGGCCAAACAGGGGCAAATACGACCAGCTCGGATAGATATCTTGGTCGACATGGACGGGTTGGGCCCAGGGGCCTATTTCTATGCTGTATAACTCTGTGTGACTCTGAAGATTGTTTGATGTCCAACCATTGGCAGAAGAAAGATGGTTTGAATGAATAAAAGATCTGAGCTTATAACCATTCTAAACATAGCCAACAAAGCTTTCCTAATGCTTAAACTTGCAAATGTTTTTTTGAGGCACATCCAACCACACAAGAGCCATCTTCATATCCACACAATGACTTTCAGTAAATTTCAGTGACATTGTCACACAACAGGAGTCCAGAGGAAAACCCAGTGTCTGTTTAAACAAATTCTCCAGGATTTTCTTTCCAACTTGCAGCCTGGGGACACTGGATTCCCCATTGAATCTTAGGGAGGAAAACTGAGTCAATTTTGGTTCATCATGACTTATGCACGCTTGCTGAAGACATGCCTACATACCTACCCTCATGGATTAAGGAAGCGAACTATCAGTTTTGATACATATTGCAAAATGCTGCAACATATAATGTGGCAAATTTTCGATATTTCGTCAAAAAGCCTCTATGCTTTATTATACTCTACTGATTCTTATACCCTTCATCAGGCAATCATTTTCTAGATTTTATCTAAATTTCTTTGGTTATCCACTCATATGTGGATCCTTCAAATATTTTCTTTCTTTTAAAGAATAATTAATCACTTCATTACTATTTTCCCCCCAGATAAATTCCCTACTACTTGGTCTGCTGTTTAAAATGCTATGACTCTCTTCTATCATGAAAGTTTTATGAATAATTAATTATGCTCTGTTTCTTGTCAGTTTACCTACTGCTTTACCACATTGATCTATAAGGAGACCACATTTATTCTCTGACGTTACTATAAAGGAAAGTATTTGCTCATCAACTTTACAATTAAATGGATTGATACTTTTTTATTTGTATTTTCTATTACTGTGAACCAGATGTGAAGAGTTAAAAAGGCCAAAGTTCAACAAGGTCAAATAAAAGCTTGTAATTCAAAGATGTGACAGGCTACTACACAAGGTAGATGTTCAAAGGAAAACCTAATGGAACATTTGAACTAGTTACAGCTTAAATAATTGAACCTTCATTTTCCACCTCGTGATTCCTTGCATTTGTCATTGATTGACTCACCATTTAATATTAATTTCGGTATACACTAGTACCATTTGCTCAGAGAAGCATAATGCCATAGTTTTAAATCATATTGAGATGAATCAAATCAGTCAGGCACAATGTGGATGCAGTCAGTTTAATTCACAAAGAGTGGCTTGATAGTACCACTGGTGACCAGACAGTCTGATTCCTATGCAGAATATAGTAGCTGGATAGGAGCTGCAGCAGGTGCTGAGAGAACCATTACTAAGGTGAAAGATACTTGACCACTGAGCATAGACCAATACCTGAAATAGATTCTGGGTAGAAAAATAGAGGTGCAAATATTGAAATCATTGACAAGGTTATCTTCTTTCACCCCAACCTATATGTTGCTAGGAAGGTGATGGTCTTTCTATTCCTACAGACCACATGGTGAAGGTAGTCCCACTGCGCTGTCCCCTGCCTTAGAACATAGAACAGTACAGCATAGGAACAGGCCCTTCAGCCCACGATGTTGTGCCAAACGAATTAAACTGGTTATTAAACGCCTAACTAAACTAATCCCTTCTGCCTACACAATGTCCATATCCCTCCATTCTCTGCACATTCATGTCCTTTTCTAAGAGCCTCTTAAACACCTCTATTATATTTGTCTCCACTACAACCCCTGGCAGTGTATTACAGGCACCCACCCTCTCTGTGTAAAAAACACCCTGCACATCTCCTCTGAACTTACCCCTCTCATCTTAAATGCATGCCCTCTAGTATTAGACATTTTGACCCTGGCAAAAAGTTATTGGCTGTCTACTCTATCTATGTTTCCCATAATCTTATAAACTTCTATTAGGTCTCCCCTGAGCCTCCGCTGCTCCAGAGAAAACAACCCAAATTTGTCCAACCTCTCGTTATAGCACATGCCCTCTAATCCAGGCAGAATCCTGGTAACCCTCTTCTGCACCCTCTCCATAGCCTCCACATTCTTCCTATAATGGGTGACCAGAATTTGAACGCAATACTTCGGGTACGGCTTAACCAAAGTTCTACAAATCTGCAGCATAACTTCCTGACTCTCGAACTCAGTGCCTCAACTAATAAAGGCAAGTATGCCATATGCCTTCTTTACCACCCTATCAACATGTGGAGCAACTTTCAGGGAGCGATGGACTTGGACTCCAAATCTTTCTGTACATCAACACAGTGTACTGTCCCTTTACATTTGATCTCCTAAAGTGCAACACCTCACACTTGTCCGGATTAAACTCCATCTCCCATTTCTCCGCCCATATCTGCAACTGATCTATATCCTGCTGCATCCTTTAGCAATCTTCTACACTATCCATAGTGCCACCAATCTTTGTATCACCTGCAAACTTATTAACCACCCATCCACATTTTCATCCAAATCATTTATATACATCACAAACAGCAGTGGTCCCAGTATGGGTCCTTGCAGAACACCACTAGACATGGACCTCCAGCCAGACTAAGTACCATCGGCCATTACCTTCTGTCTTCTGTAGGCAAGCTAATTCTGAATCCAAATGTCCAAGTCACAGTGGACCCCCTTGCGCTTCTATGTGCCAATTGAGTTTACCATGGATGTTGTCAATCCTTTTAAATATTGTTGGAGCTACACTTCCCCTGTAAAGTGAAGAATATTTTGTTATATTCCTTACTTGTGCCTTATAACCTAGAGAAACAGTTAGAGGGTCACTGATGATTGCACAGTGTTTATTTCCATGCAGAGGAGTGCACGGCCACATGAAATCTGAGCTGCTAACTGGCAAGTAACATTCATGTTCTATGAGTACCAGGACATGAACATCTTCAGCTGGAGAGGATTCAACAATTTACTCACTTCATTTAGCAACTGAAGATGACTAGTCCTATGTTTCTACTTGAAGGAACTCATGCAGCATTGTTTTGGGGCCAAGATCATTGTAACCACTAATCACATCACCTTGTTTTGTTCCAACCAGTGCAGGCAGTCACGGGGTTACATAAGGCTTCTGTCCCTGAGAACTATCTGTAAGCCAATATCTCCGTAAGTCAGAAACATCCATTTTCTATCAATACCCATATTGTATCGATCTACATACACTTACTTCAGTTCTTTCATTTCATTGAATAATCACACTAACACTGCCCATGTTTAAACTAATGTAATATGTACTGTAACCAGTCATTAATGAATACCATGAAACATTTTATTATTCTTATTACAAGCTTGAAAAATGCTTTAAAAATGTATGGGAGGATTTATGTAAAGTTGGATTTTCATAAGTCAGGTCATTGTATAGTGCTTATCTCTGATTCCCACTGTCTCAATTTTATGTGGGCATGTTGATCTCACTTTCAAATTCTTCCCAGATTTTCAAGTCTCCAAGAAAATCTTCACCTTTGACCATACATACTTACTTACTTATCACAACAAAGGAGGCTATTCAGCCCATTAAATACATGCCGACTCTCAGAGCAGTCACATCAACCTTATTCACCCAATTATTCCCTGTAATCCTTCTCCCTCACATGCCCATTAATCCTCCTTAAATTTTTTTACTACTCACCTGCACGAAGATTAATTTACATGTGGCCAATTAACCTACCAACCAGCACTTTGGAACATGGAAGGAAACTGGAGCACCTGGGGGAAAGCCCAGTGGTCACAGGGAGAATATGCACAGACAACACTGGAGGTTGAGATTGAACCTGGGTTGCTGGACCTGTGAGGCAGTGGCACTACCTGCTGTGCCATTATGTTGCCCAATTTATACTTACAGCTCCCAACATTAACTTTTATGCTCCTATCAACCATACACTGTTTTCCTCTGCCTTATAATTCACTCTGAAATATCCTTCTTAACTGGATATTATTAATGAAATACATGGAAAATCACAAGGAAAATGAAAAGGGAAAAGTAGGGGAAAAAAACTGAGAAACCAAAGGTACCCTGCTTCTATTCTCTACTTATAGCGATGAGTCTCAGAGATACAGCAGGAAAACAGGTCCTTCGGCCCACTGGGTCCATGCTGCCCATCAACCACCTATTTACACTAATCCTATGCTAATACTTTTTTTATTATTCTCCCCACATTCTCAGCAATTCTCCCCAGATTTTACCGCCCACCTACACAACAGAGACAATTTACACTGGCCAATTAACCCCCCAACCCACAAATCTTTAGGATGTAGAAGGAAACTGGAGCACCCAGAGGAAACAGGTGTAGTGCAAACTTCACGCAGACAGCATCCCAGGTCAGAATCGAGCCTGGGTCTCTGGCGCTGCAAGGCAGCGACTCTACTAGATGCGCCATTGTGTTGCAGCTAGTCCTTGACATTAACATCAGCAGCAGTGCAGCCAACACACATGAAGAAAAAAGATAGGTGGCCTCAGGTAGGGCCCTTCTTCAGTTGTTGATTGCTCCCTCCTGTCCCACAAATCTGCCTTCCTCCCCAAGTTATTTTTAATCACATCACTTCTTTTCTCTCTAAGGCCTTGCTCTATGACAGTGCTTTCATCTATTGTACTTAAAGACAGGTATTGTACTAAATAGCACTTTTCATGACACCTGAACAGCTCATACCATTTTATGAATAACATGCAACATAAGAAATAATAAAAAAAAGAAAATGCTGGGAACACTCAGTAGTCAGGCAGCATCTGCAGGAAGAGAAAAGGAGTTAATGTTTCTGTTTCTCTTTTCACAAATGCTATTTGACCCACTGAGTGTTTCCAGTATTTTTGTTTTTAATTTCAGACTTCCAACAAACAACACCATGATAATGACAAATCATTTGTTTACTGGCAAATGTGGTTAAGGAAAACATATTGGTCAGGAAACAAGGGAGAACTCTCCTGCAATTTTTAAAATATTGTATGAAATCTTGTATATCTGAAAGGTAGCCTTGATTTAGATCTCAAGAGCAGGATTTAAACTCAGGCTTCTGACTGAAATAGTACGATTCCAAATCTAGTGGGATCTAACCTACTGCCAGAAATGCAGCAAGGTGAGATGTATGTATCACCAAGAACCTGTACATGGATAACTATAACATTCAAGCCAGGTGAAATACATCTGCAGAGGCACAGCGCCTTTGTCCCAGAAGGGTGCAAGAAGCAGGTATGCCACTATGTTAACTTTAACTCTTAGCTTTATTAGCAGTGGTTATGTGATTCTTACCACATGAACACATCTCAGTCTACTCCTTTTGTCGGGCATCTTCTCTTCCTTTGAACATCCCACCTGGTTCCACCTCTCTCACTTACATTATCTACTGCACATCAACAACTACACATCTCCCTTTCTTTCTCAACCTCTGCACTGTGGACTTAGATGATTTCAATCTCCAACTCAGCTCCCCATGCCCTCACTCCCTGAGTGATGCTTCCCTGTCCTGCATTAAGCACTCCTTCATATAAACTTTATTAGCCATATGGCCTTGCTACCTAATGTGGTCTTTCTGTTTTCATGATTTTGATCACAAGCAATGTCACCTCTAACTTCTTCATTGAGCTTTTCACTATTTGCATTCTATTCTATCCCTCCAAAATTGTTTTCCTATATATACGTTCAAAAAAGGCTCCCTCCAAGTCACTTACAATTGTGTTTCAACTCCTATTGTCTAGACTTAGGCCTTGTGTATATTATTGTACATCAACAGCTGTCATCCTGTTTAAGCACAAATTCCATCTGCATCTTTGATGCCTTAGACCCTAGCAAGTTTTCTTTTATTTTAAGCATGTGGAATGTTTATAAAGTAACATGATGTAAAACCATTCCTCCTCTAGGTGGAGGCATAGCTTCGATGGGAGCTAAAAAGAGCCTCCTAAATGAGAATTCTTAGATTTGTTAGTAATATCCCAAAACTAGCTGCATTAGTGATTGGGGGAGAAGCTGACTGAGAACTGCTGAGGTAAAAACCAGGTAGCTCCATAAAGTTGTCCCAAAGCTTTGACCCCACTTCTGCTACTTTTCTCCTAGGAATGATTTTTGTGAGTTGTTCTCTTCCCCATCCATCCCTGAATTTCTGGTTTATCAATGATAACTGGTTAAATACAGCATAAAATAATGAATTGATAAAATGGTCTAAAAATGTGTTCTGGCATGCCTAAAGATCATCATTGGTGATATAATTTTCAGCAGGTAAGCATGAATAAACATTAATAATGTTCTTGGCAAATATGTATACACCTGGAAAAAATATTTGTTAATATAAAGAGTAGAACATGCATTCATTAAAATAGTGAGGCAAGAAGAGAACATTTTCCATTTACAAGGTAATACATTTTGCGGTGACACCAAATGTTTATGAAGTAAGATGGTGTAAGACTATTCCTGCTTGAATGGAACAAACAGTCCACCTGCCACTTCTGGTGCAACACTTCCATCACCACATTGACCCTAAGACAACAACCTAATACAATGGGATCATTTGCAAAGCACATACTAATTACAGATACTACATATGTAGGTCCATGTTGTAAACCAATTCCTGTCACCCAGGATCACTTAATTTTGATATCTATTGTTCAGGTGCCTTATTTTCCAGATGCACGCAAAGACTGTGTTTTAGCTTATGTTTTACAATACTTTCTTCATAACTGGATTGATGTCAACAATGATTTAACTTTCCAGACATAAAAATCATTGCAATATTTAGGCTGAAATCACTTTATGCAATCTTAGTAACAAGTGAGTTAACACTTGTATAATACTTTGATTCCATATGGTAACGTATAGTTAAATAATTTGGAAAGTGGTGAATTTCTCTGTAGCATAAGCTGAGAAGAAGGAAGCCACAAACTTGAAGCAACACACTAACATGGGAAAGATGATATAATTATAACATGGCACACCATTTCTCATTGGAAAATTTGTACGTTGGAACTTACAATAAAAAATGCTAACAATAGATAATACAACTTTGTGGAGGCAAAGTGCACAGAGGTAAATAATTTATAATGATCTGTGGATGTTTTTTATGCTGCTGAATTCTATGACAATATCATTCACAGTAATTTACAATAATTCTGTTAGAAGATTCTGTAATTTAAGGTTACGTCCTTGTTTATATAAACTTCTTGCAGAGCTATAGTAATTTATAATTCTGTAGTGGTTTGCATTTATGAGGTTTGTTTACTTACAGTTCTTCAGCAGATTATAATTGGCATTTATTTTCAGATTCATGGTTACTTACAAGTAGTTATTCAGTCAGCTGTGATCATTTATATGATCACTTACCTTGCTGCTTACATTATTAGTTAGATATTTATAATTCTGACAGTTGACACAACGTTTAATTGTTATTTAGTTGCAGGTTATATCCAGTTGCAAAATGTCCTGATAAATGTGCCATAGGTAACATAAAAATATTTAGATACCAACTTTTGATGACAACTGATGATTACATTCTTAAAACTATGCATAATCAAGAAAGATATCTAATGGAAAACATGTCAAGATCAAATAAAAGAAAGACTAACATATAAATATCATCTTTCTCAGCATCAGTAGATCCCTCAGAAATGCAGGATCCAATTTGCATAGGACACCCCTCTGTCATTCTATAAAAATAATATCAAGGGATCTTTTAAGACTGCATGGAAGGGCAAATGACAAGTGAGTTTTAGGAAAGTTAATGTAATCTCTGGTGTAATTATACTGCAATTGAATCATTTACAAACAATTTATATGATTTGCATTTGCAGAAAATTCCATTTTCTGTGGACAGCATTTCTTCAGCAGATCCTCATTTAAAGATGCTGAGGGACTTACCACCATACCCGATAAGTATAATGTCTGTCTGGGCCTCATATTTGTCATAGATTCATACAGTAATACAGCATGGAAACAGGCCCTTCAGCCCAACTCGTCCATGCTGACCATAGTGCTAGTCCTAAACTAGTCCCATTTGCCCGCGTTTGCCCCATATCCCTCTAAGCCCCTCCTATCCATCTACTTATCCAAAGATATGTTGACCAATAGGCTTTTAATATATTATGGTATTGAACTGTATTGCTTATTTATTCATTATTAAATCTGTAAAGTTATTCTGTGAAAACAATGACTGCTCTTATTTTCTTAGGCATTGCTACTTCTTCCTGAAGAACATCGCTGCCATTATAGTAATATGTACTTCTGATTGTATGAATTTATTTTTATCAACTTAATGTACAACACCAGATGATAACTTCAACTTATTAATCTCCTTTTCATAGTTGGCTGCTAAAAGTAGATTCTAGTTACTTCAGCTAATTATTATTATATCCACGCTTAACCCATTACAGAGATAGGATCAGGCAATAAATGAGTATACATTTATTTGGACCCATCTAATGCAATTCTCCTAGCACTTCAAAATAATTGTATTAATTAACAAGCTCCCCACTAAACAAAGCTAACAACTGATCAATGACAACATCATATTTATAAACCAAAAAAATGTTACATTATTTGAAAGTTCTGTAAGTCATTTGTGGCTTTCCTGATGCACAATTTGCATAGAAATTAATTTGCATGGTAATTAATATTATACATATGGTCTTGGTGGCCTTCATTCAAACTCAAGAGATGTTCAGAAACAGGAAATAATTTTATTCCCTCAATATAAAGCTTTCCTACAATCACTGCAAATTATCATTCAATCCAAGATCCATAGGTAGCATTTATAATGAGACAGTTATCTATTTCACAAATCTTTGAATGGCATCTTACTGGGTGACAAGAGATACCTTCTTCTGCCATGGTTCTTGACACCCTTGGCTTCTTACTGGGTGACAAGAGATGCCCTCTCCTGCCATGGCTCTACACAGCCTTGTGAAGCCTCCAGGCTTCAATTGGGTGCAGTGAAACCCAGTCAGTCATCGGGAATGTCATTCAGCAGGCAATTGGGATCCTCAGGCTGGGATGGGGTTTAGATGCCTTAACTAGTCAGAAGGTGCCCTATCGTACATGGTGAAGACAATGCCAAGATATATGGTGATATGCTAAATACTCCATAAGCTGGAAGTCATGAGAAACGAGTCATTACCATCAGCCATTGTGTCAGATGCCAAGTTGAAGGGTATTAAAGGAGGAGAAAGAAGAAAAGTACCAGGAAGAATACCAGAGGCTTTCA
Source organism: Pristis pectinata (assembly GCF_009764475.1). Taxonomy (NCBI): domain Eukaryota; kingdom Metazoa; phylum Chordata; class Chondrichthyes; order Rhinopristiformes; family Pristidae; genus Pristis; species Pristis pectinata. The sequence goes on along the minus strand of NC_067409.1, from coordinate 83,399,117 downwards.
GTAGATGGCACATGTTTGCAAGAACATTCACCGCCATCTAAATGAACAGTGCTTTGAGCGATCTCTATAATTTAGGGTTCATCGAGTAGTCTATCATCCACACTCAATTCTTTTCCCCACTTTTCCATGAAAAAATATGATAGAGAAAAAAGTCAGTTTATCCATTATCATCTCAATCTTTATCTATGTTAAATGTAAATAAGGAAAACAGACAAATATTGGGCAGGACAACACTGGACTTTGTTCACTTCTCACACAATGCTCTCAGCCGCATTTATCATTTATAGCTGCACTCATGCCGTCAGCCCTAACCATTGTTTCTAAATGTCTCTGATGATCAGATTCATGTAACAACAACTGAAATACACCTATATACTAAAATCGGGCAAATTAATTTAAAAACGTTAATATTAATTTTACAAAAACTTTCCTTCACTTATCTTGTTAGCAAAGGTCAATGAACCTATTCAAATACCTGGGGCCTTACTAGATGTGCCAGCTATGGCTGGTGTAAAGTTGAGTGGCAAGACATGAAGTATATCTGGCACCTCAGTGGGAAACACTTTGGACTAAAGAGGTGAGTCCCAGCACAGAGCAGAAGGTCAAACTCTGCAGTTAACTTTGCAGTGAGCAGCAAGCCCAGAATGCACAGATCAGTTAGCTCTTTGAAAGGGAACTGCTAGCCAACTATCAACATGATCTGGTCCATTAATTGCACCATATTGTAAATAGAACAGTGAAATTCAGCTGAATGACCAGGCAATAAATGGCTGAAATTGAAGATGAGCATTGCAGCGTAGACTGAGCAAATTAGGCCTGTACCCTTTGGAGTTTGGAAGAATAAAGAGTGATCTTTTTCAAACACCATTCTGAGGGGTTTGACAAAGTGGACAAGCTACCAGGATGGTTCCTTTGTATCTAAAACTAGGATAAAGGGAAACCCATTTAAAGCAGAGGTAAAGAGGATTTTTTTCTTTCTCTCTGAGAGCTATGAATCTTTAGAATCCTCGACCTCTGAGATGTGAATAGCGAGTCATCAAGAACACTCAAGGGTGAGATTGATGTACTTTTCAACTTTAGGGGAATCAAGGGTTATGTAGATCAGGCAGGATTGTGGAGTTGAAGCCAAAGATCAGATCAACATGATCTTAATGAATTGGATGAGAGGCTCTAAGATCCAAATTGCTTTAAATTTGAATCACTAACCAGATAGAACTTCATAAGTCAAGGAGTGCAGTGAAGTTCATCAAAATGGCACAGATCTCAGAGCAGGATAGAGAAAACTCAAATGGGAGGAGATGAAAAAGAACAATCAGTTGAGCACGGAATCGTATGAAAATGCAATGACATTTTTAACTGTTCTTAACTAGTTCACTGACAAAGTTCCAGAGGATAAGTTGATTAATTCAGCAATGCTATTCAAACTTAGAGTGCTGAGCAAGGTTCCACTTTGAATGTTAGTTTTGGATCAAGATTAATGGAAAGAACAAAATAAAAGCACTCACTTTTCTTCTTTAGCATTACCTTTCTGAGTAGCACATTGGGAAGGAGAAGCTGATTTTTTATATAGAGCACTGATGTACAGTGTACCAAGTGAAACTGACCAGCAAAGCAGCACTGGGAATTGCTATCTTTTGATAAAATAATTAAGCAGCAAGCAAATTATTCATTATTACAGAATGTAACAGTAATTTCTGAGAGACACTCATATAGAAATACTCTTCTGGGATAGGGGCTAAGACATTATTAGGGTACAGAAAAGGGAACATATAACAATTTATCTTCTCTCCTGATGAATTCTTAAATTGAGAACATATTCTTAGCCCTAATATATTTTAAGTAAAAAGATAATTCCCATCCAAGAACAAGATTGTGAGTGTAACACTTTGAAATCAGCAAATTATCAGCTAAAGTCACTAACAAAGCCAAGTGGATGAAACAAAACTTGTAGCTACATAGAATGGAAGAAGCATTCTTACACTGAGATGTTTATAAACATGATAATTTGCATAATTCTGAATGCAACATATCTATCACAGTGTACTCTCACTTCTAAGTCAAATGAAAAAAAATTGAGTTAAGTCCCACCCCAGAGAAAGGCATATAATCTTTCCTGCTATATCAGTTTTGACGGAGTGCCACAGAATCTCATTTCCACACTCACAAAAAGAAATATTTTTTCTCTTGGGCAAAAGTTGCAGATTACTGTTCTGTAGTTAAATTGCATAATCATTTGACTTCTTAAAATGAAAGCAATATCCTTTCACTAAAGTTAATCCAAACAAAATGTGAACTCATGAGTACCTTCTATTGAATAGTGTCAAAGCTCTACTATACAGCATCTGATTGCCATAACAAGAGAATGGAATCACTCAACATTTTCAGCTACATCATAAATAATCAATTGAAGCTTAATCCCAAACAGGTGAGCATCTTTAAAATCTATTGTTACTTTTTTCTCTTACCAATATACTTCCAAATAAAAGTATAGCTCAGTGGAGAAAGCATCTTGATTAAGTTAGTTTTTTAACTGATACTTGGCATTACTATGAGATGATTCAGGAGGGTGACTTGTCAGAGGTCTCTCAAACTAAGAGTGCGCTATCATAGGACTCATATGTTATCCCCAATTCCACGTAATCTAATCCTGTTGATCAACCTCTTACGTGGGACTTTATTGAAAGCCTTCCGAAAATCCAAATATAAATCTATTGGTTCCCCTTTATCTATTCTGGTTGTCACATCCTGAAAGAACTCCAGCTGATGGGTGGCACAGTTGGGCAGCTTCATGCCAAAGACCCGGGTTTCCTCCAGTTTACTCCCACATCCAAAAGACATGCCAGTTGGCAGTTGAGTGGTAGAATCTGGGAGGAATTGATGAGAATGTGGGGAGAATAAAAAATGGGATTAATGAAGGATTTGTATAAATGGGTGGCTGATGGTTGGCCTGGACTCAGGGGTCAAAGAGCCTTTTTCTGTGCTGTATCTCTCTATGACCTGTAAAGACCATGCACCCTTGGATATTCATAATTCAGTGGGATCTATAAAGCAGGTAGTTGGAATTTCCCATGGCAATTCAGACATCAAAGTGTAATTTCAAAAGGAGTATTGGAGAATTGGAGATTTGGTCAAGTGACAACTGAACAGCTGTGCATTGTTGCAGACATTTTACCTTATCTCTAAACATGTATAACATGCTGTGCTTTGTACAATCGGAAGGAGACTCCACAGACTGCACCAATAAGATGAACAGGCTTTTCTCCCCATTCTCAAGAGGAAAGGCTAACCAAATAAATACATTTCTGTTTGACCTGACAACATAGTGTGAGTCATTCTCTTGCTCCATAACAGAAGAAAGAATTAAATGGGTTCATTAGTTCCCTTCAGGAAATCCTCACGTCCAATAATAAGGCTACTTATAATATCTTAAATTATTTGAAACAATTATCACATTTCCAGGGGACTGCAAAATTTCAAAAAGGCCCACTATCATCCTGAGGCAACAAAACAATAAATGTGGCCTTGGTATTGTCACCCAATCTTGAAGTCGTGTTAGTTCCGCTGAGGCAAATGAAGTCCAAAGTGGATGGGTTCAGGCCACATTCCAGAAGAGCAGGGGGTTCTCCCTGTCAGCCATGCTATCTGTCTCAACACACACTAAGATAAATTAATTTCATTCATCTCAAGCAATAACAGATAGAATTTAGTCCTGCTAAGTGCAACATGAGGCATTCTAGAAGGACTAACAAGGGTAGAACATACACAATGAATGGTAGAGCCTGAGGAATAGGAACAGAGGGACCTTGCTGTACAAGTCCAAGGATCCCTGGAAGTTGCAGCACAGGTAAATAAGACGGTGAAGAAGGCAAACAGGATACTTGCCTTCATTAGTTGGGGCATAGAATGTAAGACCAGGAAGGTTATCGTATAGATGGTGACCACAGATGTTGCCTGATCAGCTGAGTTCCTTCCCACAGATGCTTCCTGACCCACTTGAGTTCCTTCCCACAGATGCTTCCTGACCCACTTGAGTTCCTTCCCACAGATGCTGCCTGATCTGCTGAGTTCCTCCCCACAGATGCTGCCTGACCCACTGAGTTCCTCCCCACAGATGCTGCCTGACCTGCTGAGATCCTCCCCACAGAAGCTGCCTGACCCATCAAGTTTCTCCACCTCAGATGCTGCCTGACCAGTTGAGTTCTCACAGCAGTTTGGTTTTTTTGCTCAAGGTTACAGTACAGTTAGATCACAGCTGGAATATTGTGCACAGTTCTGAATGCCACACTATGGGAAGTTTGTGACTGCACTGGAGAGGGTGCTGACGAGATTTAGGATGTTGCTTGGGTTGGAGCCTTCCAGTTATTGGGGGGGGGGGGGGGGAACTGGTTAAGCCGAGTTTGTTTTCCTTGGAGTGAAAGAGACTGAAGGGAATCTGATTGAGGTATACAAAATTATTAAGGGCATAGATAGGGTAGATAGCGGAAAACTTTTCCCCATAATAGAGGGTCTAAAACTAGCAGGCATAAATTTAGGGTGGGGGAAAGAGGTTTAGAGGAGATCTGAGGAAGAGTTTTTTTTCACCTAGAAGATGTTTGGAGTCTGGATTGCACTGCCTGAAGGATTAGTAGGGGCAAGTGCTTTCACAACGTTTAAGTATCTAGATGAGCACTTAAATCACCAAGGCATCGAAGGCTGTAGACCAAGTGCTGGTAAACCAGATTCATGCAGAAGGGTGCTTAATGGTCAGCAGGGACATGGTGAGACAGTTTCTGTGCTGCACGATTCAGTGACTATATTGTCAACACTTCCACTGAATCAAAGGTCAATTGATTGATCGTGGGACCAGTTTGTAGCTTCAGTATGGAAAGTAACTACTCTGTTCCCAGACAATTCAGGAATGATTGGATAATTTCACTGCCAATCAACCCCGGTGACTGCCTTGCTGTAAGTTACTGAGATGGTTTCCGTACACAATCTATGTAACTCTTTCATATTGCATGCTTCTGGTGAAATTACAGAGACACAAGAGATTCTGCAGATGCTGGAATCTGGAGCAATGCACATAAAATGTTGGAGGAACTCAGCAGGTCAGGCAGCATCTATGGAGAGAAATAAACAGTTGACGTTTCGGGTCGAGACCCTTCATCAGGACCGGAAAGGAAGAGGGCAGAAGCCAGAATAAGAAGGTCAGGGAAGGGGGAGGAGCACACAAAGGCAGGTGATAAGATGATTTCAGGTGGTAGGCAAATCCAGGTAGGGGGGTGGGGAGGGGGGGGAGAAGTAAGAAGCTGAGAGGTGATAGGTAGAAGAGGCAAAGGGCTGAAGAAGGAGGAATCCGGTAGGAGAGGGCAGTGGACCATGGAATAAAGGGAAGGAGGTGGGGAAAAGGATAAGCAGATCATGAGGGTGGGGGAAGGGGAAAGTAAAGGGGGAAGGGGCCACAGGAATGAGGGAAGACAAAGGAGGAAAAGAAAGGGGGAGAAGAGGGGAGGGGTTACTGTAAGTTAGAGAAATCGATGTTGAGACCGTCAGGTTGGAGACTACCAAGGCAAAATATGAGGTGTTGTTCCTATGTGAACACTGTGGCAAGGCAAAGGTTAAGATAGTGTGCAGGCAGAAATGGTTTGCAGACAGTCTGCAATCACCCATGCTGAGCAAGGTCCTTGAGGGCATAGTTCCTCTTTGTACAGCATGGGAGCTGAGGTCACCAGGCATACCAAGACAAGATAAAGATGCAAACAAAGGATTGCAAGTCACACAATAACTATTGGACAATTACTTTACTAACTCTAAGTTGTTATTGCCATTAACGTGTAGCTTCTATTGGTCATTAATACCTATATTAATGGAACGCGATTGGTATTTTATGCATGCAAATGAGGGATTCTAAGATGCCCAAAGATTTTAATTGGTCAATATCTGTTTAAAAAAGACAACTCTTTGTTGAAACTTCAGAATAGTTTGGTGACAGGGGCCGGACTGTTCTCCTTGTGCACCAGTAAATAAAGAGTAATTGAGAAACAAGCGCAAGTTGTCAGAATCCAGTTAATCGGCGACAACACTCCAACCTACATCTGTCCTCAACGTGGCAGTAGAGGAGGCCATGGATAGACATGTTGATCCATTGCTTCCTCTACTGCCACGTTGAGGCCAGACATAAGTTGGAGGAACAACACCTCATGTTTTGCCTTGGTAGTCTCCAACCTGATGGCCTCAACTTACGGTAACCCCTCCCCACTTTTTTTTCTCCTTTGTCTTCCCGCATTCCTGTGGCCCCTTCCCCCTTCTCTTTCCCCTTCCCCCGCCCTCATGACCTGTCCATCCCTTCATGATCTGCCTATCCTTTTCCCCACCTCCTTCCCTTTATTCCATAGTCCACTGCCCTCTCCTACTCCTACTCCTACTCCTTCTTCAGCCCTTGGCCTCTTCTACCTATCAATTCTCAGCTTCTTACTTCTCCCCCCTCCCCCACCTCCCTACATTCCCCCTCTCACCTGGAGTCACCTATCACCTGAATTCATCTATCACCTGCCTGCATGTACTCCTCCCCCTCCCCCAACCTACTTATTCTGGCTTCTGCCCTCTTCCTTTCCGGTCTTGAAGAAGGGTCTCGACCTGAAATGTCAATTGTTTATTTCTCTCCATAGATGCTGCCTGACCTGCTCAGTTCCTCCAGCATTTTGTGTGCATTGCTCTGGTGAAATTACTTGCTTTTATTGGAAGAAGTTGTAATAATCTATGTTTCCTTCACTCTTTAAATAGGCTCTGCTTTCTGATGAAATTGACTTTATTTGCTGTACAACTGACTGCTTGCTGCAAGTCTAGTCTTATGCTTCACTCTGCCTTCAACTCATTTGCTGAGAGTGATGCCAATACAATGTTTATTTCAGCCACATGAACATGCAGTACCATTCCACATCAGCAGGCGTCCTACCAACATCTTCCCATCATATTGCTGCAGCGGATCCCATCAGTACCTCAGCCTGAATTATCAGGACAGTTTCTGCTTGCTCTCAGATTCTGTCATTTGCTTTTATAAGTTTATCTCTGGGCAAAGCCAAATAGAATTGGCAGTGTCTTTTATGAATATGTAACTCAATAGAACAAGTGCAAATTATAAATTGTTTCCACTATATTTTGAGAACAAGGTTTCTCATCTTACCAATGCACTCTACTACCAAAATAATGATGCTGTTATACAGAACTGCAGGTGGCCAGTTCGTCACTTCCATTGTTTGTTGAGCTTAAATTTGGAAAACACATAACACTTGCTACTGTTCAAGGACATAGGAGAAAAAACATCTAGTTTTTATCTTGGAGACACTTCAAGTTCCTGGGTGTCAACATCTCAAAGAATCTAACTTGGGCCTAACACATTGATGCAATCGCGAAAAAGGGATGCCATTTGGAGTTTGAGGAGATTTGGTATGTCACCAAAGGCTCTTGCAAAATTCTACAGATGTACGGTGGAGAGCATTCTGACAGGACAGGAGAGCATCACCACCTGGTATGGAGGCTCCAATGCGCAGGATCGAAAGAGGCTGCAGAGGGTTGTCGTCTCAGCCAGTTCCATCACGGGCATAATCCTCCCCACCATCGAGGACATCTTCAAGAGGCGGTGCCTCAGGAAGGCGGCATCCATCATTAAGGACCCTCACCACCCGGGACATGCCCTCTTCATGTTACTACCATCGGGGAGGAAGTACAGGAGCCTGAAGACCCACACTCATCATTTCAGGAACAGTTTCTTCCCCTCCACCATCAGATTTCAGAACAGTCCATGAACCCATGAACACTACCTTGTTATTCCTCTTTTGCTCTATTTATTTACTTTTGTAACTTACAGTAATTTTTGTCTTTATGTCTTGCACTGTACTGCTGTCACAAAACAACAAATTTCACAACATATGTCAGTGATAATCAACCTGATTCTGATTCAAGGTATTGCAGATGCTGGTAGTATGGAACAACACACAAAAAGCTGGAGGAACTCAGTGGGTCAGGCAGCTCCTATGGAGGGAAATGGACAGTTGACGCTTCGGGTCGAGATCCCTCATCAGGACGGTTTTTATCTTCTGCATCATGTGCTCTATAAATCTCAGTCTCTTTTTCTGCTTTAGTGTGCTGTTATCTACTTAAATGTGTTTTTCTTTGCAAATCTTCTAACACTTTCCTGGGTTAAATGATGGGAATTCTCTACTTTCCAGAAAATGAGAAATTATCATTGCAATGGCACTTGGAATATTCAGTTTCTTGATCTGAGATGGAAGAGTCATGTAGACAGATTATGGAAAGGTGCAGAAACAGCAGAGTTGTCATAGTGGGGACTGTAACTTCCCCTGTATTAATTGGAACTTCCTCAATACAAGAAGCTTAGATGGGAGCAGGATTTCTTCAGTGCATCTGAGAGGGGTTCTTGAAACAGCATATGGAGAGTCCAACTAGAGGAGAGGACATACTAGACCTAGTTTTGGGAAATGAGCCAGGCCAGGTGACAGGCCTGATAGTGGGTGAACATTTTGGGAATAGTGACCACAACTCATTATGTTTTAAGATAGTTATGAGTAAGGATATAATTGGATCTTGGGGTAAGGTAATTGGGGGAGGGCAAATTACGACAGGATAAGACAGGAGCTAAGGGGCATTGATTGGGAGCAGCTGCTGTCGGACAAGTCCACGTCTGACATGTGGGAGTTGTTTAAAGACCAGCTGATCAGAGCTCAGGATTGGCATATTCCGGTAAGGAGCAAGGACAAGGATGGTAAGGAAAGGGAACCTTGGATGACGTGAGAGGTCCTAAATTTAGTCAGAAAATAAAAGGAAGCATACACAAGGTTTAGGAAGCTAAAGTCAGACTGGGCCCTTGTGCAATATATAGATAACAGGAAAGTGCTCAAGCAGGTGATTAGGAAGGCCAAAAGAAGCCATGAAGTGTCCTTGGCAAGCAGGATCAAGGAGAATCCCAAGACATTTTATACCTCTGCATTTTCTTACATTAAGAAAAAGAGGATAACTAAGGAGAGCGTAGGTCCACTCAAGGATGAAGGAGGGAATATGTGCTTGGAGTCAGAGTAAGTGGTTGGGGTACTAAATGAGTACTTTGTGTCAGCATTTACTGAGGAGAAGGATTTGGAGGATAGTGAAAGCAGAGTGGGGAATGCTAATGTGCTGGGACATGTTGAGATTAAGGAAGAGGCAGAACTGGGTCTTCTGGAAAGCATTAAGGTGAATAAGTCTCCAGGGCCTGATGGCATATATCCCAGAATATTGAAAGAAGCAGGTGAGGAGATTACTGGGGCTTTGACAAAGATCTTTGTGTCCTCACTAGCAACAGGTGAGGTACCAGAGGACTGGAGAGTAGCAAATGTTGTGCCTTTGTTCAAGAAGGGAAACAGGGATAATCCAGATAATTATAGGCCAGTGAGCCTCACGTCAGTGGTAGGGAAGCTATTGGAGAGGAATCTGAGGGATAGGATTTATGTGCATTTGGAAAGGCATGGCCTGCTTAGGGATAGTCAACATGGCTTTGCGCGGCGCAGGTCATGCCTTACAAACTTGATTGAGTTTTTTGAGGAGGTGACAAACATGCTCGATGAGGGTAAGGCAGTGGACATTATCTACATGGACTTTAATAAGGCATTTGATAAGGGCCCTCATGGTAGATTGACTCAGAAGATAAAGATGCATGGGATCCAGGGTGAATTGCAAGTTTGGATTCAGAACTGACTTGCTCATAGAAGTAGGGGTGGAAGGCTGTTATTCTGGCTGGAGGTCCATGACCAGTGGTGTTCTGCAAGGATCAGTGCTGGGACCTCTGTTGTTTGTGATATATATCAATGATTTGGATGAAAATGTAGATGGGTGGATGAGCAAGTTTGTGGATGACACTAAGATTAGTGAAGTTGTGGACAGTGTAAAGGACTATCAAAGAATACAGTAGGATATAGATCAGTTACAGATATGGGAAGGAAGTGGCAGATGGAGTTTAATCTGGGCAAATGTGAGATCTTGCACTTTGGGAGGTTAAATGAAAGGAGAATGCATACAGTTAATGGTAGGCCCCTTAATAGCATTGAGGTACAGAGGGATCTTGGAGTCCAGGTCCATAGTTCACTGAAAGTAGCTATGCAAGTGGATAAGGTGGTAAAGAAGGCATATGACATGCTTGCCTTCGTTGGTAGGGGTGTTGAGCATAAGAGTAAGGAAGTCATGCTGCAGCTATATAAAACTTTAGTCAGACCACACTCAGAGTATTGTGTGTAGTTCTGTTTGCCCCATTATAGGAAGGACGTAGAGACAGTGGAAAGGATGCAGAAGAGGTTTACCAGGATGCTGTCTGGATTAGATGGTATGAGCTATAAGGAAAGGTTGGACAAACTTGGGTTGTTCTTGCTAAAGTGTCGGAGGCTGAGGGGAGACCTGATGGAGGTTTTTTAAATTATGAGAGGCATAGATAGCGTAGACAGTCAGAATCTTTTCCCCAGGGTAGAAATATCAAACACCAGAGGACATGCTTTTAAGGTTAGAGGGGGGAAGTTTAAAGGCAATGTGAGGGCAAAGTTTTTTACGCAGAGTGGTAGGTGCCTGGAATGGGTTACCGGGGTATGAGTGGAAGCAGGCAGTTTGGTGGAATTTAAAAAGTTTTTAGATATTCACATGAATATGAAGGGAATGGAGAGATATGGATGATACACAGGAGGAGGACATTTGGTATAAATTGGCATCAAGATCAGCACAACATCATGGGCCAAATGGCCTGTCCAGTGCTGCACTGTTTTATGTTCTAATGGTTACTGAAGCTGCAGAGAGTGAAAAAAAATATACAGCTAATCTCTTCAGAAAAGGATACTGCACATCATTAAGTCATATCAATTGCCAGTAGTAACTTGGATATTTGCCTTGCTCGGATCCAAGGATCTAAACCCCTTCATTGAGCTCTCCTGAGTGTGCAATGTAGGATAGCTTAATTTAGTGCAATCATTATACATTGGCCTGGACACTAAAGATTCTCAAGTTGATGAATTTTCAAAGACCAAGTTTGATCTATTTTTAGCTGAAGCAATTTACACTTGGAGTCCAAAATAAAAACAAGAAATGCTAGAAACATTCATCAGGTCAGGCAGCATCTGTGGAAAGAGAAACAGAGTTAATGTTTCAGGTCAAAGACTCTTCACCAGAACTGAAGAAGCCCTGATGAAGGATCTTGAATCTGAAACAACAGTTTCTCTTTCCACAGATGCAGCACAACCTGCTGATTGTTTCTAGCATCTGCAATTTTCTTTTGATTTACATTTGAATTCATTACCAATCAAAAGAAAGAAAGCTTGCATTCTGTGGGAACATTTACAACCTTAGGATGTCCCAGAGTTGTCCAAAGCCAGTGAAGTAATTTTGAAGCACAGTCACTGCTATAAAAAAATAAACAAGTAAATAATCATGAACTATAAAGCTTTGATATTCCCAAAGGCTTATCGTCAGGTAGGGCCAACTGAGAATGGACATATATTGCTTGTCACCCACAACCCCTTCCCCTTTTCGACAACGCATCCTCATATCCATTCTCTCTCATTTTAGTTATATACTACACTTTCAAAATTTTAACTGTGTTGCCTTTGAGCACCATTCATCATAACATTTCTGCCAACTACCATCAAGTCAACCATATCCTTTCCTCTACCATTAGTGCCCTAGTGCAAACATGATTCTGAAGCAGAAAATGAAAGAGGATGAAACAGTTAATACTTCAGAGAGGTGCATTTCCTTAAGCTTGTATTGAGCTCCATTAGACTAATGTAGAAGTCCAAGGTCATAAGTGAGAGTGGTGGTGGAATAAAGTATCAAAGTAACAATAGTCTGTAGCTCAGGGTCACACAAGTTAAAGGTATAGAACTCATCTTTCTGGAGGAAGTTGACTGTCTTCTGACCTTAACATTAAGTTTAACAATGATAAACAACCAGCATTACAACTTTCTATATAATGGAGGAAAGCTGCAACAAAGATTGTAACCACTTACACATCCTGTGGATCCATTTTTTTCTTTATGCCTCATTATCAGGTCAGTTTGCTGACTTCAGACATTTTGCCTTCACAGACTTTGTTATTTTCCCTCATCTATTTTTGTATGGCTCTGCACACACTTTGAAGTTGCCCTTCACTTTCATCTTCCTGAAGCAAGGTCATCAACCTGAAATACACATTTAAATTCTTCTCTCAACAGATGCTGTTTGATATAATAAGTATCTTTAGCATTTTTTAATTTAAATATTCATGATCAACAAAATCTTATGTTTTGGCAAATTCTAAGGTTGCTTAAGGTTTATCATTAGAATACCTTTCCTGTTTTTATATATCTTATCCATGACAAATTCTCTTCCTTCTGATGCTGACCTGGTGGCTGATAACTCACCATCACATGGGTCTTGTCTTTATAACACACATGGATATCTATTTCTCTGACCAGAATTTCTTACCATACATTTCTTGATGTTAATCTAGCACTTCAGAATCATAGAATTGTAAAGCACAGAAACAGGTCCTTTCGGCCCACCTCATGCATGCCAGCCATAATGCCTATCTACGCTAATCCCATTTGTCTGCATTAAGCCTGTAACCCACTACACCTTTATTATCAAAGTGCCTGTTCAAATGCCTTGTGAACAGTTTAATTGTAGCCTCTACCACCTCCGCTGGCAGCTCATTCCAGATAACCACCATCCTCTGTGAAAAACTTACTCCTCATATGTCCTTTAATTTAACCCCCCCCTTCACAAACATGCACCTGTTAGTTCTAGGCTCCCTTGCCCTGGGAAAGAGACTCAGACTATCTATCCTTTCTTATGACCCTCATAATTTTATAAACCTCTATAAGGTTGCCCCACAGCCTCCTATGTTCCAGTAAGAATAAACCCAACCTATCCAATCCTTCCTGAAAACTATAGCATTCATTCCAGGCAACATCCTGGTGAATCTCTTCTGCAATCTCTCTACTGCTACCACATTCTTCCTGTAGTGTGGTGAGCAGAACTACATACAATACTCCAAATGAGGTCTAACCAATGTTTTGTACAACAGCAAAATAATGTCCCAATTCTTATACTCAACGCCTTGGCCTATGAGGGCAAGCATAGCAAATTGACTTCTGCACTACCCTGTCCACCTGTGTCACCACTTTCAGTGAGCTATGGAATTGCACCCCCAGGTCCCTCTGTATATCAAGACTCCTGAAGTCCCTGTCATTTAATCTATATGTCCTACCGGAATTTGATTTCCTTTTAACTATCTTTTCTTATACCTTGCTTTCTTGTATGTTAGAAATACCCAGTATCTATTCATATTCCCTCATGTATCCTTGGACTTTATTTTTTGCTTCTTATATGAACTCAACTTGCCTCAGTTTCCTCTGATGGCTTGGGCAAAAAGGACATTGAAAAGTTAATTTTTTCTCTCTCTCTCACGACCCATTATGGTCAGCAGTTTCTACCTTTATTCCCAATTTCATTAACTTCTCTCACGATTTGTTTTCACATCATGACAACTTTGTTCCTCACTGTACAGCTCTTCAAAGATTAGAGCTCAAGTTTAAGAGTAGCCTGAGATGGCATACTTAACTGAAAACTAGCCATTTGACTTCAATAATAACTCACTTGCAAGTCTTAAAAGGATTTTGGACCTTGCTCTAAGGCCATAACTCCCTTTTTTAAATTTACTGATTAACAGAGAGGCTCTTTATCTATCAGAGTTGGCTTTATCATTTGTGAATATCCTACAATAAACACATCCCAGAGCCATCAAAACAATTGCATTTCTCTTGGCAGTGCTCCCCTTTGGTTTACTTTCCAAACAAAATGTTCCTATGTGCTGTTACTTCCTCTTGCTGCCAGATTTTAATTTTGTTTTTCTCACAGGTTCTTTTTTCACTTCTCTTTGTGATAATATCAACTTTGTTGAATTCAGTTTCAAAAATTTTCCACGCTGGGATTTAAATGCATAGCTGCTCCATAGCACTATGATGCACATTCATTATTTATTGGTTAAAAAGAGAGGAGGAGCAAAATGATCTAGACAGTATCTTTCTTATGTTCTAATATACTATCCTTAAACTGAGTTGTGAAATTGCAAATTAAAATAATTTAAGCATCTTCCAGCTGGAGAAAGTTTCACTAATGCAAATTAGAGGATGGATTAAAAGCTTCTAATTTTAAAAAAGGGAAGAAAATGCATGAAGAAAATGTACATATATGATCTAAGTTAAGCTCATGCATAATGTTCCTAGTGCCATCTTAAAGTAAATACAACTGAAAGGGATACTATTGGGGCTTGTTTCTTTTGAGTGTTTCTTCTGTAAGGCCAAAACTCTATGTTCAAAATTTATACAGAATGAAATAATGGATATACGATTCAAAAAGACAGCCAAAATGGACTTGGACATTCAGTTTACAGCCCAGCCTTTAGATCATAGCCAACCTGGTTTGGCCTGGTACATACAACTTGAAGTACTACACATTGTATTCATTGTAAGGATATGAGAAGCGATGTATGAAAATAATTATAGGACTGCTTTATGTGTTTATGGATAGATTTCAGTTTAATAGATTGGGGAACACCAGGAATATCAGTCTAAAATATGTAACAGTAGGAATTGATTGATAGGCTGTTCTTCTCCCAGAGAGGAATGAACCGCTGGAATACATGGCCAACAGCTGTGGTTGATGCTAACTTTCTGAATGCATTGGAGAATAAGCTCTTGACAGTTCTTGGTTGAGAAAGAGATTGCATCATTGTAAACAGTTAATTGTCCTTGGTTTCTTTCCTTTTTATTTTGTTTTGCCTCTCCACAAGACTTCAGGGCAAGGACATATGAATAGGGAGGAGTGTTCATCCATGGTGATCCAACCATCATGATTGGGTTGGGAAAGTAGGGGATTGGGCAGACGTGTTGATATTTTTCTGCTTGTGAATTTTTGTATGTTCACAACGTTAGTGAATGCAAATCATTTATCACATGATAACTAGCTACACTATTAATCTATGTAACTACATATCCTCAGGAAATCTTTTGGGCTAGTTCCACTTTGGATGGAGGTTTTATAAGCACCCATTAAATTGGGAGCTCTGCAGATTAATACTGCTATATTTTTTACTTGTTAGATATGACAGCCACAGGTATTCATGTGCAAAATTATCCTATCATCATGTGCACTCTTCAGTAAACATCTCTCCAATTTTCGGAGCAGAATGCATGGCTCCAGCTTTCCAAAGAAGAAATTTACATAAAAGCACACAGGAGCAAGACAAACACAAAAAGAACATCTGCCACCAGTGACTTTAGGGAATCGAATGTACAGAGTGAGAACAATTGGCAACTGATCTTCCTACACTAGTTTAATTCCCATAACCAAAGATATATGAAGTCTTAATTTTGTTGTTGAGCTATTCCATATCCACACTTAAAAGTTCTGATGAAAGGTCAGCAATTTAAAAGGTTCACTTTCTCCCTCCACTGATCTACCTGATGTACTGAGAATTTCCAGTATTTTATTTTAATATTCCAGCCTTCTGAAAATTTTACTTCTGCTTCATCCAAAGATGTTGCTTGAATGTGACTATACCAACAGCATCTTATTATCCATTCTGCACTGGATTATTCTGGCTTTTAGTTTAAATACACATCTTTTGTGGAAAACCTATCAAATCTTCTCTGGAATTCCAAATGAACAGCATCAGTTGAGAGAATTTCCTCTCTCTGTTAGGCCCACATTAAAGCTAAAATTTGTTAGGCAGGATCTTTCCTTTCTTCTGGATATGTGTATCATGCTACTACTATCCATGTACAACTATCTATGTCTTTTTTACAAATTCTATAATACCAGATAAGATATGTCAATGCTCCACAAGTTATAATTCATTTAAAAACCTACAGCTTACTTCCTTACCCTACACTCTCACTAATGTCCTGTGCCCCAGATTAACTTCAAATCTTTCAACGATTTTTGCCGTAACTTAGTAACGTCTACATGCCTTCAGCTTCATTAGTACTCAGATAATACTTAGATCATCCTTGTCCCAAGCAATAACAGTTATCCACTATCCTACTAACATCTTCCAGCTTCTTGCTTAGTTCCCCCACCTCCTCCCACCAATTTTTCAAAACTATTTCTACTGAGCAAATGTTAATCTATGACATTTTCCTTCTTTAATTTTTGTGGAATGTGTATGTCATTGGCTAAGCCAGTCTTTATTGCCCATTCCTAACTGGCTCTGAAACAAGTGACCTACTGTGCCATTTCAAAAGTAGTTAAAAATCAACCACATTGGTGGATTTGGAGTCTCATAATAGGCTGGATCAAGCAAGAGCAACAGATTTTCCTCCTGAAGGACACCAGTGAAACATAAAAGTTTTTAAAGCAATTTAATAATCTTATGGATACCATTACGGTCTATATTTGTATTACTCTAGATCTATTTAATTTCTTGAATTTAAATTCCCAGCCAGCAAGGTGAGGTTCAAACATCTCCAGATCAAATGTCAGGGTTGTCCGATAACCTGCAGACTACAGATGCTGGAATCTTGAGCAACAGTCTACTGCAGGATCTCAGTGGGTTGAGCAGCATCTGGGGGGAGAAAGGAATTGTTGACCCGCTGAGTTCCTGCAGCAGATTGTTATCCAATAACCTATCCAATATACTTTGAGTGAAGCAGTATCACAATATGTTTTTGTTTCATATTACATAAAGTAATGTTTGGATAAGGAAAGACTCCTGAACAATAACTCATCCTGATAACAGAAGCTCCACCAATACTGAGGATTCCCCCCACTTCTCCCACACACCACCCCCAATCTCAGCAAGAATGGCTGGTTTCTGTGCTACATGGGCCAGATCCAGGCTTCTGTCTTGAATCACCATCTCTGGTCCTCGGTCGCCTACATTTACCATGACCTGATGCAGAAAGCCTACCTCAGTGGCTGTTATTGTCCCAGAGTCCAGCTGAAGGCTGTAGCCAACAACAGATTCTTGTCTGGTGAAGTGATGAGGTGTCCCCACCCCACTAACCCCTCTTAAATACCCCAAACATCTGGCAGTGCTGAGGTTGGGATTTTGCCAGCTTTAAAAGTCATTCAGAAAATTATTTAATTCAATTTTAGATGATTTTTAAGTTTGATTTTTAATTTTAATTCCAAGAAAAATGCATACATATAATTGAAATTAAAGTAAGGCAAAACAGTTAAACTAACTTATTCTTTATCCCCTAGATCTTTACTCCACAATACCCATTGAAATCAATAGGGTCTCAGCAGGACTAGACTCTGCTACTGCACTCCATGCAGGATCCAACATTGGAAATAAACTGGCAGATTCAGCCTTCCAAATCCTGGACTTTTCAATTCATAGTGCAGTTTCAGAAGTTTGGAATTTATTTCTGAGAACTAATTGCTCCAAATGGAACCACCAGCAGTCAACATGATGTGGTCCTCCACGTAAACCAGAATTCTGAAACAGAATTCCAGAAAAAAGACTTAAAATGTCCAAAGGTTCTGCTAATTGTATAGTGCTGTGATAGTCAACTCTTATGTGGTACTGCCAGATTAAATTGGACATCCTTCATTGGTGTTTTGCTTCTCTTCTTCCTCCAGCATATGGGTTATAAGTGGGGTTCCCATTCTGTATCCTATTAGTTATCTTGAAGTACAAGTGAACAGCTTATGGGAAAGCTATCCAATTATAACAGTTAAAAAACTTTTCAAATAATTGGAGTCAATACCTTAATATAGTTCAGGTCACAGTGTCTAATGAATTACCTTGGGGTCAATTAATAGATCCCGGTGCTTTTTAAGCAGTGAGAGTGACCTACTGGGCTAAAATCAGCTCCAAAGAGCAGTGTGCAGATCAACTCTTTAAGGACTTAGTCTGTAATATTCTAAGACTAAAAATCTTTCTGTTGGTTGTAAATCTGATCTATATTCTGAGAGTAAAACATCCAAACATGTCTGGAAGCGTGGCTGCCAAGAGGTCACTGACGCCAGAATGGTACCCGACAATAATGATTCCAATGAAAAGCTGTTCAGTCTTTGAAAATTACAGACCAAGAACAAAATCCTTGAGAAAAAAAGTCAATGAATTGTCATTTGCAGATGTTTATAGCCTTGTAATTCACTTGCAGGAAGACACATTGCTTATGATGGATCACTTTGTTGCAGCAGCCTTTCATTATGAACTTATTATCGGCAGAAAGAAATCAGAAATTATATATTACCAGCTCCAAGCAAACCATAAGACATGCACTTTATATTCACTGGTGACCATTCTCTACAAGTGCTTGAAAAATTTACTTCCCTGAGAAGCACACTATCAAAGAATGTAACTATTGACAAACAATATTGTAAATAATATTGCCACAATAAATGTAGACTTCAGAAGATTCAGGCATAACATAGAGACTGGAAAGGGATACTAATTTGAAGATCAAGTCTTCGAAGATGTAATCCTCAGATCATAGTTTTAAGTATGAGAAACTTGGAAAATGAACAGCCACCACCTGAAGAAACTCAACCATTTCCATCTAACCCATCTCATAAGACTATTGAGAATGAGGTGACAAAATCAACTTACAGCCATAAACATTTTCCATTGTGCCGAAATGCCAAATTCCAGTGTATTGGTCCTGAAAGTAGAACCGGGATTGTCATATTATGGAGTGAAGATACTGGATGAAAGACTTTCAAAGATAATTCTTTCAAGAATTAATAGAGGCTTTGGAGTCAAGAAATGAACTGTACAAAAGGTACAAAGAAACCTGGGAACAGGTTACTCAGATTTATAAGATTTGGTACAACTCATCATTACCTAGATTACCCAGCTAAGAAATAGACCAAACATACCAAGGCTAAGGGGAATTATCAGAAATCTGAATAAAAAGTCCAATTGTCAGCTGTTCCAAATACAGAGTTCATATGTGCTTAATGTGGAAGATTCCCAGCCATATTGAACCTCCTTAGCATAAACAGGTTCACCAAAACTTCATGAAATAAAATGCCAGTCAACTTTTCTACCAAAAGACAAAAATATACATACATGACTAATAAATAATGACTTGCATTTAAATAGAATGACTTGCATTTATATAGCACCTTTCATAATCTCAAGAATGTTCCAATGCACTTTAGACCAATTCAGTATTTGTGAAGTGTTGTCACTGCTGCAAAGGCAGAGAGAAAAATGTTTTCTAGAATGTTAGGCAGTGCCATCAACCACCATCAACCTATGGCCACCACAGTGAAGGCCTATTGCAAAACTAAATAGAATTTTAGATGGGATAATTCTGAAGTAAGTTAACTCCATCAGAAATTCCTGACTTTGATCCATACATTCCCACAAGTTAAAAGTTTCACGATCAGTATGCCTGGGAGAAGTAGGTCAGTGAAAGTACGTATTGAGAAATTAAGTAATGAACATTGCTTTGATGATTGGAATTTTAATTATATGATTGACAGACAATGATGCACATGAATCTCTTCCCTCTGGATACTGTACCACTAGGGAAATACACTAAAGAGACAAAGCAACAAAGAGAAATGCATGAAGGAACAGCAATTTTCAGACATTTAACACCTCACCTTATAGGATAAAATTCTGTGAAACACACAGTTCATTTGCATACATGAAAAAATCTCTAGCATATTCACATCCTGGGCTGATAGCTTTTAGATTCATATAAAATCATGTGGACTCTGGATGAATTGAATCTGGCATTACCAGAGATAAAAACCCATGAAAAATCATGTCTGTCAGAATTAAATGACTGATACAGGTTTTGCTTGTTTGTACTTTGCAGTGTGTGCTTTATATAAAGCTGAACAACTACATTACCTTATATAAAATGACATGTTATTTTCAAATGTTAGATGAAGCATACATATTCTCCACAGAGCAATATGGTGTCAATATATTAAAAAGCAGTCATGACCAGCTTGAACAAGGACATTGTCATAACAAGCATCCAACTGTGAATGTGAAGCAAGCAGTTAGAATGAAGAAATAAAATTGGACAGAGAAGATAATGCAATTCTTAGAAAATTTACCTTTGTAATAATATAGGTGTATAATTGTAAACCATAAAACACCACAATAACAAATATAAAATAGCTTCATTCACAGCCAAATATTCCAGAGTAAAGTCAGAGTGGGAGGTCATTACCTTGCAGGCTCCATAGCCACAACTGTTCAATTTCCAGCACTTCAACTCTTCTACTGCCCAGAATCAGAATAGGACATCTCACTGTCCTCACCTTCTACTCAATCAATAGACTTTTCTCTATAATTTTCAACACCATCTTCAGTCCGTTTTCAGCATTCTGAATGTACTGTTCCCTCCAAAGAGTTTATCCTTCCATTTCCACCAACACCCACTCCACTTTCCAGAGCACTTTCACCTACAACTGCAAATGATATCACAACTCCCTTTTATCTTCTCCCTTCCAAGATCTCAAACACCTATTCCAATGAAGCAGCAAGTCACTTTTTCCAGTCTAGTGTAATGTATTCATTGCTCAATGTGGTTTCTTTTACACTGGGGAAACTAAATGTAGACTCAATGACTGATTTGTGAATACCTCCATTCAGTATGGGAATGTAATTGTCAATTTTCAATTTGCTTGTCATATAAATTCTCCAAACCACTCCCACTCTGATGTGCCTATTCTCAGCCCCACAGACTGTTCCAAAGAAGCACAATGCAAGATCAAGAAGCAATATCTCATCTTTTAACCAGAAACATACATTATTCCAGATTCAGCAGTGTTCAACAAGTAATCAGCAACAAGTACAAGGTTAATGGCAGGATTCTGGGTAGTGTGGAGGAGCAGAGGGATCTAGGGGTTCATATCTACAGATTACTGAAAGTTGCCTCACAGGTGGACGGGGTAGTTAAGAAAGCTTATGGGATGTTAGCTTTCATAAGTCGGGGGATCGAGTTTAAGAGCCGCGAGGTAATGATGCAGCTCTACAAAACTCTGGTTAGACCACACTTAGAGTACTGTGTCCAGTTCTGGTCGCCTCATTATAGGAAGGGTGTGGAAGCATTGGAAAGGATGCAGAGGAGATTTACCAGGATGCTGCCTGGTTTGGAGAGTATGGATTATGAGGAGAGACTAAGGGAGCTAGGGCTTTATTCTTTGGAGAGAAGGAGGATGAGGGGAGACATGATAGAGGTGTACAATATATTAAGAGGAATAGACAGAGTAGACAGCCAGTGCCTCTTTCCCAGGGCACCAATGCTCAATACAAGAGGGCATGGCTTTAAAGTAATGGGTGGGAGGTTCAAGGGAGATATCAGAGGGAGGTTTTTCACCCAGAGAGTGGTTGGTGCATGGAATGCGCTGCCTGGGGTAGTGGTGGAGGCAGGAACACTGGTCAAGTTCAAGAGATTGTTAGATAAGCATATGGAGGAATTTAAAATAGGGGGATATGTGGGAGGAAGGGGTTAGATAGTCTTAAACGAGGTTTAAAGGTCAGCACAACATAGTGGGCCAAAGGGCCTGTATTGTGCTGTACTGTTCTGTGATTCTATGATTCAGCAATTCAAGCATTTGCTTTTTACATTTCTAGCGTTTTGAGTTTTCTTCTGATAATTTCACATGTATTCTGCCTCTTCTTTTTTTTCAGACTGTATTTTTGTTATTCACTGACTCCATCGTCACCCTTTTCACTTTGCACTCACCTGTTTTGTCATTTAACCTCTTCTGCCCTCTAAAGGCCAGAGATGGGTGGAGGCAGTGACTCTCACAACAGATAAGAAGTATCTAGATGAGCACTTAAATCACCAAGGCATAGAAGCCTAAGGACCAAGTTCTAGTAAATGGTATTAATATAGATGGGTACATGATGGTTGATGGACATTGTGGACCAAAGGGCCTGTTTCTGTGCTGTGTGATTCTATGGCCATCCTTCATATTCTCAACTTCTTTCTGCATTTCTTTGCATTTTACAATCTGTTTATTTATCTTTAATTTCTCCCACTTCTGATGAAAGATCATTGACCTGAGATGTTAACTCAGTTTCTCATTACAATATGCTGTGTGACCTGCTGATTAGTAGATTTGGTTTTATTTAAGCAATTCATACATTTGTTTCAGTAATCAATAAAATACATTGCACCCATTATATTAGGGAGCTATGCATTGCAGGAACCTGGATCGAGATTCCATTTTGATTGTAAACCTAGCAAGTTAGAATAGGATCACCACAGAAATTGATGGTCAGGTTTTTTTAAATGATAACTACTTTCAGCTAAACTCATAAGATTAAACTGCCAGAGCTGTGATGTTACTCAAAAGACAACTCGTGCTAATTGAATTGAACTGGAGCCTTACATGTTCACTTGCTGTCTGACAAATAAAACAAAAAATTGTTTTGGTCTTTGATCATGTAAAAACTCAATTCACTGAAAGATTGGAGAAACATACTTGATAAGGATGATATCTTTTTCATATGCCAATGAGAATACATTGTTCGCTTTAGTAGAAGTTTGGAAGCTGAATCAAGCAAAGGGTACAGGTGACATGAAAATGAGGAGCTGATGCCAATGCATACCAAGATGACTCCTACTGCAGATCCAAATTTGTAACAACACTGTATGCAAGAAGGATTAACAAAGAATAGACATAGGTGTTTGTCAAAATTAGATGTATCATGATTCTAAATACAAGTTGGGTTCTGGTCTATTAAATATGCATAGGCAGTCATGTCTAATTTGCAGATTTCAGGTATGAACAAAGTAACTATACCAATAAAATGCCTAGAAATTCTGGTGTGCCCAAATGTGTGCCCTGCTTAGGCTCTACAGTGGTATGTCAATAATCATTTCAGTTGTGGGCCCAATGCTGTAGATCTCTGGAGCACCTCAGGCTTACTACTGAGTCACTGCAGAAAGTAGTGGATTGAAGGACTGAAGTCTGGTCCAGGGGTTTGGATCACTGAGTAAAGAAAGAGGCTGGGCATGTGATGGAGATAGGATGGGTGGGGTAGTCTGGGTCTGAAAAGAGGGAGACTGGGAGTGGGCCCTGAATATAACTACGATAAGGAGATTTGTTTTGCAGTATTTCCAATACCAGTGTTATAAAATGATTGTCTCTACTGCAACAAATTAAATAAATTTTCCCATATAACAATCCAAATGTGCATTGCCATGGGAAATTACATCACACTGTGCGCGATTGATTCAAAACTCCTAACAGGAGCAAAAGGGCGCATCATTGCCTGGTAAAATTTCTGGAAATACCAAAAGGACCAGGACACATTTCACTCAGGGAAGAATCAATTTTCAAGTAAAATTCTCCTAGAAAAAGCATTATGCAATAGAATTTCAAGGCCTATATTTCTGCTAAGGGGGAAACATTACAAAAGTAATAGTAATAATCTTTGTTCAGAAGCTACCAACAGTGGTTCCTTTCTTTTTCAGCAGATTTCTTATACCTCTCATAACTTTGTGTATTTCTATCAGTTTGTAACATCGCATTTCCAGCTTTGGTAGTAATTTGCTTTTTGTTTAGACGTATGCCCTCTCCCTTTATATTTTCTTATCACTGTTGTTGTGTCTCAATTTTCCAATGAAGCTTGCCACATTTATCCAAATTGAAAACCTTGCAATTAAAACAGGTTAACAAATACCATTACTCCACATATTTTCCCTTTCTGTAGTTATTTGTGCATCCCACTCAAATGTGCACATCATTCAGTATTTTTCCAGGGCTTTCCACACTATCTTATTTGATTCCCCAGGCTACTTTCACATTCAGCTCTATCTGTTCAGATGTTTCAAAACTTGATAAGCATATCCAGATATTCCAGAAACTTGATATGCCATCTCAAAAGATTATGGCCCAAAATAAATCCTGTTTCTTTACAAAAAAATTGATAAACTTTAAAATTGGTAAATTGGTTTATTATTGTCACATGTACAGTGAAAAACTTTGTTTTGCATGCCATCCATATAGATTCATTACATCACATCAGTACATCGAGGTAGTACAAGGAAAAAAAACAGAATGTAGAATGAAGTGTTACAGTTACAGAGAAAGTACAGTACAGGCAGATAACAAGGTGCAAGGCCATTGCAAGTAGATTGTGAGGTCAAGAGTCCATTTTATTATTCAAGAAGTCCATTCAATAGTCTTATTGGTACAGGTCAATGGGGACATGCCAAATTTCTTCAGCCTCCTGAGATATAAATAGTAAACCAGCTGGTCTCT
The DNA here is from genome assembly GCF_009764475.1 of Pristis pectinata. NCBI lineage: Eukaryota > Metazoa > Chordata > Chondrichthyes > Rhinopristiformes > Pristidae > Pristis > Pristis pectinata. The sequence goes on along the minus strand of NC_067409.1, from coordinate 83,374,871 downwards.
TAGGAAAATTAACTTCTTTCATTTGGTCTCCGACATTCACTATTATTCAACAGTTGACATCAGTGACACAGATTATTCAATTTGGTTGCAGGATTGTTACAATTACATTGTTCTTTTGTAATCTGATGGCAGCACTTTGAAGGTGGCACAATGGTACAGCTAGTAGGGCCGCTGCCCGATGGCGCCAGGGACCCAGATTGGGTGCTGTCCATCTGGAGTTTGCATGTTCACCCTGTTACCACATGGATTTTCCCTGGATGCTCTAGTTTCCTCTCACATCCTAAAGGCGTGTGAGTTGGTAGGTTAATTGGCCACTGTAAATTGCTTCTGGTGTGTAGGCGAGTGACAGAACCTTGGGGGAAGTTGATGAGAATGTGGAAAGAATTAAAAAAGAGGATTAACGTAAGATTAGTATAAATGGATGTTTGATGGTTGGTGCAGACACAGTGGGCCGATGGGCTTGATTCCATGCTGTATGCCTCAATGACTCTAGCATTCAACTCTGCACTGAGTTCATCTACCAGATGGAGTCCAATGCAAGTATTTTCAACATAAGAATACACTATTGTAAATAAAAACATCTTGCAATCAATAATATTGATGCATGGTGCTATAGAAAATGAATGTTTTCTGCTTAACAGTGTAAATTCAAAGCACGTCCCTGTTAAGACCGTTTTCTGAGAGTTGACGGGGAGCAGCAGTGCACCATTTCATAATTGTTTACAGAATAAACTTAAGCTCATTTGATCCTGTGTTTATCCTTAAAGGAGTGTTGCGGTCGTAATAGCAGATGAGATCCAGGGATTATTGAAAACATAGACAATGTACAATTAGACAGCATGTTTGAAGTGACAGGATCTGGAAGAATTCAGGGCCACCTATCTAAACATAAAACCAGTGAGTGAGCAGTGATGATTATTAGTTCACTTTTTGCAAATGTTGGTCAAACTATGGAACAGGATTTCTCAAATAGCAGTTAAAAACAAATGCATAATTGCATTTCGTTAACAATTTTTTAAATAAAGGAAGTAACATTCATTGACACAAATTGAAAAACAGATTCTTTCTGTGATTCAGCAGGTTTACCCAGCAAGTAGCAAAGACATATGACAGAACCAAGTTTAATTAATCTACCTAGCTAATGTCAGTAGGGTCAGTAGTTAGGGGTACCACATTAATTTCAATGCCCCAGATATTAAAAATGGAAAAATAACATGATTGTAAGTGTACAAATTAATGTGTGGACATTGATTGAGGATTAGGATGCAGCTTGGCCTTTCTCCACTTCCAGCCAAATAACTGCTAAGAAAGATTACACAAAAATAATGGCTGTTGGGACAAAGTACTTGAGGATTATTAATAGCAGTAGAATTGTACTCAGCCAAAATTTTGGAAAAGGCTAGTATTTATACAGAACCTTTCATGACCTGAAAACATCTCAAAGCTCTTTATACCTATTTAAGTAGTTCTGAAGTGTAGTGATTACTTTCTTTATAGGATTTGCATTAGTCAGTTGGCACAGCAAGATCCTTTTATTACCAATGTGAAATTTACCAGACAATCCATCTTAACAATGTTGATTAAGGGATAAATATTGACCAGAATATCAGGGAGAATTCCCCTGCTTGTCCTTGGATAGTCCCAAGGGATCATTTTATGGTTTATAGGCCACAGTATAATGTCATATGAGAAGCAACACCACCAATAGTGCAGCATTCCCTTGGTACAGGCAATAAAGCGTTAATCTAATTTCTGTGCTTAAGTCTGAACCCACAACTTCTTACTCAAGAAGCTCTGTAACGAGCAATGGCTGACAATTTTGATGCTCAACCTTTAGAGCAGGTGAGTGAAGAAAAACTCCAGAGGAAAAGAAAAATACATCAGGCCTGCTAAATAAATTCAGGCTGCAGCAAATTGCATGTTTTTGATCCCTGCAGTTAGACTTCTTGCTGATGTCACCAGAGTTTTCAACCACAACTTTAAAGTAAGAGCAAAAGGCCATTTGGTCCATTAAGTTTTCCTACCATGAACCATATTGACACTGAGGTTTCAAGATTTTGGTTTAAACTGAAAGTACCCTTTTGGATTAAGAATACTGTCACAGGGGTTAGCCATTCAATTCAGTCATGGTTGGTTTATCCTTAACTTCACCTCCAATATTTATCCCTTAACCAAAATTACTATATTATCTGGTGATTATTACATGGCAATTCAAGGAATCAGTGCCAATTGGCTACTGGATATCCTACAATAAGATTTTGTAACTTTTAATACCTTTACCCAAGAAAAAGTAATTAATCTCAGTTTTCAAATTGATGTCAACCTAGCTTCTTTTTGGGACATTCCAAATTCTCACCACTGTTTGAAGCAGCATTTCCCAACCACCCTTATAAAAGCCTAGCCTCAATTTTCACATTACCCCTCGTACTTTGGTGTACCCCACTCATGGAATTCATTTATTTCAGCCCTTCTCTACCCACTGAAATCTAATCCATGTTACCTGTTCTTTTAGAAAGAGAAAAAATGCATTTAGATAGCAACTTTCATAACTTCAGAATATCTCAAATACTTTAAGATGAATAGATTAGACCTGAAGGGTATCACTATGATGATGCAGGAGGTAGAACAGCAAATTTGTGCAGAGCAACATTATAAAGACTCCTTAATCTGTTTGAACAATGTTAATTGAGGGGAAAACAGTGCAATGAGATATTTTACATCCACCTGAAAGAATATGGGACTGTAGCAAAAATTTCATTTGATATACAGCACCTCTGACAGTGTGATTCTTCCTTGGTGTTACATTGCATCAGCCTGGATTTTTATGAAGACTCCAAAATGGGATGATCTGACAACTTTATAACAAGAGTGCTATTAATCAAACCAGAACGATATAATTTCTCTATGTAACCCTTCTACAGTTTTGGTGAATTTGTGCTGCACACCCTTCAAGGATTCCTTCCAGATGAGCACTCCCTAGCACTGCAAATAGGATTATCCATCAACATTGAAAAAAGAATATGTTTTTATACTCAAGGCAGAAGGAGAATTCAACAGAATCTACCTTTGACTTCTGTGTTTGAAAATACAACATCTGGAGCATCAATGAAGCACAATTTTTTCAATAAATATGGAAATGTTAATAAATGTCCAGCAAAATTGGACCAAAGGTTTGAGCACTCAAAACTAAAAAATTGACATGAAATGCATTCCATATAGATCATGTTCTAAAGAAAGATTTTGTCAAACTTTCCCTTACTCCAATAAAGTAAATTCAACTAAGCTCCGGAATACTAGACTTTTGAGCAAACTTTGAGAATGCTTTCACAATGCACCCCCAGGTGAGAAGATTGTAGGCATAGAGTTTTCAGCTCATAACCTCTGTTAACACTTCAGTACAGTCCTGAGGTAATTATGCATTATTAGATCAAAGAACAGTCTTTTAGCTAAAGGATGAATCAGAGACCCTGTCTGTCAAATGAAGGTAAAGGATCCATGGCATCATTCAACATGGAGCAGAAAATTCTCATCAGTTCTCTCCATCAATTCTTCCTCAGCTAAAGAGGAACAGAAATACATTATTTGGTCATTTAGTTCATTGGCTGCTGAATTTCCCAGAATTCAATGGCATCTATACCTGCAAAATGTCACATTATTTGAATTGACCTAAAACATCCTAAAAGGTATTGTGTGCAAGCTCAGCTTTCTTTTCTTGGTCCTACTGTCAGGTTGTATATATTATTTAATCATTTCACTATTTGGCATCAAAATTTGCAAATGTAGCCTGTATGCCTGGCTCTTCAAGCTCTTCTACCTCAACAGCATTTAAATGCACCATACCCATTGATTCCTTTAATATCCAGTTATCTATTGATCTATTATCATTTTGAATGAACTCACTGATTCAAAGCTCTGTGGGGTACAGATTCCAAAGGTTCACCACTCCTTGAATGAAGAAATCGCTTCTCGTTTCAGTTCTAAATGACCAACCACTTATTCTGAGATAACAGCCCTAGTTCCAGACTCCTCATCCGGGGAAACAGCCTCTCCATCGAGCCCTGGAAAAATTTTGTAAATGTTAATGAGATCTCTTCTCATTCTTCTAAACTCAAGAAAATATACGCCTAGTTTGTGCAAATTCTCCTCGTAGTTAACAATCTGGTGAAACCGTTGCACTCCCTCTAGGGTAAGAATGGTAAAACTCAAATAATCCCCCATCCCTTGGTTTTAGGTGGTGCTGGATTAGCAAATTTTCCAGAAAATTGGATGGTACTCCTGTTAATACCCCAACACATTTTCATTTCTTTGGGAATAGGATGAGACGTGCTCACACTTGTTCTTCCAAAAGATTCACAGGGGGAGCTCTGTTATCCACAGCCTTAAGGAAGAGGATGGCTCAGTAACATCCTCACAGGCAGACATATTGAGGATCTGCAGATCCTTCTATGCTGGTCTGTATGACAGAAAGGCCACAGACAGCACAGCCTCTCTGCTCCCGATCACAGAGGTGTTATCCAATAGCAAGCGGGAGAGTCTGGATCAGCCACTGACCCTGTTGGAGCTGACTGGTTCCATCCATGCCCTTGGCATTAATAAAACTCCTGGAAGCGACAGGTTACTGGCAGAATTATAATAGGGTCTGTGGGACTGGATGGGTCCGGATCTGCTGAAAGTATATAACACTATGCTTCTGGCTGGCAGCATGTCAGACTCCATGAAGAAGGGCATCATTACCCTCATCAACAAGCAGAAGGGGGAGAGGGAGGACATCAGGAACTGGAGACCTATTTTACTGTTGAATGTGGATTATAAAATCTTGTCCAAGGCCATTGCCAGCTGGATGAGGTTTGCCCTGGAACAGGTGATCCACCCAGACCAAACCTGTGCTGACCCAGGAAAGAAAGTCTTTGACAGCCTTGCACTGCTCAGTGATACCATCGCCAATGTGCAGGACAGAGGGGTGGACACCTGCATGGTCAGCTTGGACCAGGAGAATGCCTCTGACAGGATATCCCACACATATATGATGGACGTGCTCTCCAAAATGGGATTTGGGGAGGGGATCAGAAATTGGATCCAACTGCTCTACACAGATATCCATAGTGCAGTCCAAATTAATGGGTGGGAGACAGATAGCTTCCCCATCAAGTCTGGAGTCAGGCAGGGTTGTCCACTCTCCCCTGTTTGTGTGTTGCATAGAACCCTTTGCCTAATCCATCAGGAAGGATGAGAGATTAAGAGGGGTGACATTGTCAGGCAGTGGAGGCACACAAGTCAAAACCTCCCATGGACGATGTTGCTGTCTTCTGCTCAGATCCACGGTCAGTTCATAGACTGATTAGCATCTGCAAACAATTTCAGTTGGCAATGGGGGGCAGAGTCAACTGCAGTAAGAGCGATACCTGGCTCTTTGGCAACTGACCTGACTGGTCCAACGTCCCCTTCACTGTCAGGTCTGACTATCTAAAAGTGCTGGGGATCTGGTTCGGACGGGCTGAAGTGTATAACAAAAATTGGCTGGAGTGGATTGGCAAGGTCAAACAAAAATTGGGTCTGTGGAAACGGCAGTCTCTGTCAATAACTGGGAAGATCTTGGTCATCAGTTGTGATATGCTGTCATGGCTGCTGTACTTGGTGCAGGTGTGGCCTGTTCCCTGCTCCTCTGTTTCTATAATCACCCAGGAGGTCTTCCAGTTTATCTGAGAGTCCAACATGGAGCGAGTCCAATGGGTCATGATGCACAAGTCCCCAGAGAATGGAGGCAAAAGTGTACCCTCATCCTGATGACCACCTTCATGTGTGACTGTATTAGACACTGTGTGGATCCAAAGTACATGAGCACCAAGTGTCTCTACATGCTGAGGTTCTACCTGTCCTTGGTGTTACAGAAGAGGCCTGGGCCCGTTACCACGCAACATCCCAGTCAGCTGGATGTTGCTGCACTACCTGTCCTTTGTGGAAGAGTTCTTTCAAGTAAGCACCTTTGACCACAAGTCCATTAGGCAGTGGTCAGCACGGGATGTCCTGCAGATACTGTAGAACAGGATATTGTGGGGTGGTTCCCTGAGCAAACTGTCCAAACCATCTGGCAGAACGCCTCATCGCCCAATCTCACCAACAGGCACCAAGACCACACTTGGCTGGCAGCAAGAAGGGTCCTCAGAGTCAGATCGTTCCTGCACAGATGACATACCATCCTCAATACACACTGCCCTCAGGACAGCTGCATTGGGGAAGAGACGGTCACCCACCTCTCTGCAGGCTGTAGATTTGCTAAGAGGGGTGGGGAGGGATGCAAAGGTCTGTGCCTCAGTTCATCCCTAGCAGCTGCTTAACAGAGGACTCTCTGATCTATGGGCTGTTTCACACTGAGGCAGACATCAAGTGCTGCTGGAAGGTCATCAACTTAGTGAAAGACACCCTTTGGTCTGCCCAAAACTTGTCTTCCAGCACAGCCAGATGTCTGTAAAGGAATGCTACAGACAGTCCAGGCTGCAGGAGTACATGCTGAGGGATGCATTGAAACTCCGTGCAGCCAATGCTAAGGCTCTGTGGGGAAAGACCACAGTCTAGGGCCTTTCCACTACCGCACATGGAGGGCTGAGTTGGGTGGGAAAGTCTCTCAATCAATGAAAGGGTGTATCACCCCCGGAGGCCACTTAAGCGGTTATGGCACTATGGTTTTTTTAGGAAAAATTAAAGTTTACACAACTCAGTGGAATGACCATGAATGTAAAATTTTTGCACTGTTTCTTCTTTCTTTTGTACATATTTTATTATGATTAAAGTTTATTTTTGAAAAAAAAACTGCAGATCCCAGCCCTGCCTCACAACTGGTCCACAGTCCATACTCCAGCCCTGGCTACACACCCAGCCTGAACTCCAAACCCTGATTCACACACTGGACTAATGAGTAAACCAAATGCTGAAAAACCAAGATTTGCCAACAATTGGATACCGGATTATTGCAGTTTTACTGTATGTCCTTTATAAGTAAGGAATCCAAAACAATACACAATATTCTAGGTACAGTATCACCATGCCCCTACATAATTGCAGAAAGACATCTTTCCAATTGATATATAAAGTCCCCTATGAATACTATATTAACTTTGTTAAATGCACCTCTAATTTCCTGATAAATGTCATGCCCATATTGCTAATACTATTTGGTTGTCAATAAACAGCCTCCGCCGATGTTTTCTGCCATTTGCTGTCACTAAGTTCTACACCACTGATTTTAGTTCTACATCATTATCAGGCCAGCAAAGATTATTTCTCACTACTGTGCCCGTCTCATTTGCTATTACTTTTGCTGCTGCACATATTTCTTTTGGCCAGCCTTCCTCAATGTTGAATATCTTTGAACATTCAGCTCTCAGCTTTGGTCACCTTGCAGCCACCTTTCCATAATATCAACTTGCTCATACTCATTTACTTCTACTTTGCTGTTAATTCTACTTTGTCGTGAATACTACGTGCATTTAGATATACCCCTAATTTTGCACTTTAAAATATTTTCACACTCCAACTGCACTTATTGCTTGCCCTTGTGTTTATTTTTGCTGATGTATTTTACTTACCATTTTTGTAACTTCTACTTCCTGCTTTGTCACTTTCCTTCCTGAATTTTCTCTAATGTTCCTACATGATGTGCCAACCTAGCTAAACTCCCTTCAGTGCTTGGTCATTGGCCCTGATCCTGCTGAAGAGTAACTCATTTGATTTGTACACATCCCACCTGCCCTCAAAATGGTCCATTGTCACAAATATAAAGCCCTTCAACTTACTCCATCTCTCCAGCCACACACTCTTTCTATTTCTGTACTCATTGATGCATACAGAAACTTGGGCTTTGTGACAAGATCACAAAAGTGTTAGCATTTCTATGGGGTGGGGTGCAGAAAAGATTGTAATAACCTGCAGACAACCCAGGTGATTAATCTATAAAACTGCCGTTTGGTGCAAGTGCCACAGCAACAAGGAGTCTGGGCTGTATGAACATGCAAAAACCATCTGTAACCTCACGTTGATTACCAGCACAGTCGAAAGACCCAGTGTCCATATTGCAAGATCCATTCATGGAAAGTGCAGCCTACACAAGATATTGCAAAAAGAGCAAAATCTGTGAAAATTATGAATGGGTGTAATACACAGTATATACACCACAGGCAAAGAAAATCTCAAAACAGTTCCTGCCTCCAGGTTTGGAAGTATAAGAGCAGGCAATGAACAAATATCTCAATTTTGTTCAGATTTTATTGGAAAACCACGGGCAAAGATGAGTTTGATGGCAGCCCATCCAACCTCCTTGGTACAACGAAGAACACAAAACACTACAAACTGCTGAAATGTGAAGAAAAGTCCTGATGCAGGGTCTTGACCCAAAACCATCGACAATTCCTCGCCCCCCACCCATGATGCTGCTCAATGCGCTGAGGTCCTCCAGCAGTTTGTTTCGCGCTCATTTGGCACAAAATGTACGGGAGAACCTGTGGTGTATTTTTTAAAATATGCATGTTTATTTGCTGCTGCTGCAAAAAAGCTAATTTTCATGGCATCTATACCCTGGATAGGTATGACCTAAGACAATAAACTTGAACTATCTAGAACTAAAGGCGTTTAGACTTTGCCGCTATTTCCAAGAACTTTGAAGTACTGATTTTATCTGAAGGATTTAGTTCTGTAAGAGCTACTGGTACACTCGTCACCCACTAGCACACCGCCACACAAGGCGCCATTCCATGATCTGACACAACATCTCATCTCAAGCCCCCTCTCACTGACATACACATGACACACATTGCTCCCTCCCCTCCCCTCACTGACACACACATTGCTCGCCCTCCTCCTCACCCCTTCCCCTCCCCTAACCCCGGCTCCAATAACCAGGCACCACGCCGTCCCCGCCACTGCTCCCGTAACGTCTCCGCCCATTGGACCTGCCGGGAGAGGCCACGGTTCGGGCGGATCGGCGCAGTAAGCCTCTCGCCCATTGGTCGCCAGGCACGGCCGGCCAACGGTCGACGAGCGGTGGGCGAAGGGAACCAAGTCGAATCGGCGTCTCTCGTCCGTCAGCGGTGGGTGTCACCCATGTGTTCCTTCCTTGTCCTGCTCCTTTCCTGTTGGTTCCGCCGCCGAGATTGGGGGCGATCTGTTCCGACGCTGTGAGAGGGAAGGAGATTGGCGCGGAACACACGGCCCCGGACTCGGCGCGGCCGCGGCGAGGGTGATGTTCGTGCGGGGCTGAGACACGGAGCGCCCTCCACCCCCGGCCCCTGCCCACTGTCACCCCGGTGATTGCCTGAAATACATTGAAACATTATAGATCGCACCCCCCCACCCCACGTCTCTTCCGTTTGCTGTTGTAAGATGGCGGAGCGATCTGCGTTGGAGGCGAGGAGCCTGGTGTCTCACCCAGCCGGCTGGCAGTCCCTCCTGTCCTTCACTGTCCTCTTCCTGACCTGGTTGGCCGGCTTCAGCTCCAGGCTGTTCGCTGTTATTCGCTTCGAGAGCATCATCCACGAGTTTGACCCGTGGTGAGTAGACACACGCTGGCGGACCCCATTTTCTGCCAGGGACGGGGTAGGGGCTCGGGGGCGGCGGGGGGTGGTGGGGAGCGAGCTGGGGCTGGGAGGGAACAGCGGGAGGACGAGGGTTGAGGGTGGGGAGTGGGGGTGGGGCGAGGAGACCGTGCAGGGGATGGGGGGAGGAGGATACGGGGGAGGGGGATAATCTGATTTCGAATCTAGTGGGGGCTTTGAAATGGTTGGGGGATTGGGGACAGGGGTGTTGGAGTTAAGGGAAGGATCTGGAAGGGGCCGTGGGTGGAGGAGGTGGAGGATGAAAAGGGTCTGGAGGGGGCTGTGGGGGGAGGACTGTCTGGAAGGGGCTGGGGGGGAGGTGGAGGAGGATCTGAAGGAGGCCGTGGTGGGGGGGGGGGAGTGGAGGAGGGTTTGAAGGTGGCCGTGGGGGGGGGCAGCGGGGTCCGGAGGTGACTGTGGGGGGAGGAGGGGGAAGGTCTGGAGGGGACCGTGGGGGGAGGAGGGGGAAGGTCTGGAGGGGACCGGGGGAGGAGGGGGAAGGTCTGGAGGGGACCGTGGGGGGAGGAGGGGGAAGGTCTGGAGGGGACTGTGAGCAGAGGAAGAGGAGGGGGGTGGAGCCTGGGGTGAGGAAGAGGAGGGGGGTCTGGGGTGGATTGTGGGGTGGGGAGGAGGAGGGTCTGGAGGAGGCCGTGGGGAGGGGAGGAGGAGGGGATCTGGAGGGGGCCGTGGGGGGAGGGACAGGGTAGAGTAGAATCCAGCAGGCACTTGTGGGGTGGGGGAATGAGGAGGTCAGGTACGGATTAGGGAGAAGGGCAGAATGGAGGTTATGGGAGATATGGGAATAAGAAGTAAGTGATGTGGAGTTTGGAATTGATATATTGTCACATGTACCGAGGTACATTGAAAAACTTGTCTTGCACACTGTTCATACAGATCAATTCATTACACAGTGCATTGAGGTAGTTCAAGGTAAATCAATACAGAATGCAGAATAAAGTGTAACAGCTACAGAGAGAGGAGTCTGGTGCTTTCAGGCTTTTGTATGTTCTGCCCGATGGGAGGAGGGAGGAGAGAGAAAGTCTGGGGTGGGTGGGGTCTTTGATTGTGTTGGCTGCTTTACCGAGGCAGCGAGAAGTGTAGACAGAGTCCGTGGAGGGGAGACTGGTTTCTGTGATGTGCTGAGCTGTGTCCACAACTCTCTAATTTCTTGTGGTTATGGGTAGAGCAGTTGCCATACCAAGCCATGATGCTTCCAGATAGGATGCTTTCAATGATGGATCGAGAAAAATTACTGAGGGTTGACATGCCAAATTTCTTTAGCCTCCTGAGGAAGGTGAAAGACATGAGCTGTTCTGGGAATGAATGGATTGGGAGGAGCAGGATAGGCAGCAGAGCAACTGAGAGAACATTGATTTACTCATGGAGGAGAGCTGGGAATGGAACCTGTATGGTGAGAAGAGGAGATCAAAAGGTAATGGTCTTGATCTGATAGGAAACTAGTGATTAGCAAAAGGGGATCAAATTAAGGAAAAATTAACAAAATTTAAGAAGCGGGAATTGAAGAAAGAAGTCACAGAAAAGATGAGCAGTTGTGATGTGAACAGGTCATGGAGAGCAGAAGCTTGAAGTGGAAGATGTACATTATATGGTAAATCCATAAGGGTGATCCTTTCCCTCCTGTACCCAATGTAAAGCATCTGTTGTAAAGCTGTGTAATGTTTTTGTTATTGCATGAGTACATTATTGCAAGTTCCTAAGGCTCCTAATTCATTTGTGAATGAGCACGCTTCTGCTTCAGAGAAGGACACATGAAGAAAAACTGTCTTTGCACTGTATTGCTGCTGCAAAACAAAAAATTTCATATCTTGTAAGTCAGTGATAATAATTCTGATTCTGAAGACTGCAATTTGTTGGGCTTGGAGATTGAATCTTACCAGGAAATATATCAGTTAACGTGTGGCTTAATGCATTTGCACATTCTGAAAAAATGCAGCTGAAAGCATGTGCACTGTACACCTCTTTCAGTAAACCATTCAGGATTTTGTTCTAGATATGAAGAGAGCCTCATTCTGCAGAGAGCAAAATGTCTGATTTTAAATTGAGAAGATGGGCAAAATTCATTATAGCAGTTGATTGGATTAGATATAATAAGTGTGTTGAACGTATGGCTTTTGGTGATGGCTTGTCAATTATTTTTTGACTCAGTTTTACTTCAACAATTAAAATATTGCAGAAATGTTGATGTTTGAGTCTTTTTATATGATAACTTGGTTGTATAAAAGTTTTCTAATGGTAAATTCTGTGGGTGAGTTGAAATTAGTTCATGATGTGCAGTTTATAGTTTTCACATCTGGCAGCAAATTGGTTTACAAACGATACATACTGAGAAGCAAGGGAGCTTAAAGATTAAGGAAGAAGTTGGGACAAGTATACCCATACTTGATAGTTGTATGCTCAATGACAACTTAAGATTCCAAATGACAACTTGGAGAAGATCCAAGGTGCCTAATGTGAATGATCTGTTAAAGATAATGGTATAAATAACTAAAAGGTGATGAAATTAAATGTATACATTGCAAATCATATTATTGTCAGATGGTAAAATATGGTAGTTGGACCAGCATTGCTTCACCAGCTTTTACCATCAGTGTTTGAAAATTGAAGACCATTCTCCAAAAAAAAAAGACATTACCAGCAATGTTTGGGAAAAATATATAGTATTCACTTGAAGTTTATAGATAGAAAAATTTGGCAGTGGGTTGCAACTGAAATGGGTTAGTGACACTTCACTGGAGTGGATTAACAACCTGGAATATTTTACTGAAGTGTTGACAGTTCAGGAAAAATAAAATGGTGTAATGGCATGATTGTAGTTCTAATAATTTGTCATTTGGAAGGTTGATTATAGAACTTGGTAGGTGATGGGACAAGCATTCATATCCTATGATTACTTCAGCTATTGGCCCCTTTGTACATCGCCATTAAAAGTACAAATATGGTATTAAACAATCACATGCCCCACCGTGATTTATGTTTTGCATCCCAAGCTTGAACACTTCCTCTACCCCACAGCACAACACTAATAAGGGACACATGTAGGTTTAAATTCCACTGATTTTTTTTGGATTTGAGGAAGTGCTGACTTGCTCTATCATTAAAGAGAATGTCCAGGGGCTGGCATCTGCAGACCGTAATCTGGTCTCTAAATCCTCTCCTGGTATTATAAAGCTCAAGTTTTCTTGTGTTTTATGATATTGCAAACATTTCACTGAATTATACTTTGGGATCATTTGTTATAATGTTCTCCTCCATGTAGGGCCATAACTCTCACTCCTCTCAGAAATGCTTGCATTTTAAAATTATTGCTTTTCGTTCTATTCATCTGGAGGCCCATTTCAGTCATATAGTTATTAGTGTTCTTTACCTATTACAAGTGAAATTTCATCCAAAGCTCTTTATTTCTTTTATGTATAAATACAGAGGTTCTTATTTTAATGTTTTCTGTATTTCATTCAGTTATCTTCATGATTATCATCAGTTCTTTATGATTATCTCTCTAAGTTTTAATTGGATTTGCTTAATAAAATTGACCAAATCGCATCCTATATCATTCCTGTTTTCATTACCTGAATTATTTCATTAGGAAGGCATTGTGTAATGATGATATTGTTTCTGTTCTGTTGTACCTGCCAAGTTAGTTACCCTTTGTGGTGTGTTCTAAGTTTTTAGATAGAGTTGTCTTTGGTTACCATTTTGAAGTTTTGCAAATTTCAGAATTGTGAAGCAGGAGCTTTTGGAATCATAGAGTAATACAGCATGGAAATAGGCCTTTGGCCCAATTTATCCAAGCTGACCGTGGTGCCAAATTAGTGACCACGGTGCTAAATTAGTCCCATTTGCTCATGTTTGGCCCATATCCCTCTAAACCCCTCCTATCCATGTACTTATCCAAATGTCTTTTGAAATGAGCTATCTCTTGATACATGGAAAGCAAAATTGATGCTTTCCATGGATCAGGGGTGACTAATTCAAGGAACATTCTGCACAAAACAACATTTGTGCTGGCCAAATTTCATGTTGGTGTATATAAAGGTTTAATTTGTCAGAAATATGTAACACTAAGTAGGTACAATGATGTGATTAGCTTGACAGGTAAAGTTCTGGTGTTTAATAATTAATCACACCCTTTTAAAATGTAGGTTATCAATTAATTGCACTTTTTTGTGTTTATTCACTAGAGAGCGACAATGCAGTTATATTGCAAGGCATAGTTTTGTACCTTTATCTTTTGATGATTGGAACTTCTTTTAATAATTGCTTGTAATAGTGTAAATATCTCCTGTTTATTGATGTTGAAGATCAATTGCCCAGTCTTAACACACTCACTGTAAAATCACAAGAAGTATCCATTTATTGGCAGGTCTCTTGTTAGCTGGTTTTAATGTTCTCTAGGGCCGAAGGGATAAGATGAAGTCCAGATGAAGGGATTCGACCCGAAACGTCGAGTGGCCTTTTCTCTCCACAGATGCTGCCTGACTCATTAAGTCTGTCTGGCATTTTGTGTGTTATTTTAATGTTCTCTACTCCAGTTTAATATTTTTGCATACTGACCAGTAGAATCTTATCATGGGAGGAAGCAAACCCTTTTGTGTTGCATTGCTTTTTAACATGTGAATTTATATGCTATTTTTATTTATTGCAATGAATTATTTTTGCAGTATGATGCACATTATGTAGGGTTTTCCTTTTGTAATTCATCCTTTTCTGCTATCCCACCTCTGCTTTGCTGTGATGTAATTAAGCGCTGTTGTTCTTCCCTTACTTGGTAGATTCCTCCTCGCACTTTCCAAAAGTAAAGTTTGACTCCTGAACAAAAGCTTTTATCAATAATTTGGATGTGTTATTAGTGAAGTATTACCCTTTAGTCATAAAGGCAGGAGAAGCTCTCGGTACTGAATTTCAGTAATTAAAGGTTACACTGTTGAAATCCATGTAAATGTGTGCTCTGTGGTTAACTTTCAGTTAAAGATTTATTTATGTTTATAGCCACTGTCACCATGTATGAAATTAGGATGACATGCATTGCATTATTTTAATGTACAAGATGTAAAAGGAGGGAATTCAAAAAGTTGTGTTCTGGGCAACTGAAGGCATGGCCGCCAAAGATGGGACAGAGGAAATCCAATGTTTCAGAGCTCTTTGTCATTTGAAGAACCTCTCACATTTTGTGTTCTCCCTCCTTTGCCTCTCCATTCCAAGGACATGTGGACAGATATCTCAGAGCATAGCACTGTTGTGCTGATCATCTTCGAGGCATTTTCTCTGACAAACTGCATTGTGGGGAGCTGCAGTAGCCATGGCCAGCTCCTTAAAGTGGTCCCTCAGATTTTACTCCACTTCCACTGAGTCACTGTGCTTTAACCCATTACCCACCTGAACTCCTACACCATCTTTCTTCCATGATCCCTGATCTTCGAATCCCTGATATCCCCCACTTCCTAAACCCTTTACTAATCCATTGTGCTGTGCGCCTGGGCAGATGCCTCACAGATGAAGAGCACAGCAGCGCTGCACTCAGGCATCTGTCCTCTGTTATGTACCAGCAACAAAAGAAACACACCGAGCCATGTATAAGTGTTAGAAACTATTTTATTAATAACTAGTTATGATAATAAGAAAAAAAAGTAAAAATGTTAGAATGTTAAAAATAAAAATGTTAGATATTAAACATTAACCCCCAAAACTAAACTCAAAGTGTGTGTGTGGCAAATTCCCAAACTCCAAGTCCGGGAATAGTTCTCAAAGTTCAGTTCAGCAAGCCATAAGCTGAAGCGTGAGCAAAGGCTTTTGCAAAACCACCATTGACTGAAGAGAAAATGTAGAGAGAGAATAGAGACATTACGAAATTCAAATGTTCCACAATGGAACCCATACGACACCTCAGTCACTGGTGACCTCCACTGCTTTGTTCCGAAGTATCTGCCACCCCGAAAGGCATTCGAGGTGTGGTTGTCCACACAAATACCTGTTTCCCACCACAGGTTAACGACAAACTGGACTCCACCGGATTATTCCAAAAATCCATACGTGGATTGTAGTGACAGACACAGTTATTGTTTTTCATCCATCGATACAGAGACCAGCAGGCTGTATCTCTCTCTCTCACACACACACAATGTCTTAAAGAGACATTCACCAAATAGTAACCTAATCCACACCTCTGACTGGAGAGAGCATGGAAAAGGATGGACTTGGCAGTGACTGCCAACCCAATTGACACGGTGACATCATATCAAATCTCGTTGTCCCACAAGATTGAGTGACTAAAAATAAAAGTGGA
This sequence comes from Pristis pectinata, assembly GCF_009764475.1. Taxonomy (NCBI): domain Eukaryota; kingdom Metazoa; phylum Chordata; class Chondrichthyes; order Rhinopristiformes; family Pristidae; genus Pristis; species Pristis pectinata. Next base: position 83,358,986 of record NC_067409.1, on the reverse strand, counting down.
CAAAATTTGTTTTTTCTTTCGATTGAGCCTTGTCCCCTGCCCTCCCCTCAGCTGTTAAATATGGTCATTGCTGATAAACTGCCTTAATGTGAAAGAAAACCATCCCTCAGGAATGCATCTCTGCTTATAACATAGGAATCGATGGGGCAGAAAGGGGTGTACATTACAGAAAATTGAGATACAGAAGTTTTCTAGGAATGCAGCCCCTCTGTAAGGCGGGGGTCGCCTGTACCAGGTGTTACCATCCTTCCTCCACGTGAGAGCTTTGCATTTTCAAATGCACTGGGAGTATTGAGTTGCATATCTGTTGTTTTCATGTAGAAATATGTGGCATAACACTAAGAAAATAGTAAGGTCAGGGACGATCAGAGTGTTCATCTTCAGGAAAAATTAACGTACTATTGCTTTACCTGATTAGCTTTAATATAACCCCAATTTCTGCCTCTATTTCCCGTTTCTGAAAATTTCTGTTTCTGAATATTTGAACATTGGTATTGGTTTATGACAATCTACACTTTTTTTTAATGTTCAAAAATTACACTGATACTTTACATGCACTCTGGTTGTCATTTCTCCAATTGCCAATTTTCATGCTACAATGTCCGTCTCCTCATTCAGCATTGGAGCCTTTCATCTGTAATGCTTGGGAGTATACTTGTCAACACCTTTAAGAATCTTTATCAAACACATTATTGAGGAAATTTGAAGTAATGGTGTTAAACTTGCTTCTGGGTTTCCCAATGGAAATAATATACTAGTAAGTCGATGAACACAGAAGTATATGTGAGTATGTCCATTTTTTGTTTTGGCTAAGCTAGACTGAAATTTGATCCACTTGCAAGCTGCATTTGATGAAATAGGCATTTAGATGAGCTTCCTTTTATAAAAATGGAACTTGGCGAATTCTCCTTTAAGTAGCCTTCTCCTTGTAATATGTTGCCAACTGGATTTTCATTGTCATTCAGTATCATACAAAGGAATTGCTATTATTTATTTTTTGGATTGACCTATAATATACAAGACCAACAATGAGAATAAGTCAGAGGTAAATTTCTATTGAGCAATAAAGTCCATGGGAAGAGCCATTCACCAGTGATTAACTAGGGAAGTTAAGTATAATATTCAATTGAAAAGCCATAGTTTCAGGATGTTTAGGATAGCTGTTTAAGACTGAATTGTAGAGATTTTTTTCATTGAGGGTTGTCATTCTTCAGGCTCCTCTGCCTTGAATGTCTGTGGCCATTCAGTCAGTGGTAAATTTAGAACTGAACTTGATAGATTTTTGGGCAGTAAAGAATATATGATAAAACATGGAATTGAGGTAGAAGATCAGTCCTGATACTATTGAATGGTGTGCTTCTTTTAAACTGTTGACCCCAATTGGTGTAAATATTTATTCACAGATGAAATGAGAAGGCACAATGACTTTCAGCTATAATCTAAAAATAACCTGTTTCTTAAGAAGAGAGGGTGTAAAGAGTAGGTAATTAGTTTATTCTTTTGTGTTTTGATTTTCTGTAATCTTCCACAGTTTGCTTAATCTCAGTAAGGGGTTAGGAAAAAAAATGCAAGTGTTTTTATTCCTGAATTGACCTTTTTTTTTGCCTCTTCCAAAGATGTTACTGTGGTCAGGTGAAGTGGAGAAGGGTGGAGGTCGAGCTTTTAATTTTGTGAGATTGAGCTGCTAAAATGGAGTGGTCTAATAACACTCTTGTGCAATTTTATTCATTCCTTTGTGGTGAGCTTAAGGATCATTCTGTCAGTTAAATCTTAAAAATGTGAATTCTGAAAATACTTGGTGGGTCAGGCACAAGGTTAGGTAAGAAGCAGCGTTTCTGTTCTGGGCAGCACAGTGACGCAGCTAGTAGAGCTGCTGCCTTGCAGCTATAGTGGCCCAAGTTCACTCCTGTCCTCTGGTGCTAACTTTGTGGAATTTGCACATTCTCCCTGCAAACCTCTGGGTGCTCCTGTTTCTTTCCACATCCCAAAAGATGTGTGGGTTGGTAGGTTAATTGGACATGATAAATTAGCCCTAGTGTAGGTGGGTTGTAGAATTGATGGGAATGTGGGAGAATAGTAATAGAATGGGATTGCTCTGAGATCCAGCATATATTTGATGGGCTGAATGGTCTCCTATGTCATAAGAAAATATGAAGTTAACATTTCAGGTTGTTGACCTTGCATCAGAGATGGGAGAAGTTAAGAGTTAACCCATTTTAAGAGAGAGAGAGTGGATGAGCTGGGAGAAAAGGCCAAAAGAACAAAAAGGAAGATTTTTAATTGAATGGAAGGCAGAAGTAGTTAAATGACAAAAGGGATGATAGTACAAGGTGAAAGAGAATGGTAATGGCACAGGTAGCGTCAATCTGATAGAGATATAAATTGGGAAAGCAGAAAAATGATCTGAAATTTCCAGAGAAGAAAAGCTGCTTGTCATTTGAAATGAAAATGATTTCTGAATTTGCAGCCAATCAAACAATGAGCTTTTATGCCTTGGGCAAGGAGAAACAGTAAAGGAGGCAGAGGACGGAGGTCCAAGAGGGAGTGACAGCCAACTGGGAGCTCAGGGTCTTGGACTGAATCAAGGTGTCTGCAGAACAGCTATTCAGTTAATGTTTTGGTTTCCCCACCACCCCCAGTGAAGAGGAGACCACATTATGAGTAGTGCATACAGTATGCTAGTTGTTTGCCTCAACGGTAGGGAGGGCCTTCAAATTGGCATCATGGTCAGCATAGACATCATGGGCTGAAGGGCCTGTTCCTATGCTGTACTGTTTTATGTTCTAACCTAGAATAGTAATTTATCTGGATTCCTTTCCTTTGGCAGGTTATCCATGCTTAGAGGGATTAAGGTGTTGCATCTCCTGCAGATGCACGAGAAGGTAGCATGGAAAGCATTGGAGTTATTGGTCAGGATAGAAGCAAAGGGCAGAGAATATATGCCTTGTGTGGTGATATATAAATAAACAGAATTGAAGTCCCTTTCAATAGGGGCAGATAGGAATCTACAGTTGAGGAGAAAGGCATGTCAGAATCATTGGTTTGGAACACAGATCAGGTGCAAATGGGAAGAATGGAATGGTACCATTGCGGGAAGTAGGCGGGAGAAAGTCTATTCAAGTAGCTGTTAGACAAACATGTAAATAGAGTCAACATTTCCAAGCATAATAACAGGAATTTCCATTTTCGGTAAGCATTCATAATGGATTTAAGATGATTATGCTAAGCGCTCTTAGTGTGCAAATTAACTAAAACTCATCTGAAAACAAGGCAACATTGATTGCATTCAGATGGATTTGCTGTTATTAATAGAAGTTTCTGGTATGAGAAGTTGGGTTGAATTTTCTTTATGGTATTTGTATTTTACCTTTGATTGCTTTATCAATTGTTTTGACAAATCAGGATTTTTTTTAAACTGAAGAGAGAACAACAATGTAGGCTTGCATCTTGCACAATCAATATTTGAAATGCTTGATTTGCGTGAAACCAATTTTTGTGTTAAATACTTGTTACATGAATCAGCTTATTAACATGCTTCCAGGAAGATTTTTGCTCAGTACATAACCAGGAAGGTTGTATTATAAGGAGAGATTGGATAGGCTGGGTTTCTTACTGGATTATAGGAAACCTAAAGGCATAGATAGTCAGAATCTTTTTCATAAGGCAGGGGAATCTAGAACTAGAGGGCACAGGTTTAAGATGAGAGGAGAGAATTTTAAAGGAGATCTGAGGGGTAAGTTTCTCCCCACAGGGTGTAGAATATTTGCAACAAGCTGCCAATAGAGGTAGAGGCAAATTCTATCACAATGTTTAAAAGGCATTTGGACAGCTACTTGAATGGGAAATAAATAGAGGGATATTGGCCTTGTGCAAACAAAGGAGATTATTATAGGTAGGCATCACAGTCGGCATGGACGAGGTGGGCCAGAAGCGTCCATTTCTGTGCTATGATTCTGTGATTCTAAGTTGACTGGTCATAGTTTTAATAATGTTCTTAGCAATGTGGAGGAACAGAGGGATCTTGGTGTCCAAGTCCATATGTCCCTCAAAGTTGCCACTCAATTGACAGGGTTGTTAAGAAGGTGTATGGCGTGTTGGCCTTCATTAGTCAGGGGATTGAGTTCAAGAGCCACGAGGTAATGTTGCAGCTCTATAAAACCATGGTTAGACCACACTTAGAATATTGTGTTCAGTTGTGGTTGTCTCACTGTAGGAAGGATGTGGAAGCTTTAGAAAGTGTGCAGAGGAGATTTCCAGGATACTACCTGGATTAGAGAGCATGCTTTATAAGGATAGATTGAACAAGCTAGGGCTTTGCTGTTTGGAGTGAAGGAGGATGAGAGGTGACCTAATAGAGGTGTACAAGATGAAAAGAAGCATAGATCGAGTGGACAGCCAGAGACGATTTCCCAGGGTGGAAATGGCTAACGTGAGGGGCCATAATTTTAAGGTGATTGGAGGAAAGTTCAAGGGGATTATCAGAGGTGAGTTTTTTTTACACAGAGTGGTGGGTGTGTGGAACGTGCTGCCTGGGGTGCTGGTAGAGGCAGATACATTAGGGACATCTAAGAGACTCTTGGATAGGCACACGGATGATAGAAAAATGGAGGGGTATGTGGGAGGGAAGGGTTAGATTGATCTTAGAGTAGGTTAAAAGGTTGGCACATCGTGGGCTGAAGGGGCTGTATTGCACTGTAGTGTTCTACGTTCTAATGTTCCTTAGCCAATCCATTAGGCTGCTGCAGTGCTGCAATTTTTGTTTAAAATTTTTAAAAAATTGTCACTAAAGTTTTAGTACCAAAATTCCTGGATGAGTCCTTTACAATGAATTTCTTCTTTTCAATGTGTTTTTATTTTGCAGGACATGTTAATAATGCCACAACAGTTAGCTGTGTCAAAGAGGATATAAATGGCTGTATTGTGCCAGTTCCACAACAGGCAATTCACGCCCTTCTTGTTTGTTTTACCAGGAAGTCCTCTGCAATCATTGCTTCAGTTGATCAACACATAATCTAGACAAGGTGTTCCTTTGCAGGACTGTTTTGTTTTTAGATTTTCTGCTCTTAATAAAAGACTCTTGGTGTTCCTCAGTACTTAATCTAATGGCCTAGTAGAAAGTCAGTGAAACTCACTTGGGAAGAGCAGGGAGTTTGATTGGCAGCCAAGCCTTTGATTTTGTTTTGGTACTCTCTGAACTATGAGTCTATTGTTGTAATGCATATTCTGTTCTGTAAAAGACAATGTGAAATTTAGAATTCTATTCGGTTTTAAATACAATAATTAATCAACTCTCCATCCCGAATTAAAATTAGTTTTAAGCTATACAGCTAATTATTATCTGAAATAACACTGCAAAGGTGATCTTTAAATGCTTGATGCTCCACCAGATCAGGAAATCAAAAGTAATTTTCGTTATTCTATCACAGATACCTTTAATTGAGTTGGCAGAATGTACCTCGTGTAAAAACAGCAATTTGGTGGTATTGTACGTGCTGTGGCAGTTGGAGCAAATCCAGCAGAAATCCATCTATACTGGTAAATGGAGAGAATAGATTTGGGCAGTTTTCTTCATGCACTTAAATTATATGGAGTTATATACAGACAACCACTGCATTACCTGCAATGGAAATTTACCCTTACAGAATTCACAAATCACGACCAAGAAATTTAAGATATGGAATAAAATTCACTCTCTCGGAATTTGTTGGGGGGAGGGATAAAAGTAAATACAATTTTTTTTCAAATCGTTTCTTGACACGTGCAGATGATGTGGTTTCGCGTTACATTGAGTTATGATACGGGCTGTTTTCTAGGAACGCAAACCTCCAATACACAGATTTAGGGGTTACATCAGAAATGATGGAAAATGACACCTTGTGGGAGGTGAGGGGATAAGAGAGGTCCAGTTGAATTTATGTTCTTTGTTAGCACTTCAGCTTAAAAAGAAATAATCGTATGGAGCATATGTTGAGTAGCACGATTCACATAGTAGGGACAAGTGATGAATTAGTTCATTTGAAGTTTTTGCAGGTATAAATTAGGAAAAGCACAATTTGTTCTGTGAGCCATAGACCTTAATTCCGGAAAATAAAGCTTTGCAATCTGTACTTGATAATTTTTCAGTCAGTTTTGAGAATTTTTCTTAAATATGCTTGGATAAATTCTGCTAGCATAGCTGGTAGTTTTTATTAAAGTGGACTTTGATCCTACCATTGGCTGATCCCTGCAACCAATTTAAGAACTACAAGACAGTAGTGACATTTAGTACTCTGCAGGATTCATTTCGATAGATAAATCTGTGATTCTCACAGAACCACTATGTTGTGCCATTTTCGTTAAACTCTGCCCATCAGCTTCAGAATTTTAATGGAGGCACAGTTCGCAAGATGAAAAAATATGCTTGGAAAGAAAAATATGTAAAGACTGGTTGGGGGGGGGGAGAGTTGGTGAAATTTGAGCAAATCACAGCTCGTAGTTGTGACAGGTTAATGAATATCTCCAAAATAGCTGTTTGAATTGTCTTTTTGTTCCCCTGCAGTTTAAACCTAGTATAAAATGCATCTCTGAGCTTAATGGGACATACTCTTTCTAGATTCTATGACATTCTTTCTTTTATAGTACTCTGTTTTATAGAGATTTGTCAGTCATGTCTCAGTCCTGCATACAACTTTTAATCATTTTGGAAATCCCATGAAAATGTTCTGTCACAGTTTAAACCCATTGGGTAACAGTCCAATCATCCTTGCTACTTTATGAGAAGAGGCAGCGAGGCATTGTGTCACTACTAGAAATGGTCCCTGTGTTTTGTCTGTATTAGAATTACAGTAGCTTTGCTACTTTAGAATTATTGATTCATATGTTGCACTACAACACTCTTCTCAAGGTACACTTGATATTTTCACGTTATGTGTTATTCTGGTTTTGTAAATGGGCCCTGCTTCCTTTTGTCTTAAATGTTGAGCATAATGTTAGCTCAATAACAGGTTGCAGTTGGGTGAGATGCCAACATTTTTAAAGTCTCAAGCCTATTTCAATCACATCCACTTCAGGCTTTACTACAGAAAGAAAGCTTGCGATTTAAACATAAGGATGTGTTCTTCAGGGATGCTGTGTCCTTGCCCCACAATCAAACTTTATTTCCACTTCCTCTTTAAAACTTAGTACAGTTCAGGCTCTCTGTATGTTACTGGAGCTGAATCCTCCAAAGAGTTCCTCACTCGATGAAGTTAAACCTGTCATTTGTCGAGTTAAATCTTAAACTTCTTTGCTTGCAGTACCCACGTGCAAAAATTTCAGGACCACTGTCGCCAATATGCCAGTGGTAAAGATATTATAGCATTAAGCTTCTAGCTTTTTTAAAAAAACATTACTTTCAGAACCAATAGTTCAGTCTGTCTGGTGACACCATGAAGCATGCTCCATTTTGAGAGGCAAAGGTCATCTTGGCATTGGACCTTGATTTAGCAAATATTTTAGCTGAATAGGCAAATAGTAGCAGTAATACAATGTGCAATTGTGATGAAATATTTTGCAGCTTTACTTAACAAACCTCGACTCTTGCATTCTTTACTTAAACCTAAGATTTTCTTTCTTGCATGATAACTCATTAATCCTTTCCTTGCTAACAATGGCAGAGCTTAACACTCTTAGCTAATTTTCTTTAACAGGCAAATGATTTACAAACCCCATAGTCCTGGATTTGAACACATTCAACTCAGTTCTGCAACCTCTTCTCATATTTTGGACACTAAACTCTGTAACCCTCTGCCCTAACAATCTTGCCAACATCCTTCCTCCACCCACAATTTCAGGTAACCCTCACCCCCGGGTGTTCTCCCACACACACTTGCTTGCCACCTAGTTTTCTTCTCCCTTTGTTCATCTCTCGTATTTCCCCCTGCCACCCCCACCCCCACCATAGGGAGAACAAATAATTCCATCCGCCCATCATTCCCTCCCAATCTGGTTCCACCCATCACCTACCAGGGAGATGTGAAGGATGTCATTCTTCAAAGCAGAAAGCAAAGGAGGAGTGAGATGGAGATTAGTTAAGACAGAACAGGTGATAAAGGAGCATGAGCACTGACAGGGAGGCATTTTATAGAAATGAGGTGAGAAAAGGAACATAGGATAATGGAAAATAATGAGAGAGCAGTTTACCTGAAATTGGAAAATTCAGTGTTCATTCCAGAAGGTTGCAAAGTTCTCAGATAGAAGATAATATGTTCCTTTGGCCTCACTATGGCAGTGGGGGAGGCCACAGACAGACGAATCAGAATGGGAGTGGGATTGAGAATTAAAGTGGCATGCAACAGGAAGCTCCGGATCATCACTGTGGACTGAGCATAGGTGGTCCACAAAGCTATCGTCCAATCTGCATTTGGTTTCTTCATGTAAAGAAGGCCATGCTGTGAGCAATGAATGCAGTATACTAGATTGGAAGAAGAGCAAGTGAATTGCTGTTTGCCCTGGAATGATTGTGTGGGTCCTGGGTGGTGGAAAGGGAAGAGGTGAATGGGTATCTTTGCCTATTGTATGGGAAGGTGCTGTGGGACGTTCAAAGAATTTCTGATATCGTCAACATGATGCCAGCACCAGTCTCACCTTTCCCTCCCCTCCAACATCACTTTTTCAAAGGGACCATTCCCTCTGCCCTGGTCCAGTCTTTCACTTCTTCCAATGCCCAGTTCCTGTCTTGTCGCACATTCTCATATGACTGCAGAAGAAGCAACACCTGCCTTTTTTTTCCTCCTCCCTTCCTGCTGTTAAGGGCCAAAACAGGCTTTCAAGTCGTGGCAGCAATTTACTTGTGCTACTGCCAATTTAGTTTACTGTGTTTGGTGATGAGAGCAAATGCAAAGTGGGTAACTACTTTGCACAATATCTCTATTTAGTCAGAAAGCTTCCAGTTGTCTTTCAGATTGGTTCTCCATCACCCTCTCAATTTGACCTCTGTCTTTGTCCTCCAACACTGTTCCAAAAGAAGCTCAATTTAAGCTTAAGGAACAGCACATTACAGCCTTCCAGACTTAATGTTGACTTCAACAATTTCAGATAATTAATCATTCCAGACTTCCAACTTGCATTTCCACATTCACAATTCCGCCCCCCCCCCCCCCCCCCCCCCCCCCCCCTCAGGCTGGCAATCTCATTTAATTTAACTACTTACACCCTCCATCCCCACCCCAAGACGTGTTTGTTATTCACCTCCCTTTACCACCCTCTTTTAGCCAGCTCCCACCTCCAAGAGTCATTCAAACTCTTCTGTCTTTCACCCTTTCACTGACTTTTCCTTTCGATGTTTCAATTCCTCTCTCTCAAGAACTTGTCTAGTCTGACAAAAGTTCACTGACTGAATCAATAACTCTGTTTCTCTCTCCATAGGTGCTATTTGATCTAAGTATATCCAGCACTTTCTTATTACAAAAATATTCCATGCTATTTTTCGATTAAGTGAGATGGCCTTTGTAAATGTTGTTACTGTGACTTACTGTGACCTTTCTCTTTAACTCCACCTGTGACTTGTTTGCTATGCAGTGCCTGTCCCAGGGGACAAGATGTATAGTTATTTTGATCCATGTAATGAATTGGAGATTGTGATTGCAGCATAGACAAAGTAGATAGCAAAAAACTGTTTTTTGCCATTGGCGGAACAGTCAAGATCCCAGGGATATAGATATAGAACAAAGATGATTGACAAAGAAGCAGAAATACCATGAGGTAGTTTATTTCTATATATAATATCTATAACCATTGGTTGGGGCCCAGTATGCAGTGCCAAAGGTGGGAATAGAGACTATCAGTTGTAGCATTCATAAAGGTAAGTATCTGAAAGAAAGGAATTTGCAAGGCTATGGGGTTGAGGGCAGGGGATTTGAACAAGCTGGGTTGCTCTTACAAGTGGCAGTGTGTAGTCTATGGATGAAATGGCTTCCTTCTGTGCTGTAACCATTCAGTAGTTCTGCTTTTGTGGAAACATAGATAACCATTTTCTTGAAGCAATAAATCCTGGAAGAGAACTTGTCTAAAAGTGTTGCCTATAAGTTTTCTAATGCTGAAAATAGTTTGAAAGTATTTGTTACTGTTACATGTTCCTGTATGATTTGTATTTGCAAATGCTGGAAACACTCATCAAAAACTTTAGGGCCCTAAATTGATTTCTAGTATAGGCCACCCCTGCATTACGACCATTCAGGTTATGGAAATTCACCCTTGCAGAATTTGCAAATCACTACCCAGAAGTTTGAAATATGAAATAAAGTTCACTCTCACGGAATTTGTGTGTGTGTGTGTTTGGGGGGGGGGGGGGGGGGGAGGAGAGGGAGGGAATGAAAATAAATCAACAGTTTTTTTTTCCTGATATCTTCAACATGATGCCAACACCAGACTTGTCTTTCCCTCCCCTCCCATTTCAGCATTTCAAAGGGACCATTCCCTCTGCCCTGTAGATGATGCAGCTTCACATTATGGAAAATCAGAATTTCGACCATTTTCTACGAACACAACCACCCATAACACGGGGATTGCCTGTATTATTTATATGTCAAATAAGTATTTTTAGGTTGATTATAATTCCTGTAAAATAAAAAATATGGGTGATTAACTTGGGTGTAGAAAATTGACCGGCCTGGACAGAATAAGTAGGGAGGACCTATTTCCCTTTGCAAAGGGGTCAAAATCAGGGGACAGAGATATAAGATACATAGTTAAACTTGATCTCATAGACTCGTAGAGAGATACAGCATGGAAACAGGCTCTTCGGCCAACTGAGTCTGCACTGACCATCAACCATCCATTTACATTAATCCCATATTTATTCTTCCCACATTCCCGTCAACTTCATCCAGATCACACCACCTATACACTAAGGGCAATGTACAGTGGGTAATTAACCTATCAAGGTGCACATCTTTGGGTTGTGGGAGGAAACCGGATCAAACACACGTGGTCACAGGGAGAATATGTAAACTCCACATAAAAAGCACAAGAGAATTGAACCTGCCTCTGGCACTGTGGATAGCAGCTCTATTTGCTGGACTGTTGTGCTGCCCTACAAGGAGGTAAGTGGGGTAATGGGATTGATAGACATGATGACTGAATGGCCGCCTCCTCTGTCATGAGGAAGTATGAGGATCACTACACAGTTTAACTATCATATATCACTGCTATACAACCATCAAAGATGCCTTCCGAGCCACCCCTTGTCCTCACTTTGGGAAATCAGACCACCAGGCTGTGCTCCTTCTCCCTGCACACAAACAGAAGCTGAAACGGGAGGATCTGGTACGGAGAGTCGTGCAGTGCTGGTCTGAGGAAGCAGATGAGCTTCTACATGACTGCTTTGAGACAGTGGACTGGACCATGTTCAAAGACTCAGCTGCCAGCCTTGATGAGTATGCCACCGCCATCACAGACTTTATCAGCAAGTGTGTGGTGGACTGTGGACCAAAGAGGACAATACAGGTGTTCCCAAACAGGAAGCCATGGATGAACTGGGAGATCCACTCCCTACTGAAGGAGAGGACCGCTGCACACAAATCTGGTAATCCTGATCTATACAAAAAAGCGAGGTATGACCTTCGTAAAGCTATAAGGGATGCCAAGAGGCAATAACGACTCAAAATAGAGTCCCTGACCAGCCGCCAGTTATGGCAGGGCTTACATGCCATAACAGGCTACAAGACAAAGTCAGGCTGCATAACTAACAACAGTGCATCCCTTCCTGATGAACTTAATGCATTCTATGCACGTCTTAAACAAAAAGGAAGTGGATTGTCACCATCCACTCTGACAGCCACCAACGCAGCTGAACCTGTGATCACAGTGGAGGACGTAAGATCAGTCTTCCAAAGAATGAACACGAGGAAAGCACCTGGCCCAGATGGTGTCCCGGGCCGCGTGCTCAGATCTTGTGCTGGTCAGCTGGCAGAAGTATTTGCGGACATATTCAACCTCTCCCTGCTTCAATCTCAGGTTCCCTCCTGTTTTAAGAAGACCACTATCATCCTGGTACCAAAGAAAAGCAAGGTAACATGACTCAATGACTACCGACCAGTGGCTCTGACGTCCACCATCATTGAAGTGCTTTGAGAGGTTGGTCATGGCACGCATCAACTCCAGCCTACCAGACAACCTGGACCCATTGCAATTCGCCTATCGCCGAAACAGGTCTACAGCGGATGCCATCTGCCTGGCCCTTCACTCAGCTCTGGAGCATCTGGACAGTAAGGACACTTACGTTAGACTGTTGTTTATTGACTACAGCTCTGCCTTCAATACAATAGTACCAAGCAAGCTTGTCACCAAACTCTGAGACCTAGGACTCAACACCTTCCTCTGTAACTGGGTCCTTGACTTTCTAACAAACAGACCGCAATCAGTGAGGATAGGCAACAATTCCCCCGGCACGATTATTCTCAACACTGGCGCACCTCAAGGCTGCGTCCTCAGCCCTCTACTCCCTATACATTCAGGACTCTAACTCCATCTACAAGTTTGCAGATGATACTACCATTGTAGGCCGTATCTCAAACAGTGATGAATTGGAGTACAGGAAGGAGATAGCTTAGTGGAATGGTGTCATGACAACAACCTTTCCCTCAATGTCAACAAAACTAAAGAGCTGGTCATTGACTTCAGGAAAGGGGGCGGTGTACATACACCTGTCTACATCAATGGTGCTGAGGTCAAGAGGGTTGACAGCTTCAAGTTCCTGGGAGTGAACATCACCAGCGCCTCTACTTTCTCAGGAGGCTAAAGAAATTTGGTTTGTCCCCTTTGACTCTCACCAACTTTTACCGATGCGCCATAGAAAGCATCCTATCAGGATGTATCACAGCTTGGTATGGCAACTGCTCTGCCCAAGACTGAAAGAAGCTGCAGAGAGTTGTGGGCACAGCCCAGCACATCACAGACACCAGGCTCCCCTCCTTGGACTCTGTCTTTACCTCTCGTCTTGGTGAAGCAGCTAGCATAATCAAAGACCCCATCCACCTGGGACATTCTCTCTTCTCTACTCTTCCATCGGGTAGAAGATACAGGAGCCTGAGGGCACGTACCACCAGACTTAAGGACAGCTTCTACCCCACTGTGATAAGACTATTGAACAGTTCCCTTGTACAATGAGATGGACTATGACCTCATGACCTCACGATCTACCTTGTTGTGACCTTGCACCTTACTGCAGTTCACTTTCTCTGTAGCTGTGACACTTTATTCTGTACTGTTTTTTTTACCTGTACTACATCAATGCACTCTGTACTAACTCAATGTAACTGCACTGTGTAATGAATTGACCTGTAAGATCGGTTTGTAAGACAAGTTTTTCACTGTACCTCAGTACAAGTGACAATAATAAACCAATACCAATATACTCCTGCTGCTCCACAAGTCCAGATGTGGGCAATTTAATCCATAAGGGCCATGAGGTATAGTTGCAGTGCTTTTCTGCAGCAAGTCAGAAGCCTTTTGCTTTAGCAGATATGTAGATAATTTATTGGTCACATGAACCCAACAATGGGCCCAGTTTTAGTGAACTGTGCTTATCTCATTCTATCTATCCATTTTACTTTTTTTAAAAATGATAACTGAAAAGTTTGGCAGCTTTATACAAATAGCCAGTTTATTACTCTGAAGGAAAATGTTGGGTTTTTCATAATAATTTGAAATGTTAAGACAGAAATGTGAAATCTTGATGGAGCTAGTCCAGAAATTATTTTCATATTTCTATACAGGAAATCAGTTGAATTTTTCTAGAATCACTTGAATCTTGTGGCAAAGTCCAGGATGGTATTCTGTTTAGGGCAATGAATGGATAGTTGTTAAGAAGGCATGGGACAGGGCGTAATAACATGTAAAAGAATATAGAGATGAATTGTTTAACTTTGTGTCACAAGGGTTGTTAAGTTGGGGTTAGGGTGTGAGCATGGAACAAGAAATGTAAGTTAGAGTTCTAAAAGAAGAGTATGACAAAGTATTCTGTCAGAATTTCTGCTATAAGAGAAGGGAAAATGAAAAGTTGTGACGTGACAAAATCAAAAAGAAAAGGAAATGGAAGAACATTAAAGCATGACGGGCTTGGATGGCTGCTCAAATTACCATTCTTTATACAGTACAAATGTACAGACTATAACAAACACAAAGAAATAAATAGAATGGTGCATCATTGCAAAGCCCTGGCTGGATCAAATGTGGAGTAGAGTTGTCTGCTGTGGGCCTGACATCTGATTGAGAGACCCAAGAATGAGAGGTAATATAAACTAATGCTACAAAGGGTAAGGAACAGATGTATATGTGCATAGTTCATTGAAAGTATCTGTCAGGGCAGGCTGAGAAAGTGGTTTTAAAAAAAACACATGATCCTAACATTTATAAATTGAGGCACAGAGTACAACAAGGAAGTCATGAATGTTTATAAAACTCTGGTTCTACCAGAATTAGTGCATTGTTTCTAGTTCTGGACACCATGCATAGCGAAGGTGTGAAAGTCTTGCAGACTATGCAAAAGGGATTTATGGGAATGATTCCAGAGATGAGGAATGAGGAACTCTTCCCATCTTTCTCTTGTCTCTTATGTGGCAATCAGACAGAGCATAAATTTGAGCTTTGAGTTCTTTCTAAGCTTTGGGGCTGCTATTTGTAAAGAAGCCTGAGTTGTTGCCTGTGTGTCAGCCCAATCTGGAATGGTGTTTTTTTTTCACACAGTAAGTAGTACCTTTTTAAAAAAAATATTGGCATGGTTTCTTGTTTAATATTGCTAGAACTGCAACATAAACATTTTGGTTTCCAATTATTTAAACAGTAAAACATTTCAAGTTTTTTAAAAAAACAAGTTAAAAGTAAGCATTTTATTAGCTTTTTTTTTTACTGATGGAAGCCTTGTGCCAGAAGTAAAAAGACCTCTTAAATGCTGTCTAAAGTCATTGTTGGAGAAACATGAACTTTAAATTATTGGACAGTTACAAATACTTTCTTTCAAGATGGTTTATAATTTCCAGCCATCTTTGATTTACGAAAGGGTGTGCTCTTGAGTATTTTGATAATGTATTCCTATGCATGGAGGGTGGCATGTGCCCTTTATAATAATGAAAAGTAGCTTTGTAAATTGAAGATGTATGCCCCAAAGAGTAGGTAGTGTAGTAAAAGTTGCTAAATTGTACATAAATCAAGGCTTTGCTGTATTCCATTTAAATAACTTTCTCCATGCGTAATAAAATAGTGGAACCAGTATTACTGGTTAGTCTAGGCTAACTAGCATGTTACTTAGACCTCTGAAAATTAGGTACCAGTTTAAAATTGGTGCATCTTGTATTTGAATAACACCTAAGCTGAAGCACCCAATATGTTTTAAATTGTGTAAATGTTTGCAAAGCCAAAATTGTATATGGCTGAATGATGTTTTCTTTAATCCTTTATTCCATAGTGAATTGTATTGGTATACTACCTGTAACGTTATAGTCTTACTGGTCAGAAGGTGCCTGATTTAGCCTATAATACCAGTGGTTTGGAAAAGAGCCATTCATTTTTGAACCATTACCCAATGTTCTCCCATCACCTTGCAAATTATTTCTCTTAAAATTCACATCCAGTTACCTTTTAAAAGTGCCAGTGAATTCTGATTTTTTTCCCCACTCTTTAAAGCTGTAATATTAATCATAACACAACATTTCAAAATATGTTATGATTAAAACAAGCTTGGGCTTAGCTGGGAGCAATGACGAACTTGGCAGTCTTGTAAAAGCTTTTAAAGGTAGAAAAGAAGGTGCAGATGTTAACAGGGAAGGTTAGACTATGATATCAATTATCTAACACACACTGTTGGCAGAAGAGGGAGACTGCAAACCTCTGCCTTGTGCAACCTTCTGTGTAGAGACACTGAAGTAATGGTGAAGGAGTTTGAAAATGAGATCTAGCTTCTTAAGCATAAAGGATTAGTAGAAGATGCAAATTTGATTTAAGGACCAGGTATATTGCTGAAGATGGAACTAGAGGAGGCTTTTGGAGGAATTTGGAGAATAAATAAAGGCACTCATTCTGCCAACATGAGTGGCACTCCTTCACTAATTCCCACCATTTGCTCAAACTGAAGAATGCAAAATCCTAACAGCTTTAAAATTCACCATCTCCCTCCACTTCTGTCATTTCTAGAGTTTTTCCAAATGCCCTGCAGTTTTTCCATTTTTTGTTCCACCTTCGGCATTCTGCTCCATAGCGTTTGTCAGAATATTTTTAAAAAAGACAAATTTTAAATTATTACTCAAGTTTTCCTAGTTTGAGAGTTTTTGTCTATTTAAGAGTCTGAGGCATTCACCTTAACATTGGCAGCTGTTAAGCCTGGAGCAAACCTTGATTGGCTCAAAGCATTTCCATGGCATGGCCTGTCAGTTCTGATTGGGTATAGTGCTCTACTTGGTTGCACTAATTGGCTGGAAGCCATTTTCCTAACAGAAGATTGCACCTGGGTTTTGAGGGCAGCTGCTTGGAAAGGTGGGGCGGTTCGCCTGTCAGTGAGGCATCTTTGCCAATTGATGCTGATCCTGAACCTTGCAGTAAAATTGCTGAGGTACAAATAAGAGCTAGGAGTGGAGGATAGATCCTTGGGGATTTCTGACATGACTGTAGAAGCACGAGGTGAAGCCATTACTTGAGAGGCATTCTGTCAAGATGGTCTCTTAGAACTGACAACAAAGGCAAGAAAATGGGAGTTTAATTAACAAAATAAAGAAACGGTGAGGATCAGGTGCTGAAGCCATAGTTACATGCATAATATATTTTGAGTCAGGTTGCTGTTTGTGTGAGCATGGCAGAAGCTGGGTGGGCAGAAGCAGAACCTTGGGGAAAGAAGAGCACAAAAGTACTAAGTGTTAATGCATTCAAGGCAGCAATGATGCGTGAAAGGATCTTCGAGAAGAAAGGGAAGTTGGCTGAAGACAATAGAAATGAGACAGGTCCTTTTGGAAAGCATGGGAGAGTGCTCATTCAGAGCCGTTAATAAGGGCAGGCATGGTAGTGTAGCGGTCAGCGTAATGCTATTACAGCACCAGCGACCCAGCTGGCCCTGGGACATTCTACGCAAGGATGCATTTCGCTGTTTCGATGTACATGTGATTAATAAAGAAATCTTATCTTAATAAACATGGATGTTAAGAAACTTAATAAGCGTAGGTACAAATTCGGTAAAGTAGATCAAGGAAGAATGAGGTAATGTAATGAGATTTTAGGTGGCAATAAGGAGATTAGAAATTTGTCAGGACTTTTGGGAGTGGATGGCAGCAGCGAATAGCAAAAGGAGTGTTTATTTTATATATCCAATCATTGGATGCAGATATTACTGGCAAAGCCAACATTTGTTGTCCATCCCTAAATGCCTTTGCCCTTTAAACTGCTGTAGTATGTGTATTGAAAATATTCACGTGGTACCATCAGATAGAGGGTTTTACATGGTTTTTCACACCAATTATGAAAGGGTAATGATGTATTTCCAAGTCAGCATGGTGTATGACAAGGAAGGAAATTAGCAAATGTTAGTGTTTCCATGTATCTGCTGCCCTCTCTCCTCAACAGTGAGATTTTTGATTTCTTGGGAAGTGCATTTGCAGAAGTCTTTAAGTTGCTGCTTTGCATCTTTTACATGGTAAACATTGCAGTAATGGTGCACTGGTGATGTAGGATAAACGTTTAAGTGGTGGATGGTTGCTCTATTCTGAATGGCATGGAGTTGCTTGAATGTAGTTAGAGTTACACCCATTCAAGAAAATAGTGTTCCATCATATACTTCACTTGTGTCCTTTAAATGGTGGAAAGACTTATGAGTTGGTAGATAATTTGTACGCTGGAGTATTAAGTCTCTAACCTGCTTAAAGTTGCATCCTTTGGACTTTTAACAATAGGAATGTTGTACCTCTGAGCAGGGAAGCTGAACTCTTAGCTATTTAATAGCTTGTGGTATTTAATTGAGACATTGTTCATGTTTTGCAAATATCTTGATTTTAGTGATTCCTTAGTTTAATCTTGCATTGCCTTTGCCAGCATGTCTGTTACCATGGCATAAGGGGAAAAAAAGCCTTTTTAAAATCCAGTTGGTTGATATTTTAAACTTAAATCATGTTTGGTGTTACTGTCAATATTCTGAAAGTTTTTGCAAGTTTTTTGAACATTTGATCTAATCCCCTTCTTGTTGCACTTTGGTGAGTAATGCCCCTTCACCTTGTCCCTTCCCACTATCCAAACAGTCCTTCTAGGTGAAGCAGCAGTTAACTTGCTATTTTTTTCAATTTAGTAGGTTGCATTCAGTGCTCACTAAGTGGCCTTCTCTACATTAGAGAACGAAACGCAGATTGTGTGACCACTTTGCAAAACACTTCTCTTCAGTCTGCAAAAGGGACCTTGAACTTTCAATCTCCTGTCACTTTAATTATCCTTGCTCCCACTCTGATCCCTGTCTTCAGCCTCCTGTGCTGCTTCAACACAAGCTCATGAAACAGCATGTCATTCTCCATTTAGGCACATTCCAACCCTCAGGAATTAATGTTGAATTTAACAATTTCAGATAACGGCCCTTTTGTTTGTTCCTCTATCCGTAGATGTGGCTGTACAGTTGTATGTCAATTTTTCTTTCTATCCCTTTTCTCTCCCTAACTGTTTTTTAAATGTTACCTTAATTACAGAATTGCAGACGTTCCTTTTTTTTTCCCTGCCTTTCTTCCTCTCTGCAACTTAAACTTGTTTTCTCACTTTTCCAGTTCCAACGAAAGGGTCCAAACTCGGGGGAAAAAAAAATCAACTTTCTTTCCCCACTGATGCTGCTTGACTTGCATTTCCAGCATTTTCTGTTTTTATTCTGGATTTCCAGCATCTGCAATTCTTTTGACACCATTGAAGAAGGGCTTTAAGTGTTAAAAGGCATGCATGAAAGTGATGAGTTAAAATAGTATGGACATGGGTGCTAAGAGGTTCTTGATTTAAAAACAGAAAATGATGGATATGCACAGCAGGTCAGGCAGCATCTATGGAAAGAAAAACAATTAAGGTTTCAGGTTGAACACGCTTTGTTGGATTTTAAGCAATTGCAGTTTTTTGTTAAATTTAGGTTCTTGATTTTTATAGGAGTGGAATTAAGGAGTGGAATTTTATAGAAAAAAAAGTGGTGGAGATCTGAAGTACTGGAGGACTCTGGAAAGGAAGTGTAAGACAAGATTACAGAAGGATTGGCTGCTAAGGAGTGGATTTTAAAGATGGTGACCAAGCAAGACTTGGTGTGGGTTTTATGCAACTGGTAGAATTTTGGATAAATTGAAATTTGTGTTAATGATACAGGAAAAACATGAGCCTTGAGGGAATAAAGACATGGATAAACATCAAACACAAAATCTATAGAAGAAAGTTTTGGACATGTGCTCTAGTGATTTTATTTTAACAAATTTACCTAGCATCATTAAAATCCCAAACCATTGACCTGAGTGAACTGAAAATCTTTCTCACCATTCCAGACTACAGTAAGCAGAGTCAGGAACAATTGTATATTACGTGGACTAATATGCAGAAATTTCACTCTATAAAGTGCGCTTGGTCATGACTTATTAAAGGTAGTCATGTCAATTATAGTTAATATTGATCGCCAGCTTAGTCTCTATAACATTAGAACTAGTTACAGTCATTGAATCTTATTATAAACTGAATTTTAACCTGAAATTGCAAATGTTTCTTGAAGAAATAGTGGAAGATGTGGGATGATGGGAGGGGAATATAAAACTATATATTATTGCTTTCAGATCTACAGATGCTCCCCCCTCCATTTCGCTTCAAAGAGGACCAATGCGGGTGGTGTAGTATATGCTTGGTGTACATGCTGGGCATAGTCTTGATACTCTGGGCTCCATTTGACTGAGGCTTTTTGCTGGTGCAACAATCTGTAGAGTCCTTAAAGTGCAAGGAATATTGGTAACATAGCATATGTACCTGGATTGTCAAAATTCAAACAAAAACTTTCACATCCCCACCCTTCCTATTTGTTGAGCAAAACCTTGAACATCCGTGATTAAAATTTCCCTGGGCTTATATGACATCTATCATAGTTTACTGAATTAGGTCATTGTGCTCGCATCTCTAGTTTGTGCTATTTTGGTATAATTCACTTATTTGTGGTGAAGCAACACGCTGAAGAAAAAAAAATTGATATTTGATCTCTTGAGCCCTGTAGTTGGGCCTTCATATAGCAGTGTTTTTTTTCTTACCCATTGCAACTTGGAGCTGAGCATTTTCATTTATTGTACATTATGAAGAATGGTGTAGGTGGGGTGGGGGCAAGAACATTGATCATAATGTACAACTTTCTCGTGCAAGTATCTTTAATGTAAAAACAAATCCTACAGGACTTCACAGGCATTTGGTGAATTATTTTGTGTGCTGTTACTGACTGACAGAAGTTTAGCTCTCCAGCAGTGACGTGGCACTTGATGCAATCAAGAACTTAGTGGATTAAAAAAAACTGACATTTCCTTTCATTACTTTGTTGAATATCTTAATAGCTTTTGAACAGCACTTGGGATATGCTTTAGGATTATAATAGGACAAAAATATGTGCATTATGGCCCCATTGGTGAATCTTGTGCATTTGCCAGCTATTTAAATGATTATGAAGTTTGGAGTTGCATGTAAAGACATTGAATTTTAAGATGAGTCACCACAGAAAGGATTGTTAGCTCATTGTTTAATAATTGTAAACTTTATGTTTTACAGGTTTAATTACCGTTCTACACATTATCTTGCATCCCATGGATTCTATGATTTTCTAAATTGGTTTGATGAAAGGGCATGGTATCCTCTAGGAAGAATAGTTGGAGGAACGGTAAGAATGGAGCGAGCATTCTACAAATGTTGACATTTACAAATTCACTCACGACTCATGTTACATCATTGTGCAGAATGAAATTGTACCAGAAAATACATGTACTGAATGATTTTGTTTAGTAACATTTTCAACAGGATGTGATAACTCCTTAAACTGGGTGGGTTCTTACCACCAGCATAAATAAATCCATTGCCATGTTTGGGTGTGTTCCATAAAGCTGAATAAGACTTACGATTATTATACATAGCCACGTGGTGCGGAGGGTGGCTAATTTGAAGATTGGAAGAGTAGCAGCAAACATGTTTGAAATAAATTTCAGCAACTAGCATACCTTAAGCAAAGAGCCAGCAAATTGTGTGTGGCATTATTATCAGTGAGTTGAATTTCCTCTGAATGTATTTTTACTGGCAGTTGGCAGGCCTGTAATGAAGGGTGTCATAACAGGAATTTTGTAGGCTGAAAACAGCAGAGATCAGGAACAGAGGTTGAAATAATCTTTTAGAAATGGACAGTATGGAACTGGAGGCAGGCAAAGTGTAGAGCTGCTGAAGGCAAAATTGTAACAGTTGTCTTGATGGGTATTTTTCCTTATTTCAATGCTTTCTTGCATCCTTTGAACAGGAATTTGATGTCCACCTCTTTTCATTAGGATCACCATTCGTACTTCACAGTTTTTATTTGTTACACTCTAACCAGATAATTAGAGATAGTCATATGCATGAATACTCACATTATTCTGTTCTGTTGTTTATTTCTCATCTCTCCAGACTTCATTTAAACAATTGTAACAAATATAGTATGTGTTCTCAAGAATCATAGAGCCTATCTTTAGTGTTGCCTTGCCCAACAAGATGGTCAAATAGGAAATGGCAAAGATGTTATACTTATTTAACATGCTAAATATCTATCATAGACTTCAGATCAACCAGATAAGCCTTTGGGAAGATTCTAAAAGTGATTCCATCTCCACAAAATGAAAATCAAAAGTCCTTCCATTCTTTTTATAGTAAATCTACTTAGCTCGTCTTATTTTAAGTAACAAACAATCTGCTGGCGGAACTCAGCAGTTGAGCAGCATCTGTGGGGAAGAAATTGTCGGTGTTTCATGTCAAAACCCTGTATCAGGACTGTGTGTGAAGAGGGTAGATAGCCAGTACAAGGAGGATTGGGGGGAGTGGTGCGTCGAGAACTCAAGGTGGACTGAAGAGGGGTGAAAGATACGGGCAGGTTGCACCGGGTAGGGGATGGGGCTGGAGTTGGAAGACAGAGGCAGCTGCATGATAGATGGAGGCAAAGAGGGGGAAAAAATGAGGCAGATGGAGTGGGATGGGAGGAGGGGAAGGTGAAGGTTGTGGACAGCTTCTAGAGGGTCTTGAGAAGGAACACAAAGGGCTACCAGTTTTGGAATCTGATAAATAAAGGAGGTGATAATGGAAGCCATTAAGGGAAAGGTGAATGGCAGATGGAACCAGAACAGGTTTGGGGAGGAGGGGAGAGAAAGCCTATGCATAAACTATGTGGTGGATGGATGGACCAGGAAGAGGAGAGAGGTGATGTAGGGCTGGAGGGGGTGGGAAAGGGGACAAAAATGGGAGGACCAGAGGAGGATTGGAAAGGGGGGAGGGGGAGAAAAACCACCAGAGGGAAGGGTTACCTAAGACTGGAAAACTCAATGTTGCCTAAAATAGGAAAACTCAAACCTGCATTATTTTCAGTAGTGTTACCGTGGGGGATATTTCAAGGCTGGACATTGCAAACATCCCAGGTGGAACTATGCTCAATAACCTTGCAGCAAACAATAAGCAAACTGACTTCCCTATTATCTGTACGGATTGGATTTGAATCCCGATTTGAAAGGACCTTGTGGAGATTTGCCATTCAATGCCCCAAAGTTTAAAAGTTCAAGGTCTTCTCTTGAGAGTAAAGTATTTCTCTGCTAAAGTTCTAAAACCTGGTGAGAAGAACTGCAGTCACATTTACAATCTCATCTCCCAAGTATGGAAACTGAAGAACCTGATAGGGGATATTGGTGATGCCATATTCAAGACCATCTTCAAGAAAGGAGACAAAACTAATTACAGAGGGGTTTCCCTGCTCTTTGTCATAGGGAACGTCAAAGTCAACTGCCTTCTCTCTCAACTAAAGAGCTGCTTCCTGAGCCACAATGAGGATTCTGTCTATCTAAAAGCACAATAGATGTGACCTTCACCATGCTTCAAGAACACAGTGACACAGCTAGCAAAGTCATTACCTCCATATCACCAGAAACCCAGGTTCAATTCTAACCTCTGGTACTGTTTGTGTGAAGTTAATGCATTCTCCTTGTGCCCATGGTGGTTTCCTCCCAGTGCTACAGTTTTCTCCCACACCTCCAAGTGTGCAGGTGAAGAATGTGAAGAGAATAAAAAAAAGAGTAATGTTGGATTAGTGTGAATGGGCGCTTGATGTTTGGCACAGATTCAGTGTGTCAAAGAGCCTATTTCTGTGCTTTATCTCTCTGTGGTGCTATGAATTAATGCAAGGAAAAGCATGAATTACTATATGTGGCCTTTTTTTCACCTCCCAAAAGTCTTGTATTCAATCAGTCTAGAGAGACTGTAGAGGTAGAGTGTCCTTCTGAAATTCAGATGCCCAAAGAAATTCGTCCTTATCTTCCATCTGCTTTATAATGCTATTATAATCTGTGATCTCAGTGGAGCCTGGTGTCAAGTAAGACTGGGTCATTGCCTCGCCACTTAATCTTTCTCTCTGCATTACTACACTTGACTTCCCACAAGTTTTCTGCTGGAGTGGAGCTAATCTATAGGACAAAACAAAACTGTTCAACCCATATTCCCTCCATTTCAGAACCAAGGTCAAGCCAATTTACTTAAAGGAGCTGCAGTTCACAGTTTTGTATGTGGATGTTCAGAGGCTGAGCTCCGAGTCATTGGTGACTCATTCACTGAAGCACACAAGGAATGGACCTTGCAGTAACATCCAAAAAAAAACAAAGGCCTCCACCAACTGCACCCTGTAGTAAACCCTGAAAAACATGGACTGCTTCCCATATCTCAGGAGCTACATTTTGATGAAGGCAGTTATTAATGATGAAGTGTCCTGTAGTCTTCAGTAACTTCCTGGATAACTAAGCATCAGTGAGTTATGAACTACATGCACAAGCACTTCAGTTTACTAGAGAGAGGCCACTAATGGTGCCTTTGCAAAATCTTCCCATGTTCCATAATGACAAGGAAATGATGTTTTCAAAGCTTCTGTGAAAAAATGTAATATTCCCACTGATTTGTGCAAACTCCTGGCCCATAAGCACTCAAAATGGAGGAGAGGTATTTTGGGCCCATGATAGGTCAAAATAGAGGCACGTCTGAGATGGCAAACATTATCTCTTACACTGTGAGATCTTATTTTTTGCAATGACCTCTTTGTGCATTGCCATTGCAATGCCTTCTGGAAACCTAAATATTATACAAACACCTGTTCTGCTTTATAAACAAGTTGCTCAGTACCACTTACATGATAATTCCCCTCCCTGTAAATTTTTTTGACTTCCTCACTCCCTTACAATTTCTGAATTATTACTATATCCTCTTTGAAGACATGTAATGTTTCATTGTTTTTATTATTAATTCCACAGACTCTTTCTGCAGAACCAACTCTCTTTGTTAACTGTTATCTTTTGTTTAAGTATCTTTGCAACTCTGACCATCTGTTTTTTACATTTATGCCTAGCTTTATCTTATGCCCTCCATTTTCTGAACTTAATAATCTTTTGGTGATTTGCTTTTATTATGTTTTCCATCATCTGATCTGCCATGTGTCTTTAAGCTTGACAATATTTTTAATTTCAATTATGGATGGTGGGTCCTTTTTTTTTAATCACATTGGAATGTATCTATTATGCGTATTCTAAGAGAACCCCTTCAATGTCTGCCATTGCATGTTGACTGACCCACCACTTAATTTAAATTACCAGTTTCCTTCAGCTAGCATTGCCTTTAAGCCCTCACAATTACCCTTAAATTTGAAATACTGATTGTCTTCTCTAACTCAAAGAATCTAAAGTTCAGTCATTTTATGATTACTCATACCCAGAAGTGATCAACATAAATGTGGTTCTTAATTAATCTTGTCCCTTTGCTCACTACTAGGTCTTTTTTTAAGGTTGTCAACAATTCTAGTTGGTTCTTGAAAGTGCTGTTCTTAGGAGTTGTCCTGAAAGCACTCAATGAACTCCTAATCTAGTTTGCCTTTGCCCATCTGATTTTTCTTGTTTATATGTAGATTAAAATCCCAGTGATTATCGTATACCTTCCAGACAAACACACGTTATTCCTTCCTTTATACTCTGTCCTGTGTGATTACCACTAAGAAGTTTGTACATCACTCCCACAAGTGACTTCTTTATTTTTATCTTCTAACTGGCTTTACATCCTGGTTTCCTGAACAGGGATTTTTGAGAACAGAAAAAAATGAGGCTTTTTTAAATAAAAAATTTCCCCAGTTAGAAAGAGGAAATGAGGTGGCAACCGGAAATTTAGAAAATATAAAAGGACTATAGACGGTTTGGGAGAAAAAGTGAAAAAACAAAGTGCTGGAAATACTCAGAAGATCAGGCAGCAGATCTGTGTAGAGAGAAATGGATTTAATATTTTGAGTTGATCGTTCATTAGAACTATGAAAAGTTAGGAATCGAACATGTTTTAAGTTGCAGCGAAGTTGGTGGTGGGGGGGGGATGGTTATGGTAGCAGTGGAGAGAGCAAAGGGAATGTTTGTGATGGGATGCAGACTAATAAAGATTGAATGACATCAAAAATGGTTGAGAAGGATCATTAATAGCATCTGTCTGAAGGAGAAGAATGAGGCCAGAGAGGGGATAAAACAATGCTGGAAGCAAAACAGTTCAATTGCTGGAAATGTGAAATAAAAGAGAATGCTGGAAGTGCCTAGCAATTCTGGAACTGTTGGTGGAGAATGAAACACTGATCGGCTGATCAGCTTTCATCAAAATGAGCTTTATGACACAATCTGGAAGAATTGCATAGTGGGAATTGTTGAATTCAATTCAAATCCTTCCCTTCACATCTCCTGTAGGTAAGACTCTTGAACCACGTTTTACTTAATTCGTTCTCTCTTACATTGCAATCTGCTACAGACTTTCACTTTGTGATCTTCACCTCTCCTCTGCAGCTTAAAATATCTTTGGTTTCTAAATTTTCCAACCTTTGGTGAAAGGACATTGACCAGAAATATTAACTCTTGTTTCTTTCCACAGCTTGACCTGCTAAGTACATCCAGCCACTTCTGGTTTTTATTTCAGATTTCCAGCAGCTGCATTTTTTCTGCTTTTCCATTTTGGAAAAGAAGCTGAGATTTATCTGCACCACACAAACTAAGGAAAATTAACATACACAAAAGGCCTAGCAGGATTGTTAATTATATAGACAAAAATGTGCCATTGAGAACACAAGAACTAAAGAATGCCAAACCACAGAGGTCAAACTATATTACTCTTGGCTTTTTATTGATTCATCTTCATTTCTGTTAGTAATTAACAGACAATCCACGTTTGCTATTAAGAAGCAGTGCAACTTGTACATTACACTTCTGACATCACTTGCCAGAAGGAAAGTTACATTTTTTTGTTGACCTGAAACACAGTGGGCCATGCCTACCACCCTTCCAAACACTAGCAGAATGGAGAATACCTGTCAAATAGGAAAAACCTTTATACTTACCTAAAAGCTGTTCTCGAGGTCTCTAATTTCATTGAACCAAAATAACTTTTTTTTAATGCTGCTTTTCCTGTCTATGACATGGTTTCAGATAGTCACAAGATACAGTAGCTATTTGGTGGGTGGTCTAAAATCTCAGTTTTAATTTTATTATGAAGGAGCTGATTTGAGGAGCATACAGTGAGAAAATTGATTTTGTTTTTAGTGGTTTCTTTTAAAAATAATTTCTTGTAAGCGGAGTACTTTGCAGAAGACTCCATCCTGAAGGCTTCCTTCATCTACAGGCACTCGGTTAAATTTAAGTCCTGGTGAAGCTATTTCATTTGCCACTGCATAATGATGTTGTGTCCTCTCATTTTACACTTTTATCACGTTCACAGTATTTGGTACATTTGCATTTGAAAGTCTTAGTCCTGTAAACCTGTTCAATCAATAAAATCATAGCTGATCTATAGAAGCATCTTTGTCACCCAATGACCCCATATTCTACAATTCCCTTAATAGTCACAAATCCATCAGTCTCCTTGAGTATGCTCAAGTTCAAGTTACTTTATTGTCATTCATCCATGCTATAAAAACACGTGGCAGAATGAAATGTCGTTTCCCCCAGACTTTCACAACAGAGGACATACATGGAACAGAAAACATACAATAAACACAAACAAAAAACAAAAATTTTTTTTAAAAAGTGCAAAAAAGAAAGTATATACAAATCCAAATTTATTGCACAGTTAGTGCAAAACCAAGTTGGACAAGAGAAATACAAGCTCAGTGTGTTGTACTCATTGTATAAACATGTTCTGCAGCAGCCAAAGTTCTTATACACCGTTGTGCAAACCAGAGCTTTTGATACAGCATTTGTGTACTAGGGTATTCAGGAGCCTGACAGCCTGGGGGGGAAAAAGCTGTTGTGCAATCTAGTAATTCTGGCCCGGATGCTCCGGTACCACTTGCCAGACGGCAGTGGGACAGATAGGTCGTGGGAGGGATGAGAAGGGTCGTCTATGATTCTATAAACCTTACGTGTACATCGTGTATTGTAAATATGCGAGATGGAGGGAAGAGGTACTCCAATGATCTTTTTCGCTGTACTGGCAATTCTCTGCAAAGACTTGCGGTCAGAGACGTTACAGTTACTGTACCAGGCAGAGATGCAGCTAGTCAGGACACTTGCAATGGTACCCCTGTAGAATGTAGTGAGGGTGGGGGAGGGCAGGTTTACTCTGTAAAGAAGGCACCGCTGCTGTAAAAAATAGAGACGCTGCTGTGCCTTCTTGGCGAGGGAAGAGATGTTAGTTGACCAGGACAAGTCGTCTGCTATATGTATTCCCAAGAACTTGTAACAGCTGACTCTCTGTATAATGATGCCATTGATGCACAGGGGTAAGTGGTCAGCCTGAGCCTTTCTAAAATCCACAATCACCTCGCTTGTTTTGTCCACGTTCAAGGAGAGATTGTTGACTGAGCACCAATCTGTCAGCCTCTCCACCTCCTCTCTGTAAGCTGTTTCATCATTCCTGCTGATGAGGCCCACCACTGTTGTATCATCAGCAAACTTGATGATACGGTTGAAGCTTGAGTTGGCAGAACAGTCATGGGTCAGCAGCGTGAACAGCAGTGGACTGAGCACGCAGCCCTGGGGGGCTCCAGTGCTCAGCCTAGTGATTTTTGAGATGGTATTTCCAATACGAACTGACTGTGGCCTTGCAGAGAGGAAGTCCAGAATCCAATTGCGGGTGGAGGTGCTAAGGCCCAGTAGGTGTAGCTTCCTTATGAGGTTCTGTGGGATGATAGTATTAAAGGCAGAGCTGAAGTCTATGAGGAGCATTCTAACATAAGTGACCTTTTGATCTAGGTGAGATAAAGCCAGGTGGAGGGCAAAGGACACTGCATCTTCGGTTGACCAATTGGGGTGGTATGCAAACTGAAGGGGGTCCAGTAAGGGAGGGAGAATGGATTTGATGTGTTGCAAGACTACCCTCTCGAAGCACTTCATGATGACTGAAGTCAGTGCCACGGGGCGATAGTCATTTAAACAGGTTACAGGCGTCTTTTTAGGCACTGGTATAATGGTGGTAGATTTGAAACATACGGGGACAACTGCTTGGCTCAAAGAAACATTAAAGATGTCGGTGAATACATCTGCCAGCTGGTCTGCGCAGTCCCTGAGCACACGGCCAGGTATGTTATCAGGTCCCGCTGATTTCCGAGGGTCCACCCTGGATAATATCTTCCTCGTACTAGCTGAGGACAGATGAAGTACCTGGTCATTGAGCGGTGGAGGTGTCTTGCTCGCAGGTTCATTGTTAAGTACATCAAACCGAGCATAAAAGTCGTTCAGTGCATCTGGGAGGGAGGCGTCATTATCGCAAGTGCGAATTGGGGGCTTGTAGTCCGTGATGGCCTGGATGCCCTGCCACAGACGTCTTGTGTCCTTGGTATCAGAGAAGTAGCCTTGGATCTTCTGGGCATAACTCCTCTTTGCCTCCCTGGCACCACGGGAGAGGTTGGCCCTCACTGTCCTGAGGGCTGCCACATCACCTGACCTGAAGGCAGCGTGTTGAGTTTTCAACAGTTGTAGTATCTCTGCTGTCAACCATGGCTTCTGGTTGGCACGTGTGGTGATGGTTTTGATGACAGTGACATCGTCAATGCACTTGTTGATGTAGTCCATCACCACAGCTGCATACTCCTCCAAATTGATAGTATGGTCATAGGTGGCTGCTTCTCTAAACATACTCCAGTCCATGTTTTCAAAGCAGTTCTGAAAGGCTGACATTGCATTCACAGGCCATAATCTTATCTGCTTTCGGGAAGGTTTGTAGTGTCTAAAGAGTAGTTTGTATGTTGGAATCAGCATAACAGAGTAGCCAAGGTGGGGGCGGGGGACAGCTCTGTATGCATTCTTGATATTTGTGAATACCAAATCCAATGTATTCACTCCCCGGGTTGCAAAGTTAACATGTTGGAAAAATTTTGGAAGCACCAATTTTAAGTTAGCGTGGTTAAAATCTCCAGCGACAATAAAAACAGCTGTTGGGGTGAGCCGTTTGAAGTTCGCTTATCGCTCCGTAAAGTTCACACAGTGCTTCCCTGGTATTAACATCTGGGGGGATTACACAGCCACAATAACAATGGCTGTGAACTCCCTCAGCAGATAGTATGGCTGGCATTTAACTATAGCAACCTTCACTAGCGGCAAACAGTGCTTTGAGACCAGCACAGCGTTATTGCACCATTCGTTGTTTATATAAACACACAAACCACCTCCGCGGGTCTTACTGGACACTGATGCTACCCTATCTGCTCAGAAGGAGGTCAGCCCATCCAGCTGAATAGCAGCATCGGGAATGTTGTTATTGAGCCACGTTTCCGTAAAGATGATAACGCAGCAATTTTTCATCTCCCAGTGGACTGCCCTTCATAGTCGAATGCAGTCCAACTTGTTTTCCAGGGAGCAAACATCAGCAAGCAACATCGACAGGAGCGCTGGTCTGACAGGGCAAGCCTTTAGCCTGAGATAGATTCTGCTTCGCTTACCCCGTTTCTGTTTCCTCTCACACCGCCTACGGCATCTCCTCACTGGGGCAGCCGAGGTGAACAGCACGTTCAGGTCTGCGCAACAAACCAAGGTTACTGATCTCTGCCATCGGTGTTTAGACAGAGTAAGGTAATGGTTTGCTGCCGATGTCCAACAGTATCTGTCGGTTATATGAGTAATTCCATACTTTCCAAGTAATCTCTTGTAGTTTATCATTGTCGAAAACATCAGGAATGACACTAACACTAACATTTAAACAATTTTGTGAGTCGGATGAATATGCCGCTGCACCTAAGTGCACCTCCATCTTAAACTGATCTCAAGGACTGCACCTCCACATTCCCCTTCTGGAGAGAATTCCACATATTTCCTACCCTCTGGGTGAAGTAATTTTACATCATTTTTATTTTGAATGGCAAACCTTTTATTTTGACACTCTGACTCCTGTTTCTGGTCGCCCCAGTCAGGGGAAACATCATTCTTTCATTATCCCATCAAATCCTGTTTTTTTAATTAAAATTTATGTACATTACAATGAGATTATCTTTCTTTCTTCAAATCC
Source organism: Pristis pectinata (assembly GCF_009764475.1). Lineage (NCBI taxonomy): Eukaryota > Metazoa > Chordata > Chondrichthyes > Rhinopristiformes > Pristidae > Pristis > Pristis pectinata. The sequence goes on along the minus strand of NC_067409.1, from coordinate 83,328,302 downwards.
TAGAGAATATAGACCAAGAATGCTTAATCTCTCTTTATAGGATAGTCCTCCCTTCCATCTCAGGAATCAATTGGGTGAACCTATGCTGCACTCCCTTTATTACATACAGGTACTCCCTAGATTATAAACACCCAATTTATGTACAGCCCGTGTGTGTGAACGAGTGTTTGGGGGACCAGCGGGACGGATTTTCCGGTTGTGCGGCAATATCTGAATGTTTATATTAAACACCCTGGTTTAACTTCAGTTTAACCTTAGTTGGCCTATGTTTTTATTTAAATATATTGCTGGGCGGACACATTTCCGACTTATGAACCGTTTAGATTATGAACAGTTCTCGGGAACTGAACCCTGTCGTGACCAGGGGAGGACTTGTATATGTCCTAATTTAGGTAGGGAGCCCAAACCTGTTCACCATATGCCAGGTGTGATATAAGGTAAGAGATCTTTATTGGTCACATGTACATTCGAAACACACAGTGAAATGCATCATTTTGTGTAGTGCGTTCTGGGGGCAGCCCGCAAGTGTCGCCACACTTCCAGCGCCAACATAGCATGCCCACAACTTCCTAACCCATATGTCTTTGGAATGTGGGAGGAAACCCGAGCATCTGGAGGAAACCCACCCAGACATGCAGTTTCTAGAGCGTTTCCTTCAGCTGGACTTCTGAATTCCACAAATAATCCACTTCCTGATGAGTGAGTCCTCCAAATCTGCAAAACTGCAATTATCTACTAACAATATTATCTCTAAAAAGAAAGCTTCAAAGGATTTTACATGAGAACTCATAACAGGCAACTGTTTCATATTTAGACTTACAAGTATTGCCTTATGAGGATAGGTTGAGCAAGCTAGAGCTTTTCTCTTTGGAATGGAGAAGGATGAGAGGTGACTTGATGGAGGTGTACAAGATGATAAGAGGCATTGATCGAGTGGATAGTCAGACTTTTTCCCAGGGTAAAAATGGCTAACACGAGGGGACATAATTTTAAGGTGATTGGAGGAAGGTATAGGGGGGATGTCAGAGGTAAGTTTTTTTTTACACAGTTAGTGGTCGGTGAATGGAACGCACTGCTGGTAGAGGTGGTGGAGGCAAATACATTAGGGATATTTAAGAGACACCAGCATCCTATATAAATGCAGTGAAATGTCTTTACTAGTATAGTCAAATCAGCTTATGTGCCTTCCTAAATGCTTTCGGCATAGACATAACTTTTAGTGATTCATTTATACGGAAGGACATCAAGGTCTCTCTGGACTCCCAACACTTTTCAATCTCTCACCATTTTATGAAATCATCCTCTTTTCAATATTATTTCTATCATAGTGGATGACGTCATATTTTTTCTGCAATACATTCCATTTGCTGTGTCCTTGCCCATTCACTTGGTCTGTTTACTTCTCCTTGAAGCTCCTATGTAAGTTTCCCACAACTCTCACTGCCACCTAATTTTGTATCATCAACAAACTTGGATAAATTATCTTTGGTCCCCTCCTCCAAATCACTGATCTAGCTTGTGAATAGCTGGAGACTATACGCTGATCTGTGTAGCACCCCACTATAGTAAATCTCCGATAATCTGGCATCCTCAGGACTTTGGTGCTGAGCTGGCAGATATTCCCGACTATTGGATGTTACTCAGATTGATACCAAAACACATGTTTGTTGCACAGGTGCAAATAAATTTTCCAGTGAATCTACTGCTTTTAAAGGGAGTGGGAAATAGGACCCGGTGACCTTCAGCTTGCAAGTTTCATCTTGTATGTTTTAACTTGTCTATTGAATGAGCCAGATGCTGAACTATCAGGATGTCCAAACAACTGAATATCGGATTATCAGAATTTTGCCACCCAATCTAAGAGAGACTATTTATTCCTATTGTTTTCTCTCCATTAACCAATGCTCAATTAATGCCAGTACATTATTGTCAATTCCTTGTGCTCTCATTATGGCACCTTTATTGAAGAGCTTCTGAAATTCCAAAAATACCAGATCAACTGCTTTACCCTTATCCATTCTACTCGTTAGAACTTTAAAAATCTCTAACTGATTTGCCAAACACAATTTCCCTTTCATAAATCTATGTTGACTCTGCCCAACAATACTATTTTCCTGGTGTCCTTTTACCATTTAATAATAAATTCTAGTATTTTCCCTACCACTGACACCCGACCAAGTTTTTCTATAGTTCCTCATTTTCACTTGCCCTCTTTTTTTGTAAATAGTGGGGTTATATTTGCTACTTTCCAACCTGTGAAAGATATTCTAAAATCTATAATTTTGGAAGATGACAACCAGTTCACTCACCATCTCAATTGCCAACTCTTTCAAAACCTTAGGATGCAGGTTATCAGGTCCTAGGGATTTAACAGTGTTTAGTTCCCATTAATTTCTCCGGCACTTTCTTTATAGCTCCACATTCTCTCTAGATCTGGTATTCTCTATTATTTCTGGTGTATTTTTAGTCTAGTCTTCTGTGAAAATAGACACGATATTTAAATTTCTCCTGTTTCAGTCTGTAAGAGACTTGTATTAACATTTCCTTTTGTGTTATGTATGTAGGCTACTACAGTCTGTTTTAATATTTCTTGCTGGATTACTTATGTATCCTACTTTCTCTTTCCATATAAATGCCCTGGAGCTGAATTCTGAAATTATCCTAACTGCCCTCTTGCCAAATTATAAGCCTTTTCCTTTGTCCTAATACCATCTTTATCTTAGGGTCATAGTCACAGCTAGACCACTTTGCCTGTTGGAATTTTGTGCTTATAAGGATGTTTTTTGTTGTAAACTGTGCATTTATTCTCTAAATATTGGTCATTATTTGTCTGTTATCAGATCTATTTGATTTGTTTCGCAAGCTACCATAGCTAATTCACTCCTTTATAATTTGCTTTGTTCAGATTTAAGAGCCTGATCTCAGATTGAATTAAGCATCTTTCAGTCTCAGTATTAAATTCTATTTTGTTATGTTCAGCAGTGATTAATGTTTCCAACCACATTCCTCCTATTGTGGGTACAAGATGACATTGAGAATTACTGTAATTGTATATTTGTAAGGACCTACCCATGATGTAAGCATTTCATGCTGACTCCCATAAACTCAAATTAGGATTTCCTTAACTCTGCAAGTTTATTCAGAGTTGGAATATATAATTGGCAAATAAATTCCAGCATTAATAAATGTGTTAAGAGCTGGATATGTTTTTGTAGGAAAATAAAATCTTAATCCCAAGGGAACTGAAAGCACAGACATGCCAGTCATTAAAATAGTAACAAGGTTAATAAAAGCATAGAGCAAACTAAGCAGTAGCGGTTAGTTGTAGAGGGATTTTTGAATGAAAGGTGGAGAAGTTATAAACTAAACTTAAGCCGTAGACCATGCAGTTCAGGTCAACATATTATAAAAATATATTTAGTGAAAGATGATTAAGGATGCTGGGAAGTTTGTATGCAACATAAATGCTGCCAATCATTGATTGAAAGCTTGTAAATTACCATTGCTTTAAGCAACAACAGGTATTTGTCTTTCAAGTAACGTATAAATGTAGCAAGGCATATAAAATGTAGCAAAGCCAGACAAGAAAACATTATCAAATGCAATTTGACATTGAACCATGTAAAGAGCTATTAAGGACCAAAAGCTAACCCAATGGCACAGATTTGAAGGAGTGGCTTAATAGTGGAAAGTAAGCAATAATGGACAGTCGACATTTCGGGTGGAGACCCTTCATCTGGACTCAAAGATGGAGGGGAAGTGGCCAGTAAAGAGGTGAGGGGAAGGGGTGGAGCCAAGGCTGGCAGGCAATAGGTAGATCCAGGTGAGTAGGAGTGATAGGCAGACGGAGGAGAGAAGAGTGGAAATAGTGACTGAGGCTGAGAGGTGATGGGTGAAGGCGGTAAAGGGCTGCAGATGATGGAATCCGATCAGAAAGAAAGGTGGAGCATGGAACCAAATAAGGAAGGTGGGGTGGGCAGATGGGAACAGTAGGGGGATGGGACCCAGTGGGAGGAAGAAGGGAAAGAAGCCAGGTAATTGGGGGCTGGGTTGGGTGTAGGACGAACTGGTTAAATCAGAAGGAGAGAGAAAAGAGATGGGGGGAGCTGTTTACCTGAAATTTGAGGATTTAATGTTCATGCCATCGGGCGGTAGACTACCCAGGCGGAATATGAGGTGCTGTTCTTCACGCGTGCAGTGGAGGAGGCCAAGGACAGACAGGTCAGTGTGGTAATGTGGAGGGGAATTAAAATGGCTCATCTGTATACCCAAGTAGGATCCTTGGTTATTTGTGCTAGGGACTTGGCACGTTAAGATGAGAAGTAGAGTTTTGGCCTTGAGCTTTGGGGTAGTTTGTGAAAAAGAAACAACAACAAAAGCGGAATTCCTGACTTGTTAAGCTATCATGTGTTACCAGCTCTACCAACACTGCTCGTTCCAACAGTCTATTCAAATATGCTGCAATGATCATTAGCAGAAGATTAAACCTGTTTTGTTAATCAAATCACGAATTTTGTACCTATCCACAAATTGTTTTCATGTTAAAAGATGAATAAATGTCAGGAGGCATTGGCAACTTTGACATTGGTTAGATTTGGGACAGTTGGAATATAAGTTTTTTTATACAAATGTATCCCTGATGGCCTGCTCTAGCATATCTGTATACCCACTTGAATGAATGAACAGGCTTGTAAATTAGCTTTGTAAAAGCAAATATAAGTTTTAGGAACCTATTAAATGAGTTCAAGTATTTTTTTTGGTTTAAGAGGTATTGCTTTTCCATTCACTAAATGCCTAAACAATAAAGCAGTTTCCTTGTGGTCTCTGATCCTGCTTTGAAGCTGCAGCAATGGGCAGCCCAGCTTACTACTTTAGTTCTTTCCATTTCTCTCATGTGATATGTCTCAGCTTCAATTCAGTAATTCCCTGCAAAGATGGTCAAAATCACTAACTGTTTAGTTAGTGGGCTCAACTTTGTCCTATAACATGCTGGGCCTGCCTCAGACGGTACCCCATATCTACTACTTAGCACAAAGCAGCAGCTGGGACCCAAGCCACATGCATGAAGGCTGGCTGGTTATTTTGTAATTTACATTCCAATATTTGGTTGTGCTGTGTTCACTAAACTCAGTCACTTACTTTCTTTGCTGACTCCTGATACTTTGCATTGTTTAACAATATGCAAATAGAAGGGCACTGTTGAAAGTGCCATTGTTTGAGATGAGTTGGATCTTTTTATACACACATTTGAAGTGCTGAAGGTCTTTCTTAAATGTGCTTAACCCTTTGGTTTAAAGATTTTCACATCTTTCAGAGGTAAATTCCTTCCTTATGAAGATAATGAAAGTCACGCATTTAAAAATAAAAGTTGAAAAATGGGATTAAAAGATATACAAGTGCAAGTATCTCTGTAAAAAGGGGATGGTTTTATCTGTTAAGAGCCAGTATAACTTTGGCAAAGGTAAAGTTTGCAGAACACTAACAGAGTGAACCTGTTAAATGTTTACTTGACTGTCCTTTGTTTCCAGTGTGGGGAGCATCTAGGAATTGTGTAGGCTTTGGAATTAAGCTTGATGTCTTAAAAGAACTGTAATGAACTATGTTCAACTGAGTGGCACAGGAGGAGCTCCTCAAGATTTAAGAGGAGTTATAGCTGCAGAGAGATCACATTTTTATTTTCTGAAGGATAGATCGATGGTTGTAAATGAGCTTTGTACTACAGTTGTGAAGGTTTTTCACAGGCCTTATAGTTTTAAAGAATCTGATTGAGCCATGATGTGTATGTAATTCAAGTTAAGTCTACGTGGAGAGAGGTGGAAACTAGTTTGTGAACAGGTTGTACAATAAAGTAATAATCACTTTGCATTGTCCTTTCATTGTGGTGGGGCACTCAACTGGGCAATTTAAGCTTCCTCTGATTCAAGTAATTCCAGAAAATCAGTTATTCCATGAAATTACTGGCTGCTTAAACATCTCTGATTTCCACATTCATCCTTCCCTTGAGTTCCTTTTCTGGAATTCCTTACCTGAACCTTTCCATCTGGCCTATCAGTTTCCAGTTTTGAGACACTCATTTCAAACATGCTTCTCTGGCTAAGCCTTTGGTGTTAATTTTTGACTGCGTACACCTGGTAAACTTCTGAAGTTTTATTGTGCTGAATCATGTTGGCTGTGGCTGGCAGTTTCAAACAGAACCACTGGCATTCAATTGTTGAAAGTGCAGCAAGCTTCAGACTTAAGGACAAAAACCGTGAAATGTGAAAATCAGGGAATTACTGATGGATTCAGGGATTCACTGTGGAGATCACTGGCAGGGAGCAGTCTTGCCAGATCAGACCTGACACAGGATCAGAAATTCCATTGATTCTTGGGAACCTTAGGCACAGAGTTAGGGCAGATTTATTTTTCAGCATTTATTTTAGTTAACTTTATTTAGTTTTGTTATAGTTAACTTTTTTTTATTAAAAAGAGATTTACTTAAATTTTAATGTTGTACAGTGCTGTATGCCTCTATGACTCTGTCTCTGGATGTCACCAATGTTAGACACTGTTCAAATCAGTAACAGCTTTGACAAGGTGACAGCTCCATCCCCCGCTGGATCAGCATGATCTGATCAAATACTGTATATTATCTAAACCAAATTCATAATGGCACATTTTAGGAACTATGCTGTAAAAATTAAAACTTACATTATTTGGCTTGCATTTTAAATAATTTTAAAAATTAAGTGCATACATAAGAGTTTAAATTAAACATATCTTCTAAATATTTTTTTTCCCATGCAGGTGTATCCTGGTTTGATGGTCACAGCAGGCTGTATTCATTGGATTTTAAATACGCTTCATATGACGGTTCACATACGGGATGTCTGCGTCTTTCTAGCACCTGTGTTCAGTGGTCTTACATCAATATCAACTTTTCTCCTCACTAAAGAATTATGGAACCAAGGGGCTGGATTACTTGCTGCCTGTTTCATCGCCATAGTGCCAGGCTACATATCTCGATCAGTAGCAGGCTCGTTTGACAACGAAGGGATAGCTATTTTTGCATTACAGTTTACATATTACCTGTGGGTAAGTCATCATGTAAATCCAGCTCTGAAATCTGGAAAATTATTTTTCCTTGGGGGAAAATCAGTAAGGAAGTATCTTTCTTTGTAGAGGGAAGAAGTGATGGATAGAATTAAAATAGATTTACTAATATAAAAGTTGGGACTTGTATTTAAATTAATTTTCCTAGTTAGCAGCAAAATTGCATTGCAAAGTATTGTCCAAGCGATTTGTGTTTTACAAAGCTGCTCTTGATACACTTCCTATGGGCTCAGATTAATTTGACATGATGAACTTTTGTTACTTTTTAATTTGTATTTAAGGTTCCACTGGTGATTCTGATTGATTTAAAATTTGAATAATTTCACTTTAAACTCTGGTGGTTGGAAAGGTGGTCTCATTTGAGTCTGTTTTGAATCTTGTAGCCATTGGTATTAAAGAAGATTAATAACACTTCCTGATTACTGGAAGTTTAAATGCCATTGAAAGAGTGCAGTTTGATAATGCCTGGTAAATTGTAAGAATTCCACACAGAAATGACCATAACTTTAGACTCCTATCCATCAGTACTCTAGTTTTTAATCGTTTTATTGTCTATATATGCATCATCCATGAGCCATGTTTTGCAGGTCCTGGTGATCTGGAATCCTAGATGATTAACTCCCGTAGCAAAGCTGTTGAGAGGTCCAAAGCTTCTATCTTTAAATCTTTACCAAAACTCCTAGGGGAGGGATAGAAAAAAAGAAATTCTCAGGCTAGAAGGCCCAGCATCTGACTTTAATGACTGGCAGTAAAAGAACTGCAAAAAGGGTTGCAGTGGAAGCCAGCTGAATAAAATTCATTGGTTAAATTGGAACTTAGACTTGGAAAGCATTTAAATGTAGCACATAGTGAAACGAATACTAAAATGAGGCATTAAAATCCTGGACCCTGAAAGACTTTTGAAATTCCATCAGGTGGGAATGGCAGTGGCACATTAGTTATTTTCCTGTACTGCTAATGAAATAGCCTGAATTAACAATTCAGAGGAGCAAGCCAGCTGGAATTTAAAAAGTGGGAGTCATTGTAATAATAACATTGAAACTATTGACCTGTCATGAAATTCTATCTGGTTCACCATTGTCCTTCAGGGAATGAAATCTGCCATCCGTATTTGATCAGGCCTATGCCTATGTGTGATTACAGACCTGCATTAATTCAGTACAAGTTTGAACCACTATGTGTTGCATTTAATCCCTTTCCAAGTCCAAGATCCAAACAGCTCAAGTTTTGTAACTGCAGACTAAAATGACCTAGCAAGCCAATCTGCTATATTGTAACTGCTGTGTTAAAAGTGAAGAATAAAACTCGTCAGACCACCAGGCATCTATTATGGGTACCTATTTTGGAAATGGCAGTGTTGCTCCCTGTCCAGTCGACCTTGGAATATCATCATAAATATCCAGGAACTGGTATTTAAATTGGAGCGGCTGACCCATAGGCTTGTCGAGTAACAGATTTACGTGGGTATAGTCACAGAGTCATACCTTGTATAAAATGTGCCAGACCCCTTCATCACAATCCTGGGTATAGTGGTATGGTGGCAGGAGGGGTTAGTCTTGGAATCCTCAACATTAATTTCAGACCCACCAAGTCTCATAGCACCCTGGCAAAGCTGCAACACAACACCATGTGCATGCTAGACATCAAAAACAGCTTGGTGATTCCACAGCCAATGGATCAGTTCAAAGTCCTCAGTCCTGTCATATCTGATTGTGAATAACAGTGGACAGTTCAACAGCTAACGGGCAGAGAAAGCACCACAAATATCCCATCTTCATTGCTGCCAGGGCCCAGCATATGAGTGCTAAAGTGACTGAAGCATTCACAATCATGTTTAGCCCAAAATGCTGAGTGGATATTGAATCTCAGTTTCTTCCTGAGACTACTTCAGAGGACAGTCTTCAGTCAGTTTGATTCCATCCAATGCGATGTTGAGGTACTGAACACAAAAGGCAATGGTCCCTGACGACAACCCAGCTCTAGTATTGAGGATTTATGTTCCAGAAATAGCCACGCCTCTAGCCAGATTCTTGTACATCATTGGCATCTACCTAACAGTGTGCAAAATTGCCCAAATATGTCCTGTCCACAGAAAACAGGACAAACTCAATCTGATCAAGTACTATCCAATTAGTTTACTTTCAATTATCTGCAGAGTAATGGACGGTAGACTAAACAATAGTGCATAACAGCTCACTGCCCAGTATGGGCTGTTCCAGGAGCACTCGGCTCCGGACCTCATCACAGACTTGATCCTGATATAGATCAAAGAGTTGAATTTCCAGAGAATGTCTGACCCTGATATCAGGAGTGCATTTCACCCAGTGTGGTATCAAGGGACCCTGGTAAAACTAAAGTCGGTGAGCATTGGGAGAAAACACTCCAATGTTTGGAGTCATACCTTGCATGAAGGAAAATGGTTGTAGTTCTTGGAGATCAATCATCTTAGCCTTAGAACATCACTGCAGGAGTTCCTCTGGGCAGTTCCTAGACCCAGCTCTATTCAGCTGCTTCGTCAATGACCTTGCTTCCGCCAGAAGAGGGGATGATTGATAATTGCACAATATTCATTTCAATTTGTAGCTCTTCAGCAAATGAAGCTGTTCATGTTTGCATGCAGCAAGACCAAGGCAGCATTCAGATATGAGCTGAGAAGTGGCAATTAACATTTAAACCACAATAGCACCCGCCTGCAAGAGAGAGTCTAACCACTATCCTTGACACTTGGCATCATTAATGTCACTGAGTATCTCATCAACAGCCAGGGAGCCACCTTAAACTAGCTGGACCAGCCACATAAGTACCATGGCTACAAGAGCTGAGCGAAGACTGGGTATCCTCTGGTGAGTGACTCACCTTCTAACGGTTCAAAGTCTTTTGATCATCTGTAAAGCACAAATCAAGAATGTGATGGGTTACGTTCTATTTGCATGGATGAAAGCGGTTCCAAGAACTTTCAAAAAGCTTGAAAAAATCTAGAACACAGCAGCCAGCTTGATTGGCACCACATCTACCATTGTGAACACTCATTCCCTGCATCACTGGCACAGAGTGATTGTAGTCTTTGTCATTTACAAAATGTACTACATTTGCTATTTCAGCAGCACCTCCCTAATCCAGCTTCTACTGTCAAGAAGGACAAGGGCAGCATGTATGTATGGGAATACATACAGCATCCTGACTTGAAAAAGTATTGTCATTGGGTCTTAAGTTTTAGAACATTCATAATACTGTTGGATTGGGAGCACCTGTACCAGAAGGACTGCAGCAGTTCAAGTAAATGGCCCACCATCGCTTTAACAATAGAAATTCCCCCATGCCAGCAGATGCTTTAAGGAGCAACATGTAAACAGTTAAAATGGAGGTAGGGGAAAATAAAGAAACTCTTCCTTTTTTTTGGAATGTTTACTGTGCTTCGCAGCCCTATGATGCACTTTGGAAGGGCTAATAGAGTTAGGGTACAGACCATGAATGGAAGGGGCCTAGGAATTGTGAGAAACGGTCTTGTTGTCCAGACCCAAAGGTCCCTGTTGGCAGCATAAGTAGATAAGGTGGTGAAGAAGGCATGCGATATACTTACCATCATTAATCAGGGTATGGAGTATAAAATCAGGGAGGTTATGATACAACAATGAAACATTGTCAAAAGCCATAGGAGAATAATAAAAGTTCCTAAAAAGGAAGTTACATTATACTGAGTGTTGATAAGTATTGGTATGTTTCATGATGATTGGGAGTGCTTAATGGAACAGTACCAGGAAAGTGGAAGGACCAGTCAAGATGGGACCCAGTACAGAATGGAATATACAGTCCGATAGAGTATCTTTGGTTAGAGGGAATGACTCATCATAATGAACCAGATTCCAGACAGGTTCTCTATGTCAATAGATTTACCTAAATTGAGTTTGTGAATTGGGATAACTTTGCTTATAAAAGAACACATATCCCTGTTTGGCAAACACTGAACAATACTGAATAAGAGAATTTAATTCACTGTGTAGACTAGGGAGAAAAAAAATCGATATCCTCCAAGTGACGGCCTTTAAATTTTGTTCAAAGACTAACTGTACAATCCATTTCTAAATTAAACTCGTTTCTCTTATTGCTTTCACATCATCTGTCTTTGTTGCTTATCTTAAAGTTAAATCAATTTTTTTCAGAGCAATAGAACACATTTCACTAGACTTCTTGCATCAAAGTGATTTAAAAAAAAACACCTGTCCCTAGGGATTAAGGGAGTAGAATATATGTGAAACTTTCCCATATCTCTAACTAGTTTGGAAATATGACAAGAAATCTTGGAAAACTACCTCTTATCTTTCTGTTCAGAGCTCTTATCTATCTGTTCAGAGAATTTTGTATGCCACAAGATACAAAGCTGGAAGCAGTGGATGATTGAGGATAGAAACTGTGCCTTCCAAGGCTTTGGTGTGGTGACTACATATTTATTTTCACCATAAATCATGCTGAGATTGTCCCAGCTTCTTAAACTCATTGTAACCCAGCCAAAAAATAAAATGAGGATCAAAATAAAAGTTAATACCTTAATCCATGGTAGTATTATTGACACCTCCCAATTACAGAGCAACATGTCCTTGTATTGTGTACCTGACTCCAGATACAGAATAAAAACTAGGACTTGTATAATGTTCAAAAACAGTTTATGGTTGGTGGTGACAAGATGGTAATTGTCATATTATGAGGCTCAAAGGATTAAAGTTCAAATAATTTTAAGTTATTTGAAGACCTCTGTAATCAGGTGTCCATTAATTCAGCAGAATAATGCAAGGATGCAAAGTGCTTGCACCACAGCCATAGAAATTGACAGAAACAATATTTGATTTTCTCCTCAGCAATATTATGCAAGCCACCCAATATTGAATTAAAAATGTCATTGATGTTGTTCGTGATGAAAGCATTTTTGTGTCAAATTAAGTGCATCAGCAAAGTATACATAAACAGTACAGATAATGAGTAATTTCTTCTCTTTGTTGCCATTGTAGCTACTATATCTCCTGTTCATGGATATTAATTTGGGGCCTACACCATTTATTCCGGTGCCCCATTCCCATCAGAGATGAGGAAAACAGCATTGTTAATTTTTCCACATTAATATCATAGACAATGTACTTAAATATAAAGCAAGAATACTGGAAATGTGATTATCTTTAAACATTTCAGATGTTTTTCCCGATCCTGACAAAGGAAAGATGTGATTGCACCAGAGGTAGTGCAGAGATGATTTATGTAGATACTGTCAGGACTGGAAAAATGTAGCTGTGAGGAAAGGTGATTTTCTTTGAAACAGGAAACGAGAGGGACAATTGAAAGTGTCTAAAATTACAAAGGGTTAAGAACAACCTATTTTCCTTAGTAAAGGTGTTTAAATCAGGGTGAATAGAATTAAAGTAATTGGATTAGAGGGTAGATGAGGAACAAAAACATCACTTGGAGTGGTAAAGATCTGAATCGCATTCCCTGAGAGGATGATTCAAGCAGAAACTTCATCACATTTAAACATTACTTGATTTGTACTTGAAGAACCATGACCAGCAGGACTAGAGACCCAGGGATGGAAGATGGGACTAGGTTGGGCAGTTCTTTTTCAACAGCAGAGACTTGATAAGACAAATGGCCTCCATCCTTTTTAATTTTCTGTGATTCTATTCATTTATCTTTGTCTGAAATTAAAATAGAAAATGATGAAGATACTAAGAAGGTCAGGCAGCATTTGTGGGAATAAAACAGAATTTTCATTTCAAGCTGATAACCTTTCATCAAACATAGGAAATGCTGCAGAAAGGGGTTGGGGAGTGTTGTGCCATTAATGTAGAATGCAGCCATAATGACCTAATGCAACATTTGTTAAAACTGTGTAACTCGGATCCAACATTGTCTTTTCTGAAAGTTCAAATCACTAAAGTAATAAGTTAATTAACTTTCAAATAAATAGTCAAATGGATTCTACTTAATATTAAAAAACAAAACGTTGTTCTTTGAATTGGAATCTGATAATTGCCAGTAAGTGTACTCGCCATTCCCAAATGATGGGTAGCAATGCTCTTTCAAAAGCTAGAATGCAAATTGTACATTTATTTATATTCACCGTTCTGGTGCTTCTGATGAAAGCGTTTCTGTACTTTGTACCTGGAATCAACATTTTAAATGTTAAGACTTCACTTGTTTAGTACTTGGTACATTTTCTTGTGCATAACTTGGGCTAACATTTCCTAATATATTTATACATGACCTAGCTGCAGTAGGAACTATCAGCATTTGTTAATTTAAAATTATTTTTGTCGTTACTTTGGGCAGTTATCAAGCTGATAACTTGACCAGTAATTGAGCCACCAGGACACTGTAACTGCACTTAATTCTGACAATATAACTGGGGGAAAAAATGTAATATTTTGGAAATGAAAAAGGAAAGCATGTTATGTAGCTGAAAATCCTATATTAATGCAATTCTGATTTGTCTTGATTATATGAGGAAAAACATGCAAAAATTTATTTCTATAGTGAGAAAGAATTTCATTTTCATAGCATCTTTCTTAACCTCAATGTTTCCAAACTGCCAAAGTAATGCAGGCACAGTTGTGATGTAGGAAAACCAAACAGCTAACTTGCACCCAGCCAGATCCTGCAGTGATGTGGGAGGTAACCAGTTAACCTGTTTAGTATGTGCTTGCTTAAATGTACAAGATGAGACCAATCATAGTTCATGTGCCTCCTCGACCCTGCCACGACATTGATTAAGATTATGGTTGATTGAATTTTGGTCTCAGCTCCACTTTCATGTCTGTTCCCCATATTCCTCAACTCTCCTATAGGCCATATATCCACCTTTAAATACATTCAGTAATTCAGCCTCCACAGCTTTGTAGGCTACAGAATTCCAAAGGTTGATGACTATCATGGGAGAAGCTTCTTGACATATTCATCTCAGATGGGCTTCCTCATTTCTGAAAATACGCCCAGGGGTTCCATTTTAGATTCCTCCACAAGGGAAACATCTTCTCAGGATCTATGTTGTTAACCCCCTGCCAGAGTCTTATATATTTCAATAAGGTCATCTCTCAATTTTCATCTCCTTCCAGTGTAGGCTCAACCTGTATAATCTATGTATGTCAACTTGTATATTCTTGGAATCAACCTAGTTCTCCAGTGCCTCTAATGCAAGTATATCTCTCCTTAAATAAGAGATTGAATGTATATGAAGTACTTTCGGTGTTGTCTTATCCATGTCTGTACTGTCATAAGAAGACTTCCACACTTTTGTACTGCAGCCCCCTTACAATAAAGGTCAACATTCCACTCCATTCCTGATTACTTTCTTGCACCTGTATGATAAGCCTGTGTTAACTGAGGCATTCAGCGTCCCTGGGTTATGGAAGGAAATAATTGGCAAATATCTTCTTTTTGATTGCAACAGCATGTAATTTCTCTCCATATGAATAATATTCTTTTCTAATCTTCCAACCAAAGGGGATAACTTCATATTTCTTCACATTATACTCCATTTAGCATATTTGCATTCAGTTTGTTGTCTCATCAATATCCCTATGCAGACTTTGTCTTCCTCATAACTTCCTTTTCCTTGTATAAATGGCACATTTGCTACAATACATTTAGAATTGGAGAAATAGAATCACACAGCACAGAAACAAGTCTTTTGACCCACCATGTCCATACTAACCATCAGGTTTCTATCTATACTAATTGCATTTACTAATCATACTTCCTACATTCATATCCAAATAGTTAATGTATATAACCAACAGTAAGGGTCTCAACACTGATCCCTACGGTGCATCACTAATCACAGGGGTCTATTCACAAAAATAACTCTCTGCCATCATCCGCCAAGCCAATTTTGGATCCAGCTTGCCCTGGATTAAGTGGGCTGTAACCTTTTGGACCAGTGTCCCATGTGGTACCCCCTCAAAGGCCTTTCTGAAGCCCATGTGGATTATGTCAACAACACTGCCCTCATCAATATATTTTGTTACCGCTGAAAAATTCAGTTGAATGCAAAGCTGTGCTGACTATTTTTGATTAATTTCTGCCTTTCCATGTGTAGATTAATCTCGTCTCAATTTTTTTTTACAATAATTTGCTGACAACTGATATTAGACTCGTAGGCTTGTAACAACCAGGCTTATCCCTGCTACCCTTCTTGAATAGGGGGATCTCACCAGTGGCCAGCAAAAATTTAAGAATCTCTGTGAGATTCTGACAATTTCCTTCCTTGCCTCCCATTACAGCCTGAGATTTTGAAACGATCTGAATGATAGGAATTTCTTTAATTTCTAGATCATACATAACATCATCAGAACAGTGCCAATGACTGAGTTATGCTAAGGCTCATCAAAAGAGCTAGACTGAGAAACATATGTGCAGATTAATGCACAAGACATTCAAATACACTCATTTTTAGTATTCAGTACCCTGATATTTGCTTTGATTGATGCACTAATGCTGATCCAGACTAATGGCATAAAGTACTTGCCATCATTTAGATGCTTTCACCTCTATAGTTTTTTGACCAAGTCATTATATCGTTATATTTACCCTCAATTGTAATAATGCAAAGCATCCTAACTTTTCAGATAGCACCCAGTTTCATCATATTAATAATGGTTGCATAAGTGTTGTCTGTACTTACCTCAAGAGAGTAGATTGTCCTCATTTTGCTGAGTGGGGCCTGCAATCCACACTTATCGCTGAAATGCACCATTCTTCTGAACTTAGAGTATCCCTGAATGATAACTTTCTGGCACATCAAAGACCTATTTCATAAGACCCCAAGTGGGGCCTGTGTCTTGTGTGATGCATCAGTTCCCTTCAGAAGGCCAGAGAAAGCCCAGCCCATAAATTATTGAGAAAACCTTTGGCAGGATAAAGCAATGTCCCCAGCTCTGCCTGATATTCGGGAACCCTTGATCTGTGTATTTTTGAAAAATTAAGATTTTATTAATATTTCAAATATAATAAATAAAATCACCTGAAAATATTTATGACACTTTCAAATATTTAGAAACATCACAGAAAACATAATTTTAAAAAAATGAAACCGAACTTTACTTCCATACAACTAAAAACTCCATCACATGAATGGGCTGGCAGATTACATTGCCAAGTCTAACGTGGCACAAGAATTGAGAGCCAATACCCCAGAGTAAATGCTGAGCAATTCCTTCAAGCTCTTCTGCAACAAAACCAGAAAGGCAGTGGTCAATGCAGAAAGATGTGGTTTATTATGAATTTGAAATGGTTTTCCTCTTATGCCCTGAGTCACTACACATGCTTCCTCATTTTTTACTTTTAAGTTGCCCAACTTGGGGAAGCAGTCTAAGGGGGAATTGATCCGTAGCAGCTGTTGGTGTAGTTTCTTTCTTTACTGGCTGGTTGATTGGATGGAAAATAATGTCTTGTGATCTTGCATGAAAATAGCTATTTTTTTTTACTACGTCAAATGACTGTGGCACGTTGAATATGATGTGCTTTGGGCAAAACACTGAATTCTTACAAAAACTAGCATTGGAGAAGAGTTTGATCTGAATTTGATTACCTGATCACCCCACCATAGGACTTATTTTCAGGTTTAAAATAAAAGCCTTGTGATTGACGAGCTGAATGCAGTACCTGGATAGTGACTTCATTTTTAGTAAGATGTGTTACTGTTGGCTTTCAATAAGGAAAATTTTTTTAAGTGTATGTTTTATTCAAGGTGTCCTGCTATATTGCTTTAATTCATTAGATAATTAAGGAAATATATTGCAGAATAGCCAACATAATGATAGTATTTTAAAACGTGGAAGCTAAGTTTCCATCATGAGAAATATTTGACCTCTTGTGCCTGCTCCACCACTCAGTGAAATCATGGCTAATCTTAAATCTCAGTGTTGCTATCCTGTACTAATCTGTTATTCCTTGATTCCCTTTACCTAAAAGTCTATCAGTCTCTTGAATGTATAGTATTTGAGTCTCCACAGCCCTCTTGGGTACACAGTTCCAAACTTTCACTACCCTCTGGGTTATGAAGTATCTTTTCAGACCTACATGTCAGACTACTTATATTGAGAATATGACTGCTGGTTCTAGCCAGGAACAAGAGTTTTCAATGAGATGGCCTCGCATTCATCTTAACTCAAGAGTATGGTCTAGGCTCAGTCTGTTTAATCACTTCTTGTACAGCAAACCTACCATATCAGGAATCAATCTGATAAACCCACACTGCATTACTTCTATTGCAGAAGCATCCTTCCTTTGGGAAGGAGATCAGATCTGTACACAATATTGCAGATGCAGTCCTACCAAGGTTCTATATAATTGGAGCAAGACATCCTTTCATAGAGTTATATAGCAGGAAACAGACCATTCCATCCACCACGTCCATGCTAACCAGTGGGCACCCATCTGTATTAATTCCATCTTCCAGCCTTCTATACCAAGGTAATTCGAGTGCTCATCTGGATATTTCTTAAATGCTGCCTGATTCTAAATCCAGCCTCTTGTACAGCTCTCACTTTCTTCACAGTGACCTTTACCTTGTAGATCTCATGATCTGGAATTCACTTCCTAAACCTTACCGCCTCCCTATGTTCCTTCATAAAGAGCCATTAAAGCTACCTTATTGACCCAGCTTTTGGTTACCTCTGCTAATGGCATCTTTTATCTGATGACTTCTATGAAATGCCTTAGGAAGCTCTTCTAGGTTAAAGTTGCAATGTAACGACTAGATGTCAATGTTATTGTATGATTTGTAGACTAGAATGATTCCAGGCACAATCTGGTCAGTTTGGTACCAATAGCTACAACTGTCCTTGCTGTCACTGAGTCACAGATGGAGGAACAGTTGGACTAGCTTCATGTTTGATTCCTGCTCACTGAATCGTCCAGGAAAAGGTCCAGATGTGTACATGCTGGATGACGACAAGATTGGTCTTAGCTGTGATGCACACTATTGTTCAATATCTGGCTGAAGCTCACAGTTCAGATTCATTCATGGGGTACTGGTGGCACTGGAGTAGAAACATTAAGATCCCACCATAAGTCCTGTGGAACTGAATATATTAAACCTGGTCATGTGAGTCAAGAGAGAAACATCATTAAAATTGCTCAAAACATCTTTCAGGGAACAGGACCAGCTACTTGCACATTATATGTGATTGCTATCACACACAAGTAGGACAGAAGCAAAAGGCCATTCCTTCACGTTTTCCTTGCTATTTAATTGGACCATGACTGACCTGCACCTCCTTTGTTTATCTGCCTTCGTGTCACATCCACTGATGCCCATACACTTTGTGCTAATTTGGCTCCTGCGAGACCTACCTCTGATTTCATTGTTTTTATTTATTCATTAATGGACCATGAACATCTTGATCAGGCTGACACTTACTCTCCACCCCTAATAACACCCCCTCCCCTCCAAACTGGAGGGCTTTCTCAGCCACTTCAGCGACCAGTTAAGAGTCGACCACATTGGTTGGTCTGGAGTCATTTATAGAATGGGTAAGAGTTCCTTCCCTGCAGGACATTTGTAAATAAAATGAGTTTTTGTGACAGGCCAGTAGTTTGATGTTGCCTTTGTGATACTGGCTTTTCTTATGTTTGGAAGATTGAAAGGGAACTTGATGGAAACAAATATGCTTCAATTCAGTTCCTTGTGCAATAAAAGCCGACATAATATTTGTCTTCCTAATAGCTTGTTGTAATTACTTGTTTACTTTCAATGGTTTTGATCTAAGTCTCCCTGAACATCAACACCTTTCAAATTTTTATTAAAAAAATAAAATCTGTTTTATACCAAAGTGGGTGACCTCCTATTTTTCCATATTTGATCTACCATGTCCTCACTCATTTGCTAAATTTGTGTACGTCCCCTGAAGCTTCTCTCCATCCTGATCACAACTTGCACTGCTACTCAGCTTTGTCTTGTCAGCAAACTTGGATATCCTACACTTGATCTGCTAATCTAAGTAATTGATGTTGATTGGTGAACAGCTTGGGGTCCAGCACTGATCCCTGTGGCACACCATTGGTCACAGCCATTTACTGCTGCTGTCTCTTTTCTGTCCCTTAAACAGCCTTCATTCCATGCTACCATCCATACTGTATTGCCCCCCCACCATTTTATGGATTTTAATTTTGTTTATTTCATGACACTTTAATAAGGGGCCTTCTGAAAGTCCAGATAGACCAATCCAATTGGTTCATCCTTATCTGTTCTGCGTGTTACAATGTTAAAATTCAAACAGATTTCTCAAATGTGATTTACCTTTTGTAAATCCATCATGACCCTGCCCATTCCTGTTATGACTTTCTAGGTGCTTGGTTACCATTTCCTTTAATGGTGAAATGATAAAAATATATTATAAACGTGCCAGGCTAGCAATCTATTGTTCCCTGATTTTCTTCTGTTAAATAGTGGGGTTACTGTTGTTACCTTCCAATCTGTTGGAATAATTCTACAATCTATGGAAAATTGGAGGATGATAACCAGTGCATCTATAGCCACCTCCTTCTAAACCTGGCAACTTATTGCTTTTCAATCCCAATAATTTCTCTGTTTTTTAACATATCTCAATTTTGACTTCTGACAATAACTTCAGGAAGAGAAAATGCCACTGACTACTTTGTCCCAACAACTCCAAAGTTTGAATTTACAGTTAACCTTTTTGCCATCACTCAACCCCCTATGTCAAATAGAATTTCTGTATTTCACACACAATTGTCAGGATAAGTTGTACTACTCTGCAACAGGGTAGCTGTATTTTGAATTTTCGCCTTGTGTTCTTTGTTTTACAGAAGGTTTAAAATTTTCCATCATTCATGTAAATTGTGTTAATTTGATTTTGGCTGACTGTCTTGAACTCTTCAAGATTTATAAGCAGTTTTGAACCAAAAGTATATAAGGTACTTCCAGTTTAATACTGTTGGCTTCTAGTGATGAAAAGTGCACATTACAGGCTGTCCCCAGATTAAGAATGCCTGATTTATAGACAATTCTACATATGAACAAGTTCCCATAATATTCAGAAGTCCAAAGTATGTACATGTGTTTGTTCCTACGAACGGCAGAACTTGTTTCCTCCACTTTTAGTAATTGTCCTTTTTTATCAGTCTTGTGTACTTTTGATGCCTTTCATTACAATACTGTGGAAGTATGGTTACCACGTTTTGTGTATTTTCCAACTTGCGAACAAAATCAACTTACAGATATCAATAAAAACGAAACCCATTCCTTAGCTGGGAATGGCCTGTAATTCTGTCATTTTAATGCTCAATTTAATCTTTGTATTGTTCATTTTAGGTCAAATCTGTGAAAACTGGCTCTGTTTTCTGGACTATATGTTGCTGCTTGTCCTACTTTTACATGGTAAGGAAGATCTAATCCGGTTTCATTATTCCATGGAGTTCTATTAATGCTAAAAATAAATTGATGGATTGTGCATCTGTTATTCCTTGTATAAATAAAGCCTGTGAACGCAATTGAATGTGCATTCTACTTTGTCCTCTTCCCAGAGCACCTTTTTCTATTTTTTTGTTGTAAAAGTTGTGTTTATAGAAAAATCCAGGATGACATAGCAAAATGATTATGTGGGTATATCTCAGACACACAAGGTTCTGCAGATGCTGGAATCTGGAGCAATCTGATGAAGGGTCTCATCCCGGAACTTCAACTGTTTATTTCCCTCCATAGATGCTGCCTGACCTGCTGAGTTCCTCCAGCACTTTGTATGTGTTGCATGTGGGTATATCTTGTGTCTCTGACGCTTCCTAATCTGTGTTGGTGATCTTTGAGGATCCTGAGATCTAATGATCAGAGAAGCCAATCATTAGCCATTTCAGTTTGCACCTTGTTGCATAAATTAGTGGACACCATGAAGGCTTTAGGTCCTGACATCACTCCTTGTCTGCATTTCTGAAGTCATGGTCCTAGCCAAGATATTCCAGTGCAGATGTACCATAGGCATTTCTCTGATGGCCTGGAAAGATATGCATGTAGTCCAGCCCACAAAAATCAGGTGAAATATAATCTAGCTAATTAATACCCCATTTTTCTTCTGTTCATTATCAGCAAAGTGATGGAAAATGTCAGTGAAAATGCCATGAAATAACATTTACTCATCAATAATATGCACACAGGTGCTCATTTTCAGTTTCGCCAGAACTACACCTCCAGATGTCATTACAAACTTGATCTAAGCATGGGCAAATGAGCTAAATCTCAAAGGTGGTCTTAAAGTAGCAGCACTTGACCAACCTTGATAAAGTGGAAGTCACAAGCACAAAGGACAAATGGGATACTTCAAGACATTTTTGCAAGAATCTAAAAGCAAAAAAAAATTGGAAATCTGAAATAAAAATAGAGAATGCTGGACAGACAGCATCTGTGGAGGGGGGAGTAGAGTTAATGTTTTAGATTGATGACCTTGCATCAGAGATCTGGTCATTTATCCGCAAAGTGATGGAAAACGTCAATGCTGCCTAAGTTGCAGAGTATCTCCAGCATTTTTTTGTTTTATTACATTCCTTACGGGAATTCCCTGGCCAATGTCATAGACTCAACTATCTTAAGATGCTTTCATGACCTTTCCTCCATTTGCTAATAATTATAGTGTTGAAATCTGTTCATAAATCCTCACAATGAAGAAGTCCATGCCTGCCTGTAGAAAGACCCTAATAAATTTGGTAGATATCATTAGTAACACACGTGTGACATTTAACAGGATTACTGTCATTGAATTCCTCACCATCCTGATTAGGAAGTTAACCAGACCATTCACATAACTACTGGCCATTAAGACATGGAGCCTAGATATCAATGAGGACAAAGTAGCCATCTTCTCTATTATTAGTAGAGCTCTTGTGATATAATGTATACCATGTAAAAATGCCCTAATGCAGTTTATCATGGCTTCCTGGGTGGATTTCACTGAATTAGGAGGTGCAAACATCTTAAAGGACAGTGACAAAGTGTATGGGAACAACTGCACCTGTGAACTTCCCCCATCAACTCTGTACCATCACGACTTGAAAATATAGACATTCGCTTCATTATCGCTAGATAAAAGTCACAAAATCCTGTGCTAACATTACTTAACAGCAATACACGATTACCTTCATTATCAGGACTACAGTAATTCACAAAGGCAGCAGATC
The DNA here is from genome assembly GCF_009764475.1 of Pristis pectinata. NCBI lineage: Eukaryota > Metazoa > Chordata > Chondrichthyes > Rhinopristiformes > Pristidae > Pristis > Pristis pectinata. The sequence goes on along the minus strand of NC_067409.1, from coordinate 83,306,039 downwards.
ACTGATTTCTCAAGGGGAAATATGGATGGGCATACAGGGCTGGCTTTGCCTGTGAGTGTGAGCGGAAGGCATGATTTTTAATCCTTTTCCAAATGGCTATGAATTTTGAATTTGGCTTGAAGGAAATGCTTATGAACTTTGAATTTTTTTTTATCAATAAATGTATATTTGCTTATAGCTTATTTTACCTGGGTTTTATTGTGTGAGCACCATAAAAGAATTTTCAAGGTCCATTCATTAATCAACTTTTGAAAGAGAATGGTATAGATGAATACAGTAATTTATCAGATGATCCCAGCTAATGAGGTGATATGAATACCTATCTGCTTTTTATCCAAATAATAAATGCAATAATACCATGTTAGCCCAGCTTAAAATTTTAACTATTTGGTTGCAAATATTTCAGTGAATGAAGTGAATGTGTGGATTGGGCTGTCCATTCTCTACCCAAATCCAAGGACTTTAGCGAACTTGGTCTCAACTATCAGTCAATTAGGAAGATATAAACACGTTCCCAACCCTGGATGTTTAGTTCAAGTGACCAAAAAGCCAAAGCTGAGACTCTCAGGCATGTAATGTAGCAAATGATACCAAGTGAAGTCTTTATGGTTCAGTACTGGTCTTGAAAATCATGGGATTTTTTTCTCATGCATTATAGATTTACTTGTAGTTTATATTAATTTTTATTTGGATTTATTTTTGCACCTTGATTTCAGGTATCTGCATGGGGTGGCTACGTGTTCATCATCAACCTTATCCCACTACATGTATTCGTATTGCTACTGATGCAGAGATTCAGCAGAAGGGTTTATATAGGTCAGTAAAGAAATCTACAGACTTAAGTTATTCCTTCTACCACTAACCGCCTTAGTGTGCTTAGATTAGACCATATCCCGATATATCGGGCAACATTGATCTTCTGTGGGTTTACAGAAGGCACTCTGGGTCTGAAGTGGTTTAAAGTTAAAATCACTAGATGTCATGAATTTGGAGTTGTAGTTTTTCTTCAGGTGCCTAATAACTGAAATGTGGTTAACTTATTCAACGTAGTTCTGCACACTGTATTACTAATTATGCGGTCATTCTTTCATGGATTTTGTCCTCCAGTTGTGGCTGAGTGATGTGAGGAAAGGAACTAATACCACCTGGGGGGGGAAAAAAGTCTCAGACTAGTTAAATGGTTTCTCTCCATACCAGATCATTTGTCTGTGAATGAATATTTGGAATCTGCAAGCTGTGTATGTGAGTGAGTGAGAGAGAGAGTGAGATTTAATGGTCTCATTATATATAAGTATTCAGACTTCAATATTTTAGTCACATTCACATGTTGCAGTGAGTTCAAAGTATGCCTAAAATAAATATCCTGCAAAATTAATGAATTCAATGAATAATATTTCAGAAACCATTTACTTCAGATGGGGATGTTATGAATATTTCAAGCTAAAATTAAGTAACAGCTGCTGTTGGGGGGAAAAAAGTATATTGGTGTGTAAGTAGAGGGAAGCTGCAAACAATAATACCAATCCGTGGATGATTTAAACATTATGCAGCTTGAGCAACAGTGTGTATGTGTGTGATTGGAAATTGTGTGGTACGTGCCATGTGACAAGTTAGAGGAATTACCTAATCAAGGTTTTCAAACATAGTTAATATCTGGTGGACTAGATAGTTCATTGAAAAAAATTGGCCAGTAGTTGTGGACAATATTTGCAGTAAATTGGTTTTTGACATGATGGGATAATTACATAATATTGTTAAGAAAAATAATAATGGCAGAAAATTGAACTCTTGTGTTTTACAGCATGTCCCAAACATTTCTGAAATAAATTTTCTGAGTGCATTGTTGATAAAGGCATTAATTGTATACATATTGTGACAGTTCTCACATGCTTCAAACCAATGTGAAAAATCCACCTGGTATAAAATTTCCATTAAATGATTGAACATCACCATTGACAAAGAGCAGCTTGAAGAACAGAATGTTTGCCTTTCCACTCTCATTACTGCTGCAGATATGTAAAGGGTGGAGCGTGCTGGGCCTCACTTTGGCAATAATTTGTTCAGGCTATGCTCTGACCCTTAGTCTTTGAACCCCTTTGTATTACTGTATTAAAGAACACATTTGTCTGTGATAATTTTGCAATAATTATAGTCGTATATTCTGAATAGTTGTGTTTTTTTTTAAAATAGCCTTTTAGATGAGATTTTTTGGAGCCTCTTGTTCATGAAATTTCAATACTTGACCCTGGGATGGTGTTAAAAGATAACTATTCTGAGTTCAAACAGAAAATGTTAGAAACAGTCAATAGGTCAAGCAGCATCTTGCAGAGTTAATGTTTCAGATCCAAGACCTTTCAATTTGACCGAGACTCGTCAGATTTCTGAGTTTCTTTTTTTGGTTATGTTTGCACTTTCCTTTGCTGTTGTGGATTTTCCTGATTCCTTCCATTTAACCAGTACTTCCAATAACTGGATGCTTCTGTTATCCACTTTCCCTGTCATTGTTGAATGTTCCACAGGATGCTGTTAAGATTATGAACTCCAAAGGCACGTGGCATTTAATCAGCATACTGCCATCTTGTGGTTTCAAATATTGGTGCTATAAAGAGCACAATATGCCCAAGTTTTGTTTCGTTTTATTGGATTGCAATGTGCGCTGTTAGACTGTCCTCATTTCCTATACATTTGCATCTGGTGTGTCTTGGACGTGGGTTGCTCATTTAAAATCAGCTTCCCAAATTTCACAAGCACCATCATTTAAACTCCCTGATAGAGCCTACGTAGTATTTGTAGAACAAAAGTCTGGAAGTCCATCACTACAGCCTTTCAAAAATATTTTAAATAAAATTCTCCAAACCTTTAATCTAGTTTGAAGGTGTGCAAGATACTTTTTATTTGTCAGAGTTCTGTGTATCTAAGTAGATAAATTTTCTTTTGAGGATGTAGCAAGCAGAGTTGTTCAGAGAGGAACCGATTAATCTATTGATGTAATGTGTTTGGATCTCCAGAAGGCATTTGATAAGGTGCCAGCCTCATAAAACATGAGCACACAGTATTTGTGAATTTGTTAATGTGGCTTGAAGACTGGTTATCACATAGAAGACAGAGTGGGAATAAATGGGTCCTTTTCAAGCTATATGGATATAACTAATGAAATGCCCCAAGGATCAGTTCTTGGCCGTCAATCATTTGCTATCTGTATTAATGACTTGGAGGAGAAAAGGCAGAGAGTAAGGTATCCAAATTTGCTGAAGACATGAAAAGATGTGGGAGAGCATGTGTGAAGAGGATATTTGGACTCTGCAGCAAGATAAAGATGGGTTTGGTGAGTGGGTAAAAACTTGTCAAATGGAGTTTAATGTAGGAAAGTGTGAGGCCAAACATTTCAGTAGGAGGAATCAAAAAGACAGACTATTATCTAAATTGAAACATTATTTGAAAAATTGGGAAATTAAGGGCCATGTGGAACTGGTGCAGAAGAGGAGATGGGGCAGATCAGCCATGATCATGTCGAATTGAAGGCCCAGGTAGCATGCTGCTGGTCCTAATTTTTTTGTTCCTTCAAGGTAATCTATTTATTATGACAGAGAAGGAGGCTATTCAACCCATCGGGTCTCTGCCAATTCCCAACAGTCCTATTTTCCCATCCTTATTTTCTTGTAGCCTGCAACCTTTTCTCTCTCATGTGCCCATTGACTTCCCACTTTCCTTCTTTTTATCACTCACCTACACTGATGGGTATTTTACAGTGGCCGGTTAACCAGCCAGCATATCTTTGAAATATGGGAGGAAATTGAAGCACCCAGGGAAAACCCACAGAGTCATGAAGAGAGTGTGCAAACTGCACAATCAGCCCCTGAGGTCAGGATCAAAGCCTGGTCCCAGAAGTTGCGAGGCACTAATTGTTGTGCTGTTATTCTGTCTTATATCAACTTTGCTTGAGGGTTTTTAATTCTACTTTGGTTTATGTTATTGTGCTCTTTATTCTCTGCATTAGGAAGTTTAGTGAGCTTTGCTTAATTGAAAGCTGCCTCTTCCATTATGTTATAATCTATGCTAGATTCTTCAATCGATAGACCAAACTAGTCACCCGCCACAAAATTTTTTTGGTGCTGTCAGGAGAATGATGTAGACTATTAGAGTTAGAACATTCTATTAGTGAATTATTTAGCCTCGAGAATGAGCCTCTGTATCCACTCCATGTTAGAACTAAATATTCCACTTATACATGTGTCTGAGTTCTAATTTCTTCCAAGCTCGTGCTTCTATAAAGATGGTTTCATTAAAGAGACCAGAACTCAGGAACGAAAACTATTTCTTTATTCTCTGACAAATACAGACAAATTTCATGCTTAATGTACAATCCTGAGTCGCAGTGAGTTTCTCCCTGGGGACTCTAGATTTTCCTGCAGTCCAAAGGGTGAGTAATAATGATGTAGACACTATGCAAATTTAAATTGCTTGTTCAGATTTATGTACAAATGAAAAGGACATAACTGGTGTAGCAAAATTATTTGCAGTAACTTCAAAATCTGAAATAAAAACAAAATGCTGGCATTACGCAGCATGTCAGTCAGCTTCTGTGGATAAAGAAACAATGTTAACGTTTAATGATTTGTGATCAGAACAGCACAGTGGCACAGTTAGTGCCTTATAGCTATAGGCACCCTGGTTCAATCCTGACCTTGGATGCTGTTTATGTGGAGTTTGCACATTCTCCCTGTGACTGAGTGGGTTTACCCTGGGGCCTCTGGTTTCTCCCCCAAATCCCAAAAACGTGCTGGGAGTTTGACTTGTTCTGTATACTACCTCTTAATGTAATTGGCTAAAGATTCGAAGAAGTTGAATGTGGGATAATAAACTACAGAGACTAAGGAGTGGAGGAACGGAGTGATGGGATTGCTATGCTGGGAGTTCACGTGGATTAGATGGGCTGAAGAGCCCACTTTTGTGCCATAATAAGCAAGTAAGAACAGAATCAGAACTGGGAGGATTAGTTCACAACAGATTCTATGGGGTTGTATGCAACATTACTCTATGACTATGAATAATTTCTCGCTGAATCCCTCTTGATGCTTGACACATTTCAGTGGCAAAGTAAGTGAAGTATAATTGTGTTTCACAAGATCATCCTTGTAATTCAGGACCCTTCTAATGTGGGGACAGGGATTCATCTTTGGTCACTAGTCCTAAATGTGGGTGATTATATTGGCTGCCACTTGTTCAGCTCCACACTCAGTTGCAAAGGTGAAAACAACCAGCTGTTGACGTTTAAACACACACATTTTAAATAGCTTAACACAGGCAGATTGATGGAGAGGGATAACCAATTAGAAGCTGAGAGCTTTGTTTACCAAATTGTTAGAGAAGTGTTAGAAAATCAACTGCTACCCATTATTTGAGATGGGAGACATTCGAAGGATTCATTAAGCCAAGGCCCTCATTTGTCTTCTCAAATGGATGTACCTCACTTAGCACTTAGGATATGTTCCCAAGAATAAGATACTAAAGGGGTTGTTGCATCATTAAATGTATTGCTGACATTGCTATTCTGCCAGGAACCTTGTGCAAAATCCCACCCTCCTGACTGTTGTACACTGCTGAGCAGGGAACCTGGATGCAAGGAACCTGGTATAAACCTCTGCCCTTGCATTGTGCTGCTGTGCCAGGCATCAAACCAACAATGAATTGCCCTGTAGCTCAGCGTGGAGAGGCTGCCTATGAGGTCTGGTGTTGGGTGAGACAGGGCAAGTGGTGTTGTCGCTTAGTGCTGAGATGTGGGGCTAGGTGCTGCATCCTGGCCAGCATGGTGAGTTTGACCCATTGTTGGCCACTGGCAGCACCTGTTCCATTTTGTTGACAGACTGTCTGAATTTTGTAGTCTCTCTCATTACCTCCTGTTAGATGTGATGGAAGCTGCTGTCTCCTTTGTTTGGCTGCATAGCTCTTGCCAGCCCAGAGATTTCTCTATGGGAATAGGGTTCCGTCACATCCAGCAAGAGGTGATGAAAGAACCAGTTGATCCAGGCAGCCTGTCAACACATGAAGAAGTCACTTCCTGTCCCCAGCAATGGTCCACACTTGCTGTGCCAGCCAAGGTTCCTGAACCCAGGATTTATACAGGGTGCCCCATGTCTCTGAGTGTTCAGACTAGAGAACCAAAAGCACCAAAATTCATCAGTATTCTGTAGGTCGCCATTAAGGAGGATGCGAGTGTTGAAGATCCCAATGAACTAATAAATGAGCTGTCCCTGGTTAACATTAATTCTAACCAACATTAAAATACCGAGTCATTTATCTCTGTTGTTTGTGAGGCTTTGTTTTATGCAAATTATTAGCCTATTTGCTCACAATAGTGATTACTGATATAGAACCACTTCTCTAACAATATTCCCAATTTCCATGTTAGAGGATCTTTCCTTTGCCCCAGAATTTTTTGTCAACTGCATGGGAAATTCTGCTTATTGGCAGTGTGTCAAAAATCCATGCTGATATTCTTATGTCTATTTATTTGGAATGAACTTTGCATTTTGAGCTCCATGATACCTTGACACAACAAGTTTACTTCTCAAAATTAAATAATACAACAGTACAAAATATTTTCATTTTTATGACCTTTTTCCAACAATTAAAAATTGATTTTTTGAAGCTTGAATGTTTTGGAATAAATCATTTATAGATGTTGATATTTGTAAGGAATTTGATTTGGACCAAAGGCATAATATTTGCTTGTTTAAAAATGTAAACTTTTACAGCTTACAGCACATTCTACATTGTTGGCTTGATCTTATCAATGCAAGTGCCATTTGTGGGGTTTCAACCAATCCGGACCAGTGAGCACATGGCAGCTGCAGGTAAGTGGCTTCATTTTAAAGTGCAGAATAACTTCGCTCTGAATTCTGCTATCCTCGACTCTGAGCCATGCAATTCCATAGAACGAACGTCATAAATCCCAATTCGTCTGTTTGGTGTCACTTGCTCTTTCTTCATTTGCCTATATAAGTTAATTCTACAGAAAAGCTTTCAGCATAATTAATCCAGAAAGTGACAGCTGAAAATTCAGATGTTTTTCTTATTAGAGATTCTGCACCTCCGGGATGTTTGCATTATGTTGTGCTTTCAAGATGGATTTGTTACAGGTTGTCAGAGTAGAAGTGTTGATGTGATTGAGAATTTCCAAGCAGCCCTGTATGATTTTTGAAATAGTTTGATCTGTCTTAGATCTGTATATCTGTATCTGATATACAGATATCAAATCTGTATTTGATCTGCAAATTGTCTAAATGCTGTTATTTGCTCTAATCACTCTGTTATTGCCCTGTTTGTATTTAACTTAAAATCTGCATAAGGCATGAAATTTGCAGAATGAAAATTATGTACGTTTGCCTGCACTTGCTCATAAATGCTTTTACTAAAGGTTATTCACAGCAAAAAAATGCTGTCGAGTGTGACCATTTTAGGAGCTACCTTGCCAGTAAAATACTGTCTGCCCCTCTCAGCCCCCAACTTCCAGAAACCAGCCAAGAAATAATGGTCTTAAATTTCCCCTTAAAAGCCAGCAGCTCCACCTGGAAATGCCAACTTTTCCCCTCATAACAGTACATAGGTTTGGGACCATCACACAACAGTGCTAATACAAGGTTGCATATCGCCACTATCATCTCAACTGCATTTCAGTGTTGAACTCATTGGTGTGAATTTTTGTAGTTCTCAATAGTTATGCCAAGAGATCTGCCTGCTGGACTGGCACTAGGTTAGACCTGAGTCCCTTTTGGAAGCTCCATCTGTTTCAGTGGAACGGAATGGTGTGTGAAGATTGGTTGGTCAGTGATGCACAACTTTTTTTTATAAGGAGGCCAGACTGATATTTCTAGGGGACACTCCCATGTTAAAAATGTCATAATTACTGTAGGTAGTTAAAATTTGGATTCTATCAGTTTGTTAAAACGTACACAGCTAAATTTTAATGATTAAGACAATATAATACCAGCTATCCCACTGTCTCCCTCACTACATCTCCACTGTCATTCCCACCTTTTCTTCTGAAGTCTCCCTCTGATCAGGAGTGATTCAATCAAAAATGAACAAAGTAGGTGAATATGATGGAGCCCACAAGGCAGCCCATGCGTAGTACACCAGTTTCACAGTACTGGAATCTCTTAACTGGGTTTTCATTTAAATAGTTTAGTTTTCAAATCAATCAACATGGGGGCGTTAACCAGATTACTAAGGAATATATGAACTATTGAAATACAGCTTGGCAAAACAAATGCTGATTGCCTTGCAAGTGGGCCAGGAATTGAGAAGCAGTTGGTTAATTAATCTCCTGGACTCTTTTCTTTTGCATATCTATTCTTGTTCATTAGGAGAACTGATCATTTCAACTTCTTCTCTCGCAATCAGGTGTATTCGCCCTGCTCCAAGCTTATGCCTTCTTGCAGTATTTGAGAGACAAGTTGACAAAGCAAGAGTTCCAGACATTGTTTTTCTTGGGAGTGTCTCTTGCTGCTGGAGTGGTACTTCTAAGTGTTATTTACTTAACTTATACAGGTGAGTCTATGTTCACAATGTTATTGTACCACCTTCGTTTTCTCCTCCCCATCTTTAAACTCTGATTGCCTGGTTGTATACAAAAGTAGGAGGTCTCTATTTTCATTTTAAGTAGTAAATAATTCTTTGGTGCAGCAAGGCATTTTGCTGTCTTCGTGGTGATGCCTCATCATGATTGTCAAAATAAGGTTCTGTATGTATATGTTCTTCATGAAATATAACATCTTATCAATCACGATCATCACCCAAATCCTTTTCTGTTCTTTTTTTGTTGCTGGAGTAACTTTCGAAAAGCACTCTGGGAGTCAACTTCAAAGACATACAAAGGTGGATTTGTCATTGAAAGAATGGTAAACGAGACTTCAGTAGAGCTTGGAAGGAAATAACTTGGAAGGAAATAACTTGGCTTTAGGAATAACTGGTTAAAGAAGATTACTCTTGTATTCATTGGTTATTGCATTTCTGATTTGTAAAAAGCATGATTACAGATCAATTAGTGGAGGCAGTGAAGAAAATATTGTTGTAAACATATTGAACTTGCATTATTAGGATGTCGCTTCAGTATATCAGACAGTGACAGTTATCCTAAGAGATAATGAATGGAATTACATTCATCACTAGTAGCTCTCACTGGTTACAGACAGCTAAGGTAAAGTCCCTACAGTTTCAAAGAAAAATATAATCATTTGGAGAGTTTGAAATTATTTTTCAACATTCAATTATGCTCTTCATTGAGTTAACTTTCTGAAAGTCATTATAAGAATGAAGGAAAGTTCACACTCCTTCAATGGTGCTCATCTCCCTGAATCTGTTACTATGTGATGCAACTGTGGATTATAGATCTTAAGTAGAGATTTTAATGCCAATTATTAAATACCTGTTCCTCAAGGAGAAAGATTGTGCAAAGTTGAGCAAATTTTCAATCTGTCAAAGCTTGACTATTAGAAACATAGAAAATTGCCCCACAGGAATGTGCCCTTTGGCCCACCATGTCTGTGTCATCCTTGATACCAACTTAAACTAAACCTATCTGCCTGCACATAGTCCATATTTCTCTATTCATATCGCTGTCTAAATGACTCTTTAAACATTGCTTTTGAATCTGCTTCTCCCACTTCACCGGCAGCATGTTCAAGGTACCTAGTATTTGACATTTCCACCCTGGGGAAAAAGACTCTGACTATCTGTGCCTCTCATCATTTTATACACTTCTTTCAGGGTCCCCCTCAGCCTCTGATGCTCCAGAGAAAACAATCCAAGTTTGTCCAACCTCTCCTTATAGCTAATACACTCTGATGCAGGCAACATCCTGGTGAACCTCTTCTGTACTCTCTCTAAAGCCTCCGCATCCTTCCTATAGTGTAGAGACCAGAAGTGCACACAATACTCCAAATGTGGCCCAACCAAAGTTTGATGCAGCTGCAACATGACTTCCCAACTTTTATACTCGGTGCCCAGACCAATGCAAACAAGCATACTGTATGCCTTCTTTACCACCCTATCCACATGTGTTACCATTTTCAGGGAGCTATGGACTTGCATCCCAAGATCCCTCTGTAGCTCTGTTCTTCTAAGGATCCTGCCATTCACTGTATACTTTCCTCTTTCATTTGGCTTCCCACATCTCACACTTTTCTAAAACTCCATCAGCCCAAATTTCCAACTGCTCTATATCATGTTGTATCCTTTGACAACCTTCCTTGCTAACCACAACTCCATCACGCTTCATGTTATCCTTTTAAGGGTTGAGAGATGTAAACAAGCTGTTAAATGATAGAGGAGGGCAGAAGCTTAAGTAAACTTCAAGAAGCAGTTTCCCTCTTGGAGTTGTGAATAAGTGGAATGTAAATCTTGAAAAGAGCTAGGTAAATATCTGGGAATCAGATTTATGAATAAACATGAATCTGGGAAATGGGTTCTTTCATTCTGGGGTAGGAGTGCTTGTTTGGGAAAAGATTGGTTAAATATTGAGCAGTTTCAGAGATTTACTGAGGTCAAGAGGGAGTTGTGCCAAACCTTCCCTGGAAAGGATTAGTACAAATTAATTTGTACATCAGTGGAAGGAGTAGATATTTCTCATATTGCTTATGCTTGCTAATGCTCTCGAATGCTCGGCAATGTACCACCACTCTCTGTCATGGTAAGTGGTTGGAGTTGTAGATATGGAGAAACACTTTTCTTACTGTTGCTGCTGCTGCTTTTGTTTCAGGATATATTGCCCCATGGAGTGGGAGATTCTATTCACTTTGGGATACAGGGTAAGAATGTTTAAGACCTCTCTCCTGATTCTTTTATATTGGTGGGGCTTGGAGCAAATGAGCAATAATTATAATGATATCTGCACTTATATTTAAGGTAGGATGCTGACTTAATTTAAGTAGTCCAGTTTTAATACCTGAATAAGTGGTTTTAACTTGTAGGATGAATTGTCATGGCATACTATTGCCATGTTTCCAGAATAAAATATTATAATGAAAGTCAGAAACATTTTATTAAATTTGAGGGTATGCCTTCATCAGTTCTACTTCCCAGAATATTCATTTAGGTGGTGGTTTTTGTAGAGGTGACACTATTTGTGATTGGCTGATTCTGTAGTGAACAAGCCACTTACAGCTTCCTGTTAGGACATTTAGCAAGAGTTTGAAATTGTTTGCCTGTTGGCAGGAGTGCTCATTTTTCTTTTTAGAGAAGGGATTGTCAGTGTTATCACTTATTTTTGATCCAGATGTATCTATTTTCATTCATGCATGAATGTGGGCATTACTGGCATGGCCAGCAGTTACTCTTCATTCCTTATTGCATTTGAGAAAGTGGTACTGTTACCTCTGCAGTCTTTGTATTTAAGGGATAATTACTGGCTCCCATTGAGCCAGTTAGGTAGGGGGATCTAGAGTGTTGACTACGTGAGTATCAAAATGAGCAGTTATGTTTCCAGGTCAGGAAGGGAACTTGGTATAGCAGATTCCAATTAATTCTAGTTAATACTGTAGCAATGAATAGTGAACTGAATGAGCTGATACAACCAAGCCTTGAATTCTTCATCTACCATTCCTCTTGAATTGCTGATATAAGATTGGATACCTAGTTTTGGGTTCTTATTCAGCCTTACAGGAATGTAGGACAATATAAAACATCTCTGCTGGAAAAAAGAGAGCAAGATGTGCATGATAGTTCAGATATTCAAATAAATACATAAAGTGTGCTGGATAGATAAAGGTAGTTTTAAGAGCAAGAAATCTTGAAAGTGTTATGTTACAATACTGCAACTCAAATTGCCCATTCTACCAGCTGAAAGAGTTGGTGAGATTTGCAGTTGGTTGAAAACACATTATGGAATCTGATGTAACAGAATGCAGCCAGCTAATACACAACAGGTGTTTTTGTAACTGCATGTGTGGTAATTTAGCATAATGCTGTTCAATATACCTGTAAGTGCAGTGTGTACAAGCTAATCTTTAAGATTCATTCTATAGGTATGCAAAAATCCACATTCCCATCATTGCCTCGGTGTCTGAGCATCAACCTACAACATGGGTTTCCTTCTTTTTTGATCTTCACATATTGGTCTGTACTTTCCCAGCTGGCCTGTGGTTCTGCATCAAAAACATCAATGATGAAAGAGTATTTGGTAAGGAAGTGTGTCAGTAATCAGATTGACTTCCAGCTCGAAAATTTTCACAAGATAGAATTTGCATCCAAAGCCCAAGTATGTGGTTAATTACTTGTAACAGTAGCATTTTCAGTCAACTTAAATTCAAGAATTATATTGTAAATTAGGTCTGTTAGTTGATAATATTCTTTTTATAGAGGTGTAGAAAATAAAAAACGGGGAGAGAAAGCTTTATTGCATCAGTAAATTTGATTCTACATATACACGGTGCAAGTTTGTCCCTGTGTTGACGTTCTGAATTCAACTGCAGCCTGATGTGGAAACAAACTGCTTGTGGAGAAGGGTTAAGGAACATTGGATGCCTTGAATGCCTTGTGACCTTGTGTGCCTCACAAGCATCATGCCAGTGATCTTTTTGGGTGCTGATTATCCTTGACCTTGATTAATGAACAAGTAATATGTAGGTTACATGAATCCAGTGTCTGATTTTTTTTTCTCTCTACTTATCTGAGTGGTTGATTAAGTACTGATTGGTGTGAGAAAACTTCCCTGTTTATAAGTGACAGGTTTCATGACATTCTATATGATTGATATTTTAAATAGAAAGACTATTCCCAATAGGTGTTTTTAAAATCAGAGCTTTTTCTTGAGAGTGTTGTGAATCATGATATGTCAGCTCCAACTGTACCACCATTTGCAATATTTATGAATTCACCCACATCTAAGCTTAGAGTGCAACGGTGTTTCCATAAATTTAATCCTTCATTTTAATCTATTCAAAAATAATTATCTCTGTATGTGAATCACAATGATATAGGTCTAAAAGCTTGTGCTAAATCAATTCCTTGAGCATTTGCAGATCGAACATTTGGATTGTTGTCTTACCAATTTGACTTCATTTTGTTTGATGTGTTGTGCCTCCCCTGATAAACAAGATGTATTAATAAGAGTTAGTTTCCTGCAGCCGTTTAAATTTGATTATAATGTGCCATTAGTTGGAGGAAAAAGTCAACTGGCCACTCTGAAAATGTTAATGTGCTTTTAAAATCATTACAGATATCTGAAGATGTAATATTTTACTGAACTAATTTGATTATTTACTGTCAAAGGATGAGGTGGAGGATTTGCTGTTTTGCAGTTAGAAAGATTTTGTTTGAAAACAAGCAAAAACATGAAAAGGTGAAGAGCATCAGATTAAATGGATTTCCTAAAATTCATTAAAATCCCTAGTTCTTATTTTGAAGGTTTTAAAATAAAATCCTAGTATCTGAGCCAGGGTGTTCACCCACTGAGACAGATGCTTTCCATAGCTGAAGAGTAGGTGCAGAGTGACAATTAAGAAAGCTATATAATGAATACAGTTTCCAGAGATCTTTCTCTTGAGTTCTGCTTTGCTATTCTCGATAGAAGTATGTGAATTTGGAAAATGGCCAGTGTACACTGAGTAGGCGTGTGCATTTGCAAACGGGCAGAATGAACCCAAATCTATATCTATAGCGCACTGCAGTGCCTGAACATCCTGAACATTTCCTGCTAGTTGCCAGGGGTAACTGCTTTTTTGAGTTCTGACTTTGGTGGTGGGTGGGGGGAGGGACGATGTTACTTATTTTCACTTGAATTAAACTTCTGTGACATTGTGAAAGTGAGGAACATAAACTGACACTAAGAATCTAAATTCTTTACAGTTGCCCTTTATGCTATTAGTGCTGTTTATTTTGCTGGAGTTATGGTACGCCTGATGCTGACTCTCACACCAGTTGTCTGCATGCTGTCTGCCATTGCTTTCTCCAACGTCTTTGAATACTACCTGGGTGACGACACACAGAGGGAAAGTCCACCTGTTGAAGACAGCAGCGATGAGGATGATAAGAGGAATTCTGGCAACCTCTATGACAAGGTAAGGAAGAGGGAAGCAGTTGATCACACAGTTAATTAAATCTTCATAAAAGTGAGTATCAAGAGCTGTTATGTTGCCACTAGGTGTAAATTTCTAGACACTTGATCAAAAAAGAGGGGAGTTCATGCAAACTTTGTGATCTAAAACTTCCTCTGCTGCCAGGGGAGACAGTTGTGTTTATGCCAAGAATTTTGGTTTGTGAGCTCACTGCAATAATATGCATTACTACTCAAGGCCCAAAGCATTGGGCACTATTAAATGGTGCCCCACCGTTGTGGTGTACATGAAGGAAGGCATTGAGAAAGTCATATGGCAACTGTTGTATTGACTATTGCTGATAAATCTTGCTTAAAGGTTTCTTTTCCTTGTCTGTAAAATAAGTTTTAAGGTGAAATGGTCACTATTTTGCCTCCTGTCATAGAAAGTGGAAAGTGTGTTATTTGATATAACTAGAATCTCTTTGTCTTAATCTCCACGTGAAATGTTTGGAAGAAGAGATTCTGACAGTCTGTCTCACTGATTCCCATAGGCAGGCAAGGTGAGAAAGCATGTATCTGAACAGGAAAAGACTGAAGAGGGACTCGGTCCAAATATCAAGAGTATTGTTACCATGCTGATGCTGATGTTACTAATGATGTTTGCTGTGCACTGTACCTGGGTTACAAGCAATGCATACTCAAGCCCCAGTGTTGTCCTTGCATCTTATAATCACGATGGGTAGGAAATTTGTTTATTTCATTCTATTTATCTTTTGTTAATTGATTTTTTTCTGGGTGATATTTTGAATTGGGCTATGATCAGTATTTCATTAGTAGCATTGAAAAATAAGCATCTTTATGTGTAAGATATTGTTTCAAGTCATCACTACCTTTTTTGGACTTTTCTAGTTTCCCAAAATAAAATGGAGATTTAAAGTTTTGTTCAAATTTTGTGATGGCTGGTTTAATAAAGTGCATTTTGTAGTTTCAGTGGTGATGCTACGTTTGGCACTCTTTACCCTTGGAATACAAGTTAAGAAAGACGGTAGAACATTCATTATGAACTTTATATTGTCTTGCACCTTTTGGAGCAGATATGTCCCAAAATCCATTGAATCCAAAGGGGAGGGAGTCATTCAGGATTTCATGATTTCAAGTATCTCATAGCTTCGTAGGTTCATACAATTATACAGCAGGGAAACAGAACCTTCAGCCCAACTCATCTATGTTGACTAAGATGCCTGTCTGTACTCATCCCATTTACCTGCATTTGGCCTATTTCCCTCTAAACCTTTCCTATCCATGTACCTGTCCAAACTTCTTTTAAACATTGCAATTTTACCTACCTCTACCACTTCAGGCAGTTCATTCCATACATTCATCATCCTCTGTTTGAAAAACCTGCCTCTCAGATCCCCTTTTAATCTTTGCATTCTCACCTTAAATCCATGTCCTCTAGTTTTAGACTCCCCTACCCTGGGGAAAAAGACTGAGAGTAACTACCTTATCTTATAATTTAATAAACCCCCATAAAGTCACCCCTCAGCCTTTGTTGTTTCGGGGGGAGAAAAGTCCCAGCCTATCCAATTGTTCCTTATAACTAAGCCCTCTTAGTCTAGTTAACATTCTTGTGAATCTTTTCTGCACCCTCTTTAACTTAATCATATCCTTTCTATATCTTGGCAACCAGAACTGCACACACTACTCCAAGTGCTGCCTAACCAATGATTTTTATAACTGTAAGATGACATACACCCAATGTCTTAGCTGATGAAGGCAAGCATACTATACATCACCTTCATCACTGTCTTCCTGTGTCAGCACTTTTAGGGAACTATATAGTTGTACCTCAAGGTGTTACTGTTCCGATAGTACTCCAGGCCCTGCCATTCACTCTATGTCCTGGCTTGCTTTAACTTCCCAAATTGCAACACTTCTCATTTGTCTTGAGTTAAATTCTTTCAACCATTCCCTTGCCCGTGTGATCTAGATCCTGTTGTAATCTTAGGCAACCTTCTTCACTGTCCACAATGCTAGCAATTGTGTCATCTGCAAATTTACTAATCATGCTACCTATGTTCTATTCCAAGTCATTATTACATATGAAGGATAATAAAGGACCCAGCACCGATCCCTGCGGCACACCACTGATTACAGGCCTCCAATCTGAAAAGCAACCCTCCTACCACCAAACCAATCTTATATCCAATTCATTATCTCACCCTGGATCCCATGTATTCTAACCTTCTGAACCAGTCTACCGTGCGGGACCTTGTCAGAGGCCTTGCTAAAGTTTATGTGGGCAACTTCCATTGCCCTGCCCTAGTCAATGCTCTTGTCACCTCCTCAAAAAAAAACTCATTCCAATTTGTGAAAAATGATCTCCCACAAACAAAGCCTTGTTGACTATTCCTAATCAGTCCTTACCTTTCCAAATGCAAATAAATCCTGTCCCTCAGAATCTCATTGAATGATATCATTAGTAAGTTAGTGCTTTTCTCCTTTTGGTAAAGTAAAACTGCCCAAAATCTGAATGTCTTTGTCTCATTGGGGACCAAATCAAGGTTTTACTTTATATAAATAAAAACTATTTCTAACAGCCATAGTATCGCTATTCCAGCATTGTCATTGGCCTCTCATGCATGAGTTTGGTAATACAGAGGTTGGAACCTAGCAACCCAAGCAATTAAGCTAAAGACTTATCTGGGTCTATTGTAACAGTTTGGGATTATCCTCGATATCCAACATAGCTGACGTCATTGTCTTTTTGGCTTCTCTGACAAAAAGGAAATGCAACAATATTTCGCCTGTATATTCAAATACTTTTTCTTGGCCTCCTGGAAGCTGACAAGGTAAATGCTTCTCTGCCTTTTCCAAACTCATCACATTTCGTGGGGGAAATAAAAAGCACACTTCTGTGTCTGCGTAAGCTGCCACAAATTCTATCTCCCCACCTGACCACTTGATCATAGAGTTGTGCAGCACAGAAATGGGCCCTTTGGCCCACCATGTTCATGCTAACCTTTTTGACCATCTACATTAATTCCATTTGCCCGTATTAGGACCGTATCCTTCTATACCTTGCCTACTTAACTGGCTCTGTAAATGCCTCTTAAACATAGTGATTGTATCTGATTCTACCACTGTCCTCTGGCAGCATATTCCTGTTTCTGTGTAAATAAGAAAAAAAAAGTTTCTCCTTAGGTTCCCTTTAATACTCTTTCCTCTCATTTAAACCTATGCCCTGTTGTTTTTGTACCCCTACCATGGGAAAAAAGATTTTGACTATCTACCCTATCTATGCCTCTCGTAATCTTATACACTTCTATCAGGTTACCCCCCCTGCCTACTTCAGTCCAGGGAAAACAAGCCCAGCCTTTCCTAGTCTCTTCCCATAACTAAAGCCCCCCAATCCAGGCAAACATCCTGGTGAATCTCCTCTTCAATCTCTCCAGTGCAATCATATCCTCCCTTTGTGTGGCGAGCGGAACTGCACGGCAGTCCTCCAAATGCAACCTAATCAGTGTTTTGTAAAGTTGCATATACAATACATTAAATCAATCAGTTCACAGCTTCTGTGTCCTGTTCAGCCCTGAACCTCTTTTCTCCTTCAGAATGACCACTTTCTTCCCAACATAGTCTATACATGTACCTTATCCCATCTATTCATGAAATTTTGATTTGGTATAAGTAAAATGACTTGGTGCAAAACCTCCAGAGTTGAATCGCATTGTCTATAATTTGTAACTTAAACTCATCAAAACTCAGCTGTCTTATCTCATGCCACTCCAAGGTCATTGCGCCCATCCTTGCAGTCCTACTTTGATTCATAGGCCCCTCAATTATTTGCATTGTAATATCTTCGAGCTTGAAACCATGTATGACCGTGGCCTTCCTCTCTTCCTGTACATGGTGAACATGAACCCACACCAACCAGAAATCATTCAACACTTCCCACTGTTAGATTATGAATTGCAGAAGTCATTCGGGGCACCATTTGAGAAGCTGCAATTTCTGAATACCCCATGGATTAAACTGAGCAATTGACAGAATAGAGGGAAGCTGTTTTTGTTTCTGGTCTGTACCATAGCAGATCTCTCGGTGTTTGATTCCAGCAATGACATCCCATGCCTTCAGCAGACTATTTGGCCTGAAACTATTAATATAATGGTATATCGATTTTCTTTGACCCTTTCATATAGCAGTATGTCTTTATTACTTAAAAAAATTCTATTGAAGCATGGAAATGTCTCCTTTCATTTTACACACTTCTGTAATGAAATAAATTTTATAATTGAAAAATAGGAATTGCTAGATGAAGAAAGATTGAGATGTCAGCAGGTCAGGCAACATCTGGGGAAAGAGAAACAGTTAACATTTCAGAACCAAGAGCTTTCATCGGAATTGTCCTGCACCTGTTAAGTTGACTCTGTTTCTCCTTCCCCAGATGCTGCCTGAATTTTCTGAGTGTTTCCAACATTGTTTTTATAGCAGATTTCTAACATCTGCAGTTTTTCTTTTGATTTTCAAAGATTGAGATGTATTTAATTTGTCTCCTGCCATCCACAGGATACAGTTGTAATAGAGTTGACTAATTTTAGTAATCCATCTTTCTTTGTTAATTATATCATAACCATCCTGGAAATGTGATTTTATTTGGTTCTGAAGTTAATCTGTGTCATTATGTTTAGAAGTCCTTTAATCTTTGCTCGGACCAATACATGAACAAATATCCAAATGTGCAAACTAATAATTGGTAGTGAAAAAAGAAATGTTGTAAACAGTTAGCTTTCTGATAGAGAATTGTATGATACTCATTGACTTTTTGGATATTTAGGTTTCTCAACATGTCTAATCTGAAATGCATTTTGGTATTAATAATTTTAATTTATTTTTACAAAAGAACACGCAATATCCTTGATGACTTCCGTGAGGCATATTATTGGTTGCGACAGAATACAGATGAACATGTTCGAGTGATGTCTTGGTGGGATTACGGGTATCAAATAGCAGGAATGGCTAATCGGACCACATTGGTAGATAACAACACATGGAACAACAGCCATATTGCACTGGTAAGCAGCCCAAAGACCAATGTTTTGATCCTGTAATAAGTAAATCTTGTAGCCGAACGCAGTGCACGGCAGAAAAGAGAAAGAAACGCAGAGGTGTGGACACTGGAGCACACTTTACTGACTGAAACAAAGCATGCGCCGCGCTCGCAAAAATACCCAAGCGCCTCTCTGGCAGATGTGATGTGAGGTCCATGACGGAAGGCCCGCCCTGCGGTTAGTTTACATTGTGTTCCCGTGCATGTGCCTGCGGCCACTGATGGCAGTTCAAGTTCTGTGGGTCCGGACTGCGACACCAACGCCCCCCCCCCCAGAATTGCCCATTGGAGGCGTCGGATCCCCAGTCTGTGTATCCCTCTTGGGTGGCCTGGCGCAGTAAGGGCACCTTCACGGGCTGCCCGATGTCCAAATGCTCCACTGTGAAGGTCTCCTCGCAGCCACCCACCTCCACAACACACACAGATCCGTTGTGCTGGATCACCTTGAAGGATCCTTCGTACGGCCTCTGCAGAGGTGACTTGTGCATGCCCCTGTGAATGAAAATGTACTCACAGTCCCTGAGATCCCTAGGAACAAAAGACGGTGTAGTGCCATGTCTGGGGGTTGGAACCGGTGCCAGGCTCCCCACCTTGTCCCGCAGCTTCGTCAGAACTTCCGCCGGTGTCCCTGCTGGACCTTGGGCCTCCGGCACAAACTCGCCTGGGACCATCGGGGGGGGTGACGTAAACCAACTCCGCCGAGGAGGTGCCCAGGTCCTCCTTGGGGGCCGTGCGGATGCCCAGTAGAACCCAGGGAAGCTCATCTGTCCAGTCGGGCCCTCTGAGGCTTGCCATCAGGGCTGACTTGAGGTGCCTGTGGAACCGCTTGACCAAGCCGTTGGCCTGTGGGTGGTACGCCATGGTGTGGTGTAACCGGGTGCCCAGGAGCTGTGCCAGTGCTGTCCACAACCCTGATGGACACCTCTGTCGGAGGTGATGTCCGCTGGAAGTCCGAACCTGGCGATCCAGTTTGTGATGAGCATCCTGGCACAGGACTCAGTGGACGTGTCCGCTAGCAGCACGGCCTCTGGCCATCTGGTGAACCTGTCGACCATTGGTGAAGATACACCTGGCGCCCCGGGAGACGGGCAGGGGGCCGACGATGTCCATGTGGATGTGCTGAAACCTGCCGAGCGTTGGTTAGAACTGCTGGAGGGGAGCCTTCACGTGCTGCTGGACTTTGGCGGTCTGGCAGTGTACACAGGTCCTGGCCCAGTGTCCGACCTGCTTGCACAGACCGTGCCAGACGAATTTGTCTGATACCAATTTGATGGACGCCCGGATGGACGGGTGGGACAGGCCGTGTAGCGTGTCGAACACCCGCCACCTCCAAGCTGCTGGTACCACGGGCCGAGGTCTGCCAGTCGACATGTCGCGCAGGAGCCGAACCGCTGTTGGGCCAACGGGGACGTCCTCCAACTGGAGTCCCGAAACGGCGGTGAGATACCGGGATCTTGGTATCCACTTGTTGTGCCTGCGCCAGCGCTGGGTAGTCGACCCTTGGGGCTGAGGTGGTCACTGAGTGGATGTGGGGACGAGACAGTGTGTCGATGACCACGTTGTTCTTTCCCCGCGATGTGGCGGATTGTCGGTGGTGAACTCCGAGATAAGCAAGAGGTGCCTCTGCTGCCGAGCTGACCATGGGTCCGATACCTTTGCGAGGGCGAAGATGAGGGGCTTGTGGTCCATATATGTGGTGACATCCCTTCCTTCGAGGAAATACTGGAAGTGCCGGATGGCTAGGTAGAGCGTAAGCAACTCCCTGTCGAAAGCGCTGTACTTCACCTCCGGTGGTTGCAGGTGTCGGCTGAAAAAGGCGAGTGGTCACCACTGGCCCTCGACGAGCTGCTCCAGGACTCCGCTGACCACCGTGTCAGAAGCGTCGACTGTGAGTGCCGTGGGTACATCGACTCTCGGGTGTACTAGGAGGGCTGCCTTCGCTAATGCCTCTTTGGTCTGCTCAAAGGCTTCCGTGGATTCCGCATCCCATTCCACCTCCTTGCCCTTGCCGGCCATCAGACTGAACAAGGGTATCATGATGCGCACCGCCACCGCCAGCACGAACCAATGGTAGAAATTCACCATCCCCACGAACCCTTGCAGGCCCTTGACCATGCTGGGTTTGGGAAACTGGCAGATGGCCTGGACCTTGTCCAGCAGAGGGGCGGCTCCATGCTGGTTGACCCTGTGGCCCAAGAAGTCAATTTCCATCAGCCCGAACTGGCACTTCACCGGGTTGATTGCCAGTCCATGGTCACTCAGGCACTGGCAGAACTGGCGCAAATGTGCCATGTGCTCTTTGCGTGACTTGCTGCCATCAGGACGTCGTCTAGGTAGACGAAGATGAAATCCACGCCTCGCCCAACTGAGTCCATTAGCCTCTGGAAAGTCTGAGCGGCGTTCTTGAGGCTGAAGGGCATCCTTAGGAATTCAAACAGTCCGAAAGGGGTGATGAGGGCTGTCTTGGGCACATCATTGGGGTGCATGGGGATCTGATGGTAACCCCGGACCAGGTTGATTTTTGAAAAGATGGTCGCCCCGTGGAGGTTAGCCATGAAGTTGACCATGGCCTGGATGTGGGGCACCGGGTATCTGTCGACGGTTGTGGCATCGTTGAGTCTCCTGTAGTCCCCGCAGGGCCTCCAACCTCCTGCGGACTTGGGCACCATGTGCAGCGGCGATGCCCAAGGGCTGTCCGAGCGGCGGATGATCCCCATCTCCTCCATTTTCCGGAACTCCTCCTTGGCGAGGCGGAGCTTGTTGGGTGGAAGCCTATGGGCCCGGGTGTGCAGCGGTGGTCTTTGCGTGGGAATGTGGTGCTGTATGCCGTGCTTGGGACCGGTAGTGGAGAACTGTGGGGTGATGGAGGGGAAATCCGCCAGCACCCTAGTGAACTCGTCACTAGGTGGAGGGCAGGGAACTGGGCTTCCCCGAGTTGGAAGGTTTGGAAAGTCTGGGTGTGGACCAAACGCCAGCCTTTCAGGTCGACCAGAAGACGGTTGGCCTGTAGGAAATCCGCCCCTAGTAACGGCCGCGACACCGCTGCTACCGTGAAGGTCCAGGTAAAACAGCTGCGGCTGAAACGCAGCGGGATGGTACGCGAGCCGTATGTCCGGATGGTGGTGCTGTTCGCGGCGGTGAGGTCGGGGCCTGGGGCCACGGTACGGGTGTCCATGTTTGAGGGGGGAAGGACACTGATCTCGGCCCCGGTGTCCACCAGGAAACGTCGCCCGGAGTGTCGGTCCCAGAGGAACAGGAGGCTGTCGCAATGGCCAGCCGTCAAAGCCACTAGCGACGGCCGGCCCCGGCATTTCCCAGAAAGGCACACGGTGGACGGCAGTGGTGCACATTTGACCCCCACCTCTGATGGTAAAAACACCATTGGTCCGAATGCTCATCTTTGTCCCCCGTGGGTCTTGGCGGTTTCGGTTGTGGGGTCTTGGCCTTAGGCTGCACGGTCGTGGTTAGGCAGATGGAGGCCGCTCCCTGCTGCTTACTCTGCCACAAAATGTCTCCCCTGGCTGCGAGGCTGCGCGGGTCGCTGAAATCTTCACCCGCGAAGAGGAGGCAAATGTCCTCTGGCAGTTGCTCAAGGAACAGCTGCTCGAATAGGAGGCAGGGCTTATGGCCATCCATAAGCGCCAGCATGTCGTCCATCAGCTTGGATGGCTCGCGGTCGCCCAGGCCGTCCATGCGCGGAAGCCGCGCAGCTCGTTCGCGGCGGGAGAGTCCAAAAGTGCGGAGGAGGAGTGCCTTGATCTTAATGTACCTGTCCTCCATAGGTGGATGGTGCAGGAAGTTGATGATCTGGAATGCCATGTCCTGATTGAGTGCGCTGACCATGTAGTAGTACTGCATGGTGTCGGTTGTAATGCCTCGGATACTGAACTGGGCCTCAGCCTGCTCGAACCAAACGTGGGGGTGAGCGGCCCAGAAAGTCGGGAGCTTGAGCGAGACTGCGTTGTGCGAGTCGTTGGGATTCATGTCGCGGGTTCCAGATGCCGGATTTGGCCTCTTGTGCCGACCCTCGCTCTTCACTACAGCTACCTCATTAATCCATTTCTTCACACTTTCTCCACAGCTCTGAAAAATTTTCCCTCATATTAATTTATTAATTTGCTTTCTTTTGAAAGTTGTTATTGAATTTGCTTTCCCCGTCATTTTATGCATAGTACTATAATCTGCATTACTGATTATAGATCTGTACATAATCTTCATTCATCATGATTTTGGGCACATCTATCTCATTTTCCCTCAACTTTCTCAGGTCTAAGGAGAATAATCCCATTTTACCTAGTCACTTCACATATTGCAAGTCCTATAACTCTGGAACCATCTCTATTAAATGTCTTCTACTGCCTGTCCAAGACTGTGACCTTCAAGGGTGCCCAGAAATAGTCCATGTTCCAACTGTTACCCAGCTAGTCATTTATAATTTTTTAAACATAACTGAGTTTTTGTAGTGCAACGATAACCAGGATATACAGGCTTTAAAATTTATGGTTTATATTGATTTTCTTTATTCTTCCTGCTAAACTAAATTACTTCACACATCCCTGCAGTAAATTTCATCTGGCAAGTCTGTCTTTTTCACTAGTCAGTTTACCCCCTGCTGAAGTTGGTTGCTCACCACTTGCTGAAGCTCCAAGTTACACCATCTGTAAACTTCACAAGTATGTCCTCTATATCCAAATCCATGTTATTAATATCCATCACAGTGGGCAACAATTCCAACACCAAACCCTGGCCAGAACTATGGTATATTTCTCTTCCATTTTGAAACATCCATTCACCACTACTACCTGCTTTCAATCCTAGTGTCAATTTTGTTGTGCATTTAATCCCAAGACCCTCAATTTTGGAACCTGTTTGTTATCTACTTTTGAAATTCCATATACAATCACATAAACCATCATCCAAGTTCACAAAGATATTGTCTTTTTAATCAATCTGTGCTGATTTTCATTTAGTAATCCATATTTTTCCAAGTGACTATTAATTCAGTTCTGGCTTACTGACTCAAAATTGCTCACCGTTTTAAGGCAGATTAGCCATTAGTTGCCACGTTTATAGGGATATGATGTTTGCAACTTCCAGTACGGCCCCTATTAACGTAATTGGAAGATTGTTCATTCTATAATGAGCTTCCGTTTTGGTCATTATATAAGAATTTGAATCTGCTCCACTTTTAAATAAGATCATGGCCTAGCTTCTAGCTCAACTCCATTCTCCCATCCTGTTCCCATATCCCTCAATTTCCTATTAGTTTCACTCTCAAATAGTGTGGCTATTAAATGAGCAAAAAGGACTCTGGGGTAGTGAATTTCAAAGATGCATAACCCAGTGAAGAGATGTCTCGTTATCGCAGTCCTAAATTAGAGATGCCTTATCCTGAGACTATCACACTCGAGTCCTCAACCAAGAAATACAGAGTTGCAGCATCTATCCTGTCAAGCCTCATAAGAATTATTCATTGCAGCTAAATGACCTCTCGATCTTCTCAATTGCATAGAAAATGGATCTATTTTACATGATTTCTCCTTGTAAGTCAGCCATCTCATCCCAGGAATCAAGTTTGCAAACGCTGATGGCACCCCACAGTTGTAATTCCCCTCCCTAGCAAAGAGACCAGAACTCCACATGGTATTCCAGGTGTAGGGTTCACTAAAACCCTTTATTGTATCAAGATTTTCTAACTTTTGTATTCCAACTCCACTGCAATAACATGCTATTTCCATTTTTAATTGTTAAATTTGTAAGAAGCCCCAAATCCTCCCAAATACCAGCATTTGCTAAATATCACCTTTTTAAAAAAATATTCTGCTTTTCATCCTTCCCACGTTATAATCCATATTCCACCTTCTTACTGTAGGGAGAGGGAAACAGAGTTTTTATCTTTCATTCCTTACCAATGAGCTGCAGGTTACCCTCTGAGTTGTGGAATTACTCAGTTGCAGAGTGGACATGTGAAAGTGAGTCCCTAAAAATATTGATAATGAACTGGTTTTGGTTTGTGTCACTGTCTGTTTAGTCATTTGTTCCTTTTACAAAGGGAGTCTGACATTCAGCATGCTTATCATTCAGGTTGGAAAAGCGATGTCATCCAATGAGAGTGCAGCCTACCAGATAATGCGGAGTCTGGATGTGGACTACGTTCTCATTATATTTGGTGGAGTGATTGGCTATTCAGGTGATGACATCAACAAGTTTCTTTGGATGGTCAGGATAGCAGAAGGAGAGCATCCAAAAGATATTCGGGTAAGTTGATGTCTTTTGGTTTAAAAACTTGTTTAATTAATGGCCTCAGCTGTATTGCTAATTGGCAACTATGTTTAATCTTAGGAAAGTGACTACTTCACACCCCAAGGAGAGTTCCGTGTTGATAAGGCTGGCTCGCCAACTTTACTGAACTGTCTGATGTACAAGATGTCCTACTACAGATTTGGAGAGATGCAGGTAACTCACTGGGGTCCCATTCCCACACTCCCATCAAACTTACCAGGGTCCCAGTTCCCACGCATACTTTAACTTCACTGGGCCCCTGTTCCCATGCTCCCATCAAACTTTCCTGTGTCATTGGAAAATTTATTATATTACCGTGTAACATCTTCAAAAAATAAAGTGAAACAGAAGTATTTTGGTATCAGTAGGAGTAAAATCTAATAGTCCAGAAAATTCTACCAGTTTGGCACCAGCAAAATCCAAAAAAGTTGGTGAACTTTTGGAGTTTCCTGTATAAGGTATCCAAGTTTAGGTGTGAAAATGAGGAGCTTAGTCTGCAGTAGAATAGAGAAGGGTAAAGTGAGCAGATGAATGGGTTATACTGAGGGAAGTGTGCGATCATGCACTTTATATAAAAAAAAAAGGTAAGCAGAATGTTTTAATCGGTGAATAACTTGTAGATAGTATTTGGAGAGATCTATGTTCATGGATTCATGAGATGCAGGGAGGAGACATTTATGTTCAAAAATTAGAAAGAATCTGGAAAGGTCCTAGCGATTTTGGGCAGACCAAAAATGCAACACCACTATTCAAGAAAATAGAGAGAATTGAGAAACTCTGGATTGTTTCAAATATTGTTGGGAAAATGCTGGAGTTCGTTCATAAGAAGTAGTAACAAGACGCACAGAAGTTGTAATAAGATTAGTCAACACCAGCATGGTTTTAAAAAAGGTGAATTGATTGGAGTTCTTTGAGGATATAACAAGGAGATATTAATATGGGGAGAAGATTGGTTAACTGACAGAAACAGATTAGGAATAGCTGAATCATTTTTGGGCTGGAAAGCTATATTTATGGAGTGCCACAGTGATCGGAACTGGGGCTTCAGCTATTTACAGTCTATATTAATGACTTGTACGAAGCCACCAAGCGTACTGTGTGTAGATTTGCCGATAGTGCAAAGATAGGTGGGCAAGTCGGCAAGTAAGTTGTGAAGGGGACAGAGTCTGCAAAGAATTGTTGCAGGGTTAAGTGAGTGGGCAAAATGATGACAGCTGAAGTATGGTTGAGGTTATCCACTTTGGTCATCAGGTTATTTAAATAGTGTGGGACTAATGAATGCTGTGATTGATAGCTTTAGCCAAAGCAAGTTCTGTTCTGTGGTTAGGGGAGAAATTAGAATAAAGGATTTTCAGCATGGAATAGGGAGAAAAGATGAGTGGAAGTTGAGAACTAATGGGTTGAAGTTTGGAAAAGAGGGGGTACTTTGGGGCAAAGTGATAGTTGAGGGAGAAACCATGTGAGAAAATGTAATTTGTCACAGTAACTAGGAATTAGTTTGATGTGGTAAATGTCACAGGACTGTTTTGATTTACAGCTGGATTTCAGAACACCACCAGGGTTCGATCGCACCAGAAATGCTGAAATTGGCAACAAGGACATCAAATTCAAACATCTGGAAGAAGCCTTCACTTCAGAGCACTGGCTAGTGAGAATTTACAAAGTCAAGAAGCTGGACAACAGAGAGAAACTTGACCATAAACCAAGAGTAACTAACATAATGCCCAAACAGAAGTATTTATCAAAAAAGGTGGGGAAGCTTTTTGAGAACTTTGTATGTAACTTTGCTTGCTTCAGTTGCCAAAATGTTCCTCAAAATCCAGCATGTTGCTGAATGCTGTCCAGCTTGTGAAGAAACCAAGCAAAAAGAAGCCTTAATTTTTTTAAAATTCAGGATGTAATTTCTTCCCACTGTTGTGGGTCAGGTGTTAGTTGTGCCCAAGTGGACATACAGGGTTTGTGGGGCAAGAGCATTCCTCCCTGGGTGTTTCTGTTTCCCTCTCATCATTGAAGTTGTCATTGACATTTTGTAGCAATAGACGGCCTTTATACCTCATGCCATTCGAGTCGTTACTGTGATACATTGTTAGCTAATGCATCACACTAAGAGAAACTAATGAGTTTGATAAATCTGGTACCATGGAAACTGAACATATCTAAAGCCAGATTTTTTTAATATATGCATCCATTCAGTACCTCTTTTCTTTTTGATTTTTCAGGACATGTTTCAATGGCATATTATTTTTATTTTTTTGTGAAGCTTGACAAAGCAACCAGCCATGGGTTGGGGAAGGGGGGCAGTGTGAATACTGAAAGCTTCTGCAAACCTTCTGCCTTTGCAATCCATCTCTCCCCAATCCCAGATAAAGAAATAATTGTGGCAAGACTGGAAGAAGGCTTTTATTTTCTAATAAATGTGCTAATTTGGTTTAAGATATTGGCGACGTTGTATAAATAGATGTGAAAGCTACAAATTAGTAATGCTGTTCATCTTTATGCCCTAGACTTCTAAAAGAAAGCGTGGGTATGTGAAGAACAAACTGGCACTGAAGAAAGGCAAGCGATCCAACAGGAAGACCAACTAAATCATCTGCAAGCCCTGACAACAGTCAGTTGTCCTTATGACAACCAGTCTTTGCCTTTACCTACAATCGGATTCCATTGCAACACAGAGTTGCATGCATTGCTCAAGAGATTCAAACAGTGTCAACCCCGTAAATCTATTGGTTGTATATTGGCAACTGTTTATAGAGCCACATTTGATTGTGTTGGCAAGGCAGACAGCTGCTGTCCAGGGGTAGCAGCAGAATTCTAATTGGTACATATTATCCTTCATTTAATTTTTTAAAATAAAAACGATAATGGGCTAACTGCACCAAAGAACCCTGCTCTTTGTTATCATCTGTACATGTGTACTTTCCAACCATTTGAAAAGGGCAGTAAAGAGAGTTTTCACAATTTACTTTGCTAGGGTGACGTTAATTTTAGATGATGAGAACTAATGACTTCAGATGAGTAAAATATATTGTATAAGGTTGTTTGGCATTCTCCAGACCAGTATGGGCATGATCAATGTTTTCAGCACAGTATGCTATTGGTCAGAGCAAAACATCTCCATCTAAGGGAAGAGTGCAAGAGGTTTGCCAGTATTCTCATTCTTTGCCCTTCTTGAAAATGCATGATGAGATGGACACATCTGATACAGGAAGGTGAGAGGTCTAGAATTCAACAAGAGGACCGAAAGTGAAGGACTTTGCACTGCAAAAGGCTGGCAGCTACACATGTGCTTTCTTTCTATTAAATTTAAAAACGAGAGGGTTTCCTCCTTGTCGCAGACATGTTCATTTCGTTCCCAGTGATGTACCTTTTACTTTGTGCTTTTCCTTTACATTTGCCTTTTAAAGAGTGGTAAGCCTCGTAATGAGGGAAAAGAGAGTCATTTCCAACGTAGGGCTTTGAAACATTACAGTGGAGAAATTCATCTTTGGTTGCTGGATCTAAATGCTTGAGAGCGTTGTCTGCCAGTTTTATTCACCTCTGCACATTTGATTACATTGAAGTCAATGCGTGATACTGGTGGATAATTTAGCTCTAGCAACCAAAGCCTATTTTCTCTCCCTTGATTAGTTCAGACCTAGATAAGTTTCTTTTTTCCCCCAATTAAAAAAAAACTAATATATTATTCTGAGAGAAATTCAAAAGAATCAGTGCACTATTGGTAAAATCAGAGGCAGACAAACCTTTATCATAGAGATTTTCATTTTTGTCACTCATTTTCTTTATGTAGAGAAAGCCCAGTCTTGATACAACCTTTTAAAAAGTTCCTTTACGATGAGATGAGAAGTGAGTAATAAAGGCTGTTGGATGATACTTGCTCTTAACATTTAGTTGATCCCCTTTCTTCCCACGAGGGTTAAAATTGTAATTTTCTATGTATGCAGCGCTCCTCGATGCAAAAAAAAAATTAGCTGCAAATGCTATTGGTGTAAAAACAAATTAAAGAATAGTATGTACCGTATTTTGAAAACATTTGTAAATTAAACTGTGCAGTACATGCCTTATTGCTGCTTCTGGACTGTAGTTTTTTTAACTGTTTATTTGAGCAGGTGTGGGGGTAGTCTTCATTTCCTACTCTGGTGTTTTTTTTTAAATCTTTCAGACTTCTGATTACAGTGATATCAGTCTCTGTGATCCAAAGTAAACTAAAATTATGACTGCATTTATTTCTTATGGGGAGGACAAAGGCATGGGAAAGCCAGTTTTACATTATTGCTTAGTTTTCAGTTTGGATCCGTTGTGAACTGTAGCCGAAATAAATGTTCAAATGAAGTTTTGTGTTAAGAAAAAAGATACGTCTTTTTTTTAATCCAATTTAACATGATGCAAAATTTTACCTTTGCATGTATAGTTTGTTTATTGTTTTGCAGTGCGCCAGAAACTGTTCTAAGTTGTAAGAAAAAAAACATTGCAACTTAAAACTGCTGCTTCCTCCTCTGCTTGTTTTAGACCTGGTGTAGCTGGCTGTTGGTGGGTTGTTGCTTGTCTTCTTGTTCTGCATCATTATTTTTCACAAAGCAACATAATTGCACTCCTAGTGGTATTAAACTATGTCCACAAAACTGTGGGCATAGTTTAATACTGAGCTATTAGCTCTTCCACATAAATTTATGTTTTGAAGCAGGCAAGGTTAAGTTATCTTGGGTTGAATGATATTGTACAGTTTCTGCAATAACTTGTGTTTACAGATAACACCATCAACACTGAAAATGTCTGAGTACTTTACAAGAGTGGCTATCAAACACAATTTAACCCAGGGCCATATACCATAGGGACACATTAAGGTAATCTTAGTTAAAGGGGTGGGTTTTAAGGGAACATTTTAGAGGACAGAGAAATAGGAAAGGGTTAGCGTGGGAATTTCAGGCAGCTGAAGGCTCAGCAGCCAATGGTGGACATGCACAAAAGACCAGAAGTGGAGCATCGAGTATTGTAAAACTGAAGAAGGTCAGAGAATGTAGAGCAATGTGCCTTTGAAGGTACTTGATTACGAGGAGAAAAATCAAATGCATTCATGTGAAAGTAATGTGCTGGGGCAGTGATGAGTGGGCATGCTGCATTTTCTGCATGGTTCTCAATCTCTGAACAGCTATCAGGAAGTGAATATCAGGTCGGATGTTTCTCACTAGAAGTTTAAGCCATTAGTCTTGAAACTGTGTGGCTAGTTGCTTGTGGGAAAACTTGGGAGTGTAACATGCGACTTGGAATCTTCTTAGAGGAGACACGGACTGCAGTGCTGGAACCTGGAGCAACAAACACACCGCTGGAGGAGCTCAGCGGGTCGAGCAGCGTCTGTGGAGGGAAATGGACAGTCAATGTTTCAGGGCGAGACCCTTCATCTGGATCTTCTCATTGGTATGTGACCTGGTCTTCTCTTTTTGAATTGTTGCTATAGTGAGTATCTGTCAGTACTTTTATTTTCAACACAAGTCTTAATAGTATTCTGAGTTTCCACTTATTACCTGCTGATGCCATTCTGGGAATGCCTAGATGCTGCTCAGAAAGCATGGTTTTATTACCAAGGCAATGAGTGTCCCTGAGATATAACTGGGGAACTTGTCCACAATAGGTTAACATTCACACAACAGGTAAGCATGCTGCTTGCAGTGGTGCTGCCATTCTCACGGTGTTTTTGTGGGACTTCCCTGATGATTATGATGTACATTGAAATTGCCTCAGATTCTCACTACAGCTTTTAGCAGGGAGACTTTGATTAAATCAGAACTAGGTTCAGTTTTGGGTATGATTTATACAACTGGAGTTTTGAAGAGCATATAGCATCTCTGAAGGCAGTTCTACTCATTGCTGCTCCTGAGAGGTTATTGCTAGTTAATAAGAACAATCTGGTGAAAGTTTAGCCCTTTGAGATGAAGCTGGAACCATTTTCTAGTTAAATAAACACAAATCCTTCAGCACTGAAGAGGCAGCTTATTAACATGTAGAGTATGTTATTAAGTGTCATTACTCCTGAAAAGCTGTGTAATTCTGTTTCTCCACTCCCCATCGAAAGGCCAAAAATGAGTCAGAGCTGACCCACGTTTTGTGATTTTCTACTTTGGAGGAGTACTCATACTTTCCCATTTAATTATCCTCCCACTGTTATCATGCTACCCAATCATACAAGTAGTGAATGATATCAGCAAGTGCCTTTTGAAGGAGATTTTCAGCTCTTTAAATGAAAAGTTAATTGTAAAAAGGGCACTTCTTGCTTGCAAGCCTGTAGTCTGTTTTAGGTCGGGGGAGGATGTAAGGGAGAATGCATTTCTAGCATTACATAAACTTTTAATTTACTAACATTTGAACACTTACTTTCATCTGCAGGAATGAGCTACTACAAAAAAATGGGGCTGTTAACATTATGATCTATGCTGAACAGCCAGACTTCTTACCTAGAACAATGGCTGGCCTCTTTCCAGTTCAAAATGAACAGCAGTTAACAAGTTATCTTGCAAAAAAAAATTAATGATTGCAATTTTAGCAGACACATCGTAGAATTTATGATGTGAATACTACTTCTCTATATCCTAGTTTTATGATTAAGAACAAGTTTATTTGGAGAGTTGAGTCGAGTAAGAGTCAAATGGGGTGCAGTGAGGGAAAAAGGGCAAGACCTCATTAGAAACTGGCATAGCCTTATTGGGCAAGAAAACTACAGACTTTGCTGATTCTGATTTTGTTTTATTTTAGTTCTCCACTATTACTTCATATTGCTTTTGTTTGTCCCTCTATTGACTTAGGGGATATGGGTGTCACCTCCTAGGCCAGCATTTATTGCCCATTCTTAACAGTAATTTCAGTTTTGCTTGGCTTCTTGATGTTAAAGGGCATTCACTACTTTGTCCATGTTTGGACCACTAGTTTCATGAGGTCTGATGTCTGGTTGTTCCGGGGAATCCACATTCGCACAATGGAGCAGGTTCTAAAAATAATTTCAGGGTCAATTTAAAAGCAAGCTCTGGGTTCTGCTGTTCTATTGGTACTTGGTTACTAAGTACCCGCTTGATAGCTTGAAAGCCTTTTACATTTTACAGATGAGAATAATCCTGTTAAATGGTAATTGGCTGGATTTGATATTTAGATTCTTGACTGGTGATAAGGTCAAGCTCTTTATTAACACTTGATACCAATCAACCTTCTGTATCAGGGCAAGGAGGGTTGCCTAGTATTCCTGATCAAACTTTAATGCAAAGTTTAAAACAGATTTACTTTCCCCAATATTCAGTAAAACTGAGTCATGTAGACTTAAGGTTGTAAAATACAGAAAGGAGGAACAATTGGGCTGTAGAACAGCAGAACCCAGAACTAGCTTTTAAATTGACCATGAAATTATTTTAAGAAGTTAGATTTGGCCTGAGCTGTGATCACCTTGGTCACGCTGCAGTTGCCAGTGTTCCGGTGATAACATGTTGTTTTGCATCACTGGTTTAAAGACACTGATCTATTCAACTTAATCAGTAGAGTTTCCAAGCCACAGTGGGAGCCAGAGTTCAATAACAGAACACAGAATTACAGAAGGTCAGCTGTTAATGGATATCATGCATGGTTAAATGTTCTTTGAAAGAGTTATGTGATAGCATATTTGTGGATGAATCACTGTTGAAGTATAATGCATGGTGGCTTTACCCTGCTTATCTTGATTCAACTTCTCTCTCATCTTGGGTAAAACAAAAATGAGGCCTGCTTGGTATGAATCTGGAATGTGCAGTTGGAATTTACACTAAGATACAGTAGGTTAAACATTGACCCTGTATATAATCAGCACAACATATCTATCTACTTGCTATTTGTCCAAGTCCATCAGATCATGCAAGAGTCATGATGGATAAACTCTGACAACTGTTTTAAAACCACCACTGAATGAGTTTGATAAAATGAGGGTAGTTTCAAAAAGTTAAATTACGTTTGGGTATCTGGAGATTTTTGCTTTGTGACAATTTACAGCTTGGATTTGCCTGATTATTCACATTAGCCAGCAATTCAATACTAATTAGGGCCAGACTTAACAATCAATTGCACATGTGGATTAAAAAGGGAGTCAGTGCAGATTTGTTCAAGGGAAATCATATTTAACAAACTTCTGATGGTATAACAAGGTCAATAAGGGAAATGTGGTTGATGTAATGGAATGGATTTTCAAAATTATTTGCTCTCTAACAGGCTTGTCAGCAAGCTTAATCCCTGGAATAAAAGGGCCAGTGGTAACATAGATAGGAAATTGGCAAAGTACCAGGAAACAATAGTAATGAACAATTATTTTTCATACTGGAAGAAAGTGTGTAGTAGTGTTTCCCAGGGAACTATGGTGTTCTTGAAAGTAATGACTTGGACCTTGGGATCGTGGTTCAGTTTCCAAATTTGTGGACAACACTTGGAAACTATGAACTGTGGAGGGAAATGCTAAGAGACTGAGGATAGGGACAGTCTGATGGAATGGCTGAACACTTGGCAAATTTAATGTAACACTTCACATATTTCTACATCTTATTAGGAAGCATAAGAGGCAACATAACTGGAGAGCTTAGTTCTTAAAGAGGCACAAAAATTATTCAAAGTGGCAGGGCAGGTTGAGAAAGCTATTTTTTAAAAAAAAAGCTTACTGTGGCCTGGGTTTTATAAATAGCCAAGAGCAGGGAAATCGTGATGAACCTTTCCTGAAATTCCAGTTGAAACTAATGCTTTTTTTTAGATGTCCAGTTCTGGGCACTACCTTCAAAAAAAATGTGAAGGCACCAGTGGGCATAGATTTAACTGAATGATTCCAGGCATGAACACTGGGAGAAGCTGGTATGAAGTGTTCTACTTGGAACAGGATTGAGAAGGGGAACCTAGTGGGGCACATAAGAACCCTTGTGTTTCTTAAATTTTGAAGCACACGTTTGGCTGGTCCATTAAAGGCTAACCCAGTTATTTTTGGTGATTTCTTCAGGAAGAGTGAGAGATGTTACTAGCTGGAGAGAAATTTGAATATGATTTGGTCTGTGGTGAAGAGAAGGTTAACAAGAAGATACTTAAAGCCAATGAACTGGAATGGAAAAGTAGAACAAGGCAAATCTGACTGCCAAAGCATATTTATTACTTAATCAAACAATTATAAATCATCTTTGCATCATTGTGAATTAACTTTGTTAAATTACAAGTGTTGCATAGGTACCAAGCAAGTGTTACAACTTTTGGTTGATGGCTAATCAGGGAATTGCAAAGCTGAAAAGGTTATTACACATGTGCAAGAATGAACAGGTTAGTTAAAACATCCATTGGCATAATAAAAAATATTGGATTAATCCTTGTGGAATTAGTCATGGGTTTTAAATGTTAAATTCTTGAGACAAAGAACAGTTACTTATGCTAAAGTTCTAGAAAATAGAAACCA
This sequence comes from Pristis pectinata, assembly GCF_009764475.1. Lineage (NCBI taxonomy): Eukaryota > Metazoa > Chordata > Chondrichthyes > Rhinopristiformes > Pristidae > Pristis > Pristis pectinata. Next base: position 83,271,185 of record NC_067409.1, on the reverse strand, counting down.
AACATCAGCATAGAAAATATTAAATGGCTAAGTATAAAACCTGAACTTTTCAGACTTAGCAGCACATCATAATGAAAGCTTGCCAAGATTTTAAAATGTAGCACAGATATTTAAAAAGGAACAATGAAAAATGTTGCACTTTTAAGCAATTTAACCTGTAGTCAAGGACACTATGTATATTGCATCTTCCATTTCTGTAGTGGATTCCATTTCTGAAGTGATTTGTAATGAACTGAATTAAACAGTTTTCAACTGAGAGCCAAGTAGGTCATTCTTTTGTTTTCATCTTTGATGAAGCAACTGAACTTCATTGAAAGAGGTGCCATCTGGTGCCAATGAACATCTGAACAGTTTAAAGCTTCAGAAACTTTAATAATGCATTTATCCAAACCTCTCATAGCTTCTTATGTAATGTACCAATAAACACCCAGCACTAATATTTTGGAGTTTTTACTTTCAAAGGCAGTTTGAATCTCCAGAGAGGCAAAGGGGTTGTTGATGATTTTATGACAGTTATTACCCTAGAAGATCTTAAAACATTTGCTAGTTTGAAACTAACTGGCATGGTTATTACAACCCTCTTGTTCAGGTGAATAAAACAAATTATATAATCTGATTTGGTTATCAGATTTCAATTAACAGCCATTCCCAAAAACAAATTTGAATACTACCTAGGGATTAATAACAAAGGAGATGCACAAGTTCCAAAATGTGTATCACAAATTCCACTCCAGTTCAAATTTGTAATGTTAAAGGTCAGTGTTAAACTAATCTATTCTCAGTTTCATTATTCCACTTATTATGCACCATGGCTTCTATCCTTTGCATAACTGTTAACCAATTATTAATTGACAGTTTACAAACAAATCTTAATATGAAATGTTTTTACATTTCTGACAGTAACATACACATTTATAGAAATTGGCATGGTTTAATATTTGCCCTGGTGTCAATTACTACAAAAACTATTCATCACAGTTTCATTTATCACTCTGGAAGACAGCTGATGACTTTGCTATATGCAGATATAGCAAAGAGTTTTTTATGGGACAAAGCATCATAATTGGAAGTTGGAAAACTGTTCAAATTATACAGGTGTTTACTTGCAGACTCCCTCAACTCAGTCTGGGCCAAGGGAATAGAGAAGTCAGCGTCCATTGCCACACTAAAGAATCATTTAATAGGGGTGACTGGAGATACTTCTCTGGAACATAAAAAAATGTGCACAAGTTAGGAAAAGTGCACACTACTTGAACATGGGGAATGTTGCTGGATTATGGGCACATTTGGACCAGTAAAAGTTTCTTCCTTGGCCCCAAAGCTGTGAACCAATGGAATTTTAATGTTCCAATCATCTTAATATTTATTATTAATAAAATTAATTTTTAGCTTACTTAAAAAAAAACTAAACCTGCCAAACTAATCACTTTCTAGTTGGAGCAGACAAGTGATGATCTGTCAAATGATGATCAATACTGCTCTACTATTAGTCTCTGGTAGACACTCAGTTTGATTTCACGTGACTTCCAACCTTTCAATGTATGTACGACTTGAGTGAGAAGGAATGCTGCTGAGTTATACCTGTCAAATATACAGCAAAGCAATACCAAGACTAGAAATTAATACTGGAATTCTGATTTGTTCATTCAAGTGTTTCATTGTTCTAAGTTTCTCGAGGTAATTTCTTCTACTGGAAGCAGAATGCTAATGGGTCTACAGTTTCAGTATCATTTAGTACAGACATTTACTTTTGGGAGAAATTAATAATTTCAAAGATCTGCAACTATTTCCTAATAAGGAAATTCTGAAATGGCCAGCCACTTACCATGAGACAATGCCTCCCAGTTCCAGACTACTTAGCCTCCCCCTTATGGAATTCCATATATCTCTAAAGATTTCTAAAGAGATCTCTCCTGAACAAGGCTGTCCCTACTGTGAGCACTTTATTAATGCTGTCCTGGCCCTCTGGTGAAGTATCATTCTTTCTTCCCAGTTCCAGGGAGTATAAGAGCTCTGCAATTGTGGCAAGACTTCCTTACTCTTATAGTCCAAACCCATTAAAGTAATGGCTGACGTACCATTCGCTGCCTTTGTTGTACCTGCATATTTGCTGCATTTTATGAACCAGCACAGTTAGATCCCACTATATACCAACAATTATTAGTTTCTTAACATTAAAAAATATTTTCTCTATTCTTGCTACTGAAGTGAACACCATCACAAACTAAATATCACGTATTACGGTAAGATTAGAATACACAAAGGCACTACTAACATTTTTCTGGAATCCACAATCGAATCAAAAAATTATTCCCTTCAAAAGATTGTTTTATGATGAAGTCCAGTGACAAACCTGCTTTGAATCTTATCTCTCACTCTGTGCAATCAGTTGGTTTTCCCAAAGATTTATTTCCCTAAACAAAAAAGCATATTACCTAAAATGGTCAGAGACTGCAGAGCTCTGAGGTGGATCTGGGTATTCCAGTGCATAATTTGGAAAGTAGGTACTGCAAGTGATTAGGAAAGCTGATCAAATGTTATTGTTTATGGAGGGGAATATAGTACAAACGTAGTGGAGGTGTGCTTCAGTTACAGAGGACGTTGGTGAGATCACATCTGGAATACTATCTACAGTATATAATCACCATATTTTAGGAAGGATATTGATGTGCTGGAAGTAGTTCAGAGAAGGTTCATTTGACTGATCGTGAAATGGGTGGGTGGGTTGTCAAGAGGAAAGATTGACTAGGCTAGGCTTGCACCTGCTAGGGTTTAGACAAGTGAGAGGTGACTTGATTGAAGAACATAAGATCCTGAGGAGTCTTCACAGGGTGATGTGGAAAGGATGTTTCCTTTTGTGGGAGAATCTTTAGGTAGGGGTCACAGCTTAGAAATAAGGGGTTGCTTGTTTAAGACTGATGAGGCAAAGATTTTTGTCCAAGAGGAACATGAGTCTTTGGAACTCACCCTCAGAGCAATGGAAACAAAGTCTTTAAAGGTGTTTAAAGTAGAGGTTGATAGATTCTTGATAATCAAGGGAGTGAAAAGTTACCAGGGTAGGCAGGAATGCAGAGTTGAGATTACAATTAGGATTAGGCTGAGTAGCCCATTAAATTATGTTTGTATGAAATTGTATGCTCTAGAGCAAAGTACACACATTTGTTATCACTATATATTCACCATTCGTTATGTGTAGGTGCTGCACTATGGATGCCAGTGAGGTGATAGTGCTATCAATGACAAGTTGGTGATTTGCTGGTATATCGATCTACAGAATTAGTCAAGTGCCTAATATAAATAAATACATAGATGCAAAAGCAATAAGATATCTATAGATGGAATAATTTTGTGATTAGCTACACCTATGAGTTTCAAATTACATAATGAAAAACATGTCCAAGCTAAATAAATGTAAGATCATTGTTTTGCTTTTGCAAAAAGGGCACTTTTTAAAACATCAGCAGCAGCTTATTTCTCCTTGTTGTATCTCTAGAATTCTGAATGCAAGAATGAGATAATATTGGAGAAAGTAGGATATCATTTTCTTTTCAAACTATTTTGTAATGGATTTAGTGAATCTGTATTTCATGTAGGGACTGAAAAGTCCTTTCTGATTAGTCTATAGGAACTGTAAAGTTGAGCCTCATATCCTATTTATAAAGATCAGGTACAAATAGTTGTGTTTCTCACTTTTTCAAAACACCATTCATTCTGACTAGTTTTAGAAACAGTTAAGTTTAATAATTAAACTTTTGCAAGTGATAAAATTCACTGCAGTAAAAAGAGGTTGACGTGCACTGTAGTGCTGAATACCATGTGATATATGGAATGGCATACCCATTAACCAAATCAAAACAGTTCTGTGTCATTCAGTTCACACAAATCTTAAAGTGACTAGACCAATGGCACATTTATTTAAGTGCAAAAAAAAACCTTTGAAAGTGAAAAATATAAAATCTTAAAAACATTTAAGATAAAATTTCTTTGTTATTAACTTTTCAATCTTGTGTGCAGATGTCACATGAATATAGGACAACACCTGAATAAATTTATTTTGGTGAACCTGCAATTATTTTTAAATTGGTACACAACATAATTTCTACTTTTTTTTTAGATATATACAGCATGTCGCTTATTAGGCTTCTTAATTTTCTTTTCAACATCACCTCAGAGTTATTTGCAGATGACAAATTGGAGGAAATCTGAGGTAGGTATAGGTTAAGCTCAATCGGTCAGCAGTGTGCCTTCCAGATGGGACAATAGTACACCCAGCCATCTCCCTGTTACAGAATTGAAAAACTGGTTAATTCATTACTACAACTAATATTTAAAAAAAGACACTTAGTTCTTAAAGAACAAAATTAGAAGATATTCAAAAATATTTCTTAATGCATGGAAGTACAGATCATCCAAGAGCAATGAGGCTGCAAATTATTGATATGATCATCAGTGGAAACTCATGTAATGTTTTGTTGGTAAATCATAATCAAGGGGAAAACAACATTTTCAATTTAAGTGTTCCCAGAGAGGAACTGTAAGCATTTCCTCTGAGAAATAAAAAGTCTCTGCCTGTCCTGATACATGTTCAATTAAATTACAAATTACATGTTAAGCCATGTTTATATACACTTGGGTGGGCAGGGAGGAGGAGCAAATGTTGGCATTATTTTATCAGAACTGCAGTCTGAGAAATTGCAGCATCAAGAGAAAGGCCAGGGTGAAGGAATCAGTGACCTTGCAGACAGATCTGTGCTTTAAGCTAAGTAAGTTCCTGTCCGTTTAACAATACAAAAGTTTTTCAAGTGTCATCTACAAAGACCATCACACATTTACTCCCCCAGATCACTTGCTCATTTTTCCAGAGTGGCCTATTAGCATTGAGAGTGTAGAGGTCAGAGTTTAATTGGCAGAGAGTCAAGCACACCTCAATGTCAGCTCTGGTGGCCTTAAGATTTTAATTTACTTCACTTCATTCCCAGCAGGCAACAATGTCATACAATTGACCTCAAAGATTTGATTAATACTCTGTATACTACTACAAATTTGTTCTGATAAATTTGAAAATCACCATGAAACTGAATTAAATAAATCGTATCATTCCAATTTTTATTCTGTCCTTTTAGAATTTGTTTGTGTGTGTGTGTGTATATACATATATATCAGAATGGCCTCTGAAGCTCAAGCCAAAAGGAAGACTAACGTCACTTAGAAATGTTAAAATCTCTTAATGGCTTCATTATTCCAATCTCTTAAAAACAACTACACTACACCAGTTCATTCTATCTGGAGTAAAACTTGAATTTTCTGACTTGAAGGCAAGAGTACTAGCAACTGAAGCCAATTTGTCACTTTCAACCTCTTGGAGCTCTACATCTATCCAAGAACCCTGCATTATTCTACCCATGTCTGCTTGTGTATCCTCTCCTGTATTTGCTCCTTTAATAGTGGCTGTGCCTTGAATAAGCACTAAAATTCTTCCTTAAACCTCTCCACATACCCTTTATATTAACAGCCTTAATAAAGCACACTTTAAAGAGCTCAGCAAAATGCATGAACAAACAAGAAATACAAAGCTCTAATGCAGATTGTTGGAGCTCCCACATTTTGAGGCATTAGTGCATCGAATGTGAATACTGGAATTTTACAAGTTAGGTGGAATATGGTGAGGCATGATATTGATTTTTACCCACAAGGTTGGCTGTCAAGCTGTAGGGATCTTATTACCTCTTTTACAAAATACTTTGGTTTCCAGGTAGTGTTTGTCGATGCTCTCTGCCTCTCTTCAGCTCTCTGCCGCTCCTCCAGGAGGTGTTTGTTCTCTGTTGCCGCGTCAATATTGCCCACTTTTAGTGCATTGGTCACTAGTTCCCAGAGATGCCTAAAAAGTCAAGAAATATCCAGAACCTTTTTTAAAAAAATGCTTTCACTGATATGACAAATAGAAACATGATGTTTTAAATATGATATGAATGAAAGACTCATTGATCATATGATGTACTTTTTCTAATGGACACTATGATTATAAATATTTATAATAAATCTCCATGACAAATAAACTGCATCATATGATTATCACCTGAGTGAAGGTAACCCAAACTTGGCTAAGATCATTCCTAAGTAAAGATTAAGATATTTCATAGGAAGAGACTGCAGATGCTGGAATCTAGAGCAACAAACAATCTGCTGGAGGAACTTGGGTTGAGCAGCATCTGGGGGGGGGGGGGGGGGGGGGGGGGGGAGGAGAGGAATTATCGTGGTATTTCATAGGTTTCTGTTTCCATCATGGTTAATATCAGCCGCACTGTCAACCACCACTGATTTTTCACCTTCAAGATCAACACTGAAAGCAAGTTAAAATATAAATCAGGAACTAGTTGGTATAGTGTGTTAAATGATGGTTTTCCCCTCTGGGTTCAAATGCAATATGTAGATGGATGAAACTTCCTTATTGGTTGTTGGTTTTCTCCAACATGTAATGACATGAGAAAGCAACAACCTATTTTCCAGAAGGCATAGATCCTAGGAAAAAAATGGCATACATTCACTTAACCTTGCACAGACAAGAAGAATGGTGCATATAGTTGTAGCAGAATTGCAATGACTTTGGTCTGAATTTGGCAGCACTAAAATAGACCTAGGAGCATTTGAGGCTGACACTGAGTACCTGAAATGGAAAATAATCTATTTCTCACAATGTATATCCTTGACCTCGAAAAGAATGGAAAAAGTAGTGGATTAATTATACTACACCAGTGAATTACAGGAGTTAGAAATTCATTCAAATGTATCCAAAAATTTGAAAAAACCACTGTGCTGTTGAAGTATCAGCCTTGCTCTGTAAAAATTTGTGTGTCTTAATGCGCATTACCAATTTCTCTTAGTGGGATTTTCAAACCCCTCTGCACTGTTTTCTGGCATTAAACTCCCTCCAAAAGTCATCAGTAATATAATACACTCAATTTGTTGGAAGTGAGATTTTAAGTCCAAACAATCTGAGAAACACAAATTCTTATTTACTCATGGAACATGTTTTGCTAATCCTGGTAAATCTCCTCTGCACCCTCTCTAAAGCTTCCACATCCTGCTTATAATGAGTGCGACCAGAACTGAATACAATACTCCAAGTGTAGTCCAATTAGAGCTGCAACATTACCTGGCGGCACTTGAACTCAATATCCCAACTAATGAAGGCCAACACACCATATGCCTTCTTAACAACCTTATCAACCTGCGCAGCAACCTTGAGGGATTTATGGACTTAGACCCCAAGATCCCTCTGTTCCTCCACGCTGCTAAGAGTCCTGCCGTTAACCTTGTCTTCCATTCTCTTCAAGTCTCAGGATAATTCAAACTCTCGCATTCTTTGTCACATCTCACAGCCCACTATTCACTCCTGCGTAACTAAGGTCATAGGAACAGGCCCTTCGATCATCCAAACGCTATATTACAAGGGAAGATGATTTTATCTGTTTTCCCTTCAGCTGATCAGATCAAGCAAAGCAGTCATTTACCTGCATTGCAGGGATTCCCAAAGTGCAAGAATTTATGACTGCACATATGTTCTCGTGGGATGTCCCTGGCAGTCTCTTGCCTGCTGAGTATAGCCCTAGAGGATCTCTGTAGCTCGCTTGCATTATAATCACAGTTCTTCACCAGCCAGTCTTCTCCCATTAACACAGTAACCGTTCTGTTTCAACGGTCCTCTGTAACTGGAGAATGTATTGTGGAAAACACAAGGCATTGGATTGTAGATGCGAAGATCAAATATCAACAACTGCAGCGCGGTATTACATAGGGAATCCTGACAATGATAATTGTGAACTTGAATTGAAGTTTTTTTTCTCATTAAGAGGATTTTCACAGGGTTAAGATGATCTACAACACTCGAGACCAAAAAAAACACTAAGTCTTTATTTTAACATCTAACAAATTAGATGTAATTCAACAATATGTAAAAGTAAATTCTACAGACCTTGATTCCAACAATCCTTGCTTTTTGATGGGTCGTATTTTTTTCCTTATTACTGGCAGTTTGGTCGTATCAATCACTTTTGTTTCACCATTATTGTATGTGAATTCAAGAGTTCCATTCCATTCCCCCTGTGCTCTGCATACAATTGTGTTTGTAGGATTATGCTTTACTTCAGCCGTAACTCTAAAAGAAGAGAATGGAAATAAAAGGATGGAGTAAAAAGGGAAGTAAACTGTTGATCTACAACTCTAACATAAATAATTAAATAGTTTCAAATTTAGAACTTTATTCTTGCGTTTAAATCCCACCGTGGTCTTCCTACTCCTTTTCTCTGTATCCTCTTACAGTCAACAGTATTAATTCATACCCCCAACTCTGGTCTCTGAAACATCTTGAAGCTGGCCTGCACTCGGTTACACAACCTGAAGTAAATGTTCACTGCACACATGAAGCCATGCCTATTGCAACATGCTGCTGTTGTTTACTTATACAAGCAAACGTTTCCACAGCTCCCACCAACAGTTCTTATCATGTTAAGATTACTTATGAAATCGTAAAGTAGAATATTTTGCTGCAGCAAACTAATTCTACCTGTCCACACAACAACTAATATTTCCAGCTCATTCTGTTATAATGGATATTAAGTTTTTAATAGGATTGTTTTTGTAATAAAACTTAATTTTACTATTAGCAGTTAACATTAAATACTATAACAAGCAAATACAGAATATAATTGTTACAAATGGAATATGTATTGGGAGGGCATGGTTTACGTTACAACAGCGAACTTTGGGACAATTCTGAACCTCAAGGATGTTTTTGGAGTAGTGAGATGAATGGCATGCAAGAAAGAACTGACATTGCATCAGATGGTTAAACTAGACCCAGATATGAATGAACTATTGGGTTCTACAGTACATCCAAATGGAATGTACACCCTTCAAAAATCTTGGAATTCCATGTAATAAATACAACATTTTGAATGAATCACAATAAATGATTTGCCAAAGAACTGAAATGGGAATTTGGCCTATATAGAGTAATAGGACCATAGAAGTCATAGTATGAAGCATTAACCCTGCACACAAATAAACAACAGCAGTATATAGTTGGTCATTGGGGGATGGGGAACTCATTTTCATTTATTAGTTTAACTTTTTACATTAATAATTCTATGAGGCAACAGACCTACTGGTACAGGACAAGGAAAGAAGCGCAGATTCTACAATATGAGTGAATGATACCAGCTCATCCAATGGAATGACCTTTGTTGGAGACACTCTCATCAATGCAGGAAGATGCCTGAATAAACAGCGTGTGTTAGTATATATGTACTAGCTTAGTAGCAGAGATAGCTCAAGAAGGCGTCCACGGTTGACAACAGAGTAATCTGAGACCTAGTGAAAGCAAGCTTGAGACCCAACCATGAGATCACCAGAATAAGACACCTTTTGACATACACTAACCATGCAGGGTTAATGATGTCTGAAATGACTGCTCATAAGTTCATCTGTACTTGAGTGGCCCAATGCCAATAATTATATGTATGTGCATGGGATGAAGATGTACCACGTCTCCAATAATGTATAAAGGTGCCATACTCTACAATCAGTGAGAGTGAGTGAACCAGGTCTAGTAAGGTGAACTAGATCAATCAAATAAATTTGCTTTTGCTTGACCTGATGAATGCACAACAAAATTCTTCACAGTGAAGACAGATTTCCTCCCTATTCTTCTTCAAAATCCAAGAATACATCATCTAGCCCAATAAATTTTGTAGCTTTGAATTCTTGATTTATCAACAGTAATTTACAGTCATCTAGGATACTATGTACCAGTAAAAATGAATAGTCACTTCAAATCTGTAAGTAGATCCAAGTATCTCTTTCACATTTTTATCTTCCATCCAAGTGCTATTTGTAGTTATATTTTGGTATCATTCTGTTGTTTTTGTCCTATGGATTATTTCTGTAACTGAGATACATGTTTTTAATTTGTTTTAGCCAAATTCATATAGTTTGTGTCTTCTTTATTATTACCATTTAATTACCTAATTCATCTTGAGATAAATTTGCTTTACTATTAATTTACTGTATTGTTATTTACTTCTCAGATCTTTCACCAATACTTATTAATTTTCCAAACCTTCAAAATATATTATGTAACAAATGCAGACATGGGTGTTTGTCTACGGAACAGAAAAGATTACAATCTTTTCAAATTTTCAAATTGATTATGATGTCTAGTGTATGGAAGAACAAGGTACCCAATTACCTCTTTCTTTAAATGTATTTTCAAAATGGGAGACACAATAAAGAAAATAGTTACAGCTGAAATATTACCCAATGATACGAAATTCAATTTTTACATGTTGCCTCTAGTCTATGCCAATCATTGCAGGCCTATAATGAGCACTTTGGATGTAAATAAGTTAGCGACTCTGCAAGCTTTCATAAAAATATTGAGCCAGATTTGGCTATTAAAAATAATGAAACTTAATAGTACTCACAATTGTAACAGCCTGAATTAACAGTTTTTAGTATTCTCATATATGCATTTAAGCATGCAAATCTGGATGCTGTTTTAATTGATGTGCCATTCAGTGCTTGCTGCAGTCCTCACTGTTGGGCTACCACTGAAATCAATGCAGCCGCACAAATGTTCTTTAATTTATTTACTTGTGGGATGTGGGTTTTGCTGGGAAAATCAGCATAAATTACCCATCTCCAATTGCCTTGAATGGAATGGGGAGGCAGGGCTATATGGCAGTTAAGAGTCAACCACACTATTGCAAGTCTGAAGTCAAATCAAGGATGACAGATTTTCTTCCCTAAAGAAACTCAAGATATTTGTTCTCAAGTTCAGAAATAAAATCTACTAAAAAAAAATAAAACTTTAAAACTTTATTTATACAGCACAGTAACAGGTCCTTCCAGCCCAGCGAGCCTGCACTGCTCAATTACATCCATGTGGTTGTGTATCACTTGTAAGCAAGCTTTTAACTGTGTGATGTGATAACCATGAAAATTAAATATTGTAGACATTGGAGGCTTATTTGGAAACCCCGAAGATTACTTCACCTTGATGCTCTGAACCATTAAATTGTTGAATTTTTTGCGAAAGACTGCTGCAACTTCATTAAACTTTGTTTTCCCCTTTTTTAAATATATTGAATCCTATTAGTTTTATATCTCCTAGGTTTCTTACAAACCCATGCCTTCCCACTAGAGCATGATCAACTTTACTTGATCCTGAGATCTTACGCTCCAATTGCCTTTTCCTTCACCATTATACTCAGTGTGGTAGTATAATTGAGACTGACGAGTCAGAAAATGAGTACTGTTGCCTAGCGTAATAATGCTTAGGGTTGTGGAATCATACAGAATGGAAACAGGCCCTTTGGCACACTAAGTCCACATCATCCATCAAGCACCATGTACACTAACCCTACATTTAATGACACGGTAAACTATCTTTTAAAGAAAGGGATATAACTTTGTATCATGGCATTAAATGTGAAAACAAATCAGCATTGCCTTTCACCCATCACCCAAATTTTATTTCCATTGACTTGAATTGATTCACTCTCTCCTATTGTATATGTACTACAATAAAGTCACAATCTGTTGTTCAAGATCTAAAACACTACATAACTGCAAGTAGAAAGTACCTTGGAGGAATTCTCAGAACTGCAAATAGGCAATATCTCCTTGCATCTACTTAAATTTTAGCAGGTTATGGAAAATTAAATTAATATTACATCCATAAGTTACAATGTCAGATTTTTCTACAACAAGGTGCACTTCTCAATAATATCAATGCAATAAAAAGCATTTATAAATTACCTGTGGACCTTTCCTCCATAGAAAGGTTTGGTATGGAATGTGACAGCAGCAGAGTATCCAGACTTGGTACAGCTTATGTTGACTTTACCCCCCAGTTCTACCCAGGGGACTGTCAGGATGGAACGTGCGTAGGCACATGGCAGTGTGAAAACATATTCCTCATCATGTTCTCCAAGGAAAAGGACACCTGTAAAAAAAAAATGGGAAGACACTGAAAATTGTAATCTTATAGAATGTGGCAAAGGTAAAACTTACTATTCAAATCAACAAATTTTGTGGAAGAGAAAAATGAAAGGCCACTATTACAGATCATGTGATCCATATGCCTATTTTTCTCTGTATACACTGTGCTGTACCTGCACATTTTATGAAAAATACATATTGAAAACTGAAGTTCCACTGCAGTTCCAAGGTTTCCAAGCAGGCACAGTAGTGTAGCGGTTCTCCCCATGTCCGCATGGGTTTCCTCTGGGTGCTCTGGTTTTCTCCCACATTCCAAAGACATACGGGTTAGGAAGTTGGGTCATGCTATGTTGGCACCGGAAGTGTAGCAACATTTGTGGGCTGCCCCCAGAACACTCTACGCAAAAGATGCCTTTCACTGTGTGTTTTGCGGTACATGTTACTAATAAAGATATCTTATTTTGAGAATGCAGAGAGTCTTCATTAGGGAATATCAAGTGAATGGCAAATTCACGACAAATGGATTATGATGTGGAAAAATGAGAGTTCATCCATACGTCGAACGTAGAACAGTGCAGCACTGGACAGGCCAGCCAGCATACGATGTGCCGATCTTGATGCCAGTTTATACTAAATGTCCTGTGTATCACCATATCCCTCCATATTCATGTGCCTATCTAAAAGCCTCTTAAACTGCCTGCTTCCACTACTACCCCTGAAAAGCATAGGATTTTTTTTAATGGTGAGAAAATGAAATATGACAGACCTGAATGAGCCAGTCTGGCAAGCAATTAGGAAGGCAAATGGTATGTTAGCCTTTATTGCAAGAAGATTAATAATTGTGCCATTTTATTAGGGCCCTAATGGAATAGTGTGCAGGTTTCCTACAAGGGGGGATGTATTTACAACAGAGGCAATGCAATGAACATTCATTGGATTGATTCCTGGAAATGGATGGAGGGAAGGAGAGGTGGTTTCATGTGAGAAGAGATTAAGCAGACAGGTCCTATGTTCTTCTGAGTTTAGAAGAATAAGAGATGTTACTATTGAAAAATTTGTATGGTACTTGACATGGAAGTCGCAGGGATGAAGCTTCCCCCAGCTGGGATGTCTGGAAGATAGGAAATAGCAGGAGTAGGCCATCTGGCCCATCGAGCCTGCTCCGCCATTCAATACGATCATGGCTGATCTGGTCGTGGACTCAGCTCCACCTACCGGCCTTTTCCCCATAACCCTTAATTCCCCTACTGTGCAAAAATCCATCTGTGTTTTAAATATATTTAAATAAGGTAGCCTCTTTTGCCCAGGGAAGCAGTAAATTCCACAGATTCATTACCCCCTGGGAAAAGCAGTTTCTCCTCATTTCTGTCCTAAATCTATTTCCCTGAATCTTAAGGCTATGTCCCCAGTGCTCGTCTCACCTACCAGTGGAAACAACCTTCCTGCCTCTATCTTACCTATCCCTTTTATAATCTTGTATGTTTCTAAAAGATCCCCTCTCATTCCTCTGAATTTCAGAGAATACAGTCCCAGGTGACTCTCTCTCTTTTGAGCTGACCCCCTCATCTCCGGAATCAACCTGGTGAACCTCCTCTGCACCGCCCCCAAAGCCAGTATATCTTTCCTCAAGTAAGGAGACCAGAACCGCACACAGTACTCCAGATGCGGCCTTACCAGTATTCTGTACAGTTGCAGCATAACCTCTCTGCTCTTGAATTCAATCCCTCTAGCAATGAAGGCCAACATTCCATTTGCCTTCTTGATAACCTGTTGCACCTGCAAACCAACCTTTTGTGATTCATGCACAAGCACTCCCAGTCCCTCTGCACTACAGTATGCTGCAATCTTTCACCATTTAAATAATAATCTGATCTATTTTTCCTTCCAAGGTGAATGACCTTGCATTTACCAACATTGTACTCCATCTGCCAGACCCTTGCCCACTCACTTAACCTATCTATATCTCTCTGCATCCTCTGCGCAATTTGCTTTTCCACTCAATTTAGTGTCATCAGCAAACTTAGACATGCTACACTTGGTTCCCTCTTCCAAATCATTAATGCTTATCGTGAACAGTTGTGGGCCCAACACCGACCCCTGCAGCACTCCACTCTCCTCTGATTGCCAACCAGAGAATACCCATTTATCCCAACTCTCTGCCTTCTATTGGTTAACCAATCCTCTATCCATGCTAATACATGGGGTCCCCATCTGGGGCCAGGGGTCACAATCTCAAAATATGCAGTCAGCCATTCAGGTGTGGGAAGTGGGAGAATTTTAAATATGAAGTACTGAAGAGTTCAGAGCTAAGTTATTCCTGTAAAGGTGAAAGATAAGGATAGCAAATCCATGCAACCCTGGATGTCAAGGAATATTCTGGATTTGATGAAGGGAAAAAAAAGGAGTTAAATGGTAGATATAGAGCACTAAAAATGAGGGAGGCTCTTCAGGAGTATAAAGAGTGTAGTGCATACAAAAATTGGGAGGTCAGAGAGAGACCATGAAATATCACTAGCAGATAAGATTAAGGAAAATCCCAAGGCATCTTGTAAGTATATTAAGAGCAAGGGGGTAACCAGGAAAAGGGTGAGGCACATTAGGGACTAAAGGGGTGGTCTGTGTATGGAGCAGCAAGATGTGGATGAGGTCTTAAGTGAATACTTTTCATCTGTATTCTCTCAGGTGAAAGACATTGTAGTTGGAATTTTCAGTTGGGATGGTGAACTTCTAGAGCCCATTAAGATTAAAATGGAGGAGGTATTCAGTGTCTTTTCAGGCACAGAGGAGGATAAATCCCCAGGGCTTGATGAGATGTATTCCAGGGTGTAATGGGAGGCAAGAGAGGAGATTGCTGGGGTGTTGGGGCTGTGACAGGAATACTTAAAGCTTTGCTGACCACAGGTGACTGGAGGACTGCAGATGTGATACCCTTATTCAAGCTGGACAGCAGGGTTAAGCCAGGCTGGTTAGTTTAACATCAGTGGTAGGGAAATCATTGGTAAACATCCTCAAGGACAGGATCAATCTACACTTGGAAGGCAGCGATATATCAGAACTAGTCAGCACAGATTTATTGGTGGGAGATCCTGTCAGACTAACTTAATTGAGTTCTTTGGAAGAAGGTAACAAAATGTATTGATGAGGGCAGTACAGTTGATGTGATTTACATGGACTTCAATCAGGCCTTTGATGAGGTCCACTTGGAAGACTGGTCCAAGAGGTTAGAGCCCACGGAATCCAGAATATTGACAAATTGGATCCAAAATTGGTTTGGTAATAGGAGGCAGAAGTGAATGGTAGAGGGTTGCATTTATGATTGGAAGCCTGTGACCAACGGCGTAACTGCAGAGATTGGTTCTGGGACAGTTGCCATTTTTAATATTAAAAACTTAGATGTGAAAGTAGGAGGTATGATTAGTAAATTAGCAGATGACACAGAAATTGGTGTTGTTGCTGATGGTGAGGAGAGTACTCT
The DNA here is from genome assembly GCF_009764475.1 of Pristis pectinata. Classification (NCBI taxonomy): domain Eukaryota; kingdom Metazoa; phylum Chordata; class Chondrichthyes; order Rhinopristiformes; family Pristidae; genus Pristis; species Pristis pectinata. The sequence goes on along the minus strand of NC_067409.1, from coordinate 83,255,710 downwards.
TAGGCAACAGAATGATATTGATCAGCCATTACGGAATTTAATCCTGTTATGTGCGAGGTCATGCACTTTGGGAAATCTAATTCGGGTAGGACGTGCACAATGAAAGGTAAATCCCTAGGGAACACTGAAGAACAGAAGGAAGTTGGTGTACAAGTCCAAAGATTCTCAAAAGTGGCAGCATGGGTAGATAAGGTGGTGAAAAAGGCATTAGGAATTTTTGCCTTCATTAGCTACAACATAGAATATAAGAGATGGAGGTCTTGGTAACTTTATAAAACATTATTTAGGCCACAGCTGGAATACTGTGTGCAGTTCTGGTCACAACCTTACAGGAAGCATGTGACTGCAATGGAGCAAGATTCACCAGGATGTTGCCAGCAATAGAATGTTTCAGTTAATGTGGAGAGACTGGATAGGCTGGGTTTGTTTTCTTTTGTGGAGGCTAGGGACAAAAAGGTATACAAAATTAAGGGAGGCATAAATCAGGTAGATAGCAAGAAACCTTTCCCCATGGCAGAGTTGCCCAAGACTAGAGGGCATAAGTTTAAGGTGAGGAGCAAGAGGTTGAGGAGGGATCTGAGGAAAATATTTTTTCATCCAGAGGGAGGTTGAAATCAGGAACACACTGCCTGAGGTGGTGGTGGAGGCAGGTACTCTCAACATTTATGCAGCATTTGGATGAGCACTTGAATTGTCAAGGAAAAGTAGGCCATGGATCGTGTGCTGGTAAAAGGAATTAGTGTAGATAGGTATTTGATAGTCACTATTAACATGGTGGGCTGAAGGGCCTGTTTCTGTGCTGCATTACATAATGACTCCAATATTGGATTGGATCAGCACAGAAATAAAATTATAGTTAGAAACTTGGCTACGAGATAGCCATGACTTATTATTATAGCTATCTGCACATTACCATGACACATTTAAATTGACGAATTTGAAAACCGTTCTTACCTTCCCCTACCATTGTGACCCCTATGGACATCCCCATGAACTTGCTCTTGGTCCACACGTGTGCATTTACACACATTTTTCTCTCCTTGCATTCACAGTAAAAACCTGAAACTGGTGGATGATGGGAAACTTGTTCTGCTGTAAATCTCACATTGTAGAATTCTGTAGGGTCCTTGCAAGACTCAAAGGCCTGTTGGATCTTGGACTGGTCCTTGGCAATGGTTAAAGTGCTGCTGTCTTCATTGGCTTTTACTTTATCTTTTGGCACGTCCCAGGAACAGTGGAATGTTTCTCCAATTATTGGATTATAGGGTTTCTTTGCCACTGCTCCCTTTCGGCCCTCATGGAATGCAGTCAGGTAATATTCCACAAAGCAAATAATCCGTTCTTCAGCTGTGGTACCTGCTGTGATCGACACAAACATGTCTGCATGGGCCATGAAATTTGCATACATTTCCAGCAATGACCTCTTCTCTAAAATAAATGTTGGAAGCACCACCTGTGTTAAGAATAAAAAGGAAATATTTTACTGCATTTTAAAACACTGGCAAAGGTAGTTAGAAAAATAGCTATATTATAGATATCTTGAATATAAATTTGACATAACATGTCTTAGCATAAAGAAAAAGCGTTCCATATTCTGGAATTAGTCAATATGTTACAGCGGATGTTTTGATTGGGAAATTCATGACAAGTCTGTTTGAAAGGAATTTTAGGGCTAGTGACAACAGAGATTATATAAAATGGCAACATACAAGGCAATAACTGAAACAAAGGGCTCCAGTAATTTTGATGTTTCATTTACTGTAGCTGATAATGAAATCATCATCTGTAATCCTTTCATAGATGGATCTGCGGTCTGCAGATAACATAAAAATTGGTGTTGTTGATAGTGAGGAGGATGGCCTTAGGTTTCAAACAATACTAATCAGCTGGTAAGTTGGGCGAAGCAATGGCAGATGTAATTTCATTGTGAGGTGATGTACTTTGAAGGTCTAATAAGAGCAGGACATACACATTGAATAGTCAGGTCATAGTGAATATTGAGGGAAAGTGGTAACATGGTGTACAAGTCCATTGATCCCTGAAGGTGGCAACACAAGTAGATAAGGTGATGAAGAAGCCATAAGGGATGCTGGCCTTCAATAGCCACAGCACAGAAGAAAGGAGCATGGAGAACATTGCACAACTTTATAAAACTTCAGATAGGCCAGAGCTGGAGTATTTTCAGGTCACTGCATTATAGGAATGACGGGAATGTGCTGGAGGAGGTGTAGAGAAGATTGACATGGACATTACCTGGTATGGAATGTTCCACAGGAGGAGAGGCTAGATAGGCTGGGTTGGTTTCCCTGGGATTAGAGGTTGAGGGGGGACCAGATAAATGTGTAGAAAATGAGGGGAATAGATAAGAAGGCTAGTGAGATTTTTTTTCCTATTGACGTGGACTTCTAAAACCAGAGGGCATAGGTCATAGGTATACCTGGCCAGGTACTGAAAACCTATGCTGACCAACTGGCTGGAGTGTTCAAGGACATCTTCAACATCTTACTGCTGCAGTCAGAGGTTCCCACCTGCTTCAAAAGGGCAGCAATCATTCCAGTGCACAAGAAGAACAGGGTGAGATGTCTTAATGACTATTGCGCAGTAGCACTCACATCTACTGTAATGAAGTGCTTCGAGAAGTTGGTTATGGCTAGAATTAACTCTTGCCTGAACAAGGACCTGCACCTGCTGCAATTCACCTACTGCCACAACAGGTCTACAGGAGATGCAACCTCACTGGCTCTCCACACTGCTTTAGAGCACCTAGACAACCGCAAGACTGATATCAGGCTGCTGGTTATCTATTATCTATCAACACCATCATTCCCTCAGTGCTAATAACCACACTTCAAAACCTGGGCCTCTGTACCTCCCTCTGCAACTGGATCCTGAACTCCCTTACAGGGAGACCAAAGTCAGTGCAGATCGGTAGTAACATCTCTTCCTTGCTATCAACACAGGTGCACCTCAAGGATGCGTGCTAAGCCCATTGCCCTACTCTCTCTCTACACTCATGACTGTGTGGCTAAGCAAAGCTCAAACACCATCTATAAATTCACCAATGACACTAGTGTTGTTGGTAGCATCTCAGATGGTGATGAGACTTACGGGAGTGAGATGGATCGGCTGGTTGAGTGGTGTCGCAACAACAACCTCGCACTCAATGTCAGCAAGACCAAGGAACTGATGGTAGACTTCAGGAAAGGGAAGTTGGGAGAACACACACCAGTCTTCACTGAGGGGTCAGCGGTGGAAAGGGTGAGCAGCTTCAAGTTCCTGGGTATCAACATCTCGGAGGATCTATCCTGGGCCTAGCACATTGATGCAATCATGAAGAAGGCATGCCAGTGGCTCTACTTCATTAGGACTTTGAGGAGATTTGGTAATGTCACCAAAGACTCTTACAGATTTCTATATATGTATGGTGGAGAGCATCCTGACTGGTTACATCACAGCCTGGTATGGAGGCTCCAATGCACAGGATTCCTAGAGGCTGCAGAGAGTTATAGACTCAGCCAGCTCCATCATCAGCACAACCCTCCCCACCATCGAGGTCATCTTCAATAGGCGCTGCCTCAAGAAGACAGCATCTATCATTAAGGACCCTCACCATCCAGGATATGGTACTTTACACAGAGAGTTGTAGGTGCTTGGAACATGCTTCTAGGGGAGGTGGTGGAAGCAGATACAAAAACAATACTTAAGAGGCAGATGGTACTGGAGCCTGAAGACCAAACTCAATGATTCAGGAACAGCTTCTTCCCCACCGCCGTCAGATTTCTGAACGGTCCATGAACACTACCTCATTATTCTTTTTTTTTTGCACAATTTATTTACTTTTGTAATTTATAGATTTTTATGTCTTTGCACTGTATTGCTGCTGCAAAACAACAAATTTCACATCATATGTCAGTGATAATAAGTCTGATTTTGATTCAAGGTGAGGAGTAAGAGGTTTAGAGGAGATCTGAGGGTTTTTTTTCACATGCAAAGAGTGCTTGAAATCTGGAACAAACTGCTTGCAAAGGTGATGGGGTCTGGTACTCTCACAAATTTAAAAGGTATCTGGATGAGCATTTGAATTGTTAAGACATAGTAAACTGGGGATCAAGTGCTGGTAGATAGGATTAGTATAGCTGGGCTTTTGATGGTCAGCATGGACACAGTGGGTTGAAGGGCTGACTGTTATGCTATATTTTTATGACTATACCTTTAATCATTGTTAGATAAAATTATTTTATAGGCACAAGTTTGCCTACTTTCCCACATTATCATTTTGAGTTTCAGTATTGAAAGTTACACAATCTCTTTTTAGTTGGGAATATTTTTATTTTAAGGTTAAACATGTAAAATAATCAGACTATTTCTCCTCACTCTTGTCATTCTATCCATAGACTGACACATTCCTGCAATGCAGCTGACTGGCGTTGCATTTATTTGGCTACCTTCACAGAATGCTGACCAGAAGAAACATACAAATATAAATAAGCTAATTTTGTATATCTGTTAATTACAGAGTCACACAATGATCTATGTTTGGCTCTTTTCAAGAGAGAGAGAGAGAGAGAGAGAGAGAGAGAGAGAGAGAGAGAGAGAGAGAGAGAGAGAGAGAGAGAGAGAGAGAGAGAGTGAGAGTGAGAGAGAGAGAGAGAGAGAGAGAGAGAGAGAGAGAGAGAGAGAGTGAGAGAGAGTGAGAGAGAGAGCTGGGTTTACTTAGTGTATGTGTAGAAACTTCAGATGTGTTTTGAGATAATGTTACTAGAAGGTGGCAGGTAGATGAGAAGAGGGCCTGGATTTCTGGGAAAAATGAGAGAGAAGTGGGTCACCAAAGCTAACCACATCAAATATATCAGTTTATGATAAGATTTTGGGAAGGTCCTACATAAAATGTAACATGCAAAGTATCAATGTTTACCTTCATATAACTCTGTGTTTCAGTGATTAGTAGAATAAATATAAATATTCTGAAAAGTTTATTGAGGATGTAGTACCAGCTCCTGATGTGTTTGCAAATGCTCTGATGTAATATTATTCATCATTTTCCTCAGTGCATTAACACCTTTAGTTATAGAACATATAACAGTACAACACAAGAACAGGCCCTTCAGCCCACCATATGTGTCGACCATGATGCCAACTTAAACCAATCCATGTGTCTGTACATTGCCTGTTCATATGCCTGTCTGAGTGCCTCTTAAATATTGTTATCGTAGCTGCTTCCACTACCTCCCCTAGAAGCATGTTCCAAGCATCGACAACTCTGTAAAGTAATTTGCCTCGTGAGTCTCCTTTAAACTTTCCCCCTCACCTTAAAGCTATGCCCTCTAGTACTTGACATATCCACCCTGGGGAAAAGACCATCTACCCTATCTATGCCTTATAGTTAAAAGAAAATTCTAGCCAGTCAATTTATATATTTAAATCTGCAATATCATTTACTAAATATAGATTCTTATTGTACTCTTATTACTGGTGTAGAACTGTTCAAAGTGCATGTTGGTGCACGAAGGAGGACATTTAAACTTATGACAACATTTATAAAGTGCTAGGGTAGTTAATGTATTTACCTTTTGAGAAAAAGATGAAATAAGTCATAGGATGGGAATTCCACATAACAGTGTCACCATGGCAGTTACTGATCACAATGGCAAGAAGATATACACTTGCATACAGGCTTTTCTCTGTCAGGAGACTAAACTGGTAGGGACAATTCGAAGGAGGTAAGGTTAGGAATTTGTAAGTTAGCATTCTGGAATATGTGAGAGAATGTTGGGGACAAATAGGATCAAGGCAATAGATGAATGAGATTCAGTACAGTATAGGATGTGGGTGGTGAAATGCTATAAAAGTTAAGAACTTGCATGAAGAATGTTGGACACCAACAATAAGGATTTATTTAGTGCGGAAGGAAGTAGGGGTAGAGATGGGAAGTATTTTATTGAAATAACATTTCATGGGTCAAATTGGACAAAGTTTGAAGCTCATGACACAAAGGTTGCATAACTGACAGATTCAGCCTCAGCATGAAGGTAAGCAGATTCCAGACCTCCATTTACTGGAGCTCTTAAGTCAATTCATTCTAACACAAGCTGGGTGAGGATACATGCACCCACACTGAGATCAAAACTGATATGCACTGGCATTTGAAAACAAGAGGTGGATTTTGCTCCACATTGTTGTAGTGCAGATTTCACAGAAGACTATCTAATAAATATTATTAAGGTAGCTAATTGTTCTGGCAGAAAACAATCAAAAGCATCTGCAGTTATTTGGATGATTATTGTGTGGAAAATAACACCAGCAAGGTTGGATGATTTCTGTTTCATAACAGCATTTGTTTACTAGCTGATAAACACACATCTTTGCTCTCCAGACAAGACAGATTACACAAAGAAAAAGACTCCTGTACAGAGCAATTTCATATCGTCTTCATGAAATGCTAAAGAATTTCACAGCCTAAGTATTTCAGAAGTGCTGTCAACATTATAATGTATGCTGATGGCAAATTGTGTACAGCTTGCTCTTACCATCAGCCATGTTATGACCTGTGTTTGGATGTTGTTTGAGGGATAAATATCGGCCAGAATACTGGATCAGTTCGTCTGCTCTTCTAAACCTTCGTGTTCACCTGAAGGAGTGTAAAGGGCCTTGCTTTAACAGCTGAATGGCAATGCCTGTCAGTAAAGCACTCCCACAGATTGCAACCTCGATTTTTCTGGACAAATCTCTGAAGTGGGACTTGAACCCATAAACATTTTTCTTGTGTAAAAATGCCAATGTGGTACAGTGGTGTAGCAGTTATCAGACTAGTAGCCAGAGCTTTGGACCACTAATCCAGAGATACAAATTCTACTCTCCATAACAGCTAGGGTACTTAAAATCAAGTAATTACGTAAACACGGAATTTAAAAATCTAGTCTCAGTAACGTGTGACCATGAAACTATCAATGTGTTTTAAAAACCCATATTATTCACTAATGTACTGCAGGGAAGAAAATCTGCTTAGTCTTACCCAGGTTGGTTAATATATGTGACTCCACCAAGTAGCTGACTAAACTGGCTCCTCATTTCATGGGCAACTAGGAATGGACCATGCATGCTGGCTTTGCCAGCAATATCCTTACTCCTTGGTAAACTAGCTTAAAAAAATGATTGAGCCACAACTGATGCTAATCAATGCCCATCCCAGAGTGATTTTATACTCACTCCCCACCCCATAAAACTGCTGTACAAATCCTTTTAACATAAAAAATATTCACTTTAACTTCACAATCATGATTCAAACTACCTCTGGAAAAAAATCTCTGCAAAATGATTGCTCTCTAAATAGAACATAAACAGCATGAAAATATTACAATGTTTGTCTCTCTTACACTCACAAAAAAAATCTTACTGGGAGCAAAGTTTATAGGAACCCTAGTGCTTCACTTATTGTCCTTTTCTGGTCAGTCTACACAAATTTCGGCAAACCACCAAAGCAACATCACAATCAAAATCTCTTTGAAGGCTCCAAGGCTAAATACAATAGTATTACCATACTCCAGCTTAGAACATTTAACATAACTATGAGCAAACCTGATATCTTTGCTCATCTGCATTCTTGATTACCTTAACAACAATACTAGAACATATTGAAAGCTAAAAATTATGATGAAACGTATTTCACTGTTAAATAAAAGTTAGGGTTATAGGAAAGCTTCCATTATCCTAGTAATCCAATTTCATTCAATGTATTGGAAATAATAACTATTGTCAAAAGAAAACATCTTGGACAGTTATTGAATTGATGTATTAAAATAACCTAATATAGAATTGAACCCAATACTGTTTTGAATATCTAGTGTTGGTATATTTCTTAATGAAGCACAACATTTAATTGTTCTTTTTTAAACAGTGAATTGCTTACAAGTTTTATGAACTGAAGAAATGTCAAACTAAGTTCAACATTTATGTTATTGTGTTCTGACAAAAAGTCACATTTATCAATTTTCTTTAACTACACTGGTAATGCAATACTTCAGTTTAGGTCTTTACACAAAGATCATATCAAATGTTCACATAAATTTGTGGGATTCATGAAGTTTCTAAATTTATTTTCATGAGGGGGACTGTGTTAAGAAAGCAATAGTGAAACTACTGGAGTGTTGGTAAGATCTCATCTGGTTGTCTTAAACTCTGGCCTAAACATGACCCCATACTCAGAGAAAAGTGGCCGACTCCTAACTGCCCTCATGAGGGCACAAGAAAATAGGAGCAGGAATGGGCCATCAGGCCCTTCAAGCCTGCCCCACCACTTAATATGATCTATGCTGGCCTCAACCCCTCTTCTGTTCCACGTAGTGGCGGCATAGTCATGTAGTAGTTAGTGTAACGCTATTATAGCACCAGTGACCCGGGTTCAATTCCCACCACTGTCTGTAAGGAGTTTGTATGCTCTCCCCGTGTCTGCCTGGGTTTCCTCCAGGTGCTCCGGTTTCCTCCCACATTCCAAAGATGTACAGGTTCAGAGTTGTGGGCATGCTATGTTGGCACCAGAAGAGTGGTGACACTTGCGGGCTGCCCCCAGCACATTCTCAGCAACGCAAAAAGATGCATTTCACTGTGTTTCGATGTACATGTGACTAATAAATATCTATATCTACTTCTATTCCACAATCTACCTCTGTTTTAAATACTTCTAATGATCCAGCTTCCACCACCTGCGGAGACAGAGAATTCCAGAGATTTGCCAACATTTGCGATATGAAATTTCTATGTACCTTAGTTTTAAGCAACCAACCTCTTATCTTGTAATTATGTCCCCTTATTCAAGACTCTCCCAATCGTGAAAACAGCTCAACGTCTGTCAAACCCCCTTAAGATCTTCAATGTTTGAATAAGGTCACCCCTCATTCTTCTCACTTTAAGGAATACAAGCCAAACTATTTGGTCTCTCTTGCTTGGGCCACTCTCTATCCCTGGAATTAGTCTGGTGAATCTCCTTTGGACTGCCTACAATGTTACTATGTATTTTTTTAAGGCAAGAGGACTAAAACTGCATGCAGTATTGCAGGTGAGGCCCCACTATCACTCTGTACAATTACAACAAAACTTTATTTTTTTTAAACTCCAACCCCTTTGCAATTAAGGCCAAAATGTCATTTGCCTTTAACTACTTGTTGGACCTGCCTGCTAGCTTTTTGTCACTACCCCCTAGGGATCCCTTATTAAGATCCCTTATTAATCCTTCCTTATTAAGACCAAATCTAAAATAGCCCATTCCCAGTTCAAAGGATATTTTAGAATGGGACACATTCCATGAATGAAAACAAACTACAGCACCAAAGATAATATTAATAAGGCCGAAGACACAATATCAATGCAAGTATAATTTTTAAAAAATGCAAAATTCTTGTTTCCAAGACTAGATTTTTTTTTCTTAAAACAATTTATTAGATAAAACAATGTAAACTTCATATTCTTGTTCAATATAATAACTAAAAGATCTAAACATCATTTTATTAGCAATAACAAAAAGACTTGCACTTATGTAGCACCTTTTTTTCATAACCACAGAAGTACTTTGGATAAGTGTTATAATATAAGGAATGCAGCAGCCAAATACATAACACAGTCATATGAACATGTAACAAACAGGTAAACTTTTAAGAATGTTGGTTAGAAATAAGTTTTGGTCAAAAGTCTCCTAATCTCTTGAAAGAGTGCTGTTCACGTCCACCTGCAAGAGCAGATGAGGCCTTATCATCCAAAATAACAGTACATCCAATAATGCAGTAGTTCTTCAATATTGCTCTGGAATGTCAGCCATGGCAATGTACTCAAGTTCTGGGAGTGGAACTTGAAATTAACTATACAGGCTCACAACTGACATCATGCCTTGTTTTTCTTTCAACCACATTTTCATCCGCTTTATTTTCTTAGATGCTCTCTTCATGAGCTCGGTAACTCGGATTTTCTCTATTTTCATTTCCCCTTTTCTTTCACCATATAATCAGCTCAACAGGCATGCTAGATCCTAAACAATGCTATTACAGGACTGACTTCGTAAGGCAAGTATCAGCTGCAGTTAGAACTGTATTTCAAGTACCAACTTTACTAATTAAGTTTGCTAAATCAAGAGGAAGTACAGGGACTGCACACTATATTTTTCAAGCACAATTCCCCATATTTCTGGGGGCATTACTATTTTGCATAATTTACTGCATATCACATACAAAATTGAATAATCATTGCCATTCCACATTATTCAGCTGACTTTCAGCCACATTGAAAATAATTTCCACTTTTGAACAAGTCACTTAGAATGTATGAAACCTTCAAATTCATACACGAATAAATCATCCATATGAGAGTCATTGCAACTTTTCTAGCAGAAAGAACAGGGATTGTTTCAATTCATTTTAATTCCCAATATTTATTGTGATAATATGCATCCATATACAGTATTTCATTGTTTGGAGAACTCTGAGGTTTTTATTTAGGAAAAAAAACATTGCAAGTGGATTGCTTGTTTTCCAACGGTTTTGACAGGATACTTTTAACTCTGGAATTGCGTTAGCAGAAGAAAAGGTCAGCTTCACAGTGCTTATAATAGTATTTATTATTAAACCACAGACAAGAATTGGGAAAAGGAAACAGATGGAGGTGTACAAGCTACAAAAGAGACAGGACAACTGATAAATACATGATGATAAAAGCACTTCAGTTTATAATGAATAATTTCTGATAGTAATATTCTACAGCAGTTTAAAGTACGTTTACATTGCAGCACTGTTTCTGGCTAAAAGATGCTGTGCCACCTTCTCATACTATTGCTTACCATTTCATTCATCGATAGCTAGACATCAGAATTGGTACATCTAATGATACTGAAAAACTAGATAAAATTATGTAGTTAATATTTCTAAAGGTCCTGGTAAGAGGACTGCATCTTCAAATAAACTTGCTAAACATCATATGCTGCAGTTTACTAGGGACCAAATGGACAATAGAGGATCATTAATAAGTCTGTAAAGCTGGCAGGAAAAAAACATGAACTGGCACTTTAAATTGGAAGTTCACATGTTCATTGACTTTGTTTTTTTATTATCCAAACTATCAGTTTGCCTCAGCAGTGGGTGATTGAAGCAACCTGATGGCAGAATAAATGTGGGAATTGGCGCCCAGCGTGCTACAATCAGTAATATTTAACACTTTCAATCTCCATAAACCTTCTGCCAGTCTGTTGAACAGCAGCAGTACAGTCCACATGCACTGTTCAGAACTATGAGATTGTCTAGGGGATCACCAGACAAGGCTGTGCTTAAGTAACTAGATACTGTATATCATGCCAATGTCTATATTTATAATGGAAATCACACAAGCAAACTTGCTCATGTATAAATATACTGTTCCACTTGGCGTTGTTGCCACACTGAAAGAATGCCATGTTATTTATATGCATCTTTTGTTAATGCAAGGTGGGTGAGGATATGTCCACCTATACTGAGATGCAGAGGAGTGTGCTTATGTTGTTGCCAGGAAGTGATATTGTATTGAAGAAAACAATTATCACCTATAGAGGAAGGTGATAAAATTATTTTATCCAATCCGTTTCAAAGTTCTTAAGCTCAAGAGCAAGACTGAAGATTTTGAGTTTAATCATAGAACAAAAATGTACGACTTATACCAAATGGAATGGTTTACTTCAGACTCTAATTGAAGCAAAGAGTGATATAAACTTTAGGACCTTCAAGTTAAAACTACAGAAAGGACCTCATCTTCCATAATTCTATCTTATTAAATATCCAACTCATACGATGAATGCTCACATATACATAACTTCAGCAGTGGCAAAGTATCAGTTCTGTATTTAGTAGGAGTGCTATACCCAAGAGAAATTGTTAACTAGCCACAGGGCTGGATAACATTTTAATATCATATGCTTATTTTAGTAGAAGATGCCTTAAATATTCAGAAAATCCAGGTAAATATACCTCACGTGTACACTTATTCACCAAACATCACCATTCAGTAACCAAGGAAGCACTCATATTGATCAAAAAACACAGGCCTACAGAATTGATCACATGGCTTTGTTTACTTCAGCCTTATGCAAGCAAAGATGGAAGAACACTGAAAATTTTGTGCTTTACATGTCAATTGTGAAACAATTTAATTTTAAGTTGCTTGAATGTCTAATTTTGTTTTCAAGCTCAAGGAACAAAATTTACTCTGTGTTACTCTTTTACTGCATTCTCTCCATTTTTATTTCTTACACAACCCTGCATATTATTTTGAAGGAAAATATGTTGCACCATTGCACTTGACAAACATTACAAAATTGAATACTAAACAGAGGGTCAATTTACGAAAGGCACACAATCCAAGTTATATAAATATAAAATTTATAGAATGTTGACAACACTAAAGTACATCATTTTACCCACCAGGCTTATGCTGGAAATCTCCCCATTAGCTACCATGATTAATCCTATTCCTACTTCCTGATTGCTCCCCACACCTTTCCCTCCTGAAATAAATTATTTACAGTAAAACTGCAATAATCCAGCATGCTCAGACACTAGTGATATTGAACAGACAGATTTTCCAGACAATTTGATGTTATTTCTATTTATACCTAAACAGACTTTTAATTCACATTTTTTGTTAAAGATTTTACACAATATTTATAATAAATTTTCCAGTGGCCAGGTAAGTTTAAAGGAAGCACAGAAACCAGGCCTCCAGTGAGTGAGAAGGATGCATGGGAACTGGGGCCCCGGTGAGTGTGAAGGGAGTGTGGCACACATCACCTGATAAGGCAGATGCTGAACAACCAGAATTTTTGAATAATTAGATAGCAGATTATTGGAGATTTACCACAGTTCCTTTGCAAAATATTTTATAGAATTTGATTCAGCAATTTGTGACAGATATTTCCTAATACAAAGCATCAAAGCATCTCCTTCAAAGACTTTTCCCCCAAACTTTCCTTTCAATGATTAATGATTATCACAATTGCATGGCCTCTTTAGTCCTGCAGGCCTCCAAAAAAATTGCACCTTATTCTCAGTTCAACTTCAAAAAGAGCATTCAAATTTCTCTTCATAATTGCATATCCTTATATCTACCAACAGTATATATTTTGCACCTCAGTCATACAGCATAGAAACAGCCCCCAAGGCCCACCATTTGCTGACCAACGCACCCATCTATACCTCCTTTACATCCTTCCTATAAATGGAATATCCAAAGCCAAACAGAATATTCCAAATATTTAGTGAGTTCAGCATTAACTTTTTGTTTTAAATGTCCAGCAAGGCTTATTGGCTACCTACTTATATCCCCATTCCCTAGATCTAATTAAAACTATTTCTTGTAACACTCATTTCATTCCTTTATAATTTACAAAATAGATTACTTAACATTCTGATAGCTTAAAGATCCTGCTTTCCTATGCAATCAATCATAATATGCCATACCAAATTTGATATCATCACCATATTTCAGTTATGTCCCCCCAGTTTGTTGATCCAATCTGCTATATGAGAGGTAAATAGTGGTCCATACAAATTCATGGAACACTACTCTTCATTTCCATTCTTTTAAAAGGTACCTTATGCTTTCTTCCTTACCACCAAACAATTCCATTTAGTCACTTTCCACTTAATTCCACACACTCAAGTTCTTTCAGCTCAGCTGTTATTTGTCTCTTGTGAGCACTCGATATTCTGGATAGTTCTGTAATTACAGAATTGTGGCTCCACCAACAGTGTATTCCACTGCACTGATGACAAGATAGTATTGTATTGTGCAACTGTTTGGAAGTGCTTCACTTCCAACTATAGATCAAGAATGAGGATTTGGTTAGAGCCAAAGGCCAATTGCAAGTACCAGCTAATGTGAGATCAGCAAATTCCTCACAGTTCAAAAATCAGAGAGAGTAATCAAATGCAGCACCACCCAGAGAACAATTGGTAAAACACTGCTCCTTTTTGTACTTTTGTGAAGTGAAGGAAGAGAGTAGCCTATGCATAACAGTATAGCTTGAAAATCAAAAATAAGGGAACATTACTTATTGTTGGGTTTGATAGCAATGAAATGTCATTTTCTTCCTTGTTGACTATGTGACAATGTAAGAAAATCTACAGCCAAACATGGTTAAAGCTTTTTTTTATGGCTTCATTGGGATTGGGGATCAGGTGGTTGGGTGGATCCAAACCAGTGGTTCCAAGTTCAGTCCCCAATCTGTTAAATAAACTGATCTTGGTACTTTGAGTTGAGGATAGAAGGCAAGGGTCAGAAATCAATTGTGCAATATCTGACTATTATCTGCCAATTACTCTTGGAAAGTAAACTTATGCAAATGTCAGACAAGTTTAGGATCAGATGCAATGCCACCACAGTTCAGTAAAATAACAACAGTCATTGGGGTCAAAAATTAAAAATAGTACTTTGAGTTAGGTACCAGACAAGTAACAGTGATCACAAAACCTACGTGCCAACAGACTGGCAAGAGGAGAAAACAGGCACAAGAAGAGCGCATCAATTTACTGATAAGGTAATCTGTAATTTTGTACAAAGATGATTCCCAAATATACATTTGCAGTGCCTCACGTATTTAATGTTCCATGTTCACTGGGTTCCAGTGCAGAACATTAGCGCCAGAACACAAAGTACAATCACTGTAAAATGATACAAACTTTTTCAATCTCCGAAGATTTTGGTTTTAAGTTATGTTTCTGTCACCTACTGAAATGACATGCAGATTTATTATGATTACCTATCAATGACTACTCAGAAGTACAGATTTAAAGTTAAGGATAATTTTGGGGATCTTGGATATTCTTCATCCTGCAGAATGAATATCAGGCAGAACTAACAAAGTTCAATACGTAATCTTCATTGCTCATAACTGAATTAGCACTTCAAAGAATTAACTATGTTTTTAATCAACATAATAACCTCTAACCCTGCAGATAATCAAATTTTATATATCATAGGTATTGTTTCCCTCATTCTTTGACAGCATTTCAACTTGTACGTACAAATGAGTGAAATCATTGAAAAAGAGAGAAAGAGACTAGGAGAGAGATTTCCCTTTAATAATATTGCCTCATTTGCCATCGTGTTCATATGATCTCTCTTCACTCACTATTTATGATGGGCTGTCCTCAGCCTCACAGTACCGTTTTGATCAAAGGAATTAGTAAAACCAAGAAGATAGAATGTAGCAGACACATGAAAATGAGCATGTGCTTGAAAATGTGTAGGTAATCTGACACTGTCTCCAATCTACCCCATTTCCACAGATACAAGCCACACAATAAGTGACATTGTCACCCAGATGGTACAGCTAGTCTGGAACACAGCAACACAAAAATGCTTCAGGCCTCAAGATGCTAAATAAAATTCACTATACAATGGTTTAACATAATTATCTCATTGTGGCCCAATTTCAGCAGGGGTAAACTGACAATATTCTTCTACCTATTAAATGTTTACATTTTCCAAGAGGCTTCTACGAATCTGAATACCAAGTGTTCTCCAAGGATGGAGAAAAGACTAACAGCAGCAACAGAAACTCCGAAGGAGTAAGAGTCAGACCATCATTACATTTGGGAAACCGTTACACTCCCAATCGTAACAGTTGGGAGTTAACTGAGTTAATGCCAAATTCTTCCTTCTGTATGTAGTTGGTAAAAATATTAGTGTGAATGTATCATTGGTTTCACAATTTAAAACTAGTATTTATTTCAGCAATAATCCTTTGATTGTACACCAATAAACAAACCATAATTTTGGTTCTATATTTTTTTTGATAGATTACTCAGATCCCCATTCTGAGAAGTGGGATACTTTCATCCCTGTAACTTCATTGAGTTTGTTGCATCATTGTTAAAATTGGCCAATTAATTGTGTATTTCCTTCAGGGTTTTTTTTTAAATATACAGTTAACAACCAATGAACTAGTTTAGTTCAGTTTCTTTTATTGTTTTGATGGTTACTTTATTCCCATCTGCAGAGCCTTTAATAAATAGATTCTTGGAGGGTCTCTTCCATTGGAAGAAAAGAAACCTCATTTGATTAGTCTGATCCTTAAGAGCCAGTCCATCAACTAGAAGCTTTGAGGGACATTAAGGCATATTTGTCTTTCCATCCGCAGCCTTAAATCATGAGAGTTCAGTGATGCTCCTGTTAAGAAGTCCAGGACCCAAGTTTTCCATGGCAAATACGGAGTCATTAAGATGCTTGTGGTTTTCTCCAAATATTTTGATCCTGGGTATAAAAAAGGAAAACAGAAGAAGTATAAAGGAAATACCTATTGCACAAGACAGATAGGCCATTGAGAGCTCCTACAATAAAATCTTGGTAATCTTTTGCAATGAAAGGTTGCCAAGAGATCATTTCTCTCTAACCCACCTGTCAAAGAGCATCTGAGTCATTCTGCAGTTGAGTCCATTTCAGTTTCACCTCTGCATGTCATTAAAGTGATTGTGTGATTTTTCTGAAAACAATGATATATCTCCAAGGCATTAATATTATAACAGTAATTTCTATTTCTTTTATAAATCTAACTATGCTAGAAAATTACATCCTTGAAGACCTATGCTGGTTTGAATCTTTGTTAGGAAGAGTATGGTTAGGTACATATGCTCATGCTTGCACTCTTCCCTTCCATCTTTTATTTCTTCATGATGGATACCTGAAGGGAGCTGTAAATTATTATCTTCTTCTTTTGTTAACACCATTCTAATGAATCAATCATGTTTACATTGATACTGTATAATCAGAAAAGGCATCTGTGTTCTTCGGGAATACCCATGTAAAAAAGTTCGACTAGGTCTTAAGACTGAAAAAACCAATGGGAACAAATATCGCAAAATGAATCCCACCATCAACATTAGATTAAACTGCAGCACTGGATTTGAATCCAACTTTGCTAGTATATGAGAACTTTGTATTCTGCAGTGCTGCAGCTTCTATTGATAATAAGGTTGTACCAAAAATTGTATCAGAGCGTGTGAAAAGTTGGGACTGCAATGTTTTTTTTTCAAATTGCAACAAAATATCCCTTGGAAAATGTCTTAATAACTGAACTACCTTTGTCGCATACTTTTTTTTAAAAGAGATAATTGAGTATCTTATTACCACTTCAATTGGTGGGAGTTTAGCATGTGTAAAATGTCTGCCATATTACAGCAGTGACTACATTTTGGAAGTATTTAATTCATTGTAAAGCAGATAGGATGTATAGTGGTTATGAAAGTCATTAAATAAATTCATTATTTTATATCAACAGAAAGTTGACATACGTGCTGCAATCTCCTTAAGACAATTAGCATTACAAATGAATGATTTGCGCTTTATGACTATGTGTTAACAGACAGAAGAAAAACCAAGTCACAGCATGCTGTGAAGCTCCCTAATCCAATGAGAAAGCATAGGAGTCATGGCCACCACAACCAGCTAAACAGATTGCTAGGGCAGGATAAAGCTCTAAGTAAAAATCTTGAATAGGTTAATTTCTAAACAAGTGAGAATTTTTCCACTTCACAGAAGCTTTCTTAAATGGATCTTTCATAGCCCATTAAATGACAACAACAAATGGGCACTTTTATGCTGTCTATACATATCTTCCAGTAACAAGCAAAACTCATTTCACATTCATACAGAAGTACTGAGATATAAGGATATACAATATTCCAGTTCTGGGGGTAACTGTCCAATGTGTCAAGTTTCTGATGCCACACCAGAGTTGAAATTTAGCAGGATGATTATATAGATTCCTATAGCTTTAAGTAACCCTAACCTCTTAGGGGATGTCTGAATAGATTCAACTTGTTTTGGATAATTCATGGAAAATGAAAACTCCTGTTGTTTAGTTTGGTACCAGTTAGAATCTCCTGATAACTGCCACATATCTGCCAATGTTGCTTTGCTTATCTTGTTTCTGTCCACTGATCAGAGGGGCTGTTCATATCAAAGCAAATGACTTAAGACCCATTTTTGAATGTTTTCTGGTTTTCATTTTCAAAAACTTCATACTCATCGAAAAGAAACTTTATCCATCATATGTAATGAAAAAGGTTGATCCAATGTCTAGATGGATTGTACAAACCAAATCAGAATCTAAATTGATTGAGTTGCAAATCCTTGAAGATTATCTTGCTGAAATAAACGCCTACAACACTTTGCAAAGCCTTCAATGCTTTAGTCTTGCTCTGTTGAGAAACCAGGTAGCATGGATAGACTACAAATGCAGAGGTGAAATAATTTTATAACTGGATCTTATGTACTGGAAAAGCAGAAACTTCTTCCCAACCTGCCATGCATTACTTCCACCATTCTAAGTGCAACTTGTATCCATATGTGCTTCTCTTTTTGGTCAAAGACAAAATGTGTGATTCCAAGAAGAATATTTATCAAGACTCAATGACTTCATAGCAATGATACACAATTTTTAGAAGTATCAATCACTAAAAGGAAATCATAATACTCATTGCAGGTCTTAATGAGGTAATAGTATCAACCAAACAGCTACATTTGGAGCTTGATTAATTTATAAACTTAGTGTAAAATCTCTTGAACAACTCGACCAGATAAAAAGCAAATTTCTTGATTGTACACTATCCCTAGATTATTTCCCCTTTTAACAAAAAAATTTAATCCAAATTAATATGTATGGAGGAACAATTTGAATGAATGAGGAACTCAACTTTTTGACTGAATTCATCTTCTGTTCAAAAAAAGTGATCTTTGTCAATTTTCAATATTTTTCATGTTACTTCAAGCTACATGCATATGGATGTGGATATCTGGTGAAATATTCATAGTAAAATAACTATTGAGTTCAAATACAGAAAAGGGAAAATCATTTATATACAATAAGCAGAATCATAGAGTTGTACAGGCCAGAAGTAGGCCTTTCAGCTCACCGCAGCCATGCCTCACTTTTTGCCAATATACACTAATCCCTTGCATTAGATCCATATCCTGTTCAAGTACCTGTCTAAAATGCCTTATAAATGATGTAATTCTATCCACCACCAGCACCTACTCTGGCAGCTCCATATATTCACCACCCTCTGTGTGATTAACTTACCCTCAGATCCCCTTTAAAATTCCTTAAATTTATGTCCCCTTGGTTTTGATACCCCTACCATGTGAAAAAGATTCTGACAATCCACCCTATCTATGCCTCTTATAATTTATATATACGTCTATCAGTTCACCCCTTAGCCTCCTTCGCTCCATGGAAAACAAGCCCAGCCTATCCAATCTCTTTCCATAACTGAAGTCCTCTAAACCAAGGCAAACATCCTGGTTAAAAAAAAAGCTGCTGGAGGAACCCACTTTGGGTCAAGACCCTACATCAGAATCCTGCAGGGTCTTGATCAGAAACACTGACTATCCCTTTGCCTCCACAGTTGCTGCCTGATCCGCTGAGTTCCTCCAGCAGCTTGTTTTGTTTTTGCTCCAGATTACAGCATCTGCAGTCTCGTGTCTCCAGTCAATATTCTGGTAAATCTCTTCTGCACTCTCTCCAGCACAACTACATCCTTCTACAGTGTTACAGATTAGGAAGTTGTGGGCATGCTACATTGGCGCCAGAAACGTGGCGACACTTGCAAGCTGCCCCCAGAACACACTATGCAAAATGATGCATTTCACTGTGTGCTTCGACGTACATGTAACTAATAAAGATATCTTAGTGTGGCAGTCAGAACTGCATACAATACTCCAAGTGCAGTCTAACCAGTGTTTGGCAAAGTTGTAACATAACCTTTTATATTCTTAATCCTACCCATCAAGGCAAACATGCCATATGCCTTCTTCACCATCCTATCTATCCATTTCCCCATTTTCAAGAAACTATGGATCTGAACCCTGTCCATCAACATTCGTGTCCTACCATTTACTGTAAATGTCGTACCCCAATTTGACTTCCCAAAATACATCACTTCACACTTGTTGGATTTAAATTCTATCTGCTAACATTCCACCCAATTTTTCATTGGATCTATATCCTGCAGTTGCCTTTGACAACTTTCTTCACTATCACAACACCACTGATTTTCATATCCTCCACAAACTTAATAATCATACTTCCTACATTCACATCCAAGTCATTAATATTCATCACAAACATCAAAGATCACAGCACCAATTCCTGCGGTACACTATTAGTCAGACTTCCAATTACAAAAGCTTCCTTCTATCCTGTCCTGATGAAGGGTCTTGACCCGAAACGGCGACTGTCCATTTCCCTCCATAGATGCTGCCTGACCCACGAGTTCCTCCAGTACTTTGTGTGTTGACCCTTCCATCATCACCCTTTGCCTCCTATCACCAAGACAATTTTGAATCGACAAAATAAAATGCTGGAGGAACTCAGTGGGTCAAACTGTGGAGGCAAAGAGATGGTCGACGTTTCCAGTCAAGCCTCGGCACCAGGACACTGATTCCAATGACCTGAAACGTTAGCCATCCCTTTGACTCTACAGATGCTGTTTGACCTGCTGAGTTCCTCTAGCATATTGTTTTTTGCTCCAGATTGCACCGTCTGCTTCCTCTTGTTTCTCAATTTTGGATCTAATTAGCCAGCTCACCTTGGATCGCATATGCCTTGACCTTCTGGACCAGCCCACCATACAAGACCTTGTCAAAAGCCTAACTAAAGTCCATACAGAATTTCTACTGCCCTGTCTTCATCAATCTTCTTAGTTACTTCCTCAAAAAAAAACAGTCAAATTAGTTAGACGGGAATTCTCCCACACAAAGCCATGCTGACTACACCTGATCAGCACCTGCCTTTCCAAATGTACATAAATCTCATTGCTTAGAATTTTCTACATCAATTTCCCTACCACCAACTCAAGGCACACCAACCCATAGTTATCCATCTTATCCCTGTTGCCCTTCTTGAATAAAGGAACAACGTTAGTCATCCTCCAGTCTTCTGGTACCTCATCTGTGGCTACGAAGATGCAAAAATCTCCATCAGCGCCCCAGCTATCTCCTCCCTTGCTTCCCACAGCATCCTGGAATTTACCTCAGAATACATAAATCCCCATGGTAAGCTAAGTCATCTAACCCATCTATTTTCTTAATACAAACATGCTCCAGACCATCAATGTACCACCATTCACTTCCTCCCCCACCCCTCCAGAACTCATTACCTACCATTCTTGGTGAATACAGAAGTATTCATTTAGGACCTTGCCCACATCCTCTTGCTCCACACACAGATGACCCCTTTGGTCCCTGCAAGGACCCACATATTCCCAGCTACCACCTTCTTGCTCCTGAGATAGAATATCTTGGGATTCTCTTTAATCCTACCTGTCAAGGATATTTCATGCCCCTTTTTTGCCCTCCTAATTCCTTAAGTTCTCTCCTACACCCTTTACATTCTTCAAGATTCATTCAATTCCAGTTGCCTATATGCATCACATGCTTCTTTATCCCTGATCAAAACTTTAATGTCCTTCGTCATTCCACGGTTCCCTAATCTTGCTATCTTTGTCTTTCACCCTTACCGGAACATTCTGGAATCGAACTTTTGCTAACTCTCTTTTTAACAAAACTCCCACTAGTCAAATGTCATTTTTTTCCACAAATATCTGCTGCCAATCTACTTTCACTGGGTCCTTTCTTGCGTTGTTGAAATTGACCTTCTCCCAATTTAAGACCCTAACTTGAGGACCAACCTTTTCCCTTTCCAAAAGTAAACAAAAGCATTTTGCATGCTCACTGAACCATTCTTTCAATTTACCTTGTAACCACACAGTAAAATTTAAAATTTAAACTACTTGTACTTTTAAACACAAGTACCATGATCTTCCTAATGGATTCCCCACATCATTTTTCCATACTTAAATTGAACTGTAGTCAATTTAAAAAACCTAAACCAGATATGAAAATTAAACATCCAGATTTCAGACTTCTGACCTTACATTATTTTTCACAATTTCAAAATCTAAACCAAGAACAAAGGCATGAAAGCCAGGCTCTTTAAAGTATTTATTAAACTGTTGTTCCAGATACTATAGATTTCACTAAAATGACAACTGCAATTTAAAAGAAATGAAATAGGTCAAGTCAAGATGCTAATACCTCTGGCGCACCTATAGGCCTCAATACATTTCCCAATAAGACCTACTGCAGATGAACTGGTAGAATAGGATTAAACAATGCCAGAGATATGACATCATTACAGCATATATTTTAATTACCTTATCAGTAAATTAGTATCAGTATGCCAGCAAATCAAGGAACATTCTGCTACAGTCGGTCTTCATATTATTATAAATAGATCACCAAAGCATTGTAACAAGCTGCCATTCATCAAATCAATTCACAACACTTCAATAAGAAAAAACAATGTTTGTTTTGCTGCCTACTGAACTTTTCAGTTCATGGTCCTAAGTGGAAGGAATAGAAACACTTAAAATAGCCCATAATGGTTTATGTTGTCAGATGAGACTTTGAGTAAGGTACTTCTTGCATCTGTTGATCAATAGTTATTTTTCCCCCACAATTGTTGACTAAGTATGTAGCACCATTATCAAACAGCAAACACAACTCTTTATTCAGTATTAAATATATTTGATCTCAAGTTAAATGGACAATTTCATTACATACCCTAGTGAGATCCATGCCAAGTTTCAGTTGAGAAAGGAGGTGTAAAATAACACTCCGTTGATCATCCATGACTCCCAAATCATCTTCCACATTGTCTTCACTATCTGTTATCTCATCTTCAGGATTTATTAGTTCAGGACTTTGATGCTAATAAAAAGAATATTAAATTACTTAGATAATCAAATAGGATAGAAAAACATTTTTGAAAGATTGGACAGTTTTATACTAAATATCACGTTTCCTTTCCTGCCCCTCTTTTGCACTCTATTTCCCTTTCAGCAGAGAAAATAATATTACTGGAAGAACCAGTTAAGAGAGACTCCACAGCACAGCTTTGTTATTCCTGAGTTGACAACATCAGCTGTTGCCTTAGAAGAGAAAAGCAATGAACTCACTCTGTATGACTGCAAACTATCTGATCTCATATTAAAGTCTGCCATTACTCTAAATGCAGGGATTGTTATTGCAAGCTTATTGGCAGCAGGCAGACAGAGCTGGCAGCAGTTTCACAGAGCTGGCTGCTAGTTTTCTTGTACCCTCTACTCTCCAATCTACTGGATTAGAAATCAATTAGATATGAAACCATCCTTTTAAGTCATGTGACATCAGTACTCACAGCCAAAATTGCAAGCAGCATACTTAGCTTTGTGGGCACCACCTTAAGCAAGATTTAACTAGTTTCTTCTGGAAGCAAATTTGACTGCCTCTGCCTGCATTCATTGGCATCAGGTTTCCTGTTTATCCTTTATTCAGCATTTTTAAGTGTAACCAAATCACTATCATTTTTACCTCTCTATTTGCTACCATAACCCTAAGCAGGCTCTCCAGGCATGAAAAAGGCTCTTAATAGATGAACAGTTGAATAGATGTTCTTCATCCAAGACCCTTTGCAAATTCATGCCTGAAGAGCTTCAGCTGCCACTTATTTATACAAACCCTTTCAAGAGAGAAAAGCTTAATACTGTAAAAACCAAATTTGCACATTAGCATACAAGCATTAGAAAAAAATGCACATTTTACATCTAATGTCCATTGATCTATAGTTATTTTTTTTATCTATAAATAGTTATTTTATAACTAGCAAGTGAAGTAATTAAGATGAACTACTCTCTCAAATCTATCAATGCTCTAAAATATCCCCACATTGAGAAGAGAATTCCTGTGGCAATCCTGCCAATACAAATCTCTGAAGGAAACCTCTAGAAGTTAAGAAGAATTGGGATCAAATTCACAATTTTTAGTTTTTGTTTATCTAAACAAACCACACATAGACCTTCATTGCAACCATGTTTTTTGACAAATGGAAATCAGTTTGCTTGACGGATTACCAAAGTTTAAGACAGTTCAGTTTTCCATGGCTAAGTGCCAAGAAACTGGAATACGCCGATCCAAACACTCACCAAATGTTACCAAATTTTAAGTGTTGCATTGAAACTGTGGGCATTTCTCTCATAGGGAGAAATACACTTAGAAGGCATTGTACTTGTATGGCCTGCTTTGTAATCATTTGGAACAGAGTGTGATGTTCAGCTACCTTCTGCTTTCAGAGTTGCAAGAAAGACTTGAAAATAAAGTGAAGATGATATGTAACTGAGCACCAAGGGATTATAAGATAGACAAAAGGCTGCAGGACCTCAATAATGGTTTAAGTTCTCACAATCATGAGTACAAAACAACATTCAAATAGTTTAGCAGTAGAAGCCATTATATTATTAGAACTATTGACTGAAATAATTTCCTCAAATCAGAAAGATTTCATTAAAGGTGTGCATGCAATTTATGCACTGAAATTATAGGGACAAAATTGTATGGCCTATAAAAACATGTTAAATTGATGGTGGGCCTATTTGCTCCATTGCCACTGATACTCTATTTTCTTCCCTATAACCTAAAACATGTGCTCCAAAGTCATTAATCATCTGCATTTCCTGAGTACAGTATGTTAAGCACTATTCAACCAACACTGACATCTGGGCCCAAGCTCTTAAGAAAAACTAATCACTTAATCACACTGAAGTTTCCTGAATGAATACTTTTCATCAGTATTCACAGACTTTGTAGTTGGAGAATTCAGTGATGGAATGGGTGGAACTCTAGTGCAGGTCTCCATAAATAAAAGAGGTGGTACGATGCCTTGGTAGGATTAAAGGTGGATAAACACCTGGGACTGGATGGGATTTATCTCAGGCTGCTGCGAGGGGCAAGGGACAAGATCGCTAGGGCTCTGGCTGAGATTTTTAAATCTTTGCTGGACACAACTGAGATACCAGATTACTTGAGGTCAGCAGATGTGGCCCCCTTTTCAAGAAAGGCAGCAAGGGAAAAGCCTGGTAACGATAGACCTGTGTCTAACATCAGTGGTAGGAATAATACTGGGAAAAAAAACATTCTAAGGGAGATGATTAATAATCACTTGGAAAGGCACCTGGCTTTATCAAGGGCAGCTCCTGTCTGACCAATTTGATTGAATTCTTTGAAGAGGTAACAAAGAATATTGATGAGGGCAGGGCAGTAGATGTGATTTACATGGATTTTAATAAAGCCTTTGACAAGGTCTCACATGTGAGATTGGTTCAAAAAGGTTAGGGTCCATGGGATCCAGGGCAAGTTGGCAAACTGGATCAAAAATTGACTTGGCAATAGGAAGTTATTTTTGTAATGGGATAACTGTGACTAATGGACTCCCACAAGGATCACTGCTGGGACCCTTGTTTGTATCATAAATGACTTGGATATGGAAGTGGGAGGCAAGATCAGCAAGTTCACAGATGACGTGAAGATTTGGTGGAGTTGTTGATAGTGTGGAAGGTTGTCTTTGGTTGCAGAGAGATATTGATGTTTTGGTGAAATGGGTTGAAAAATGCAGATGTAATTTAATTCAGATAAATGAGTTGATGCATTTTGGGAGCACTAATGAGGCAATGACATACACCATGAATGGCAGGCTCTGAAGGAACAGAGGGACATACTAATTGAACACAAAGAACCTTGGCTTCTGCCAGCTCACCTTCCCCTTTGCTTCCTAATCTGATGGCACCTCCAAAAATTTTGACACCCCTGATTTCTACTGTAAAGTTGTATAGTCCAAAGTGAAGCTTCAGTATGTTTTATTTTTAATAATATATCTTCTCAATCTAGTGAACAGCACTAAGCACTAATCAGCAAATGGATAGTCATATGCCACTCAGATGTCATGCATGTTGGGTATACCGTTTCTGGTACTTCGAGTTGTCCTCCTTCAGGGGAGCATACCAACGTGCAACCGAGCTTGCAAAGGAGATCCTGATCCAATAAGTTAGCTGGAGGTTCCTATGCTATGAGAAACTGATGTTTTCCTCAGTGTCCAAGAGGCTTGTGTTACGGACTCGGTGAAAGTCCCTTTAAGATAGTGTGTGCGCGTGTATGCGTGCTTACGTCAACAGAAGATAAAGGACGTAATGACGTTGTTGAAGAAGTCAGAAGAAGGAAGAGAGAGAGAAAAAAAGGGAGAGAGACACTAGCCTGTTAGTTTCTCTATCGATGGATGAGAAACAATAACTGTGTCTGCCACTGAAATCCATGTATGGAAATTAGAAGTAATCCAGTGGAGTTCACTTTGTTGCTGACCTGTAGAAGGAAACAGGTATTTGTGTGTGGACGACCAAGATTCGGATGCTTTTCGGGGTGAGGAAGTCACTACCGAGTAAACACTGAAGTGTCGTTTGGGTTCCATCGTGGAACATTTGGATTTCGTAATTACTCTCTCTATGTTCTCTACATCTACGTCTTATCTTCAGACAACGGTGGTTGTTGAAGAAGCCTTTGCTCATGTTTCACCTTATGGCTTGCGGAACTGAACTTTAAGAACCATTCCTGGACTTGGAGTTTGGGACTTTGCCACACACACACACACACACACAAAGAGTTTAGTTTCTGGGGTTAATGTTCAAGGTTTAACATTTCTGAAGTATAACATACTAACATTTTTACTTTTATTTTATGTATTATCATAAGTAGTGATTAATAAAATAGTTTTTAACACCGAATCATGCTCAGTGTGTTTCTTTTGTTGCTGGTTCGTGACACTTGTAAGTGACCTTATAAGAGACAGGTAAAGAGACTGGTCGTCTCGAAAGTCCCACAACAGATACTATTTGCTCAATCGGAAGCACAAATCATGGAATAAGCGGCTCCAGCATCTATTAAGAAATTAAGCTGTTGTCCATTTACAGTCCAGGGAATGACAGACTCAAAACTTCACAACAGGCATTGTTGATCAAATAGATTATTTACAGTGAATTGCGTTTCCTGGGGTGGTGGTGGTGGTGGTGGTGGTGAAAACTGATAAATGTCAAAGTTGCCAAGGGCACTCTCAAGCCCAGTGGGCAGGTCGTCCACAAACAAAACAAACCCTTCGCAGACCTCCAGTCCTCTGCCCCTACCACATCCACCACTCCGACCACAGGCTTGTCAACATGGGGCAGCCGCCAATGCTGACACAAGTGCCTTCTTGTCCCCACCTCTGCTAATGGGCTTAGATTTCTGATGTTGTAACTGCCTTTGGCAATGTCACAAAACACTCATGATTTTATGCAAATCTCTGCCTTCCCATCCCACATAAGTAACAGTAAACATCTCCTTCATCCTGGGTTGCAATCCATTTACAATAGCATTTATCAAGGCAGGCATCCCTGCCTCTGGTGTTATTCCGGAATGTTTTTGAAATAGGGTATGTATGTGTTCTACATAATTATTAAAATCTTCATCTGCCCTTTGCACAGTACTGTGCATCTTATGCCAATCTACAGTGCAAGGGAAACACTCCCTCAAAGTGCTTGCTAGGTTAGTTCAGAGTGTAGTTAAATCAATGTGTTGCCCATCCCCCAGCCACTGAGCATTCTAACTTGTTTCCACCAAGTAGACCCCAAACAGGCATCCATTACTACATATATATCATCAACATTAAGGGTATGGCACTTAGAGGATTTCCATCTTACGAATAAACCTTTCTACATCCTCCTTGGGATCAGGAATCGCCTGCACTACGGACCTGTAATTCAGAATTAGACTATGGCCTGTAAACATGGGCTGTCTCTCTGGTTGGTGCTGGAAATGCATGTGTGGGGTACAGGCCCACACTATAATCATGGGATCCAGTGTGTTCTGTTACCCAGACCTTCATTCAGCGAACCAGCAAACACCCGCCACCCTCCACCACCCCCACCCCCAGCGTCTCCCATAGTACTAATCAGGAGCCTCCGACTATGGCGGGGCACTGGCTGGTGCAGATGTCACAGAGTACTCATAACTGTGCAACAAGGGTGGCAAGGGTACAGAGGCTTATAGTCATCCAGTTCATCCTCAGATCCTGGTACCAGTTGTTTCTTGTTAAACACCGAGGTAGACACCATTATCCTTGCCTGCTCTTTCTGTCTTTCCCTTTCCTCCAGCAATTTTTGTACACTTTCCTTGTTTTTTCTACGGGATTCATCTAACCGTTTCTGCATCTCACTTCTCCAGTGATTAAATGCAGACCAACCCACATTTTTCTTACTTTTACCCTTTCCGTTAATACATTCTGTAAACACTCTAGACAGTCCACATTGAATGTACCGCCCAGAGGGAACAATTACCCGCTCTCTACATCCACCTTTCCCATTTCCCTACGTACTTTACACTCTCTGGGCCAGAATACAAAAACATACAAGTTGCCGTTGTGCCCTGAGGGGTGGGGGTGGTGGTCTGGGACAGTCCTTTGACAGAGCTTCCCCTATTTTAATTTTAATTTCACTCACACGTTCATTCACATTCACACATAAAATTCGCACTCTTACCCACGATGGTCCTTTTCCCTATTCTCTCTATGGGCCTCGACCCAGGTACCTTAGTCAGGGACTTGAACTTCCAACTGTCACGACTCTCCTGGTAGGACCTTGTTCCTGAACGAGGAATTTGAACGTCCCATCACAATTGCTACCCTCTTTGGCGACTAATGTGATGGTGTACTTCAACTACTCCACACAGGAATAAATTTACCTTCCAGCGACAAACTCAGTCCTACTTGCTCAAATATGAGCTGCCGCAGACTTAGGACTGGTTGGTCGCCAGGGCTCATCTTTGTTTTCCCGTTTAGCGAAGCCAAAAGGTGAGCCATCTCAGTGGAAACTCCAAGAAACCATTATCGCCAATCAACTGGACTCCAACAACTTGCATTCATTTCCCACTCAAATTTTATTTAGTTATGCACAAGGAGGGTAGCATGGTCCCAGTCACTGAACAAGTCTAAAACTTCTGCTCAGGATTGTCAATTTTATACAGACAGTGACCAATTGAAATCTTGCGCACTTTCTAATCCCTTATTAACATACATAGAATTTTAAAAAAATCACCAATCATGATACATTTTTACAGGCATTAATCTGATCAAAAGCAGCCAATTATACCTTAGTTTCAGTAAGGAGTAACTGTCCAATAGTTTCTGCGTGCTTTCCAATCCTTCATTAGCATCTTTATCTTGTCTGGTCTGCTGAGTCTGCTCATGTCCTTGGTATTTCATACTGTTCAAAGGGGAGTTTATTCTTCCAAGGACCTTGTCCTGTACAGCTGCAGGCTAGCTGCACACCATCTTAACCCTTGCCATGTCACAGCTTCCACAGCCTGGGGGATTAGGAGGAGAGCCACTATTCTCACCCTGGGAAAAAGACTGTGACCATCCACCTTATCTATGCTCCTCATGATTTTATAAACCTCTATAAGGTCACCCCTTAACCTCCTTCACTGCAAGGAAAACAGTCACTGCCTATCCAGCATCTCCCTATAACTCAAGCCCTCCAGTTCTGGCAACGTACTCGTGAATCTTTTCTGCACCCTCTTTAGCTCAATCACATGCTTCCTATAATATGGCAACCAGAAATGCGTACAATATTCCAAGTGCAGTCTCATCAATGTCTTGTACAGCTTTAACATGACATACTAACTCCTGTACTCAATGCCCTGTCCAATAAAGGCAAGTGTGCCATGCGCCTTCTGCACTACCTTGTCTTACCTGTGCCGCCACTTTCAGGGAACTATGTACTTGTGCCCCTAGGTCTCTTTGTTTTACAACAATTCCCAAGGCCTGCTTATGTCCTGCCCTGGTTAAGCTTCCCAAAATGCATCACTTTGCACTTCTGAGTTAAATTCCACCTGCCATTCATCTGTATGCAGGTTTAGATCGCTTCGTTTGCTGAGTTGTAGCAAATATAATTGAACACTGTGCAATCACCACCCTTCTAATCTTTTGATGAAAGCAGCCTTTTAGCAAGCAGCTGAAGAAAGGGCAATCTCCTTGGCTGAACTGAGGAACTCCTACAGCAATATCGTGGAGCTGGAACTACAGCAACCACAACCATCTATTTGCTGAGGCATAACATCAACCATTGGAGTGTTTCACCATGATATCAAAGCCTCCTTGATGCCATGTATAGTCAAATGCTGCTTTCACGTGAAAAGCAGTCACACTTGCCTCATCTCTGGAATTTAACTCTCTGGTCCATGTTTAAATTACAGGCTGTGATGAAGTGATGAGGTCTGGATTGGACGATCTTTGCAAAACGTGAAATGAATTGCATACATGAATATCACCTAAATGGCTTTATCGGTGACATCAATTTGGCTGATTAATGAAAGTAAACTGATGATGCCAGATTGGATTTATTCTGGTTTTTTTTTTAAACAGTACATCCTTGGGTATATTTCCATATTATAGTCATAAAGTATAGAAACAGGCCCTTCAGCCTACCATTCAAAGCTGAACATCAAGTACATATCCATTCTAATCCCATTTACCAACACTTGGTCCATTGCCTCATATACCTTGGTGATACAAGAGCTCATCTACAAACTTCTTAGGTGAGAGTACCTACCTACACCACCCTTCAGGTGAAAAGGTTCTTCCTTGGATTCCCTTGAAATCTCTTACCCTTACCCCAAATCTATACCCTCTAATTTTAGATAACTAAAATTTCCTGCCATCTACCGCATCTATGCCCCTCATAAATTTTGATATTCTTCTATCAGTTCCCATCTTCAGCCTCCTCCACTCCAAGGAAAACAAACACAGCCTATCCAGTCATTCCTCCCAACTCATAACTGAAAAACTCCATCAGAGACAATATCCTGGTGAATCTCTTCTTTTCCTACAACCCAACATCTCCCACCCCCCTCAAAATGAAATCTCATTCTTCCTATAGCCAACCAGAATTGTGTACTGTTCCAGCTGTAGCCGAACCAAAGTTTTATAAAATTGAATCATAATCTCCCTGCTTTTATATTCTGTACCCTAGCTAATGAAGAAAAGTATCCCTTAAGTCTTGTTCACCACTATCTATCTGTGCTGCCATCTTCAGGGTTCCTTGGACTTGTACACCAAGTCCCTGCTCCTCAATACTCCCTTGGGCCCTAGCCTTATTAGTCCTCTGCATCACGTCAAACTTATCAGGATTAAGTTCCATCCGCCACTGGTCTACTCATCTTACCAACTAATCAATATCATCCAGCAGCCTATGACTATCATCCTCACTGTCAACAACACTACCAATCTTCTCATAATCTGCAAACTTACTAATCATACCTCCTACATTCATGTCTAAGTGGTTGATCTATATAACAAACAACATGGGCCCCAACACCAATCCCTGCAGTACATTGCTGGTCATAGACCTCCAATCACAAAAGCGACCCTCCATCATCACCTTCTGTCTCCCATTACCAAGCCAATTTTGGATCCATTTGCTAACTTGTCTTGGATCCCATCTTCTCTACTCCAATCAATAGTTTGTTACCTCTTTGAAAAATTGGTCATATGAATCTCCCACTAACAAAGCCACGCTATCTTTGATTTCCAAATGTAGATTCATCCTGTTCCTCAGATCTTTTTCCAGTAACTTCCCTACTTACAGGCCTGTAATTACCTGGCTTATCCCTGCTGTCCTTCTTAAATAAGGAATCTATATTTTCTATCCTGCAGTCATCAGGTACCTCATTTGTGACCAGCAAAGATATAAAAATCTGTCAGAATCCTAGAAATCTCTCCCCCTAACCTCCCAGAGCAGATTGGGATAGATTTCACCACACCCTGTGGATGTAAACACCTTAAGATATCTAATACCTTCTTTGCTTTTAATGCTATAATATTCTAGAATTTCACCATCCCCCTCCCCAAATTCTCCAACTAGAACATCCTTTTCCTTAATGAATACAGATGAGAACCATTCATTTAAGACCTCATCTACATCCTTTGGCTCCATGCACAGATTGCCATTTTGGTCTCTCTCTTTTCCTAGTTACTCTCTTGCCCTTAATATATGTATTTATGAAATGCTTTTGGCTTTTCCATAATCTTGTTCTCCTGGTAATATTTCATGCCCTCTCCTTGACCTCCTAATTTTTTTTTTAATTAGCCCTGTTACATTCCACATTCTTGTGGGCCTTTCCAGTTTTCAGTTCTCTATACCTGCCACGTGCTTCCTTTGTTTTTCTTCATCCAGTCCTCACCATCTCTCAACATTCATGGTTCCTTGGGCTTGCTGTTCAAAACTTCCACTTATATGGGAATATGTTGGTGTGATCTCATTATTTCACCTCTGAATGACTCACACCTGTCCAATGTAGAGCTAGCTGCAAGCAGTTATTCCCAGTCTACCTTGCAAGGTCTTGTCTTGTGTTACAGAGTCAATCAGCACATAAACAGGCTTTTCAGCCCATCCTGTCCATGTTGACCATCAAGTACCTATCTCTATTAATCCCATTTACCAGCACCTGGTCTGTAGCCTTCAATAGCTTGGCAATTTAGGTGCTTGTCTAGATACTTCTTAAACATTGAGAGTCTCTGCCTCCACCGCCCTCTAAGATGATGCATTCCAAATTCGAACCGGCCTCAGTGGAAAAAAAAATTCTTCCTTATATCCTCTCTAAAACTCTTGCCACTTATCTTAGACCTATGCCCTCTGGTTGTAGACATCTGTTTTCAGGAGAAGTTTACTACTGCCTACCCCGTCTAATTTTGTACACCCCCATTGAGACCTCCCTCAGCCTTCTCCACTGCAAGGAAGAAAACCAGCCTATCCAGTCTCTCCCCATAACCAAAACACTATCTCAGGAAGTATCCTGATGAATCTCTCCTGCACCCTCTCCAGAGATACTGAAATTGGCCTTCCCTCAATTTTCAGACTGACTTAGCTCTTTCTATATCCATCTTGAAATGTGTCGGGTTATGTCACTATCTTCAAAATGCTCCATTCAACTCTCAACCACATGCCCAGCTAGATTCACAAAGTTTATGTCCAGTATTGTCTCTTCTCTGGTAGTACTGGCTCAAAAAGCTCTCCTGGATACATTTTAAAAATTTCACCCCCTCTAGCCTTTCACTCTAAACCAATCCCAGTCAAGACTGGGAAAGTTGAAATCCTCCACTACTATAACCCTTTTACCCTTACATCTCTGATTTGTCCTCATATCTGCCCCTCTATCTCCTGTTGACTGTTGGAAGTCTGTAATATAACCCCAGCAAAGTTGACGCCCATTTTTTGTTCCTAACCTCTATCCACATGGCCTCATTTGAAGAGCCATCCAGGATATCCTTCCCTCATTACTGCTGTAATGAACTCCTTAATCAACATTGCAAGCCTTCTCCTCTTTTGCATTCTTCCCCTATCAGACCACAACCATCACCCCACCACACCTGAAGATTCTATACTTCAATAATTCTTGGGTGAATACCAGTGTTGTAAATCTGCTGGAACATGTTGGCTAGAAACACAAGTCTACGGTACTGCTCACAATGTGGCCTTCCCTACAAAGGGGTGGATAACTGCCATGAGAAACACCTCCATTCAGTCCACTAGAATGACACAGAGCTTCCAGTCTAACTTTTTTTGGCTTCAGCCTCCTTTACTGTTCCACTAAAGCTCGAGGGTGAGCGGACTAGGCTAGGACAAATTACATCTTGCTGGATTCAACCTTGTGTTCAACAATTTTAGGAACATCAGCATTTCCATTTCAATTTTCCAGCATTCTTCAGCTAACTTTAGACAAAATTATTCAGCATACCCCAGTTACACCTTCTGCACCTTTTGTTCTCACTTGTCCTATTATCAAAAACTCATCAACTTAAATAATTCTATTCCACCCTCTATTGATGTTGCCTGACCTGGCTAGTATTTTCCACATCTTGTGTTTTTATTTCAGACATTTCTTTCATAACAACTATAAATACACACACACACACACACACAAAAACACAGTGTCTGATCAATTTTAGTAGCATTTTCAAGAGGTGTTGGGTTTTCATTAATTTTTTAAAATATTGATTTATTTTAAAACTTTTATTTTTTTCACCATTTCAAAATGCTTTTAAATATCAGCAAGATTCAATTTATAGTGAAAGCTTGGGTTAGTTCTATTTCAGCTTCATGTAGGCAGGACTTGTTCTGATTATCTACTGTATATGATCTCATTATACATGGAAAGCCCTGTGAATGTAGAAGTTCTCACCTTAAGGGAACAAGATGGCTCAAAATTGCACATTTCTACTAAAGGAACCACAATTGGCAAGTACAAACTTTGTACAGAGGTCAGTGCTTCACCAGCAATTCACCACTGACTGCAAGCTCTGGTCCCATGATATTCCTAAGTTTCCACTCTTATTCAGCAGCTCTGTGTCATTCTAGTGGACTGAATGGAGGTGTTTCTCATGGCAGTTATCCACCCCTTTGTAGGGAAGGCCACATTGTGAGCAGTACCGTAGACTTGTGTTTCTAGTTCACAAAACTTCTATACATGTATAATGCATAAGACAATGATATGTCAATTACACAGAAATTGCAATAAGGAATATGGCACAGCTAGTAGAGTTACTGCCAAACAGCTGCAGCAACCTGGGTTTAATCCTGACCTCTTGTGCTGTTTGTGTGAAGTTTGCATTTCGACCCATGACCATATCAGTTTCCTCTGGGTGCTCAGATTTCCTCCCATATCCCAAAGACATGTGGATTGGTAGATTAATTGGCCACTATAAATGGCCTTTGGTGTATGGGTGAGTGATAGAACCTGGGGGGATTTGATGGAAATGTGGAGGGAATAAAATGGGACTAATGTAGGATTAGTGTAAAAGGATGCTTATTGATCCCATTTCCCTGCAGTATGCATAACTCTAAGCATTCAGTGATGTAATTTATCTTAAGTTACAAAGTAAAGAAATTGATGATAAACTAAACTCAAATCTACACAGTACCAAAACCCTTTCTTTAAATTCTTACATTAAAAAAGTATATTTGGCTTACCTCAGAGGGCTGCTGGAGAACTTGGTTGACCTGACTAGGTGTTGCAGACCACACAATGTTTACATTCGTTGAAGGCAAAGAAGGTGAAGAGCACACATTTCCATTCTTCAGTTGCTCAGCTGAACGTGACCTTGGTCCTTGCCATCCTGACATACTATCTGATGTAAAACCAGCAGTAGAATATTACCAACTCCACATTTTGGAAGGTAAACTTGTCTATATCATATACATTAAAAGGACTTCACACCAATAATCAGATTTTCTGCATTCTAATTTATGGATTATTTATGTAAGAATCTTTAAAGCAAAGCAATTGATATGCTGCATATTTTGTTTTGAAAGCTATTACACAGCATATCCAGAAACATTTTAAATTCTAGCTTCACCAGTCGTTGTTGTTTGGTCATACATTTAGATGCATACCAACATGACCTTGTTATGCAAGAATTAACATCATGACTTTGAAAGTCCTGTCAAGAACACAGAACAAGCAATTAATGCTTAACTTGTCATGTAACCTGATGGGCAAAACAAAGTAATCCAAAAAGAAAATATATAGTCACCACAAATAACTTAACTGCTGATGCATTTGCATTTCAATGTTAGACAAGGTGGATGAGTAGCATGTCATGTCTAGTCATGGTTACCATTTCCCACAAAATTATCTTTAAAAACTTGGTCAAGCTTTAATCTTGTATTGGACCTATGGCTGCTGGTGTACAGAAGGGACAAAAGAATAGGCTATATTGGTGCACGATCTGTGAATACATTTATGCATTTATTAAAATCAATGACATTTCCCAAAGAATTATTTTGAAAATAGTCATTCTGCATCTGTAATGCACTTACTGAAAGGGCAATGGAGGTAGATTCCATGGGAACTTTCAAAATGGAACTGGATTTATATTTAAAAGGGTAACATTTACAAGGTAAAGGGAACAATAAAAAGACTGGGACTGACTGGATAGCTCTTTCCAAGAGTTGTCCAGACATAATGGATTGAATGGCCTCATGTGCTACAAGATTCTGTGAATCACAAGATTACACAAAAGATTTTTTTTAAATTTGGAATTACAGAACTTTGCTATATGGGCCAAGATTGACAGGGAAATTATAAAAGTTACTTAGGAACTATTAAAAAGGGCAATTTATCTGAAAATACAGCTCCAAAACAGCAAACTATTAATAATTTGATCCAGTTTTCAAGATTAAAAATAAGTTTGCTAAAGTTGATACTTTATCTCATTTGTGCTTTTATCCCTCCAGATTACAAACTTTTCCCATATTCAGTGACCTTAATCATCTTTCCCAGATATGCAATGTTGTTCATTCTATATAAAGATATCCTTATTACCATCGCTCCTAAATTAGTCCTTCACTCCCCTGAAGTCTTAAGCTTATTGCCCATGCGGAATCTTCACTTTCATTGTCCGTGTAACCATATTGCACTAGAAGGTCCACCACAGATCACTAGAATCTTAATTGACCTTTTTTTTTGCTTCCTAAAACTAAAGAACAAATATACTAACACAATCAAAGTAACAAGATAGTTAAAATAATGTTGGAGGCAATCAGAGATAAAAATTTCCAACTAAGGTACAAGTCATGAGAGAATACTGAATGAGCAAGGGACAGAAACGAGCAGTGCGGAGTTGGAGCACTGAATGAGGGTCTCCACCCGAAATGTCAACCTTCCCTTTGCTTGCACAGATGCTGCCTGACCCACTGAGTTCCTCCAGCAGTTTGTTTTTTGATACTGACTGAGTAATATGCGTTTGCTTGTACAGAAAATGAAATTAATGTTGGAGGAGAGAAAAGGGGAATAACAGGTATTTCAAAAATTCAAAATAGATGGAAAGGAAGAGCTGGCATCAATTGAAGTTAATAAATCATCCAATCCACTGGGCTAGAATCAGATTGCTAAGAGAAGGGTGGAAATTAAAGCAGTTCTGTGTCATCATCATCCTCAAATACAGGAACAGGGCAGAAAACTTGAGGATTGCAAAAAAAGAGGAATAAAAACTTGGAAACCACAAGCCAGTCAGTCTAAACTCAATAAAGTTAAAAATTCTAGAGACAAAATTACATGGCTAGAATAAACAGCCAAATGGTTTTAAGGTAAATTGTATTTAACATCATTCAGTTACATCCACTGATGTGGGCAGTGGAGGACTTTGAAAAGGCATTTGATGAAGTATCACATAACAGATTAATTTGGAGACAGAAACATATGGTATTCAGGAGAAATAGTAATTCGGATCCAAAAATTAACTGAAGTCAAAGAATAATGATTAATATTTTTGACAGATGGAAAGATCTCTCAGGCATTCAGGCCATTGCATTTCTTGATTGATATAAATGATACAGATTTGGGTAAAAAAAAGTAGAACTTTGAAGTTTGTGTACAATATAAAACAGTCAAAATTGTCAAACGGGATAGTAGCAAACTTCAGGAGGATACATAAAGACTAAAGAACAGACAAACATGACAAACACAATTTAATGTGGGTTAGTTATCAACTTTGAAGTTATTAACTTTGGGAATAAAATACAGAGAAACATAACCTAAATGATACATTTCTGAGGCAGAGGGTGAGAAGAAAGAACCAAGGTGTATGAGTGCAAATCTTTTGAGGAAGCAGACCATATCAATAAGGCAGTTAAGATCTTAGCTTTGTAAATAAAGGCACAACAAAAAAAGTCCTGTTAAATCTTAAGTTAGATCTAAGATGACGTACTGTGTACAATTCTGGTTACTGCACTTAGGAAAACATTGGAGAGGGTATATTGGAGATTTACTAGGATATTAGCCAGGATTAAGGAGCTTGGTTATGTTAAAAGATTGCAGAAGCTGGGATTGTTCTTGAAGCAGAGAAAATTAAAAGATCGAAGCAGCATTCATAATTATTTTCCTGCATTGAGACCAGTTGCTGTTCAAAGATTAAAGATTTACGGTAACTAGCAAAAGAATAGAAGGAACCCGGATAAATTTCTTAACACCACAGGATTAATATCTAGAAACACTGTCTAAAAATTGACAAATCATATTTTATAATAAGTCAAAAGGCAACTGGGACATACTTGGAGAATTTAGAAAGCTTCTGCAGGTGAATGGGGTGTAGGCACTAAATGAGCCAACACTTTTAAATAGGTGGCACAAGCACAATATGCTAAATAGCCTCATTTGACACTGAAGCTCAATAAGTTCTTTCCTGCCAATTTTACCAGGTCTGCATATTTGTCTTGCATACAAACTAAAACTGCAGCAATTCAGTTATGGATTTTGTCTATCCAGATGCACAGTAAACATAGTCTTCACTGTGCGCCAACTCCAAGAAAAGTGCAGGGAGCATCATCGGTCACTATATACTGTCTTTTACAACCTCATTGAAGCCTTTGACTCCATCAATCAGGAAGAACTATGGAGTACCCACCTACAATTCAACTGCCCACAGAAATTTGACTCCATTTTACAGTTGTAGCGTAACAACCTGCAAGCCACAACAGATGAATAATAAAGTCAATCTCAGTGAAGACTGCTGCTTAAGAAGGGTGCATCATTGACCCAAAACTTTTCTCACTGTGATGCTGCATCCTATCTCCAACAAACCTCCTCCACAGTTACAATAATGGGAAATGTTAATCCTATGGCAACTACCAAGGTCACTCCAACATCAGTAGGTGAGCAGCACCATACAGATGACACTTGCATTTGCACACACATTTTGAGACCAAGCGGAGTTGTTTACTCAGGTGAGAAGATGGGCCTCACACTCAACATCCACAAAACAAATGACTTCTACCAGCCTGCCCTGCTGCAGTATGCTACATTCCAAAAATAAAAGCTTCATGTCCAGATCCTGGAAACGTGGACCACTTCCCATATTTCTGGAGCCATCTCATGGCAAAGGCAAACAGCGATGTAAAATTCACCATCACCTTCAATGTGCCAGCATTGCCTTTGGTCGATTAAGGAAAAAGATATTTGAAGATCAAGAGCTCAGGCCCAGCATGAAACTTGTGGTCTGCTGGGCAGCAGTGATCCCTGCCTTACCATGCATTTCTAGGCCTGGGCAATCTATAGTAGGAAAGGTACTAACAAGGCAGTCTCTGCAAAATTCTCCAAATTCAGTCGGAGATCAACAAGTGAACACCAGTGTCTTCTCCTTTGCCAACATTACCAGCATTGAGGCCCTAGTTACACTTAATTGCCCACACGGAGCAGTCCACATTATTCGCATACTCAGCATCGAATGCCTGAAATACATGCTCTATTTCTGAACTCTGTCATGGGAAGAGATTGCCAGGAGACAGAGGAAATACAACAGTCTTACTGACTCTAGGGAATCTCTGGCCCATGAGCAGCATTCAGGGTGGTATTGAAAACAGTCCATGAATCAAGAGCAGAAAGAAGACCTTTGTAAGGGGTAGAAGCAACTCACCACCTCAAACTAACCACCCAATATCCCAGTCAGCCACCTCCTTCCCCACCTGTGGATGTTCACACATTTGTCTCATCAGCCACCTCAGGACCAAATCTGGAGTGGACACAAGTCATCCTCAATCCCGAGGGACTGCTAAGAAGAACATGACAATATTGTGTAAGGTACTCAAATCTGATCAGTGAGCAAAAATATTATCCTGTGACAGACTTTTCCAGATGCTCAAAAGAGGAAGAAAAATCACTTCTCTCAAATAAGAATTTATCATTATGCTTGGGTGTGTCAACCATTCATTTCTCCTAATTTACATTCTCTGGGTTCCATCTTGAGAACCAACACATCAAAACGTTGATTAGCTACCAATGAGGCCAACTAGAACTACCATTCAAAACTGCAAGTTATACGATGAGACTGGGAAGTCCTTAGTTACCACCAATTCACAGCACCATAAAACTCACCCGTTGATAATCTTTTGTTGTGCTGGGCTGCTTGCTGTGCGTTTTGCTGTAGAATGCTCAAGCAATCACCAAGGCAGCTCATGGTAGCAGCTGAGGTAGCTTTCAAAAGAAGCAAATCTTGATCCAATGCAGACAGAGGCCCAGAAGGTGGGAGAGATTCTATTGAATGCACAAGGTTCTTCAGTTGTCCTTCTGCCTGGCTCATCATCTATTGAAAACAGAAATGAGTTATGAATTTCAGTGGACTCAAGAGAAAACGACAAGAAAAAATTTCATCAAATCCGGAAGTAATCAATATTTCTCTGACAACAGATTTCCAAGGATGACACTACACGAAATTAGTTTTTCCAATAAGGGTCACAATGAAGAACTGCAGTGGCACTTCACACCAAAATGAAAACTTAATCTAAATAAAATGATTATAATCCAAGATTATGAACAATGAAAGCTTTAAACTGTTTATATTTGTTTTACCACATTCACAATTACAAAAATAAAGCTCCAAAATCAAATAATTGTATTTTTTAAGTACATGGATATTACAGCAAATACTGGTAGTTCTGTACAATAAATACTTTACAATTATACTGGCAACAGATTTAAACAGGTAATAGGTAACTATTCTGTCACACTCAATACGTTTCTCCATTATCAATAACAGAGAAAATGATTCCAATTTCTGCATATAAAAAAATCTTCTTCTGCTTGGAACTGCCAGCATTTACATCCAGAACTACCACAGCAGGTTGGTGTTGTGACATAATTAGCTGTCAAAACATTTTTCTGAGATTTACAATTGGAACACCCTATATTGTGAATGCCTCACTAATCAGATCAGAACTGGCTTTATTCAGGAAATTCCCATCAAGGAATCTGTTCAAAGTAAGATCTTGTTTCGCAAGTAAATGATTGCAGGTGGCTCACTACTCAAAGGAAATAGCAAGCCATTATAAAATTCCTTAAAAGAATGACAAGGTAATAATAATCGAAAGAGAAGTGCGTAGTAGTGTGTGAATAAAATGTTACTAAATGTAACAAGGACAAATATTAATAAGCAACAGAAAAATACCCAATCCTTGTTTTTTTCCTCTAAATTCAAATTACATTAACAAGGACATCAGTTATACAAATAGAAACATCCTCCTCACATCAGTCATACATGTGTTTGAAAATATTAAAAATGCCATTTTCACTACTGTGCAAATAAGCTTTAAATTTCCTCATGACTACATTTTCCATAATGTTCCTACAGAGAAGTTACAGACACAACTTCAAAGCCTGAAATATTTATTAAACTATATTTTCACAATCAACATTATCTAGAAATTTAACAGGTCCAAATCACTATGGCTGGTTTGCTGAAGGAAAAAAAATGGTTTCCTAAATTGCAAATATTAGAAGTTACAATTCCTGCCAAATAGCATTTGTATGAAAAGAGAAGATTGCTTTTTAATATAGATTTCACCATATGATCACAGACTTTTATCCCCACTTCTGGAGCAGACTTCCATACATATACTAGGTAAATTCTGCACATCTTTCACTGTTCTCAGTTTTTCCATTCTAATTAAAACAAAACATTTCATTTTGTCAGCTTAATTTCTTTGTTTTCAGTACAAAGTTTTCTTTGCAGGTCTCATCAAGTCTCCAATTTAACATTAATGGTGGAGTCATGTTCTCAAATAATTCCACAGTTTATTAATTCAGATACAGCCTGGAATTCAGACTTTTATTTAATCTGTACTAGGAATTTACTATTCTAAATTCTCTTTGCATTATGTTGAGAATACCCCTTGGAATGAATGGGCAAACTCTGGATTTTAGCTTGATCCATCCACAACAGAAGGGAATAGCTTCAATTGATAATACATTGTAATAAATAGGGATGAGAATAGGTGGAGACAGAGGAGGTCTGAAAGTTGAGTGTAATGAGAAATCATGCAAAATGGTAAAGCTACTGTGGCATGAGGGTCCAGAAAAATGCATAAAACTATCTTATGTAAGGCCACCAACATGAAGTTTTTCATAAATCTTCCTGTGTCACAGTTTACAAATATTACTTTAAGCATTTGAGTGCTTTCCTCTCGAAACCCATTAACTTCAGTTTTACCAGGCAGCTTGGTACCACTCAATCAAATGTTGCCCAACATCATACATTCACCCTCACCTCATTGCTGGAAGGCAGCTCTTTGATTTGCATTTGTAATGAGGCGTGGCTAAATCAAACTGGATGTTGGTAAGCAGCTTCTTGGTGGGTAAGTGCCACTTGATAACACCATCAATGGCATATTCCATCACTTGGTTGATGATTGAGAGTCGA
The DNA here is from genome assembly GCF_009764475.1 of Pristis pectinata. NCBI lineage: Eukaryota > Metazoa > Chordata > Chondrichthyes > Rhinopristiformes > Pristidae > Pristis > Pristis pectinata. The sequence goes on along the minus strand of NC_067409.1, from coordinate 83,213,562 downwards.
ACGATTGGGTGTTAATTAGCCAATTTGGTTTGCTGGGCTTTTTATGGACATGAGATACCTCAACAATTTTCAATTGTCAATTAGAATTCCAGTACTGTAGATGTTCTGAAACAGTTTGGCTTGAGGCATGGCAAGTTCTAGAGTGCAAGTCTTTAGTACTAAATCCAGGATATTTTCAGGTCCCAAGCATTTGCTGAATCTAACACTTGGGATATCACACTTCCTTGGAATCACGTGGAGTGAATCAAATTGATCAAAGACTGCTTCAGTAATGCTGGGGATCTCAGAAGGATACCAGTAAAGTTCATTCGCTTGGCACTTCTGGCTCAACATAGTTGCAAATACTCAGCCTCACCCTGGCATTCACTTACTGGGCACTGACAAGGTTAAGGACAGTGAAATTCTTAGACTATCTCCTGTTTGCTGGAGGAACAATATATTTCCCCTCAAAGCAGTTTAGGCCTGCTTTAAACAGTGCCAACTGAGTTTCAAGAGATGCTAGACATACACTGTACTGGCCTCCTGCTAAGAGTAATGAACAGAACAGGCTGCAGACAAGAATAGCTAGAAGTACAAAATTGTTATGTTGCCTGCATTAGAACCAGTAGGACCAGGTTAATCACACAAAACAAATACCACCTGTTTTTATTTACAGAGCAAATCTCCTCTGATTAAAGTTATTACGCAAAATATGTGGGTTGCTGAGTTCAAAGCATTTGCAATGCATAACAGCAAGTTTTAAAATCAGTCGATTACAGATAGAAGCAATTATTGTGATTTGAAGACACAGTGCCTTCAATATATGGAGTTCAAACAAAATGTTTCTTTTAAAAACTGTCATACTTGCTCACACCAGTTTAATGACAGCCAATATCCCCAAACTGTCCCTCATTTAATGACAATCACCCATGCGAGATGATTCATAGGCTGGATTTTGATTAAATTATTTGGAAACTTTTGATCAGTTTTTATTGAATCAGTTCTTCACAAGATAAATGAAGTACAATTAACTTCAAAAATATACCAAAAAAGCATATTTTCCACAACCTCACTTCCAAACAGATAAATGACCCACTGTGAAAGCACACTGGAAAATTATGGGTGGACTGGTTAGTTTTCTATCTGTACTTGCATTAAATTAGGCAAGGACACAGAAAATTTACCCTACAAAATGCACAGCTGATCAACCCAAATGAACTCTTCACAACATCAAACATCTTTATCTTATGTTAGTTTCCAAACTTACCTCTTTAACATCTAGAAGGCGCCCTGGACATTGACTCTTGGCACGACGTGCAATTGCGGGAGACTTATGATGCGTAATGGTGACAATTCCTGGCCCACTGTGCGTCAGGTGCTTCTGACTCCCAGGAGGTGCTGAGTTTGATGCTCCAGGGGGGAGTAAAGATAAACTTCTAGCCCTTACTGAAGGAGTAACCTACAACAAATATAAATAGTTTAAGCATAATTTCTACAGTACTGAACTAACTTTCATTAAAATAAACAAGCATTACTAGCCAAAAAGCTACCTATATGTCCATCAAACACTCCCAGTGCAGCATAGAGACAAGTACAGCTCTCTTCATAAAATTCCCTTAAAGATATGCAGAGCAGGTTAGATACAGAATAAAGCTCCCTCTGCACTGTTCAATCAAACACTCCCATAGCAAGTACTACACAGGATAGAAACAGTGTAGACCTCCCTCCACAAAGTCCCATAAAACATTCCCAAGTCTGGGTTCTGATGTAAAGTTACCAACTTGAAATACTAACAGTATTTCTCTCCCATTAAATGCTGTGTGACCAGTTCAGTATTTCTAGCAGTCTCTGTTACTATTTCAGATTTTCAGCTTTGGCAGTTTTTTTTAAATTTTGTTCAGTCACTGGGTCAATACTCATTTCCTTTCAGTGAAGTTTTTCAAAGAGCTGTTCTTAGCACTGTTGTCCAGTTTCTGGGTACTACTTAATCAGAATCCCAAAGCTTGTTCCATCAGTCCAGTTTTGCTGACAGCAAACGCTTCTTGCAGGAATTTCATACCAGCATAGAAATGAGGCCAGTGCCCTATAAAGTTCAAATCTTTTACTAAATCCTTGACAGCATGGATGGAATAATAAAGGTCCAAATCCCTTGAATAGTTGAGATTCTACCCTGGTGAGTGTTAGTTGCCCATTCAACCATGTCATAAACAGCATTATAAAATTATGACGGCCATAGATAGGGAGATAGTGTCTTTTTTCCAGGATGGAAATGTCAAGTACTAGAGGACATAGGTTTAAAGTAAGAGGGGAAAGTTTAAAGGAGATATACGAGGCAAGTTTTTTTTTAAACAGAGGGTGGTTGGTGCCTGAACGAGATGCCAGGGGAAGTGGTGGAAGCAGATACAATAACAATGTTTAAGAGGCATTTAGACAGGTACATGAACAGGCAGGGAGGGATATAGATTATGTGCAGGCAGATGGGATTAGTTTGGACTGGCATCGTGGTCAGCAGAAACATCATGGGTATAAGGGCCTGTTCTTGTGCTGTACTGCTCTATGTTCATTCTCTCTTTCTCTCTCACACATACAATTGCTTTCTTTTTATTATAATATTCTTAATTAACAAATTCTAGATAATCCTTCCTAACTTCAAATATGAGATATGACAAAGTCTAATTCAGCAGGGATCAATGAATTATAGTTGTGAAGCAAGTTCATTGTGTAAAGCATTTCAGCGCTACCATGACTTAGTCAAGTTGAATCGAGCAGCTACATATTGAAAGCTCATATATTCTAATATAAACACTCAATAATGAATGTTCTATTCTTGAAACACGCCATTTCGGAACTTATATTTACTTCTTTAAAATGCATCATTTATGTCTGGAATTCAAAAAAAACAAAATTCTATCTGTTGCACTTCCATAGCCTTTCCCATGATGCATTTAAAAAAAAATACATAAATTACAATTCTACATCACATTGGGAATCAAACACAGGACCCTGATGTTTATAAATGGAAGGATCAGAACCATCTAGAAACATTGCAGGGCTTTGTTTTGGATTGCTTGCTATATTTACAACACTTCCTTCATGGACACTGTAAATTTCCTCAAACTTATTCCATTGTCCTGACAATATCAACCATCTTGAAATCAATTCACTGGGGAACAAAAACCAATAGGTGCTTACAGCGCATTGGACAATGAGTTCAGGTCTGTTCCTCACTGGAAACCAGATTTCCCCTCCAAATCTTGCTCTGGTTTTTCTCCTACAGTTCTAAATATCAAACAATACCGGTTGAACGATATGTTATTACTTCACCAGGTTGGCACCTCAATTTTATGTGATATATACCTATAATCTTACCATTTGATAGTAATAGTGTAGGGAAAGACATGTCAAGGCATGAACTTGCAGTGGAATGCATCAGTTTTGAGTTGCTAAATTTGTTCTGAATCTCTGCTATTTAACCCAATGGCAGCACAATGGAAGGTGGCTACGTCACAGGAACTGAATGGTGACAACTCCTATCAATACCATCAGGGGTAGATGCATCAGCAACAACTGCACGAGAAAGAAGATCAAGTAAGTTCACTCCTCATGTTGATCTTCTCACCAGTCACCCACCTAATCTAATGTAGGCATGTTCTTGGGATTTTAATGCAAGCTGGGCACATTGCTGTATTCCAGACTCAATATCAAATTGTCCAACTTTAGGAAAATCACCTTATCTGTATCAAAACTGGCCGCTTCTATCTGTCATCCATCTGGCTCAGTCTTTCTCCCTTTATTAGTACAGCTTGCCCTCCTGGGCATTTTCCATTGCCTGCTACGAGCAACACATAACACAACCAAAGCAGTATAATGCGATTCTAATTACCACGCCAACCCATTTGGTCTTGCCCTATCATACATATTCCCTTTGTTGTACCTGTGCCTCCCCCACTTTCTCGGGAACTGAAAACCAACGTTTTCTCTCTTTCCCAGTTCTGAAGGATCCCAAACCTGAAACATTAATTCTGTTTCTCTTTCCCCAGATGCTGGTGTTTTTATACCCCCTTGCTGCTGCTGATATTTAAATATTTGCAAGAATCATGGAGGATTCTGGGACATTTGCTCATAGGTAAAATTGTTCCACTGGTCTATGGAACAACTTTTCACAAATCAGAAGATTTTTTGAAGGGGATTTGCAGGGTCAACTGGGATAAGAGCACCTTTAACATAAACATCAGATTTGGCCACGACAATGTCAGTGCTGTATCTCATTTCATCCTTTATTTTGATATTGGGGTACAACAAATTTGAAGCTTTCTGGGCCACTTCAAAGTCAACCACAATTACTATTGGTCTGGTGTCATTTATAAGCCAGATTGGGTGAAAAAGGCGATTTCCTTTCCCAAAGGATATTAGGTAGGGCTTTTCTTTAAAATGGTAATCAAGTTGTTCAGTAATCACCATTACTGATACCACCTTTTATTTCCAAGCAATTTTATTAGCTGAATTTAAGTGACACAGCTGGTGTGACACTTTCAAATGTCTCCTGATCATTAGTTCAGGTCTCCTCAGTTACTAGTTCAGTAACAAACATTACACTATCAATCCATGATTTCCAGCAAAATTTTCCAACATAGATGATCCCCGTCTTGTTTTGCTACACTCTACTTGTATAATTATGCTCTTGGGCATGTCACTGAATGATTTCTCATTGCCTTAAAGGTCATGCATTACCATTGCTATTTGTACTGTTTTGAATGGCTCATACACCAGTTTGTTTCTCGAGCTGCTGTGTCCAGGTTCTGCCTTTCATTTGCTTCATCATTCACTCCTGTTCATTCTTTTATTCTGCCTATGAATGTTTACAGATTTTACGTCCCCATCTCCCACTGTGCCTTCTTAAAGGCTAATGTACTGATGACTACTCAAATCCAAGGACACCTAATTAAATGAGCTTGCTTCTGATAAACGATATCAAGGCATCAGTTAAATCCCCACAGCTCTCTGGTTCTATTTCAAAGCTCACCACACAACAAAATGATTCCATTTGTCAACATAATCCTATGATTCTATATCTATTCATTCAATTCTACACCATTGACTCAAAATTGATAGGGATAAATCTTTCACAAAACTTACTAGCTTTGCCTTGAATGAAATATTGTTTAATTTTAAATAGGCATGTTGTGTGTAGGTAATAAATCATCTTAAAACATCAATGCAATTAACTGGTTATGTGCACAGTACTTGAAATAATGTTGGAAGGTTATTAAACATGCAGGAAATAGGCATGACATTTTTCAAACTACAAATATATGTTTCAGTAGCCTAGATTATTGCTGAATACAGGAGACTTTTCCTGGCTGGAATCTACTGGCAAAACATCATTGATCTCTATCTTATATTACAGTCACTGTGCATGGATCATCACTGCAGCAGGACTGAGATAATTTTGTCCTGAAACAAGGAAACTCAGAACTAGCCCTTTACCAAATTATAACTAGAAACCAATGTATTTTAATACCAAAAACAAAATTAATATTGTTGTGGTTTTATGCACTTAATTTACAGGCCAATATTTCAATAATAAAATAGAAAAAATACTGGTATGGATAATGGCCTCAATCAAGAACCACTGTAAACACCAAAATACACAGATGTACACATGAAAACTTTTAATTATTCAGAGTTGTGAATTCACAGAGCAATGAAAATTGGACTTTAAATATAAAACCATGCACAATTTCAAAAGAATGCCAATCATAATCAAAGAAGGTTATTAAGAGAATATGCTTCAAACAAATCCTCAGTAATGCACAACTTTGATCCTATCTAGCTCCAAGAAAGACTGCACAATCATAATATAGTATGTAGCAGAATCAAAGAACAAATATTAAGATTCCCTCATTATGCAATCTGTTTCATTAACTCTCCACTGCAACCTTGCAATTACATATTTCCTGTAACATGGTGACCAGAACTATGCACAGTACTCAAACTCTGGTTTATCTGATTAATATTATACACATTTCCAGCATTACCTTCCTGCTGTTATATTTTATGTCTCAGCCAATAAAAGAAAGAATCCTCTATGCTGTTTTAACCACCTTATTAACTAGCTATGCCAGCTTAAGAAGCTGTAGACATATCCTCCAAGGTTTACGACACTTAATATTCTTGTTCTTGGTTGCATTCCCTATAAACATTACCTTACACCTCTCTGGATTTAATTACATTTGTCATTTCTCTGCCCAGTAACCTGATAATCTGGATCTCCTTGTATTCTAAAGTTTTCCTCTTCCCCTTCAACCACACTACCAATTCTGCTAATAATAGGAAACTTTATTATCATGGCACCTACATTCAAGTCTAAATCATTATTAAATATTGTAAAAACAAGATACTGAATGCTGAGTCAATTTGCCACTCTCCCTCAGATTCCATGTGCTTTTTTTCCCCACCAACCTGCCACGAGGGACTTTTTAGTCGATATAGCCTACATTAAATGCACTTCCCTCATCAACCTACCTTGTAATCCCCCACTCATAAATTCTATCCAATCGGATACCACCTTCCCTTAACATGTTGTCATTGATTCATCTGTACCCTTCCAAATGAAGATTAGAAGATCACTATCTAATACTTCTGTGGTCCAAATGTTACCTACCACTTATTGGCAAGAATGGCCTAGAAAGTCAACTGTCTAACACTCTTTTTTCCACTGAAAGTCAATTATCTACCACCTCCCACCAAACAAAATAATGATAATTTCTAGGTCATTTTACACCACTCCAGAAATTTCAACCAGGTATTTCAGGACGAATCTATGTTGCACGCCAGTATGATTAGAGTCGGTCATGCACTGAATGACGTAATTCCCCGTGAAATGCTCCTTATTAGAAGTCATGACAGCACAGAAGGCTGCCATTCACCTGAGTACCTGCTAGCATTCTATAAAGCAATCTAGTCAGTACCATTATCCTGTTCTATCCTTCTGCACTTCTGTTTACTTTCAAGTGCCTATCCAATTCCCTTTTGAAATCACTTCCATCGCCCTCATTGGCAGCAAGTTCCAGTCACTACTGGTTGCATAAAAACCTTTCCCTCAATATCTCCCCTGCTTCTCCATCCAAAACCAAAAATTCATTTCTCCCTCTGTGCTTTTGCCCTACTCCCCATCCCCTGTACCATTTAATGGGAACAGATTTTATATGTCTAAATTATTTGAAGCTGTTTTCTTATATACACTTATCAATTCTCACCTCAACCTCATTTGCTTCAAAGGGACATGACCCAGGTTCCCCAATTTAACTTACTATCTGAAATCATTCATCACGGGAACCAATGGTCAATCCTCACTGCACCCTCTCAAGATCCTTCACATCCTTCTTAAAGTGTGGTGATCAGGACTATACATAATCCTCTTACTTTGGCCTAACTGGATCTTTATAAAGGATTGGCATAAGTTCTGTTTTTTGTATTCAATATCTCTATTTATGAAGCCCATATGCTTTGCCAACTATTCATCAAAAATCTATGTTTATAAATACCCCGAGTTCCTCTCTTTCTGCACACTCTTCAGAACCAGGCCATTAAATCTAATTTGCCGCTCCTCACTCCTACCAAATTGGAGGCCACTTCATCAAGGTTCAAATGGAGTCATTTGCTCAGTGATCATTTATGCCGACAAAACTGTAAACTTCAATTATCAGGTATAAAAATAAAAACCAGCTAGCGCGAAACAGGAAGTCAGCATTATTCTCTTGGCCAGCTGAGTTGCAGAGACAAACATAGTTGTTTCTCTATTATTTCAGGAAAAAAATTAAATCAAATAAATTCCATTGAATAAATAATAAAATTCTGGCTGCTGCTCTTCAATGCTGGTGCAAATACTAGTGAACACTGTATAAATTTGAGACATCTTATGTCAGCGGATAATGAGAAAACCTAGCTGACTTATCCAAATGCAAAATTACTTGCTATAATCCTGCAAGAAATGCTTTTGGGGAAAAAAGTGAATCATCCCTAATTTTTACGATCAGCAATAGTCTATAGTATCTTGATTAAAAATAAATCAAGGGATTTCAGAGGAATAAAGGGAATAAATGGAAGCCAAACCATAAGGAGATATCTGGGATCTCTACTCAATGTTGCCCCTTTTTCCACATTATTTCACCTGCAAATAATTTTTAACAAGTAGTTTTAGTCAAAATGCAATAGTCCTTGGGTTATTGCTCATTGTATAGGAGTCACCAATCCCTGAATATGGGGTAAGCCGTTTAGAACTGAAATGAGAAGAAATTTCTTTACTCAGTTACTGCTGAATCTTTGGAATTCTCTGCCACAAAGGGCTGTGGAAATTCCATCATTGAGTTAATTGAAAACAGAGATCCATTGATTTCTGGATATTAAGGGAATCAAGGGATATGGAGATGGTCCAGGGAAATGGCACTGAGGTAGATGATCAGCACGATTTTGATGAGTGGTAGAGCAGGTTCTGGCCCATGACTGCTCAGAGTGGAGGAGGAACAATGGGACTAGTTTTGAGAACCCCAAAACCATACATTGAGAGCAGAGGCTCTGCAAAAGTGGGAGGAGGAGTGTACCACCCCACAAATTACCTGCCCACCCATCCTATCAATCATCAACTAACCCATCTGTGGAAGAGTCTGCAGGCTCCCATTGGTCACCTCAGAACCAGTGAGGAAATCATCTTCAATCCCGAAAGTTTCCAAGAAGTTGGAGTGCCAACTAAGGTCAAGGTTCAAATGCAGATTGGATACAAATCTAAAAACTATCTAAATGGAGTACCTGAAGCTATTACCAGAGATATTTTTTTGGGAATGAGAAAAAAAGAGAAATGGAGGACAGGTGTGCAGAGTTATTGGGTAGCGATATGTCAAAAGAAATTAACAAGTCCAAGGTAAGTAAATGGAAGAACCACATGAGCAAAAATAAAGTTGGAAGAAGTGTTGTATATTCATTCTTAGGAACTTGTTCACTAAGCTGACTTTGAGGTTCTTTGGACTGCAGGTTTCAGTTACGCACATGTATAACAGCAACATTGGAATCAGAAGCGTAGATCTCTTATGGGAACAATGGTATTCAGACTCCATAGATAAAGCTCATGCATAGAAGCCATGTGTTTTGTGCAAGTCAATTTCTACATAGCTTGCTGGGAGATCTGCACCACCATCAAGCACAATTGTATTGGTCTAGAGACTCTTCTAGTCAATCTTCTTGCAGGGACACAGCATCTCAACCAGAGATTGCCTCAGGAAAATGAGGAATGCATAGTAGTGCTTCTCAAACTAGTTTGGTCGATTGACCACGATTTTAATGGATTAGTAATCACTGACCACCCACTCTTTCCCCACTTCTGAACTGCAATGTTATAAATACGCATATTGCAAGGCACCACAAAGAACTTTAATGTCGTCTATAAATACAAAACCTCTAATCATCTGGGTTTTTCTCTCTTCAGAGCCAAATCCCACTCAACCACCACACAGCACAAGAGTAAAATCTAATGCAACCTTTTCCCACTTCACTTCCTGATAAAGGAAAAAAAGTACTGGGCCTCAAATTTCAGTCAGCAAATATTTATAAATATTTAATGGAAATAATGCTTTTTAATCTAGCTACATGATATGAACTGCAGAAAAAACTTTTCCAACCAATCTTTCTCAAAATTGTATCATCTCAGCTATGCAGTCTTAGTTTACCTGATTTCAACACAAGTACTAGCTTCCTACTGTAGTCTATTAACCAGTACGAACATGCCAGCAGAAAGGAACCCCTCGAATTTTTGGGGAAGATCTTCCACTGCCCCAAAATCACTAGTTTTCCTGATGCTGTGCCATTCTGTTTCTTTTAGCATGATCCCAGATGCATTCTTCTGCTGTAAGCCCAGTTTCTAGCACAGCAGCAAGGCCAATTCAATGTAGTGCTGCACAAGGCATCTCCGTCTATTTATCTACACAGGCAGAAAAATTTTGATAACTGGATGCTCCACTCTCAGCTCCACCAGCTGTCAAAGCTCTCACAATGAATAATCGTGAATGTCTCTGATCATAAACAATCAAATGCCTGTGACTAATGGTGTTCCACAGGGATTGGTGCTGGGACCCTTACAGGTTATAACATACGTGAATAATTTGGATGTGGATGTAGGAGGCATGATCAATAAGTTTGCAGATGTCATGCAGATTGGTGCCACTGTTGATAGAGTGGAGGGCCCTCTTGGGCCACAGTGTGACGTTGACGTGTTGGTGAAATGGGCCGAGAAATGACGTATGGAGTTTAATCCAGATAAATGCAAGGTGATGCATTTTGGAATACTAATTGAGGCTACAACTTACCATGAACGGTAAGGTCCTTGGGTATATTGAGGAACAGAGGGACCTTGGTGTGCAAGGCTAAAAATTCTTGGAGGTAGCAGCACAGGTACAGAACATGGTTAAGGCGGCAAATGGGATACTGGCCTTCATTAGTCAGGGCACTGAGTACGAGAACAGGGAATTTCTGCTCCAACTTTATAAAACATTGGTCAGACCTCAGCTGGAGTAACGTGTGCAGTTCTGGTCATCACACTATAGGAAGGTTGTGATAACACTGGAGAGGGTGCAGAGGAGATTCACCAGGATGTTGCCTGGGATGGAGTGTTTCAATTATGAGGAGAGATGAGGTCTGTTTACCCTGGAGCAGATAAGAGGAAAAGCAACTGAGGAATTAAAATTATGAGGGGGATAGATCAGGCAGACTGCAGGAACCTCTTCCCCTTAGAAGTGAATAAAACTAAAGGACATACATTTAGTGTAAGGGGTGAGAGGTTTAGAGGGGATCTGAGCAGGACATTTTTTTTAAGAGAGTGGCAAGTATCTGGAATAGACAGCCTGAGAGAGTGGTGGAAGCAGAGTGGCAGACAGCATTTAAGAAGCATCTAGATGAGCACTTGAATCGCCTAAACATAGAAGGCTGGAGGCCAAGTGCTGGAAGATGGGATTAATGCAGATGGGTGCCCACAGATTGGCGAGGACATGGTAGGCCAAATGGCCTGTTTCCATGCTGTATGACTCAAAAGGTACTTGTGATCTGTCAAAAAATATTTAACATGAATAATTTTAAAATTCACTCTTACTCACATGAAAAAAAAAATTGAATCAGATAAAAGCTCCACTTATCTTTTTCTAAGCAATGAATTTGTTCCATTTATTTTAATAGGGCCATTGTAATTGTACATACTCAATAAGCAGACTTCCCAGCCCAAGAGTCAATGAGTCCATGTAAGTTGGCACTTCCACCAGTGGACTCCATGCCAGCACAGCACATGTCCCGGGGTGGCACTCTACTATGTAAAAGGTTTCACTTTATTCTATGTTCATATTTTTCCAGCACATTTGGGTGGGTTGATCTTGCAAGAAGATCTATCTATTTTGTGGGGTCCTTGCTAAGTCCCCATCACCTCCAGAGATTTAGGGATCCCAATCTGAGAATCACTTATCATACTAGAAATAGGAATCTCCTACTCTGACATGAAATTCACCTTAAATTCATTGATAATTTTCATAATATCAGAGTCTTTAGGGCAAGAATGGAGATTTCCCAGAGAAGTTGAGAAGTTTCCAGTGGCGGGGAGCAGGCCATAGCCTTTTCATAAAGTTAAACACATTAAAATATAAGCAACTAAATGGAAGACCAGAGTCACAGCAGTTCAATCTTACAATGATATCCAGTGAAGTGATCTAGGAATCTGGAAGTCAAATTTGAGTGAAATTTCATTGTTCACTGATGAGAAATGACACAACTCCATTAAGCAGAGTCAGCAAAGAGGCATTGGGTGTAGGTAACTTTAAACATGCAGCTTGCACTTATTAGTGCTGAATGAAACTCAATAGATAAATATAGAAATCAGCAGTCATAAGCGACTGCATTTTGCTTTAGATTTGTGTTTTGTAATAACTCCCAGGCCGAATCTACTTTATTCGTAAATTAAAAGGTTTAATACACAATGACACTGAAACAAATTGAATCAATTATTCACAACCTTTTCCTTCTCCACTAACTTTAACAAAATGCCCATTGACATTTACTAGTCTTTCAGATGAGAAAATTAAGATATGCTGCCTGCACACACTCAGGTGGCTGGAATAGATTCCATACCATAAAAATTATCCCAGTGTTCTGACCAATATTTATGCCATAGCCAACATTATTAGTCATTAACATGTTTCTCTTTATGGAAATTTATTGTGCACAAAGTGCCTTGGTCCCTACATCACAAGAGTGACGATGCTTCAAGAGTAATTAATGGATTGTGAAGTGGTTGGCATATCCTGAAAGGGACACAAACTTCTATTACTCTGCGCTGTACAAATCCAATCATAGCTGACTTGTAGTTCTGTTTGTATGTATTCTGCAGAATTGACTGACTGACTAGCGACAGTGTGGCATTGAAGGAGAGTGTTGGGAAAGGCCATCAGGACTAATTGAGAAATGGTCATGACTTGTAAAACAATAAACATTTTAAAAATTGGGAAATAACATTGGAATGGACAGATATAGTAAGCATCTTGAGGCCCACCTGAAGAAAAGGATTCCAGGAGAGAGTGTTCTAAATCACTCTACAGACAAAAAGCAGAGATTATGAAGTTTGCAACCAACCCAGTGAAGCATTTGATCATGAAACCTGATGAACTTTTGTCTCTTTAGGCAGGAGAAATCAAGGATCTGTGGAAGACTAACAAAAAACTGAAATTGAAGGTTGTAAAATTTTAACCTAAATTCTGGAACCAAAGATGGTGGATAGTCTCTTAAAGTGTTTGTTAGCTGTGCAGTTTCACAAATTGTTTTGATGATGGGACAACATGACAAATTTACATAGCCCATTATAATTCTAGAAAAAGGAATTTAAACTGAAACAAGATGTAACTGCACTTTCCTCTCACGTGACCAAAAGTTAGTTCACATATAAGAAATAAACACCTTTTTTACCCTCACAAAAGCAAACTGATAGACCAAGTGCATATACAAACCAGTCCCCTCTATAGATTTGCCTCCAAAGTTCCTCCAAGATTAATCAGCCAGACTGAGGGCACAAGCTGAGCAAGTAACTTCCAAACTGGCACATAACAGAAAAGGTGCTGACAAGTAGTCAGAACAATAACATAAGTTTATATAGACAATATTTATATCAAATAGAGAAACAGGGAGATCATGCATTTGGAAAATAGAGGAATTTTTTTTTTTAATTATTTCATGAGAATCAAGCTCCATTTCCACAAAAACATCATAATTCAAAATTTCTAAAACAATCTCTTGTACAACTCACATGTAGTATTAAAATAAAGCCCAAAAAGGTTTAGGAAAGCATAAAGTTTACAAACCAGAAGGCAGCTATTCAGCTCATGGTATCCGTGCCAGTCAAAAGTATTGTGAATTGAGAAGAAGATAGTGAGAAATTGCAGCAGGATGTAAGCAAACTGGTGGAATGGGTAGACATGTGGCAGATGTTCAAATAAGGGGTACAGGGTTCAGGAACAGAGGGAACCAGGGACATGGGTACATAAGTCACTAAATGGTAAGATATTTGCAATTCTGGGCTTTATCAATACAGGCATAAAGTACAAAAGCAGTAAAGTCACGTTGACCCTTATAAAATACTGGTCCAGCCTCAACTGCAGTATTGTGTTCAGTTCTGGTTTCCACATTATAAGAAGGGCATAATGGCATTAGAAAGAGTCCAGCAAAGATTTATGAGAATGGTTCTTGGGATGAGGGACTACAGTCACTTCTTCCTATATCGGTATTTCTAATTAGAGAGGCTGTGACTGTTTTCTCTTTAGAGATGACTGAGAGGAGATCTAATAGAATTATAAAAATGATGATGGGTGGATAGTGGGAGACTGTTATTGTTGGTGGAAAGGTCAAGAATTATAAATGACTGGTACAAAAGAAAGGTAAAGAGAATTAAGAGTGATGCAAGGGATTTTTTTTTTGAAACGCAGCATATGTTTAGAATCTGAAATGTGTTGCCTGTAAATCTGGTAGAGGCAAGTTCCTTCATGAAAGTATAACAAGGAAAAATTTGGAAGGTCACAAAGGGCAATGGGGTGGAACTAGTCTGTTTCTCTGTTAGCAAGTAGCATGGATACAAATGGGTTGTATGCATTCTATGAAAGAAAGCTAACCAACATAATCCCACCTTCCAGCACTCAGCCCATAGCCCAGCATTTCACAGCTCTTTAAGTGCACATCAAAGTACATTACAAAATATGATAAACATTCCTGCTATACTAGCTATACCTTCTGTTGCACTTTCAAACTACAATTTTTTTGGCTTTCCATTTTCTCTGGTACTCCTGCAGTTACAGTTTTGTTCAACCACTCCTTTACTTCACTTTTTATGTCATTGTCCTCAAGACAACATTTACTCCTCCAACTTTGAACCCTCAGTGCAAGGGGTGCAGACTTAAGTTTATCTGGCAAAAATGTCATGTCTAAACTAATGCCATCTAGTGTAGACATGAACCATTAAATCTGACAGGGCAGAATCAAATGTAATCAAGTCTCACTCTCCTTTGCCAAGACCAGGAATAAACTAGTGAGCAATTTCTTACCTCTACTACCAATCATTGCCATAAATCTCTTTGCTGCTATTACTGCTAGACTCAGAATTTCTGAATATTCATAACAACAAAACTCTCAAGATAGATAAATGGAATATCCGTCAAGGGAAGCTGTCCAAACACTAAATACTAAAATTCCTGATACAGTAATCCTAAAATCCAATCTGCTTTCACATTTGAAATAGATTGAACTTGAGTGATTACTACTTTCAGAATTGTTCCTAATTAGATTGAATTCTGAAAAGAGATGACTAAAACCAACATCTGCACTTGCAACTTTAACATAGCTTTATTGCTTTAAGACTTTCATGCTGTTTCACATTTCCTTATCATTGCCAAGTCAGCTACTACACAACTCCAAGGTGAAGCTGATGTGAAAATTGAGTTAACAACAGAAGACTGAAGCTTTCTGCCCCAACATTGTTTGTGCAGTTTTGAAAGATTATGCTTTCCAAACACAAGCTTAAAGTTCTATATTTTTTGCTGATGTCATTAGTTTATATTTAATAACCTGAATCTTGATATTTTGTAGCAAACTCTCATTGCACTTGATTTTACCAACTGGTGAACAGTGCTGGTTGGTTGCAAGCAACAACAAATCATATGAATCGTGATCTCGAAGATTCTTGTACACAACAGCTTTGAAGCATAAACCAAAGTCAAGAGGAATACACAAGTTAGAACCAAAGAGTGGAGTGTTTCCTTGTGTAATATATGTGGGCATTCATAGTTTGACACCACCTAATCACCACTTAGGTGTCCCACCTCCACTACTTTCCCTTTGGCCTCAATGCATTTCAGACTTTCCTAAGACCCTTAATCAACATCATTTCTATTAGGTAATTTCATAGTATTCTTAAAACACTAATGAAAGGGCAAGAGGTTCCATAGAATTTCAAGAATAACTAAACAAAATAAAGCTCATTTAATGCACAGGATTTCAATACATTTGTGGAGGTGCCAAGGAAGGAATGAAAACAAGGGGAAAAAATAGGAGGGTGTCTAAGTTAAAAGAGGTCCATTACTTTAAAAGGAAATGTACTTTACATTGTCAAAGGTACATTGATAACATAGGAGATTTATGATACCAGAACATTTCAAGCAGTATTAGCAGATCTCAGTTTGATATGTCAATATTAAAAGATTAGAATGACTGCAATTCAAAATCTCAACTTGTTCAAAAATCACTTAGTTATGAACTCAGAAGTAGAAAAAAGAACCTGAAAATTTTCAAGAAATGTTTTGTGCAAAGCTTTGTATCATGATCAAACTTGATATGTTATGTGGTCCCATCATCCAAATCACTGATCTAGATTGTGAACAGTTGGGGCTCCAGCACTTATCTCTGCACTCCACTAGTCAGAGGCACTAAACCCGAAAATGAACATCTATTCTTACTACTTCCTGTCCATTAACCAGTTTACACAGATATATTATCCAGTCTAATTCTGTATGCCCAACTCTTTGGCAAGTCCTTATCAAAAGGGCTTCTGAAAATCTGTATACACTGCATCCAATGGTTCACCCTATTCTATTCTGCTTATTACAACCTTAACAGATTTGTCAAACAGAGATTTTCCTTCCAGAAATCCATGTTGACTTTGTCTAATCTTACTGTTACTTTCTAAGTACCCTAACTTTCTTAATAATGGAATCCAACATTTTCCCTCTTTCTAATGTCAGACTAATTGGTCTATCACTACCCGTTTTTTCCTTTATTTTGTTTTTAAATCATGGGCTTACATTTACTGCCTTCTGGTCTGTGAGTAGAATTCTACCATCTACTGAAGTTTGAAAGATAACAATGAGTACATCCATTATCTCCATAGTTATATCTTACAAAATCTTATAATGCAGGTCATCGGGTCCTGGGAATTTATTATCTTTCACTCTCTTCAATTACTTTTTTTGGTAAAATGGAATTAATTTATTTTGACTCTTCATTAACCTTAGACCTACTGTTCTCCATTGTTTCCAGGTTTTTTAATCTCCTTTCACAAAGACTACACAACATATTCATTTAATTTCCCTGCTAGTTTTTTTTTAATTCTCCAATACAATTCCCTCTATCTTGGCTTATAAGGGACCAACACTAACTCTTGTTAATCTGTTCCTTTTTATATCCCTACAGAAGCTCCTGCAGTACGTTTTTATATTTCTTATTAGATTATTCTCATATTCTATTTTCTCTTTCTCTTTGCTGAATTCAGAAATGCTCCCAATCAGGCCTAATGCTCCCTTTGGCAACCTTATAAACCTTTTGCTCTTATCTAATACTATCTTCAGCTTCTCTTGCTCACCACTGTTAGATTGATTTTTTTGTGTTGGGTTACCCTAAAGGGGTATGCATTTTTCTGTAAATAATATATTAATTCTTTAAATGTTAGCTATTGCTTGTTTACTGTCTTATTTTTCCAGTGTTCTGTTCCAGTCTATCACATTCAACTCAAGCTTCACACCTTTGTAGCTTGTTTTATTTAGATTTAAAACCTTATTTTTAGGTTGAACTAAAACACTTTCAGAGCCAGGCAGCCCTCAATGAACCCTAATATTGTAGAATCTATAATTCCACCAAATTTACAATGTAGGTAAGGTCTTAAGCATCCAATATTTTATATGGAATTAATGAGTTAAAATAGAACATGCAGAAAGATTGAAAAAGGAAGCAATGTTGAATTAATTTCAGTATGCCAAATTGAGCCAAAAAATATGGGCAATTGCACAAGAGTTGACCAGAGAGCAAGAATTTTCCAATACCTGTTAAGATTTTAAGAGACAAGTGTACTTCCACAACAAAAAATAAGCAGCAAGTTCCCCAAAGCAACATGGTAATCATAAGTGGTGACACATCCTTGCAATATCGAGCCAGAAATAAAAGGTTTTCCTCTTAAAACCAAAATGGAGAATATATCTCTCCAATCACATGGCTACAAAACCCATGAGAAAGGTTTGTGTCCTGGAGAGGTTACTTTCATGTTTTTCTGCACTTAGCACATTACACATGAGTGAACTACAGCCACAGTGTGTAGATTATATAAAGGTTCAATGGATTCCATTGAGAAATCCAGTCTATGGTTACTGAATTAACTAATGTCAAAATTCCTGGAATCCCCGAAGAATGGTGACTAGGTAAAGCTCCTAAAGAGCTTCTTAAAGATTTGGAAAAGTCAGGGGTGCAGGTGACATCAATCTTTGTGTAAACAGATCAAGACTACACAATGGACTGTCAATAGTTATGATAAAATTCCTTATCTAAAAATTGCCCCTTGAGCTTTCTCCACACTGTGATTCAAGTCAGTCTTCCTGCTAGACCTCTGTATCCTGCTTTCCTTAATGTTCAAAAATCTGTCTCAGCCTCGAATATACTCAATAACCAAATAGCCACTACCCTATAAGATGCAGAATTCCAGAGATTTATAATCCTCTGTGCAACAAATTTCCCTCTCAATTCTAAGTGGCCAACTACTTATCACAAGATCACAAGACAAGGGAGCAGAAGCAGGCCATTCGGCCCATCGAGTCTGCTCCAAGGAAAGGGAAATAGAAATGAGAAATGGGGAATGGGGGAAGAAGAAGAAAAAAAAACTATTCTAATCCCAATTTCCAGCCTTATCCCCATATCCCTTGATATCCTGACTATTTAGATATCTATCTATCTCCTCCTTGAACGCCCCCACTGATCTGGCCTCCACTGCTGTACGTGGCAAGGAGTTCCACAAATTCACTACCCTCTGGCTAAAGAAATTTTTCCTCATCTCTGTTTTGAAACTGTACCCTCTAATTCTAAGATTGTGCCCTCTGGTCCTGGACTCACCCACCACCAGCCTAGCCACATTTACTCTGTCCTTTCCTATCAATATTTTAAATGTCGCTATGAGGTCCCCTCTCATTCTTCTGTACTCCAGTGAGTACAGTCCAAGAGCCGACAAACGCTCCTCATACGTAAGCCCTTCCATTCCTGGAATAATCCTCGTAAATCTCCTCTGAACCCTCTCCAACGTCACCACATCCTTCCTAAGATGTGGGGCCCAAAACTGCGCACAATATTCCAAATGAGGCCTCACTAGTGCCCCGTAGAGCCTCATCAACACTTCCTTACTTTTATACACTGTACCTCTCGAAATGAATACCAACATAGCATTCGCTTTCTTTACCACCGATCCGACCTGGTGGTTAACCTTTAAGGTATCCTGCACGAGTACCCCCAAGTCCCTTTGTACTTCCGTGCTTTGGATTTTCTCTCCTCCTAGATAATAATCTGCCCGCTTATTTCTGCTTCCAAAGTGTACAACTGCACATTTCCCCACATTGAATCTCATCTGCCATTTCCTTGCCCATTCTCCTAAACTGTCTAGGTCTCTCTGCAACCTTCCTATCTCTTCAATACTCCCTACTCCTCCCCCTATCTTGGTGTCATCCGCAAACTTAGCCATGAAACCATTTATTCCATCATCCAAATCGTTAATGTACAAGGTAAAAAGCAGTCCCAACACCGACCCCTGCGGCACACCACTAGTAACTGGTAACCAACCAGAACGAGATCCTTTTATTTCCACTCTTTGCTTCCTGTCAACCAGCCAATGCTCCACCCATTCTGTTATCCTACCCGTAATTCCATGACCTCTCATCTTATTAATCAGTCTCTTGTGAGGCACCTTATCAAAGGCCTTTTGAAAGTCCAAATACACAACATCCACCTTACCTGTGATTTCTTCAAAAAACTCCAATAGGTTGGTCAGGCAGGATCTTCCCTTCACAAAACCATGTTGGCTAGGACCTATCTTGCCTTGCGCCTCTAGGTA
Organism: Pristis pectinata; assembly: GCF_009764475.1. Classification (NCBI taxonomy): domain Eukaryota; kingdom Metazoa; phylum Chordata; class Chondrichthyes; order Rhinopristiformes; family Pristidae; genus Pristis; species Pristis pectinata. The sequence goes on along the minus strand of NC_067409.1, from coordinate 83,194,157 downwards.
TTCCGTAACCCCGTCTTTGAGGATAGATTCCAATAACTTTCCCACCACTGACGTCAGACTAATAGGTCTGTAATTTCCTTTATGCTGCCTCCCACCTTTCTTATACAACGGAACTACATTTGCGACCCTCCAGTCCTCCGGAACCACGCCGGAATCTATCGACTTCTGGAAAATTATCGCCAATGCCTCCGCTATCTCTAAAGCCACCTCCTTCAGAACCCGGGGATGCACCTCATCTGGTCCGGGAGACTTATCAGTCTTTAGCCCATTTAGTTTTCCTAGCACCTTCTCCCTAGTAATCTTAACTGAACTCAATTCCATTTCGTGAGACTCCTGACTAACCGGCACATTGCTGATGTCCTCCACGGTGAAGACCGATGCAAAATATTCATTCAATTCCTCTGCCATCTCTCTATCGTCCATTATAATAGCTCCTGCACCGTTATCAATTGGTCCTATATCAACCCGTGTCTCTCTATTACACCTTATGTATTTAAAAAAACTCTTAGTATCCTTTCGAATGTTATCCGCCAACTTCCTTTCATAATTCATCTTTTCTTTCCTAATGACCTTCTTAGTTTCTCTCTGCAGGTTTTTAAAAGCTTTCCAGTCTTCTGTTTTCCCACTAATTTTTGCTTCTTTGTACGCCGCCCCTTTTGCTTTTATTTTAGCCTTCACCTCTCTCGTTATCCACATTTGTGCCTTTTTTCCATTCAAAACCTTTTTTCTTGGAATATATCGATCCTGCAATTTCCTTATTTCCTGTAGAAATTCCTTCCATTTCTCCTCTGCCGTCCCTCCAGCCAGCTTACTCTTCCAATCAATTAGGGCCAACTTGTCTCTCATACCATTGTAATTTCCTTTGTTCCACTGAAATATCAATACACCAGTTATCAGTTTCTCCTTCTCAAACTTGAAACTGAACTCAATCATATTGTGATCACTGGTTCCCAGTGGTTCCTTTACCTTTAGTTCCCTAATCACCTCTGGTTCATTACACAGCACCCAATCCAAAACAGCCGATCCCCTGGTGGGCTCTTCAACAAGTTGCTCTAGAAAAACGTCCCTTAGACATTCCACAAACTCCCTCTCCTGAATACTACTGCCATTCTGGATTTCCCAGTCCACCTTCATGTTAAAATCCACCATAATTATCTTCACATTGTCACTCTGGCATGCTTTTTCTATCTCAAACTGCAACTTATCGTCCACTTGCTGACTGCTATTAGGGGGCCTATACATGACTGCTACTATTGTCCTTTTACCCTTGCTATTTCTTAGCTCCACCCACAAGGATTCCACCTCCTCTGACCCAATATCCTTCCTTTCTATTGATTTTATATCACTACTAACCATCATGGCCACACCTCCCCCTCTGCCTACCCGCCTATCCTTCCTATACACTGTGTACCCCTGGACATTCAGTTCCCAATCACATCCATCATAAAGCCATGACTCGGTGATTGCCACAATGTCATATTTATTAACCTGTAGTTGTGCCACTAGGTCATCTACTTTATTCCTAATGCTATGTGCATTTAAATATAGTACGTTTAGTCTGGTATCTGCTATTAATTTTGTTGTACTTCTATTGTTCAGCAGATTATCCTGGCTTTCCACCTGTCTATCCTTCTTACCATCTTCACTACATACTACCTTAGACATGTTCCTATATACCTCATCCCCTATCCTAACATTCTGTATCCTAACATCCTGACTTGTTGTACTTCTATTATTCAGCAAACTATCCTGACTTCTCACCTGCCTGTCCTTCTTGCCATCCTCATTGGACTTGTTTCTATAAACTCCCTCCTTTACCTTAGCATCTTGTAACCTAACATCCTGGTTTCCATCCCCCTGCCAGATCAGTTTAAACCCTCCCCTACAACTAAATCAAACATTCCCGCCAAGATATTGGAACCTCTGGAGTTTAGGTGTAACCCATCCTTAGTGAATAGGTCATGCCTCCCCCAAAAAAGGTCCCAATTATCCAAAAATCTGAAGCCCTGCCCCCTGCACCAGTCACTCAGCCACGCATTCATCTGCCAGAGCTTTCTATTCTTCCTATCATTGACACGTGGCACAGGTAGTAATCCTGAGATTACTACCCTTGAGGTCCTACTTCTCAACCTTCTCCCCAATGCCTTGTATTTCTCCTTCAGGGCCTCTTCTCTTTTTCTACCTATGTCATTGGTACCTACATGTACCAAGACTTCTGGCTGCTCACCCTCTGGGACTACATCCCTTCAATCCAGGAATTCCAATTTGAGACAAAGTGTCTTGGCATCTACCCAGTCAAGCCCCCTCTGAATATCAATGAGATTAACTTTAATTTATCTCAACTCAAGCAGGTGTAGAGAAATCTTACTCAGATTTCTTCTCAAAGGACAACCAACCCTCATCCCTATACTCAAGTTACACTGTATTGATTCCAGAGCAAATATATTCTTCTTGTATATGCACCAAAGCTGCATACTATACAATCTCATTTGACAATCAAAGCATTCCTTAATCTTTAAGTACAATTCCCTTCCAGAGCCCAAACAATTTGCTTAGCTGCTTGCTGTAGCTGCATTTAAAATTCCGCATTTCATAAACGGCATAACAAAATCCTTCTCTGAACACCATTTAAAAACTATATATTTTTTTACCTACCTCAGTGCATCACCTCTTATTTCCACAATTCTTTACGACATAGAAGGTTGTCCTTTTGGCCTCTATGCCTGCTCACAGCTCTTATTTCCCCCATTAATTTTCCCTGCAACATATTGTCTCCACATTGTCATCAACTCCTCCTAAATTCTAAACACCAGGGGAACTTTACAATACCAAAATAATCTACCAACCTGCATGTCTTTGCAATGTGGGAGCAAACCTGAGCATCTGGGTGAAACCTAAACTGGGAGAATGTGCAAAAATCCAAACAAACAGAATTGGAGGTTAGGATTAAACCTGGATTGCTGGAGCTATGAGGCAAGTCTGCTAGCTACACACACTGTGCCATATTATACTCCACACAGAATCTTCTTGCCCATTTACTAAACCTCTCAATACTGCTTTAGTAATCCTTTCCCTCCATTTCATCTGCAAGGTTGGATATGTTGCACTGTCTTTTCATCTGTCATTAATATAAAATTATGAATAACTAGTAACCTCGTACTGATCCGCATGACACCACACAACTAAGAGTTTGCGACTTGAAAATAACCCGTTTATTTTTTACTCTCTGCTTTGTACTTAACTAATCCTCTACCTGTGCTTATATTTTACCCCAAGCTCACAAGCCCTTTACTGTATTGTCCTTTTTGTGTAATACCGTATCAAATATCTTTTGAAAATCCAAACGTACTACACCCTCTGGCTTCCCCCTTATCTCCATGCTGGTTAGATCCTCAGAAAACCACTAAATTTGTCAAACGTAGTTTTCCCAAATATAAGGAATAGTGAGACCATAAACAACAACAAGAACATTTTGAAATGAGGTAGAAGAAATCAAAATTACGAAGAACTGGGGCAATAATCAAAACTTAATGTTGTAGTAGAGTATTGGACTAGCTTAAGTTTTAAGGTTGTAGGGAGTAAATGAGCAGGGAAAAATAGTCTACTATGGAGGTGAAAAATATCCAGCTAAAATTTGAGCCATAATTGAGTTATAATAAGGACAGCCACTGCCAATGTACTAAGCCATAAGAGGATACGAGACAAGTTTCAAAGACATGTTAAGCTACCTTTGATCTATCTTACTCTGTGCTGTTGACCTAAAGGAAACAAAGTTAGTTTCTCAGTTCTAAAATGCCTTATTGATTCTTTGTCCAATGCAACATTGGGTTACGTAGCCATGAATAAATTATCACACACCACATTCTCATGACTTACCAAATATTCATATTTGAGAACAAAATGCTAGATCCAAAATCTATATCTATATCTATCTGTCTATATCAAACAGAAAAACTTTAAAAATAAAAACAGACATTCATTTAAGATATTTAGCAAATTTAGAGAACATAGTCACGGGCAAATAGTCTTAAAATTTAAATGATGGATGACTTAAAACATTACTTTTAAGAGTTATGAACCAATCACATTAGTAATTACACTGAAACAAGTTTCACATGTTTAAGTTCCTGGCCATAATCATGGTTTATATTCAGTTTTGGTTTACATAAAAATCCTCCAAAGCACTCCAATTATTTTCAAGTGTTTTAGAATTTAGTTAGTTCCCAAGTAGTGGGCATTACTGGTCAGGCATTTATTACCCATTCTAAATTACACAGAAGGCAGCAATGGGTTGCTCGCTGCTTGGTACAACCAAGTTGTTTGCTAGGTCATTTCAGAAGGCAGCAACCACATTTGCAGGTCTGGAATTAAACAAGGAAAAGGGCAGAAAGACACAAAAAAATCAGAGGTTAATATAACCAGACCATTTTTTAATCATGTTGTGGTTTCATGAGGAACACCAGCTTTGAGATTAATTTAATCCACTGAATTTAAATTTCCTAGCTGCTGTGGTAGACTCTCACTGAAAATCATCAATACAGGCCTTTGGATTACTAGTCCAGTAATGTAACCACTTTACAGCTGTTCCTTTCATATTTAATCTAAACAGAAGTAGTGTAGCTTTAAAAGTTAACATTGTGCATTTTGGTACTTTAATACAGTAACCCTTTACCTTGGCATTACTGTCTGTGTGGTGCTTGGCAGTAGCCTGAAGCTGGTTCACCCAGTAGAATCTCTCTTTGGCATCCCCCGCTGCAGTGCAGAAAGTAGACATACAAGAAAAAAAAAGATGCCTAGTTTTTTTTTAAAGAAAGCACAATTTTAAAGATCGGCAGAATGAAAGCAAAATGGTACAATTTAGTCTCAGCATATTAATTAAATATCTGTAAACAGCTTAAACAAGTAAACCAGCTGTGATTAAACAATACAAGCAACTGTAAAATCACTATTGATGGATCCAAAACAATACCAAAGTTTTTCTACAATTAGGCAGGTCCAGATTTGAGGTATAAAAATATGCAAAATACAATGGATGAACAACTACTAATTGGATCTAATACATTAAAAGATCTAATTGCATTCTTTATAAGCAATTATAATTTATAATTTTCCAACATCAGTACTATTCTACTTTTGCATTAAATCTCACTCTCTCCTTAATAGTTCATTCATTCTATTTTCACATATTTAAATCTCTTCCTATGCTAATTAATTCTATGTATCAAGTATTCTTGTTCTTTATGTACTCTTTCCAAAGCAAGTACGTCTTGTCAACTGATGCCAAAGCCAACACCATACTTATGTCACCTAATCCGTATTTTTGAAAAGCTTCAGCACACCTAATGAAGACATGTAAACCTAGAGATGATAAATACCAGAAGAATACTTAAGGCATTTATAGTGAACTCTTCTTTCTATGATTTCAATAGGGGCACTGACTGACTTGCTTGAAATAGGTCAACACCATCAAAACAATCATTTGATGACCATTAAGAATATGTCAGCACTTATCCATTATTTGCACCAAGCATAATTTCTGAACTTTATCCTATGGCTACATATGCTTGGATCTGGTTATATTTAGTAAGGCATCTACCATTCTTAACAAGTCCATTTTTAACTCTCTTTCTATGCTAATAAATTCTATTTATTCTTTGTATCTAATACTTTTCAATTTATTATGCATTAATCACAATTAGATTTAATTTACCATGCAACAAATTGCACATTCAAGTCAAACCCTTTCCCACACTACCCAGTTTTTAAATCTACAGACCAGTCTTTAGAAAGTACTTCATAATCTATTTGTACTGAAGCATACAAGATAAACAAATCTTAGCTCATGAAACGTCATAGGGCATTGTGAGTTGTAGCTTCGCCTCAAATTAACTTAATCTCAATGAATGAATGAAGATAAATCACTGAATGCCAAATTTGGATGGAGCCCATAAATCAAAAGTTGAGCAAAATCTCTTCGAGAACATGTTGAGAAGACTACATATAATTAACAACGTGGAACACTTTACACAAGTATGTTTTCACATGTTCATAGAAAATGTACAGCAGAGAAAAAGGCCATTTAACCCATGAAGACCATGCCAGTAGAAAGAGTGCTAGACAGTCTAGGACCACCTTCCAACATTAGGTCTATAGCCATGAAGGTTACTGCTCTTCAACTGCACATCAAGTACATTTTAAATGCAATATTGCATCTTTCTCAAACACCCAAAACCATGTTTTTCTGAATGGATACTTGTGACCAGTGGTGTGCCACAAGGAACAGTGCTAGGATCTTTGATGTTTGTGATATATACAACTAAAAATTAACAATAGGAAGTATGATTAATAAATTTGAAGATGACACAAAAATTGTTGTTGTAAATAGTGAGTATGGTGGTCTAAGGCTACACAAGATTTAGGTCCACTGGAGAGTTGGGTGGAGCAATTCCAGATGGAATTTCATTCGGAAAAATGCTAGCCGATGCATTTTGGGAGTCAAATAGCGGTAGGACATACATAGTAAATAGCAGGATCCTAAGGATTCTGGATGAACAGAGAAACCTAGGATGCCTTAGTTCCCTGAAAGTGGCAACATAGCTGAATAGGCTTGGATGGATAAATGAGTAGATGATAGATGATATGGTAAAGGCATATGCCATTCATCAGAGGAGGCATAGAATTTAAGGGTTGGGATGCCGTGTTACAACATTACAAAACATGGCTTAGGCCACACTTGGAGTAGTGTGCGCAGTTCTGGTCACCACACTACAGACAGGATGTGATTACACCGGAGAGGTTGTAGAGGAGATTCACCAGGACACTGCCCGGATTGGAGGGCTTTAGATTAATATTTAATATTAAGGATAGGCTGGGATTGTTTTCCCTGGAGCAAAGGAGGTTGAGGGGTAACCTGATAGAAATACATACATTTTTTGAGAGGTATAGGTAGGGTAAATAGTGAGAATCTCTTTATCATAGTGTGATGTCCAAAACAAGAGGGAACTGATTTAATGTGAGAAGGAGAAGAATTAGAGGGGATCAGAAGTTATTACAGTTATTATCTGTAATACACTGCCAGAGGAAGTGGTGGAGGCAGATATAATCAAAACATTTATTAGGCACCTAGACAGGAACTTGAAGAGCCAATGCATAAAGGCTACAGACCCAATGTGGTCAAATACATGTAGTAGAATTAGATGCAATGGTTGGAATGGACATGATGGGAAGAGGGGCCCATTTCTGTGCTGTACAACTCTTATGACTTTAAGATATCATTTCTTCCATCATCTGGGTGAAAATAATAATCCCTCATCTCCCCTCTATTCCCTCTGAATCTTTGCCCCTGGTTTTAGACCCCTCCATTAAGGGAATTTGGTTCTTCCCATTAACTGGTTTTGGGCCTCTCATACAACTCTAAGCCTCTTCTCAGCCACCACCCTTCCAAAGAAAATCTCCCCGATGTTCTCAATATTTCTTCAAAGCTAAAGATTTCCTGTTCTGGAAATATCATGTAAGTCTCTTCCACACTCTCTCCAGTGCAATTACATCCTTCCTATAATGTAATGACCAGAACTGTACACAGTACTCAAGCTGTGCTTTAACTAATTAACCGCTGGCCCTGATGCAAAAATACTCATCACCTATTACCCTTTGTTTCCTGCCATTGGCCCATTTAGAGCCCTATTTGCCCCTTTCTCTCAGATTCCATAGGTTTTATTTTTAAAAATCAGTCTGTCATATGGAATTTTGTCATAAGTCTTGATGAAATCCATGTAAACTACAACAAACTCACTGTCCTCATCCATCCTGCCACCTCAAAAGATTCAATTAAGTTAATCAGTAATGGCCCTCCCATAATGAATCTATGCTGACCATCATTGATTAACCCATGCCTTTCCAAATGAGGGTTAATACCATGCCTCAGAATTGATTCTAATAATTTGGCTGCTATTAAAGTTTAACTGTTTATTATTTTCTCCCTTTTAAAGCAGTTATACAATGTATTGGAAAATGTATCCAGAAAGGATTGGAAAATAAAAGTATTAGCTCATGATATTTCCTCCCTTGTATCCATTAACAGCCTAGAGATTTTTTTTAACCTGTGTTTGGTGAATTTTTTAAGATGCTAAACCTCTTAATTATCCCTTTTATTATGTTTACCCCAACTAAAATTTTACACTCTTCCTCCTTAACTACAATGTTGCCATCTTCCTTTTTCACAAAGATAGCCAGAACACAAAGATCCTTACTCACATCCACTGGATCATTACAGAGATCATATTTTTGCTCCCCAACAAGCCTAATTCTTCGCTTAGATATCGTCTTGCTCTCTATGCAATTATGAAACATCTTAAGAGCTACAGTATTTAAGTCTATAAGAATATAGTTACTCAGTAAAATTCCTATAATTCTACTTGCAATGAAGTAGCTCTTTGCATCAGGAGTCAAAAGCCAGTATACAAAAAAATTGGCACACAGCATCACCTCAACACATGCATTCTCCATCAGTACAAGGCCAGGGCATTCAGCTTTTTAATTTTAACACGTATCTAAACTGGGTTCTGGAATTCTTGAGACTTCTGTTGGAATTCAAAACTACTAATTCAATTAGAGACTGGTTTGCAAACAAAAACTCCATTTGAAACCATAGAAATTATTTCGGCTATCATTATGCTAATTAGTGACATTACTTACCTACGTTAACAAGAAAAGTCTCAATGATACCCGAAAGCTAGCTAAGAGGAAATAATGGAACCCCTTCAGCTCAATTAAGAATCCTATAGCAGAGGTCAAAGCTGTCGTGGTGAAAATTTTGCCAATCAGCAATCCATAATCATTTCAGTAGATGATTTTATTTGGCAAAATAGCTAAAAACATAAAACTATGGAAGATCCTGCTTAAAGCAATTTAAGACTAGATGCACTATCCACAGGTTTCTATCATGTATCCATGATCAAATAATGACCCTCAAGTAAACTGTCTCTGTATGAGAAAGCATTTTGTATTTTAATAATTTCCTGAATAAGCAAAAATCTCAACATTTCTTGCTCTTTGTGTTAATTTCATTTTCCAAGTCCTAACCCAGAAAATCTAATCATCACTCTTCAGAGGTATACAATGTACTAGGTTCCCACATAGCTATTCATTATAGCAAAGTAGTTTCAGGATCTCAGTCACTTATATTTATACAACTTCTGATTCTGGCATTATCTTGATGAACCCATTATACATTATGATTTCTATAGGTTTAAAGATCTAAGGTTTGTTGTCCATAACTGCACACAGTTCCCGACCAATAGCTTGGATAAATGCATCCTTAACTCTTTTCTACTGTAGTCTAGGCCTTTATGATTTTAATTATTTCAATTCACTCTTCTCAAAAATTGCATTCACTTCCAAACATCCCTCTATTCCATCACACTAAGTTCTTTTCATGTAATACATAAACTTCATGCTGGCAGTTTAGTAGGAAAAAAACAGAATATTTTTGCATTAGATTATACAGTATATACCATCTGTGTATTAATTCTGCTATGTTGCTTACGTCTGAGTCTTTTGTGGTTCACAATGTCTGCTAACCATCTACTTTGCATCAAAAATTCAATATCATTCTTGTGCCTATCCAAAGCATCTAGATATGGAGAGCAAAAACTGCTTCATCACAGGCTTCACCTGTATGCCACTTCCAATTCATTTCTATCCAAGTTATATCCATTAGCCTTAATCTGCTTTCCAGTCCATCAATTTTCTATCAATACTAGTGCATTACTTATTACTCACCTGATTTTCTTTTTAAGAGGACTCATAAAACAGGTTAACAAATGCATTCAGAAACGAAGTACACAACCCTAATCCATTCCCAATTCTACTGCATTGCCAAAACACTTTTTGACAAGTTCATCACCATAAACATCAACTCTAATTCTAGGTTCACAGATGTCATTAGGATTGAGTATCTCAGCTGCTCTTGTTTTACTGCTTTTAACAGAGTGAAGTTCATGAGGTAACCACACCTCTAAATATTGTAAATTTTAAGTTGCAAATTATGGATTTCAAGTGTTCGCCCAAAGGTAGTATTAGATGACAAGTCAACAGGTTTGTTATGGTACTCAAACTTATGGCAATGTTTGTATTAAACTGCCAAAACAATTCACATCCTGAAGATTGAAACTCAATGCTCATGGCTGTTCACGTTCTAGGCAAGAGAATGATGGGTGATCATTAATAATCATATTAGGAGTTTATGCTGTTAACTACCATTTTTAATGCTCTTAATAGTCAATTAATATGTAAATATATCAGCTTCATGTTGGAAGATAACCACAAGATGCTAATTCAAAAAGATCAGCCAGAAATGACACTTTCTCTTTGTCACTGCACTTATTTTAGATTTGTATATTAATAACAGTGCCTACCATTAAGACATTATTTTTACTTCAAAATCTGATCATTATATACAACTGGAAACCGCAGAGAGACAAATTGTGAGGATTTCTGGAAAAAGGAGAAACTCTCCTTTAAGCTAAAGAACTGACAAACATAACAAATTTTGAAACAGAACTCTGCAAAAAGAAAACTTCCAGGTTGAAATTTATAATAGGACCAGAAAAAATTGCTAAAACTGATGGTAATAGAGGAGGATGGGCTGGGGTTCTTTAGATACAATAAATTTATTTCACTTCTTGCTTTAAATCTATTTCACCTTTTGTTAAGGTTTGCTGCTTGTGGGATTCTGAAAACTCCTATTCAGTCATAGATACATACACACACATTATACATTTTCCCACTTACCCCAGTGGTTTTTAAATAATACATTTAATATTTTCCACATCAATTCAAAAATTTCTTCACCATCTGGGCATCAAAACACACAAGATTATTAAGAGCTTCTTAAAAAGCTTGAAGTATGAGAATATTTAATTTAAAAATATTTGTATCCTTCTCCCTCACACATTTTCTTGTTCTGGTATGGGAATATTTCCATTTTTAAAGATTATATTTTCTCCTTTCTAAGAGTCACCACTCCAAGTTTCTAGCTGCTTTAGGGACTCCTCCAATAATGGATTACTATTTTTATTTCATGAACTTGAACTTCCTGGAAACAAAAATGGAGCCATCAAGTTGACGTGCAAGTTTCCATACAATTTCATAAAACGAAACAGGCCTAACCACCATGAAGTGAAATTCAAATAGACTCATTATATTTTTATAATATAACTTTAAATATACATAATATATATAAAAATATATGTAACTTCTACAACTTGATTACAATCACTAACATTCTTCTGGATTATCCAAGAATGAAATTTATGCAGTATTTTCCTATTAAAAATGTAATAGTTTTCAGTACCTCTGAGTTTATACAGTTCACCACTGGCAGCTTGAACTATAAACATGTGAGAAACTTCATCACTGGGCGAGATCACTGCACCAGACAAATGTAGAATTCCTCGTGGCTTCTGACCTTTGCACTGCTCGTTTACAAAGTACTGCAGTACGCCCAACTCACAGTTCAGAACAAAATACCTGCATCACAAAAATATTTTGCATTAATATTTACATCAGCAACTCATTCACCAGAATCATGCAATACATTTTAAGCCACAAAAATATATTTCCACTTTTGTTGAGCTACCTTCTTGAACCACTGCATTCCTTGAGTTGTGGGTATGCCCATAAAGCTGTTAGAGAGAGAGAGTGTTCCAGGATTTTGACCAAGTGACAGCAAAGGAACAGCAATACATTTCCAAGTCAGGATGGTGGATGGCTTGGAGGGAAGCTTCCAGGTGGTGGTGTACACAATCTTGATGCCCTTGTCCTTCTAGGTAGGAGAGGGTGTGGTTTTGGAAGGTGCTTTCTAAGGAGCCTTGGTGAGTTGCTGCAGTGCATCCTGTGGATGGTACAAACTGCTGCTACTGTGCAGCAGTGGTGGAGTGAGTGAATGGTTGTGAATGTGGTGCCTCTCAAGTGGCTGCCAAGTCCTGTATGGTATCAAGCTTCTCGAGTGGAATAGAAGCTGCACTCATCCAGGTAAGTGGAGCGTATTCCATCACATTCCTGACTTGAACCTTGTAGATAGTGGACAGGTTTTGGGGAATTGGGTGGTGAGTTACCCACCGCAGGATTTGTAGCCTCTGACCTGCTCTTGTAGCCACATTGTGTACGTGGCTACTCCAGTTCAGTTTCTGGTGAATGGCAACACCTAGGATATTGAGAGTGGGGGATTATGTTGCATTTACATCCTGCAGAGGCATGTAAAATGTTTAATTTTCTGAAGTAAGCAATGTACTTACACTAGTAAAAAAAGAGCATGAAGTTAGTGCAGTACACTAAATTCATACATTGCCATGTTGCTTGCTTGTTTTCAGTTAAGAACTCATTTGAACTTCACTCAATAAAGTCCATATTTGTTCTACAATATTTTCTAACATATAACTGGATATTTTTCCCTGTTGGTTCCCATGTAGCTTTTCATTCACCACCGCCCCCCCCCCCCCCCCCCCAATTTACTAAAAATCTTTTTGCCCCTTCCCATCTTAAATGGAACAGATTCTTGTGTTTTTATTTTCATAAACTGCAAATCTCAATGCAAAATGCAACTTTCAAAATGTACAATTTTGGATATATATGAAATGGAATCTTTCATTCTCAACTTTAAAAAAAATGTCTAAAAGCAGAACAAACCTACTGTCACTTTTAAAGAATCAATTCTGCTACAACAGATCTATGGTACATTAAAAGAGAAGCTCTGAATCATAGAATGTTCCATTTAATTTATTTTGGAATTGCTGGGAACTAAAGCAGAGCCAGCAAACCTCCAAAAACTCAATTAGATATGAAGTGCACAGTTTAACAACAAAGGCTATGAACATAAATATATGAATGTCTGAAAAAGAAACTGTACAATTAGAGTGGAGTATAGTAAAAGAAGAATCCAACACCATTGTAAAGAAACAATTTAAAATCAGTGTAGTACTGTGGAACTCCAGGTGTTTTACAAAGCAGCAAAATGTTTTGTCAAGAGAACTACTAAAGAACAATGACAAAATAAATTTGTAAATAGAAGACATGGGTCACCATCTCTCCTTTGCTATTACACTTCCCAATAGCATACCTCAATTTCATTATCAGTTAGTGTATTACTTTTCATGAGAAAGTTTGCATTTAAATTGGAAAACTGAATTTAGAAAACATTTTGGAAGGCATGAAGCCTCAAGAAAAATATTTTTTCAGTTTGCTTTTTTTTGTTTTATCTGAAGACATTATACAAGCTACAAATCATGACACTTTGAAATCTACTACAAAATCCTAGGTTGAAATAACATTAGAATCTAATTTTACCTTGTAAATAGAGAAATACATGTGGTATAGCTATGATAGTGAAAAAGATTTTTTAAAAATCACAAATCATACATTATTAAAAAGTGGAAATAAACTGTTGGAAATAGATGAATTTTAAAGGAAGGCTAGTGTTTGAAGTTTAAAACAGGAGAATCATTGGAGTTAAAAACAATTGTTTGTAAAGTATGAACTGCTGGAAGAGTTTCAGAAAGGATGCAGCTTATTTGAAACCATATGTGGAGTTAGGTGGAGGGGAGGGAGAGGAAAATGAATATAAAAGGTCAGAGTATAGATAAAGCAATTGGAAACAGTTAAACCGACTTGAACTGCAGCTTAAAACCAATTAGACACAGAGCTTCCCCAGTGAAACAAAGGACTGCAGAAGCTGGAATCTAGATAAAAGACACTATGATGCTGGAGGAACTCAGCAGGCCAGGCAGCATCCGTGGAGAAAAGCAGGCGGTCAACGCTTTGGGTCAGGACCCTTCTTCAGGACTGAAGATAAGGGTAAGCCCAATATATAGGGGGGAAAGGCAGAGCAGTGATAGGTGGACAAAAGAGGGGAGGCAGGGTGGGCACAAGGTGATGATTGGTAGATGCAGGTAAGAGATAGTGATAGGCAGGTGTAGGGGAGGAGGGGAGAGCAGATCCACTGGGGGATGGGTCAAAGGTAAGGAAAGAAAGGAAAAAGGGTAAAAAGGACATAGGCTGGGAAAGAAGGGAAGCAGCAGGGTGGGTGGGTGGTGGGTGGGGATTACTTAAAGTGGGAGAATTCAAAGTTCATGCCAGTGCCTGGTACAAAGTTCAATTGATAAACATAATAAAATCTACTAATTGGTTTGGGGGAGTGGGGAGGAATCTAGCCATTTGTATGAAATCATGTGAAACAAAGGAAGCACTTGATAAAAATTAAATGCAAGATTTAAAACAAATCAAGCAAAGAGTTCTTTACATGATTGTGATACTGAGGAATTCACTTTCAGAGCTGGTGGTCCAAGAATAAACAGTCAAAATTCAATATTCAAGTCAACATATTGCATAAATAGTTGAGGAAATACGGGGAGGGATCAAAATATGAGATCAAAACTGCTTTTTGCATGAAAGATAAACGTTGATGAAGTATATTAATGCAATTTTGATAAATTCATTGTATGCAAATGAATTTTGCAATAGAACAATTGCTGGTCAAAGGCTTAAAGTAATTCAGATAAAGCTAGGACATAACCATAAATGCTACAGCCAATTAGAAATAAAGTAAGCTGACAGAGAACTAGAATTTCAATTATGAAAAATTAAGTAGTCGGATCATACAGTTAAATTTGGCTGAAAGCAAAATAATTATTAATATGGTCAATAACTTCTTTCTTATCCAAGGCAGAATAAATTCTTTAAAAAAAACAATTTACATTGTGGAGACACAAGAAAGACTACAGATGTTGGAAATCTGGAGCAACAGACAAACAAAATGCTGAAGGAACTCAACAGGTCAGGCAGCATCTATGGAGGGAAATGAACAATGTTTCGGGCCAAGAAGTTGTTTTGGGATGATATTATCTGCATGAAGGTGAAGCATCATCATTTCTAACTTTATTTGGATGGGCAAATTACTGCTGCTGGTAATTTAATGTTGGTATCATCTTCCAGGAGAGATTAATTTTCACATTATGAGAGATGAGAAAGGGTGACTAGGTTACAGGGTTAAGCAATAACTGATTTAAAATTCTCAGATCATTAAAAATCAGATACCAAGGTAAATGTTTTGCAGCTATTTTTCAGATTTCACAGCTGAAGATACTAAAGTGGGAGTAGTGTTATATAGTGGTGGTAATAATATGTATTGAGTAAATTGCACAACTGTTTTGAGGCCTATAATCTGATATCATTTATGCAAGAAGCTGAAAATGTAGTTTTTAAAAGACTTCATTTATAGTGCATGGAAATTGCTCACAAGGCTAGCATTTATTGCCCATTTCAAACTACCTCTGAAAGGGAATGGCAAGCTGCCTTCAAATGCTGCAGCCCACCTGGTGAGGATAATTCCCATGGGACAATGGGCTAGGGTATTCTAGAATTTAAAACTAAATTAGGAATAACAAGAATTTCAAGCCTGAATAGTGTGCAACTTGGAGGGAAATTTGTAGATGGGGTGTTTTTGTGTGATGCTGCCCTGACCCTTAAGTTTGGGAGGTGCTGTTGAAGTCAATATAGCGAGTTGCTGCATTGCATTTTGTATGGTACACATTGGCAGCCATAGTGCACTGGTGGGGGAGAAAGTTCAGGCTTAGGGAGGTGGATGGGATACTGATTAAGCAAGCTTCTTTGTCCTGAATGGCATCATGCTTTGACATTGGAACTACATTCTGCAGGTCATAGAATCATACAGCTTCAGCCTAACTCATCCATGCTAACTGTTGCCCAGTGAGCTAGTCCCATCTGCCCACATTTGGCCCATAACCCCCCAAACCCCTCCTATCCGTGTACTTATGTAGATGGCTTTAAAATGTTGCTAATGTGCCTATCTCAACCACTATTTCTGGCAGCTCACTCCATATTGAAGCTGCTGCCCCTGATGTCCCTTTTAAATCTCTCACCTCTGATCTTAAACCTATGCCCTTTTGTTTTTAGCACTCCCTCCCTGGAAAAAAGATGATGTGCTTTCACCCTGTCTATGCCCCTCATGATTTTGTATACCTCTATCAGGTCACGCCTCAATCTCCTACATTCCAGAGACTAAAGCCCGAGTCTACATAACCTCTCCCTGTAACTCAGGCCCCCCAAGTCCAGGCAATCTCCTGGTAAATCTTTTCTGTACTCTTTCTAGTTTAATAACATCTTTCCTATAATAAGGTGACCAAAACTGTACACAATATTCCAAATGCAGCCTCACCAACATTTTATACAAGTGCATCATAACTTCCCAATTCCTATACTCAATGCCCTGACTGATCATGGCCAGCATACCAAATGCCTTCTTCACCACCCCATCTACCTATGATGCCGCTTTCTGTGAACCATGTCCCTCTGATGCATAACATCCCCAGTGCCCTACCATTCACTGTGCAAGTCCTACCCTGGTTTGATCTTCCAAAATGCAATATCTAAAGTTTATCTGCATTGAAAGCCATTTGCCAATCCTCAGCCCACATATCTAGCTGATCAAGATCCCCCTGTAATTTTTCAATAACTTCTACACTATCTAAAACACCTATTTTAGTATCATCCGCAAACTTACTAACCACGCCTTGTACATTCACATCCAAATTGTTTACATAAATTACAAACAACAAAGGTCCCAGCACTGATCCCTGTGGCAAACCACTAGACACAGGCCTCCAGTCTGACAAACAACCCTCAACCATCACCCTCTGCTTCCTAACACTGAGCCAGTTATCAATCCAATACGCTATCTCCCCCCTGGATCCCATGTGATCTAATCTTCCAGACTAATCCACCATAAGGGACCTTGTCAAAGGCCTTGCTAAAGTCCATATAGACAACATCCATTGTCACAAACCAGCAACAAAAGAAACACACTGAGCATGATTCAGTGTTAAAAACTATTTTATTAATCACTACTTATGATAATATGTAAAATAAAAGTAAAAATGTTAGTATGTTAGAATTCAAAAATGTTAAACCTCGAACGTTAACCCCAAAACTAAACTCTTCGTGTGTGTGTGTGACAAAGTCCAAAACTCCCAGTTCCGGAATGGTTCTTAAAGTTCAGTTCCGCAAGCCATAAGGTGAAACATGAGCAAGGGCTTCTTCAACAACCACCGTTGTCTGAAGATAAGATGTAGATGTAGAAAAACATAGAGAAAGTACATACGAAATCCAAATGTTCCACGATGGAACCCAAACGACACTTCAGTGTTTACTCGGTAGTGACTTCCTCACCCCGAAAAGCATCCGAACCCTGGTCGTCCACATACAAATACCTGTTTCCTTCTACAGGTCAGCAACAAAGTGAACTCCACCGGATTACTTCCAACTTCCATACATGGATTTCAGTGGCAAACACAGTTATTGTTTCTCATCCATCGATAGAGAAAAAAAGCAGGCTGGTGTCTCTCTCCCTTCTCTCTCTCTCCTTCTTCTGACTTCTTCAACAACGTCATTACCTCCTTTATCTTCTATTGACGTAAGCACGCCCCACACACACATACACACACACACTCTATCTTAAAGGGACTTTCACTGAGTCCGTAACACCTCCCACCTAAAAAAAAATTTTTCCCAAGAAAATTTTAACCGCGCATACAGTTAGTAATGTTAATAATTATCATGCTACACAACTACAGACTATCAGATTAGTACAGATACATGTTTCCCATTTAACATCGGGAAAGACAATCAGCAATCACATTATCTTTGCCTTTAATGTGAGTTATCATGAGATCAAACTCTTGCAAAATTAAACTCCAGTTTAACAGCCTTCTGTTCTTGTTTTTGACTTGGCTCAGAAACACCAATGGGTTATGATCTGTATACACAGTCAATGGTTTCTGAGCGGTGCAAACATATACACTGAAATGTTGCAAGGCTAAAACAAGCGACAGTAATTCTTTCTCTATGGTGGAATAATTCTTTTGATGCTCATTAAATTTCTTTGAAAAGTAAGCTACAGGATGGTCAATATCATCAAGGTCACCCTTCTGCAACAACACAGCTCCTGCAGCTTCATCACTGGCATCTACTGCTAATGAAAATGGCTTTTCAAAGTCAGGTGTTTTGAGCACAGGATGGTAGCATAAAATGGCTTTCAGTTTCTCAAATGCTTCTTGACAAGAATCTGTCCAAACAAACTTTACTCCCTTCTTCAGAAGATTAGTTAGGGGAAGAGCAATATCAGCAAAATTTTTACAAAATTTTCGGTAATATCCAACCATTCCCAAAAATCTTCTAACAGTCCTCGTACCTGTGGGAATAGGGAACTCAGATATTGCTTGAACTTTTGCCTGAACAGGAGCTTGCTTGCCTTGACCTACAACATAACCAAGATACGTCACAGTGGCATGGCCAAATTCACTTTTAGCCAAGTTAACTGTAAGGTTAGCCTTGGAAAGTCTTTCAAACAAC
The DNA here is from genome assembly GCF_009764475.1 of Pristis pectinata. Lineage (NCBI taxonomy): Eukaryota > Metazoa > Chordata > Chondrichthyes > Rhinopristiformes > Pristidae > Pristis > Pristis pectinata. The sequence goes on along the minus strand of NC_067409.1, from coordinate 83,175,734 downwards.
CTTTCTAACGTAGAGATGTGATCTTCCCAAGTATCATTCCCAGTCACTAAGTCGTCAATGTAGGCATCTGTATGTTTTAACCCATGAATCACTGAATTAATCATTCTTTGAAATGTTGCCGGAGCATTTTTCATTCCAAATGGCAAAACATTGTATTCATACAATCCAGAAGGGGTTACAAAGGCTGAAATTTCCCTTCCTCTATCTGTTAATGGAACACACCAGTACCCTTTTAATAGGTCAATCTTTGTAAGAAATTTTGCCTTTCCCACTCTGTCTATGCAATCATCCACTCTAGGAATAGGGTAAGCATCTGACTTTGTTACAGCATTCACTTTCCTGTAATCTGTGCAAAATCTAACAGTTCCATCAGGTTTAGGTACAATAACACAGGGCGAACTCCAATTTGAAGTAGAATGTCTAATAATATCATTTTCCAACATGTATTTTATTTCCTGATCAACTGGTTTACTTTTTTCCACATTCATTCGATATGGGTGTTGTTTGATTGGTTTTGCATCCCCAACATCAACATCATGGGTAATTATCGATGTTCTGTTTGGAACATCTGGGAACAGATTTTTAAATTTTAAAATTAATTCTCTCATCTGTTGTTTTTGTGAAACTTGTAAATGGTCCAACTTCGTTTCAAGGTTCTCCAGGATATTTTGGTTTTTTAGTTTCGATGGAACAATATTTGGTCTAAATTGGCCTTCCTCAACATCAACATCAGGCATTCTAGAAACAACCTTTACACCATCCACCAAGGCCACAACTGAATCCCTCTCATAATAAGGTTTTAGCATGTTTACATGACAGAGTTGTGTTTTCTTGCGTCTATCTGGTGTTTTGATTATATATGTTAGATCAGTCACTCGAGATTCAATAACATAGGGTCCAGAAAAACGAGATTGCAAGGGATTATTTTGGCTAGGGAAAAATACCAACACCTTTTGCCCCACTGCGAATGTCCTAGGCCGAGCACGTCTATCAAAATATGTCTTCATTCTTATCTGGCTTGTTTTCAGATTCTCTCTCGCTAGCTGGCAGACTCTCTCCAACCGAGTTTTAAATTTTTGGACATAGTCCAACAGACTCAAGTGAACTTCCTCATTAACCCATTGCTCTCTCAACAACTCCAAAGGTCCTCTCACCCTATGTCCAAACACAAGCTCAAACGGACTAAATCCTATTGACTCCTGGATGGATTCTCTAACGGCAAACAAAAGTAAATGGATACCTTCGTCCCAATCCTTGGTGTTTTCAAAGCAATAAGTCTTCAGCATATTTTTGAGAGTAGAATGAAATCTCTCCAGAGCTCCTTGAGATTCTGGGTGATATGCAGATGATACAATCTGCTTTGCTCCCAGCTCATAGACTATTTGTTGAAAAATTTTTGACATAAAATTACTACCTTGATCAGATTGGATTTCTTTTGGCAAACCAAACAAGGTAAAAAATTTTACAAGAGCCTTTGACACCGTCTTGGCCTTAATATTTCTAAGGGGTATTCCCTCTGGAAATCTAGAAGTGACACACATGATGGTTAACAAATACTGATTTCCAGTCTTAGACTTTGGTAATGGGCCAACACAGTCCACAATCACCTTCGAAAAGGGCTCCCCAAAAGCAGGAATTGGTTTCAATGGAGCCACAGGGGGTTTTTGATTTGGTTTACCTACCATCTGACATGTGTGGCAGGTTCGACAAAACATCACCACATCTTTTCTCAAACCAGGCCAATAGAATTGTTTCAAGATCTTCCCTACAGTTTTATTCACACCAAAATGACCACCCAAAGGCATACTGTGGGCCAGGTTTAAAATCTCATCCCTATAAACTTTTGGAACAACAACCTGATGAATAACTTCCCATTCCTCAGTAACAGGAACATGAGGAGGTTTCCATTTCCGACATAGTATCCACTTGGCACTTTTTCAATCTCCTCACATGAGAGTGCTTTTTCTTTCAATTCTGTCAATTCAGGGTCCTTTGTCTGTTCCACCATAAAATCCTTCCTCGACAAAGACAAATCTTTAAATTCAGGCTCACTATAAGGATGTTGATCCTCCAGTGAAGACAGAAAAGTCTCAGATAAGGCATCATAATTTTCTTCCTGTTTAGGACTGTCACAAGGAACCACATCAGACTGCACCGGACTGTCTGTCTTGGCTAATTCTCTAGCTCGAGTCACCGCACATGATGGGTAAACATCTGGATCATTCTCAGACTCATCAATCCTTGGTTTGGTTGTTAACCGTACCACAGGATCACTTTCTCCATCTGCAAGGTCATTTCCCAATAACAAAGAAACTCCTTCCACTGGCAAACTAGGTCTTATCCCTATCTCGACTGGTCCTTCTACAAACTTTGACTTTAAAATCACCCTGTGAAAAGGGACAGACATGGTCTCACCTGTAACGCCTCGTACTAGATTTACTTCACCAGTGTCACTTTCTTCACCAAAATTTAAAACACTGTCCAGCAAGAGAGATTGACTAGCCCCAGTATCTCTAAGAATTTTCACTGGCACCTGGGGTGACTCATCATTCAGTGAAACAAAACCCTTTGATACATACGAACGGAATTCTTTTCTCACCTCCTCCAACTTTTCCGCTTTTCCCTCTTGCAAGGACTGATCTTTAACAGCATCTCCTAAACCTTTTTGATTTTTAATTGCCTGAAAGCAAGCATTGGGCCCAGCTTCCTTCTTTTTCTTCAAAAGGGCACAATTAGATATCACGTGGCCAGGTTTCCTACAGTAATAACAAGTACGCTCAACAGGTTTCTCCAGCCCTGGCTTCTTTTCATCTTTTCCTTTTTGATTACCTCCCAATTTAATCTCCGGTTTACCTGGATTGTCTTTGTAACTCTTTTGAAAGGTTTTAGGTTGTCCCCATTTGGATTTATGGGTTAAAGCATAATCATCTGCCAACCTAGCAGTTTCTTGTAAAGTTTCCACTGCCTTTTCATTTAAATATGTTGTTAATTCAGCTGGAACACATCTTTTAAAGTCTTCCACTAGTATCAATTCTGTCAATTTATCATAATCCCCATCTACATTTTTAGCCAGGCACCATCGTTCAAAACATATTCTCTTTCCATTGGCAAATTCCATATAAGTCTGATCTGCAGATTTCCTCAAGTCTCTGAATTTTTGTCTATAAGCCTCAGGGACCAATTCATAGGCCTTCAAAATAGCTTGCTTTACCTTGGTATAATCAGCTGCATCCTCAGCAGACAAAGCAGAATAAGCTTTTTGAGCTTTACCTTTAATCACACTCTGTACCATAAGAGCCCATCCTTTCCTTGGCCAGTTTGAACTCACAGCAACCTTTTCAAAATGTTGGAAATACTGATCAACCTGATCTTCTTCAAACGGAGGGACTAATCGAACCTCCCTGCTGGCTGAAAAACCATCTTCAGAATCAGATTCCAAACTCCTACGCTTCATTTGTAACTCATGCTGCCTCTGTTTTTCCTTCTCCTCTGCCTCAAACTTTAACCGAATTAGTTGCCGTTCCCGTTCAGCCTCTAACTTCATCCGAGTTATCCCTTGTTCGGCCTCTAATCTCTTTTGCTCTCGTTCAGCCTCTATCTTTAACTGGGTTTGTTCTCGTTCAGCTTCTATCTTTGCCAGCTGCACCTGTGCCTCAGAAATTGCTATTTCACTGCCAGGAAACTGTTTTAACACTTCCTTCTCAAACACCTTCTTTTCCACATAATGGCCAGCTATCAGTCTCTGAATATCTGCCTTTCTCATAGACTGCTTTACTTCTGTAAGGTTTAGCCTTGTAGCAATCTTTATCAAATCATCCTTTTTCGCCACCTCCAATCCCTTTTGGGTTGGTGACTCCAAAAATGCCTTAATATCCATTGCTGCTGGTTTCCACACACACAAGCCAATTAAAAAGAATTTATCAGACCTCCCTCAAAAATCTTTGGATTGAATCCCGAACGAATCTCGTTAACCTTGGGAACTATCCCGGACGAGCCCCCAATTTTGTCACAAACCAGCAACAAAAGAAACACACTGAGCATGATTCAGTGTTAAAAACTATTTTATTAATCACTACTTATGATAATACGTAAAATAAAAGTAAAAATGTTAGTATGTTAGAATTCAAAAATGTTAAACCTCGAACGTTAACCCCAAAACTAAACTCTTCGTGTGTGTGTGTGACAAAGTCCAAAACTCCCAGTTCCGGAATGGTTCTTAAAGTTCAGTTCCGCAAGCCATAAGGTGAAACATGAGCAAGGGCTTCTTCAACAACCACCGTTGTCTGAAGATAAGATGTAGATGTAGAAAAACTTAGAGAGAGTACATACGAAATCCAAATGTTCCACGATGGAACCCAAACGACACTTCAGTGTTTACTCGGTAGTGACTTCCTCACCCCGAAAAGCATCCGAACCGTGGTCGTCCACATACAAATACCTGTTTCCTTCTACAGGTCAGCAACAAAGTGAACTCCACCGGATTACTTCCAACTTCCATACATGGATTTCAGTGGCAAACACAGTTATTGTTTCTCATCCATCGATAGAGAAAACAAGCAGGCTGGTGTCTCTCTCCCTTCTCTCTCTCTCCTTCTTCTGACTTCTTCAACAACGTCATTACCTCCTTTATCTTCTATTGACGTAAGCACGCCCCACACACACATACACACACACTCTCTATCTTAAAGGGACTTTCACTGAGTCCGTAACACCATTGCCCTATCTTCACTTATCCTCTTGGTTACCTCCTCGAAGAACTCCAAGAGATTTGTCAGACAAGACTTCCCATCCACAAAGCCAAGCTGACTGTCCTGAATCAGACCCTGTCTCTCCATATGTTGGTAGATCCTGTCCCTCAGAATCCCCTCCAGCAATTTACCCACCACCATTGTCAGACTCACTGGCCTGTAGTTTCCTGGCTTGTTTTTGCTACACCTTTTAAACAATGGTACCACATTAGCCACTCTCCAGTCCTCCAGAACCTCACCTGTGACCAGAGATGAAACAAAAATCTCTGCAAGGGTTCCACAATTTCTTCTCTAGCTTCCCACAAGGTCCGAGAATGCACCAGGTCAGGCCCTGGGGATTTATCCACCTTAATGCACTTCAAGGTCTCCAATACCTCCTCCCTGCTCATTTCTATGTGGTCCAAGACAACACCACTCATTTCCTTAACTTCCATTGTTTTCTCCACAGTAAAAACTGAAGAGAAATATTCATTAAAAATCTCTCCTATTTCCTTTAGTTCCACACACAGATGGCCATGCTGATCTTTAAGGGAACCTATTCTCTCCCTAGCCACCCTTTTACTCTCAATATACCTGTAGAATCTCCTGGAATTTTGCTTCACCTTGCCTGCCAGATCCTTCTCATATCCTCTTTTTGCCCTCCTAACTTCTCTCTTAAGTGCACACCTACACTTCTTGTAGTCATCAAGAGATTCATAATTCCCAATTGCTTATGCGCAGTATAAGCCTCCCTCTTTTTCTTAACCACAGCCTCAATACCTTTCGTCAACCAGGGTTCCCTAAGCCTGCCAGCCTTGTCCTTCACCCCAACAGGAACATGCAGGCCCTGAACCCTTGACGTCACACTTTTAAAGGCCTCCCACTTGGCAGACGCTCCTTTCCCTGCAAACAATCTTACCCAATCAACCACTACAAGGTCCCGCTTAATGGCTCCAAAATTTGCTCTGCCCCAGTTCAGGACCTTATCCTTCTCCATAACTATTTTAAAACCAATAGAACTATGGTCATTGGTCCAAAGTGCCCGCCAACAGACACTTCCACCACTTGCCCTATCTCATTCCCCAGGAGGTGGTCCAGTGTTGCACCCTCTCTAGTAGGTCCCTTTATATGATCAAGGAAGCTTTCTTGGATACATTTCAGAAATTCCACTCCACTGATACTATCCTATTATGTTTACAACTAGCTGCAATCTCGCTACATATCTGCTTCTCCAATTTCCAATGACTTGTGGGGGGTGGGGGGGGGGCCTATAATACAATCCCATCAGATTGACCATCCCCTTTCCATTTATTTCTACCCATATAGCCTCACAGGATGATCCCCCAAGAATATCCTCTCTAAGGACTGTTATGTCCTCTTTCACCACGAGGGCAACTCCCTCTCCTCTCTTACCTGCATCTGTCATGCCTGTAGCACCTGTATCCTAACACCAGGTAACTGGAAAGGATTTCAAACTCTTATCTTCTTGATGATGGACAGGTTTTGCTGTGTCAGAAAGTGAGACCAACCTTTGTTGCATTTGTGCCCACAATATTAGTGCCTGGTTCAGTCGCCCCAGCAAAATGATAAAGATGGTAAACACAACAATGGTAATACTCTTGAATGCAAGCGGTGAATGGTCAGAAGTTAGTGATCATCATCTCACACTGGTGTACATGAATGCCACTCATCAACCATGTTTAAATGTTGCCAAGGCCTTGCTACATCATGCACGAATTACTTCATTATCTGAAAGAAGCTGCAAGCAGAATTGAACATCGACAATAGAAAGGGAAGATCTTTGATGAATGAGTTAAGTCTGGTTAGACTGAGAACACAAGCTATTGATTTGCATTTAATCTTCCATTTGTGATTTGGCTATTTGCAGCAGACTTGAGATTCATGCAGTCCCACTGCTTCAGGGAAGGAAATCAGTCATAGGTGAGAAGCTGGAAAGGATTTGATATCATTTCCAAAAGTTTACCATTTGGGGAAATACTAGCAAAGATATAATGATTGGAGGTCATGTTTTATCATTGAGAAAATTAGTTTATAATAGCATTCCAGCAGAACGTTATTCTGAATTCAAAAATTCTTGCATTGCCTACAGAACGTTAGCTTAACGTCCTGTCTTTTGCTGTCCAAAGGAGAGATCAGAGCACTGGTTATGATCTAATATCATTAGGCTCTGTGCCAAAGTACCAAACACAGGAAAAGATATGCCTCTGAATTTAATTGTAACAGTGTTGAAAGCAGAAACAAATTGCCCATTCTCCATTTTGTCTTCCATAATCTTTCAACATTCCAAAGAAACTATGGCCCCAGAAGACTCTGATCCACTCTTTACCACCACTCACACCTCTTCCCATACGTGTAGGAGGTGCAACCTGCTATTTCACATCATCCAGAGCCCCAAACACCCCTTTCAGCTGAAATAGTGTATTGTCCACAAGTATAACAAATTTCTGGTAATCATGTTAATTTTCTGCCCAAAATCATACAAGTTTCAATAACACACTGTATTTATCCTAAGCCAAGCCAAAATGCAAGCCTCATTGTAAGACCGACATAAGGTTAATTGAAACTGTGCGAAATTCCAACAAGTACCTGAAAAGGAACTCTGCAATTGATCAGCTTCCAAATACTTACACAATATAGTAAAATCTCAAGAGCGGACGACTGTCAACAGTCAAAAATGTTTGAAATGTAAGAACCAACCCAACTTCATTTATACCACAAGATCTGCTACCTCCACTTTATTTAAAAAAACAAGCCTATTTGACCTTGCTTCTACAACAGGCACAATTTTGGACTCATGGTCAAAGTGAAATTTAAAAGACTGAAATCTAAAAAAAAAACTTCCAGACGACATTGCCAGAAGTATGGCAGGACCTTTGCAGCAAAATACTGAGCTGCTTTGAGAGAAGTGACCTTCATGAAAGCTGGATGAGACACTGCAATCAAATTCCAAAAAGAATGCAAACTTTAGAACTAAAGTCATTATAAACTGATGAGTGTAATATTCTGACAGAAAACTATTTTTTTAAACAGATAGTTAGAACATTGCTGCGTTCTATAGATGCTGATGCTCATCATAATGCCCTACAAGCCATACTCCAGCATGAGTTAGATCAAGTAAACAATTCAACATGTAGAAAAAGCCAAAGCAATTTCATCTTCTAAAGCAGAAAAAGTACAAAATACCATCCAAACTTTTGAAGGCAAGCAAGAAAGCTTGCCAGCTCCATTGTGGCTGTGAGGGAGAACAACCACATCAAAAGACTGATGGATAAAAAGACAATCATTCCTGAAGAGAGCAACAACTAGTGTAAGATATCCATGATGAATTTTGTTGGGAAGAGTTGTGCGAGTTTTGCTCAAATGGCTCAAAACTCTAAATCTACCCCAAGTACCAGTATTGTTTCAAGGTTGGACATTCTATGACCAATGTATGCCCCAGGCATTGCACTTACTGCAAGAAAAATGTAGAGGAAAGGATAGAACCACTGTAGCAGTTGTAAACCCACCAAAGGCAATTACCACCTTCAGCAAGATTACCATTTACAAGATCTCATCTAAAAGAGGTAGTCTGCAACATTCTCTCCAGTTTTTGAGACTTTCCTGATGGAATAAAAGCAACTATCATGTACCATCAATATCTCACTTTAAGATGCAGCCACATCCTAAAGGCAGAGTCTTTGCCATCTTGTTCTGTTCTTAAGTATGCTTTGAAAAATGATCAATCTGGAATATTTTCTGAAAGCAGTATGAATGGCAATTTTTTAATACCAGACAACTTCAAACCAAAACTAAGATTATTCAACTTCATTTACTATCGCAGATGACCCCATGTTTGTGCCCAAATAATTACCAACAGTTCTTGATGAACAAATTCTCAGCTGCTACACCAAATTCAACATGGTTATCAGCACTGAGACATTGTTCTATCACAAGGTCCTGCCATTTCTCCAAATATCTGTATGGGCGATAAAGTGGAACATACCTACTATCCTGGGTCAAATGTTGCCAGTTCAATAATGTCTCCTGGGGAATGGGATGTGCACCTTGAAAAAGCCTTGGTCACCTTCAGCAAGCATTCTGCATGTCTAGAGCTGCAAGCTACTAATTGCAATTAAGGTGAAAATCAAGCCTGAGCCCTTGGCATTTTGCAGCTGTGAAAGTTTGACAAGAACAAATTGAACACAGCTTCGCTGCCTTAAGATCCTTGGGACAACTTTGGTCCAGGCAAATTCTTGAGATCATTAGCCAACCATCCATATGTATTGTAGAGGGTCGTGGCTGTCATGTGACAGCACTACCCACTACCTGGTTGGAAGACACACCACTACAAATCAAGGTTTGGCCCCGCCCCACCCATCAGCGCACACCTGACCATTGGCCCCTTTAAGTACCTTTGCACTTGGCCTTTGTAATCGATTAGTCCTTGTGGGCACCGAGCCATTTGCCCCCTGTAAGTTACCTGGGCTGGATCCTCCAGCACTATAAGGGGCGCCACATGTGCTTGGCTCGCTCTCTTTTGCCATCTTCGAGGGACCACCCTGCTTCACTCCAGGCCAAGTACCGTGGAACAGCGCTGGAGAAATCATTGGTGAGGTGTGCACTGTTAAAGGGTTGGGATAGTTTTAGTTCGTGTCCCTAGTAGCATAGAGCCATGCCTGCACTGAGTCAAGGGGTGGTGGGTATCGTATTGTTTTTCCTTGATTGTATATACCTAGTTCATTGTGTATGTCTATGTGTATATGTTATTCCCGTTACCATTTTCCCACGTTCGTCTTTTGTAAATAAAATCATTTACTGCCAGAATGTGTTCAGAGTCCTTGCCTTTGAGACCCATCGAATCTGTTTTGTCACTCACAACACCATGCAGATAATCTTTGCAGGCATTGCTGCTGGTATATGCCTCAAATGTGACAAATGTAATTCAATCCAAGGAGATTTTTCAATTCATCCTGCCCATCCTGTGGACATATATTCCAAGGTACCACTGTTCCACCACACCTCTCAGCATCCTCCCATTTATTACATTTTCTCTCGCCTTGTTCCCACCTCCTCATATGCACTTGGATTCAAAGAAAAATTAAGACAAATTCATTCACCTCTTGTCCCTGCTGGTCAATAAAAAAACTACCCAATCTGTTCTAATCTTCTAGCACTTGATCGGTAGCCTTACTGATTATAGATCTTTACAATGACCTAATGACGTTAAAAGTAGTGGATATATTGGTTGTTGGCTTCCAAAATTCCCCAGATAGGAAAAAATGTCTGGGGGATTAGGAAATCCTAACTGTAATACCCTTATTCAAGGAAAAAAGAAATTTGTAAACAAACGTTAGAGAACATGTCATTGGGAGAATGCTCGAATCCATTATTGGGTAAGTAGTGACAAGACATGTATAAAATCAATAAAATTCAGGTTGACTGCTTAATTACATGAAAGGGAAATACCGTTTGACAAATCTTTCGGAATACAATAAGCAGAATAAGGGGAACCAGCAGATGTACTGTATTTGGATTTCCAAATTATACTTAATGAATTGTCACAAAAGATTACTGCAGAAGAGCTCATATTGGAGGTAATATATCAGCAAGGGTAAAGTATTTTGCTCACTAACAGAAAACAGAGCAGAGGAAAGTCAAGAGTTTATGCAGACAGGTAAGTAAATTGAGAATAGTTACATGAGCCATGATCTTACTGAATGGTGGAGCAGGCTGAAGGACCCCATTTCTATGTTTCATGTTGTGATATCTCCAATAATTTTAAACCACATCAAGATGTTAGATGGCCCTTTTACCCTTATTGTGCCATAAGACTCTTGGTTACAATGCATCTTAAAACTATATTTAAAGTTTAATTAAATATGTGCCAAAAGAGAACATTAATCGTATTGGTAATCAAACAAAAATATGAAGAGAAAAGATTAAACAATTTTCTGTTCCTCCTTTTAATGCTCTGTTCAGTCATTTAATTCTAATTGTTCTCTTCATTTTATTTAAATTCAAACAACTGTGGAAAATTCAATGAAGTAAAAATTTTGGTAGGTACAATAACGGAGTAAATTAAACATTATAACAGGAGTAATACCATCACTAAAACTTGAAAGAACAATATTACAGATAGTCATTAAATACTGCATCTCTGATGGTTCATTATCATTGCAAAAGGCCTTGTGGTGAGGTTTCCATTCACAATACATATACAGTTTATATTTGGTAAAGGTGACTTTTCTACTTAACAAATATCCAAGATTGGTTTCCTTGACAAAACTACTTACTTTAAAAGTCAATGTTTGAGTCAACTCCCTTTCTCCAAATATAAGCTATGTGATTTCCTATGACCTTTAGGAATATTTGCTATTTCTAGCATACATTAAATATTTTTGTTCGAATCCTATTCAGGTCCAGAAGGAATATCTGAAGGTACTGGGAAGAGAGAAGATGAAAGGGCAGATTGTGAAAGAGGTGTTGCTTCTTCTATGTTGCACAAAGTTCCACAGGATGGGAAGCAGTTGTTGGGATAATTGTGTCAAAGTACTTTGAAGAGGAAATGGTCTTTGTGGAATGGATTAGTGCTACTTCCTAATCATGCACCAAACTAGAAAACTGTCATGAAATGGTTCCCCAATTTTTACATTCAACCTCTCTATTGAAACTTCTGGGATAGACAGTCAAATATCACCTATTATAAAACATAGAACAGTACAGCACAGAATAGGCCCTTTGGCCCACAATGTTGTGCCGACATAGCTAATCCCTCTTACCTACAGGATGCCCATATCCCTCCATTTTCCTCTCTTTCATGTACCCATTCAAGCCCCTCTTAAAAGCCCCCAATGAATTTGCCTCCACTACCCTATCAGGCAATGCATTCCAGGCATCCACCACTCTGAGTAAAAAAAACTACCCCTCACGTCTCTTCTGAACCTACCCCCTCTCACCTTAAATGTGTGCCCTCTGGTATTGGATTGCTCAATAATGATAAAAAGATATTGCTTGTCCACCCTATCAATGCCCCTCATAATTTTATACGCTTCCAACAGATCGCCCCTCAGCCTGCGTCGCTCCAGAGAAAAGAGCTCAAGTTTGTCCATGCCCTATCCAAATTCTATGCCAAGATAGTCCATTCTATTTGAAATGGCAGACTTTTTGGCACAACTGGTGTTGGTTGGTAGGTTTTAGGGAGCAATTAAAAGTCAAATCACACTGTTACAGATCTGGAATCATATGTATGGCAGACTCCCTTCTCTTGAGGGTACAGTGAACCTTATTGGTTTTGATGAAAATTGAACAGCTTTATGACTTTCATTATTTCTATGCTGGAATTCAAACTGGCCTTGGGATTACTAGTTCAGTATGCTACAGTTCTCTAGACCCATATTTAGTTTCTTTACCAGCCCCATACTTATCTCCTTGTCTTGCATGTGAATCTCCATCATTTAAACAGGCTTACCTTTGATCCTATCACACTTTCATTTGTTCTTTCCAACCTGCCTGTGCACTTGCTCTAAAAGAAAGTCACGTCAGTATCTTACATAAAGAACTCGATCTAAAAGTTGTTATACTTTTTGATAAAACAGGAATGAAGCTAGATCAATTGTTCAAAATCTGAGACTGATAAATTGTTAACCATGAAATAATTCTTTGGGATATCAGAGTAAAGCATAGGGTTATTCAAGGCTGAGGGTGCTAATTGGTCTCCTCCTGTTCCCATGCTCTATTTCTTCCTCCATACATGCTGTCAGCACGCAGGTTAGGTAGTACTTTTTTTTAAATGATGATTTGGCTATTGAAATGAACTATAATGTTTGCAGTTTGCTTATTTCCAAATTCTAAATTATAAGATATTACAGGTGTTGTCACTGGAACAGAACGTTTGCTTTTGGAGATCTGAAATCTTGCAATGGTATCTTTCCCTAAAATGCACAGATTATTGATTTCAAAAAGTTGCTCACTGCACAAAAAGTTTTTAAAAAATGCAATAAAACTTTTCTAGAATGCTCTCTAGGAGTCACTATTATTATTCTGGATATACAGAAGCTATTTTTACCTGACTTTGATTAGCAAGGACATCAAAGATTTCACATTTTCTAAAATAGGAAGCGTTATCAATTACAGCAAAAAAAAATCAGCTAGAATGAACTTTACATTTCCCATATGCATTTTCTTTACTGCTCATGGGACTCCAGAGTTCTTCAAACATAGATTATCTAGATATCAAGTTGGCATTACAATTACATTTGCATACAAAAACAATTATGCAAAAGTAATTGCACAAAGTTCATACTTAGATTCCAAATTTACTATTCTTGTGGGATGTGAACTATATAATGGAAGTATAAGCAATTATCATTTTGACTACAAAAACTCCATAAAACATGCTCAAGGCCAAGTGATAGTCAGTTGTTTATCAATCTTTTCTGCAAAATGGATCCTTAGGAAACTGTTCAAATGTCTAAAAGACAGTTACATATACAAAGGAAAACAATCCTTAATCCACAGCAAAAGAAGCTTGTGTCAAAAAGATGAGAAAGTTATTTTTATTATGCTGCAATTTTACTGACTTCAGAGTATCAGAAAGCACTCCACAACCAGATGATGTATCACAATTCTGAACTGCTGTTAACGATACAGGAGTCACATAAGCATACCAAAGAAAACATTTGTGATGTTGGTTAAGGGATCACTGTGGTCATGACAGACAAATGTAAGAGCGCCATGGGGTCCTTTAACTCCACTAAGAGAAGGCACATCATTCATAACTCATCTGAAACATAGCAGTCTCTCAGTCTTTATGAAGTGAGTATTGAGATTTTGTACTCTGGTACTAAAATAGGGCTTGAACCCATCACATTCTAACTCAAGACAAGTATTCTACCACTAGCACCCAAATACATATTCCAAGATGTAAAGAAATGTTTGTGTGAACTTAGTGAAGTATATTAGAAGCTGGTTAAGAAATGAAGGCCTTTCTTCCAAGAAACTGCCAATAAAAGGCATCTATACAGGTGAATGCTTATTTTTTATTCCTTCCACATAAATTCAGAGAATTAACAGATATCAATGGCACTCAACTATATGGTGACCACCTACAGCTAATCAGGAATTCATATGTCCAAATCCTAACTTTATTTATTAATCAATCATTGAAAATGTGACTTGTATTTTAACACACATTGCAATCTCAGGTTGATTGACAATCTTATAAAATGCAAATCGAATGCCTAAAAATTGATTTTGCAAGCATTTACGTACCTAATGACTGAATAATCAGATGGCATGTAAAAGCACTTCTGTGTCTTATTTTGCATAAGTGTAGTTTACTTAATAAAATTGGTCTGTTCATGGCTAAACAGTTCTCCCTGTAGCATTACTGCAAATAACCAGGAATTTCTACTGGCTATCAATGAAATACAGCCAAGGAATATAAAAATTCACTTGGAGGGGTGGGGAGCACAAGCATCTCACAACCCCAATGACTCTTAAAAAAACTTATTTTTTTATATTTCAGCAGTCATAATAAAAAAAATTAAAATGCACGGTTTCATTAAACCTTTTATGCAGATGATTTCAATATTACCAAGTGGCTGTCAATCCTTCTTTGTCAATCTTATGTGCTCTGTTTTCAATCTGAACCATTTTGAATCAAGTTACTAACAGCTAACACCATTCAACTATTCACTTGTTTTAAATCAATTAAATCTGTACTATGAACAGGTGCACAGTACTGCAAGACAATTTTCCAGCTTAAGCAAACCATCAGCTATAGACATCAGGCCAAGTTAAAAATGAAATTGGGACTAAAATTAGAGAAATGTTTACTTGGATGGAGCAGTGAGGCAGGACATACCAGGGCAAGATGGATAAAAATAAATAAAGGGAAAATATTTTAAAAAATCCTCCACTTTAAGAATCAACTTTGGATCATGCATAGTTGTCTTTCTTTTCCTCTTAGCACTTTGGTTTCTCAAGCTTAAACATTAAGTAACCAAAAGAGCTTAATACTCTAAATCAGCCACTATGATATGCACAAGGTGGCACATGGAAAAACTCAATTTTTCATTGTCATAAAATTTTCCTCTCTGCAGCAACAGGGATAAAATGTATACCTGACAATATGCTATGCTCGGTGGTATTGCCATGTTGTGAAAAGAGACTTTAGAACATAGAACAGTAAAGCACCGATTAGCCCATGATGTCTGTGCCATTCTAATCTAATCCCATCTGCTTGCACACGGCCTATATCCCTCCAGCCCCTGCCTGTTCACGTTATCATTTCTGCTTCCACAACCTCCACTGGCAGTGCGTTCCAGGTACCTACCATTCTCTGTGTAAAAATAACTTGCCTCGCAAATCACCTTTAAATTACAACCCCCCCCCACCCCCCACCTTAAACCTATGCCCTCTGGTAACTGACATTTCCACTCTGGAAAAAAGACTATCTACCCTATCTGTACTGCTCATAATTTAACAAATCCCATCAAGTTGCCCTCAGCCTCAATGCTCCAGTGAAAACAAGCCAAGTTTGTCCAACCCCTCCTTATTGCTTATACATTCAAATCCAGGCATTTTCCTGGTGAACCTCGTTTGCACCCACTCTGAAGCCTCTGTATCCTTCCTGGGGAAAAAAATAGTTGGATTGGATTGGATTTGAGGATCGGAAAGACATTATGCAAACGTCTCTTCCATGATTAAAACAAAAGATGCAGGCATCCACAGTCTAAAGGGGAAGTGAACTGAATGCTCAGCTTACATCCTTACATCTTTTCTCAAGTAAATCAGAAAACAGGGCCAATGCAAGATCTGCAGATAGGACAGGAGATGTTTGACAGGGTGGGTAAGCAAGAAGTAATGGAGCCAATGCATCTCTGCTGCTGTTTTCACTGGATTCAAGGCTCTGAGTACCATCCCAGATGCTCCATCTCCATTTTAATTATTCACAAACAAGAAATTTCCAGGTGTCATTTTTATTAATTAATACTGTATACTTGTAGACATCAAAAGGAAGAAAGAATCAATCTTGGATCTGATGCCTGTGTTAAATATCAATATTCCCAAGCTCAACTGAAAATTTGAGGGAAATTTATTAAAGAGGACCTAACCTTTAATATTTTGTTGCAAAAAAAAAGATCTGATGTAGAAGTATAAAAGAAAACAGAGCAAACCACATTTTGAAAATCTAACTGGCACAATAAAGAATCATTCTTGTATCCAGTGGCAATAATTACTATCGTATCTAGGTGATGAAACTCTGAATAACAATAAAGCTCTAGCTATATAGTGAATGCCAAGATCTTCTTCATTTGGCAAAATGGATCCCAGTTGCTGCTGAAATTAATAAACAATGCTGCAGGCCTAAGAGGCAAAAAAACAAAATCAAGTAAATAATAAAAATGTGATTACATTAATAAAAATAAGAAAGAACATTGCTCTCTTATTCTTAATCATGAGTTTAGGTTAGATTAACAGATTACTTCCCCCTCCCACATCCCTACCACCAATCAGAAATCGGAACATTTTTCTTTAATAAAACATGCTAACCTGTGAAAATGTAAATAATTCCTTCAATAAACAAAACCATGAAATCAGCAAGTATTTTCCCTTCTTCTGATGTTTTCATCCAGGGAAGTATATTTCTTTAAATTTCTAATTTTCGGAAAGCAAACTAGCAATACTATACAGACCATCTCTTTAAAAAAATATTGAAAAATTTTAACTCAACAACTAGTAATCACGAAGCCATTTGAAACTGAACCAATTGGTTCAAATCTCTCCTTAATGTCCTTCAACTCTAGAACTGTCCCCACCCCTTATCATTCTGTAAACTGCTGTTTCAATCCAATTTCCTTAATGAAGCCTTGGCTATCTATCTTGAATCACCTTTCAGAAATGCAGCATTGACTGTGTTTACCACTCCCACAGTTCTATGTAATAGAGGTTCTTGTTGAAAACTGTTGCTACCAAGTAAATGTTTTTCTAGTTCATCGTGATCCTAAACTAATGCTTAAATATGAATGGTTCTCAGTTGCTGGTATTCCCCATGCTACCAGTTCTGCATTTAAAAATTGTTCAAACAAATTTCTTTACAGAAACATGCTCACTTGAGCTTGATAGGATATTAGAATAATTAGAATTTAAATTGGCATAATCAAATTTAGACAAGAGAATGGGGAAATCAATTAGTTACATAGCAAAACTTCATTAACATGTTGCTAAAGAAAATTAACTATTACAAAGCAGCCTTCTTATACTGACACTACATAGAATATCATAACAGCAGCCATTATCGTGACACATATTTATCAGCAAATGCCTATACTTTAATCAGTACTCAAAGTTAAAAGCAGTTTTCCAGAATGGTACAAAACCTACCTGCAGTATTGTCTATTCTGATATTATTTGGCCCTACTGGTGTCAAGGCAAAGCAAGCTTAAAATCTAATTTTTACTTGGATGAGAAAGATAAATGCCAACATGTCAACTATTGACTGATGTCATTGATGCTTAGTCCAAATTTGCAGTCACAAATACAAATTCGAACTGCTGATAATCAGTATTTCAGACTTTTAATACCATGTTAAACTAACTTTTTGTCACTGAATATGCACACGGAATTTAAAAATCAGGTTTGCTCACCAGATTGTAAAATTAACCTCAAAAATTCTGGAGAAGGATCCAGTGCAAACAAGAAAATAATAGAAAGTATTATTAGTAAATGAAAACAAGTGGAAAGGTTAATGAACCTGAAAACTGATAAATCAAATTCCTAATGATCTACACCCCAGAGTTTTGAAAGCAGTGACTCTGCTTACCATCTTTCAAGATTCTATTAATTCTGGAATTCAGATCCTGTAGACTGGAAGGCAGCACAGTCTTAAAATTAATAGAATTTTGAAAGATGCTAAGCAGAGTCACTGCTTTCAAAAATTTTTTTTAATTTTTTAAAAATTTTCACACCATTTAAAAAAAGACAGAAAAAAAGCAAACTACTGTCAAGCAAGTACGTGATCAATTATTGGGAGTGCTGGGATCTATACTGAAGGATGTGATATCAAAACACTTGAGGGGAAAAGTGACTGAGTAATAGACAAGGGGGACGAATGGATTTGCTTTATTTAGATTTTCAAAAAACTTTCAATAAGATCCCACATGGTTTGGTGAACAAGGTTACTTGGGTAATATACAAGAGTGGA
Organism: Pristis pectinata; assembly: GCF_009764475.1. Classification (NCBI taxonomy): domain Eukaryota; kingdom Metazoa; phylum Chordata; class Chondrichthyes; order Rhinopristiformes; family Pristidae; genus Pristis; species Pristis pectinata. Next base: position 83,157,800 of record NC_067409.1, on the reverse strand, counting down.
TTGAGTGCTGATTAACAAATGGAACATAGCAGAGATAAACAGGGCCTTCTCAGATTGGCAAACTGTAATGAGGGGGAAACTGCAGGGATCGGTACTTAGGCCCAACTATTTACACATCAAAGATTTAAATGAGGGTTCCAAATGTAGCATTTCCAAGTTTGCTAATGACATGAAAGCAAGTAGAAATGCGAGTTGTGACAAGGTTGCAAAGAGACTTTGAGAAGAAACAAGTTGAGTGAGTGTGAAACAACATGCATTTGGAGAAAAAGGTACAAAATCTGAAGTCATCTACTTTGGCAGAAAAGACAGAAATATTGAGTATTTTGTTAGATTGGGAAATGTCAATTTCAAAAGGGACCTCCATGTCCTTTTACACAAGTCACTGAAAACTAACAATATGTAGTAGGCAATGACAAAGGTAAATTGGTCCTCACTATGAGAGAATATGTACATGAATAATTCTAGGGCAGTGACGACACCATACATGGAATATATACTTGCTACGGAGGGCACAAAGCAAAGATTTGCCAGACTGGTTCACAGGATGCCACAACTACGAGCAAGGAGAGATTAAGTAGGCTCGATGGTTTAGAATGAGATACTTGATTGAAACAAAAAAAATGTTGAGGACTTGACAGGGTACATACAGGGACAAAGGTTCTCCTGGCTGAGGAGCCTAGAACTATAGGTCACAGTCTTAAAATGGCAAGACATTTAGGACCGAAACGAGGAGAAATTTCTTCACTCAAAGGTTGATGAATTTTTAGAAATCTTTACTCAGGAGGGTAGTAGAGGCTCAGTCCATAGCTGCATTTTTATTCAAGATCAATAGGTTTCTGGATACTAGGGAAAAATCATGGGATTTGGGGAAAGGGCAAGAAAATGATGTTGAGGTAGATGATCAGCCACGTTCTTACTAAATAGTGGAGCAGACTTAGAAGATTGAATGGCTCACTCCTGCTCCTATTTCTCATGTTATTGTGTGAAGATTAAAAGTTTGAAGGTACACTTCAAAGAACTAAAATAAAGGACAGAAATGTGGTGTTTGTGACTTATAGTCATAGAGCAACTGGATGAAAATGTCCGATAAGTACGTTTGTTGATGACACAAAGATTGGTGGAGCTGTAGATAGGTTGCCTAAGGGTATAGAGGGACATAGTTCAACTGGAAAGTTGGGTGGAGCAGTGGCAGATCGCATTTAATCCAGACGTGTGAGATAATGCATTTGAGTCATCTATTACTGGCAGGATATATATTAGCAGGGACCTTAGAAGCACTGATGTACAGAGGAACTTTGAGGTGCAAGTTCATAGCTCTCTGAAAACAGACATAGGTGGATTAGGAAGAAGGTGTTTAACCTACTTGCCTTCATAAGCAGGGGTAGAGTATAAGAGTTGGGATATCAAGTTGCAGCTGTAGAAGACATTGGTTGGACCATACTTGGAATATTGTGTGCATTTCTGGTCACCACACTAATAAAAAGGATGTGGTAGCATGAGAAAGAGTGCAGAAGAGATTCACCAGCATGTTGCCTGGAATGGAGGGCTTTACCAGGAGAGATTGGATAGGCTGGAATTATTCTCACTGGAGTGCAGGAGTCTGAGAAGTGACCTTACAGAGGTTTATAAAATTATAAAGAGCACAGATAGGGTAGATAGTCACAGTCTTTTACCAAGGGTAGGGGAGTCTAAAACTACAGGATATAGCTTTAATGTGAGGGGGAAATATTCAAAGGAGATCTGAGGGAAAGGTTTACCCAGAGGGTGCTGGATATATGGAACGAGCTGCTAGAAGAGATGGTAGAGGCAGGTACAATCGCGGCATTTGGGCAAGTACCTAAATATGAAAGGAGTAGTGGAATATGGGCCATATGCAGGAAAATTGGATTAGCGTAAATAGGCACCTCCGTTTGCAGGAAAAAGTCCGGCAATAGGGCATGTTTCCATGCTGTACGACCATGAAATCAGAAATGAACTACTGAATATAATGTATCATTATCTGACTTTGCTCAGACTGTCACTTTAGGACTCCTCTGGTAACAAATGTAGCATTCTAGCTACTTTCCCCACACCACTTCCGTGCTTCTATGTCAACCGTCGACTACGAACTATCACAGATGAGCTCCCGGCATCGAGAGCACATTTGTGTTGTGATAGTACACTCTGATATTTAAGCAATCCTGTTTGGAGCACATCATCAATTAATACGACCCTCCGGCGCTTAATGTGGCTCCATCTAGTTTATATTTCACCATGGCGTGACTGTAATAGCAAATGAAAATAAAAACTGCCGATGCTTGGAAATCTGAAATATGAACCGAAAGGCTGGAAAAACTCAGCGGATCACGGCACCATCTGCGGAAACGGCAGCCGTGTAACAGTGTTGTTAAACGAGTGAAAAATAAATTTTGCACTGGAATAAGACCATCTCAGCTCACGCCGTGACTACACCGAAGCGATTCATCCTGCACCCATTGGGACTGCCTGATACAGCCGAATGATTTGCCTTGCCTTAATTCACACGTGTAACGACAGCAGATACTGTCTGCTGGCAATGTGCCTCCCAAAACAAGGTAGACGCACGCCGACACTCCCCGGTCTCCTACCTGTTCTGCCAGCCCTGGATCAAATTGGTGTATTTGCTCAGCAAACCCTCCACAACCTTGCCGGCTTCCGGGAGAGGTTGGCGCTGCTCCTCTCGGATTGTCCGCACCGAATCGGCGGGAGGCGTCGAGCTGGGGCTGCTGCAGTTGTTCTTCGCCCTCTCCTGGGTGTTTGATTTCACCGCTGCCGCCGAGCCCCGTTCGCCCGGCGAGGCCGAGCTCCTTCTCGAACCGCTGCCACCGGCAGCAGCAGCAGCGGTAGCGCCAGCCCCCAGGGCTGCCTTCTCTGTACTAAACATCTACCGCGATAAGCGCCGCTTTCTTGCCCTTTTCGGTTTTAAAAAAATAAAACAACAACAAAAAGAACGATCAAACACCCGCCGGGTCTGTCGCCGGAGCGGGAGCCGCGGGCAGCGCGCGACCCGGGGGCGGAGGGTCGCGCCCGCCCGCGCGCGCGGCGGTCGGAACGCGGCCGGTAACGGACGCCCTGCGCTCGAGCCGCCCGAGCGGCGGGCGGTGCTGCCGCCCCGGCCACTCGCCCTCCTTTTTTTTCCTCTCTCTTCCACCCCTGCCAGGTGAATCGTTGTTCGGTGAAGAAAGGTCGATCGGGTGGGGGGAGGGAGGGGTTTGGTGGTGGTTGGTGTGCGGAATCTGTTGACTTCTCGGGTGCAGGGGACGTGGCGTTTCGTTCCGATCTGCCCCTTTCGCCTCGGATTGGGCGGGCAGCCTGACTCCTCTCCGCCCGGCCACCCGGTCCCGGCGGCCTTGCTCCGCCCTTGTCTCGTCAGGGCACCGACACACCTCTCCTTCCGTCACATAGGCCCGGAGGGATGAGGGGTGGCGCCGTGCGACCCCCTTCCCCTCCCCCTTTTCGGGTCTGTAAATAACCTTGGTCCACAGCAGGCAGTTTCAGCCTGTCAGTCTCTCACCCCGCCCCGCCCCGCCCCGCCCCCGGCGGCCGAGGCCGGCCCCCGCGCTGAGCGGAGCTCGCGCGCCGATTGCGTGAGGCGGGGGAGCGCGCGGGAGAGCGAGCGTGGGGCGAGGGAGAGCGCGTGCGGAGGGTCACGCGGCTGACATTCCGATCCGGTGAAAGTGGCGAGATGGCACTGGGAACTGCAACTTCAGCCACCGATACGGGGCCTGCAAACCATTTCGGGCTGAAGGCTGCTGTAATTCTTAAGGGATTATTTTTAACAAGAATAAAATAGACATTTGAGAGCGTGTGTTGGGGAAAGTAGACTATTCTTCCAACAAACAAACTGCTGGAGGAACTCGGCGGTATTGGTATTGGGTAATTATTGTCACATGTAGCGAAGTGCAATGAAAAGCTTTTGTTCGCATGCCATCCAGATTATTTCCATACGTAAGTACATCAATGTAGTGAAAGGGAAAACAATGTAGAATAAAGTATTATAGTTACAGGGAAAGTGTAGGTCGACAAATAAAATGCAATGGCTACAAATAACGTATATTGAGAGATCAAGAGTTCATCTTTTAGCAAGAGAGGTTCGTTCAAGAGTCTGATAACAGCAGGGTGAAAATTGTCAAGAACAGCATGGGTGGGGTGAAGGAATTGTTCACGATTTGGTTGGAAACCCTGCATGAGAACTGGGTTTTGACCCAAAACATCGAAATTCCTTTCTCCCCACAGATGCTGCTCAACCCACCCAGTTCCTCTAGCAGATTGCTTTTTGCTCCAGATTCCGGCATCTGTAGTCTCTCGTCTCTCTATATTATTCCATTCAGGGTATGCTTTCCTTTATTAAATCCAGTTCACCAAATTGGTCAATTTCCATTCCATGCTGTAACAAGCATTAACACATTTCAAGCAATATGATAATTCCTACTAAGTTTAATTATTTCTAAAAAGAGGTTTAAATAGTAACCAAATGTCACTTAAAAATTGTGTGAATTTTAAAGAGATTGCCTCTCCTAAACTAAAAGGATCTAAAAAAGAGGAGCTGCTGGAGGAACTCAGCACGTCAGACAGTATCTGTGGAGGAAAATGAACATTTGACGTTTTAGGTAGAGTTCAGATGAAGGGTCTACCCAAAATGTCAACTATCCATTTCCCTCCACAGATGCTGCCTCACCTGCTTAGTCCTTTCAGCAGCTCATTTTTTTGCTCCATATTCCAGCATCTGCAGTCTGTTGTGTCTCAACTATAATCAACTTGACTCATTCTCTCCTCTGAAGTTTCCATGCCCATGAGCCTATCCAGTGAGACTGCATCCCTGACAAAGAGGGAATGATGAAGGCAGGTACTCTCACTACATTTGAGTATCTAGATGAGCACTTGAATTGACAAAGCATCAAAGACTGTGGACCAAGTGCTTATAAATGTGATTTGTACAGATGGGGAATTGAAGATCAGCATAGGCACAGTGGGCCAAGGGGCCTGTTTCTCACAGGGTCACACAGCATAGAAACAGACTTTTCTGCCCACCAAGTCTGCACCAACGATCAACTATCCATTTACACTACTACTATATTAATCCCATATTTTTAATTCTCCCAACATTTTCATCAACTCCCTCCCTTCTCTGCTCTAAAACTCAATGAAGGATGTACATGGGGATGAATGTTTTGCAGTCAAGATATTTTGTCTTACTAAATTGTTTTCCTTATGCTCATCTCCAACTCTTCCAATAAAAAGCAATTTATGCACAAGGGCCCCAAATCCCCCGTACATACTACCATTTACCAGCCTGTCACCTTTTAAAAGATTATCTGCTTTATGTATCGTTTTGAAACAAAGCCACAAAAAAATAGGGAACAAGAGAGATAACTAAAGGCTAAATGAGAGTTAAGTTTTCAGGACCGTCTTCAAGGAAGATGGAGAGTTACAGATATGAAGGAATTAGAAAGGAACTTTAGAGCTGAAAGCTAAGGTGGCTAACAGCATAGTTTCGTTGATGGAGTGATGAAAATTGGAAATTGGCAAATGTCCAGAATTTGGAGTTTTAAAAGGGTTCCACAGCTTGAGGTGATTATAGAGATGGATGGGGGATAGGTAGGGTTGGTTGAGGATTGAAAACAAAGATGAGAATGTTTAAATTGAAAAGCAAAACTGCAGATGCTGGATATTTGAAATGACAGAGAAGGAAATGCAGGAAATACTCAGCAGGTCAGGCAGAATCTATGGAGAGAGAAGCAGTTAACATCTCAAGTCAATGCATCAAAACTGAAAAAGTGAGAAGTGTGTTTTAACTTGCAGAGAGAGAAGGGATGGAGAGAACAAAGAGAATGTCTAAAATAGGGTGGAGACCAAGGTTGTCCAGGCAACACAATGTTTTCAGTGCCAAATAGTTAATAGATGAATGAGGGCAGTTAGAGTGAGAGAGAAAAATATAGAGCACTTTGCAAATGTATGAGGCATAATACAGCAGTTGCTATAAATATGAAACTAAAGTAAATGCTGGAAATACCCAGCATCTCTGGAGAGCTTCATTGGAACAGTGTAGAAAGTCAAAGAGAGAGATTGGAGTGGGAGTGGCATGGAAGATTCCCCACTAGCCTCCATATTTCAATAGATCGTGCTTTGTAATTTCTGCTAATTTTAACGAGATTCTTTCACTAAACGTGTTACCTCCCCTTTCAGCATTCTCAAAGGACTATTACCAGGACTCCCTGGTTTGCTCTTCCACCTCCACCAACTACTCCCCTTCTCACAGCACATTCCCATGCATCCACAGGAGATGTAACACCTGCCCTTTTACCTTGTCCTTTTCCAGCATCCAGGGACCCAACAGCCCTTCCAGATGAAACAACAATTCACATGCACTTCTTAGAGTATTGCATTCACTGTTCATACTATGGTCTCTTCTACATAGAAGAAACCAAGCACAGATCAGATGACCACTTTGCAGAATACTTCTGATCAGTCCACAAGGTTGACACTGGGATTCCAGTTGCCTGTCATTTTAATTTTCCTCCCACGCCCTGTTTGACCCCTTTGTTTTCAACATTCTACATCATTCCAACTAGGCCTAACTTAAGCTCGAGAAACCACACCTCATTTTCCATCTAGATATATTGCAACCCTCAGGACTTAAAATATTGAATTCAACAATTTCAGATAACTTGCCTTTCCCATTTGTGCCACATCAGCAGTCCTAAGGGTGGAAGAGTCACAGAGAGGAGTTTAAGATGCTTGTTTGCAGTAAGAAACCAGAAGATGTTTGTGTTCGAGGAAGATAGTAGAATTCTGAGTTTTCACAGACAACTTTATGTGGTCCAACCCAATCTCATGGTGAGTGCTTACAAGTTGCCCAAAATATGTGTTAAATTCTGTCACCCTTGGACATAAGAGAGTGAAAATGATGTCTATGTCATGGGAGGAGCCAGTGTGAGAATTAAGGAATCAAAGACAGAGCCAATTATTTTTGAGCAGACTGGGGGTTGCAGAAATGTTGTGAATAGAGGCCCATGAATCCACATTTCAGATTTTGAAGATGAAGTTTTAATCTGACATATTCATTCAATTGCTGATTATATTCAAGACAGATTAATAATTTTCGGATAATAAGCAGATCAAAGTATATGGAATCAGTTCAGGGAGATTAGCCATGGCAGAGCAGGTACAAAGTTCTAAATGTCCTAATTCTGCTACTATTTCCAATGTTCTTATGAATTGGGAGTATTTTTTCCACAAGTAGACAGAGGAGGTAGGGATGGAAAATGGAATAGTATTTTGGGTGGAGAACATCACAAGAAAGTAGTTGGGGACTGCCCTTCCTGTGATTGAGCCCATGGGAGCAGAGAGCCCATGTGAGAAGGCAAGGTTAGGCCATCTTGAAAATGGTTCAGGGAGTTGTATGGAGGGAGAGATGATGGGAAGAAAGCATGGCAATGAAGTCAGAGGAAAGGGAACATGATGAATTGAGGTGGAGTTTGAAGTCACCAAGAATGGAGTAAAAAAGTGAAGGTATCTTGGTTTGAAAGTTTTTGTAATACTTGAGGGCTGTGGAGTATGAGAGTGTTAACAGAGAGGCATACAGGGAAGGACAAGATAAAATGCACAAAAAATGAGCATGTGCTTCAGGGATGCGCATTTTCTAAATTACATTTCACTGCACTTTTGGAAGCATTGTTTTTCAAGTGAAGCATCACATCTCATCCAGTAAAATAAACACAAAGCAAATGCTGGAAATATTCAACAGGTTAGGTAACAGTTCTGGAGAAAGATACTGAGTCAGTGTTTCAAATTGATGAACAAGCTAATGCTGAGAGAAACTGGAAAGGCTGGTTTTCTGGAATGGTTGCATTTAACGAGGGCTGTAACGTATCGTCAGATGAAATGTTCATTGAATCATAGAATGATAGAGACATACAATATAGAAACAAGCCGTTCAGCCCACCAAGTCCAGGCCAATCATTGACTACCTATTTACACTAATCTTATATTAATCCCATTTTACTCTCCCCTCATTCTCATCAACTCTTCCCAGATTCTACCACTCAGCTATACTAGGGATAATTTATTGTGGTCAATTAAACTACCAACCCACACGTCTTTGGGATGTTAGAGGAAATCAGAACATCCAGAGGAAACGTGGTCACTGAGAGAATGTGCAAACACCACACAAAGGTCAGGACTGAACCAGGTCTCCATCACTGTGAGGCAGCCCCTTATCTGCTGCGCCACTGTGCCGCCCTGTTCTGTGCTATTACTCAAGGTTAGACTGGGCTACCTTGAAACAGTCTAAGAGGTCAAAGACGGAGACCAGAATGGGAGTGGGAAGAAGAATTCAAGTGACGGATACCTGAAAGCTCATGGTCACCCTTGGGAACTGAACAGAGGTTCCAATAAAGGGATCACCCAATTTGTATTTGACTTCCTTGATATGGAGGAGACCACATCATGACCACTAAATGCAGTCTACTTGCTGCCTCACTTGGAAGGCATATCTGAGTCACTAGATCGTTGGAAGGACTAGTGCTGCATCACCTCTGGTTGTATGGGAAGCTGCCATGACAAAGGGATTAAGTTTTAGTGAAAATGGAATAGTGAACCAGAATGCAGAGGGAATTGTTTTTTCTGAATGCTGAAAGGGGAGGAGAGAGGGACGTATGTCTGGTGGTAAACTGTCAGATTTTACAGAGGTCTATTCTTTGAATATGGGGGCTAGCGAGGTGGAATGTGAGGACGAGGGAGACCCTTATTCTTGGTGGGAGGAGAAGAGATAATATCAGAAGTGCAGGAAATGGAGCTGACATGGAAGAAAACGCAGTCAGCTATGGTGGAAGAAAAAAACAGCTGAGGAAAAATAAAGGTATCTCAGAAGCACTGGTGTAGGAGAACAGATAACATAAGTGGTTATTAACAGATTATTTGGTCATTTCTCTCCCTATTCTTAAAACATGGGACTTAATCATATCTTTTAACAACATATTGCTTTTAATTATCAGATTCAATCAGTATACTAAATAAAAATAAAACATCTTTTTAACATTGCATATATTATCTTTCTTCCTTGGCAGCCACATCACCTTTACTTACTTCCACTGAATTAAAAAAATATATACTTCTATTCCAATTTTTTTTTCAAAATGAACTTCACATCAAATCTCCATCCACATTAAGCTATGCTATAACTGACTTGGGAACTCTTGACAAACCAAAATTGCTTGCCAAAAATATCCATATCCTTAGCTCCATTGTCCAAATACTTCTATGATTTTGAAACCAATTGATTTATTTCTGTTAATGCTTATGGATCTCCTACTCAGCAGTAGCTAAAACATCTATTGCTAATCATAAAGTCTTTATAAAACAATTAAATATATTTAGGACATATGTTATTGACATTGTGCCATTCATTCATTATTTAATAGTATAAAGCAGTATGTAGTCCTGTTCCTGTACTTGACAAGGTGATTATCCAATTTTCAATTATAGTAAGTCAGTCATGATTCAATCTGTCACAGTTCAAAAAGAAGCTCTTTTCATGCTGTAAATTTATATCCTCCATCCTGCCTGATTCTGATTTCTCCCTCTCCCTATGCTTTACATTATCGTTCCTCCTTATCTGCCCTGATTTTCTTTTTTTCTGTCGACTCATTGGTCTCTTGGTCATTTTTTTTCCCTGATTTTGATGATGTTGATTTCTGTTCTGGACCTCTTCCAGTGTTGTCGTGCTGCACCTAATGTTGTTTATCAGTTTTATTTTGGAGTAATTGAATTTCTCAGCAATGCTGCATAAGTAGTATAGATTTATTATAACAGAAGAAATAAATTATAATGTATCTCAATGTTCTTTATTCACCAGAACTGGAAACATTGTTGCTTAAGAAAAATGTACATGCATTTAAATAACATCTTTCCTCAAGGATGTCCCGATATGCCTCATAGACAGAATCTCTTGTGAATTGCAATCACTTGTTTAGAAAGCTACAAAGCTGGTAGTTTGCACCTACTAAGGCCTACAACAGTAAGCTATATAATTTATTCGTGTGTTATTTTAAGTTAAGTGTTGGTCAGGAAATCTCCCTTTTTTGCTGCAGATAATTATACATGATTTTTGTTTTGTCTATTTCAGCCTTAATTTCATTTAACAAACAGCACTTCCTTTAACACAATATTGATCCAGTGGCACTTGAACCTAAATCTACTGGCTTGATCACAATTTTTAATTCTGAATTAATCTACTATTTAATAGCAACATTAGGAATGAGAATAATAAATTAACCCACAGTACCTTATTTTATAATGATTTTACCCATAAATGGTTCTGTACACTAGTATTAAATATCAAGTTCTGCTGCAAAATTTAAACAATCTATTTTTCAGATGTCAATACTAATTATGAACAGTAGTAAATTATTTCTATCTTTGAACAAAAATAATTTAGGGCACAAATGATTTATGGGCATGCCTCATTAATGAAACTGATAAATATTAATGAAACTAAATAAGTAAACAAATTTATTTTGCGTTTATATCAATATACAGTTGCTGCAAGTAGCAAAAACAGTAAATCCTGCAGAAATATATGTCACCTGTTTTGTAAAAGGTAAAACATATTTTCTAGTATATTATTTAAACATGTATAAAGAATAAAGAACCAAAATAAATGTATTTAGTCCTGTATGATAAAGTAAAGCAGTATAACAAATTCACTGATGCCTTTCAGATATACACTCTCAGAAGTTCCTATGACTCTTCAAGAATCCAGGTTTATTGTGTGTTTTCATTTGAATATCAAATGCAAGAGAAGATTAGATTACAAAAAGGTGAATTCAGATAAAAATGAGAATAATCATTATTTTGAAGATCACCAAAACAATCACATGTAAGAATCACATTCATAAAATTGAAACAGAAATTAGTGATATTTCACAGAGAAACAAAGGATTGATGTTTGTTCCATTATCCTCAGAATACAATGTAATATTAAAATATCATACAAGCTGTGCAAACAAAATAAATCATTCAGCAGTTTTCACAGGAGTTTATTACAGTTTGTCTTTCAAAATTTTGGAAGATATTGTGTACAAATCCCTGATTGCGGCGATCTCAGAGTGTGGGCTGTGGTGAATGAGGCCTTTGGTGCGGAGGGTGATTGGTAAGTAGCAACAGGAAAGTATTTCTATCTTTCATTCATACCTTCATTCACTTACGTCAAGGTAAAGTTGCATGCAGCAGCAGAGGAAGCTGATTGGTGAGTAGCAATTATGTAGATATTCCCCTGCCCTCCACTTTCAGCATTCCAAAAGCATCACACCCTTTGCAACTCCCTGGTTTGCTCTTCCGCCCCCACCATCCACTCCCCTTCTTATCGCAATCTCTCATACAACCACAAAATTTGCCACACCTGCCCTATTACCTCTTCCCTTCCCACCCCACCATATAGGGTCCCAGGTGAAACAGAAATTCACTTGCACTTCTTCCAATCCAGTGTACTGCATTCAGTGTTTACCAAATGGAACCAAATGGAAATGAGGTGATTGCTGTGTGGGTCACCAGTGTTCAGCCTACAGGACTGACCCTGAGCTTTCAGTTGCCTGCCACTTTAATTCTCCATCCCATTCCCACTCTGCCAGATTTATCTGTGGCCAAATGCACTGTTTCAATGAGGCTCCGTGCAAGCTTGAGGAACAACACCCCATCTTCCATCTGGGCACATTGCAGCCTTCAGAACTCAATATCACATTCTATTAACTTTAGGTAACTTGATCTTTCTATCTGTCTATATCAGACTGGTCATTTCTGGCAGTCATCTATCTGTGATTTTGGCTGTTTTTCTCTAGCATTGGTACAGCCTGGCTTGCTGTGCCAGGCCCTGGCATTAGCAATACATAACACAAAGAAGCATAATATTGATTAACATTAGACTAGAGCATAGGCTTCTTTTGTGTGGGTATTTGTCGTTATTCTGATTATTTTAGGTAAATGTTCATATAAATGAAGACAGTGAGACACTTATGGCTGGGAAGAATAATCATATTGTCACACTGGGAGTTTTTTTTTTAACAATTCAGCACAGGCCAATCCAAGATAAAGCTTGAAAAAACTCCTGAAATTTACAAAGAGGATGAGAAAAGAAGCATGCAGAAGCTGTAACCTGCTGAAAGGGGAGTATCTAGGGGATTATAGTAGGGAATTCATCAACAAGATTCAAAAAGAGATATGGTAATGATGTGGAATCATGATAATATTTTAGAAAGAAAATTGTCCTTTCAATATTTTCAAAAATAAGCACAATGAGTTTCATTGGATTGGTTGCTATATTTTGAACATAGTGCCACTGTGATTTTATTTGGTTAAGTTAGATCAATCAGACATCAGGTTTGTACAAGCACTTACAAGTTTATACTGAAGGAGCTTGTCCTGATACAGCAAGTTTAAAATAAATATTTAAAACTTGGAACTTTTGTTTTTAGGGTAGTTAAATAACAGCTTCCCTATATGTGCTTTACTGTTAGTGAATTCATAATGTCTTGTGCAGTTGTCTGTATTTCCAACAATGTTTCACCAGATTTTTGAAATTAGGCAGGGGGAGGAAATATAACAGAGACCTGCTGCATCTCATATCATACTGGTATTTTTGTAAATGGCCTTCTAAATTTGTCCAATTTAAAGCTGTCATTCACTTGTAGACTATCTTTTACCAATTATTCTTTTAAATAGAAAGGCAAAATTTACAGACACCAAGCCAATAAGATTACATCACAGAAGAATGATGTACACCGACTACGAATACAGAGGCACTCCCATCTATAATTGACTGAACAACAGTTCCTTTAAAACTTTAATTTTAAAAGAAGTTATCAAAGATCAGTGACACACATGCTTACAACCCGATTACTTCCTTCAATGGCCCACAACTTACCACCGTGTCTCTTTTCATCTACCCATTGATGCTGCATCTATTTCATACTTGCAACAATGTGATATTTATTACCCCCGCCCCCAATTCAAGAATCATAATTTAATGTTGTAAGGCCTTGTTTTACAGGAATTATGCAAATTATGTTGAGGCCAGGCCGTTAAGTGTTTATACCTTAGGGTGGGCAGAGGTTTTAGCCCAGAACACATCTACCAATGATATCAGCACCAAAAGTCTTACCTGGAACCATAGAACACTACAGCACAGAAAACAAGCCATTCGGCCCTTCTAGTCTGTGACGAAACGGTATTCCACTAGTCCCATTTACCTGCACCCAGTCCATAACCCTCCAGACCTCTCCCGTCCATGTATCTATCCAATTTATTCTTAAAGCTCAAGAGTGAGCCCGCATTTACTACATCAGATGGCAGCCCGTTCCATACTCCCACCACTCTTTGAGCGAAGAAATTCCCCCTAATGTTCCCCCTAAACTTTTCCCCTTTTCACCCTAAAGCCATGTCCTCTCGTACTTATCTCTCCTAATCTAGGTGGAAAGAGCCTACTCGCATTAACTCTGTCTATACCCCCCATAATTTTGTAAACCTCCATCAAATCTCCCCTCATTCTTCTACGCTCCAAGGAATAAAGTCCTAACCTGTCCAATCTTTCCCTGTAACTCAACTCCTGAAGACCCGGCAACATTCTAGTAAATCTCCTCTGCACTCTTTCAATCTTACAAATATCCTTCCTATAGTTAGGTGACCAGAACTGCACACAATACTCCATATTCGGCCTCACCAATGTCTCATACAACCTCACCATAACATCCCAATTCCTATACTCAATACTTTGATTTAAGAATGCCAGGATGCCAAAAGCCTTTACAATCCTGTCTACCTGCGACACCACTTTCAGGGAATTATGTATCTGAACTCCCAGATCCCTTTGTTCCTCTGCACTCCTCAGTGCCCTACCATTTACTGTGTATGTCCTACCTTCATTTGTCCTTCCAAAATGCAACACCTGCCATCTGCCATTTTCTGGACCATTCTTCCAGTTGGTTCAGATCCCTCTGCAAGCTTTGAAAGCCTTCCTTGCCGTCCACTACGCCTCCTGTCTTAGTATCATCAGCAAACTTGCTGATCCAATTTACCACATTATCATCTAGATCATTGATAATAGACAACAAACAACAATGGCCCCAGCACAGATCCCTGAGGCACACCACTAGTCACAGGCCTCCAGTCTGAGAAACAATCATCCACTACCACTCTCTGTCTTCTCCCACACAGCCAATTTCGAATCCAGTTTACAACCTTTCCATGGATACCTAGTGTCTGAACCTTCTGAACTAACCTCCCATGTGGGGCCTTGTCAAAGGCCTTACTAAAGTCCATGTAGACAACATCCACAGCCTTTCCTTCATCTACTTTCTTGGTAACCTCCTCAAAAAATTCTACAAGATTCGTTAAACATGATCTACCACGCACAAAGCCATGCTGACTATCCTTAATCAGCCCTTGGCTATCCAAATACTTGTATATCTGATCTCTCAGAACACCTTCCAATAATTTACCCACTACTGATGTCAGGCTCACTGGCCCGTAATTACCTGGTTTACTTTTAGATCCTTTTTTAAACAACGGAACTAAATGAGCTACTCTCCAGTCCTCCAGCACTGCACCCGTGGCTAAGGACATTTTAAATATATCTGCCAGGGCCCCTGCAATTTCTACACTCGTCTCTCTCAATGTCCGAGGAAATATCTTATCAGGCCCGGGGGATTTATCTACCTTTATTCGCTGTAAGGCAGCAAGTACCTCCTCCTCTTTAATCTCTATATGTTCCATGACACTATTGCCTGTTTCCCTTCCTTCCATATCCACTATGCCAGTTTCCTGAGTAAATACTGATGCAAAAAAACTGCTTAAGATCTCCCCCGTCTCCTGAGGCTCCACACATAGATGACCACTCTGATACACCTACTATGCATTACTGAATATTATTTATTGATGATGGGCATAGCCCTTCATTGAATGATTATTGCATAATGGAGGTACAATTCCTTATTTAGAGCAAAGGAATTTTCTCAGCTGTCCTGACTAATAATGCTGGCAAACACCATCACAAAAAAAATCTGCTCATTTTCATATTGCAGATTGTGTGTTCTTGTTATGTACAGGTACAAATTGTATGCTCTATTTCCTGCATCATAATGGCACCCATAATTCAAAATTACTGAATTAGTGGTAAAGTGTTTCAAGTTGTGTGGAGGTTGCAAAACATGCTGTGTAAAAGCATGGCAATTTTAAAATCTACTTAATAGTGAAATATACATAATGCCAAGGAATCCTGTTTCATAAGCTAATATGACACTTTTAATGAAGTTAGAGCAAAATACAATTCCCTTTTAATTATCTGGTGAAGGACAGAAAGGTCATTGTTCTCACATTGAAACTGGCTGAGATCATTAGTACCCAATTAGGCATATCAATTTCCACAAGAATTACTTTCATTTTGATTGGAGTGATTACAAGTTCCCAATTAGAATAGATTAATAGTTTAGTACTTGTTCCATCCGATAGAATAACTGCATAATTTAGTTTTTGAAAACATATTTGTTCAGCTTAGCTTGCATTAATCAGAACTATTATCATTGAATAATTTACTGAGCACCCAGCTGCTTTTTCTTCATAGTGGTTATCTTAGCTGAGCAAACTAACTTCAATGTTACAATTAATTTAAAAGATTAGTAATTTTAATCTTTTAAGGACAGGAAGCAGATTGGTGCAGCAGATAGTGTTGCTCCCACACAGATCCAGCAACCCAGGTTCCATTCTGACCTTGGGTGCTGTCTTTTACATGTTCTTCTTGTGACTGACTTGGTGGGTTTCCCCTGGGTGCTCCAGTTTCCTCCCAAAGTCATACTAATTTCATCAGATGCTGTAAATTACTGCTTATGTTGGTAGGTGGCAAGTGAATCGGGAAAGGGAGATTACAGAGAAATGAGTGGGGAAATTAACTGATGAGCATGCTCCGACTGTAAATCATAAAAAGAACTGATAATTTTTGTTTTAATTTTACCATTTGGTTACTAGAAAGAGTAATTATGGATCTTTCATTAACTTGCAACTATATATCACCTTTAACTTAAAAAAAGTATTCAGATAAAAATAGACAATGAACCAAAGGAAATATTTGGTGGAATTGTTTAAAAGATAGGTTTTTAAAGAAGATCTTAGGGAAATAGAAGATCAGAAGGTTAAGTTTTACAAAGGAAATTCTAAAACACACCACCTTTATGAACCAAGGCACAAGTATCAATGATATTTGGGATCAAGAATACACAATATCAAAATCAGAAGAAAATAGTCTTTGCAAGGTGGGATCAAGCATGCAGGGGCAAGGGCTGGAGGAAATTAGAATTAGGGAGATTGAAACAGAAGGATTTTAAAATGGCTTCCAGTGCCCCAAAACGAATGTACACCAGAGACACAGAGATAATGGATGAAGGGAACTTTTAAAAAATTTACTTTTGAAAGCATGGGCTTCACTGGTTAAGCCGGCATTTATTATCCATCCCTAATTGTCCTTGTGAAAGTGGTGATGAGCTTTCATTAACTGCTGCTGTATGGTTGGTTAAGATAGTCCCTCATTGTTATTGGGTATATAGGTCCAGGATTTTGATCCAGTGATAAAGAAGGACCAGCAAAATATTTCCAAGAAAGGATAGCATGTGACTTGGAGAGGATGCTGGTGCATTTGTTGTCTTTCTCAACAGTACAGGTTGGGAGTTTGAGAGTGCATTTTGTAGATAGGACATTTGACTAATGATAGAAGACATGAATGGTAGCATAGTGGATTGGATATCAATTAAGAGAGTTGATTTATCTTGGATGATATTGAGTTAAAATATTGCAGGAGCTATGCTCCACCAGAGAAGTGGAAAGTATTTCATTATGCTCCTAACTTGCCTTGTAGGAAGTAGAAAGTTGTTGGAGTGTCAGGAAGTGAGTCATTCACTACAGGATACACAGCTTCACAGCTATTCTTGAAACCACAGTATTAATGCAATTGGTCTAGCTGAGTTTCTAGTCAGTGGTGATCCCCAAGATCTTGGTGGTGGGTGGCTTTGTGATGGTAATGATATTGAATGTCAAGGGTAACTTGTATGTCAAGGGCAAGTTGTTAACACTCTCAATGTGGGAGACATTACTGGCAGCAGGGTTTGGCTAATTTGAAGTTAATGAGAATACCAAATAATAAACAAGCCAAGAGGAAAACAAAATATAGCAACAAACCTTAATTTTAGTTGTAAGATCATTGATTTTTGGGGGGTACACATCTTTGATTTGTGAAGCTACTTGCATTGTGTCTTAGAGCACTCCGTTCACAGGAATGCACTGTACAAAAATATTCAATGCATTTCACGCAGCTTTTCTGATTTACAAAATTTTGCTTAACAGATTATTTTCCAGGGACTGCAGTTGACAAACCAATGATAGTATTTCCACTAGCAGAAAGGCTTCAATGACTAATATCACAAAGGTGGAAATGGTTAGTCTTTATGATAAAGATGGGCAAAAAATAGTAAAGAAGCCCATCTCTGGCAAGGATTGAGAGAGATGGCACATGGAGAATGTTGCAGAATCATGGCACCTGGTCATGTGTTGCAAATGATGCCAATAATGGGCAGGTGCAGGCCAAGGAAGAGGAAGGAGTACAAGATAGATCCCTGTGGTCTTCAAAGGTAAGATTGCAGGGCAGGAACTGAAGTTTTTGTTGGTGATATTCTGGCTATGATGTGAAAACAACAGATACCATTGGGTGCTTATGTGAAAGACATTGGGCCAGACTACACAGACAGCTAGCCAATGATTGCTTAGAGAACCACTGACTTGCTGTAGTGCTTGTATTGCCACATTCTGCACTTCTGTGGCTTTGGACAACCATGCAAAAGCATAGAATGCAGGCACATCTGACCTCCCTCTCCACCCTGAATATAAGGGCATTTCATTACTTACTGAGCCAAGGGGGCGCATATATTTATAAATTTGCCATAACAAGGGCAGCATGATTCATTTGAATGAGATTGCTGACCTTAATTTAAAAAAAAGCAAGTTTTGCTTAATTAAGAAAAACAAAAACGTACAGGGAAATAGTTCAAAGTGTTTTAAAATATACATTTATTTTTTAAAAAATATTGAAATGAACAACTATTTAAAATATTTCATATTATAAAACATTTTGCAACAGTGAAGCAGACTGTTGGCAACATGAGCTGAAAAACTATTGGGGTGTTGACGGGCTGGACATTAGGCTGAGCCATTTATTAGCCACGTTCTTATTCGTAGCCCACTCCATTCAATCAATGGCTGTGCAATCAAAGCTTCGAGGTCATAGGGAGCTATTGTTACAGACTCAGTGAAAGTCCCTTTAAGATAGAGAGTGTGTGTGTATGTGTGTGTGGGGCGTGCTTACGTCAATAGAAGATAAAGGACGTAATGACGTTGTTGAAGAAGGAGAGAGAGAGAAGGGAGAGAGACACCAGCCTGCTTGTTTTCTCTATCGATGGATGAGAAACAATAACTGTGTTTGGCACTGAAATCCATGTATGGAAGTTGGAAGTAATCCGGTGGAGTTCACTTTGTTGCTGACCTGTAGAAGGAAACAGGTATTTGTGTGTGGACGACCACGGTTCGGATGCTTTTCGGGGTGAGGAAGTCACTACCGAGTAAACACTGAAGTGTCGTTTGGGTTCCATCGTGGAACATTTGGATTTCGTATGTACTCTCTCTATGTTTTTCTACATCTACATCTTATCTTCAGACAACGGTGGTTGTTGAAGAAGCCCTTGCTCATGTTTCACCTTATGGCTTGCGGAACTGAACTTTAAGAACCATTCAGGAACTGGGAGTTTTGGACTTTGTCACACACACACACGAAGAGTTTAGTTTTGGGGTTAACGTTCGAGGTTTAACATTCTTGAATTCTAACATACTAACATTTTTTTTTTAACTTTTATTTTACGTATTATCATAAGTAGTGATTAATAAAATAGTTTTTAACACTGAATCATGCTCAGTGTGTTTCTTTTGTTGCTGGTTTGTGACAAAATTGGGGGGCTCGTCCGGGATAGTTCCCAAGGTTAACGAGTGTCGTCTGGGATCGTTCCCCAGATTGACAAGGTTTGTTCGGGATTCAATCCAAGTTCTTTTTAATTGGCTTGTGTGTGTGGAAACCAGCAGCAATGGATATTAAGGCATTTTTGGAGTCACCAACCCAAAAGGGATTGGAGGTGGCGAAAAAGGATGATTTGATAAAGATTGCTACAAGGCTAAACCTTACAGTAGTAAAGCAGTCTATGAGAAAGGCAGATATTCAGAGTCTGATAGCTGGCCATTATGTGGAAAAGAAGGTGTTTGAGAAGGAAGTGTTAAAACAGTTTCCTGGCAGTGAAATAGCAATTTCTGAGGCACAGGTGCAGCTGGCAAAGATAGAGGCTGAACGAGAGCAAAAGAGATTAGAGGCCGAACAAGAGCAAACCCAGTTAAAGATAGAGGCCGAGCGAGAGAAATTAGAGGCCGAACAAAAGAAATTAGAGGCCGAACAAAAGATAACTCAGATGAAGATAGAGGCTGATCTAGCAATGAAGCAGATGGAGCTGGATAACGAGGAGAAAAAGAGGCAGCATGAGTTACAAATGAAGCGTAGGAGTCCGGAATCTGATTCTGATGATGGTTTTTCAGCCAGCAGGGAGGTTCGATTAGTCCCTCCGTTTGAAGAAGATCAGGTTGATCAGTATTTCCAACATTTTGAAAAGGTTGCTGTGAGTTCAAACTGGCCAAGGAAAGGATAAGTGTGATTAAAGGTAAAGCTCAAAAAGCTTATTCTGCTTTGTCTGTTGAGGATGCAGCTGATTATACCAAGGTAAAACAAGCTATTTTGAAGGCCTATGAATTGGTCCCTGAGGCTTATAGACAAAAATTCAGAGACTTGAGGAAATCTGCAGATCAGACTTATATGGAATTTGCCAATGGAAAGAGAATATGTTTTGAACGATGGTGCCTGGCTAAAAATGTAGATGGGGATTATGATAAATTGACAGAATTGATACTGGTGGAAGACTTTAAAAGATGTGTTCCAGCTGAATTAACAACATATTTAAATGAAAAGGCAGTGGAAACTTTACAAGAAACTGCTAGGTTGGCAGATGATTATGCTTTAACCCATAAATCCAAATGGGGACAACCTAAAACCTTTCAAAAGAGTTACAAAGACAATCCAGGTAAACCAGAGATTAAATTGGGAGGTAATCAAAAAGGAAAAGATGAAAAGAAGCCAGGGCTGGAGAAATCTGTTGAGCGTACTTGTTATTACTGTAGGAAACCTGGCCACGTGATATCTAATTGTGCCCTTTTGAAGAAAAAGAAGGAAGCTGGGCCCAATGCTTGCTTTCAGGCAATTAAAAATCAAAAAGGTTCAGGAGATGCTGTTAAAGACCAGTCCTTGCAAGAGGGAAAAGCGGAAAAGTTGGAGGAGGTGAGAAAGGAATTCCGTTCGTATGTATCAGAGGGTTTTGTTTCACTGAATGATGAGTCACCCCAGGTGCCAGTGAAAATTCTTAGAGATACTGGGGCTAGTCAATCTCTCTTGCTGGACAGTGTTTTAAATTTTGGTGAAGAAAGTGACACTGGTGAAGTAAATCTAGTACGAGGCGTTACAGGTGAGACCATGTCTGTCCCTTTTCACAGGGTGATTTTAAAGTCAAAGTTCGTAGAAGGACCAGTTGAGATAGGGATAAGACCTAGTTTGCCAGTGGAAGGAGTTTCTTTGTTATTGGGAAATGACCTTGCAGATGGAGAAAGTGATCCTGTGGTACGGTTAACAACCAAACCAAGGATTGATGAGTCTGAGGATGATCCAGATGTTTACCCATCATGTGCGGTGACTCGAGCTAGAGCTAGAGAATTAGCCAAGACAGACAGTCTGGTGCAGTCTGATGTAGTTCCTTGTGACAGTCCTAAACAGGAAGAAAGTTATGATGCCTTATCTGAGACTTTTCTGTCTTCACTGGAGGATCAACATCCTTATAGTGAGCCTGAATTTAAAGATTTGTCTTTGTCAAGGAAGGATTTTATGGTGGAACAGACAAAGGACCCTGAGTTGACAGAATTGAAAGAAAAAGCTCTCTCATGTGAGGAGATTGAAAAGGTGCCAACTGGATACTATGTCAAAAATGGAGTGTTAATGAGGAAATGGAGACCTCCTCATGTTCCTGTTACTGAGGAATGGGAAGTTATTCATCAGGTTGTTGTTCCAAAAGTTTATAGGGATGAGATTTTAAACCTGGCCCATAGTATGCCTTTGGGTGGTCATTTTGGTGTGAATAAAACTGTAGGGAAGATCTTGAAACAATTCTATTGGCCTGGTTTGAGAAAAGATGTGGTGATGTTTTGTCGAACCTGCCACACATGTCAGATGGTAGGTAAACCAAATCAAAAACCCCCTGTGGCTCCATTGAAACCAATTCCTGCTTTTGGGGAGCCCTTTTCGAAGGTGATTGTGGACTGTGTTGGCCCATTACCAAAGTCTAAGACTGGAAATCAGTATTTGTTAACCATCATGTGTGCCACTTCTAGATTTCCAGAGGCAATACCCCTTAGAAATATTAAGGCCAAGACGGTGTCAAAGGCTCTTGTAAAATTTTTTACCTTGTTTGGTTTGCCAAAAGAAATCCAATCTGATCACGGTAGTAATTTTATGTCAAAAATTTTTCAACAAATAGTCTATGAGCTGGGAGCAAAGCAGATTGTATCATCTGCATATCACCCAGAATCTCAAGGAGCTCTGGAGAGATTTCATTCTACTCTCAAAAATATGCTGAAGACTTATTGCTTTGAAAACACCAAGGATTGGGACGAAGGTATCCATTTACTTTTGTTTGCCGTTAGAGAATCGATCCAGGAGTCAATAGGATTTAGTCCGTTTGAGCTTGTGTTTGGACATCGGGTGAGAGGACCTTTGGAGTTGTTAAGAGAGCAATGGGTTAATGAGGAAGTTCACTTGAGTCTGTTGGACTATGTCCAAAAATTTAAAACTCGGTTGGAGAGAGTCTGCCAGCTAGCGAGAGAGAATCTGAAAACAAGCCAGATAAGAATGAAGACATATTTTGATAGACGTGCTCGGCCTAGGACATTCGCAGTGGGGCAAAAGGTGTTGGTATTTTTCCCTAGCCAAAATAATCCCTTGCAATCTCGTTTTTCTGGACCCTATGTTATTGAATCTCGAGTGACTGATCTAACATATATAATCAAAACACCAGATAGACGCAAGAAAACACAACTCTGTCATGTAAACATGCTAAAACCTTATTATGAGAGGGATTCAGTTGTGGCCTTGGTGGATGGTGTAAAGGTTGTTTCTAGAATGCCTGATGTTGATGTTGAGGAAGGCCAATTTAGACCAAATATTGTTCCATCGAAACTAAAAAACCAAAATATCCTGGAGAACCTTGAAACGAAGTTGGACCATTTACAAGTTTCACAAAAACAACAGATGAGAGAATTAATTTTAAAATTTAAAAATCTGTTCCCAGATGTTCCAAACAGAACATCGATAATTACCCATGATGTTGATGTTGGGGATGCAAAACCAATCAAACAACACCCATATCGAATGAATGTGGAAAAAAGTAAACTTGTTGATCAGGAAATAAAATACATGTTGGAAAATGATATTATTAGACATTCTACTTCAAATTGGAGTTCGCCCTGTGTTATTGTACCTAAACCTGATGGAACTGTTAGATTTTGCACAGATTACAGGAAAGTGAATGCTGTAACAAAGTCAGATGCTTACCCTATTCCTAGGGTGGATGATTGCATAGACAGAGTGGGAAAGGCAAAATTTCTTACAAAGATTGACCTATTAAAAGGGTACTGGTGTGTTCCATTAACAGATAGAGGAAGGGAAATTTCAGCCTTTGTAACCCCTTCTGGATTGTATGAATACAATGTTTTGCCATTTGGAATGAAAAATGCTCCGGCAACATTTCAAAGAATGATTAATTCAGTGATTCATGGGTTAAACCATACAGATGCCTACATTGACGACTTAGTGACTGGGAATGATACATGGGAGGATCACATCTCTGCGTTAGAAAGGTTGTTTGAAAGAATTTCCAAGGCTAACCTTACAGTTAACTTGGCTAAAAGTGAATTTGGCTATGCCACTGTGACGTATCTTGGTTATGTTGTAGGTCAAGGCAAGCAAGCTCCTGTTCAGGCAAAAGTTCAAGCAATATCTGAGTTCCCTATTCCCACAGGTACGAGGACTGTTAGAAGATTTTTGGGAATGGTTGGATATTATCGAAAATTTTGTAAAAATTTTGCTGATATTGCTCTTCCCCTAACTAATCTTCTGAAGAAGGGAGTAAAGTTTGTTTGGACAGATTCTTGTCAAGAAGCATTTAAGAAGCTGAAAGCCATTTTATGCTATCATCCTGTGCTCAGAGCACCTGACTTTGAAAAGCCATTTTTCATTAGCAGTAGATGCCAGTGATGAAGCTGCAGGAGCTGTGTTGTTGCAGAAGGGTGACCTTGATGATATTGACCATCCTGTAGCTTACTTTTCAAAGAAATTTAATGAGCATCAAAAGAATTATTCCACCATAGAGAAAGAATTACTGTCGCTTGTTTTAGCCTTGCAACATTTCAGTGTATATGTTTGCACCGCTCAGAAACCATTGACTGTGTATACAGATCATAACCCATTGGTGTTTCTGAGCCGAGTCAAAAACAAGAACAGAAGGCTGTTAAACTGGAGTTTAATTTTGCAAGAGTTTGATCTCATGATAACTCACATTAAAGGCAAAGATAATGTGATTGCTGATTGTCTTTCCCGATGTTAAATGGGAAACATGTATCTGTACTAATCTGATAGTCTGTAGTTGTGTAGCATGATAATTATTAACATTACTAACTGTATGCGCGGTTAAAATTTTCTTGGGAAAATTTTTTTTTAGGTGGGAGGTGTTACGGACTCAGTGAAAGTCCCTTTAAGATAGAGAGTGTGTGTGTATGTGTGTGTGGGGCGTGCTTACGTCAATAGAAGATAAAGGACGTAATGACGTTGTTGAAGAAGGAGAGAGAGAGAAGGGAGAGAGACACCAGCCTGCTTGTTTTCTCTATCGATGGATGAGAAACAATAACTGTGTTTGGCACTGAAATCCATGTATGGAAGTTGGAAGTAATCCGGTGGAGTTCACTTTGTTGCTGACCTGTAGAAGGAAACAGGTATTTGTGTGTGGACGACCACGGTTCGGATGCTTTTCGGGGTGAGGAAGTCACTACCGAGTAAACACTGAAGTGTCGTTTGGGTTCCATCGTGGAACATT
The DNA here is from genome assembly GCF_009764475.1 of Pristis pectinata. Taxonomy (NCBI): domain Eukaryota; kingdom Metazoa; phylum Chordata; class Chondrichthyes; order Rhinopristiformes; family Pristidae; genus Pristis; species Pristis pectinata. Next base: position 83,133,468 of record NC_067409.1, on the reverse strand, counting down.
TGGATTTCGTATGTACTCTCTCTATGTTTTTCTACATCTACATCTTATCTTCAGACAACGGTGGTTGTTGAAGAAGCCCTTGCTCATGTTTCACCTTATGGCTTGCGGAACTGAACTTTAAGAACCATTCAGGAACTGGGAGTTTTGGACTTTGTCACACACACACACGAAGAGTTTAGTTTTGGGGTTAACGTTCGAGGTTTAACATTCTTGAATTCTAACATACTAACATTTTTTTTTAACTTTTATTTTACGTATTATCATAAGTAGTGATTAATAAAATAGTTTTTAACACTGAATCATGCTCAGTGTGTTTCTTTTGTTGCTGGTTTGTGACACTATGCAGCTGCAAAAAGTTAGTGTAGCCACTGGGCTAGTGTGGGAAGCAACTGCAAGTTGTGGATCCAGCGTACTGCATAAAGAAGTTCTTCTTTATGTGCCCTTATTTCTCTTGCCCAATACCTTAAATTTATGTCTCCCAGTGCTTGTGCTGTCAGCTAATAGGAACAGCCTGTCTTTGTCTAGCTTTTTCTTTTAAAAATATCATAATCTTGTACGCCTCAATCACATATGTCCACAGGCTCTATTCACTCATTATAGTTTGCTGCTCACCACAGCACTATAAGGCCTCTGATTCTCTGCACTTTAGAAGCAATTTATTCCACTTTTCATTTAGCACAGAAGAAGAGGTAAACAAGCACAGAATTTGCAAGCATCCCTGCTCCCCCAAGGTTCAGGTCATCACAGACTGCATTCATGTGGTGCTTCAGCCTACGCTTCAGAACCTGGCGCTCTTAATGAATTGCAAGAGCTTCCACTCAGTGTTCAGGAGATGGCCAACCATTTTAGAAACTTCATGTTCAACATAAAATATTTTGGAATTCTGCCTGACACTAAATGAAACAATACCTTACCAGATGGGTAGTGGGAGAGAAGGGTTAAGGACTGGAGTAAAAATGGAGAAAGAAGTTAAAAGGGCAAAAGTAAAGGTACTGTCTCTAAACACATGCAGCATGTGCAACAAGGTCTTTTCCAGCATTAATGAAGGGTCCTCATCAGAAACTGAAATGGTGCAGGGAACTGCTTTTACTTTGCTTAATACATGTTTCATAATCTTTTTACATTTATTCATAAAGTTAATACAATGTACAAAATCTACGAGATTTGCATACATGTTTATCTATATTGTCCATATTCATTTGCTCCTAATCAAAAACAAGTAGTTGCAAATGTTTGTTGTTAGCTGTGCATTCCTTTTTTAAAAGATCAATTTGATGTTTAGTTAAAATTCTCAATGAAAATAAACTGGATCATGCACATTTGTAACAAACATGCACAAATTATGATCCAGGCTATATAATAATGCAAAACAAAAATGGAATTGGACAACGCTTATTTAAGATTTGTTGGAACACATTTGCTAAAACAAAATAAATGCCCCTTGTATTTGAAAACAAAATGTGGTACTAAATTGTACAGACATCACTGTTGCTATGGTATAAAACGCTGCCAGAAAATCCTTGTCTATTCCATTCACCTAAAGACATTATCCCAATAGCTCTGAAAATAAGAGGGATTCTCAGCTGCAATACAGCTAAAATATCAATGCACTTTGACTTTTTTAATAAATATAGGAGAGAGATTTTTATCCTTAAACCAGACCCACCATAAATTTCTCATCAGCACTGCAAATGTGCAGCCTTGCATTTTTATCTTTTCAATCTTGTGTTCATATTTTTATGAACTGATAAGTAAATACATGGAACATTTCTTCAACACAGTTTTGTGGGTAGAGTACAATTTCCATCTCCCCAGCAACCTTCAGCCACCTCTCCACCAATGACACCACCTCTCCTTCCCACCCCCAGCAAACTCTCCACTATTAACCCTTGCCTCCAAGTCCCTCAACTGCATGTTGTTTCAAACTTACTCCTCAGAATAATCCACTGCGTAGATCTAATATTTTTAATACGGGCTGGTAAATAAATCTGTATGATTAGTGTACAAGATGCAAATGGCAGTCCAAGAGTAGATGAACTTAAAAAAAAATTTTTTGTTTTGGAGGGGCTTTAAGGTAGGCATCACCAACATGTGGGAGGGCCAATCACATGATCTCTCCCACTCAGCAGTGATGTCTGAGTGGAGTGGAACCCTCCACAGGGGGCATAATTGCACGGGCAAATTCCAAGATGAACTGTGTAAGCTTCTGATTACATTACACACTGCCCAAACAGACTGCCGTGTAAGCAAGATATAGCAACTGTATCTCAGAGAAAGAAAGATATTAGTAGCTATACAGCATGGGGCTCCAAGCAACTGTCAGCCAGTAAACAAGGAACAAACTGTCAGAGAAACCATATGAAGTACGTTGATTGGTTTGAACAAGTGCTGGGGCATGGATAATTGTGAAGACACATCAAATCATTCGAGTTGGCTACTTAGGTTAGCTGTCCATAAAAAAACAACTTTGCCATTTTCTGCACAGAAAATTTTGTGTCTGTTACACAATTCCCTTTTCAGGGCTGGAGCTACAAACTGAAACTCAGCTAAATGCTGGCAGCTGCAAGAAATTACTCTGGATGTTTCTCAAAGCCATTATTTGCCAAATAAGATACTGTAGAGGGAGGGGGGAAACATATACATGATTCTCTTGCAAGAAGATCATTGTCTAATGGCAGCATTTAAAAACAACACTGATATTACATTCAACTCCTCAACTTCAGAGCAGATTAATTTCTCGGCCAAGATTATTTAAAATACAGGACTGACTTGGATAAGATTGACCAGCACCTGAAACCCACAGACAACTCTGCACTACACAGTCCTATCCACTACACAGTCAAATTGAATTTTTCAACTGCAACTTTTATTCAAGTTAGTTAAAGAATATCATCACACCTTGGACAATAGCTAACTGGGACTTCTTTATCTATATGGTACTTGTAAACAGCAATGTATATGAATGTATCTTCACCATTATCCATGCCCCCAGCACTTGCTCAAACCAATCAATGTGCTTCTTATGGTTCCTCTGACTGTTTGTTCCTTGCTTACTGTCAAAGTTGCTTGGAGCCCCATGCTGTATAGCTATTAATATCTTACTAGAGTCCTTTGAACGTCGGCTTGAATCATAATAAGTTCCCCAGAAATTCAATAACAATTATTGATGAAACTTGCAAAAAGGAACCCAATCCATCAATGATGGCACAAAAATCACAGATCATAATGATGACTAATGCTAATATTTTCCTAAATAATGTGACGACTGCTGTGCTATATGGCACAATAGAAGTAAAAATAACTTACACAGCAGTTTTTTTTTGGGAAGAGTGTGAACTAATCTGAAGCTTACGCAGTTTATCTTGGAATTTGCCTATGCAGTAATAGGGAAGACTGGATATCTGTCGCTTCCACACTCCAGTTCATTGAATAGTCTATTGACCCGTGATGGATATTTTATTGGAAAATGACTGGACAATGCCAAAATGTGCTTTACAATAAAAGGTCAAGGAATCAGTTACAATGCTTAATTTTTCTAAGTACAACATATTAATATATATGAAGCACAAAAATCATTAGATACTAATTAAAAATATTAGACAGGGAAAAGGTGATTTAGAAAGCTCCGCAACTTCAATGAAAATCAAGATGTGCAAAAAAAGTAAAATCATGAAATAATTCTCAATCAGTCCAATTTCTAAATTTATAAAATTTTGATCTCCAAACTCAATTCAACATAATCCTCTGAGCTGAGCAAATTTAAGATATACCCTGTATAACAATTAATTTTTCAAAAAAATATTTTATATGGATGTATTGTTTTGTTCTTGATGCAAAATCGCAATAATTTGAATTGTAAATGGAGTAGTTTCATTGTAATTATTAGTCAATATAGTATCCAGCTTCTTAATATATTCAGCAGGCAACCCACTTTCTCTTGCACCTTTGACGATCACCTGCAAACATAATTCATGCAATTACAATAGTGAATCCATAAAAATGAACAGTATTTGCAAAATAGTAGTTTTAAAGAAAGTACCCAGAAGTTACCAAAAACTAAACACTTTAATTCTTCTTTGACTTATGGTTTAAGTTTGTAGGCAGCAGGACACTTGCTCCTCGTGCGTATGGGACAATGGGGCACAGTTTGGGAGGAGGGGGGGTGAAGGGTAAGTATTGTCAAATATAGGAAGGAAAACTAAGTCAGTCCAATAGGCAGACTAGACATGGATGTGAAAAGAGACATGGGAGTAATGCAAGGCTACACTGCACTTGTTTTAAAACAAGGAATCTGACTAACTAGGCAAATGAACTGTGTTGATTAGTGCATGGAAAAAATTATACTGTGACTATCACAAAGACATGGTTAAAAGAGCAGGATTAGCAACTCAATATTCCAGAATCTATTGGTGTGATGATGGGGGGAGGGAAGTAAAGAAAAAAGGTGGCATTGCAAAGTTGATTAATCTAATTAATCCATTACTAAAGTAATGAGGGACCATATTCTGCAAGGCTCTTCAAACAAAGCTATGTGGTTAAAGCATAAAAACAAAAAGGGGGCAATCATTTTGCTGTGGGTATACTGTGGGGCTTTCCAACAGCAGGAGCTGGAGGTGCAGGCATGTAGGCAAATCACAGAGGTGCAGTAAAAGGATTATAGTAGTAGCGGATATCAACTTTGCCAATATTAACTCTGATTGCCTTACCGTGAAAGGCTTAAAGGGATTTAAATTTTTAAAGACCATCCAGGAGAGCCTTTTGAGTCAGTACATAGATAGTCCTACGACAGGAGGGGCAATATTGGACCTAATTTTAGGGAATGTAGCCAGGCAAGTGACTGAATTGTCAGTAAGAAAGCATTTGTGAGATTGTGATCATAAATCTGTAAGTTTCAAGGTAGCTATCAAAAAGGATAAGAATGGACCAGAAATTAAGATCCTAAGTTGGGAGAAGGCCAATTTTAATACCATAAGACAAGACCCAGCAAAAATAGATTGGGAGCAACTACCTGCAGATAGATCTACATCCAACAAATAGGAGTCAATCAAAACTGAAATTATGAGAGTTTAAGGCCAATGTGTTCATGTCGAGTGAAAGGTAAAGACAACAATTTTAATGAACCCTGGATGTCAAGGGACATCAAGGGCTGGATAAAACAAAAGGAAGCACTTAGCAGCAACAGAGAACTGAAAACAGGGAAGCCCTAACAGGAATATAGGAAGTATATGGGAGTACATAAAGAAATTAAGAAAGCAAAGAGAGGAATTAAAATATCAGTAGCAGACAAGATTAAGGAAAATCCCAAAGGATATGTCGTGCAAGAGGGTAACCAGGGAAACAGGAGGGCCCATTAGAAAACAATGGGGCATTCTTTGCATGGAGCTACAAGACGTTAGGGGAGGTCCCAAATGTATACTTCTCATCTGCATTCACTGAGAAGGACATTGTAGTTGAAGAATTTGGAGATTGTGAAATTCTAGAGCAAGTTACCATTCAGAAAGGAGGAGGTATTAGATGTCCAAGCAAGCTTAAAGGTGGATAAATCCCCAGGATCTGTTGAGATGTATCCCAATCTGCTATGTAAGAAATTTTTAAATCTTCACTGATCACCAGATGATTGGAGGATAGCAAATATGGTAACTTTACTCAAGAAAGGTAGCAGTGATAAGACAGGTAATTACAGGCTTGTGAATCCAATGTCAGTGGAAGGGAAGTAATTGTAAAAAAATTCTGAAGAATAGGATTAATCTACACTTGGAAAGGCAGGGATTAATCAAAGACAGTCAGCATAGCTTTATTAGGGGGAAGATCCTGCCAAACCAATTTAAGTGAATTTTTCAGAGTTAGCAAACTGTACTGATGAGGGCAGTGCATTGATGTATTCTTACATGGACCTCTGAAATGCCTTTGAGACTAGTCAAAAGGTTAGAAACTATGCAGTCCAGGGCAAATTGGATCCAAAATTGGCTTGGTACTAGGTGACTCTTAGTACCAAGGATTGGTTTTGTGATTGGAACCCCCTGTAGCCAGAGGTGTGCTACAGGGATTGATGCTAGAAGCTCTACTCTTTATTACAAACATTAACAATTTTGATGTGTATATACAAGGTATGATTAGTAAGTTTGTAGACAACACAAAAATTGGTGTTGTTGATAGGGAGGAGAGTAATCATTGGCTAAAAGATGATATTGATTGGTTGGTAGGATGGCAGGAAAATGGCAGATAGAATTTAATGCTGATAAGTTTGAGGTGATAAATTTTAGAAGAATTACCAAGGCTTAGACATACACAATGAATTGTAGAGCCCTAGGGAATAATGAATGACAAAGAGACCTTAGTGTACAAGTCTAAGGAAACCTGAAGACAACACAGGTAGATAAGTTGGTTAAGAAGGCATAAGGTGGTTTAGAAGAATGTTGCATTTCAGTTATGAGAAGGGTCAGGATAGACTGGTTTTATTTTCCTTGGAGCGGACGAGGCTGACAGAGGACCTGATTGAAGTGTATAAAATTATGAGGGGCATAGATATGTAGAAATTAGGAACTTTGTTCTCCCCACAGCAGAGATGTACGAAACCAGGTTTAAGTTAAGTGATGGGAAGTTTAGAGGAGACTTAAGGAAGTATTTTTTCACCCAGATGGTGGTTGGAATCTGGAACAAGCTGCCTGAGGAGGTGGTGCAGCCAGAGGGCTCCACAACATTTATGAAGTATTAAGACTAGCACTTTAATCACCAAGGCATAAAGGGCAACCAGCCAAGTGTTGAAAAATGAGATTAGTATTTTAAAACTAACTGTAGCCACGTAGCTAGCAGCTAAACCTCACAAGCGTGATGGGCAAAGAAGCCAACTTCACATGAGCAATAGAAGAGTACAAAGGTAACTTGTGAAGGGTTAAAAGCAACTATCCCAGTATAGTAGAATGGACAAGTATTTTCAATTTGAATCAACATTTGGAGGTTCTCTCATACAAAGATTGTTAATAGTCCAGGAAGTTCTCTGAGAATACCAAGAAAATATCAGCAATGATACTTATAACAACTTCATCAAAGTGTGAATCTCTACCATTGATTAATCACAGTATGAACTAGGTTGGCATGAGATAAAGAACAATAAAGACAGGACTCTATGTTTGTAGTGATACAAGGGATAATGGGTCCAGTCTGATAGCATTCAAGGCCTCAATAGCAAGCAGTAGAGAAAGTTCCTGTCACGCCAGTAACAGATGAAGCCTATGCTAAGGCAGTGAAAAACCTACATGGAAAAAATTGGTCATGAGACCCAGATGGGGAAACTGTCAGGAGCAATCATTTCAATGCTCCCAGTGTCTGACTGGCTCAGTTGAAGTTTGAGGAGCCCAACAACCTCAAACATTGGTGTAAAAACAACAAAAGAAACATTGAGTATTTCGGCAGCAGCAACTCTGGAGACCAATAGTTGACAAGCACTCGGATCTGGGACGTGAGCAACAGTCAGAATCCCAGCAGTACAGAGCTTGGCCAGCTTGGAAACAAGTGTGCAATACTTAACCCTTAACACACCAGTGATAAGTGTACAAAGTGTTTTTTCTCTGGCTGACCTTGGGTTTTACAGTCAACAACATAGATGGGTATTGGATAGTCGGCATGGACATGATGGGCCTGATTCTCTGCTTTATGACTCAAATAAAATAATGTACAGCCATCATAAGTTAATTTGGATGCATGTCACTCTGAAGTGCATTATAAAAGAGGAAACTATCTGAAGCCAATATAACCCTTAAATCTAGTGGTCATTGTAGCAGATCAGTTTCATATAATTGTCTGAATATATAGGACGGAAATCCTTGTTATTGTGTTCTCGGTAAATTTTAAATACCATTAGAGTCGAGGCTTACTGGCCATATTCTGAAAGGGGTTCCCTAGCATCAACAAGTAAGCAGAATTGTATGAAATCTAATCCCTCCATTACGCCATTTACTATTATTGATTAATACAAAGTTTAAACTTCCAAATGAAAATAAAATAAATACAATATTAGTACTAAAAGTCACACCAAGTCTACAAGTAAATACTTTTGTTCCAAGTATTCCCCTGCAATCTCAAAGAGTCTAAGATGAATTTATTTTACTTTTCTCTTTTCTAAAAAGAATCCAAAACAAAATTCAAATTATTTTATTGTATGGAAGAGAGAAGTGATTTCAACTAGAAATATTCCATGCTACAATTAATAAGCTGGTTGGGATACCAAACTATTTAGCACAGTCCAAATCAAGTGCTATGTGATGTGAAGCACAAAAAAATGAGTTCCTCAAGGAGAATAAATCAACACATCAAGCATTATGGTCTAAATCCTGGATCAAGGGAGTTTGTTTATTTTAAATAGGAAAAAGTCAATTTTCTTTTATTTACATACCTCTTTGTAAAGTGGCGATGCAAGGGAGGAATTAAAATGATTCATCTGATATGTCAGACAAATAATTTCTTCTCCCATATCTTCCTGCTCAACTTTAACCTCCATTGGACTATAGATCCCTCCCTGAACACCTTCTTGGCTGTTGGAGAAAGAAAAGAGACATGTGGGCAGAAACAAATAACAACTGCAATTATGAACCAAATGCAAAGTATTTGATTAAACAGCTATTGGATTATATGTAGATATAGCAAGAAAAAATGTTTTGAATGGGAAGTTGGTGTGGGTGGTCACTGACCCTGAAAAGTGACTCCTTTCTTTTATTTGTTTTTAACATTTTAATTATATTTCCATTTTAAAATATTTTAAAAATTATTTTTATCATTTTTAAATGTCTCCATCAAAAGATAGTCCATAAGCCTTTGACAGACATTTGTTGGATGGGACCACAAGTACCACTGCCTGAATTCTACTCACCTACTGTGCCTCTGACAAAACCCAAGTAGGACATCAGTGAGTAAGTGCTGTTTGATAGCACTGTCAGCTTAACCTTCCATCACTTTGCTAACAGTTGGGAAAAGATTGGTTGAGCAATAATTTGCCAGATTGTATCTATCCTGCTTTTTGAGGATAGAAAATACCCAGGCAATTTTTTCATCTGTCATGTAGATGCCAGCCCTGCAACCATATTGGAGCATTCTGGATAGAACAATGACTAGTTCAAGTTTCAGTACTACATATTGGACATAATCTGGTCTCAGGCTTTGCTGTATGCAGCGCTCGCATCCAGTTCCTGTGTAAGCGAATCAAATTGGCTCAAGACTGGTTTCCGTGATCATGCAGATCTCAGGAGGGGGTGAGATGGATCAGCCACTCTACATGTCATAGTACATGTGAGTGCCAATTCATCAGTTTTAGCACTCAAGTGCTACGCCCCAACAGAGAGCACGGGAATATTCTTGGAACCACCACACCATTTAATTCTCCACCAGAATTTCTGAATAGATGGTGGCAGAATTGTGGAGCTCTGATATTATCACCGCTCAATCTATAACACGCCATTTTGCTACCAAGCATACATGCAACATGGTGCTGTAGCTTTCCCATCTTTACACTTAATTTTTGGCATAGCTGGTGCTGCTCTCGGCTAGTCCTTCTCCATTCTTATTAAGCTAGAGTTAATTTTAATGGTGGAGTGAGGGATATCCTTCATGGACTTTATCAGCAAGTGTGTTGAGGACTGTACACCAAAGGAGTCAATCCAGGTGTTCCCAAACCAAAAACCATGGATGAACTGGGAGATCCACTCCCTAGTGAAGTCCAGGACTGCGGCATTCAAATCAGGTGATCCTGACCATATACAAGAAATTGAGGTATGACCTCTGTAAAGCTATCAGGGATACCAAGAGACAATAACAGTCCAAAATTGGGTCCCAGACCAGCCGTCAGTTGTGGCAGGGCTTACATGCTATAATGGACTACAAAATAAAGGCAGGCAGCATTGCCGACAACAACGCATCCCTTCCCGATCAGATTAATGTATTCTATGCATGATTTGAACAGAAGGGGAATAGAATGTCACCACCCACCCTGACAGCTTCCAATGCACCTGAACCCACGGAAAGCATCTGGCCGGGATGGTCTCCCTGGCTGTGTCCTTAGATCCTGCACAGATCAGCTGGCAGGGGTATTGCAGACATTTTTAACCTCTCCCTGCTTCAATCTAAGGTTCCCACCTGCTTTAAGACAGACCACTATCATCTGGTACCTAAGAGAGACAAGGTAACGTGCCTTAATGACTACCACCCATTGGCTCTGACTTCCACCATCATGAAGTGCTTCCAGAAGTTGGTCATGGCACACATCAACTCCAGCCTCCCAGACAACCTCGATCCACAGCAATTCGCCTACCACCAAAACAGGTCTATGGCGGATGCCATCTCCCTGGCCCTGCACTCATCTCTGGAGCATCTGGACAGTAAAGACACCTATGTTAGAATATTGTTTATTGACTACAGCTCTGCCTTCAATACTATAATTCCAAGCAAACTCATCTCCAAACTCCTAGACCTGGGACTAGGATGGGCAGCAACACCTCTGCCACAATTATTCTCAACACTAGTGTCCCACATGGCTGCATCCTCAGCCCCCTACTCTACTCGCTATACACTCGTGACTGTGTGGCCAGATTCTGCTCTAACTCCATCTACAAGTTTGCAGATGATACCACCATAGTGGCCCATATCTCAAACAATGAGTCGGAGCACAGAAAGGAGAGAGAGCTTAGTGACATGGTGTCATAACAACAATCTTTCCCTCAATGTCAGCAAAACAAAAGAGCTGGTCATTGACTTCAGGAAGGGGGACAGTGCACACACTCCTGTTTACAGCAACGGTGCTGAGATCGAGAGGGTTGAGAGCTTCAAATTCCTAGGAGTGAACATCATCAATAGCCTGTCCTGGTCCAACCACATAGACACCACAGACAAGAAAGCTTAATAGCGCCTCTACTTCCTCAGGAGGCTAAAGAAATTTGGCATGTCCCCTTTGATCCTCACCAATTTTTATTGAAGCACCACAGAAAGCATCTGATCCGGATGCATCACGGCTTGGTATGACAACTGCTCTGCCTGTGACAAGAAACTGCGGAGAGTTGTGGACATAGCTCAGTACATCACAGAAACCAGTCTCCCCTCCATGGACTCTGTCTGCACTTCTAACTGCCTCAGTAAAGAAGCCAACATAATCAAAGACCCCACCCACCCTGGACATTCTCTCTTCTCCCCCCTCCCATCAGGCAGAAGATACAAAAGCCTGAAAGCACGCACCACCAGGCTCAAGGACAGCTTCTATCCTGCTGTTATACAACTACTGAATGGTCCCCTAATATGATAAGATGGTCTGTTGACCTCTGTCCGTAACCGTGACTTGCATCTTCCCGTTGCCAGTCACTTCAACCGCCCCTCCCACACTATCACTGATATGACAGTCCTTGGTCTCCTCCACTGCCAGGAGAATTCCAAGTGCAAACTGGAGGAAAAGCACCTCATTTTCCGTCTTGGAACCTTGCAGCCTAATGGCATGAATGTTAAATTCTCCCACTTTAGGTAACCCCCCCTACCATGCTTCTTCTCTTCTTCCCTTTCCTAGCCTTTTTTTTCCTACCTTTTTTTTCCCTCTCTCTCTTACCTTTGACCCATCCCCCCGGTAAATCTACTCTCCCCTCCTCCCCCCCACACCTATCACTATCTCTTACCTGCATCAACCTATCACCACCCTGTGCCCACCCCGTCTCTCCTCTTTTGTCCACCTATCACTGCTCTGCTTTTCCCTCCTATATATTGGGCTTCCCCTTTTCCTATCTTCAGTCCTGAAGAAGGGTCCTGACCCGAAACGTTGATTGCCTGCTTTTCTCCATGGATGAGCCTGACCTGCTGAGTTCCTCTGGCATCATTGTGTTTTTCATCTAGATTTCAGCATCTGCAGTCCTTTGTTTCTCTGACCTCACAATCTATCTGGTTATGATCTTGCACCCTATTGTCTACCTGCACTGCACTTTCTCTGTAACTGTAACACTTTACTCTGCATTCTGTTATTGTTTTACCTTTTACTACTTCAATGCACTGTTGTAATGAAATGATCTATATACACGGTAAGCAAGACAAGTTTTTCACTGTACCCTTGGTACATGTGACAATAATAAACTAAGTTACCAATTTTATTCAAGGCCATGAGGCTAAAGGTTGTAGTGGAATATATTGCTGCTACAGCTGATGGTCCAAAGCACATGGATGCCCAGTTTTGAGTTGTCAGGTTTATTTTGCCTACCCCATTACGCAAGTTCGTAGTGTCCCCAAAATGCAAGGAAAGGTGTCCTCGATGTAAGAAAAGGCCTTTGTTTCAACTGAAATTATATGATTATGATTCCTACTAACGTTATCATGGACTGCTGCATCTACAACAAGTAAGTACAAGAAGTCCTCAAGTCTGCTCTGTCATTTAAAAAGATGTGGCTGATCTGATTGTAACCTCAACTCCACATTCCCATTTACCCTCTGGTACCTTTCACCCCCTTGCTCATCAAGAATTGACAAAATAGTCAAAGACTCTGCTTCCACCACCCTTTGAGCAAGAGAGTTTCAAAGACTCACGACACACAGAAAACGATTAATGTCAACTCTGAGTTAAATGTGGCCCCTTATTTTCAAATTCTCCCACCAGAGGAAACTTTTTCTCCACATTCACCCTGTCAGAGCCCTCAGAATCTTATACATTTCAGTGAAGCTCCTCTTGCTCTTGTAAACTCCAGCAAATATCAGCCTAACCTTTCCACCCTTTGTTTTTTATATCCTATTCAATCTTTTCCAATTTTTTTCCTTTAGGTTTGATGCTGTTTTTGACTTTTTCAGTTAACCGTGGATGGTAGGTTCTCCCTTTGAAATGTTTCTTTCTTGTTGGAATGTGTCTATTTATTCTGAAAAATGCCTTTAAATATCTGCCACTGTATCTCCACTCACTAATCCCTTAACCTCACTTACCCGCTCATTTTGACTAGCTTTGTTTTCATGCCCTCATTGTTACCCTTTCTTAAGTTTAAAATACTAGTCTGCTAGATCGGTGGGAATGATATCCATTTGATTTGTCCCTCATGTTGGTTCACTCACTACCAGCAGGAGTTCCTCAGGGAAGTATCCTGAGCTCAACCATCTTTAAGTGCTTATCAATGATCTTCTTTCTGTCATAAGGTCAGCAGTGAGGATGTTAACTGATGATTGAAGAATGTTCATTTCCATTTGCTGAAAAATACATCATATGTGAAAAATAATAAACCATACCTGATTGCCATCATCTTCACAATCTAAATATTTAGAGAAACAATTGTAAAATTGGTGATTTGCTTAAAAATATTAAAAAGTATTGAAGAAAATACTTACTCATCCAAAGACTGTCGATCATTGGTTTTCAAGCGCCATATAACTCCCCATACTTCATCATTAGGACTTGGAATAATAGTGGCAACACCTCCTCCCCACCGGGTTACACTCGTATTCTTATGGCCAAATGCAAGCTTATAGCCCTGAAAAAGAAATTTCTTTTTTCAAAACACAATACACTTCTGAAAAATTATGAGATCTATTTCTGAATATCAAGATTGAAACATGCAGTCACTGAACATGCTGAAAATTAGCTTATAAATGAAATAGGTTTTATTTGGTTTAGAGGCAAAACATAAAAGAGATAAACACTATAATCAAAAAGTGAAATTTCATGTAGGTGTTCCCTCAGGCTCAAGGATTATCTGCTTCCACTACAATTCATTGGGTTCCAAAGTAACCAATGCAATCTACCCAGGTTCCACAAATTCTGTCATTAGTAATGCAGGAGAATCTTTAAGGAGCTAATGGTTCAGTTGTTTGCTCATGGTCTCAGTATGCTCCCAGAGAGTCTTAATGTGCTCATGCTTTCCAATATGCTTCTCCACCAATCTATACAGTTTTGGATCTAGGATACCAATGAGTTGGAGAAGATCTCAGATTTTTCTTCCAAGGAGCTTTTGAAGACATTTTCTGAACTCCTTGGAATCACTTGCTGTGACAGAGCTCAGGGATGGGCTACTCATTGATGGAGCTTGTTGTCAGACCTAGTAACAATATGGCCTGCCCTTTGGAGATGACTGAGCATGATCAAAGCCTTGATGTCAAGGATGTTGACCAGGGAAAAGATGCTAACACTTGTTTACCTATCCTGCCAATGGATTTGGAGGATTTTGTGAAGGGAGCATCGATGATATGTCTTCAGTACTATAACTGCCCATGTCTCCAGCAAGCAGGAGGGTGAGTATCACAGCTGCTCAGCAGACTTTGAGCTTATTCCTGGGTTTGAGGCCTCGGTCTTTGGATCTTGGTGCACTGACAGATTTTGTCCAATGTCTGACCTCACTGGCTCTTAAGAAATGAGAAATTATCTACTTTAAAACTTGTTGGATCTTGTTATGGATTTTGCTTATCCAATAAATGAGGAGGGGGCAGGTTGATGAAGGAACTTTGCCTTTGGATTTTAGGTGCAAGGCCTCTTCTCCCCTACTCTTCGGTGAAGGAATCAATGATGGTTTGAAGCTCAGTCTACACAAGCATCGTCTGCATACTGAGGTTGAAGCAATTTTGATTCTGGAGTGGAGGCAATCAAGTTTGAACAGTTTCCTGCTCATTCTGTAGATTAACTCCATTCCAGTGTTTGTTGGAGCAGTTTACTGCACTGATAACACTGTCTTGCTTGATCCCAGTTGGCAGTGGAAATGAGTCTGAGATGGAGACACTGGTGAGGATCATGGCTTGCATATCATCATGAAGCAAATGACAGATAGTGACAAGTTTCTGAGCACAGCCAATTTTGAGAAGGATCCTCCAAGTCCCTCTTGGTTTATGAGTCAAAAGCTTACTAAGCTTAAAAACAGTACTGTGGTTGATGCTGCCTCCCACAATTTACCTACATTTATTGCTAAGTTAAAATCACCTCTGTTGTGCTCTCGATGGATGGAAGCAGCACTGCAACTCTGCTAGGGGATCTATAGCCATTGGGAGGTAAATGAGGGAAATGCTTGCAATTACCCTCCTCAGGAACACAGCAAGGAGACTTGTCTGTAAGTACCACAATTGGATGTCTTCTTTCTTTAAAACAGTTATGATTATGACATCTCTGATATCTCTAGCATGATCTCCTCTTCCCAGATGAGGGAGGTAAGGTCATGAGTTTGTTTCAGAAGCACATTCTCCCCTCCACCCTCTCGACCTTTCAGTACTCCAGGAAAGTATTTTGTCTGTTCCAGCTGACCTGTTTAAGTTACTGGATAGCCTTCACTTTTTGGGCTGAATAGTGCCAAGATTGCAGTAGATAACATGCTGTGATATGAAGTCGAGAAGAAACTAATAGCCCCTTCACAGGTGGTAATTACAGTAGACTTCAGGCCAGACCAGGCACTATTGACATTCTGTAGTTCCTGTTGGATACGAATTGTCCAGTTGGCCATGAGGCATTGACAGAGTTCAGATTTCTTTCCGTTGCCTTTGAGCAAAACATCTGTAGACCCTCTGTCTTCCCCATATTCTTTGTTTTTGTCTATATCATTGGAAATTTGTAATTTCCTTGACACACAGTAAAGAACACTGAACTGTGCATCAAAACTAATGTACAAACTCTATTACTGGTACAATTATACAATCAACATATATTCACATATTTTTGAACTAATCTATTCAAGATCTGGACTAAAGTTGACATGGAAAAGGTGTAGAAGCCAATTACATGATAGGATGCACATCTTTCCACATTCAAGCAGAAGGGAGGGATCTCTTTAGCAGAACCTCAAAATTAAAAGAAATTGCTCAGTCCGTACAAACACTAACAACAAGTCATTGCTAACCAATGCTTTCTTTGATTAGCATCAGAAGGGCACAAAATTACAGCAGTCAGATAATTAACTACATTCCTTAGTGTTACAGGTGTAAACACTATCTATTCAAGAAAAATAGCTCAAGATGGCACCTAGCAATTGAAGTGCAAACAAAATCAACCCTCAGCAACAATTCCAAATCCCAAGCCGAGCAGGGGCATTGCTGCTGCAGCCTATCTTACTGATATTAGGGGAGATTTAACCATGAGATTCTTTCATCTCAGGTGCCACAATAGGTTGATCCCGGCCAGAAAAGCAGCAGGCGCTAGTTAATTTCCAGCAATACCCATAGCAACATTTGAGAGCTCTATGCATTGCTTCTGTCCATAATAAATTTGCTCCAAAACATATTACAATGAATAACTATGTTCAGCCTTGCTAGGGTCACTGCTGATTCAGTGCCTCTTTCCTGGCCTACAAAAGATTTGACTTATTATTCCACACATTATGTATTCATTTTCATCATTTGGTTTATTGACTCAAATGTTTGTGAGCACAAGACCTTCAACTAGATCTCCCAAAAGATAACTTGGCTCACTTCTGTCATTTTTTACCAGAATAAATCGGACATGTAATTTTGGAGTCAGAATTAGGTTTGGTAGCCAACTCTAGTTGAACATTTGTCTTCCATTTATGCCAGCAGAATTTCTTGATAGCTACCATATCTTGGAATAATTTAAACAGATTATATGTTACCATTTGTGTCTTTGCTAGTACTGAAGAGGCAAAGGACAAATGCGCCCATCCAGATTTTACAGATATATTTACAGCAAAACCATCAGCACTAACTCAGTGAAACTGACAGCCTCTTAGGGAATTCTGCACAGATGTAGTTGAATACCAAAACATCCAGGTTGTTGTCAGTGACTCAGCACTCTTCTTGCAGCTTTGTCCTTCATAATAAGAAATCTCTTAAATTGATGTAAATTTCATCTACTAATGAACCTGTCAGTAAAAAAATCCCTTAATAATTGTATCTTTTTCTCACGGGGATCAGAGTTTTTAACCAGCAATTCCTTAAGCAAACTACCTGGCCCAAATAGAGTAACTTTGTATTTGTACTTCTCTCACACAAATAAAATGGATTTTACAATAACAGTTTCAGAAAATATGTTCCTACTTAAGGCCATTTGTATCTTATTCAACATTGTTTAAATAGTTAATTAAAAGTTGTGCTTCATGCTTTCTGATATGCTGCTTCTGATAACTTTGTTACTTTGGCTGTCTAGCTGACTTGATCTCACTGGCACCCTAATGGCAGGAGAAGTCAAACACAAAAATTCTAAGAATTTTTTGATGAACTTTAAGGTCAATAATAACCAGCATTGTTTTGCTTCATTGCAAATTCTGGGCTAAATCTGTGCCAGACTAATTATAATCAGGTACATAAACAGTTTTACATAGATTACGGATTGCTGCTGTGTTGTGACTGATTAGGTTGGAGTAGGGGAACATAGCTAACATGGCTGAATTTGCTATAATTCTCAACCTAAATAAAAAAGCTGATTAGAGGACAAGAATCGAAAGTTTGTATCTTGAATGCATTTTTAACTTTTGTAAACATTCTTATGGGATCAATATGGTTCATTGCTTGAGGAATACGTTGATGATTTATTTTGTAATGGCATTTGCTTAACTATTTGGAGCTCCTGAAACTTTTATTCTGCTAATTTTGCAACAGAAACAAGATATTTATTTAGGGATTGAACTTTTCAATGTTAATAAAAACTGAAAAACACACATTAAAGGTCTGCTTAGATTTTTTTTAAATGGCAAGACTTCATGCCAGTAATAAACATCAAATATACAGAATTTACATTTGCATTTATTTTACTTTAAGAATGTTGCGCTTAGCTTTCAAATGCTCATAGAGACAAATGACAATTCCATTTGTTTGAGAGATTCAAATGCATGCAAAGAATTTTCTACTCAGATTATTGAATGTGGCTAAATCACTACAACTATAGCTGATGACTGATTTCTATTACGAAGCCTTGAACTAGAATTTCCCTGACCAGCAAACAATATCATGGGAGCTTTTCTGGCAACAAGGGAACAAACAGATCTACAGTTTAACATTTTGTGTGAGAGAATGCATCATAAACAATGAAGCACATCTTTAAAACTTCGGAAATATTTTGCAACTGCATAACAAGAAATACATTCCAAAAACCTTTACAGACATTGAAATACATCATAAGTATGATGGAAAGTAGCAGCACAGGGAGATGTAGTGGTGAAGAAGGTATATGGGATGAAGACAGAGACTGCAGATGCAAAAACAGAATGCTGGAAGAACTCAGTGGGTCAAGCAGTGTCTTTGGGGGTAAAAGGTGGATGTTGATGTTTTGGGTTGAGACCTCGCATCACGTATAAAAGGATGCTTGCCTTCATCGACCATGGCATAAAGTAGGAACTCTTACACAACACTGATTACACCAATCCTGGAGTATCATGTGCAGTTCCAGTCACAACACTTACAGGAAGAATGTGATTCCATTGGAGAGGGAGCAAAGGCAATTCACCAGGGTGTTGCCTGGATTAGAGCATTTCAGTTATAAGGAGAGATAGGCTGGGTTTGCTTTCCCTGGAGCAGAGGAAGCTGTGGAGTGACCTGATAGAGATATACAAAACTACGACAGGGGTAGATCAAGTAGATAGTAAGAATCTTATCGCCACGATGGGGTGTCTAAAACAAGAGGGCATAGAGATGAGAGGTAGGTTTGGATGGAATCCGAGGACGATCTTTCTCCCCACTCAGAATGGCTGGAATCTGGAATGTGCTGCTTGAGAGGTGGAGGAGGCCACAGTATTTAAGAAGCATCTAGACAAACATTTGAATTGTCAAGGGATAGGATTAAATGCGGGTAAATGGGATTAGCAGAGATAAATTCAATGGTTGGTAAGATAAATTCAATGGTTGGTAATGGATATGGTGGACACAGTGCCCCTTTCTTGTGCTGTGAGACTCATGATGAAATACAGCAGTGCTATATGTATTATAAGTGGATAGTGGTCCGGATGTTTTTTTTTGTGTATGAGGTGTTGATTTATAGATCAATATTGGCCAAGACACAACAATCTTTCATCTTAGAGCGGGCCATCGGCTTTAACTTTCACGGTAAACACAGCATCTCCAAAGACGCTACGCTCCCTCGATAACACACCAGAGCATCAGTCTGGACTGGAAACTCGAGAGTGCAGATGCTGTAATCTGGAATACATAAAACAAACTGCTGGAGGAACTCGGCGGGTCGAACAGCATCCGTGGAGGCAAAGGGATGGTCGATGTTTCGGGTCGAAACCCAGCATCGCGACCAGCTGATCAACCCCCTCGACCTCCACAGATGCTGCCTGACCTGCTGAGTTCTTCCACCTTCTTGGTTTTGATTTTAAGTCAGTCTAGATTTTTGTGCTCAAGTCTCCTGGGATGGGGAGTTGAATCCTGCGACCTTCTGAATCAGAAGGTGATGGAGCCTTGGCCCCCGGGTGCCAGAGGAGCCTTGGACGCCGGCGTGCACAGCCAGAGCTTCCCCCAGCCCAGCCCTCACCCACCTTCAAGCAGCCCACCGACACCCGCACCGCTGAAGGGTTGAGCAACTGCAGCCGCCCCTGCAGCATGTTACTCCCGTAGGCGAAGTAGAGGAAGTCTTCGCCGCCGACAAGGCCTTGGGTCTTCTCAACCGCAATCATGGCAAAGACGAAACCAAAACCCCGCAGACACAACGCTATTCGGATCATTACCCCCGCCCGAGCCATCGCAATGGACGTTACTGCGCCTGCGCGCACCCACAGAAGGTGCTGGGTGGTTGGCTTGGGCTGTTAATGGTGGACGGCCGAGGGGGGTGGTACTGGTGGATTCGGGGTCACTGCCGGCCTCCGCGGCTGCGATGGCGGAAGACGGTCGGGTGAGCGGGAACGACCGTCGGCACCACCGGCGCAAACGGGGCTCGGCCGAGGACAGGGAACCGGAGAGGAAGAAGAAGAAGCGGCTGCACCAAGAAGTGAAGAAAATCAAACACGTCGAGACATTGTAAGGGGGGGGACATGAATGGGGGTGTTGGCGGAGGATAGGGGTCGTACACGAACTGTAGTGTGGAGGGGTGGGTGTGGGGGGCGGATGGGTATTGGGGAGGGGGAAGAGGGAAGAGTGGGTATTGGGGTAGGAGTGGGTATCGGGGGTGGGGGTTGGGTATTGTAGGGGATGGGTGGGTATTCGGGGTGGGGGGTGGGGGGTTGGGGGAGTATTGTGAGGGAAGGGATGGGTATTGGGGAGGGGGAGGGGTGGGTGTTGGGGGCAGGGAGCTTGTCTTCCTGCCACCTACCTAGTTTCCAAAAACAAACTGCTGGAGAGGAACTCCATAGGTCAAGCAGCATTTCTGGAGGCAAAGGAATGGTTGACGTTCGGGCCAAAATGCTAACCATACCTTCAACACTGAATTTCCCAATTTCAGGTAATCTGCTCCTCTGCCTATTTCTCTCCCCTTCTGATCTATCCAGGTCCTCTCACAACACGCGTCCTTCTTTCCAAGTCACTCCAGCCCCCTATCTCCCAGTTTCTTCCCCCCCCCCCCCCCCATCATTAATCCTTAATCAACATGTAGAGGTCCAACTAGAGAGAGCTCGATACTGGATCTTCTCTTAGGGAATGAGACGGTAGGTGACAGAAGTGTGTGTAGGGGATCATTTTCGATCTAGTGATCATAATCCCAATAGTTTCAAGATAATTATGGAGAAGGATAGGACTGGTCCTCGGTTTGAGATTTTAAATTGGAATAAGGCCAATTTTGATGGTATCAGAAGGATCTGGCCGACGTAGATTGGGATAGGCTGTTTTCCAGCAAAGAAATGCTTGGTAAGTAGGAGGCTTTCAAAAGTCAAATATTGAAGGTACAGAAATTATGTTCCTTTTAGAATGAAAGGCAAGGGTAGCAGGTTTAGGAAACCTTGGTTATCCAGGAATATTGAGGACCTGGTAAAGAAAAAGGAGGCACATATAAGGTATAGGCAGTTAGGATCAAATGAGGTGCTTGAGTATAAGAGATGCAAGAAAACACTTAAGAGAAATCAGGAGGGCAAAAAGAGGACACAAGGTTGCTCTGGCAGACAAGGTGAAAGAATCCCAAGGGTTTCTATAGCTATATTAAGAGCAAAAGGGTAGCAAGGGACAAAATTGGTCCTCTTGAATAGCGAGGTCATCTATGCTTGGAGCTGAAAGAGATGGGGGAGATCTTAAATGAATTTCTTGCATTCATATTTACTCTGGAGATAGACACAGAGACTATAGAACTGAGGCAAAAGAGTAGTGAGGTCATGGACTGTATCTGGATTACGGAAGAGGACGTGCTGGCTGTCTTGAGGAGAATTAGGGTGGATAAATCCCCAGGGCCTGACAAAGTGTCCCCTCGGACCTTGTGGTAGGCTAGTGCAGAAATTGCAGGGGCCCTGGCAGAGATATATAAAACATCCTTAGCCATGGGTGAAGTGCCAGAGGACTGGAGGATAACTAATGTTGTTCCATTGTTCAAGAAAAGCTCTTAGAATAAGCTGGGAAATTATAGGCCTGTGAGCCTGACATCAGTTGTGGGTAAATTATTGGAGGGCATTGTGAGGGACAGGATATATAAGTATTTGGATAGACATAGCTTTGTGCAGGGTAGATCATGTCTAACCAGTCTTATAGAGTTTTTCAAGGAGGTTACCAAGAAGGTCAATGAGGGAAAGACAGTGGACTTTACCTACATGGACTTTAGCAAGGCCTTTGACAAAGTCCCGCATGGGAAGCTGGTCCAAAAGGTTAAATCGCTTGGCATTCAGGATGAAATTGTCAATTGAGTTCAACATTGCCTTAGCGGGAGGAGCCAGAGAGTGGTGGTAGACAGTTGTCTCTGACTGGAGGCCTGTGACTAGTGGTGTGCCACAGGGATCGGTATTGGGGCTATTGTTGTTTATCATCTATATTAATGATTTAGATGATAATGTGGTAAACTGGAACAGCAAATTCGTGGATGACACCAAAATTGGGGGCATAGTGGACAGCAAGGAAGGCTATCAATGCTTGCACATGATCTTGGCCAGCTAAGAAAATGGGCTGAAAAATGGCTGATGGAATTTAATACAGACAAGTGTGAGGTGTCGCACCTTGGGAGGACAAACCAGGGTAGGACTTGCACAGTGAATGGTAGGGCTCTGAGCTGTGTGGTAGAACAGAGGGACCTGGGAAAACAGGTCCATAGTTCCTTGAAAGTGGCGTCACAGGTAGATAGGGTTGTAGAGAGAGCTTTTGGCACTTTGTCCTTTGTAAATCAGGGCATTGAATACAGGAGTTGGGATGTTATGTTGAAGTTGTACAAGACGTTGGTGAGGCTGAATTTAGAGTATTGTATGCAGTTCTGGTCACCTACCTACAGAAAGGATATCAATAAGCTTGAAAGAGTGCAGAGAAAATTTACAAGGATGTTGCTGGGACTTGAGGACTTGAGTTATAGGGGAAGGTTGAATGTTAGGACTTTGTTGCCTGGAGCACAGGAGAATGAGGGGAGATCTTGTAGAGGTATACAAAATTGAGGGGTATAGATAGGGTGAACGCATGCAGGCTTTTTCCCCTCAGGTTGGGTGAGACTAGAACCAGTGGACGTAGGTTTAGGGTGAAAGTTGAAATACATAAGGGGAATCTGAGGGGAAACTTTACTCAGAAGGTGGTGCAAGTGTGGAACGAGCTGTCAGCGAAGTGGTAGATGCAGGTTCAATTGTAACATTTAAGAGAAGTTTGGATAGGTACATGGATGGGAGGGGTTTGGAGGGATATGGTCCGGGTATAGGTAGATGGGAACAGGCAGAAGATTAGGTTGGCATGGACTAGATAGACTGAAGGGGCTGTTTCTGTGCTGTAATACTCTATGACTCTATCTACCGATTCTAACTCCCTTATTTGGTTCCATGCTCCACCTTCCTTTCCTGTCAGATTCCATCATCTGCAGCTCTTCAGAGTCTCCAGTTATCAGCTCCCAGCCTTTGTTGCTATTTCCACTGTTCTGGCCCCCCATCTGAATCCATCTGCCAATCAACTTTTCTTACCTGGATCCACCTGTTGCCCGCCAGCTCTTGCTACACCCCTTCCCCTCTTTTTAATGGCTGTCTCCCCACTTCACACACTGCATGACCTACTGAGTTCCTCCAGCAGCTTGTTTTTTGCTCCAGATTCCAGCATCTGCACTTTCTTGAGTACTCACCTCATGTTTGCAGCTCAACTCTGTACCCATGTGAAATTCGAGGTCAAGTGAATACCCAGACGGGCATCTGTCTGATCTAACCTTTTCCTAACATGCCTTGCAGCTCCTGGGGTTTCACACGGGACAGCAAAGGAACAGTCAATTGCCACTGGATTTCCTGGGCTTGTCAGTGGTGTTTCCCCTTGAATCATCATCTGTTTTAGTTCACCATTTGGTACTGGTAGGAGTGAACGGGAGCTGCTATTAACACAGTGCTCCCACCTGGGCATGCCAAGTCCAAACAGAAATATAAAACAGGAGTTAAATTTTAAATAAAATGTATATTTTAAAAAAAAAGTAAAAATTGGGGATTAAAGAAGGAAGAGAGAAAAGAGGGAACAGCTGAGGGGGGAAGGCACTAATTTGTTTAGGAAATGCTTGTGGCTAGAGAGAATTTTCAGTAATTATTACTTGTATTATGTAATACACAACAGAAATAAAAGCAGGAAAGGTTATTGAACCCGTCAAACCTTTTGTGCTATATAGTCTTTGCTTATTTTGGGCAAAAAAAACCAAAAAGAATCTCAACTACTGAAAGAAATTTATCCTTGTCTCAGTTCTAAATGGCCACCTCCTTATCCTGAGCCATAGGAAACAGCCCTCTAGCATTTACTCTGTTGAATATTCTCTGAACTTTGTGTATTTCAATGGTTCAAGGCCAAATCTGGCCTATCAAATGCAACTTTCTGGCAGGGGGCTTCTGAAAGATTAAGAATAGACAAATTTAATGAAACATTACATATTTTACCATTCTTGAATTAATCCTTTTTAATGTGATACATAGACTGAAAGATTGACAGATTAGCCAGTCCTTGAAGGATATTCAATTGAGGAATGAAAAATTTGTCTTTCTGGTTAATGGTCACCTTGAAAATGTTGATGTTGTGGGGTTAGGTGACATTTGAAGCAGCTGATTGTTATTTGACATTTATGTGGTGCAAATAGTACTTTCTATTGATTGGCCCAAGCCTGAATGATCTCTGTTTTGTTCCTTAGCAGATGGGTTATAAAGCTAAATGCTTAACAAGCATAGGGTTTGTTGCCATAATATTTCATTCATTCATACAGAGTTGAGTACTCCCCTGAAATGGGGTATGGATCTTGAAAATGCTACCATTAGCAATCAGTTATCATCAGATTTATTACAGCTTAATGCAGATGTGTCATAGAGCTACTGTAGGAGTATATTGACAACATTGGATCATTGTAGTGTCCCTGAACGCTTGGTTGAAGGAGTATGCTGTTGAAATTACTAACATTACTCAACATAAAATGAAGTTTAGCAGCTACTGATTTTGTCTAAGAATGGTTCAGTCTTCCTGGAGAAGGTAATCTCACTGCACTTCAGTTACGAGTCACTTCAAGCCAGGGAAATCAGTTATATTCCATGTTTACATAGGTTTTAATTTTGGCCAACATTAAATTTGCACAATTTGAATCTACCATTATTCATCAGTACAAATTTCATGCTACTGTAAAAGATTTTGTGTTTGTGAAATCATTAACAATTGATTTTATTTTAATAGTTACGAGAAGCCACCACCAGGAATGATAAAGGTTAGTCCTTATTTAAAATGTCAT
This sequence comes from Pristis pectinata, assembly GCF_009764475.1. Classification (NCBI taxonomy): domain Eukaryota; kingdom Metazoa; phylum Chordata; class Chondrichthyes; order Rhinopristiformes; family Pristidae; genus Pristis; species Pristis pectinata. The sequence goes on along the minus strand of NC_067409.1, from coordinate 83,108,777 downwards.
ACTTGTTTTTTCCATTTTCTAATAATTTTGTAAAGCTGGTAATTTTTTTTAAACAACTGGTAACTCTTCATGAATTGCCATCACTAGCCACAATGCTTGGCTAATAATTCCCATGTATTACGGACTCTGAGGTAACATTTGCATAAAATTATTTGCTTCCAGAAATGCCAGGCCTCCTGATGCCCTTAGATTGGTCTTGATTAGTGAATTGTAATGGCCAAGAGCCATTTCTGTCAGTCTGCTTCAATTATAAATGTTATTTTTTGTTTTTCTGTTTATTACAAATGCAACAAAAGTGTAATTCTTTCACATTGCCTCACAATGCCTTTTATTTTAGATTGAATTGCTGCATCTTGGGGATGCCTAGGGTTGAGGATAATTTCAAGAACAGAAAAATAGCTTCGTGTGCACAGTCCCACAAGCATGGCAGTGTAATTGTAGTATCCACCAACATGTCTGTATCTCTTCCTCACTGTGCAAACCACTACATTGGAAACTTAATCTACATTTTGAAGAATAAAAATAAATGCACATTTCTGTCCCTTGATGTCTCCAAAACAACATGAATCTTTGTGTCCCTTACAGTTTTCTTTAAAAAGAAGGATTGGGTCCTCAATTAATATGCAGAAGGAAGTTAATTGAGAATCTTCACCTTTTTCCTATTCCATCCACCTACATGATTGCTATCTATTGTCTTACTTAGAATAATTTTCTTCATTGGGATTCATCAGTACTGAAGCATGGTCTCTAACTTGTTAATCTTGGTTCTACCATTGGAATTGGTTTGAATTGGTTTATTATTGTCACATGTACTGAGATACAGTGAAAAACTGATTTATGCCAGCCATCCATACAGATAATTTCAAAACTTAAGTACACTGAGATAGTACAAGGGAAAAGCAAGAAAGAATGCATAATGTAGTGTTACAGTTACAGAGAAACTGCAGTGCTGGTAGACAATAAGGTGCAAGGCCATGATGAGGTAGATTTTGAGGTCATGAGTTCATCTTTAACGTATAAGAGTTTCATTCAAGAGTCTTAACAGCGGTATAGAAACTGTCCTTGAGCCTGGTGATGCGTGTTTTCAAGCTTTTGTATCTTCTGCCCAATGGAAGAGGGGAGAAGAGAGAATGTCCATGGTGGGATGGGTCTTTGATTCTGCTGTCTGCTTTTCTAAGGTAGTGAGAAGTGTAGACAGTCTATGGAGGGGAGGCTGGTTTTTGTGATGGACTGAGCTATGTCCACAACTCTGCAATTTCTTGTGGTCTTGGGCAGAGCAGTTGTCATACCAAGTTGTGATGCATCTGGATAGGATGCTTCCTATGGTGCATGGACAAAAATTGGTGAGGGTCAATGGGGACGTGCTGAATTTCCTTAGCCTTCTGAGGAAGTGGAGGTGCTGGTGTGCCGCCTTTGCAATAGTGTCTTAGTGGTTGGACCAGGATGAACTATTGGTGATGTTTACATTTAGAAACTTGAATCTCTCAGCCATCTCCACCTCAGCACATACAGGAGCATGTGCTCTACCCCTCTTCCTGAAGTCAATGACCTTATGGGTTGTATTGTGATTTTTGAATGCGCCACATGAGTCCAGATGTAGAAGGTTTTTATTCAGCCCTAATAGACACACTGGGAAGACCAGGTGGAAACTTTGCAAGGTTCAATGAGATCACCCCTTATTCTTAATCTACTTAATATCTCCTCGGCAAAGCCAGGTTGCATGCAGGTCCATATGCACAAACACAGAGCTTATTCATCTTGAAATTTTCTAAAGTATGCTCACAACTCTTGTCCCTCTTTCTGTCTATGTAATTTGCATCAATATGGACCATGACCTCCAATAATTTACCCATCTACCTCGGAACATCCTGCAGTTACTCTGTGATATGCTGGCCTCTGCTCAAGAAACCAGTGTACTATCCAAAAAATGTGTTTGCAGTTGTGTAAACACTTTCATGTTCCTCCTATCCATTGTGTGACCATCACGTTTACTTTTCTGACCATCTTGCTCCTCTACTGTGTAACTGAGCCATACATGGTACTAGTGACCTTGCTTTGACTGTGATTGTACTTCTCAGAAGGTAAGTTCTTGCATTATTTATATCTCAATATTGGTTAGATATAAGAAGCATTCAGAGGAATTCCAACATTATTTTCCAGGTCCACTCATGACATTTAATCACTCCTTTATTGGTGGCTATGCCTTCAGTTGCTGAAGCTGCAAGCTATGGAATTCTTCCATTCATTAGCACTTTACCTGTCTTTCCATCTTTAAAGTTCTTCTTAACCCTTCCTCTTTAACCAATTTGGAGTCGCACATCACACAAAGGCAGATCACTGTGGTTGTTGGAAGTCAGTTCTTCGAGTCCCAGGACATCACTGCAGGAGTTCTGCAGAGTAGCATCCTAGGCCCAACCTGCTTCATCATTGACATTCCTTGTATCATAAACTCAGAAGGGGGTATGTTCACTGATTATTGTGCATTCATCTTTGTTCATAACTCCTCAGTAAGTTAAGTAGTCCTTGCCTGCGTGCAACAAGGCCTAGACTTCCTTCTGGCATGGGGTGATATGTGATAGAACATTGGCACCACTTAAGTGCCAGGCAATAACCATCTCCAATTTTAAAAAAAACAGCAGATCACCAGCCCTTGACATCCAGTGGTGCTATTGTTGCTGAGTTCTCCACCATCAATGCTCAGCTGGACCAGCCATAAAAATAGTGCAGCTATTAGAATAAGTCATAGGCTGGGTTTGTGCAGCATGTGATTCACCTCCTGACACTCCAACAACTTTTCACCATCTATAAGATGCAAGTCAGGGATGTGATGGAATCCTCAGCACTTGCTGAATGAGTGCTGTTCCAACAACATTCAAGAAGGTGGAAACCATCCAGAACATATGAAATATACTGCAGTTTTTTGTCTAAGCTACTCTGACAACTCCCAACCTGTGAGTTCTAGCACTAAGAAGGCGAAGAGCTTCAGGCACGTTGGACCACCATCAGCTGCGTGCTTCTCTCCAAATCATGCACCATCCTGACTTGGAAATGTACTGTATCTCATTTGATCATCTTCACAGTTTGAATCCACAAACTCCCTCCTCAACAGCAATGTGGGATTATCTTCACCAGAAAGATTGTACTGGATCAAGCAGGTGGCTTACCAACATCATCTTGGAATCTACTATGGATTGACAATAAATGGTTGCCTTGCTGGTAATGCCCAGAAAGAATAAATAAAATTAAATCTACCAAAAGTATGTGGATATGCTTTTTTTCATTACTAACGAACACTGTTGAAACTGGAGGAATTTGTGCAGGGCAGGCACAGTAGTGCAGTGGTTAGCATAACACTATTACAATGCCAGTGACCCGGGTTCAATTCTGGCCACTGTCTGTAAGGAGTTTGTACGTTCTCCCCGTCTCTGTGTGGGTTTCCTGCCACATTCCAAAGACGTATGGGTTAGGAAGTTGTAGGCAAGCTATGTTAACATTGGAAGCGTGGCAACACTTGTGGGCTGCCCCCAGAATACTCTGCAAAAAAGATGCATTTCACTGTGTGTTTTGATGTACATGTGACTATAAAGATATCTTGTATCTTATGCTGTGAGCATTTCAATGAATGATTTTTTTTCTGGGAAGTCATTGATAATGGGGGGGAAAAAAGCAATTCTCATCTATTTTCATATTTAAAAAAAAAACCCTCTTTTTATTCTGTAAAGTAAACTCAATCAATGTTATGAGTTTTGAATCTTGTTGGCTCTTTGGATTAGTGGCAAGTACTGAAGCCACCTAGAATATTTATAAAGCCTGTAAAATAGTTTCTCTGCACGTAGGAAGATGATGACAAGCCAGAAGATTGTATTCCAGATCTGCCAGGCAATGAAGAAGCTCGAGATTTCCTGGCACATGCTCCAACCAAAGGACTTTGGATGCCATTGGGAAAAGAAGTAAAAGTCATGCAGTGTAAGCAGCATCTTGTTAAACTTACTGATTTACTTTTACATTGAAGTGAAACAAACTGGTTAGAACACGGAAAAAATGTTAGTTATGGAAATGTAATCATTATTGGTAGAATCTAGTATACATTCTGACTAGAGTTGTCAATTAATCACAGTTAACATAATTAAAACATGTTGGTCTTGCATGTTACCAGCAAAAAAAAATTTTAAAAGAACACTTTTTGGGAAAAATTTATACGTATCCCCTTTGCCTGGATGAAGCAGTCTGTCCTGATGCAATGAATGCCTAAGGAAACCCTATAGTCCAATAAAGCTGTTTGTTTGCAAAAGAAAACATATTAATCAAGTCTTCTGTATGGTTCTAAAGTCAACCATGTTAATCAGTTAATTTCTTTAACACTTTAACCTGCCTGAATAAAAATTAATCTGGTCTTTTTCTATCCAATAAATATACATGAAAGACACAGTAATTAGATTTCTGAATTAAATTTAACAAAGAAATATCAACCTGTTTCCTTTATCTACTTAAACTAGAATTTATTAAAGGCTTTTGTACTCATTCTTTGGGTGATGCCTACCAGAATAGACATTTGGCCTTGTGCTCTCGGTTGGGGAATCAGAAGAAACGGCTTCTGAGTGAGCAATGTTCATAGTTTGCTACTAAGCCAAATATACAAGTCCTACTGTTCTAATCGATTTTTGAAACAATGCAACTGCTCTGCTGGTTTTGAGGATGACACCACTTGGACCAAGGAAAATAGACTAGAAATTCTGTCAGAGTTAACAAGTCTTTATGAAAGTAGACTATACAGGTGTCAGTGGTGACATAAAGCAAATTCAAACAATTCTATGTTTTGAATCATTATGGTTCTTCAGATTCGTGGTAATTACTGCATTTATTTTATTACCAGCTGGTTTCTTACTCCCTTATTGAAGCCAAAACTCAAATTTTGCCTCCCACGTATCTGATTAACTTCAATGGTTAGCTGAAGAAAATTAAAATTAATTGTAATTTGTATTATGTTGGACTTGTTTCAGGTTGGAGATGTAAAAATTTTGGACACAGAACTGGGGATAGAGAATGTCCCTACTTCATTAGTGGAAATCAGAAATTGGAACAGTTCAGAGTAGTAAGTCAGAATAAATTTCATTACACCTTTGTTTCCAAAAACTTTTAAAATTTAAGTTCCACTTTTTCAGCACTTAGCATTACTGATTTTGAAATTAAGCCAGTAGAAGTAACTTTTCCTGAAGACACAGAATCAGAAAATTTATAACTTGGAAGTAGACCATTTGGCATATTGTGTCTCCCAGTCAAAAACAGCTACCCAGCCTAAAACTTTTCAGTAGTAGGACTATGGATCTGCAGGTTACAGCTCTTAAAGTGCCATCCAACCATCTTTCCATTGCCACTCTTTAAGACGGCAAGTCTTGGGCACCTACCACATTCTAAGTTTTAAAATAAAATGACATTTCTCATCTTCTCTAATCCAACAAGTTACTTCAAATCTACCTGACTTACGAGCATGCTAAAATGCTAGGGCATTTCGAGATTAGGAAAGAGGTAGTTTAGGTCCCTTGAAAAACATTAAAATGGATTAGTCCCCAGGGCCTGATGGGATATACCCCAGGTTATTGAGAGAGACAAAAGATGAGATTGCTGGGGCCTTGACCAAGATCTTTCTATCTTCGCTAGCTGCAGGTGTGCTGCCCGAGGACTGGTGGGTAGCTAATGTTGTTCCTTTGTTCAAGAAGGGAAATAGGGATAATCCTGGAAATTACAGATGAATGAGCCACACGTCAGTGGTAGGGAAACTAATGGAGAGGATTCTTGGGGACAGGATTTATGAGTATTTGGAGAAGCATGGTCTAATTAGGGACAATCAACATGGCTTTGTGTGTGGCAAGTCATGTCTAACTAATTTGATTTGAGTTTTTCAAGGAGGTGATGAAGTGATTGATGAAGGTAGAGCTGTGGATGTTGTATACATGGATTTTAGTAAGGCATTCAACAAGGTCTTACATGGTAGGCTCATCCAGAAAATTAGGGTGCATAGAATCCACAATGACTTGGCTGATTGGATCCAAAATTGACTTGCCTATTAAAGATAGAGGGTAGTAGTGAATGGATCTTATTCTGGATGGAGGTCGGTGACTAGTGATGTTCTGCAGGGATCTGTACTGGGACTTCTGTTGTTTGTCATATATATAAATGATTTGGATGAAAATGTGGTAGGGTAGGTGAGTAAGTTTGCAGACAATACAAATTGGTGGCATTGTGGATTGCATAGAAGACTGCCAAAGGATACAGCAGGATATAGATCAGTTGCAGATATGGATGGAGAAGTGACAGATGGTGGTTTAATCTGGGCAAGTGTGAGGTGCTGTACTGTGGGAGATCCAACATAAAGGGAGAGTACACAGAGAGTAATGGCAGGATGCTTAACAGTGTTGATGAATGGAGAAGGATCTTGGGGTCCAGGTACATGGCTTCCTAAAAGTGGCTGCACAGATTGATAGGATGGTAAAGAAGGCATATGGCATGCTTACCTTCATTAGTCAAGATATTGAGTTTAAGAGCCAGGAAGTTATGTTACAGCTTTATAAAACTAGTTAGGATCATCTACTTGGAACTAATGGCTTTTACTGATGTAGCTGGGTGAAAGTGCAAGATTGTAAGTGAAAGTTGAAATCCACAATTTCAGCTGAACTGATTGCTGCTGATGGGAGAATCATGCACCACAGAGATTTGGAGTCCAGTAGGAGAATACCAACATCCACAGATTTCTCAGAACTTCAGTTGGGAAATCTGCCTGCTGAATGCAGGTCCAACAAGCCCAACTTCACCTCTCCTTCTCCCCCAGCTGACTCCATCTGCCCATCCATCCCTCACTCCACATAGATCCATTAATCAACAATCAGCCCCTGCCTTGCACCTCCCCCTCTCCCCTTTATACTGGCTATCCTCCCTCTACACTCTCAATCCTTATGCAGGGTCAGAACCTGAAATGTCGACCATTCCTTTTCCTCTAGAGTTGCTGCCTGACTTGCTGAGTTCCTCCTGCAGTTTTTTTTGTTCCAGATTCCATCATCTACTGTCTCTAGTGAAGCCATTGATTTTGATGGAAATAATTGGCTGGGGATAAAATGCTAAGCAACTTTCTATTTCCTTTTCTGATTTAATTGAGTTGATTTAGATGTATATAATTGTTTTAATTGTTTCCTAGTATTCCTAAGCCATTTAATCTTTTTATTTTTAACATTTTTAATAGTTACTGAGTGTCCTTAAATATTTGTGTGTACCTCTGATATTCGATGACAACCAGTAAACTTGGGCAGCACTTTGATGCATTAGGTAGTGCATTAATAGCTCTCCTGACCTGCTTCTATTGTGATCTCTGGTGCTGTCGGTGTGGAGATTGCGTGATGTGCCTGTAACTGTGGGTCATTGGAGGAAATCAACTCTTTTTCATCTTTGTCTTGGAGCATCACTGGAAAGGCTATTATTTATTGCTTTTAAAAAGATGGTGTTGAGCTGCTGTAGTTTGCCTCACTGTGTAATTGGATAGCTGTTGATTGTAAATGTCTTTTTTAGAAGTAAAATTTCTAATTTTTCTAACATAATAAAGTCTATGCTTTTGACAATTTTATGCTTAATGTCAGTTATTTGGGGAAAAAATAACGTATGGTAATTTGTTCTTGCTATAACCAATCTTCTAACATGGTTTTTCTAGGCACATGAGGATCCCATGTATGATGTAATCAGAGAAAACAAACGTCATGAGAAGGAAACAAGGTATGCATGCAATAGTATATAATTGCAGCATCCAATACAGCCTGCAGCATATTAACGAGCAATTGTATGTGGAAGCATGTTAATATATGGAAGTTGGAGGGTATCTTGGAGAGAGAGGACTCAGAAGTCAAAGTAAGCTGAAGATTTTGAAAAGTGATGGGAGTGATGTGCAGATCATCAGCAATGTTAAGGTAATCTAAGGGTCTTTTTAAAAGTAAAGAAATATAATAGATACAAGCGTAATGTAAGAGCATAAGAGACGATAGGGAAAGTGAAAATATGTTCAACTTTAACTGTATGACACATCACTGTAACCTGACTACATGCTGAGCACGACTGAGACGTCAATAATGCAGATTATGCCGCAATAAGTGACAGGGAAATTGGTAACAGGAGATGTAACAATACTGGCAATGCACCTGCTGCAGCGTTATAAAGAGAGAATATCAGTAAGGACAAATGGGCAGTAGAGATATTGAGTTGAATTGAGGAATGGAAGAGGATGCATGGCTTTGCAGGATGTTTTTTTTGTGTGTCATCCTATCAAAGATAATACCTTTGTTCTACCTATCTCTTCCCCACCTTCTCTCTTCTTGAAAACTTACTTGTCTTCTCTTTTCCTATTCTGACAAAGGGACCTGAAATTTGTTTCTCTTTCCACAGAATGTTTCCAGCAAATTCTGTTTTTTATTTCACATTTCCAATATTTGCAGTTTTTTTTATGTTCTTTATCAATCTGACTGAAGATAAAATAGCAGGACATACAAACACCAACATTAAAGAAGTTTATTAAAGGAAGAAAACAATTAGAATAAATTTAAATATTTTACTTAAATTTGCTGAAGCAGCACAGTTCTTAGAAGCAATGAGTGTATTCAAAGCAGTGTTCTGGTGCACCATGTCCCAGAACCTACAAGAAAACTTGCTAGTTTATAGAATCATAAAATTGTTACAAGTTATCAAGACTCTGCAACTTCCTGATAGATGCAACTGCTCTGCCCAAGACCGCAAGAAACTGCAGAGAGTTGTGGACACGGCCCAGCGCATTACGGACACCAGCCTCCCCTCCTTGGACTCTGTCTTTACCTCTCATTGTCTTGGTGTAGCAGCCAGCATAATCAAACACCCCACCCACCTGAGACATTCTCTCTTCTCTACTCTTCCATCGGGTAGAAGATACAGGAGTCTGAGGGCACATACCACCAGACTTAAGGACAGCTTCTACCCCACAGTGATAAGATTATTGAACAGTTCCCTCATATAATGAGATGGACTATGACGTCATGACCTCAGGATCTACCTTGTTGTGACCTTGCACCTTAGTGCACTGCACTTTCTCTGTAGCTGTGACACTTTACTCTGTACTACATCAATGCACTCTGTACTAACTTGATGTAACTGCACTGTGTAATGAATTGACCTGTAAGATCGGTTTGTAAGTCAAGCTTTCACTGTACCTCAGTACAAGGGACAATAATAAACCAATACCAATAGACCAACTCCAATCGCCTTTTCCTGCACTCTTTTCCCATAGACCTTTAAATTTTGTCTCATTTGAAGTGTCTGTCCATCTCTCTTAATGATTTGATTTTGGATTCAAATTCTTGTTGATAAGTACTTGCTTTAAATAAAAAGTCTCTTTGCGTCTCCCTCGTCTATTTTGCCCGTAGTTTTAAATTTGTGTCCTTTCACTTTGTCCTCCACACCTCATTGGCCACCCCCCCCCCCCCCCCCCCCCAAAAATCAGGACCTTATAAAATGTTTGATTTCTATCTTTTCCTAGTTATGAAGAAAGATCATTGACCAGTAATGTTAACTCAGATTCTCTTCCACAAACCTGAGTTTTTCCAGTATTTTATATTTCAGATTTCCAGCTTCTGCAGTTCTTTGCTTAAGGATATTGTTGCTGTGTTTGACGTGATCTTCCAAGTTTTCCTTTCTGGAACTGCACTTTAGAGAGCTGCCAATGCCACTCCATTATTAATGAGATTTTTTTTTTGTCCAAAGTAAGTTGAGGAAGCTGGTAGGTTCAGCTTTATGAACAATATGACTCTGCAATTGGAAACATTAGGTCGCTGTGAGAGTATCAACTTAAAATATTTAGATTTGGGGTGGCTTATGGAATTCCAAAGGCACCTGACAAGCTTCCATGTAAGAAATTAGACAGGCACTTACAGGGCCACAGGGATGGAGCAGGGGAATGGGACTGATTGGATTACTCTTTAGAGACCTGGCACAGATATGATGGACTGAATGTGACCTTGTATCATAATGACCTTCTGTAAGATACAAAAATGAAAGTACACATTTGGTAGCAACCTATTGACTATGCAAAATTTTCAGAAGGTATGAGGCAGAGTGGGTATGCAGTTGTATAGGCAGGATGTGACTTGTGTTGATATCACCAAGGATCCATATAGGAAATTGGGCTTTTCCTAACTTTATGAATAGCTTTGAGGTAGCAAAGATCATCTATGTAAGTGTGTTGATGACACTTAAATTAAGTGATGCTTGCTGCAAGTGGAAACTACTGGGGCAGGTGGAGTTCAATGAGGAAAAGTTTGAGATCATTAACTTCGGTCCTCAGGAAAATGAATAAAACCAGAAAGAGTGGATATTAATTACATTTAAGACTGCAGGTACAGATATCAATAAAAGCAAGTTGATAAATGCAACAAATGGTAAAAGATAGCAGATACAATGTAAAGGCTAATGGGATGAAGGCTTTTGTATTGAGGTTAAAATATTAAAAGCTAAAAATTATGTTACCGATATTCTGAGCTATGGTTAGATTGCATCTACAATATTGCATTTGAGTTTGGACACCATGTCCATACAGAGTATTTGACCTTTGGAGGGACTTGGCAGAAGAGCAAGTTAAGAAAACAGATTGCAGATTGGGTTTATATTCCACTGTATATGCAAGATTAAGGGATAGGTCCATCAAGGTGCTTTCAAGTGATTAAAAGATTTAAGGTACATAGAAAATATTTCCACAGAGTCCTAAACAAGGCCATATAAGAGTTTAATTTTCAGTAAGGCAGGTCTAGTGTAATGTCAGAAAGCAAGTGTAGCAGAAATTTAGACCTCTTCGCTTGATCCCTTTTCACCCACCTCGCCTTCCTCCCACAAAAGAAGGCTATTTCAAAACTGTGATTTATAGGTTTTTCTTAGGCTGATGGGTTAAAGGTTGTGCGATGAAAGGGAGTAGATGGAGTTAAAATACAGATCAGCCATGATCTAAATGATGGATTAGGCTCAAGAGGCTAAATGTTATTTTCCTTTTGCTGACGTTATGGAACTTTTCTCTCTTGAGGGTTGCAAAAAGTAAAACTGTTTTGTTTGTGTCACAATGTTTAATCACAAAATTGATTTGCCACAGAATACGGAGTGCACTGCTACTTGAATTTGTTTCATTGCATTACTTTCTTCCAATGTTGCACACACTATTATTTTAAATTAATTTTCCTTTCTTTTAATCAAATGTAATGAAATAGTTGCAGTTTAAATTGTGCTTGATCCATACTTGAATTGCTCAGAGAGAATACTGAGTATTCTAAAATGGATTTGAAAGATTCATCTGGCCCTTTGATGTGACTTGCTTCCACTTTGGTTCTATAGGTTCTGAGTTAACTTACAAGACCAAAGTAGGACCTGCAGATTCTACCAAAGTTGAGGCAGGAAGTACCTAATTGGACAGGTGGTGGATAGTTTGTAAGGTTGTATGTTCCTTCTGACATTTACACTGGGCTTGCACATGCTCCCAATGCAAAGGCTTAATGTTTTCAGTGCCATTCTAGTGCTTCCCTGTTTTGAATAGTCATGTTGTATTTCTTCTAGGAGGCTCTGAGATCATTGAATCTTTTTCCCTGTGTTCAAGTAATCTCTTTCTGTGGCAGAGCTTGCAATAGAATGTATCAGGAGATTAATATTAGTGATGTGGCCTGCCCAACAGAGCTGACTGTGTGGAATTAGGGCCTTGGTGCTGGGGATGTTGGCTTGGGAGAGGACATTGACCTAAAATTTCAATGCTTTGAGCATTTTGCAGAGACTGCATTGGTGGTATTTCTGCAATGCCCAGAGGTGCCTGCTGCAGGTAGCCTAAGTCTCAGTAAGGTAAGGAATTACTGTTCCTTGGTAGACCATGAGTTTTGTCCTAAGTTTGAGGTCTTGATCTTCAAATGCCCTTTTCCCCAGTTGACCAAATGCTGTGTTGGTCTACTGAAGGTGATGGTAAATTTCATCACAGATGTTCCCCTTCACCTAAAGTTGACTCCCAAGATATGGGAGTTTTTCAAGATATCTCCTTTTGTTGGAGAGTGGTGTTGTATAGCTTTGGTAGGTTGGTAGAATACCTTGGTCTTGTGAATGTTGTGTAAGTTCAATGCTGTCATCCTGCAGTGACCAAGCTGATGATTACTTGGAGGTTCACCTCCAAATATGCACAAATGCTAGTGTTTCATCATTCTGTTGCTCAACTACAGAGATTAGGATGACCTTGCTTCTGGAGTGGAGGCAATGTGAATTGAACAGTTTCTTTCAGATTAGTTCCATTTGTAGATCAGAGTGACTTGCCTTCTGACACCCAAAAGGCAAAAGTCACAAGCATGATGGAACACCACCTACTTTCCTAGATGAGTGCAGCTCTGGCAACTCTCAAAAGGCTTGATACCATCCAAGAGAAGGCAGCCTGCTTGACTGGCATCCCATCCACCCTAAACATTCATTCCCTCCAGTGTCATTGGGAATGCCAATCTCCCAATCAACTGGATACGTCGGGGAAAGTTGGAGGAGGACAATGTGGCCAACCACATCAAATTTTGCAGACAAGTTGTGAAAAATGAGGATAATAGAGTCAGGAAGGATGCCATTTGTCACTGTGGCTGAGCTTGCATTCTACACACCTCAAGGAAAGATTAGCATGAATTTAGGAGAGAAGCAATTTTGAGAACTTTGGAGAGGAAAGCAAATGGAAATGGAACTTTAGCTCGCAAGGACTGGTAGATCAAGTCAAGTTTATTGTCATATGCATAGTGAGGTACAGTGCAGTGAAAAGCTTGCAGCAGCATCACAGGCACACAAGTACAGACAACAATATAAATTATACAAAATTATACTATACAGTGAGAGAAAATATGCACACTAGGCAATGCAGTAGATCAGGGATAGCTTTGTTTTGAGGAGAGGATCTTTGAACAAGTTGAAGGAAGTAGTAACTAAGGAAGAACTGTTAATAATATTTGATAAAGTGGGAGCCACAAAAGGAAGATAGGTGGCTGGCAGTTTAGTGGAATTGGTTCAAGGGAAAAGGAAGTTGATTTGGTTTGGAGGGAGGCATGTGTTGAGTGAAGAGAGAAACTGGAGAAAGATCTGTTCAGAGTTTATGTGGGTGGGAAACTTAGAGGAAGTTCGAGTTGGTCAACTTGAGATAGAGAAGGAAATTGCGTAGAAAACATGAACTGGTTCTTATGCTGCCAGTACTCCATCAGTTTATTGCATGAAGTAGTGTTGACGACCAAGAAGACGAAAGTAGTTCAAGACTGCAAGAGGGGAAAAAAGCCAGGGGTTATCTTAGCACACCAGGAGTAATAAATGGCTTTGCAGATGAGAGCAAGGCTTGGTGGTGCTTGATTGGTGCTGATGATTGAAAGATAATGAGTGATTAATTGCCACTTTGCTTGTCCCTCCGGATACAAGGGAACTGAGATGGGGACTGTACCAAGGGACAAGCAGGCTGAAAGAGAGCAATGTTTTAATGAGTTCCCTAAGCTGATAATTCTCATCATTGTGCTTTAATTCACAATGCTTGATAATTAAGGAAATTAGACAAAGTTCCATTGTCAGTAAGGATAGTTATTTAATTACAGTAATGGGGCATTTTCTTTCTAGGATACAGCAGCTGAAACAGATGTTAGAAGACCCTACTTCAGACAGTCAGAGTTCCACTTCCTCAGGTTCCAGAGAAAGGCACAAGAAGAAGAAAAAGAGAAAAGAGAAGAAGAGAAAGAAAAAGAAGAAAAAAAAGAAACACAAGGCTAGAAAATCAAGTGACAGTTCTGAATAAGGCAAGAAGACTTGAATGTTATGTTTTTTTTCCCCAAAGTGAGAAAGGACTGTTAAATTCGTCAAAAAAAAGGTTTCTTTTGAGTAACATTATAAAAATCACATTTTCAACAAAACTAGGAAGAAACTGCAAATCAACAAACCAAAACTTGGACTTGATGGTTGAGGGTCTTCTTATGAAGCATGGCTTGTTATTTACAAATCTTATATTTTGCCTTCTGGTCCTCAATCTGGTATCAGCTGATTAAGGACCAGACTGAGAATATTAACATTTTCATAGATTAGCTGGTGAAAGACAGTACTTGGTTCATATACTAAAGAAGTGTAAGCCTATCTTGTTTCGATGGAAATAAAAATGACTTCTCTCACAGGCATAGTGAAAGCATTTCTATTTTGTTTTCTTGTAGAAGAGGGATTACTAAAATTACAAGAACATTGAGGGAAATGGGGATAGATGATTAATATTTCTCATTGTGAAATTGGCTTTAAGTCACTTGCAAATTAGAACCTTTATAGTTAATTTTATGTAGCATTGCTAAGTAAGCATGATTACTATCTTAATATATGCCAAAGGTTTCTACTTTTTTTTAAGGCATCTGATGGTTCTTTGGACTCCCAAGTTCTGTTCAACCACTCCACAACCATCATTGATACTAAGATAACTTAATTTCCAAATTGTTCTCTTATTTATTCTGGGTTTTAGAAAAGGAGAAAAGTGAGAAAGTAGTGTAGTCTATGTTTGCAGAATACTTAGTATAAAGCTGAAAATATATTTAGAAGCTAACATTTCTTGTAATTTATTTAACAAGGCCAGTCCTGTGTGTGTTTACATTTTTTTATTATTATGGGCTGCAGGTGTTATATTAGCCTGCCTTTCCTCAGTAACAGTGATTTCTCATGTTTTAAGGAAAGTGAGCATCTGCCCCTATTCAAGTTGTAAAGTTAGAAAAGCTTAACATATTGTTAAAAGAATCATAAATTGAATTATCAAAATTCTACTGTTACTGTTTTAACAAAATTAGCATAGCTTGGCCAATATTTATCCTTTGATCAACACCACTGAAAGAGATTGTTCTATCATGTATCTTGGTAATTATCTTGGAATCTTACAATGTACAAATTGGCTACAGCATTTGTGTATATTATTACAGTGATCTCACTTCAAATATACTTGGCTGTGTAGCAGGTATACAAATTGCTATATAAATACATTCATTCCTTCTGCAATGAGCAATGTCATAGAAGGTGTGCTTATTTTTTGATGTACCGTGTAATTTTATATTAATGTGGCAATTTTATACAATTTCAGATGAGCATCCAGGAACTGAACAGGTAGTTCAGAGAGTGTGGTGGCGAGGTGAGTGTAGTGTGGAGGAGGAGAGCTAGAATGAGAGCAGGTAGGTGGCAAGGCAAAAGAGACTATGTAAAGACACAAGATTCTGCAGCTGCTGGAACCTGGAGCAACACGCACAAAATCCTAGAGGAACTCAGCAGGTCGCATCTATGGAGGGAAATAAACAGTTGACTTTTCAGGTTGAGACCCTTCATTGGGACTAAGTTAAGATTTGCTGACTGGGTACATTTGCTCTCAATCCCTACCAGAAAATCTAGTCACAGATCCTGAAGGCACCCCTCGCTGCCACCACTGCCTTCTGTCAGAAAGCAAATGAAGTAAGAAGTTTTAAGGGCAAGTAAAAGAAAAGCCAGAAGTGGCGGCATAGGGCATGATTTTCTTTCGTACAGAGATATTGCTGGAATGGCTTGCATTTATTACTTATCCCTACTCACCATTTTGAACTTTTGGAGTCTTGGAGAAGGTACCAACACAGAACTGAGTAGGGTTTCCAGAATTTTGCCAAAGTGATTATTAAAAGAATAACAGTGTATTTCTAGATTAAGATAGTCTGTGACTTGGAGAGAAACATGAATGTGGTCTTCTTCTGTACCTGCTGGGTGTTGACATATTTGGTGGTAGAGAATGCAGGATTTGGATCTACTTTTGGGAAATCCTTGGTAGTTTACTCCAGTGCATCTTGAAGATAGTACACACTGCAAGGCTATCTATAGTGGTTTAATGGAGTGCAATTTTTTTTAGGTGGATTGGTTACTGACCAAGCAGCCTGCTTTGGTCTTTATGGTGTCAAGCCTTTTGAGTGTTATTGGAGCTGCATTTATTCAGGTAAATTGAGAACATTCTAGCACATTGAATCTACCTGGAATTTGATTCTTTTGTCCATACCTGGTCAGTTTTCAACTTGTTTCTGCCAATATCAGTTTCATATTATACTGGAGACACAAGAAATTCCGCAGATGCTGGAATCTGGAGCAATACACAAAAAATGCTGGAGGAAATCAGCAGGTCAGGCAGAATCCATGGAGGGAAATAAACAGTCAACATTTCTGGCCGAAACCCTTCATCAGGACTGGAAAGGAAGAGGGCAGAAGCCAGAATAAGAAGGGGAGGGGGAGGAGTGTACACAGGCAGGTGATAGGTGAGTCCAGGTGAGAGGAGGAAGGTAGGTGGCTGGGTGGGGGAGGTGGAGAAGATGTAATAAACTGAGAGGTGATAGGTAGAAGTGGCCAAGGGCTGAAGGAGGAGGAATCCAGTAGGAGAAAGCAGTGGACCATGGAATGAAGGATGGGGGAGGGGAGCCATAGGAATAATGGAAGACAAAGGGGGGGTGGGGGGGTTACTGGAAGTTAGAGAAATCAGTGTTAAGGCCATCAGGTTGGAGACTCCCAAGGCAAAATATGAGGTTCCTCCAATATGTGGAGGAACAACACCTTATATTCCACCTTGGGAGTCTCCAACCTGATGGCCTTAACATCGATTTCTCTAACTTCCGGTAACCCCACCCCTTCTTTTTCTTCCCCACCCCTATTCCTTTGTCTTCACTTATTTCTATGGCTCCCTTCCCCCACTTTGACTTGCCCATCTCCTCTCCTCTCCTCCCCTCCCCTCCCCCATCCTTTATTCCATGGTCCACTGCCCTTTCCTACTGGATTCCTCCTCCTTCAGCCCTTTGCTTCTTCTACCTATTACCTCCCAGCTTATTACGTCTTCTCCCCCACCCACTAACTTCCCCCTCTCACCTGGACTCGCATATCGCCTGAACCCACCTATCCCCTGCCTGTGTGTACTCCTCCCTCTCCCCCCCACCTTCTTATTCTGGCTTCTGCTCTCTTCCCTTCCAGTCCTGATGAAGGGTCTCAGCCCGAAATGTCAACTGTTTATTTCCCTCCATGGATGCTGCCTGACCTGCTGAGTTCCTCCAGCACTTTTTGTGTATTGCTCAAAATATACTGGAAGTGCTTGAACAGAAACTCTGTTAGTTCTGAACTGCATGTTTTAAGCACAACAGCCAGGATATTGTCAGGATGCATAACTATTGCTGTTTCTTTGATATCACTGAATTAGTTGAAGATGTGATAAAGATTTGAGCAGGAGGCCAAGATGGATCATCCACTTGATGCCAATGGCAAAGATGTTGCAAGTATTTCAATTGATTTGATGATGACAAGATCAAGTGGGTTTTCTCCTCTGGTTGGTTGACTCACCACTTCCCATAGGCTCCATCATTCATGTGTGCCCCAAGACTTAGCTCATCCAGTTGCAGTGTTTTTCTATCTGGTCCCTGAGAGGATGTGAGCTAGAGCTGAATACCTGCTCGTAGAAATAGCAGCAATCCTAACCTCCAATTCCTTGTAATATCCTGTTTGGCTAACCTACAGTGTTTAAATGAATCTGCACAAGGGAGCACGTGCATTGAATCCTTGAAGTCACGTAGTGTAGCGGTTAACGTAACGCTGTTACAGCGCCAGTGACCCGAGTTCAATTCCAGCTGCTGTCTGTAAGGAGTTTTTACATTCTGTATGGGTTTCCTCCAGGTGCTCTAGTTTCCTCCCACATTCCAAAGACATACAGGTTAGGAAGTTGTGGGCATGCTATGTTGGCGCCAGAAGTGTGGTGACACTTGCAGGCAGCCCCCAGACCATTCTATGCAAAGATGCATTTCACGGTGTTTTGATGTACATGTGACTAATCAAGAAATCTTGTATCTTAACTTCTGACTGCTGAACCATTGCAAAATTCCTTGTTAGCAAAGACTTATTGGGATGTTCAAGGCATGGTGGTGGAGGACGGTGAAAGACAAATTTACTGGAATTAACAGAAGATTTCCTATAAGTAAAATTCTTTCTGACCTTCCTTCACATTCCATCCAAGGTCATTCAGGGTGCTATGGAGCCACATACAATTTTTTTCCCAGTTTCCTATGAACTACATATCCTAGTTAAAGGGTTGGAATGAGTGATGCATGAACAATAGAGCTGAATTCCATCAGCAAGGTCAATGTATTTGAAATTCCCTCCACCGTTGAGTTTTGAAGAACTAGTTGTGTAATTAGAATTAATGAGTTATCTATGGTCACTGGATAGCCATCGTAGCAAGCTAAAAACTCAACATGACCCATCCACTTCCAGCAATAAAATACCAGTCTCTTATTTCATTACTTAACTGCGTCCAATACCATAGGAAATCAATAGGGTAAATAGGTGAAGCTATACATTTATATTGTCAATAAAGAAATTGTAATTAAATTAATGTTTTTGTCTTCTTAGACAATCTAAAGTGCTTTAGAGTCAATTATATAATTTGAAGCAAGTCCTATTGTAATTCAGGTAACCAGTATCCAATTTGTACATTGCAAAGTTTTCAAGAACAGCACTGACAAAAAGGACCAGACAATTTGGCTTTTGTTGATTATTCAAGACTTTTTATTTTCAAATGGTGCTATGTGACCATGTACATTAAATCTAAGAGGGTGGTCATGGCTGTAGTTTAACCTATGCCCAGAATATCCTAAATATTGACTCTCAGCACAACATATGTTATGCTCTTTAATTCAATTAAACTTTGATAAGTTGTAATAAATTTAGGATTTGAGTTCCTCAATGTTTGCA
Source organism: Pristis pectinata (assembly GCF_009764475.1). Classification (NCBI taxonomy): domain Eukaryota; kingdom Metazoa; phylum Chordata; class Chondrichthyes; order Rhinopristiformes; family Pristidae; genus Pristis; species Pristis pectinata. The sequence goes on along the minus strand of NC_067409.1, from coordinate 83,089,994 downwards.
ATTTTTCTTTTTGGGTCCTCTATGCAACTGGCACATTAATCATAGAAGATCCTGCACGCATGATGTGCTGTCTAAATGTGTGCAATGTGTGCTGAGAAGCCATTTCCATGATTCTGGTCCATTCATGTGGCCAGCAAAAATCATGGGTCACTCATGCAGACAAAGGTCTTAATAACGTGCCCTGCCAGAGCCAATCCTAGGCATTGGTTTGGTAATGAAAACCTGTCATGCTGCTCTCTCAGATCTAGTCTTTCCAGATGCTGTAAAGCTTCAAGGTCCACAACTAAGAACACAGCACTTCATTGGTACTGTACTGAAGGATCAACATTGCATCAAGACTCAAAGTAAATGGCACTTTAACTACAGTTATCACTTTGAGGTGAGAATATTACCAGTGAACAACAGCTGACATTTACATAAATTTAAATTATATTGCCTGAGAATGGCTTTAGCTCTAACAAATGTATGGTAAAATTCTAATAGAAAAGACCACTTAAGTGTTTTGAATAATTATAAATGAAATGGCACAGATTTGCCAGAGTGGCAAATCATACTGAGTGCTGAGAGTTGGATTTTTCTTTCCTCATTCTTCACCAATTTTGTGCTGGAAATTACTGGGCATGAAAGCAATGGGACATCGTGGACCTTAGTAACTAAAGGGACCAATTCTATTTCAATTAGTGAGACATAAGGGTAGATGTAAAACAAAAAAGGGTGAATTAATGTCAACTTTGATACATTAGAAAGGAGTGGAAAGATTGCATTAAAGAAGGGGGTTGAGGAAAAAGATGAAGAAAAATAAGTGTTTTAAAACAAAACAATTTAGTACCTGTAGCTGTGCGATTATTTCACTTGCATTTTTTTTTACAGGGCCATTGCATTCTGAAACTTCTGAAACTGGATATTTAATTTAACATCCAGAAGATATTTAAATTCATGGAGAAATCAATAATAGGACCCAATTTTGTGAGGCTATTGGCAAAGGAAATGGGTCAGTTGCTTGAGGCAGTCTGGAATCTATGTCTTAATTTTCTTACCATGTTATTGGAGAGTGTGTCTGTAACTTCCTGTTACTTTCAGCAGCAAATGCTGGTCCATCATTTTATAATACCTTATCAAGACCTATTGGCAACAGATAGGCCTAATGCAAATATCAATCACTCAAACACAAAGTCTGACAACACCAAGGAACAATATTGATGGACTAACAGGCTACTACTTAAGTATTGGACAAAAGAAGACGGGGTCATACAGAGAGCTTTGGAGCAATAGTTGACAGCAAAGTTATTGAAGTCAACTGGCAGCCCTGCTCCTTAAGAGATGATGGGACATTTGCAGTAGAAGGGTCAAATTGCAAACAAAATAGCAATCTGTAGTATTGTAATCCATAAAACAGCTTACAATATTTTTTGCAGAAGGTAATAAGCAGCTTGCTTTTGACTGTCACCTACTGGTTAGAGCATACAACTGCATAACAATTCAAAAGTATTCTCATGCTAAGTATAAACATAGCAGCTAGTTTTTTGATAACAGCCTTGAGCAGTTTTATAGTACGCACTTGTGATAACTATAATGTTGAAAATTAATGTTTTCAGTGTTAAAGATGTCGTGAGTACATCTCATTGGCTCATGCTTGATATTTCATAATGGACATTTACAGGCAAAAATAAGTACAACAAATACTGAAATGAAAAACAAAGATGCCCTGAAATTAAAACAGAAAATTCAGAGTTTAATATTAAATTTCGAGGTCTGCAACATGCCTAGATAGAAGATAACATGGTTAGTGCCTCAGAACTAATGCTACTTTTGATGTAAGGTCATCACCTTAATTCAGTTTTTCCTGGTCCGCAATTGGCCTGAACTGTGTACTTCTAGCATTTTTTTTAAACCAGATTTTCAGCAACTGTTGTGCTTTGCGTCTCACATTCCCTTCTGCCATCTTTCACCTTTTTGCATTTGCACCTCCTCCAGATAGATTAGCTGTGATTCACCAACCTTGCAAACTGCACCAACAGCATTTATGTCATCTGGATTACTTTAACCTCCACCCTATCACAGACATTCCCTTTCTTCTTTTCAACCCCTGCACTCTTCTTTGAATTAAAACATGCTTAGTCTCTTTTCCAGTTTTAATGAAAGGTCATTAACCTGAAACATGTACTCTGTTTCTCTCTATATATACAGTATATGCTTTCTGACCTGCTGAGTATCTCCAGCATTTTCTGTGTTTATTACTGGAGGCAGATACTTAAAATCTTTCAACAATTTTCTGATACATTCACACAGTGGATGTGATGTTTCATGCTTGGAATTAATGGCTTCTGCATATCTATACAATTAAAAATTGTATTAACATTTAGTTTTAATCGGAGACATCTTCAAGAGGCAGTGCCTTAAGAAGACGGCATCCATCATTAAGGACCCTCACCATCCAGGACATGCCCTCTTTGCCTTACTACCATCAGGGAGGAGATACAGGAGCCTGAAGACCCGTGCCCAACCTTTTAGGAACAGCTTCTTCCCCTCTGCCATCAGATTTCTGAACAGTCCATGAACACTACCTTGTTATTTCCTCTTTTGCACTATTTATTTATTTTTGTAACTTATAGTAATTTTTATGTCTTGCAGTGTTCTGCTGCTGCAAAACAACAAATTTCATGACATATGTCAATGATAATAAATCTGATTCTGATGTATAAAGCATGTTGATTGTCTCAGTTATTTTTCACAAAGAAAACAATATGGCAATTGGTTTGTTGGCCTTTATTATGAGGGGATTTGCAAACATAGGTAAAGATATTTTTCTACAATTATATAGGGCCTTGATGACACTGCACCTGGTGCATTGTGTACAGTTTTGGTCTCCATATCTAGAAAATGATACTCTTGTCATAGAAGGAGGACAGCAAAGATTCACTTGACTAGTTCTAGGGATGGTGGGTTGGCCTTATGAGGAGAGATTGAGTAGAATGGGACTGTATAGCCCAGAAGAGAAATTTCTTCATATAAAAGGCAGTGAATCTTTGGAGTTCTCAACCCCAGAGGGCTCAGTTATTGAGACCATTGGAAACAGATTAATAGGTTTCTGCTTATTAAGGGATATGGAAGTGCAAGCAAAAAATATTGTCAAGGGGCCAGGAGGCCTAATCCTGTTCCATTTATTTTGTTTTTTATGTTCTTATCGCTCACTGGAAAAGATTTTTTAAAAATCTTTTCATGCAACTTTCCTACACACATGACCATATAGTCCAAAAATTATATTTATAAAGTAATAGTTTGTCTCTTCAAAAAAATCACTGAATTACTAATCAAAGCACTCATTCCACCTTAATTGTTTCCAGACCTTCCAGATAAATGGCTGGATTCACAATGTGTTATAAGTGCTGTACAAACAACATTAAGAGAATGAAGGTTCAATCTGGATCTAAAGAGCTGTGCCAAGAAATGTTACTGCAACTGCCAGGAGTCGCCATAGTCTGCCTCCTGTTCCAACACTGGTAGAGACCTCTAGCTCAACACATGCTACATTTTACGTCATTCCACTCTGCTGCCCAACTGCAGCCAATGTCAGTGGATCCAATTTGCAATTTCCATCTAACGACCTTGGTGGTGGAGCAGTGAAGGCTTCCTCTTCTTGCCAGAGCTAGAATGTGAGATGAATTATTTATTATAATGTAAATGATTTGTCTGAATTCAGTGTTTGGCATTAGTTTTGTAGTTTACTATGTCATTTTTCTGCAGCACTGCAGTTAGTAAATATCAAGTGTAATCTTTGCATAAAGCATAGTTAAAAGCCAGTGGCAAATTGGATCGGGTGCATACATGTAATCAGCTCCACATGTCGTCCTTATTTTTAGATCTTTGTTATAACTTTATATATCCATATTAAGAACAGAAACTGCCTACGTAAACTTGATATGTTACTGGAAGCACTGTGTTTCTACTGAGGATGCATTGGATGGTAGAGATATGAGGTAGAGTATTCTCAGTATGTAATATGTACTTAGGGAGTTTCCATTATAAAAGAAGACAACCATTTATAATGGTAACTGTTGACAAGAAGTGAAAACAGATGTAATTTTTAAAAATATGGATGCCAGTTAAAGATTTATCTGCACTGTAGTCTTCCAACATTCCTTTCAAATGTTACATTAATTGCAACATGTGACATTACTTTCATCTTTAAACAATGTTGGAAAGCCTCCGCATCCAAGAAAGTGATTGCTAGTAGTCAGAAAGACATTTTGAAGTATGTATTCACCATCTTCTGAATTATGCATTATAATTAGCACCTGAAAGTGAGTTCAAAGCAATAACACAACTTCCAGTTTATGTAATGATAAACGCAGAAATCTTATCCCAGCAGTTAAAATTTAAATGTTCCTACAGGGTGAGTGGGAGTGTTTACATTCTTCACGATTTCCATTCCCCCAGGATTTTTTTTACATCCAGCTTGACACCACAGAGGAATCAATATATCTCACATCTCAAGTAGCATCTCCTCTTTCCAAAAACTAGCTCAGCTACAAATATAAAATTGATCATTCTTAGAATGTGAGGAGAATTATCACCATGGCCAACATTTAATGTCCCTTCCCAATTGACGGGAATTTAACGTCCTATTCCCACATAATTGAGTGTCTTGCAGGATGTCTTCAGAAAGGAGTTAAAAGTCAATTATACTTTGTGGGATTCAAGTCCCAAGCAGGCCAAACAAGGCAAGGACAATAGGTTACTTCAAATAAAAGCTGTTAGCTAGCTTTTTTATAGGACAATTCAACAACTTCATAATCACTTTCACTTGAACTTCTTTTTAAGATTCCCAAATACTTGAACTGAATCCAAAGTCACCAAACACATTTGGTGGGATTTGAACTGGAAGTTCATGGATTATTAGGTCAGACCTCAAGATTATTGCTCCAATAACATAACTACTGCACTAACCTCTTTTCCACCATTGCTAAAAGTACACAGCAAACTCAATGACCAGGATTTCGGTCGGAGTTACATTATGTACTACGAAGAGAGAAGGTAAATAAATGCAGGTAGAATTGGCCATTTCTTCCTGTCATCATTTTGGCTCAATTTTGTTTTTTTTGTACAGTCCATCCTCTTGGGCATATCCCACAGTCTTGCCATTAGCAACACACACACAGACAAAACTTAATGTAATTTTAGCTGCGTGTTTGCTGCCATGGTAAGTCAGCTGATCTCATCCTATCAGAGACATTCCCTTTGTTCCACCCATCCCTACCCCCTCCTTCTCTGCTACTTAAAGCTAATGTTTCTCTCTTTCCCATTTCTGATAAAGAGTCTTGGACTTGAAACGTTAACAGTTTCTCTTTTCGCATGTGCTGCCTGACCAGCCATTTTCCGCATTTTCTGATTTATTTAAGGTTTCCAGGATATCCAAAACTCTTGATTTTCAGGTCAGTAAATTTTACAGCCATGTACCTATCCTCTCCAACTATTTCTGAGACTGTGCATTGGAAATGACACAGGATATAGAGACATTTACTCTAACATGAGTGGGTTTTTTCAAGGTTGTACAAATGATGGGAAATTGAATTCTGATCTGGATGAGAGGATTAAGAACTTGTCTACGTCAAATTTTGCCATGGTCTGTGGAGATGAACTTACTTGCATCTTAAATGGCCTAGTTGGACAATAAGAGAGAAATCAATTTATCTGCCCAGTCATTAAATATTGTATTGTAGCGGTTGCTACCGCGAAATAAAACAAGACGCTAGTCAGAGGATTGTCAAACAAGAACTGGTTTATTTTCCCGCCTTGCACGGGCCTTTTAAGGGAGACTGTTCCCGCCCAATGCAACCGGCAATGACGTAAGTACCACGTCATCAAGTCTTTCCCGCGCGCGGGTTCTCCCCGTCGCTCGGGAAAGACGAGGCCCGCCGCCATCTTGGGCCTCGTCGCTCCGATGCCGCGCGACCCAACTGCCAAGCCAGTTCTCCTGACCGGCCGGTGAGTCACTACACAACCCCCCCCCCCCCCCACCAGAACCGGCGATACAGTCCCCAAGGTCCGTGGGCTGTGCCAGCCGCCACTTAGGGGGTCAGCCTCTGCGTCGCGGTGTTGAAACCTCGACCAGTTGTTGCAGATCTAAATGGGCCGGTTTGAGGCGGTCCGTCGTGAAAACCTGTTCCCTGCCCCCAATGTCCAAAATAAAGGTGGATCCATTATTCCTGATGACTCGGAATGGTCCCTCATATGGTCGTTGCAACGGCGCCCGAGGTGTGCCCCTGCGAACGAAAACAAACTTACAGTCTCGTAGTTCTTTGGGCTGGCAGGATGGGGCTTGACCGTGCCGCAAGGTGGGAATCGGGGCCAAGTTGCTGAGCTTCTAGCGCAGTCTTTGTAGGACTGCTGGGGGTTGTTCCCCTTGGTCTCGAAGGGCAGGTATGAAATCCCCTGGGACAACTAGGGGCGCCCCATACACAAGCTCAGCTGACGAAGCGCAGAGGTCTTCTTTGGGGGCAGTGTGTATGCCGAGCAGGACCCAAGGCAGCTCGTCAACCCAGTTAGGACCCTTCAGGCGGACCATCAAGGCTGATTTCAGATGGCGGTGAAAACGTTCCACCAACCCGTTTGATTGAGGATGGTAGGCCGTGGTGGTGTGCAGCTGCGTCCCTAGCAGGTTCGCTAATGCAGACCAGAGACTGGAAGTAAATTGGGTGCCCCTGTCTGAAGTGATGTGGGCCGGAACACCAAAACGTGAGAGCCAAGTTGTGAGCAGCACCCGGGCGCAGGAATCAGTCGTGATGTCAGTCAGGGGGGTTGCCTCTGGCCACCTCGTGAACTGGTCCACGATGGTAAGGAGGTACCGGGCTCCTCTTGAAACCGGCAGAGGGCCCACGAGGTCGACGTATATGTGGTCGAACCTCCTACGGGTAGGCTCGAACTGTTGTGGCGGGACTTTGGTGTGTCGTTGGATTTTCGATGTCTGGCAGTGTGGACGAGTCCTGGCCCACTCGCTGACCTGTTTGCGCAGGCCATGCCAGACAAATTTGCTGGCGACCAGTCGGACAGTTGATCTGATGGATGGGTGCGCCAACCCATGTACCAAGTCGAAAACGCGTCTCCGCCAGGCTGCAGGGACTATAGGGCGGGGCTGACCTGTCGCGATGTCGCAAAGTAGGGTCTGCTGACCTGGACCAACCAAGAAATCTCAGAGCTGCAGGCCCGAGACTGCGGTTCTGTAGCTGGGCAGCTTGTCGTCGGCTTGCTGTGCGTCAACTAGGGCCGTGTAGTCGACACCCAAGGACAGGTTGTGGATGGTCGGTCTGGAAAGTGCATCAGCAACGACATTATCCTTTCCGGAGACATGTTGGATATCTGTTGTGAATTCGGAAATGTAGGATAAATGTCTCTGCTGACGAGCTGACCAGGGATCGGAGACTTTGGAGAAGGCAAAGGACAAAGGCTTATGATCAGTGAAAGCGGTGAAAGGCCTGCCTTCTAGAAAGTATCGGAAATGCCGGACCGCCAGATACAGCGCTAGAAGTTCCCGATCAAAAGCACTGTATTTCAGTTCAGGTGGTCTAAGGTGCTTGCTGAAAAATGCCAAGGGTTGCCAACGGCCTTCGATTAGCTGTTCCAGTACCCCACCCACCGCGGTGTTGGACGCGTCCACCGTGAGGGCAGTTGGGACGTCTGTCCTAAGGTGTACAAGCATCGTGGCGTCTGTCAGGGCGTCTTTGGCCTTAACGAAGGCAGCCGCAGCCTTGTCATTCCAGATGATGTCCTTGCCCTTACCAGCCATCAGTGAGAACAGAGGGCGCATGATATGGGCTGCTGCAGGGATGAACCGATGGTAAAAGTTGACCATCCCAAGGAATTCCTGTAGGCCTTTGACCGTGTCGGGGTGGGCAAAATGGCGGATAGTGTCTACCTTGGCAGGTAGGGGTGTTGCCCCGTCGCTGGTGATTATGTGGCCAAGGAAATCGATAGAGTCAAGTCCAAATTGGCACTTGGACGGGTTGATCGTGAGGCCGAAATCGCGGAGACGGGAATACAGCTGGTGGAGGTCGGAAAGGTGTTCTTGGTGGTTACGGCTGGCGATCAGTATGTCATCTAAGTAAATGAACACGAAGTCCAGGTCTCGGCCTACCGCATCCATCAGCCGCTGGAAGGTCTGCATGGCGTTCTTAAGGCCGAACGGCATTCGAAGGAATTCGAACAGGCTGAATGGGTGATAATCGCAGTTTTGGGGACGTCATCCAGATGGACCGGGATTTGGTGGTATCCCCGAACGAGGTCCACTTTGGAAAAGATGCGGGCCCCGTGTAAGTTTGCTGCAAAGTCCTGGATGTGAGGGATGGGATAGCGGTCCGGGGTGGTGGCGTCATTCAGCCTGCGGTAGTCGCCTCAGGGCCTCCACCCTCCAGTGGCTTTAGGGACCATGTGCAGGGGGGAGGCCCAGGGGCTGTCTGACCTGCGAACAATCCCCAGCTCCTCCATGTGACGGAACTTTTCCTTTGCCAGGCGGAGCTTGTCTGGAGGTAACCGTCGTGCTCGGGCATGAAGGGGTGGCCCTGTAGTAATGATGTGGTGTCGTACCCCATGTTTGGGCCTAGAATTTGTAAACCGAGGTGCCAAAATTGATGGGAATTCGGCTAGGAGCTTGGTGAAATTGTCACCAGAAAGGGAAATGGAGTCCAGGCACAGGGCTGGTAGGCTGATTTCTCCCAGGGGATAGGTCTGGAAAGTGCTAGAGTGGACTAACCGCTTCCCTCGCAGGTCGACTAACAGGTTGTGGGCCCGAAGGAAATCGGCTCCTAGAAGTGGTCGGGCGACGGTGGCAGGGGTAAAGGTCCAGGTAAAACGGCTGCTGCCAAATTGTAATTGAAGTGTACGGGTACCGAAAGACCGTATCATTGTACCGTTGGCGGCATTGAGTACAGGACCTGGTGGCCTGTTACAAGCGTCGCGGCCAGTTGGGGGCAAAATGCTGACCTCTGCTCCAGTATCAACGAGGAAACGCCGTCCAGATTTCTTGTCCCGAACGAATAGGAGGCTCTGTCGGTGGCCAGCCGCCGTAGCCATCAGCAGCTGCTGGCCCTGGCATTTCCTTGAAACTTGCAGGGTGGCGGCATCGACGGGCCTCCGCGCCCCACCTCTGATGGTAGAAACACAGCTGGTCACCCGTGTTGTCGTCTGCGTTCCTGGGGCGTGGCTGCTCGGTTGCTGGGATTGGGCGAGGCGGGCGTTGGGCTCGCGGCCTGGTGACTTGGCCGACGGACGAACCGCTCTCGCGTTTGGCCTTCCACAGGACATCTGCCCGGGCGGCTACCTCACGGGGGTTGCTGAAGTCAGCGTCAGCTAACAACAGGTGGATGTCATCGGGGAGCTGTTCGAGGAAGGCCTGTTCGAACATCAGGCATGGCTTGTTTCCCTCGGCCAATGCCAGCATTTCATTCATTAGCGCGGATGGGGATCTGTCCCCCAGGCCGTCCAGATGAAGCAGGCGGGCAGCGTGCTCACGACGGGAGAGGCCGAAGGTCCGAATCAAAAGGTCTTTGAAAGCCGGGTACTTATCTTCCCCGGAGGCGACTGGATGAAGTCTCCGACCTGAGCGGCTGTCTCTTGGTCCAGAGAGCTAACCACATGGTAGTACTTCGTGGAGTCGGAGGTGATCTGCCAAATGTGGAATTGTGCTTCGGCCTGGTCAAACCAGATGCTGGGACGAAGTGTCCAAAAGGTGGGCAGCTTGAGGGCCACTGCGTTGGCTGCTGCGTTGTCGTCCATTGCGCGGGTCCAAAATCCGTTTGGACCGTCGGGGTCACCAATGTAGCGGTTGCTACCGCGAAATAAAACAAGACGCTAGTCAGAGGATTGTCAAACAAGAACTGGTTTATTTTCCCGCCTTGTGCGGGCCTTTTAAGGGAGACTGTTCCCGCCCAATGCAACCGGCAATGACGTAAGTACCACATCATCAAGTCTTTCCCGCGCGCGGGTTCTCCCCGTCGCTTGGGAAAGACGAGGCCCGCCGCCATCTTGGGCCTCGTCACTCCGACGCCACGCGACCCGACTGCCGAGCTGGTTCACCTGACCGGACGGTGAGTCGCTACAGTATGTTTTTTTCTTTAATTGCCATCTTCTTCAGATGCTCTAGAGGCAACCAACCCATTGAGTAATAATTGTTCTTTCTCTCCTAAGGTGGTCTTCCCATAAGAGGTAGAATTCCAGCTGGGAGCCTGCCAACATTGGTTAAGTTGTCCAGACCACTGTAGCCAAGATCAAAATGGGCTATTATAGTGGGTATAACTACTGCCTGACAAATGTGCGCCTTCTGACAAAGAACAAATCCTAACACTGAAATTGGAATCTGTTTAGCAAGGAGTTAAATTGATTCCTTCAGAATGACTGGACAGATGCAAGTTGTAAATTCCTTCTTTGATGTATCAGACCATGAAGTTTGACTGACAAACTCTCTAATGACAGAAAGCTACATTTGTTGCTTGAGTAGATTACTTGCTTTACACATGAACTCCATGAGATTGGAATCTTTGGGCTATGGAGTGGGGAAAAGTAAAACTTTGAATGCCTGATTTTTCCTTTCTTCCATGCTCAAAAAATGCAGCTGATGTTATTTTTTCAAGATCCTAGTATCTCAATGCCAGTTGTTTTTATTCTGCTTATTTTTTTCAGCTTCTTGGTTCCTTTAAGATCTCAGAAAGATGCATGCTGACAGTTAATCTGTAGAAGACATGCTTAGTGGTGTCAAGTCCCTCAACTACATATGTCACTAAATGTCTGGCAGTGAATCTGACTTGCCTTGTTGGAACTTTGCCTAGGATCTGGCTGAATTCCCAAAGGAAGGTGCCAAGGTTCCTAATAGACTGTTGAGTTGAAGAAGGAAATGTAGTGAGAGCAGTATTTGAACTGCTATTCTGACAGTCTAATTACTAATTAGTCAATGAATTTGAACCGAGTTCCTATGTATTGGGCGCCGGCTCTTATACGCTGAGTGAATTACATTGAGATATTTCACATTCTGTGTTATGAAAGATAGAAATGAAAGGCATTTTAGAAGTAAGCTATAGCAAGGTCTCAACAACCAAATAAATCAAACACCTGTAAAATTGTAGTCTGGTTCTCTTAATTCATATTAACCTTATTGAAATTATCTGTTAATTAAACTTTAACAATAAATTGATTTTTTTGTTGTGTTATTTCTATTTCTTAATTTAAATTGTGAGATAATTTAATTTTTTCTCACCAAAGTACATTAAAATAGTCTAAAGAATAAGATCAGAAAATGAAGACTGAAGGGTCAAGTAGCAGAATGGATTCCTTGCTGGCTTCAACACAGAAAGCAGAGAAAGAGAATAAAATGAACAATTCGCTGTGGAAGAAGGTAGGTAGCAGTGCTCCACAAGACTGGGTTTACTGCTTTTAGCAATTTATATTAACTTTAGAATCAAAAACAGAACTTTTAAATTTGCAGATGATACCAGGTTAGGAGGACGATCAATACTGAGGAGGAGGGTAACATTCTACTCGAGGGCATCAATAAACTTGCAGAATGGATAAATGATTGGAAAATGAAGCTCAACACTAATAAATATAAGGTAGGACAGCTTAGTAGGAAGAATATGAAGGTCATTTGGGAGTTAGGTTCCTAATGGTAGGGGCATCAAAAATAAGGGAGCATAGTTTTAAGGCAAGAGATAGAAGTTTTAAAGGGGATCTGAAGGGTAAGCGTTTTACACTGAGAGTGGTTGATATCAAGAATATGCTGCCAGAAGAGATGGAATTGGATAGAATTACTATGTTTAAGAGGCATTTAAACAGACAGTTAAAATGACAAGGCATAGAAGGTGCTAATGCAGGCAAATGAGATTAGTGTAAATGGTCAAAAAGGTTGGCATGGGCATGGTGGGCTGAAGGGCCTGTTTCTCTGCTGTATGACTCCATCACTCTATGGTTTGCTGGCCTAGAGAACCAAAGGGATCTTTCTTTTTTTTTTACAATATTTTTATTAATTCCACAAAAAAATACATGCATCAAAGAGAGGATAAAAATACTACTGAATACATTGTGTTAAATCATACTTGAGATCAGAATACTCTAATAATCACATGTGATAGTTAGTTAATAAAGAAAAAAATTGGAATCGTTTTATTATAAAAAAATCTACACCCACTACCAAAAACCAGAGCTGTTTGGTAAAAAAAAAAGACAAGGAAAGACCCTTGAGACATAACAATATCAGCCAATATCTGTACTTCAGTCACCAAATCAAAGGTTTTGAAAATAATTCAAAAAAGATCCCCACAGGTTTTGAAAGTCTAAGTCAGATTCAAGAATTGAACAACGGATCTTCTCTAGATTCAGGTATGACATAACATCCCGTAACCATTGAGCAAGAGTAGGCGGAGTAACTTCCTTCCATTTAAGTAACACAGCCCTCCTGGCTATAAGAGAAATAAAAGCCAGATCAGAAGCCTCCAAAGTCATATCTTTTTCTCTGACAATCCCAAATAATGCAGTCAAAGGATTAAGTTCAAAATTTATTTTAAAAAGCACAGAAAAAGTTTGAAACACCTCTGTCCAATATTTTTTAAGACTCTGACACGTCCAAAACATGTGAATTAAAGAAGCCTCTCCGTTATTGCATTTGTCACAATAAGGAGATATATCTGAATAAAAACGGGATAGTTTGTCTTTAGACAAGTGAGCTCTATGGACCACTTTAAATTGAAGGAGAGAGTGACAGGCGCATAATGACGAATTATTAACCAATTTAAAAATTTCATTCCGTTTCCTCAGAAATTGACATCTGCAAGTTTTGTTCCCAGGCATTTTTAATTTTATCTAATGGAACCTTTCTCATTCCTAGTAACTTGTCATCAATATTAGATATTGAGCCATCATGAAAAGGCTTCAAATTAAAAATTGCATTTAGTAAATTTTTATCAGGACTCATAGGAAAAGAATGTAGTTGAGACAGAAGAAAATCTCTAATTTGTAAATATCGGAAAAAATGAGTTTTTGGTAAATTATATTTGGTTGACAATTGTTCAAACGAAGAAAGATTCCCTCCAACAAACAGATCCTGAAAACAAGTGATACCCGATTTGTCCCACTCTTTAAAAACTACATCAGTCATAGAAAGTTTAAAAAAAAATTAGAAAAAATGGGACTAGACAAAGAAAATCTCGATAAGCCAAAATATTTTCTAAATTGTAACCAAATCCTCAAAGCGTGTTTAACTACTAAATTATCAGTTAATTTATTTAATGATAAAGGAAGTGAAGAACCAAGCAGAGAAATAATAGAAAATTTTTTAACAGAGTTAGCTTCCAAAGAAACCCATACTGGACAAGCCTCTTGATTAATGTAATGTAACCAAAACATAAGATTTCGTATATTGACTGTCCAGTAATATAACCTAAAATTAGGTAAGGCTAAACCTCCATTCTTTTTAACCTTCTGAAGATGAGCTTTATTTAGTCTAGGATGTTTGTTTTTCCATATGTAATAAGATATAATTGAATCAAGAGAGTCAAAAAAGGACTTAGGAATAAAAACAGGTAAAGCCTGAAATAGATAAAAGGGATCTTGAAAAACAAATAGGCACATCACTAAAAGTAGTGTCACAGGTTAGCAGGATCATAGAAAATGCAAATCAAATATTAGGGGTTATGTCTGAAGGAACAAAACTGAAAAGAGCGGAAATTTTGCTAAATTTGTAAGAAATGTGGCAGCCAAAATTGCACACAGAAAGATCCCACAAACAAATATGATAAAGACTGGATAATCTGCTTTAGGGCAATTGAATGAAATTGTCTAGGACTCTTCTTCAAAATAGTACAACAGGACACAAAAGCAGAATACTGCAGATGTTACGGAAAAGAAGTAAAAATAGAAAATGCTGGAAATGCTCGATAGATTGGACAGCATCTGTACAGAGAGAAACAGAGTTGCTATTTCAGCTGGTTGACTTTTCATTAGGGTTATAGGGTCTTTTACGTCAGTCTCAGGGAACAGGCAGAGCTTTACTTAAACATCTCCTCTGAAGGATGGCGCTTCTAACTGTGCAGCATTCCTTCAGTGGAACTTTAGTGTAGATTTCTTACTCAAGCACCTGCCATAGGATTCCTGTGCCAAATCTTCTGATTCAGAGGGTAGACTATCACAGTCTCCCTTTCAAATTAGAAGATTTGGCACAATCAGCAGTCATACTCTCCTTTCCATCACATGAATCTATTGCTACCTTAATTGATACAAATATGTAGTTCATGTTATTTATTTTTCCTCTTCAAGAGCTGGGTGGAAATCATTGATCAGTCAGGTTTTGATTCCCATTTGGAGGGAGTGACCAGCAGGAGGCGTATACGGATGACAGCGGTAATGAGCGCACGGCCACTGGGGTTGAGATGGTGGAGAAGGCGGCTGGAATAGGAGGTAGGTCATTGCTTCTTTCAGACCTCTTCAGGGTAAAGCGTTAATAATTAAAGTCGGCATCCTCACCGCCTTTCCGCGGGGAGAATGAACGTTGCATTTAGTAATTACGGTAAACCTGGAGCGGTGAGAATGGATTTTAACCCCCCCCCCAACTATGTTTTTTATTTGTTTGAATGGTGCTTTGTGCATTGTCCCCTCCCTGCCCCGGTGGATTATATCACTAGTTACAATTTGCAACTGGGCCTCGCGCTCTCTGCCTGCAGTATTTTCGTTTTCTAATCACCAGTTGCCGACAGTCCCAGAGCGACCTCGCACTCCCTTTTCCCCAGTCCGATTGTAGTCTCTTGCATGCATTCACGGCAGCTACAGGAATTTAGAGATCGGTGCATGTAATGGGGGAGAGTAGGCTTTTGCAGTCAGGCCCTCTCATTTGGACTGACTGGAATTATTACAATTAATGCTGCATCTCCGCCCAAAGGAAGTGGCACATAGCATTCCTCTTTTTTTTTGCTTTAAATAAAAAGAACATCAAAAAGTGTGCATAAGCATCCAGTAAAATGGTGCTGGTGCAGAAGAGCGCGAGCGGCCCCCTCTCCGGCTCGAGCCCAGGGGATTCCCCCAGAGTCGGGGCAGCACGGTGGGGGGGCGAGGGGCTCATGGCCCGACCACATGTGGGTCTGCTGGCATCGGCGGTGCCCTGATGCCGGCCCACCCCAAGTTGGGACGAAGGAGCCGCGGCGCATCATCGGAGCGAGCGTCCAGTGGGTGGAGTGGAAATCCTGAGCAGGGTTTGGCCTCGATTCTGACTTTTAATTCGAGCGGCGCGTGGAAAACAGTTCGGAAACTCCTTTCTTGTTTCAGTTTAGAGGGATCTCCCAGTCCTTTTGGCTTCCGTGCAAATTGCTTTCCAGCTGAGTTATAGGGAATGGAAAGTATGACAGTCACAGTATTGGAGAAGCTGTGTTTTGTACTGGAAGGATGAGGCAATTTTTTTTCATAACTTCAGTTCCCCAAAATAATTAATTTGAAGCATATTTCTTTAAGAACTACAAAGCCAAGCAGCTTGCAAACAGACAAAACGTAGGCAGGAGCTGGGGTGAGAGTGCTACCGGTGCATACATCAGGAAGTTGCTGCTTACCGATTTGTTATCTTTCTTAACTCAGAAAACATTGATCAGTATGAAATGGGTTCGTGGTTTATTTTCAGTCTCTGGAACATGAAAAAATTTATTGATTTTTCTGAAAGTGAGCCTTTAAAGTATAGACACCGTCTGTAACAACCAATGTGAACACATTATCTAACAAAAACCTTGCATTTCATTTGATGAGTCACTAATTGGAATGGAGGAGTTGAAGTGAAGCACATCAATCCTAGGCGTTGTGCACCCTGGACTCTTGTGATATACTGTGGGCCATATCAGTTTGGGAAGGGATTACTACTTAAAATGACTCTTGGTTGAGGGTGGGATTACTTTTAGCAATGTTATCGCAGTAGTAAGAAAATCCTAAACCAGAACATCTGTTTCAACAAGCTAGATTGACTTGAAGAAATTAATTGGGAAAATGAAATAAACTTTGCTTCAGAGCTCGATTATTCATACTGCCCATGAAGTTAGAAGTTTCCCTGGGGAATTCCCACAGTAATATGTTCTACATGGCAACAAAACACGTTGGCACCCTTTGGCTAGTACTACTGCAGATTTTGAACACAAAATCTAAATAGTCTTCCATCTGATACAAAAAAACCAAGATCATACCTGGCCCTAAAGATGGTATTCCCAGAAAGATTGCAGATGATATAGTAATTTCCCTAAATTGCACAGGTCACATTGTTTGCTTAACACTATTCTGAGCTGTGTTGTGGCTGAGATCACCAGGTTGACAGAGAGAAAGATTCAAGGATGCTCTCAAGGCCTTCTTTGAGAAATACAACATCCTACTTACTCCTGGAAACCTCTGGCCCATGACCACTCATAGCAGAGAAGGACCATTTGGATGGTATTGAGAACCTCGAGGCCTTGCCTTTTGAGTACACACAAACTCTGCATCAGTCCTGCTAAGTGGCAGAAGGAGCACACCCTACCCATCAGGGACCTGTGGAAGAGTCTGTGGTTATCTCATTGGCCTTATTAGCCACCTAAGAACCTACCAGATCAGTGTGGAAGCAAATCATTGTCAATCCTGAGGGGCTGAATAAAAAAAGAGTACAATGTCCCAAAGGGATTTACAAGAATTTGACAAAAGTCACAAAAGGCACAGCCAAGAAAGCTCTTCTTCCTCAGGAGGCTAAAGAAATTTGGCATGTCCCCTTTGACACTCACCAACTTTTATTGATGCACCATAGAAAGCATCCTATCTGGATGCATCATGGCTTGGTATGGCAACTGCTCTGCCCGGGACCTCAAGAAACTGCAGAGAGTTGTGGACACAGCCCAGCGCATCACGGAAACCAGCCTCCCCTCCATCGACTCTGTCTATACCTTGGTGAAGCAGCCAGCATAATCAAAGACCCCACCCACCCGGGTTGTTCTCTCTCCTCTCCTCTTCCATCAGGCAGAAGATACAGGAGCCTGAGGGCTCATAACCACCAGGCTCAAGGACAGTTTCTATCCCACTGTGATAAGACTATTGAACGGTTCCCCTGAAACAATGAGATGGACTCTTGACCTCACAATCTACCCTGTTAAGACCTTGCACCTTATTGTCTACCAGCAATGCACTTCCCTGTAGCCATGACACTTTACTCTGTATTCTGTTATTGTTTTTACCCTGTACTACCTCAATGCACTGTGTAATGAATTGATCTGTATGAACGATATTCAAGACAAGTTTTTCGCTGTACCTTGGTACGGGTGACAATAATAAACCAATAAAATACCAAAAGGAGATGATCACTGGTTTAAGGAGCAATATAGAATGGAGAGACCGAGATTAAGGAAGGAAATAGGGAATCTAAGAGCTTATCAGTGCATGGGTAAAAGAAATTGGGGCTATCATAAGGCCACACAAGAACCATACAGCACAAAACAAGCCCTTCGGCCCACCATGGAGGGACATAGAGATGAGCACACTGAGGGTTTTGGATTTGATGACAAGAATTTTGAAATTGAGGAGTTTCTTCTGGCATCTACATTTTTTCAGGTCACTGTTCAGTTAAGCAGTTACTTTAAGTAATACATTCTTTTCACAAAGCCAGTCCTGAGGCATGTGACCAAAGATTAGATGTATGTATACTCCAGTGGCGTTGCACTTAATATAATGGGCTGAGTTTGTTGGTAAAAGTCAGCAAGTTTGGGACTCTTGCTTGAATACTGCAGTCTGTGTTGGCTGGGTTACATTGGTGATTTCCTGGCTGCCCTCTGATGTTGCGTTCCTCTCGGAGGATGTTGCAAAGCTTCATTCATCAACATGTAGGTTGGGGAATCTGATGGGTGGATTTGCACTAGGTTAGATTTCTATTGATTTGAATGGAGGAAACTTGTTCTAAGGATGATAAGTTTCAGGTAACTTTTTAATTTAAAATATTAAACCAAATGTTTTAATTTTCAGATTCTTTTGATTTTAATTTAATTTTAATTGATTTTGGTTGTTTGTTCCTGACTGTCAAAGAAATTTAACATACATCCTTCCTGACAGCTGGCAAAGCTGTGGATGATGGTGTTGTCATCAGTTTTGTTTCAACTGTTTCGTGTGCAGGTCTTGTTCTGGGGTACATCTGCCATGTGACTGCATTACGTGTTTTGGATCATAAACCTTCATGTCTTTAAGGTGGGAAGTTTAACTCAGGCTCTGTGCACTCCTGCAGGCTTCCAATCACTGTTTCAAAGAGTAGGAGATCTGATACCTCAACCAA
The DNA here is from genome assembly GCF_009764475.1 of Pristis pectinata. Classification (NCBI taxonomy): domain Eukaryota; kingdom Metazoa; phylum Chordata; class Chondrichthyes; order Rhinopristiformes; family Pristidae; genus Pristis; species Pristis pectinata. Next base: position 83,071,708 of record NC_067409.1, on the reverse strand, counting down.
TGGCATTAAAATAGTTGTGATGATGATTTCATTACTGGTAATGGTAGCTTGCTGAATGCACATTGATTTTGACTGTACCATGTTACTATGGTGATTACACTTCAAGGATGCTTTATAGAGCCTAAAGCACTTAGGGTTGTCTAAGGTTCTGAAAGGCAGTCCATAAATGCAAGTCTTTCTTTGATGTGAGATCATAAATAATAAGATATTTGAATTTTATTTGTTTTGTGCAAGGAGCCTCTGACCAATCATGCGGAGCAGGAGTGGCTAATAGTTGTGGCAGTCCCACGTTCTTTGGCTGCACTGTTACTCATTTGAACATGACCTATGATTGAAGCTGAAACCTTGCACCACAACATACCCAGCATTAGTCCATACATCTGCATATAACATGTATATTTTAATATACTGAAAACTTGGGGATGGAAGTCCCGTTCTGGCAACTTCAGAATTTTAATTCAGTTTTCAAAAAATATATATTCTGGAAATAAATAGCTGGTACCAGTGAAAATGATCTCTTTTAAAACTTGACTGGCTTTCTCCAGGGATGTAAGCATATCAGCTTTGCATAGTTTGGGCTAAATATGGGTCCAGTCCCATCCCAACATGGTGACTCTCACTTCCTGTCTGAATTGCACTTACAGGTACTCAGTGGTGTCAAACTACAGGTCTACCCTTCTGAGCCCAAAGGTTGGGCAGTAAATACGAACCTGCATCCTGTGAATGAATAAAAGTGATCAGAGAGATTGTCTGCAGATGTTACTAGGTGGTGGAAGATTCCTTTGAATCTGTTCTAACTGTGTACAAGGCCTTTATTATAACAGGTGTAGGACTGCATGTCAGTACTGGTCCTTTGTATAAAGCAATTTGCCCAAGTTAAAACTTGCAGTTTGATTCAAATACATGCACCTGCATTAGGGAAGCAGTCATAGTCCTGACGTTGTCCAAAGGTTTCCAGGCCAAAAACAAGAAGAGATTGATATGTTTGTTTGTTTCACTGAGTTTTGGCACTCAGTTTTATGAGCTACTGTATAATAAACTTTTGGGGCTAATGAAATGAACAGCAGCTTTTTTGGGGGCCTTCCTTGTGTTTTGCTTTCACTAGCCTGTAAAGTTAGAACCATTTCTGGTCTGCAAGTCTATGCTTGCTGCACTGTTCACGCTTCTGACTGGTGTAGGAAATAGTGTGGGAGGGAGCGTTGCTCTATTTTGGAAGCAGAGCCTGGAGTTGTTGGCTTTAACTCCTTGTGTGCTGTATTGACTTTGCACTGAATGCTTTCTGAGTAATAAATAACAGTGGCATTTTGTGAAGAGAACAATCAGAGAAGAGCTGCTATTTGGTTGTATGAACGGTGCTTTGGTGTGAGTAGGCCTCTTTAGATTTTGGCATATTCTGCTGAGTAGTTTTCAACTGTCTGGAACTGTTCCAAGATCTAGAATTTGGAACTGTTTTGGGAGTTTGCTGTCGTTCCATTCACAGCTTGTGGAAGGGGAGTGATAATAACCAAGCTGAAGTGTCAAGGCATCATTAGAGAGGGCATGCTGACTGCAGGGTGGCTGACATCATTATTGAAGAGCCTCTCTACAGTCTTTCCCTCAATATTGAGGTAGTAGTGCAGGTTTTGAAAATATCTTGCATGAGTTGTAGTGTTTATTTTGCATTCACTGAACTCAGTGTGACTGATTGCCCTCTCATGTGTTCCTTCTTTAAAAGAAAAATATTATTTTTCTTTTTTCTTTGTGTTGACATTTATGCAGCTCTTTCTTACCTTTTTGACTCCATGCAATGCTCCAACTAAGGTGGTGGACAGGTAACTAACTACTATGCCTGGGCTAAAGCGGTGCTGAATTTAAAGGCAGCCTCCTCTTTTATTTTATCAATTTGAAAAAGTGTTGGCCTCATGCTGCCTTTCTAAGGCTTGATTATTATTTTTTTCTGTCAACACCTGGGCACAAGCTTGCAACTCATCCCCTTTCTGGTGCCTCATTTATTTCTCGGAATGTTCCATTAATTCTTTTGCAGTTGCTGTCAACAATGGTATTTTCAAGCTTACAAGCCTGACAAGGCTGTTGAAATGAAGTAACAAACAGGATAGTTGTATGCACAACTGTATTGCCACCTTAGAGAGGCTGCTGCCTGCATGAACTATAGAATACTCTAAATCTTCTTGTTCATGGCCTCTTGCTTTTGCTTGATCATAAACAGAGGTATCCTTTTTGACGGACCCCTGTGTTCTTCAGCATCCCTCTCTGAACTGTTCTGCGTTTCTACCTAACTCTCTTCCAGGAAGTTACATAAATTACACTTTGGATCACTCAGCCATATACCTCCATCAGTTTCTTGGGACCTTTGTTTTTTGTCCATTGAACCTTCTCTACATGGTAGAAAATTGCAAGTTGTTATTATAAATGTTGTTTGTGTTTAGCAGAACGCCTTTGTCATGGGTTCACACTCCTCTGACTCTTGGTCCTGCTTGGTCTCCAGATCAGAACTGAATGTCAGGTGTGGATAAGAGCTGATTACAGTATAGGGCTGGGCTGTCATGGTTAGTAGATATTCATCACGAAGGCTTCCTCATAGATTATCAGGACTTGGTTAGCCACTGGAAGATGCCCAGTGCCTTTGAATTGGACTTGGTAAGGAACTTGAGACTTTTAAAGAGGATAAATTTTCCTAAAGATTGAGGAGGGGGAATGGTGGTTGGTGCTGAAAGTAAACTTGATGGAAATTTGTTAGTCAAATATGAAAGTTTCTATGGTGTAGCATCAGATATTGTGGTTGCACTGGCTCATTCCTGATACAGGTAGCATGAATGTTCTTCATTTCACGACTGCGAGTTTTCACTATTCCAAATTGTTGCAGTTGATATTTAATCCTCCCCTTATATAAAGTTGTAATCATCTTGCTCTGTTTGTCAATCTTTTGGTACTACTTTTTCTTCTTTCCTTAATCTTCTATTCCTAGGTCAACAGAGATAAAAGGTTTCTTTTTTAACTGTGTAACTATATAATTTAATTCAAAATAAACATCCTCCTTTTTGTGTCACTGCAAATCACTTCCTAGTTGAGCAGCAGAATGACAACTTGTCTCAACCCATGCTGTTGGTTTCGCTATAAAATAGGAACTAGTGTAGATCATTCAGCACCCAAGGCTTGGTGCACCATTCTGAGAGATTCTGGCTGATTACAATAAACTACAATTACTCTCTTTTGTTTCCTCCCATTGAATGGCCCTTCATTAAATATCTAATGATCTCTAGTGTACACAGAAAATGCTGGAGGAACTCAGCAGGTCAGGCAGTGTCTATGGAGGGAAATGAACAGTTGACATTTCAGGCTGAGACCTTTCATCAGGACTCCTGATGATGGGTCTCAGCCCAAAACTTCAGTCCTGATGAACAGTCTTGGCCCAAAACATTGACTGTTCATTTCCCTCCACAGATACTGCCTGACCTGCTGAGTTCCTCCAGCATTTTGTGTGTGTGTTGCTCCAGATTTCCAGCATCTGCAGTCTTTCTTGTGTCTCTAATGATTTCTGTCTGTTCTGAAATTTTCAAGCATATTTAGGCAGTGCTCCTGGTCTTTCTACCTTCATTTACCCACCTCTATTCTTCAGTCTTGGAAACTGGAGTTACATGTAAATGTTTTTCATGCAGTCCCTTCCTCCCAGAGCACACGAGGTCAACTTGGGTCTTCCTGAGTTTGGAAACTTGCTGGAAGAATACATTGGATTCGACACCTTGGCTTTTTCTGATATGGCAGCCGGGTGCAATTCCACGTAGAAGAACATAACTTCTGACAATGGTTGACTACCCGCCACTCCAACTGGAGCATCTCATCGTATTTACAGATTTTAATGGTAGCTCTGTCCTCCTGAATCAGTAGGTTATGGTCCAAGTCTCAGTTCAGAGTCTTGAGTACATAATCCTGCTGATGCACATGATCAGTACTGAGAGAGTATTGCATGGTGTCTTTTAGATGAGATGTTAAATTGTTTGAGGTATTAGCCACAGGGGAATGTTATCCTGGCCAATGTTCATCTATTACCCAATATTGTTTTACAACAGATAATGACTGCATTATATCATTATGTGGGGGCTTACTGTGTGCATGTTATCTGCTGTGTCAATCTCCCATTCCTAGGCTGTGAATAACTGGATTATACATGGTTACTATATAAACCTGTTTTAATTTCTTGCTTTATGGACTGCTTGTTCACTTGGGGCAGGCTTGATTGCCTGGGGGCTGGCAGAACAGAACTCCTTACTAGTGCTCCCAGGTAAAAATGACAACCTATACAGGAAGCAATGCTGATTAGGGCCTGTTTGGCTAAGGACAGGGAGTTCATCCCTTGACCAATACCACCAAAAAAGTTTAACTCATTCCTTATGATACAACTGTTGGTGAAAGTTCTACTGGAGAGAAAATGCCTGCTCCAAGTTTGCTTGCATTAAAACAGTGATGAAAACAACGTATTGTCTGTGAAGTGTTTTGAGACTTCTTAAAGTTGTAAAATATATGCACGTAGGTTTGTTCTTCCATACATTTGTCCATACTTAATGTGGAAAATTTAGCTTATGCCTCCTTTGACATGGTGTCACGATTGCACTCATTAGCAGGAGTGTAATCCTTTGCGGTTGTTGGCCAGCTGTATATGTGCCCTGCCTGAGAGTCAGGCATGAGATAGCTGGTCTGCTCTGTTTATTTTTGGTGTTGTTCCATGACAATCATCTAGTCATTGTGCGGCAGCCGTGGTTTTATGCCTCATTATTACTTTCCTGACTCTGTTTGCTGTCGATGCTAGACTGTCAGGCTACCAGAGTCACATTGAAAACATGTGGTACGATGTTTTCAGCTTCTACAGTGTTTCATGTACATTTAGACAGCGATTTGTTAGAAGGCATCAGCAGCTATGAAAATGTGAGGAAAAGTAATTCTATTAGTAATTAGAAATCAAGATGAAAATAGTCTTTAAAACTTGGTCTTTATTTCTGGTCTGTACATTTCTCCAAAGTGACTTGGAAAATGACGAGTAACAGATCACAATGCTAATTTTGAAGTATGAAGCATTTCAGCTCAGCGGGAAGGTGATCATCTTGAGGGTAGTGTTTTCCACCCCTACTCTATGGGTCATTATAATTGAAGCTCACATTCAACAATTATACAGTATGCTTCCATGAAGGGATGTATTTGTAACTTGTTCCATGTAAAGATCTAGTTCTGATTTAACGAGCCCAGGTGCTTCTGAGCAGTGGTCTAAACCAGTTCTACATTTACTTCATCTGGGGGGATTCAGGCTTGCTCCTCTTCTAGTCATTGTTATACTTATATCTCTGTGTGCCCGTCGGCTTCCATTGATGGCCTATTAAATGCAATATTTTTCTTCTACTATTTCTTCTCTGAAAGGCAATTTATTGCTTTCTTATCACTGCAATATATCCAGCTGTGTAAGGGGAAAGTAGGAAACCTGTGTGTAGAAAACGCCTTGGGCAATGTATTAGATGCCAGTCCTCCTGTTCTGGAGACCTTCATTCAAATCCTGTCCAAATTATCTGTTTCTGTTTAGCAGTGAAGATCTTTGTGATTTTTTTAATGTTTTGGCTGTCTCAACCCGGTTTTAAAGCTCATGGTTTAGAGTTACTTGATTGACTTGATTTAACATTAATTCATTATCTAATTTGGGAAAAACCACAACCTGGTTCCCAACCTGGGAAAGCTTTGATCCTGAAGCCTAAGTGGGAATGCGAGCTTTTCTCTGTGACTGGAAGTACGTTATGTGTATTAGGTGAAGCATATGTGTCCAAAAATGTATTGTTGTTGTTATATTACTATTTTTGTTCTCCAGAGCTCTAAACTAAGCTGTTAACAATGATTGATTTTGAAACCCATTTAGTTCAATAATGTTCTTGATAGAAGGCATTTTGATGTCCTTATTAGCTGTGATCTGCCTGTGACTGTTTGTAGACTATTACAGCGAAGAGAGGCTGCAGTGGTTCCAGAAAGTGGTCAACTGATACTATTGGACAATCTGGTTGCACAATGAACAGTGACCTTAGCACAGATGGGCATATCCTTAAAGAACTTAAGTCAAGCCAGACATAAAGAATATATTTTGAAGGTCAGCTGGGTGTTGTCTTAAACCATGATGTAATCTGATCTGATGGCTTGTAGGTACTTAGGGTTGCTACCATGAGAGATCAAGTTCACATAGATCTCCATAATTATGTTTTTTTTCAGATGAGAAGTTAGGTGAAGAGGTATGATTGTACACTGTACTTGTCTAATTAACTTACAAGCAGCATTGATGCCATTTAACTTGTTCGAAGCACATCTCACCCAACAACATTTAAACCCAAAGTTCCTTTCCAGCAAATTTTAGGGCTTGGGGAGGGCCAGATGGGGAAAGAGAGTTTGAGCAATTATAATGTGGTGCTGTTCTGAAATGAGAAAAAAATACTATTCCCACTTTCTTCTTCCCATGCTGAAGTTCCAGATCATGAAGTGGTTGGATGCTGAATGCATTGGTGGCTTCTCCCTGCTTTGCAGAAGCAAGCTGAAACTATGAAAACTCCAACACTGAAGGGCACCAGCATTAAGCTTGGCTTCATTCTCCTTCTCCATTTACAGTTTAGCTTGGGGGAATCACTAGATGATGATGAGAAATTGGAATTTTGAATACATCATCACATCCCTGCCACATGAGTACTGGGGTTAATGGTAATAGCTCCCTAAATGTAATTGGCAAACCCAAACTTCGGACCATCCCTTGTATCTTGCCATCAAAAAATGTTTGAAGGGAAAGTAGGTGCCCGTAATAAAGCATGGATTAGATGGTGAATTAGATTTTTTTTTCCTGAACAATTAGTTGTTCTGTAAGCCTACCATGTCACCTCTTTCTTGACAAACATCAAACAAAACAGTGCAAACGCTGCTCAAATATATCCAATAATTTTATAGGTTAGTTGTCATTATCTTTGGTGAATTCCAGAAACCAATTCATTTAAAACTTGGGTATGTGAGGTTAAGGTTGGTATTGCCAAGGATAGTTTGCTCTGTTTACACCTAATTCTAGCTGTAAAAAATGAATGGTCTCATTAGCTTGGCATAGAGTCAGGTTAAAGTGAAACATTAGCCAACAAGACGAATATCTCTTCAAGATGGGAAAGAATAGCTGTCAGAATTCTGTCAAAGGGACATGGTGTAGAATTATTACCAAATGTGCAGCAATTAACTTACAAATATTTAGTTAATCAGCATGTTAATTTGTAAAGAGCTCTGATATATTTTGTTTGTGATTTCAGAAATTCTTCTTAAATTGATTCACCTGCTTGAAACTGGGAATCGTGGTTTTTGCCCCATTGCTGTGGATGCAACACGGCTGTGCCTTGTTCAATTGTACAGCTTCCTTTGAAGACTGCAGTGATGTAAATCCTACTTCCTTTTCAAATTGCTGCATTCGTAAGCTTCGTGCCCGTGGCAGCTTCTTGAATTTCTGTGGTGAAGCAAGAAATTAAACGATCTTTGTTAGCTGGACATGAAATCGTAAGTTACCAAAAGGGTGATCTGCTCTGTGCAAACTGATGGGCAGTGTGCCTGGGTTGGTGGAGTCTGCCTGAATTTTACCGCATTTTATTTGGACTCGACTCGTGGAGAACGGGTTTGCGACAGGATTTCCTGGTGTAGTTACTTCATAGACACACTTCATTTCCACCATTAAGGCAATACTGCTCTTGAATGTAATAGGGTGGGGTTATTCCTTCTACAATAGCATGTTGTAATTAGAACTTAAAATGGTCTCTGAAGGATCCAGTGTGTATATTTTGGGGGTATCCAGTACACAATTAAGTTTGTAATGACTGGGAGTAGGAAATGTAAATATTGTGGAAGAACATACAAATAGTAATTTATTAATTCCCCAAAGCAGCAGCCAATTTAATCTAGAAAGCCAGCTCTGGTTAGCTATTTCCACAAGTGGGATGAATAACTTTGCTACTTTTAAGTGGTTGGAAATTTGCATGAGGGTATCGGGCAACAAATGTTTCAGTCTGATCGAGTCCTGAACCATGAGGCCTCAAGTGCTATGCATCAGATCAAAATGAGTTTAAAATTCTTGCCACTGCTACACAGATCACCACTTGTAACTGGATAAAATGACCTTTGTTTGAATTTTAGGAATGTGTGTGTCCTATGTGTGCATGACATGAAACATTACTTCAACAACAGTTTTTTTATTTCAAACTTTTGAGAGTTTCCTCTGGGGTTTCTCTCATAAACTGGGACAATGGCAACCCTCCGCACTGGGCTTGTAAACACCATCAGGATCAGTCATATATGTTGTCACTATATTAATGCGTAAGCATTTTGGCAGCTTTCTTTACTAACCGATTTGGGGGTTCTCTCCTCAAGGTTTGGTTCTCTTCGGCATAAATTAAGTAGGAACTAGAAGTTACACCAGTAAAGTTAAAATGACCACAAGCCACTCACTTTTGACTTCTAAATTAGACTTCACTAAAAATTCCAAGTAGTTTCCTGTCTCCAGATGTGAAGATTTATTTTAATTTGAGTGATCTAATTGTGACTTTCCTTAGCAATGGTAGGTATAATTAGTAACTTCCTGTCCAAACGTTGTGCTTGAGTTGCACTGTTACAAAGACGTGCAACCACAAAACAAAAAATGGCAAAAATAGGTTAATTTTTAAAAAAAAACAGCAAATTTTCTGCAGTTGGTGCTGGCAGTTTTTAGTTCTTATCAAGATCAATAACAGGGAATCAAAATTTAATTCTGAAAAGTATTTTTGGAACAGAAATGGAGAAGATTGCAATTGAGATAAGGAAAAGGCATTTTGTTGAATAATTACATTGTGCATCCTTCGCCATTGAAGATTTTGTTTAAATTATTCACAGGATGTTGATTTCACTGATAAGGTTAACTGATATAGCCAATCCCGTTTGACCTACAGCAGGTGGTAGTGAGCTGCCAACATGGACTCTACAATGGTGATTGTCCTTCCACATCACTATTGAATAGGGAGTTCCAAATTTTTGACCCAGCAACTAGGAAGGAATGGCAAGCGTTGTATCTACTTGTGATGGGATGAGATCTTGCAAGTTGTGTTTTGCCCATGTGCATTGCTGTACATTTCCTGGGTATTAAAGGCCAAAGAAGCCTTGAAAGTTTGCTACAGTGCAAGTTGAAGATGGTACACGCTGCAGATATTGAGTACCACCCGTGAGGAAGTAAGTGTTTTAACTTGGTGGGTGGACTGCTGATTGAGTCGGCGACTGATTTGAGGCAGAGCTTCATGACTGTTGTTGGAGCTGCACTCATCCAGGCAAGTGGAGAGTATTCCATCACATTATTGACTTGTGTGGGGTACATGTCGAGAGGCAAGTCACTTAATTGAGAATGCACGGCTTGAGACTTGCCTTTGTGACCATGGTGAAAATATGACCATGTGAATTAGGAGCAGGAATTGGCCATTCAGCTACTTGAATCTGTTCTGCCATTCAATAAGAAAATGGCTGATCTCACTGTAACCTCAAGTCTCCTGCCTCCTGCCTATCCCCCAGTAACCTTACATCCCTGTTACTTTTTAGGAGAACTCCTGTAACTTTGCCAAACATGATTTCCTTTTCAGAAAACCATGTTGATATTTCCTGACTACTTTGATTTTTTTTGTCTTGAATGATAGCTTCTAATGCTTTCCTTGCAGCAGATGTTAAGCTAATTGTCTGGTGGTTTCCTGCTTTCTGCTTCCCTCACTTTTTGAATAAAGGATTTATGCTTGCTATTTTCCAATCTAATGGAATCTTCCCAAACCTGCGGAACTTCGGAAACAAAATAATCAGTTGGAAAACCTTGGAAAATTAAAATAATCATCATCTATCCCACTAGCCTCTTCTTCAAGATCCTGGAATGAAATCCATCAGGATCCAGAGACCTGTTAGCCTGCAGCTCCAACAATTTGTTCAGTACCGCTTCCCTGATTATGATTTTTTTTACCCCTCCCTTCCATCTCCCCATTTGCAGCTACTTCTGGGCTGTTACATGTATCCTCAGTAGTGAACACTGGGTGGCACACTTGTGCAGCAGGTAGTGCCATTGTCTCCAAGCTCTTGTAACCCAGGTTCAATCCTGACCTTTGGTGTTGTCTTTGTGGAGTTTGCATAACTATGTAGTTTTTTGGGTGCTTTAGTTTCCTCCCACATCCCTGAAATGTGTTGATTAATTGGCTGGAAATTACCTTTTAGTGTAGATGGTTGATAGGAGAGTCAGAGCATGCAAGATGGAATGTGTCAAGTACATTGTCCCAAGTAACTTCTGCAGCTATGAACTGGGGCTAAACTGATTTATCTGCAGCTAACCGATCATCTTTGTTTCTGTTAGGTACGACTGGGCAGTGTACAGTTTTCCCCTGATATTCTAGGGAATGGGCCATGTGCTGGAACAGAAGAAAGAACACAGTATTAGAAAAGAATAATGGTACTAAGCATAGATGCAACTTCAGGGCCTGATGTTTTCCACTCCAGGGTTTTAGATAGATAAATGAAGCAATTGCAACAGGTTTAGCAACAGACTTTAAAGGTATGATAAACAAAATAACTGTTGATGTTGGAAATCTGACACAAGAACAGAAAATGCTGTAAACACTCAGCAGGTCAGGCAATGTTCTTTTCCACAGATGCTGCCTGACCTGCTGAGTGTTTACAGCCTCTTTTGTTTTTGTTTCATTTTCCAAAGGTGTGCACTGTTTGGTGTTGTACCTCTTACGGATTGGAAAATGGCAATGTGACATTATTATTTAATTATGACAGAGAGAAATGTCTATTACAGTTTAATCACAATTGTGAGGATTTTATTGGAATTATGATTATGGATTGGGTGGCTGAGCGTATGAGAGAAGTTTGAGTTGATCTGAAATGAATTTGTAAAGGCTGGGTCTAGTCTGAAAATCTTACTGATTTTTTGTGGGCATAACTAGAGAAATGCATCGTGTACATGGACTGCAAGTAGCAGTCAGTAAGGTTCTGCATTAGAGACTTCACTAAAGTTAAAGTTCATAAAACTGAAAACACATTGTTGGCCTGATTATAATTGGAAAAGAGTAATTAGTGATGTCCTGCAATGATCTGTGATTGAGTTTCAGCCATTTTGTTTTTTTAAGGTGTTAGTGGAGTAGCATAAAGGCATGTTGGTCTTTTATATTCCAAGTATAAGGGAAAAAAGGTTTTGCTAAAGATGTATAAAGCTTTGGTTAAATGATATCTGCAATAACAAAACAGTAAAACTCCATTAATCCTGCACACTCAGGATTTTGGTGCTAGACAAGCAGATTTTCTGGACTGTTGGATGTTATTCCTATTAATACTCCAGCACACTTCTATTTTTTTTAAGATGTTACACGTCAGCACATTGAATTTTCCAGTGAATCCAGTGAGTTTAATGGGAGCGCTGGTGAGTTTCAAGGGAGCATAGGAACAGAGGCCCTGGTGAGTTTAATAGTTCTGTGCATTGTAATTTCATAAGGATATTTTTCCTTTGGAAGAGAGTGATGCAAAATTGGCGAAGCATGAAATTGGCCAACTTTTGCTAGGTTTTGCCTGCAATCTCATGGGTGAGCTGCCATCATTTATTTGCAAAAATGCCAGCAAATTCAGGACCTCTGGTGTGCCTGAATGGGGAAGATGCAAACTTGCTAACAAGTTCCTAGTGATAAATCTATCACTATTCTCTGCTGTTGGGTGATGCATGGAGTCCAGCAGAAGAGCATGAACTTGCTGTAATTCCCAGCATTTAAGCTGGGAGGTCTCACAGATCATGTGCTACTGGAATTGAGATTTTATCACTGGCAGAAAAGAAGGTAAGAACATGGTAGGTTTATACAATAACTTGTTTGCAGTTACTTTTTTTCAATTTATGTTTTTAATTTCTATTTTAATTGTGATTTTAAATTATTTAGCTTGGTAGAGTTTTTCCCACTGTTTAAGAATGCCAAGGTTACTCAGAAGCCTTTGACAGATGACCAAACTGGGGGAAAAGCCCTGATGTCTGTCAAAAGCTTTCCTCAATGGGCCTGTGGGTGGGTTAGGGCTTAATTGTAAAGGTAGATGGAAACATTTCTCACTGGTGGGGGAGTGTAGTACAAGCCTCAACATTAAAGACAGACCAAATTAGGAAACAACACCAAAATACTTAAAATTCTGGAAATGTTCAGGTTGGGCAGTGTCTGTTGAAATGGTGTTTAAAGTGGATGACTTTTGTAAGTTAGGAAAGGTTGGCTGAAGTGTAGAACCCTCTTCAACAAAATGCAGTAGATGCTAACTTGATTAATAGTTTTAAGTTTGATAGATTTTTGCCAGTTAATAATAGTGAGGGAATTGCAACCAAGGTGATTAAATGGATAAGCTTTAATATGATACAACTGGATTGATAGATTGAGTTGCCTGCTTTTGTTCCTATATCTCTATATTCTATCCTGCTTGTCAGGGTTAGTTGCACAATGAATCTGTCCACAAATATTTGGAAGATATAAGGGTGAACATAGAGCTCGTATTCCTCACTTAATTAGAGTTTGAACTTTATATGTGAAGTGACTGCAGATAAAGGAAGTAATACCAGCCAGCAGTCAGTGGAACTTAGTGAAGGGCAGCAGACCCTGATGGCAGTAGTCTGGAACATTAAATGGTTTCAGAGAGAAAACAGCAGAGAACGCTGAATGCAATATTTCAAGCATTGTTGGATGCAAAAGATTATGTTAGCAGAGTGGAGGGCTACCAATGTAAAACTTTGGCTCTCCAATCGAACATGAGGTAGAATGCTTAGTCTGGCTTCAGCAGTGAGTAAACTTCTAAATCCTTTGACACTGGATAAACATTAATAATTGTCCATGAATGCACTGATCATGTTCCTTGTTAATCTAATTTTCAGCAGGGTAGACACGTTCACCCTGTTTGAGTCTTAGAGATAATAGTGAGGAAATTACAACCAAGGTGATTAAATGGATGAGCTTTGATATGGTACAACAGGAATAATAGATTGAATTTAATAGCTTTCATACCTATATCTTTATTCCGAGTCCTCACCAGTGGATCTTAGTTATTATGTAAGCATTTGAAGTTGGACCTCCCATTTTGTAGCTGGTTCAGTTGTATGCTCAAGGCAGGACGCAGTGCATGGGACAATGATTCATGTCTTGGGGCTATTAAAAGATGGGCAGTAAACCTTTCTCCCCATCTGTCGTGTTTCTGACCTTGACAGTCTACTATGGGAGAGTAATAAGTGGGCCACAGGTGATTATTTCTTTTCTTATTGGATTAGAGGAAAGGTGTAGTTAGGTTCTTTGCTGGGCACAATTGAAAAATGGCATTGGTAGAGGCTTGAATGGAGAGGGCAATGACAGTGATATGTATCTACCACCTTAAAGACAATGTTTCCACTTCATATGTGGGTTGTACATCTCAACCTGGTATCATTCTGGTCCCCAACCAGCAAACTCTTTCAACCCTTTCCTAATCCCATTTTATTCTTTCCACATTTCCATCAACTACCCTGCCCCTCCAAGACTCTACCACTCACCTGCACACTAAGGACAATTTACAGTGTTCAATTAACCTACTGGCTCGCATGGTTTTGGAATGTGGGAGGAAACTGGAGCACCCTGAGAAACCCACTGAGATCATGGGGAGAGCATGCACATTCCACACAGACAGCACCAGACGTCGGGATTGAACCCAGGAAGCTGTGAGGCAGCAGCGCTGTGCCATCTCATTGTTGTTCTATCTTTGGCTATATGTTCAACTGCCTGGCCCTAACCTTTGGGATTTTCTTTTAAGCCAATTTTTGCTTTCTCCTTAGAAACTTGCCTTTTTGACAACTTTCAGTCACTTGTCAGTAAAGATCCTTGTATAGCCTGGTCATAGGTGGCAAACTTTGTCTGGTGCTCCTTTGAATGCCTTGATATTAAACATGGAAAGATGCTTTCCATGTTTAATATAAAGGTATGATATTTCTAGCCTCGTCACATAGCTGAGTCCCTCATCTATTCTAGTAAATATGATACATAGTACAATGTATAAGTGAGGGAGATAAAGTTATTAAAAAGCTACAAGTAAATTGCATCAAACTGTAACTGAACATAACAGGAATGAACATTTGTTTCAGTTATTACAGCGCCACCGACCCGGGTTCAATTCCTGCTCTTTGTCTGTAAGAAGTTTGTACGTTCTCCCTGTTTGTCTACTTGGGTTTCCTCCAGGTGCTCTGGTTTCCTCCCACATTCCAAAAAGACATAAAGGGTTGGAGTTGTGGGCATGCTATGCTGGTGCCGGAAGAGTGGCGACACTTGCCCCCAGCACATTCACAGTAACAGAAAAAGGTGCATTTCACTGTGTTTCGATGTATATGTGACTAATAAGTATCTTATTTACCATAGCTGGTTTATTGTCTGTAAATGACAAACTTCACATATCTTAACAATTGATCTGCTTCTCCAGTGCTCAACCATTGTGACATTTAAAGCAAATTAATTTCAAGTTGTTATATTAACCTTGTTTTGGTGTTGAATGCAGCTTGAAATTGTGTGCTATTTAACTGCATTGCAGATTAAGATGCAAATGCTCTTTTCCAGATACTGCTGGGATATAGAAGAAGGGATAAGGAGCTGTTCTACCATAAGTGTCCAGAAAGTGGCACATTAGTAGGTGTTGATCTGTTTTGGTCATCTTTTGAGGGCCAGGACTGATACGTAGCAAAGAATAAGCCAGTGAAAACATCAAACATTTCTTTAGATTGTTCTACTGATTTATTACTTATTCTAAATGAAATTAAGTTTAACACAATTAATATTACTGAATTATTGACCTTGTATTCCTGAAATCTAGTAATTCATTATCCTTTATAGTGAGGGGTATTTCAAATATCTCAAATAGATCTACAAGAAATCTTGGATACTGGTTAATAATGTACATAGCAGTAGGGCACTAACCCCAGATGGTTAATTAAGAGATCAGAGATTAAAGGTGACCCTTTGAATTGTCCAAATTTGGAAACAGTAATATTTTGTACAACATATTTCTCTTTTAAGACCTTGTGAGACATTCATTGCCAATTTAATTCCTCTCCCCTATCAGTGCCTGAAGCTAAAGTAAACTGCTTGTCATCCTGTTCAGTGCTGAGTGTGTTTTTGAGAATTTCTACTTTGGCCTTATTACTTGGAGTCTACTCTGCTGTCGAAAGCATCTTTTAGGTGAGGTGCTAAATAGAGGTCCAGCCTCCTTCATGAGTGACCTATACTATGCAACGGGGCTGTTTGAAGGGTAGTAGGGTAATTCCTCAAATGCATTCACAATTAAACATTAGAACATAGAACAGTACGGCGCAGGAACAGGCCCTTTGGCCCACGATGCGTGTGCTGACCATGATACCAAACTAAAGTAATCCTATCTGCCTGCACGTGATCCATATCCCTCCATTCCCTACATGTTCATGTGCCTGTTTAAATGCCTCCTAAACATCACTATTGTATCTGCTTCCACCACCTCCCCTGACAGAGCATTCCAGGCACCTACCACTCTCTGTGTATTTAAAAAAAAACTTGTCTCGCACATCTCTTTAAACTTTCCCCCTCTCACTGTAAACTTATGCCCTCTGGTATTTAATAGTTCCCCTCTTGGGGAAAAAGACTCTGACAATCTGTCTTATCTATGCCACTCAGAATTTTAGGTACTTCTATCAGGTCACCCCTTGGCCTCCGATGCTCCAGAGAAAACAATCCAAGTTTGTCCAACCTCTCCTTATAGCTAATAATCCCTAGTGCAGGCATCATTCTGGAGAACCTCTTCTGTACCCTCTCCAAAGCCTCCACATCCTTCCTACAGTGTGGCGACCAGAAATGCACATAATACTCCAAATATGGCTGATCCAAAGCTTTATGCAACTGCAGCGTGACCTCCCGACTTTTATACTCCATGCCCCAACCGATGAAGGCAAGCGTGCCGTACGCCTTCTTTACCATCCTATCCACTTGTGTTTCCACTTTCAGGGAGCAATGGACTTCCACCCCAAGATCCCGCTGTACATCATTGCTCCTAAGGGTCTTGCCATTTATTGTATACTTTCCTCTTACATTGTTTAACTTTACTCCATTATAAATTAATATCTCTTTTATTTGCAATGGAAGCCATGTAAATGTGTTGCCCTAATTATACCCTCCCAACACTGGTAGGACTGTAGTTTTGCAGCCCTACCACCTCAAGCTGCAAGGTAAACCTTTGCTCCAACACACCCTCCTTCTCAAACTGATGTTCCACTATTCGAAGAACATCCTAAAAAGAAGGATGTCTGATTTTAATTCGTAGACAAAAGTACATATGTATTCTAATTGATCTTGATCTAATTATCCCATTCTCTCTATTGCTGCACCCAGCCAAAGGCTGCGGTGCACCTCAACTCCATGTCAAAGCTGTGGTGAAGCAGCCAGTTTTTTTGCATGGAAATTTAAGTACAAAGATTGCAGGAGTAATGGAGTTGAAAATCCTATGGGGGATGGGGGGATGAGATTGGAATTTATCACTTGGTTATTGGGGTTAACTTTGCACAGGTTCTAAAATCAATGTTGGGATTTATTGTGGGGTATGTGTTTAACAAATGACAGAACTTGCACTACTCTTGTTGTGCAGAAAGAGGAATAACTACCTCTTCACAAAGTCTACACCCACAGAAGTTGCAATTTTATATTGTGGCATCATTGGACTACATAGTAACAATACCAATCAGTTCCTTTGTCTGACTCATTAAATGCTTTGTGCATTGAAGATTTAGCTTGTAAAGTATTTCATTGAGCAGCCTGTTGAGTCTTTGTCAAATTGTGTAAAAAAAAAAGCAGTAACTGCAGCAGGTTAATGTGACCAGAGCTGTCACTTGTGAAGACAAAGTTGTGCACTGGAACATATTGGTTCATGAAATTCAGTGGCAGTGAAATAGTAAAAAGTTCAAAGACAGATAAAGATTTATTGGGGCACAAATAAGACTAATTGAGGGTAAGAATTTTTGAGAAATTGAGAATGGGTGTTGAGAAATGATGGAGTGAATGAATTTAGTTATATAAACAAAAAGTGAATTCCCTTCAGGCAAGGGCTCTCCTGGGATCTGCCCAGCAAGTGTTGCCATCCAGATGCTAGGCTGAAGGACCAGGGAGTAAGTCTGTTTTGTAATAGTGAAGCTACACCTCACAAACCTTGCCTGATGGGTTGAACTGAGGTAACAATCTTGGGCAGATACTTAAATCAAAACTGGCAGGGATTGGGGCAATGGGTTATATCTGACCTTCCATCTGAAACCTGAATTTGAATGTAGCCCTGATTGATGAGGTAAAAGTCTGGTGTCTATACTTGCAGTAAAGTTTTTTTTGTGTGAATTTAAAATTGTAGGCCATAACTGACAACAAATGGACACTGTGTCATCCATTTGCAATTTATCATTAATGCAATAGAGTGGAGGTAATGTTTAATCTAGTGGCACCAATACCTCACGTGGGAGAGCTTGGTGCTCGTGTGAGGTTGAAATGGAAAAATATTCCATTGTTCAGCAGCAATAACCCCGTTGCAATGAGAAAATGCTGATGAGAAGGAAAAATACATTTAACAAAAAGTAAAAATGTGAGTGCCTTGGGTAATTTATCTATCAAACTAAATGAACCTGTCAGATCACTCTGTGTTTGCTGCTCAGTAGAATGAATAATAGAGAAAGCAATTTCATCTTGTAATAAACCCGCATTTTATTGCTGATTTCTGTGTCGGTGGATTTCTCATTTCTATAAGCGGTTGTGCTTTGGATATCCTATTTTCCAACAGTATTGGCTGCATAATCTACACCACAGTTTTTCAGAATGCTGGAAACTGAAGGTGAGTATAAATGTGAGGACAGTTTCAAGCTTGACCACCTTGTATCACCTCGGTGCTCTGCAGAGAGGACATGCAAGTTGGCCTTGTTGCTGTAAAGGACTGCAGCACAAGATATGATTCAAGCCCATTGTGGATGTGCTTTGTATGTTCATTCCTCACTGTCAAAGCTTCACCTTTCTGCCAAATAAAGTAACATGAAAATCAGCTCCAAACAACTTAACTGAACAAAAAAGTTCTGGAAAGTGTGAGAGCTTGTTTATTACCTCTGTGGAGGATTATGCACTTTAGGGAATATTATTGCTTTTTTTTTCAGAATTGTGCATTAAAATAGAAAATGCTGAAAATATTCAGCAGGTTAGGCAGGATCAGTGAAGAGAGAAACAGAACTAACCTTTTCGGTCAATTACCTTTTATCAGAACTGGGAAAACAAGTGTGTTTTAGTTTGCCAGAAAGAAGATTGGGTAGAGGGGACCAAGGGAATCTCTGTTATCAAAGTTGCTGACAAGGGCAATGTTGTTGTTTGGGAAAACTGACCTCCACTTCACAGAGGTTAAATGCCTGCTGCCCTCATGTCTTCCTCTGAATCATGACATCACCACTGAACATAGTCTCCCAAACAATCACTGACCTAATTTCATTGGGAGATTTTTCCTCTACAGCATCCAGCCTCATAGTCCCCAAAACTTGCATGCTTGCCTCTACCTCCTCCCCATGCATGACTGTCTTGATAGACTCCTTGTTTACGTCTGTACTTGTCCAGAAGAATTTATTTCTCCTTACCTTGATATTTTCTATCTGCCTTGTCCATTCTCTTCTTGCTTACATCCATGACAACTGAGCTGTTTCCAAAGAACTCATCTTCGCCATGTGTGTCAGACCTTTTACATCTCTATCCCACACCAAGATGGCCTGAAGACTCATTGCTTCTTCCTTGAATAGAGACCCAACTAGTTCCCCCCTCCACCATCATATTCCTACACACCTAGACAGACCTGGTCCTTGCATTTAATGGCTTCCTGTTTAACTTGCTCACTTTCTTCAACTCAAAGGTGAAGCTGTGGGTATTTGCATGGGTCAATGCTATGCCCCTTGTTTCGCTCCTCCTCGGGGCTCCATCTGTCCATCATTTTCTAGGACTCTGAGACTGCATTGATGCTGCTACTTGCACTCGTAGAGAACCCAACCTTTGCTGGCAGTTTGACCCTACTTTCACTTTCACATGATCCATATTTGACTTTACTAGCTCCAGCTAAGGGGATAGATTAGCAACCAATACCCATTACAATCCCACAGATACCTTAACCTCACCTCCTCCCACCCTACTTCCCATAAAGACTCCATTCTATTACTTTCTTTGACTCTGCCACACCTGTTCTGACAACAACACTTTCCACACAAAGCTTCTGAGATATCTTCCTTTTTCCTTGGCTTTGGCTTCCCCTTATCATCATTGACAGGATCCTCAACCGTGTCTGCTCCATTTGCCACACTTCTACTCCCATCCAGAACTCCCCTTATTCTCGAACAAGGCTCCTCCTTGTCTTCCACCCAACCAGCCACCTCATTCAATTGGTCATCATCTAATTTCTAGCACCTTCAATGAGATGCCACCACAAGCACATTGCACACCCCTCCCCCGTCTCTTTCCCCCCTCGGTATTTCGCAGGAACTGTTCTCTCCACAACTTCCTGGTTCAGTTCGAACTTCACATCTAGCTCCTGCAATAACCATTCCCTTTCTCATGACAACCTCTCATGCAATACCTGCTCCTTTAACTCTTCCCTCCATCCAGTCACCCACAGGCACCTTCCGAGTGAAGCAGCAATTCACTTGTGCTTCCAGTTTTTGAACACTGAATGAATAAGACGATGAGGTTGCTTGTACGTTGGAGAAGCTGGAGGCAGACTGGCTTACCTCAATGGAGAATGTTTAGTCTACAGGGGTGACTGTGAGTTACAATTATCTGTCTCTTTTATTCTTCATCCCACTCCCAGTCTGATCTCTCTGTCTTTGGTGTCTTGCACTGACCCAACAAAGCCTGAGAAAAAGCACCTCATCTTCTTTCCGGGCAGTCTTCATGTCTCAATATTGAATTCAATGATTACTGATACCAGCCTTTCCAGTTTGTGTCAGAGTTGTCCAGTTCTGATGAAATGCCATCATTCCGTAATGTTAATTCCATTTTCCTCTCTCCACAGATGCTGCCTGACCTGAAAGGTTCTTCCAGCATTTTCTTTTTTTATCTTGTACTTCTAGGATCTGCAATTTTAATTTTGGAGAATATGCATTGTTTTTTGAGTGAGGTACTTTATGTGCAAGAGAAAATGTGCAGCTGCTTGTGATGTGGAAAGTTAAGTTGCACTTCCTGAATTTTTCTTAAAGTTTGAATGTTGCTCCTTGTTCTGCAGAGTTCACAGGTTTCAGGCTTGAATAGCTGTAGATGTAAAGTTACATGTCAGTGCCTTTTGATCAGAAAATGGACAGAGATCATCTAGTGTCCTGCATCTGTCCGCTATCAAATGAGCCCTGCGTTAAAGTGCAGGTAGTTATGATTCCTCTTGCAGCCTACATTATTGAGCTTTGCATTTGATTGAAGTATTATTAATGACCAGTGGCTGTGGACAGTATGTTGTGAGTGATGCTGTCACATTGAGGACAGTTTTTTTTTGTTCCAAGCACTAATCACCCTTTAAGTAGATAGTTTTAAATTCAAATGGAAAAATTATGTGGCAGAGAGGAGTTTGGGGATATTTCAGTCAGTATATCAAATGCTGCAAAATGAGCTAAATCAGTAATACTTAAAGAAGTAGGAAAGGCCAGAAAGACTAGAGGATCTAATTTAACTGTGAATTCAAATTAGGAGCTATTTATGTAAAGGGTGATCAATGTATGAAACAATGTACAGTTAATGTAAAGATGGTGAATGTTTGCAGTGTTTTATCAGTTAGCGCCGATGAGTTAGACCACTGCAGGGCAGCCTCAGCAGATAATGTGTGTTATTTTTGTGCTTTTTATCCATACCACATCTCATCAAGGATATGTTGGGCTTTGAGGCGCATTTAGGGCTTAGGTGGTTACATTATTACAGTTTGCCTTGGGTGCTTTCAGATTGATATAGGAGACTAGAACATGTTTAAATTGAGGTCTTAGGGATATTAAAAAGATTTAAATTGCATAGATTTGGAGAAGCTGTTTCCTCTGGGAGAAAATAGAGAACAAATAGATGTAATCTTGAAATTAGAAAGTGACCATTCACAAATGAAAGCAGGGAGGACATTTCCCATATATATTTGCAGTGATAATGTTGAATTCTTTGCATCAAGGGTTTTATACTAGGATAGGGGTAATTTTCAAAACTGAATTGGTAGATTTAGTTTGTCAAGATTATCTTTCCTGTCTCAGATAAAGCAGGAAGATAAGTGGAATGATAGTACCTGATCAGCTATAATCCATAGGTCAGGTTTAAAGGGCTGTATGGCTAATATATTGACAAATAAAATCAGGAATGAATTTCAGTATAACCTTAAAGCCCTATAGACTTTGTTTTGTGCAGTGGATGAATTTTCAAATTTTATATGGATTAATTTAACCAATATTATTGTTCTCTGTAGGAGCCTTCGTCCACCAGTACAATTAGTATAAATAGAAGTTGGCTAGAGGTTTGATGAGAAGGTCTCTTGTGGATTTCAATTTTGTGAATGTAGCAGAAACCTGTCAGGATAACTGTTAGTCACGGATTTATGTTTCCTGACCACATGAATCAAATAAGTCCCAGTATCATCATGGTAATCAACTCAATCATTAGCTAACTAACTAACTAATAAAATTGATAACATTAAAATTATGTTAATGTGCATAAGTTAATTAGATAAGTACACACCTCCGGTTCTGGCCTCTTGCATATCCCCATTTAATGCATCATTCTGAAGCTTGTTTTAATGTTATGGCATAATTACTCTCACACTTTCCAATTCATTCTCTGAAGCTGGTGAAATAATTTGTTCTTAAACATCTGAACATTCAAATTATGCTGATGGAAGGATACAGAATGGGATCTCACCACCCTTGTTTAACTGTTGCTGTTCTGCTGCTCTAATGGATTGCACTCTGTCCTTCCCTCAGCAGAAATTATTAGGAACTGGAATCCCATTGGGATATTTGGAGGAATAATCCATGTACTTTAATCCTTGATTACATTCTATATAGATGGAAATTTGGGAAATTTTAAATATAATACAAAGAAAGACAGCCCAGTCTTTAGGAGCATTCTGACATTCACTCGAAGAGGCAATAGTGTTTGTCACAACAATGTTGACTTTGTTTGTCCACTGA
The DNA here is from genome assembly GCF_009764475.1 of Pristis pectinata. Classification (NCBI taxonomy): domain Eukaryota; kingdom Metazoa; phylum Chordata; class Chondrichthyes; order Rhinopristiformes; family Pristidae; genus Pristis; species Pristis pectinata. The sequence goes on along the minus strand of NC_067409.1, from coordinate 83,049,474 downwards.
TTACAAATATGGGATGCTGGTTGGATTCTGATGAGACTACTGCCTCTGAAGCCTTTCTGCCAGCTGCTAAACCCCAGTTTTAGGTTTTACCATGATCCTTTTGTTAATCTGTAAAATGTACACAAAGTAGTGCAACACAAAAATCCACCCTTGTGGTGCAGATCTTGAATTTAACATCTTGCACACAGCTGTCCGCTTGCTTAAGAAAGAACATGTTGTTATCATCAACGAGAACAGAATTGCATTCCAATTAAATCAGCAACACAACACAGATGTTTTCAGAGAGCAGAAACCAAATCCTTGTTTATGCTTTAACCCATGATCTTGTACTGTCAGAGGGAGGGGTTGGGAATTAACAATGCTCTATGTATCTATCCTTGCCTGAAGTGGTTTTTACATCCTCCCTGTGTACTTTACAGCAATATTTTTACTTTATGCATTTTCTGAAAACTTAAGTTTTTCTAAAACTCCATTGGTCAAGTTCAAACTCACACCAAGTTCCAATTATCCATCAAACCTCCCTGTCCCTGTAACCTCCTCCAGCTCTATAACCCTCAGTCTCTGCATGCTTCCATTTCTGGCCATTAGTGTACTCTTAACTTTTATTTCTGTGCCATTGGTGGCCACGTCTTCCATTAGTTTGGCTTTGATCTCTGGAATTTCCTGTCCAGAAACACATTTGTTACTCAGGGACGGCCTGTATACCAACGGAGTCCATCTCGCTGTACTAGCGGACCGTTCAGTCGTCTTGTAACAGCAAGGTAGAAGCTGTCCTTGAGCTTGGTGGTACGTCCTTTCAGGTGTTTTTTATCTTCTGCTCGATCGGAGGGGAGATAAGAGAGAACGTCCGGGGTGGATGGGGTCTTTGATTATGCTGGCTGCTTTACCAAGGCAGCGAGAAGTATAGACAGAGTCCATGGAAGGGAGGCTGGTTTCTGTGATGTGTTGAGCTGTGTCCACAACTCTCTGAAGTTTCTTGCGGTCTCAGGCAGAGCAGTTGCCATACCAAGCCGTGATGCATCCAGATAAGACTATTCTGCAAAGTTCTGACTACTTCTAATTGTGCGATACTACAAAGTATCACTTTATCATTTTCTTGGTAAAGATACTCTTTTAATTCCATCAGTTACTATCTAATGACTTTTATTTGTTAACTCTTTTGCACATTTCAGCCTCTTTGCACTGGTTGTGAGTATAGTGCAATGACGAATTCTGACAATTACTGTTTTAGAATTATGACTTGTTAATTGTGTATGTCAGTGATATCCAACCTTTTGGATGAAAACCAACCCTAGTTGTTCACACTTGGTAAAATACATGTCCTTTCCTTCCCCCACCTACCTTGCCCACCCTGCAAGTGCCTGATGATGTCGCAGGCCATTACTTTTAAGGAGTTGGGAATTCCTGGGGACAGCTGGTATGCTGAGTACATATTTTTGTTTAGTGAACTTTCCAGCTAAATTATCTGAATATTATTACAGTGCTCACATCCCAGAGAGCATTGTGCATGGCAGGTGTGCTCCCCCTTTGTGACTGAGATAAAAACAAAGAGTAAAAGAAGAAAGATTTAAAAAAAACTCAGGAAAGCTGAGTTGTTTTTGAGCTCATGCCTCGATTCTAATGTAAGATTACATCCAAATTGGAATGCTATTTAGAAGGAAAAAATGGTGCATTGTCAGGATGTTATGATGGTGAATGTATTTTTGGTCCAACTAGATATCAGAGGGATGAAATGGTTTGCTTTTTACTTAATCATTGTGTCTTATTCTGTTTTTAGTGATGTGTGAGTGTACAGGATCAATTATGCACTCTATGGGAGCTGATCTAATTCTCGGATGTTTCAACTGCTGCTGCTTGTTTGTGGTTATCCATTGCCACCCTTTCATAAAGGATCTGTTATTGCCACAGATGTCACATTGCACACTTATTGACCTCAGTGGCTGAATTGGAGAAACAACAAGCGCGAGTTCTACAGCAATCACAGCCAGAATGTGCTGAGCTCATAGTAATGGTTCAGAAATTGTTTTATTCAAAGAATTTGCTGTGTCCCCTGGTACCTTGAAATCAGAGACTTGCTTTTGCACTGGTCTCGTTGTTTCCTGCAAATGATTAGCAGCAAATGCTTTAATGGAGTTAAGTGTGCAATTTGTAGTGTTTTTTGATTATGTCAGGGATGAGAATGTGCACTGATGACATCTGAATAATTTCTTCCTCCCGGCTGATTTTTAATGTTTCTTACCCCCACCACCCTCATCGCAAGCTGTCCTGTATTTCTTGAAGAGGGAGTTGGGGGCCGGGGGGAGGGTTTTTTTCTTGTCTAAATTTGTGCATTCTCTGGTCCTAGAGTGAAAAATAAACTGCTGGAGCCCTGATGCAGGGTTTGGGCCCTGCACAGATTCTGCCTGACCCACTGAGTTGCTCCAGTTTGTTTGTTTTGCTCCAGATTCTAGCATCTTCAGTCTCTTGTATCTCCATTTTCTGATCCTAATTGGTTAGCTGTAATGGTAAGAAGCAGAGGCTGTCCATCCTGTTTTCTATGTGTTAGATATCCAAGTGCATGGCCTCCACTGGGGAAATCACTGCGTGGTAATCAGGAATGCTACTGTTCTATTTCAGCCTCACAACCCCTTCCCAAAGCACCACTCGGAGTCCAGTTGTAATGCCAGCATTTACAGTATGGGGCAGATGCATTACCTCCAAGCATTACCTCCATCTGGAGAGTTGGATGTTGGTGCTGCAAGTGACGGGTCATGGGGTACTTATGTCCATTGTGAAAATTGTGAGCAATGCTCTCATGCACCAGATTTAGGGATATCACAGGAAATGGGGAAATGTGAATGGGACTCCACTTCTATACAGAAAGTGAAATAGGAAGAGACAAAGAAAAAACTGAAAGGAAACAGACTGGATGAAAAATAATGCTGCAGGACTGAGAATCCACAGACTTAACTATTTTCCTGGCCTACCTAGGTTGTGATTTTGCAGGATCATTAATCACATCACCATTGTGGTGCTAGTGCTGTGCAATAATATCCCTAACTTCATATATATGGTGCAAATCCAGCGATTTCTTGGTACCAGTGGGAGATTGCCAATGGGCTCCAATTTTTGCTCATAGCAGAGGAGCAGAAATTGTCAGGTAATTTCTGACATCTCACAGCTCGCAATGTACTCCTTCCTTGCAGCAAATTGCTGAATTTGCTCTGTGCAAAGGTTAGTTGATGTCATTGATGCACAATTACGCTTCCAGTAATCTGTGGGTGAAGATTTATTGTCTTATTTAGCAGGTTTTGTTCCCCCCTCTGTACTTCTGGAGTAATTTATCTCTCCTTTACTGTGATCCGGTATGTCCGTGTAAGTGCGTGAGGGTTCAGTGTCTTTCATCCAATCTAATGGCCTGTGAGAAGGGAAAGAAATAATACAGAAGGAACAGAGTCTGGGGCAGTTATTGGGCATGTGGCAACTGAATTAGCGTTAAACTTTGAATTATGACTGTCTACTCTTTTGTTCAGAGGTTAGGGGCATCCAAAGTTCCCTTCAGAAGCTGGTGGTCTGTCAAAAAATGTTATTTGTACATCTCTGGTTTGCTTGACCACTTCATGAGTTGATGAAGGTACCTTGCGGTATTCTAGGTTGGAATGCATTGGGATGACTGGTTTTCTTCTCTTAGGGACATTAATGAATAGTTTTACAGTGCAGAACTATTTCAGTGTGATTTGCCATTGGTGGGTTTTGAGCTATTGGCCTCTGATTTGCTGTTTCAGAGCTGTATGACTGTACAATGATAACCATTTACCAGACACTTTTTTTGATGCTGATTAAGCTTCCAGTCACATTTGGACCTCTGAATAGTCTTATTTTACTTGAGGTAAAATATTCTGTTGTTCCAAATAATCTCCTTCTGTCAGGAAATAATTTTGTCCAACTTGCTCTTCCATTCTCCTAGTGATGAGATGAAAGAAGATAAATTCAGCACTTGTACAACTTCTTTCATGTTCCCAGGGCATCCCAAAATGCTTTACATTTCAAAAGGTACTCCTTTCATAGTGATCGATAATGTTACATTGGTAAATACTGAGTCACCTGGTTAATTATTTGCCACTGGTGGAAACAATCTTTCACTATTTACCATCTCAATTCTTGCATAATTTTGAAGATTTGTGTTATGGTTAACTTTTTCTTCTCTGCTCCAGCCAATGTTTTCATAACTATAGCCTCTAATTGTTGGTGGAAATCCAGTGGAAATGGAGTGCCCAGAACCAGTGAGGCATAGAAAAGCCTTGAATAAATTTAGTTACTTTTCACTTAATGCTCCTCCTCGTGAACTTGATTTCCTGTGGGTAGCACCACCGGTTCTTGGAAATAAATGGTCTGAATTAAATTATTGAAATTGACGCTATCTCATTTCTGCCTGTATGGTGCTGTGTCATAGGTGTGACAATAATACTCTTTTATATTCACACATGTATTCACTTTTGGATTCTGGGATCACTTTGGCCTCACCCAATGAAAAATCTTCCTTCTGTCCTATATGTCACTCCCCCAGTCATTTTGCAACTAAAAATTAATTGTTAACTTGCTTTCCCAGTTCAAATGAGGAGCCGTCACCGTTTAATATTATCTGTTTCTCTTTCCACCAATGCTGCTTGACCTGCTGAGTGTTCCCAGCCTTTTCTGGTTTTAATCCATTCCACTACTCCTGATGCAAATATCTGGCTTTACCAACTAAATGTTAAATTATAGTTGTTGATCTGTCTCTGCTTTAGCCACAAAAAAAAATTCTGTAAGGAAAGTTAGAAAAACTGGGACTGTACTGCTTGAGCTGAGAAGGTTAGTTTTCAATATAGGTTTTGTAAGAGAGTGATTGTCCCCGGCAGTTGGCCCAGGAAATGTCAGGGATTCAAAAGTTTTGGTGGAGAGTCTGAGGCTATTGGGATCTACGACACACTGCTTGATAAGGTGGTGGATTTCATAAATAATTTTTGAAAGGGTCGCGGTTCAGCAAGATGCAAGGTTATGGTCAGGGTGTGGGACTAGCTATGGCTACTCTTTCCAAAAGTCGGCACTAATATGATGTTCCTCTCTTGTGCTGTGAGTTTCAGTGATTCTAATAGTCATAGAATTGTACATCGTGGAAATGGGCCATTCAGCCCAACTCGTCCATGCCGACCTGTGGGCACCCTTCCATATTCCATCTCCCAGCACTTTGTACATAGCCTTCTCTGCCTAAGCGATTCAAGTGTTCATCTTGTGTATTATAGGGGCAACTCCAGGGATGTGTGGAGTTTGGTTTGGGGAGAAAGCTCCATGATTGGCTGGGAGTGATTAAAATATGAAAGAGATGATGGTGCAAGGTAAAATGATAATGGAAAAAGTAGAGAAACAAAAGATGGTTGCAAAGGAAATGCAGGTGGTCAGTGGTAGAGCATGGAGGAGCTGATAAAGTGAAGAAGGTTCTTGTGGCCCTGGAGTGAAGTATGGAAGGGTAGTTGGACCAGTCTATTGATAATCAAGGGTTCCCTTAGTCTGCATCAGCTCACAGCCCCTGCGCATCACTGCCTGGGTGTGGCAAGAAGTTTGACATGTGGAGTTGTTTGGATGGTGATCTGGACTATACTGTAATAATTGAGTGGGTGGTGTTGCAACATTCTAAAAGTTTCAGAATGAAGAGGCTCGTGACTTAATGTCTGGTCTTGTAAGTAGATTTTTGACTGGTTAAATCACATCGACATTAAAAAAAATACAACACTGGTTTATCAGTAAGAATCAATCAAAGCCTTTTTTCGCATTTATATTATGCAAGTATTCGTACACATACTTTTAATATGTAACAATTAAAAGATCAAATGCCCTAAACCTTTGATGTTTGCAACTAATGGAAATCTCAAAGTTGTTAGAATAACATCTATTCAGTAATCATTTCGGAAATACATGGCGGAAATGTCCAGTTAACCTCATGTTACCTAAGAAACTGAATATCTGAATTTGTCACTAATAGCATTGGTATAGTTCAGGTGAACTTCAGTCGTCTCTTCCCCCATACCCCGTGTTCCTCCACATTTGCTCACTCATAGCAATTTACTTGTTAAGTATATTTCATCTTCACATAATTCCCAATGGTATAGATGGAGACCATTTGGCCCATCTGTACTGGCCATCAAAGCAATCCCATCGATCCCCTGCTTATTTCCCTGTAACCTGTTCTCTCTTGTATGCACATCAACTCTTCCCAATTCTCCTACCATCCATACTAGGAGTAATTCACAATTTTGAATATCTCTGTTACTAGTTTCCAGTTTTCAGTTCTGCTTTTTGAATTGCTTGTTCACCAGTTTCTAATTCTGGTGCTCGTGTGCCAATTGGCTGCCTCAGTGGGATTTAGCAGCTAAGTGGTTATATGTGTTAAACTAGTCTAGAACCGATTCTTCAAATATGAAATCTTGTTCATTTGCAACTGTTGCAAATAACATAGTAGAAGTCTCAAGGTGCTTCAAGAAATGTAATCGGACAAAAGTATTAGTTAAAGAGGTGGGCTTTATAAAGACTTGAAGGAGAGAGAGGTGGGAGTACCAGAGATTTATACTTGTCACATGCTGTGAAAAACATTGGATATTAAAGATACTAATATTAATGAATTTTCATTGTTGTCAAACAATCTATTGAAATGCAAACCATGGTCCTTTGCAAGAAGTGCCAATGGCCAGCACTACTTGGTGCTCCATTGGGCATTGTTGAACTTTACTGCAGTCAGTAACGCAGCAGACCAACGTCACTGTCCTGTGCTGGGCAATTCTGAATAGAGCTTGGAACATTTAGTTGTTTAAGTGGCAGTAAGTCCTGGACATAATGCCAGATGTGGAACACTTCATTTGACAGCGTGCTCTGCTGTCGGGTTCCCCATGGAATCTAGCAGCAGACCTCAGTCCTGCTGAGATTTCGCGCCAAACGCTCTGGGGAACCACCTCTTGAATACTGCTTCAGGTTAAGCCTGGTGCAGGATATGTGACCTCGCTAATTCCAATGGAGTTTGTAGAGCTGAGGCAATGTGGAAGGTAAGTTGCATAGTAATTATCTCAGATAAACCTATTTTAAATATGCTTTGATTTCTTTTTAAGAATTACTTATGTCAGGTTTAAGTCTCAATGTCAGTGACATTCTAAAAACTATTAAAACTCGCGCAGGTGTTATTGTTACAGTCAATAAATCTTGGTATGGAGCTTTGGCAGCTGTTAAAGCTTTTGGAGGGTTTTGGATATGGGGCTCCCTTATTCTCTGGAGTCCCTGCTGCTGCTCGGTCAATGATCTTGGAGACCAAGATGTTACACGCACATGGGATTAGCCCTCCATATTATTACCTGGTAATTATGGTTACGGGGTACTGTGGATGCAGCTCAGGTTCAATGAATTTGTCTAGGCAAAGGTTTCATCTCTTTCCAACACTGTTCGCTTTTGTGTCTGTTTCAGGATTGGGTGAGACTCGGGTCACTTGCACACCGAGACAACTTCTTCTGTTTTCTTCAGTGAGTGTATAAGTTATTAAGATGCCACCACCATCGGACATTGTGAAGGTGGCCATCGAATGGCCGGGAGCCTTCCCCAAGTTGATGGAAATTGATCAGGTAAGAGCTTCTGTACAACAAAAATGGATGGCTCTTCGTAAAGAAGAGGACTTGTATTTATTTAGTCTTTCATAACCTCTGGATGTCTCAAGACCTTTCATGACCAATAAAATGTTTATGAAGTGAAATTGTATTGTAATTAGGTGACAGTGAAGTTTTGACAATTTATTTGTTATGTTTGTAATGGAATAAATATTGGCTAGAACTTCATGAGAACTGCTCTGGCTCCTCGGAATAGTCCCATGGAATATTTAGCACCTCCCTGAGAAGGCACTGTAGATCTTGATTTAATCTCTCATCTGAAAGGTAGGACCTCCGACAGTGCAGTACTCTCTCTTCACTCCGCTGAGATCTCAGTCTAAGGTTTGTACTCAAAGTTGGGGTTGTGCACTACCAAAACTGTTAATATCAAAGAAATGGTGGCACTTTGCAGGTTACCAGAGAACTCTCAATGTACACAACTCCCTGGTTTCATTCTGTTGCATGGATCTTAACTTTAAATGGAAACCCTTAATATTTATGTTTTTGTTAGAAAATAACAAGAGTAGAGTGGTGATGTTAGATGACCTGGATTGAATAACACATTATTTATGGAGTAAGGGAATTGGACCCCCTTTCTCTGGCCAGGTAGAGGCTGGCTGCTCCTCATCTCCTATGATGAAGAATTGCTAGTTGCAAGTCGCAGCTAATGGACTTAGAATTCATCTTTCTGTATTGCTGGGGCATATTAAGAATACTGGTAATTAGGGCAATGTTATACAGCTGCTTTTCAAAACAGTTTTGTGGTACCTGGATACCTTAGAATCTCGTGCATTAGGTTTAGTGATTGACAATGTTGCCATACTTTATGCTTGCAGTTTGATCAAGAAGCAGTTTAGCATTCTAATTACAGCCGACAGCTAGAGGTTACAATAGGTGCCAATGGTATGACTCATAGACTCATTTAAAAGTAATGTTCCAGCTCTAAAGACTTGTAGTACAAGGTCCTCAGAGAATACTAAATTGTGAGGTTCTTCATTAATACTGTTCATTGATGAGTTGCATAATAAATTGAAAAGTGGTTGAGTACGTCTAGGTGAACTGTGATGGAACTCCACTTTTCCCTTGGGATTATCATTTGATCTTGTCAGCATTTTGTAGAGGAGGAAAGGACAAAAGATCAAGTCTTGTTGATTAATCCTTTTGTAGGATGGCTGGGGTTATTGTTCCCATTGGGTTTGAAGATTTGAGCAACCACTGCATTCATCATTTTGACTAGGTTAGCTTGAAGATCCTAAAGAAAGGCATTTCATTTTTAAATGTATGGTGTGGAGCTGTAGTCACTTATCAGCTAAGGACATAAGAGCCAGTTCTGTTAAACCTAGAAAATTGTGTGGGTATTCGTATTATCTCGTGACAGAGAAAGTAGCCATTTGGCTCACCGAGTCTATGCTGGTTCTCAGAGTAATCCCATTTCCTCCATGTTTTCCCTTCTCAATCTGAGATTCCCACTTATTCCCCTCTGATTCTCCTACCACCCACACTCACTAGGGAGCGATTTATCTCGTCTACCAGCCAACATATCTTGGGACCCTGATTGTGCCTGAAGGATCTAATGGGAAAGAGCCCCTCTCACCACCAGCAAACAAGGGCTTGGTGTTTCTCTGTAAGTTTTGACAAATAGACTTTCTGCCAAATGACTTTGACAGTCTTCTCGAGGAACCTTCAAACAGGATCCATCATCTCCCTTTCCCACAGGGCCTTAAGGACATTCTATGCGGATCACTGCCTGATTGACGTGAGGAAACCAGAGCAACCTGGGGAAACCCATTTGATTACAGGGGGAACCTACAAACTCCATCCACACAGAACCAGAGCTTAGGGTTAAACCTGGTTGTTGGAGCTATGAGGCAGCCACCCTATTATCACTACCAGAATTATCATGAAAAATTACACATTTTACTACAGTGGAACTTTGGATTGTTAGATTTCTTAAACCCTACATAATTCATTAATTTGATTATTTTTGATTGGTGCATATCTGCCATCTTCAGTGTCAGGCCAGCAAGAGCAGAGAATATTGTGCCTTTTTATTGCTGCCAACCTTGGGTTAAGCCTCATTTAATACAAACATTTGACATTGAACAGCAGATGAATGAAATGTAGACCAATTATGTAACTTCCTGTCTAACCCCACAATCACACAACTCCTCAGATGAAAAAATCTGGGGCCCTGGGGGTACATCCTAGGGGTAAAACCGATTCCCTAGGACGTTCCCTTCCGACCCCTTCAGGCAATTGGAACCTGTTCAGCTGGTCATGTGATTGACCTGTCATGTGGCCAGTTGGACACTTGTACTCATTGTCCTCTTTGAGGATGTATCTTGTAAAAATCTGCTGACTTTGTGTTATAATAGAAGCAACTTGGCTGCCAAGATGATGTGGAGGGAAATGCAAATTAAGCTAGCTGAAGTTGTTGTGACTGGCTGGCAGTGGTTTAAAGCATCAAGTGAATTTCACACATCTTTTACACATTTAAAAAAAACTTGCACAGATATCACAGGGAATAAAAATGACATTGGCTTCAACATCACTACATTGCATTTCCAAGTTATTTGTGCTGATTTCCCTCCTCTGCCAGACACGGCCCATGGGAAAAGCCTTGGGGATATGTCTGGAAGCTCCACTGGGATCCCAGCACCTCTCTGGAAGATTGTAACCTTGATTCTACCATTCTGTTTGTGCTTCTGTGTGAGGATTATTTGCTAGCATGTGTTACTGTTTGGATATGTGGATTAGGTTGTGGCCTGAAATCAAGTACTGTCAATACTTGGCCCCGATGAGTCTTATGAGGTGGCTTACATATATATATTGACTTAAAGGACACAAGATTTGGTGCCAATATTAATGTGGAGCAAGAAACTAATTTTGCGCTCAAGACAACCTGTTGGAGTGTCCTGATGCACGGTCTCGACCTGAAATGTGACCATCTCTTTGCCTCCACAGATGCTGCTTGACCCCCTGAGTTTTCACTCCAGATTCCAGCATCTTGTGTCTCTAATTTCATGCTGACTTAGATTCAGCCTATTCCAAAACTTTGCTGGGCCAAATTAGGAGCCAAAATCTAGGACAGATGGAAGGAGTTTATTATGTGTCTGTGACTAGAGTGCCAGGGAGCTTCCCGAGTACTCTTGTTTGCTGCCCACATCTGTGGCTTTGTCAATGGAACAGTGCAAACGAGCAATTGATGGCATCCTTCAGTGGATGAGTGGCACTACCTGATGTGTTTGTTCTCCCCCATCCCTCAGTGCCAGGCTGGCTGACCAAAATGGGGAGAGTTTGTGATGTATGCCCAGAATTAACTGCTGCTCAAGTTGGTTAAAGAGCCTCAAGAGTCTTTGCCATTAAATGTCAAGTTGCCAAAAATAATTTGTCAAAGGCAAGGTTAGAATGCACAGTAATTACTTTGGCCACTACTTTGGGAACATGCCTTTAAATTAAAAACCTAATTTTTTTCCCCCTTATTTTTTTTTGTAGAAAAAGCCCCTGGCATCAATCATACGGGAAGTTTGTGATGGGTAAGTGCTTCCACAATTTGAGCATCCATATCTATGAATCCTAGTACATTCCTTGCGAAAAGAAAACGGCTTGGCTGTGACAAGAGAGGCAGTCTGCTGCCGCTGGAGAGGTCATTTGATGAGTTTTTAAGTGGAGGGAGGGTGATAAGTCAAGGATTTGGGTTCTATTGGAGACTGTTTTGAGATGGAAAAACCTTTGAACTATGTAAGAGACAGTCATCAACTTCTGTTCAGTAAGATGTATTAACTGAGAAATCAGAGAAATAGGGACAATTTAGTTATTGATGGAAAAAAATCTACTTGCACTTTATTGATAGAGGTCCAGGTAGAGTTAGATAAGTATGCAACTCTACATGATAATATGTTCAAACTATAGCAATGGACTTTTCAAAGGCAGGTGCAAATCTTGGTGTAATTTACTGCCCAAGAATCTCTAAAGACCATGTCAAGCCAGCATTTTACTAGATTCCTGTGATGCCATTCTTTAATATTTCAACGTTGCAGTTAATATGGTATGTAGGTATGTTTTCTGGGCTAATATTAGCCACTTGTCCATGGAGAGTGCATAATTAGATTGAAGATTAAATTATCTCAGCAAGATGAGGTGGAAGAAATCTTTGAACTTCCACAATGCCTTTCACAGTCCTCGGGACATTTCAGTGCCTTTTGAGGTGTTATCATTTTGTAAGGTACCAATTTGCAAACACAAACCTCTCTCAAAAACCAATGTGATAATGACCAGGTAAGCTGTACTGTGCTGAAATCCATAGCCTCAGGTGGTCCTGGATTCTAATGCCATTCTCTGCTGAGGTTGGTGATCTTCTCTAGAAGGCTAGTTGGGTTGCTGCAGCTAGCCTTGGTGTTTCTGCTCCAGGGAGGTAGTGGGAAGTGAGGGATTCATTTCCAGTCCCTGATCCCAATCTTGATGATCATGGGACTGCTTACAGAAGACAACTGATGCTGCAATTAGGCTCCCGGCTTTTTCCTTTGAATAGAAGGCTACATACCAAATGCTGGTAAATGGGATTAATGTAGATGGATACAATGGTGGCATGGAAATGGTGGGCTGAAAAACCTGATTCTGTGCTGTATGACTATGATGCCTTCACTGGGGTCATTATATGCTGCTATGGCAAAAGATCATTTGGCCATTGTACATGCTGGAGCACACGATGACGAGTGTGAAATGTTCATGTCTTCTAGCAGGGCAACAAATGGTGAAAGGAGCTAGAGGAGAGGAGTCAATAAATGTCAGGCCAATACATACAGAATGAGAAAAAGCTATGTGATTGTAACATTCATTTGATTTTCTGCTGCTGTAACAGTTTGGGAAATTAACTGTTTTTTTCTTTTTACATTAAGCTGGTCTCTACCAAGTCCTGAAAACTATGCTCTGCAGTATGCGGACAGCACAAACTTCTACATCACTGAAAAGGCAAGATTACACACTTCATGCTCCCACTGTCTGTGCGGATTGCAATCAAAAGATTTTGAATAACCATTAGAATTGAAAGAATAGACGGACAGGGTTGAAATGAGGTTGTATGTCATTTCCGGTACTGTTATTTTGTGCAACAAAGCGACAAGTGCAGAGGGTGTCGGGGCTCAACGAGCAGCACACATAAGGGAGGGAGATGGAGGGGATGAAGACAGATGGAAAGACGTGTTGTATATACATGTGTTTGTAAGGGCACAATACAGATTTTGAGAATGCTGTTGATATAGTACAAATAGGGCCATGCAACATGGGTTGAGTGGATGCAGAGTTTGAGGTTTCCTATAGCATTTGTAATGTGCTTACTATGTAAGATCAGTGCCTGAGCACACCTAGCAACAGCATTGCAGAGATCTGGATATGACTTCACACTGTTTGTGGGAACAATGAAGGAGTGAGAGCAGGAATATTAAATGTACTGTTCAGTGTTGACAGACACAGTAACAATGACAGAGTGTCACTATCTGGCTCTGTCTACAAGAACACAATGTTCTATAGCTGCCTTGATGACTTGCAGCGACTATTGCACATTTTGCTCCTCAATTTCACTGACATGTCCTTGCTGCTCCCAAAGATACTTTGGTGTTACAGATGGGCTGGGACTTGTTCCTATCCCTCTATTTCCTGTATAGTAAATATTAATGTAGCACCTTGATATAGCGAATTATTCCAAAGGGCTTCACAGGAGGGTTATCAAACAGAATTTGACACTGAGCCAGAAAAGAGATATGGGAAATTTGTCAAATCCTGTCTTTTGCAGAGTGTCCCAAAGGAGTGAAGAGGGAGTGGTTTAGGGAGAAAGTTCCAGGATATGGGTGCCAAAGACATGGCAGCCAATGGTGGGCCCTGTGGAATGAGATAGGCAAAGGGAACACAGTTAGAGGTCTTTGAGCTACTGGAGGATATGGGATTTGAAAACATGCAAGAGAATTTTAATATCAAGACACTGATGGATCAGGTGACGATGTAGATAAGGATGCACTGAGTTGATGGGTGATCTAGTTGGTCTTCTTCATGCATCATTAATTATAAGCTGGACAGGCAATGAAACCATGGTAATCTTTTACCTCAAGTCTATAGTCTACATTTCTCACTTCATTCAGTCTCCAAAAAATTATCAAACTCTGCTTGAATACATGCAAAGACCAAACATCCTCTGGGATAGAGGGATTTGGATGCTCCATCATTGTATACATTATCCTCCCGAGTAATAATATTTCTAGTTCTCTCATGTTAGGTGTGAATGGCCAACCCCTTGTCCTGCAACACAGTCTCCATGTTGCACAGCATTTCAGATAACAGGTGCAAGGAGCAACTAAGTTTACATTTCCCAGCACTTCCAACAATCTTCCAGTCAGGCCAGCTTCTTCTGGCTGCACTCACTCTTTCTCCTCTGATCTTCTGGCTGTGCACGCCTCTTCCCCTCTGCCCCGTCCTCGTTCTCTACTATTACCCTTGACAGCTCTCCTTGTGGTGCCTATGCTTCTGTTCCTGTGCTGTGCAACAACCTGGGCCATTTCATTCCATCAGGGGTTTGTCTAATAATGCACTGAGAAACTGATTAGGGTTGGCTTTGGTTATCTGTTGAAAAGCCTCTGGGTGTTTGTTCGCAGTGAGGTTTAGGCTGATAGAATGCTGCCCTCAAGTGGTGAAATGGATACTTCAGGAGATGAAGATAAAAATTTCTGGTAGTGAAGAAGACTGGAGAAATAATTATTTGGATAAAAAGTTATATTGTAGAATAATGAAGAATATAAAATTTAAGACCAAACTCATTCTGTTTGGTATTCTAAGTAGATTCTTCTATTGACGTTTCATTCTTTAGCCTTCAGTAACACTGAGTTACTTAAAATTATAAATTAGAAAAGGAAATAGGAGCAGGTAGAGGAGTAGGAGTAGGCCACTCGGTCCCTCAAGCTTGCCTTGCTGTTCAGTACGATCTTGGCTGATCTGCCCTAGTTCTCTCTCTTCTGTACTGGTTCACATAGCCCTCAATTCCCTGATCTTTCAAAAATGTATTTACTTCCTCTTTAAATACCTCCAGTGATCCAACCCCTGCAACCCTTTGGGGTAGAGAATTCCAAAGACCCTTCTCCTTCTTTGAGAAGTTCCTATGCCCCTCAGTTTTAAATGACCACCTCCTAATCTTGTAGAATGGTAAATGCTAGTGTTGTACCTCACGCCATGCCTGAGCGCATACTGTTCTTCTGTTCTATTCTGCTTGTATTTTGTTTAGTTTTTCTAAGCCATTGCATCTCAACCAGTCTGTGTGTAGCAATTGCATTTTCAGTCCACTGTGGATGAACCATTTTTTCCCTGGCTCCCTAATGGATTTATTAGCAATTATCTTTGAGTTATGTCTGCTATTTTATGAGCATTTTCAGATAAATAATTACTCCTCTGACCTTGCTCATGAAGTTCATAACTAACTTGTCTGCACATTCACATTTTACCTTTTCACCAATGACAGCAACTTTCATTATGTATTATTTTTATATGTTTTCTTACGACATAGCAGGGGGTAATTTGGCCCATTGAACCTATGCCAGATCTCGGAACAATCCCATTTTCTCACTTATTTCCCACTAACCTGTTCTCTCTCATGCCAACTAATTCTCCTACAGAGACCTTTAACAGACAAATGGACACTGAGCAAAGATATAGGAGGGGATGACCAAAGTTTGTAAAGGATACCTGCCATAACACGCTGCATGAGACATTTTATTAATTTGTACAGTTTGACGTCATTGATGCACAAATTGATGTATTTTTTTTGATTCTTTAGAGCTTAATGAGCAGTCATTGCAGTACATTAAATCAGAAGAGATACAAATAAATTGCTGCTTCAGGAGAAAAATGTGTTTGGAGCCTGGGCAATGGGAAGGGTGGAGGTGAAGGGCAGGTATTTCATCTCCTGCTGTTGCACGGGAATGTGCTCTGAGAAGGGGAATAGGTATTAATAGAGATAGAAGAGTGAAGTTACAGGCAGAGAAATCCCTTTGGAATGCTGAAAAGGGAGAGGAAGATGTGCCTGGAGGTATCAGAAATTAGGGAGGATAATCCATTAAATAAAGAGGCTGGTGGGGTAGAGCATGAGGATGAGAGGAGTCCCATCTATTTTCTGGGTGGGAGGAGAAGGGATGTGATCAGCACTGCACGAAATGGCACACATGCAGTTGGGAGCCTTGTCAGCTACGTAGGAGTGGAAATCACAGGTGAGGGAAAAATAAAGGAGTCAACATTGAAAGCACTAGTTTGGAAGGTGGCATGATCAGAACAGCTGGGAGAATGAAATGGAGTCTTGGCAGAAAGCAGGGTGTGAGGAAGTATAATTAACATAGCAGGGAACCTGTCGGTTGCAGTGCATGCCGGTTGCAAATGCAGTCCTGAAATGGGGATAAACAGGATAAGGAAGGGAGGATTGGAGATCGAGGAACTTGTTGAGTGATCGTGGCAATAAATCTCTCTTAATTAGGCAATATACAAATGTAGAGATAAGGTGGGGCCCTGTGCACTCTTGCTCCACTGCCTGCCCACCCCCAGCCCAGAGTGAAGAGATGTGGAGAAACTTTTGGATAAAAGTAGTTTCTTATGACCTACACTGCTATGTACCATGTATTAGCAAAATGTTAATGTGTTATGCGTAGAATCATTCCTGGGATTCAATACTGGGATCTCTGGACTTCTTTAGGTTACTGGTCCAATTGAATTGTGATCGAGAAAACATCATACACTGGTAATCACTACCACTGAAGGCAGGGGAAGAAACAATAAATAATAACTGATGAGTGAGGTACTTGACGTAAAATAAACTTCTACGATGTAACTGGTTGGATTTTTATTCTCCTTCAGAACCGTAATGAAATAAAAAATGGTGCAATCCTTCGATTGGCATCGTCACCAGTAAGTAGCTTATGTTGTATTCACATTTCTTTATGATTCCAGTTGTTTATTTTAATGCAATTTTTATATCAAGTGGTATATGCCTTTTTTGTATTGCAATAACTTGGCTGACAACCGTCAAAAAAAAACATTTGCAGCAGCTGAACTGGTGCTGAAGGCTGTTTATTCCTTTTGTTAAAAGTACATGGGTGATTCAGTCCCTAGGTCAAGTCCTACTCCAGAGATTAGAGCATATCATCCAGGTTGACATCGCTGTGCTAGATTGAGGGAATACTGCACCGTAGGAACTGCTGCCTTTACTACCCCCTCAAGAGACTGGACATTGTTACTTAGCAAAAAAGCATTTGTTATCCCCCAACATCCTGTTTAGTATTTATGTCTCGACCATCATTACTAAAATAGAATGAACTTGGTCATTATCACATTGCTATTTGTGTAATTGTGCAGCGCATAAATTGGCTACTAGCTTACACAAGCAGCAATGTGGTAATAACTGTCACAAGAGTGACACTTGCGTAAAAGCACTTCATTGGTGCCTAGCACTATGGTCATGTAGAGGCCACAAAAGGCATTCTGTGAATTCAAGTCATGCTTTATCTGACAGTGAGAAACAAGAACTATATCGAGAGTAGACGGGCAAGAGTTAAAAACTGTGTAACAGACCTTTTAAAAACAAATGATTCATTTTGAATCTCTCACCTTTTGAGGGGAGGGAGAAAATGTTTAAGCATGGGAAGGTCAGTCATTTTCAAGACTTCTCCCTTGAGAATGAATTGGGATCATAATCTTCCACTGAAGCAGCAGCCCTCAGATTATCTTCAAGGGTCAGTCTGCTTACAGAATTTGGCACTCGCTCTATAAAGAAACACAAAAAACTTATAGAAGTGGTAATGTTTTAGAAGTATTTATTGAGGAATGCATTACCAGGACATAGGGAGAGAGCTCCCCACCTTCTGTATAAAAATAATGCCATGAGGTCTTTTATGTTGACCTGAGAGACCAGGCAAAATGTTGGTTTAATGTTACAAAGGAAAGGCAGTACGTGACAGGGCAGCATCCCCTCAGCACTACACTGGCATATCAGCCTGGAGTTTCTGTTCCGGTCTCAGGTGGGCCTAGTGCGCACAATTTTTTTCCCTGAAGATAAGTTTTCTACATGCTGAGCCAAGCTTGCGCTGGATGTTGGGAAGTACTACATGGGCTGTTTTGCATTGTCCCCATATTAATTTTTAAATGCTGTTTTCCTCTGAGATTTCCATTAGTGACCATTCCAGCTGGTGTGGAGAATATTAACTAGGGTTCCTAATACAAGTTACCCATTTGATGAAGGCTGTATGGAACTTGGCTGTAATGTTGAATAATCTGTAGATCCTTTGTGTGGATTAACCCTTCCTCTATGAAAAATGTCTGGTTGATTTATGTATCGGGAGAGTTCTGCTTTCCATGGAACTGTGCTCTATTTTGGATCAATTTATTTGAGAGGGAGCAGAAACTAAGAAGGTTTTTGCCTTGAGTACACTTTCTGCCATGTTTCTTTTTGTTCTTGTCTCCATATTACTTTTCTAGACACAAACTGCACAGGCACTCCATGAAAGAATCCAGTCTTCCAGCATGGATGCCAAGTTGGAAGCACTGAAAGACTTGGCTAGTCATTCCCGTGACATCACCTTTGCCCAGGAGTTCATTAACCTTGACGGCATCTCCCTCCTAACTCAGATGGTGGAAAGTGGATCTGAGTAAGTGTCTGTACATCTCGGCTGTAGCCCTGAGGTCTAGTTAAAGTAAACAGCTGGATGGGAAGAATGAGGTTCAGTGGATAATGAGTGGCACAAAGCATTAACGATTAGGATGCCAACATTGGGGTAGGGACAGAGGAAGGAGTTGTAAACTATGTATTGCAATGTGAATAAAGTAATTAAATCACCTGAAAAATCCATGCACTTGGATTTCAATTTTGCAGTTTTAAAAAACGTTTTTTCCATTAATTCTTGGGATGTGTGTGTCAGTGGCAAGGTGAGCATTCCATAGTGCAGCTATTTAGGCATTTCAGAGGGCAGTTTAGAGTCGGGCATGATGGTGAATCATCATCAAGTCAGACCAGGTTAGGACAGCACCTTTCCTTCCTCCATCCCTGAACTGGTTGAGGTACTAATGACTAACTCATTTTCCAGAACGAATTCAACTTCTTAAACTCCTAGTGGTGCAAACTGAAACATGTACTGTCTGAATTATTGGTCCTGAAGCATAACCACCACCCCTGTTGGGAAGGTCTGATGTTTTCCCAAGAATCAGCAGATTTGCTACAGAGTTTTTTTCCAGTTTTCCTAAAGTCTTCTTGAGCAGCCTGCCACTGGTTGCCCACTGATAACTTCACACTCCCATGCCACCTGTCAGATTCTAATCAAATATGTGAAAAGACATTGAGCTCAATCTTCCTGACTGTAGCCAGCAGTTCCAAAGGGAACTACTGCCATTCAGCCATTCCTACTGAATTCTGGACCTTCTGAATCCAGGAATTAATAAGTGACAGTTGATTTGCCACTGTGCTGCACAGCAGGACTTGACGTGGAGGCCAGAAGTGTAGTCTGGTGTCCTGAATTAAATAGGCAGTCAAGAGGGGATGACTTCAGGGCTGCAGAAAAAGAGAAAGGTGTTGGGACTGATGGGATTGCTCCACAAAGAGCCAGCATGGAGGCAACAGACTGAATGGCAGCCTCTGGTGCCTTGTAAAATCATAGAATTGTTGATTCTGCAAACTTCCAACCCAGTTTGTGGAAGTTAGTTTCAACTAACTTAGATTCTGTATGCAACTCATCCACCAGCTCTCTGGGCTTCAGAGGGGTCTCCAGTCCCTCGCAGTGTCACTATTACAGGTGTGAGGCTGGCAGCTTCCTCTGTGTGGTTCCTTAATGCTGCTGCTTGTTATAAAATAAATTAGAATGGAACTGCTAGCAAGTTCATGGATGGTGAGCCCACAGATTTCAGCATAGGCCACAACCTCTACTGAACAGAACCACACTACACAACAGCAAAAGTCCTTTGTGATTCATGCAATTTTTTTTTGTAGAGTATAATGTGAGTCATTTTGTCCAGAAGTGCCCTCATTTGTGCTGCCAGCTGGTCCCGCTCTTCTGTTTGTGTGCTGTTTATGGAATGCTGCAGGCAGTTTCTCAGCAACAGGGGCATGCCTTTTGACAGTGTCTAAATGCAATATGTAAATCTTTCCTGAAAGGGTGACCCTAATATCCCACTCACCATTCAGCTGCCAAAGTAGGTCAGGGAGTGAACAGTACCAGTTTGTGGGGCAGAGAGTTTTAAGGTGCCCCTTCACTTTTGCACATGCATGTTGGCACCGAGTTAAACAAATGCCAATGGAATCCTTAAATGCTATCAACATTGGGGAGAGAAAATCCTGACTATTGGTAATGAGGTGTACTCAGGGCTGCAAGAGTGCCCATGTCCCTGTCAGCCCAGGCAGTGTGGATCCTCCCAAGCTTCTGTCTGTTTTGTGTGAGATCATGTGACATTTGGAAGAAGTTCACAAAAGTAATCAAGCCTAATCTGTGCACCACCAGGAGGCAGAATGTTGGAGGATCTTGATATTTATTCAGTTCTGTTGCCTATGTCTTTTGAAGGAGTTGTGTTCTTGTTTGTGAGGGAGTAGTGACAGTACACTGAGGGTTTAGACTTTTGAATATGCCCATTTAGTGGTGCATTTCTTTTTTCATTTTACTTCCTAGTTAAGCAGGTGATTGCTTATCGCCTCTTTTTAAATACGATAAACTATTAATATGTTCTGTATTCAATTTTTCTTTAACCTCTCAGCTCAAGCACAGTTTCAGGACAGAGTGGGAGTAAGTATTGAAGGCATGATCAGTAATTATAATGGGAGAGAAGAGAAATAATGGAAGTGGCTATAGAAAGTAATATCTGTACTTGTTGACTTTTGGGGATGGTAGTAACTGTGGGGGAGAGAAGTATAACTATTTGAATTAGATTTGTGGCAGAGATAAATTTTTGCCAGTTCAGAGAAACAAAGCTGGTTTATTTTAAGCTTTGTATGGTCTGGGTGAAGAGGAACTTGCTGCTACTATTCAGGGAGGCCAGTACGCAACACTTCATCACTGTGGGCTTTGCTGTCACAGAGGCTGTTAATTTATTGCCTGCTCTTGGTTCACCTGTTTTTCTGTCTCACTCGGGTAGCAGTGTGCTCATTTCTAGCCCGATGTGCAGCAGTTGTTCTGCTCAAGTTTTCAAGTTAAAGAATTTTATCCAAGCACAGAGGAAATAAGGCTAGATGATCTGATATGACATCTTTGTGATTATATTTTGCTGAGAAAGAGAATCAACAGTTCTAAAGTAGGGTAGAGTAACTTCCTTTTTTTGCCAGATGAAGTCTGGTGTTTGGAGTGGGCAGTATTTCCTGCTGATGGTTTAATGGGCTTGGGGGAATAAGCATAGGCTATTAGCTCATTAGCTAACTAACTTTTACAGCTGGAGAAAGGTTGCAGAAAATTAGAAAACTGAAGTGTACAGAAGGAGACGAGGAGAGTGAGTTAAGTTGTTGAGGTCCTGGAGCCCAAGGGGCTCTCACTATTTAACTTTCATGGTGTGGCGACTCACCGTCTAGTCGGGCGAACCGGCTCGGCAGTCAGGTTGCGCGGCGTCGGAGCGACGAGGCCCAAGATGGCGGCGGGCCTCGTCTTTCCGAGCGACGGGGAGAACCCGCGCGCGGGAAAGTCCTGATGACGTAGGACTTACGTCATTGCCGGTTGTTTTGGGCAGGAACATTCTCCCTTAAAGGGCCCGCGCAAGGCGGGAAAATAAACCGGTTCTGTTTGGCAATCCTCTGAGTAGAGTCTTGTTTTATTCCGCGGTAGCAACCGCTACATTGGTGACCCCGACGGTCCAAACGGCTTTTGGACCCGCGAAATGGACGACAGCGCAGCAGCCAACGCAGTGGCCCTCAAGCTGCCCACCTTTTGGACACTTCAGCCCAGCGTCTGGTTTGACCAGGCCAAAGCGCAATTCCACCTTCGGCAGATCACCTCCGACTCCACGAAGTACTACCATGTGGTTAGCTCTCTGGACCAGGAGACAGCAGCCCAGGTTGGAGACTTCATCCAGTCGCCTCCGGAGGAAGATAAGTACCTGGCTTTCAAAGACCTTTTGATCCGGACCTTCGGCCTCTCCCGTCGTGAGCGCGCCGCCCGCCTGCTTCATCTGGACGGCCTGGGGGACAGATCCCCATCCGCCCTAATGAATGAGATGCTGGCATTGGCCGAGGGACACAAGCCATGCCTGATGTTCGAACAGGCCTTCCTCGAACAGCTCCCCGATGACATCCACTTGTTGTTAGCTGACGCCAACTTCAGCAATCCCCGTGAGGTGGCCGCCCGGGCAGATGTCCTGTGGAGGGCCAAGCGCGAGAGCGGTTTGTCCGTCAGTCAAATCACCAGGCCGCGAGCCCAACGCCCGCCTCGCCCGGCCCCAGCAACCGAGCAGCCACGCCCCAGGAACGCAGACGACGACACGGGTGACCAGCTGTGCTCCTACCATCAGAGGTGGGGTGCGGAGGCCCGTCGATGCCGCCCACCCTGCAAGTTTCAGGGAAACGCCAGGGCCAGCCGCCACTGATGGCTACGGCGGCTGGCCGCCGACAGAGCCTCCTCTTCGTTCAGGACAAGAAATCTGGACGGCGTTTCCTCGTTGATACTGGAGCGGAGGTCAGTATTTTGCCCCCGACAGGCCGCGACACTCGTGACAGGCCACCAGGTCCTCTACTCAATGCCTCCAACGGTACAACGATACGGTCTTTCGGCACCCGTACACTTCAATTACACTTTGGCGGCAGCCGTTTTACCTGGACCTTTACCCTTGCCACCGTCGCCCGACCACTCCTAGGAGCCGATTTCCTTCGGGCCCACAACCTGTTAGTTGACCTGCGAAGGAAGCGGTTAGTCCACTCTAGCACTCTCCGGACCTATCCCCTGGGAGAAATCAGCCCACCAGCCCCGCGCCTGGACTCCATTTCCCTTTCTGGCGACGATTTCGCCAAGCTCCTAGCCGAATTCCCATCGATTTTGGCACCTTCGTTTACAAATTCTAGGCCCACACACGGGGTACGACACCACATCATTACCACAGGGCCACCCCTTCATGCCCGAGCACGACGATTACCTCCAGACAAGCTCTGCCTGGCAAAGGAAGAGTTCCGTCACATGGAGGAGCTGGGGATTGTTCGCAGGTCAGACAGCCCCTGGGCCTCCCCCCTGCACATGGTCCCCAAAGCCACCGGAGGGTGGAGGCCCTGCGGCGACTACCGCAGGCTGAATGACGCCACCACCCCGGACCGCTATCCCATCCCTCACATCCAGGACTTCGCAGTGAACTTACATGGGGCCCGCATCTTTTCCAAAGTGGACCTCGTTCGGGGATACCACCAAATCCCGGTCCATCCGGATGACGTCCCCAAAACTGCGATTATCACCCCATTCGGCCTGTTCGAATTCCTTCGGATGCCATTCGGCCTTAAGAACGCCGCGCAGACCTTCCAGT
Organism: Pristis pectinata; assembly: GCF_009764475.1. NCBI lineage: Eukaryota > Metazoa > Chordata > Chondrichthyes > Rhinopristiformes > Pristidae > Pristis > Pristis pectinata. The sequence continues at coordinate 83,026,342 of NC_067409.1, read as the reverse complement.
GGCTGATGGACACGGTAGGCCGAGACCTGGACTTCGTGTTCATTTACTTGGACAACATACTGATCGCCAGCCGTAACCGCCAGGAACACCTTTCCCACCTCCGCCAGCTGTATTCCCGCCTCCGCGATTTCGGCCTCACGATTAACCCGTCCAAGTGCCAATTCGGACTTTACTCTATCGATTTCCTCGGCCACAAAATCACCAGCGACGGGGCAACACCCCTACCCGCCAAAGTGGATGCTATCCGCCATTTTGCCCGCCCCGACACAGTCAAAGGCCTACAGGAATTCCTTGGGATGGTCAACTTTTACCATCATTTCATCCCTGCAGCAGCCCGTATCATGCGCCCTCTGTTCTCGCTGCTGGCTGGTAAGGGCAAGGACATCACCTGGACTGACGAGGCTGCGGCTGCTTTCGTTAAGGCCAAAGACGCCCTGGCAGACGCCACGATGCTGGTACACCGCAGGACTGACGTCCCGACTGCCCTCACGGTAGACGCGTCCAACACCGCGGTGGGTGGGGTACTGGAACAGCTACTCGAAGGCCGCTGGCAACCCTTGGCATTTTTCAGCAAGCACCTTAGACCGCCCGAACTGAAGTACAGCGCTTTTGATCGGGAACTTCTAGCGCTGTATCTGGCGGTCCGGCATTTCCGATACTTTCTAGAAGGCAGGCCTTTCACCGCTTTCACCGATCATAAGCCTCTGTCCTTTGCCTTCTCCAAAGTCTCCGATCCCTGGTCAGCTCATCAGCAGAGACATTTATCCTACATTTCTGAGTTCACAACTGACATCCAACATGTCTCCGGAAAGGATAATGTCGTTGCTGATGCACTTTCCAGACCAACCATCCACAACCTATCCTTGGGTGTCGACTACACGGCCCTAGCTGACGCACGGCAAGCCGATGACGAACTGCCCAGCTACAGAACCGCCGTCTCGGGTCTGCAGCTCCGAGATTTCTTGGTTGGTCCAGGTCAGCGGACCCTACTTTGCGACATTGCGACTGGTCAGCCCCGCCCTATAGTCCCTGCAGCCTGGCGGAGACGCGTTTTTGACTCGGTACATGGGTTGGCGCACCCGTCCATCAGATCTACTGTCCGACTGGTTGCCAGCAAGTTTGTCTGGCATGGCCTGCGCAAACAGGTCAGTGAGTGGGCCAGGACTTGTCCGCACTGCCAGACGTCAAAAATCCAGTGACACACCAAGGTCCCACCACAGCAGTTCGAGCCTACCTGTAGGAGGTTCGACCACATACACGTCGACCTCGTGGGCCCTCTGCCGGTTTCAAGAGGAGCCCGGTACCTCCTTACCATCGTGGACTGGTTCACGAGGTGGCCTGAGGCAACCCCCCTGGCTGACATCACAACTGATTCCTGCGCCCGGGCGCTGCTCACAACTTGGGTGTCACGTTTTGGCGTTCCGGCCCACATCACTTCAGACAGAGGCACCCAATTCACTTCCAGTCTCTGGGCTGCATTAGCGAACCTGCTAGGGACGCAGCTGCACACCACCACGGCCTACCATCCTCAATCAAATGGGTTGGTGGAACGTTTTCACCGCCATCTGAAATTGACCTTGATGGCCCGCCTAAAGGGTCCTAACTGGGTTGACGAGCTGCCTTGGGTCCTGCTCGGCATACGCACTGCCCCCAAAGAAGACCTCCGCACTTCATCAGCTGAGCTTGTATACGGGGCACCACTAGTTGTCCCCGGGGATTTCATACCTGCCCTTCGGGACCAAGGGGAACAACCCCCAGCAGTCCTACAAAGACTGCGCGAGAAGCTTGGTGCCTTGGCCCCGATTCCCACCTCACGGCACGGTCAAGCCCCATCCTGCCAGCCCAAGGAACTACGGGACTGTAAGTTTGTTTTCGTTCGCAGGGGCACACCTCGGGCGCCATTGCAACGACCATATGAGGGACCGTTCCGAGTCATACGGAATAACGGATCCACTTTTATTTTGGACATTGGAGGCAGGGAACAGGTTTTCACGGCGGATCGCCTCAAACCGGCCCATTTGGATCTGCAACAGCCTGTCGAGGTTGCCACGCCGCGACGCAGAGGCCGCCCCCCTAAGCGGCAGCTGGCACAGCCCACGGACTTTGGGGACTGTCTCGCCGGTTCTGGGGGGGGTTGTGTGGCGACTCACCGTCTAGTCGGGCGAACTGGCTCGGCAGTCGGGTCGCACGGCGTCGGAGCGACGAGGCCCAAGATGGCGGCGGGCCTCGTCTTTTCGAGCGACGGGGAGAACCCGCGGGCGGGAAAGTCCTGATGACGTAGGACTTACGTCATTGCCGGTTGTTTTGGGCGGGAACATTCTCCCTTAAAGGGCCCGCACAAGGCGGGAAAATAAACCAGTTCTGTTTGGCAATCCTCCGAGTAGAGTCTTGTTTTATTCCGCGGTAGCAACCGCTACAATGGAGCAATTTTCTGGCTCCTTTTCCACAGTGCTTTTGGTTCTATAAATGTCAAGTCTTGTTTGACTTGATTGGTCATACCAGCTGGACTAGCATAGAATGCAGCTCATTGATAGAGATGCTGGGAGCTCAGAAAGGTTAAGGAATGGAATTAGAGCAGCTAGCTTCAGTTGAAGAGCTAGTATGTTAGTCATGTACCTTCTTTACATGGTTGATTGCTACAAAATGGCTGGAACAGAAACTACCAGTTTCATATTTGTTTAAAATCACTCAATAATCTCACAGTGAGCTTTGGAATAGAGATTCTTCATAATATTTTCAGAACTCAAGAATATTCTAAAATAAGATGGAAGTTGGGCTTTAAGCTGAACCACTCCTGAGCCTGTCTGGCCCTGCAGCGAACATTCACACATTGTCCAGAGGGTGCAGCCGGACTGTAAACAGGAACAGAAGGCAAAGTGGCTTCCTGTTCAGCTGGTATCCTCGACTGAAATCATATCACATAGTTTAAGTTGAAATGCTGCTACTCTCTGGTTAGATGGAAACTTATTTATTGTAACTTGCATTTATAATGTAACGTGATTTAAAAAAATTCAAATCCATGTCTTCTTGGTATCCAATCAGATTACACAGTAAAATGATCAGATGGATAGAGGGGTAATCTGGGTTTTCCAGTATTGCTGCCTGTTTGTTTGTCTGGTGGTGGTGGGGTGGGGGGAGTGGTGGATGCTGGAGAAGTATTTACACTGGATCCTTGCCATGTTGTTGCATCTGTTGGAATTGGTTGCTTAGTGTCCAGCCATGCAAGGCCATTCAGGGATTGATTATTAATGAAATCACTGTGATTCTGTGGAACCGGTGGTTAATGATAAAGCTGTCATAATTCTCAATGCACTGCATCTTTGAACTGTTTACTTTTTGAGTGGAGGACATTTCTCACTTGTACGCAGTGTGCTGTTTTATTAAATGATTTTCTCCCTGCTCCCACAGAAGCACTGATTCTTGATACCTGTAGTTCACTAATGCTTATCCCATGTGTCCATCCTTCAGGACAAACTCTAGTCAATGAGGATTTATGGTCTGGTCAGCAACAAGAGCCACACGTGTTCTTGTACTCTGTAAGGTCTATCTGCTGGCACTTCTGCAAAAAGTTAATCAAGAGTAAAAACAAGTCTGCTGTCTCTTGACTTTTAATTTGGGGTCCCTGTGTCCTGCTAGAAGATTTATTATAGTGTCACCATTTCTCAGTCTGTAGCATTCTTGCCTTTGAGTCAGAAGGTTCTAAGCCAAGTTCAGGCCTTTCTCTAGTGACTTAAACACAAAAATCCAGTTCGGTTCTGAGGTGTTGTTGCACGATCAGAGGTGCCATCTTTCAGACTGATACATTGCCAAGGCCCTTTCTTTTTGGACGTGGCTGTTTTGGAAGAAACACGAGGAATAATCCTGAGTGACCATACCAGCATTTTTGAGTCAATGTTTTTCTGAAGCTGATTATCTGGATCATTCTCACGTTTGTGGGAGCTTGCTATGCACAAATTGGCTTCTGCATTTGCTGCAAAGCAATTTAGGGTGATCTCAAAAGGGGCATGAAAGGCACCAAATCAGTGCAAGCCTCTTCCATTCATAGATCAGGAAATGAATCTGGGACTTCCTCAAATTAAGTAGTGTAGCACTGGAGAGAAGAGGTGGGTACATTTACTAATTGACTTATGGGAGAAGGACTACGCAAATATTTTTAGGAATGAATTTGCATAAGAATAAAAAAAATAATCTGGGTGATCAATATTCTGGACATATTATTGATGTAAATATGTATTTTAAAATCTACTTGCTACATGCATTTTTATGTAACCAGTATTGCTGATAATACTGCAGATATATCAAGAATTTGAGAATGTGGAACTCGCTACCATATAGATTATTTGAGGCAAACCACACTAAAGGCCATTAAGAGGAAGCTGGATATAACAGCAGGAGAAAAGATTAGGAAGACATGCTGGCAGGGTGAGATAAAGAAGAAGGTGAGGAGATCTGTGCGGAGCGTACACAGAAATGGTGTGTTTCTATTCCATAAATTTCAATGCCATTCCATGTGAGGTTAATAGCATTGAGAATGTGACACAGTGGTTGGAATCTTCCACTGTTTCTACACAGCAACATTTTCTAAGGCACATCCAGCATCTCTTGGAAATCTGGAGACTAGGGATGTTCAAGGTGTAGATGTAGTAAATGGAGGTTTAGATGGGCTAAGTAGAGCGAAGCTGCTCCCATTAGTGATGGTTCAAGAACAGATTTAAAAGGTGACAGCTACAAGGGCAATGTGAAGGAAAACCTTTTTTATGCAGAAAGTGATGATAATGTGGAACTCGCTACTTGTAAGAATTAATGCGGGCTTTTAGGAGGGAATTTTTTTTTTGATTTTTTTTTACTTGCAACGTGGTAACAGACCCTTCCGGCCCAACAAGTCCGCACCGCCCATTTTTTTTTAAAACCCAAATTAAACTACCCGTACGTCTTTGCAATGTGGGAGGAAACTGGAGCACCCGGAGGAAACCCACACAGACACAGGAGAACGTACAAACTCCTTACAGACAGCGATGGGAATCAAACCCCGATCGCTGGCACTGTAATAGCGTCGCGCTAACCGCTACGCTACCGTGCCGCCCACTGAAATAATAACTATTGTCAAAAGAAAACATCTTGGACAGTTATTAACTTGATTTATTACAATAACCTAATATAGAATTGAACCCAATACTGTTTTGAATATCTAGTGTTGGTATCTTTCTTAATGAAGCACAATGTTTAATTCTGTTTTTTTTTAAACAGTGAATTGCTTACAAGTTTTATGAACTGAACAAGTGTCAAACTTAGTTCAACATTTATATTATTGTGTTCTGACAAAAAGTCACATTTATCAATTTTCTTTATCAACTACACTGGTAATGCAATACTTCCGTTTAGGTCTTTACACAAAGATCATATTAAATGTTCACATAAATTTGTGGGATTCATGAAGTTTCTAAATTTATTTTCATGAGGGGGACTGTGTTAAGAAAGCAATAGTGAAACTGCTGGAGTGTTGGTAAGATCTCATCTGGTTGTCTTAAACTCTGGCCTAAATATGACGCCAAACTGCCCTCATGAGGGCACAAGAAAATAGGAGCAGGAATGGGCCATCAGGCCCTTCAAGCCTGCCCCACCATTTAATATGATCTATGCTGGCCTCAACTCCTCTTCTGTTCCACGTAGTGGCGGCATAGTCATGTAGTAGTTAGTGTAACGCTATTATAGCACCAGTGACCCGGGTTCAATTCCCACCAAATTGTTTCAGCATGAGGGAAGATAGTTTGCAGAGGAATGGGATTGGCCTAATGGGAGCTGGCACAGATACAGCTGGATGTGCCAATAGCAATTCCTTGACAATTTCTGTGGATTTCATGTGCCAACCACTGGGTGTTGGAAGTGCTGTGAATCTGCCTGACATACTGCAAGCTGCATTCAAGCCTCTGCTGTCAGCACAGCTCTTCTGGAAAACTTTTTGCCTGCCATTTCACTTGTGCTTGCAGCAAAAATTTTGTCGAAAGTCAGTTGCTTTTACATTCCTGACAAAACTCCTCGAGTAGGGAGACAGAATAGGACGTTGTGTAAGTAGAGTTTAAGTATCGGTAGACTAAGTAGAGAGAAACTCTTTTGCAAGCAGGGGTTGTCAGTAATTAATTTATGCAACAGAAGCCAGAAGGGAAATGAGAATTATTTTCTGCAATGTGTTGAAATGAACCTGAATGCATGGCATACAAGACTTGATGAAGCAACTTCAAATGCCTTAATAGGAATAGGTGCAGATTTTATGGAGAAGGAACAGGGAAATGGGACTAACTGGATAGCAAATGGGAAGAGTCATCATTGGCCATGTAATCTTCTCCCATGCTATATGATTTGCCTTTACAACTCTTGTTTATTTTTGTTTGGAGAGTATAATGGAATTTTGTGCACAATAATTGTGAATATTTTTTTCACTGTTTCTCCCAAATTCCCCAAGCTGGGGATGGAGTGGGGCTTAACAAATAATGTTTACATTTCTCTCTGCACACGTTACTCACTCAAGGCTTTTTGCTGAGGTTTGGAAAACCATTGTATTGCTCCATCAGTGTTAGCCAATGAAATTATTCTGAGTGGGGAGTTTAGTTTAGTCTAGTTTATTCTCGTTTAGTCTTGGCTTTAAAAGCTACTTTGGGTTGTATTTAAAATATCTCTTCAGCTTGTGAACTTTTCTGAAAGAGAGCAAAGGAAAAAAATTCAAGGTGCAAAGCTGACCTATTGCCAGTCTATGTAAGTTGTATTTTTGGAGAACTGTGTAATATGTGAAAGTTTTTAAATTTTTGCAGACGGTATCAGAAACTACAGAAGATTATGAAGCCCTGGTAAGAATCCAATTGGACAGTCACTTTGTGTACTCTCACTGCATGGTTGGAAATCAAGCCCTTACACTTTCCAATAACGCTTCCCTCTCTGATCTGTCGCCTCTCACTCTGTGCAGTGCTTTGTGTGTGCATGCAATGGGCACCTCAGTGATTTCTCCTCTGTCCACTAAAAAGCGGCCTTTTGTTTGCACTTCTTTGTCCAGGCGGTTTGCTTTCCTAACGCAAGATTCCAGAATCAGATTGTATGTGATCCAGAAGTACACTGACTAAAAATGTTCAAGGCACTTGCTGGGCTATAAATGTCAAATCCTTGAGCTGTAAATCCTTACCAGAAGATATGATTTCTTTTTAATGCAATAAATTCGCATTCTGAATTACTAACTCTGCAAAAGAAAATCTACACTTTGTTGAGTGAATTAGAGTGTCATTACAGGTAAAAGGTTCAAAGTTGAAGAACTTTGTTCCCCACCTCCTTCCAGGCAGACTTCGGCCCTGCTTTAGTGCCATTTCATGAAGCTTTCTGGTATAACAAGACAGACCCATAAGCTGGTGTAGCTGCTCTGTAATGAGGCCTGAGTGATTGTTTGATATGTTGTTACTAAGCCAGTTGGTTAATTTTATCTTTCACAATTGCATAGTAAAGGTTCTGTTGTAAAAATTGTTTAGATTGTTGCCAGTAATACAGTTCTAGCCTTAACACTGTAGTGTAAAAGCACAATGAACAAAGCATCCTGATGGTGAAGCTGAGTTACAGCCAATCTTTAAATGAACTTGGAGATGCTAAAAAGGATGAAGATGAGTTATGGACCCTAAGCTTTAGTGAAAGAACTCCTGGGATGTGATTTCGTGGGAGAGAAGTAGTGAATGGCTACATTCTGCCTTTGAGAGCCTAAATCATGAATTGCAGACCAGGGAAAATTGTTGCTAGTCCACATAAAAATGACTGAATGTCCCTCTAATGTATTTAAAAATTGGCTATATCCAGTGTGTCACCATGAAGTACTGTAACTGCCAGGATTACTGCTGCCCCAAATATCACCATAAATTCATGGGACTACCTAACAAAAGTATTTAAAATCCTCCAGCTACAGGTCAGGAATTAAACTGTTTCAGTTACTCTCTGCTGCACTATAGCTAGATACTTCAGAGGCCAAGTTCTGAGCTTAGTGCGACGTAGAAGGAGAATGTCTTTTGCAGTGAAAATTGCTACTTGTTTGCTTAAATTCAATCTACTGTCCGAGGGCCAGTATTCAGGCACCATCTCTTGGTTGGGTAATAAAACTCTCCATTTTTCTAAACCATTCACGGGGAGCCGTTTGATGAAAGTCATTTGGTCGATTGTAATTAATGATCTTGGTACCTTTTTTTTAGTTAAGATTTTATGTGAAACTAGGGATTTCACTGATAAGGATCTTAACATTAAACAGCTATCAGAATCAAGTTTATTATCACCGTCTTATATGATGTGAAATGTGTTGTTTATAGCAGCAAGCAGTGCAAAGACATAAAATCACAATGAGGTAGTGTTCATGGGTTCATGGACCATTCAGAAATCTGATGGCAGAGGGGAAAAAGCTGCTCCTGAATCATTGAGTTTGGGTCTTCAGGCTCCTGTGCCTCCTCCCTGATGGTGATAATGAGAAGAGGACATGTCCCATATGGTGGGAGTCCTTAATGATGGATGCAGCCTTCTTGAGGCACTGCCTTTTGAAGATGTCCTCGATGGTGGGGAGGGTTATGCCCGTGATGGAACTGGCTGAGTCTACAACCTTCTGTAGCCTCTTGCAATCCTGTGCATTGGCGCCTCCGTACTAGGCGGTGATGCAACTAGTCAGAATGCTCTCCACCGTACATTTATAGAAATTTGCAAGAGTCTTTGGTGTCATACCAAATCTCCTCAAACTCCTAACAAAGTAGAGCCGCAGACGTGCCTTCTTCATGATTGCATCAATGTGTTGGGCCCAGGACAGATCCTCGGAGATGTTGACACCCAGGAACTTAAAGCTGCTCACCCTTGTCCACTGCTGACTCCTCAGTGAGGACTGGTGTGTATTCTCCAGACTTCCCCTTCCTGAAGTCCACAATCAGTTCCTCGGTCTTGCTGATATTGAGTGCAAAGTTGTTGTGACGCCACTCAACCAGCTGATCTATCTCACTCCTTTACGCCTGCTCATTGCCATCTGAGATTTTACCAACAGCAATGGTGTTATCTTCGAATTTATAAATGGTATTTGAGTATTGGTGAATTTCGTATTTATTTTGGTTGTGTTGAATTCTCAGTGTTTCTTTTCCTCTCCCCGCAAAATTAGAATTTCACTGAAAATGTTAAGTCCTTTATACTAAGGAGAAAGGGAGGACTCTGACAAGAATTTTTTTACAAAGTATAGTGTAGATTGGTTTGCCTAGGGGATTGGTTTGGTCTTGGTGGATATCCCCTGAACCACCTGCTTTAGTTATCAAATGGTTTTGAAGCCAAGTATATATGAAGAGCATTATAAACAGACCATATAACTTCATGACATTGAACAGCAGAGCATACAACTTGAATGGAGAAGCTCCAATGGATTCTATCATTATAATCAATCCAGGGAATAAACCCTGGCTCAATGAGGAGTGCAATTGGGAATAGCATGGGAATGTCTGAAAATGTGTTTGAGAACCATTGAGGCTGTGATGCAGGACAAAAAATAAATAACAAAAAAGAGCATGCATTTGATGTTGCTAAATAACCCCACATCCATTGGATCAGATCAAAGTTCTGCAGACCTGATACATCTAGTTATGACTGCTGGTGGGCAATTATATAGCTACTGGGAGGAGGAGTGAGTAGGTTCGAAGAATATCCCCATTCTCAATGGCAGGGCCTAGCAAGCAGTCACTTAAAGAAGTTGATGCATTCATAACCATGTTCAGCCAGAGGTACTGCATGGGTGATTGATCTTGGCTTCCTCCTGTGATCCCCACCTTCACATAGAACAGTATTCAGCCGATTTGATTTACTCTGTGATATCAAGGAATGGCTGAGAGTACTGGGATACTATGAGGACTATGAGATCAGACATCATTCCAGTTGAAGTACTGCGCTCTAGAACTAACTGCACCTCTAGGCAAGCTATTCCAGTACAGTGTCAACACTGGCATCTATTGGAAGTTATGAACAACAGACAAAAAACAGGATAAATCTAATCCAGTTAACAACTGCCCAGTTAATCTACTCTCAGTTATCAGCAGAGTGTTGGAAAGTGTCATCAACAGAGCTGTCAAGTGGCACTTGGTCTCCAGTAATCTGCTCATTGATGTTTAGTTTGATTTCAACAGGACCACTGGCTCTAGATCTCATCACAGCCTTGGTACAAATTTGGACCAAAGTGCTGAATTCTAGAGGTCGGAGAGAGTGACTGCCCTTGACATCAAGGCAACATTTGACCCAAGTGTGGCATCAAGGAAAACCTGGTAAAACTGACATCAATGGGCATCAAAAGGAAAACGACATTGCTTGAAGTCATACCTCACACAAAGCTGCTTATGTTTGTCAGAGGTCAATCATCCCAGCCCCAGAGCATCATTGCAAAAGTTCCACAAGGAGGTGTCTAGGCCCAACCATTTTCAACTACCTCAGTGACCTTCTTTCTATAATAAGTTCAATGGTGGGGATGTTTGTACACTGTTGATTTCATTCTTAGCTCCTCGGGAAATTAAGCATTCCATACATTAATGTAGCTAGACCTAGACGAGATTGCAGCATAGGGCTGATAAATTCACTTAAATGCCACCAAGTGTCAGGCAATGACCATCTCCAGCAAGAGTACTCCTGATATTCAACAACATCACTATCACTGCCACTCCTTGTATTTAACATCAGTGACCTAGAAACTTGGTGCAAGTTGGTTGGAATACCACTTGACTTGTAATTAATAGGGGTGTTTGATCTTGGAGGAAAAAAAATTAAGAATGGCAAAAAGGAACTGGATAAAGCACAGAAGTGGATGAATGTAAGTAATGCACGTAAGTCAAATATATAAGACGTTCAGAAATTTGTATAAGTTCAGGATCTGAGAGATTTTGGTGGAATAGGATGATTAATTCTTAGTAGTCTTGGTACTCATTAAGATCAGTCATCAGAGAACTTCAAATGGAACTTCATGTAGTTCAACCTGTTGATCATCTGATGATTGCAATACTGTGTAAACTACGCGGTAAATACAATGCTCAGTTTTGACTGGACTGCAAAGAGAGGGTCTAAATAGAAATCCAAGCCAATCTTTGGGATCAATAGATTGACGTTGCCAAAACTGGAGAAACATAGGATTTTGAAAGCAAACAATGATAGGTTTGGAAAAAGATATAATTGACTCAACCTGACTGCAGCATTTAAGCAACGAGGGTTTGGGACTGATCAGGCATTGCTTCACAGAGAGAGAGATGATTGCTTGATTTCTGTATATCATAGGCAGACTCCTGGGAAGGCATTATTGTGATGGGTGGCCTGCAGGATGTTACTGGATGGATAATGACTTTTCTCATCCATATTTTAGTTTCTAATGTCTTCTATTAATCACTGCCCCAACTGAGATCACTTTACTTGGAGTGGGGTGGGGGAGGATTGAAAGTGATCTCTTCCTCGTGACTCAGAAATGAGACTTCCTCTCCCTTTTAATTGATGGTTTTTAACCGCTCTCTTCCTCTGATTGTGTTTGATTTCATACTGCTTTACAAAATAAACAAATTTGAAATCTGCCTGTCGAGAAATAATTGGATTGATCTTCCTGACCTTTTGACTCTGAAGGACAGAAAATGGGGCAAGGGTTTGCCTTGTTGTGACTCAATCCCTTTATGCATTGAACCTGGATTTTAAGTACTTCCCTGGAGGAGATGTTACACGGTCAGTGCCTGGAGTGGGTGCAAGGCCCATTGTAGATTTACTAACAAAAGGACATAACCAGTGGACTGGAATATGAGCCTTGTGCATTTTGAGCTTTTGTTGCTTTTCCCAGTCTAGACATACAGTAATCACTGGTTTCACTGCAAAGTCTGGTGTGTTTTTGTTTACTAGCCATCTATTTAATACTGCATCAGCTCTCATGTAAGGTCTTTCATCTGATATGTTAACTCTTTTTCTCTTGTTACAGATGCTGCCTGATCTGTTGAATATTTCTAGTATTTTTTGTTCTTATTTCATGTTTCCAGAATATGTACTTTTATGCTTTTCTTTATATAACTACTACTCTTACAAATAGATTTTGAAAACTGAGTGAATATTCAGTTTGTAAAAGTAAATCTTGTTCAGAAGGTTATTTTAAGTTGAATCATTAAACAGAAACATGCACTGTAATTATGCCAACGTTGATGTTGGCTTTCCCGGGTATACACAAAGGAACTGTGTCACTTTACCCACGGAATGTTTGCTTCCTGCTCCATGCTTCCCTCAAGCTTTTGGTTCGTATGTTTTGCATTAAGCACCTAACAGGCAGGGCAAACTGACATTCTATTAGTGCTCACCATGCTTTTATAGCTCACTTTTGCTTCTGCTTGACCTGCAGGGCTGTGGGTCAAATGCAGGAAGATGGGATTAGGTTGGTAGATCTTTCTTGAGCGGCACAGACACAATGGGCAGAATAACAACCTCTTGTGTCATAAATGTTCTATAATTCTTGTTGCAGGCATTTCCAAAACAACTATTGTTAGAATGCCAGCATGCCTTGGGGACTCTTAGTACAGATTCATCCCTGTTTTTTCTGTTGGTGCAATCCTCTTCCATGTATTCATATCTCTCCATGACCTTGCCTCCATAACTCTGGAATCTCTTCCAGTTCAAAAACTCTGAGATATCTGTCTAATTCTGGCCTCTCACACTCCATCATTCGTGAGCCAACCTTCACTTGCCTAAAGATTTAGTTCTGTACTTCCTTCCCTAAGTCTCTTGGCACTTTTCTGAACTTTTGCCATATGAGGTTCAGCTTAGTGGATTGTGCAGAGTAAGGACTCAAACCCACCCCTGCTGCTACAAAGTAAGGCTCTTCACTGCTCTATAGACCACTTAAATGAAGTGACAGTTGTACTTTCATGACAAATGAGTCTCTGCAGGCAAAAACTACTGCATCCAGCAATTGTTGAGCCTTGGAAGCTGCATTTTATAGGAACAGTAGGTTCTTCACTCTTGTCTAGTGTACAGATCAATCATGAATGATCTACACATCTCCAGCAGACTATCTTGCTGCACATATGATGCCATTGATAATTTTAAGACTTCTTTTGGAAATGCTTCGCAGTTTGAACTTGCATTGAAGCCCCATGATTCAATATGGGGATAGCAGTATGAACAATAAATACCATGAATGCTAGAATTCAGCACAATTAATTCTGCATAAGCTGTGACTGTGTTCAGCCAACTGGAAAATATTGATTTGCAGTGACCTTTCATACTATAATTGGAAAGTTGACTGTTCTGCTTATGTAGAATTAATAGGGTTTCAAATACTCTTTTTTATTTGTGATAATGCAGAATTTTTCAGATTTGGTATATGGTGGGTTCCAACATGTGCAGTTAGCTTCCTTACAGTACCATCTTGGGCATCCTATACAGTGCCATCTTAGACAGCATTTGGTCCATTGTGGCTGTGCCAGCTGTTTAAGAAAGCTCTACAATAATCTCACTGCACTTTCCTCTTTCCTCGTCATTTTGCAACATTGTCACTCTCCAAATGAGTGAGGAAATGGATAATTGTGGGAAAAAAACAAGTTGACCAACCATGCTGTGGTCTCCAAATTGAAATTAGCCAACTTCCTGGAAAATAAATGGTTCATTTGAAGGTGCATTGCATCTGTAAACACATTTCATGACTAGGGGTATTTTTTCCTATGAGCTAAGATGATCAAATTTGGCAAGTAATCTAACACTTTGTAACTGGGAATTTATGGAATTGAATCCCGTGACACTGTTCTGAGTTTGGGTGTTGGTGAAGTGCTGATGAAGTTGATCCTTAAGATATTACCACCTGCACACTTCAGGTGGATGCTGAAGATCCCATGAAGTTATTTGAATAAGATCAAGGAGTTTTCTTACATCTTGACCAGGTGTCTCTCCATGACCATTCCCTCACTGGCATCTTTATATGAACCAGTTCATCTAGACAGGTATCTCTGTGCTGTTTATGCAATGCTGCAGAATGCTCGTTGCATTGGATTTTCCCACTTTGGAAAAGTGCAGGCAGTGTTTAGTAATATTTTGCGTTGCTGGGCTGTTATCAGAATACAAGAGCACTATTTGGCAATTTATTGCAATATTATGTGGATATTATTTCATAAGGATGCTACACTGGAATCAGGAATGTTAATTTTTTCAAGCTCCCTCGTACTGGCTAATATAACCATGAGAGACTCAAAGCCATTATTAGTGAATCATCAGACAACAAGATCCAGCAAACTTCATGTTTATTGTCTTTTCAGCAGCACAGATGAGAACTTGGGCTGTTTACGGCCAGGGACGCAGTCCTCATTCTTATATTAAAAAAAATCTATGTGTGCAATGAGAGGATGGTGTGTGATTAATTACAGAAGTGAAGACATAGCAAGCCTGGTGCATGCATTCTCTTGTCTCAGAAAAGGTAACACATAATAGACCAGGGCAGAACTCCACAAACTGCAACTTGATGAGCACTTGTTTATGGTGCAGCTCAGGAAACAGCATACAGTTCTGTGAGCTAAATTTTAAAATTTTCAATCTGTACCCTAACATGCTACTAATAAAGAGGTGACTGCAATACTGCTGTCATTCTTGGCTGTAACTCTCTTTCTGTAAAGCTGTGGATGAAGCTGTTTACTGACCTAATCTGAAAGCCATTTTGAAATCCAGCGCATGGGAATTGCATGAAGTTCTCTCGCCTGCCTTGTATTATTACTACTAATACTACTTCCTTTCAGATTGCAGTGTTGCTGTTTATCAAGTTAATGGCATAATTCAGTTTTTCTCTTCCAGCTGCCCTTCTGCTCTTCATGCTTTCTGGCGACTACGTTACCCATAGGGCTTGTTATGGTACCAGTCAGCTTTCTTCTGTTTTATTCTCTTCCCTTGTTTCCTGCTTCAAAAATTGTTTCAGACTCTTCTTATGTTGTCAGAATTGAAATAGCTGGAACTGACTTGGGGATTATTTGTCTTTTCAGCTTCGGGGACATGTTGTCCTTCACCCTGACTGCGTTTGTTGAACTCATGGACCATGGGATTGTCTCCTGGGACACTTTTTCTGTGGCTTTCATCAAAAAGGTACCAAGGCGGCTGGAGTAGTTGTAGCAAAGTAGGGTGTAATGGTGAGGGAGGGGATGGTTGATTAAGCAATGTTGCCCCACTGTAGGAATGCAAGAAGGTTGAGTTATTTCCAAGCCTATTCAGCCATCCAATTAAAACATGTCTGTGTGTACTGCCTTCTCCATAGGGAGATAAGAATCTAATGAACAGGTACAAAATAAAGAAAAGGCTGGACTTCATCTCAAGGGATGGAATACGATTAGTTGAAGTTCTGATTTGGTGAATCCGATTTGGGAGACTGTACCTCAGGAAGCATATATTGGTCTTGGAAAAGGGTTTGCCAGAGATTTGCTAGAATGATCTCGGGATTGAAGGGATAGTATGATGGAAGCAGATTGCATCAATGGGCTTGTGTTCTCCTGAGCCTGAGATTAAAGGGTAACCTGTTTAAGATAATCAAAGGAGTTGGTGGTTTCTCTCTATCTACCCCAACAGGGAGAGAATGCAGAACAAAAAGGCATGACTAAAATTTTGAGCAAGGCTATTACAGGGTGATGTGATTAAGCACAGTTAAAGGACCTGTTTTTGGATGAGGCACGAAACAAGTGTGGTGGAAATCTAGAACCCTTTCTCAAGCTGTTGAGGCTGGCTCAATTGAAAATTTCAAAAGTTTAATGGAACTTGTTGCAGAATCTCTGTGGATAAATGGTGTTAAGATACATAACAGCCATGATTTAATTGAAGGATGGCATGGGCTTGAGAGCCTGGATAGGTACTTCTTTTCCCATATTCCTTTCTATCCACCCTCTCAAATCCTCCAATTAAGTGGGTAGCACAGTGGCGCAGCTGATAGAGCTATTGCCTCACTACTCCTGCAACCTGAATTCACTCCTGACCCCATCCCTTCCCAGTGCTGTCTGTATGTGGAGTTTGCATGTTTCTTCCTGTGACCAAATGGGTTTCCCCTTGGTACTCCAGTTTCCTCCCTCATTCAAAAGCCATGTGGGTTGGTCAGTTGATTGTCTCCAGCCTGTAGATTTAGAGTCTGGGGGAAGTTGATGTGAAATTGTGGAGAATAATAAAATAAAATATGGGATTAGTGCAGGATTGAAGGCAGTGGGTGCTTGATAGTTGGCAAAGTCTCGGTGAGCCAAAGGGCCTGTTTCTGTGGTCTATTATTCTGGTTATTATATCTTTCTGACTGGCAAAGGTAGGAGGTAAGTGGCTCTGCCAGTGAATAGTATCTCTTTAAGGAGAGCTTCCTGAACCTCAGCACTGAACCAGGCGGCTAGTGTGTACAGAGATGGAGGAACAACAACACGAGTGTGAAGGCTTGTGTGTAATCCTGCAGATTTCTTCACATAGCTTCCTCCATTTGCACCAACCTCACCACCATAACATTTTAAAATTCTCCTCTCCTCCCATTATTTGCTCATAAAATAATCAGCATCAAGACTGCGAAGTGAACAGGTAATCTGCATGAAATTAGAAGCCTTTGTTTTTGTAAACATGTCATGCCAGTATTAAATGTGCTGCTTCGCCTACAATGTTTGGACACTGTTTCCAGGCATAAGTGGTCAGTCAATCCACCTCCATCCATGTGCACTATAATTAATCTCCGCCATATAATTACTGGCTGAGTGTTGTGCAGGAACACTCAGGCCTTATGACTTTTTAATTAGCTATTTTCCTGTGGAGAAATATTTTGAATACTTAACCACAATGGTTCAATAATTCCCCCAACCCCCAAAAAGGAATCTGCTGTCCTTGTGCAGCTGATCTGTGACTCCGGACACGCCACACTACAATGGATCTTTAGCACTCCCTTGAAATGGCAAGCTGCTGTGTCCAGGTTCTACAAGGACAATAAGGTTTGGCTTTGCCAGCAAAGCCTATAAATGAATAAAAAGAACTATCTGCAATTTAAGAACTATCTGCTTGATAAGAATGTTTTATAATGCCTCAAGAAATCCCAAAGAACCTTGCAACTAGCGAAGCACTTTGGAAGTATAGTAGCTGTCATAGTGCAGGGAAACTAGGCAGAACCACAGCACAGTGGTTGCCTTACAACAGTTCTTGAAATAGCCAGCAAGGGAATGTTCTTTCAAAACTGCTACAGATATCAATGAAAAGAATGAAACCAGAAGAATCGCCCTGAAATAACCCATGCACCAAACAGATCACTTGACCCTGCCAAGTCTTTCTTGCCAACATCTGGGGCCATGCTGAAATTGGGAGAGCTAATCTGCTAACTAGTTAACACAACAGACACAAAATAAAACTTGGTTTATACTGTTTACTCAAATCCCCCAGACACTCTTATCATCCTCTCTAGATACGTGCTGTCCCACTAGGAGAGGATACCATTGGGAAATGGTAGGATTCGGGAGTCTTCAACAGGATTCAGTGTCATTGGCAGTAAGGATGCAGCTATACTATGGATGGTGACCTTCAGAGACCATCATCAGCAGTTTTAGTAATACCACTATAGACCAAACTGGCCAAGTACCAAAGCATGTTGCTGCTGGATAAGCTTGTGGCAGGTGTTGAGAGCTTCATCTTTGCCAGTCCATGTGTTGCATCTGCCCCTATCCATGATGGCACTAGTGGGAGGATACTCCCTTTGTATTGTGTGGCACATCTGTTCTAAATGGGGTACATTAGGAACAAATTTATCATTTCAAAACTGGCTGCCTGAATGATGTTTTGGGGCTGGTGTAAAGAAATTGTAGATCAGGAGATTATAGAATACTAGGGGGCCAGTCTGCCATACCATTGAACCAGAATACCAACCCATGTTCATCAGTGAGGAAAGGTGGTGAATAACAGGACCGGTACCAAGAGAAGCTGAAAATGATTCAACAACCAAGTGAAGGTGCAACATGGGATCACATTATGAAGCAGAAGCAGCAAGCTATACACATTCAGCCTCTCTTATCAGCTGAGCAGGTCAAAGTTCTGCAATCCTGCTACATCCTGTTTTGAATGGTGGTGGACAATTTAATACCTGACAAGAGGGAGCCTCAATGAACATCCTTGCTCTCAACGATGGCAAAACCCACCAAACAGCACCTCAAATAAAGCAGCCCATGACCAAGTGGCAAGAGCTGGGCAACATTCAGGCTTGAGCTGGTAATTAACGTTCTTGCCACACAATTTCCAGGCAGTACCCATCTCCAATTGAGTATAATTGTTCCTCATTGATAATTAATGGTATTACCATTGCTGTGTCATCCACCATCAATGTCCTGGGGAGTCATTATTGACTGTAAGTTTAACTGGACCAGCCACATAAATGCTGTGGCTACAAGTACACCTTAGAGATCGGCTGTCCTGTGGTGAGTGACACGTATGCTGACACCCCAAAGCTTTCTCATGCACAAGCCAGGAATGCGATGAGTACTTTGGACTTGCTCTGATGAGTGCACTTCCAACAACACTTGAAAACCTCAACATCATCCAGGGCAAAGCAGCCCACTTAATTGGTACCCCAGACACCACCTTAAACTTTCATTTTCTCCATTACTTGAGCACTGTGGTTGTGTGTGCCATCTACAGAATGCACTGCAGCACACTAACGCTTCTTCATAAGCACCTCTCAAACCCACAGCTTTTAGTGCTTAGAAGACTGAGGGTTAAAGTTGGGTTAGGTTCTTAGGAACATCACCATCAGCAAGTTTCCTTCAAATCATACACCATCCTGATTTGGAAATGTATCTTCAAACTTTTATCACTGGCCCTGCATCAGGAACTATTTGTCTAAAAAAAACACAGGGGAAAACTTTTAGCACATAGACTGCAGTGGTTCAAGGTGGGGACTCACCATCACATACTCGAGTACAATCAGTTAGGATGCACAATTAGTTCCAAGCCTGCCAATGAATCTCACATCATATGAATGAAGGAAAAGCTTGAGACATAAGAAAAGACATAAGGGTGGGGGGCGGTGGGAAAGCAGGGTAAATGCCTTTTTACCTTGTTCCGCGGTGTACTCTGAAAAGGCTAGATAGCACTAAAGAAATAAGCGCCCGCAGCGGTCCTGACGTGCAAATCGGTCGTCTGACCTGGGTATGGGGCGAAAGACTAATCAGTTCCCAGATGTAGGTCACTACAGTTATTACATGGCGTGCCATTGACTGCTTTGGTCCTGGTGCTGCTGGAAAAACTTAAGCTGTATCCAAGCCCCAAGTTAAGAAACGTGTGTGATGGAGAGCGAGTCTGAAAGATTGATGGAAATCCACTTGGGGTTGATGGGAGGTGGTGGTGGTTGGAGAGACTGGACTTGGAGGCTATTTAGGAATTGCAAGGGTCAGAGACCTTGGCACAGCAGAGCCTATGGGTTACCATCTGGGCTGATCGGTTGGTATGGGGTGTTAGTACCACAGGGTGGAGGGTGCTGATGTATAGAGGATAAATGTCTGTGTTTAACACCATCTGGGAGCCCCTCATGCTATGAAAGTGTGGTTGTCTCATGGGTGACCGATGGTGGTCGATGCAGGACAATGTAGACTTATTTCCATGGCAAAGCACCAAAAGGAATGATGTTATTGGATGCACATCAAATGCTCAAATCACAAGCACGACTTGCGTCAAGAAATCCTTGTTCAAAATTATGGTGATGTAAAACAAATCTAAGATGGTTGTTATCACATTTTCCTTTGTCTGAAGTTTATTTCATCACCATGAGATTAAAAGTAAACTATGGTATGCTACTTAATTTTTGGGCTTCTGTGTTTAACTTCTTTCATTGACTTCAGCATTTAAAACAATGATTATTAATTATTCTTGAATGTGGGAATTTCTGTAGAAGGAATCCGTCAAATTCTTGGATGAATACTAGCACCTGTCCGGCAAAGTCCTTCCCCATCTGTCTGTCCTCAACCCCACCCTTTCCCCAACCAATTAACTTGATGTGATTCAGAAAATACCAATTTTGCACTAGAAGGAATGGGGGTGAATTTGTCTCTGTTTACTTGCAGAAACTTTAGAGCCAGACTTTAAATCCTTTCTTTTCTGCATTTACTAGATAGCAAGTTACGTGAACAAAACTGCAACGGATGTTGCTGTGTTACAACGGTCGCTGGCAATCTTGGAATCCATGGTATTGAATAGCTATGATCTCTACCAGAAGGTGGCACAAGAGATTACTATTGGCCAACTGATGCCACATCTACAAGGGTAAGATCTCATCCAGCTCTTACCTGGAAATACACTTAAAATACTGAGTCAGATTAATGTATGTTGGACCTGACTTACTACAAAAATGGGTACCATATTTCAGAACGGAAAAGGTCACCGGAGAAGTCCAAAACTGATATACAGGAATGACGTCAAAACTGTCAGGGCTGGGTAAATAAACTGGGACTCTTTTCTCCAGAAAGAAGATTTTGAAAATTGTGGCAGTGTATAAAATGGGGATATCAATACTGGGGATTGTGAATATAATAGATTGACTAATAAATCCTTTAAGAATTCACAAGAAATTTTTCTACCCAGAGAGTGTTTAGAATATGAAATCCCCTGACTAATTGTAACAGTTGAGTCAAATGACTTAGATGTATCTGAGAACAGGTTAGATGAATGCATGGCGGAAGTAAAGAATAAGAAGGATTAGATGAGGGGAGGATGTAATGGGCTTGAGTTGTAGGGTGTGGAAGGGGTAGGTGAGAGGAAGCTCATGTGGAACATAGCATCAAAGTAGAGCATATCAGCACGTTGACTAGTGCAGCTAAATGGCATGTTTTTGTGCTGTAAATCCTTTGTAAATTTATTCTACTTGTGGCTAAGAGTCTCATGGAATACTGGGGTTTAATTGTACTTTGTGTTTTGTGGAAACTGGTATGCCAAATCCAGTGAGGACTCTTTGTCTGGTTTCTCCAAGTCATTTGTTTGTTGGGTGAAGGAGAATTCCAGTGTTCCAACAAAATTCACAATGAGTGAATTTGAGCAGAAAAGTTAAGGAGAGGTTTAATGGAGTTGCTCAAAATTGCAAGGGGTTGTGATAAAGTGGGTAGGGAGAAACTTTCTCTTGATGACCAGAGGACACAGATTTAAGATAATTGTCAACAAGTCAGGGACGAGGTAATGATACTCAGTACTCAGTTTCCTCTCCAATTTGAAGAGGAATCTGAGCATTTTGCTTGTAGGATTATAGGGAAAGAACAGGACATATTGGGCTCCTCTAAGAGCTTGCACGGGCTCAATGGGATGAATGGCCTCCTATGTTCTTTGATTAATGCACCAATTGTGGTTGGGTGGGTGACAAAATTCTTGTCCCTGCCTTGTGGCTTCTAAAAGGTTACATATCTGACTATCCTCCAATTATTTGTTCTCAGTAGACTGTCTTCTTCCTGGCTTGTTGCAGCAGTAATCTGCTTTCTTGCATTAGCTAGAGTTGAAATAGCAAAATACTTCACGTGCACAGGAAGGCATCGATAAAAACCAAAGTAAAGAAGGAGTGGGCCATACTGCCCTTCGCGTCTGCTCTGCCATTCAGTAAAATTACTCTCCTGCTTTCTCTCCATATTGCTTGATTCCCTTGAGCCTAGGATTAAAATATTTTCCGGAGTTTGAGGGCCACAAAAAAGTAATTGTTGCAAATTCTCACTGGTTGAGGGACTGGGCTAACCCTTCAGTCACTCATTTTCTGTAGAAAATGGCACGAGTGGGAAGACACGGGAAATCATGGCCATTTTCTACAGAACAAGGAACAAAAAGTTAACAGTATTAGTCACTACCCCAGGCTTGTTAATCAGCCCTGCTTCCAGTGCTGTTCATTTTAAGTGCTACAGCTGACTCGTGTTGAGAAACTTCCTATTGAGAGCCAGATATAAAGCAACAGCAGATATTAAGTATTGATCTAGGTCCAGATGGGCTGCATCCTTGAGAGTAGGAATAACAAAACCTGGTTTTGGTTGTCAATTTCTGTCCAAATGTAGACAGAGGGAGAAAACCCAATAATTGCAAGCTATTGGGAAAACTGTTGGAAAGGATAATCTGGGACAAAAGTCATTGTCACATGTGCATGCATAGGTTAATAAATGAAGGTAGATTTGTTGAAGTCAATTGTGTTTGATGGACTTGATCACTTTGAGAGGGTTGATGAGGCTAGTGTTGCTGATGTGTCCATGTCTATCAAGAACATTGAAACCCATAGAATTAAAGGGCAAATAGCAGTGAGGATGCAAATGAGATCACAGAGCACAGAGAGCAGTGGTGAATGGTAGTTTTTCAAACTGAGGTGTTCATGATTCATGAGGTATTCAAACCAAGTAGTCATGATTCCATCCCCGCATCCCCAAGGTTCAGTGTACGGAAAACTACTATTTTAATATATTAATGATTAGATGTACAGGACATAATTTCAGGAAATGGTGAGGAAGGTAGACTTTGGGAAGATGCGGAGAGGTAAAATTGGTAAATACATAGCAATTGAAAGTTGTAACAGAGGACTCTGAAGTGATGCATTTTGAAATGAAAGTTAATATAATAAAATTTTAAAAGTGGATGGGGAGACTTGGGTTGTACCTACTCAGTTCTTTGAAGCTGGAAGAGTAAATTGGAAGAGTAAAGACTTTTTTTGAAAGCTTGCAATATCTTTATAGAGTCATAGAGTGCTGAATCCTTGTAAATCATTGGTTAGGCAGCTGATGAATTGTATTCAATTCTGGGCATCACACTAGAGAAAAGATGGTCAGTTCTTGGAGGGGGTACAGAGAAGATTTATTAGCATGGTACCAGAGAGAGATGATTTTGGTTACTTGGAGGAATTGGAGTGACTGGAATTGCTGTCCATTGAGCAGATTAAGAGAAAATTCTTGCTGCCATATAGGAAGGATGTGATTGTGCTGGAGAGGGTGCAGAGGTGATTCACCAGGATTAGTTACGAGGAGAGACTGGATAGGCTGGGTTTGTTTTCCCTGGAGTGGAGGAGGCTGAGGGGTTACCTGTGACAGCTCCAAACAATTTATGAGGGGAATAGATATGGGAGACAGTAAGAATCTTTTCCCGATGATAGGGGTGTCTAAGACAAGAGTGCCTAGGTTTAAGGTGAGAGGTAGAAGGTTTAGAGGGGATTTGAATGGGAATTTTTTTCACCCACAGGGTGATTGCATTCTGGAACGCACTGCCTGAGAAGGTAATGGAGGCAGATATTCTCACAACATTTAAGAGCATCAAGATAAGCACTTGAATTGCCAGGGCATAGAAGGTTAGGAACCAAGTGGGATTAGTACAGATAAATACAAATGTCGGCATGGACACATTGATTAAAGGACTTGTTTCTGTGCTGTATGCCTCTATAACTATCTTTTAATAGACTGGTGGCAAGAGGATGTCTAACAGAGATAAATTTAAAAGGTTGGAAAATACACTAGAAGAGTGAAGAATTTTTTTTACTCAAGAAGTTATGAATGATGGTGAAAGGAATTCACTTGTGAAATTTGACTTGGAATAGAGGATATACTTGAAGGGTGCAAAAATATGGGCAAGAGTAACAGAGTGGGACTAATTGGATTGCTTATTCATACAGTCAGCAGAGGCATGTTCGGCTGAAGATGCTCTTGCATCATGATTTTGTGAACCTCTTACCAACTAGGAGATAAATTGTTTTCCAGAATTACTTAAATAAGAAAGTGTTTGATATTCAAATGCTCCTCCGTATGACAGTTTTTAATCATAGTAGTTGAGTTACAGCATTGAAACAGAATTACCATATTACATTACAGGCTTTATAAAATTTGTGTGTATATAAATATTAAGGCATCTGAATACATTATGTAGTACTACAGTAGAGTTCTTCCAGTTGTATTTGAGAGGTGATTTGAGGGCAAACCCTTTTTAGAAAATAAGGCATAATAAGAGGTCTAGTTACAAAGCTTTCCTTCAAAAAGCACTTCTCGCATTTAAGCCAAACAGTGTGTTTGCTTTTGACCAAGTGCAGTGAGAAATAAGTCATAATCAATGGGAGTACCACTGCACTGATTTGTGTATGAGAAGTAGATTTTCACAAGAGATTTGCTCTCAGCCAGCAATTTGATTTTGAGACTTGGATGTAAATCTGATTGCTGTGATATAGTTTTACTGACAGAATTGCTGGTGTTGACCTTGTATAAAATGTACAAAACAAATGTGTGTTTCCATACTAATTTGTTTTTGGTATTATTTTGGTTACAAAAGGGTGGATGCTGACATTCAGACTTACACAATTGCTGTGATAAATGCACTCTTCCTTAAAGCCCCTGACGACAGGAGACAGGTAATTATATGGACAGCTTTCAATTTGATATCTAATTCATCAGTTGTCAAGCTGAATACAATGACAATGCATGTTAAACTTGGGTATTTGTGTGATGTTATGTTATCACCACCTCAAAATTAGTCATTGCCTTTTCTAGTTAATAGCTGTTTTGGATTTTTTTTTAAAAAAACATGCTCTTCATTAATTTCCTACTGTATGTTTTAAAAGTGAGGTTGCACCATGCATATTGTTACTGGACTGGAGGATTTGAGAGGATTCTATCATTGGCATTCCTCACAACTCCTTTATTTTGCAACTGCTAAAATTGCTGTGAAATCTTGTGCAGATATTTTACTTTGATAGCCTTGTTTTACTCAAGGTAAATATTGAGAAATGACATTAGTAGATTTGTGTTAGGCAAAGCTATGAAGGGTTTGGGAACCAAAATAGCTAGATGGACTTAGTTCTAGTTGGGGATTAGTTCAAGTTTATCGTCATAGGCATAAATGCCGTGAAAATTAGCTTTTTACGTACAAATATGACAAACGTAAGTTAACATAAATTATGCATACTTTGCATGACAAAATAAACATAATGACATTAGTGCAAGCTGAGAGAGAGAAAAAAGAAATATAGTCCGAAATAGTGTTAGGGTTTTTCAGGTTGGTTCAAGAATCTGATGGCAGTGGGGTAGAAACTGTTGTTGAACCTTGAGGTGTGGTCTTCAGGCTCCTGTACCTCTTACCTGATGACAGCATCAAGAAGAGGGCATGGCCCAGGTGGTGGGACTTGCAGTGCAGATCAACAGCAACATCGGAACAGTGGAACAGGCTCAAGGCTGTGTCTATTCTTTTGTACTTGTATCTCACTTGGTTCAGTGCCCTAGATGATATAGCATGGTTCAATGGCTTAAATGATGCTATGTCCATTTTTATTTCGGGCTCTCTGTCTCTCTGAAATGTTTTTTTCTGAAAGAATGATTCTGGAGGGAATTCTGAGCACTAATTGATCTAAGAACATCTCAATTAGGGCTCAGAACCACCGTGGTTTTGAGCACTGTGCCAAATAATCATTCATTATTGATGGCATGTGAAAGTAGGGATGGTTGAATGAGTTATCTGCTTTATTTTAAGCATTAGTGTTTTGGGTATTTCTGTCCCTCATATAGGGCTGGACCAATAACCCAGAGTACCCAAGTTCAGATTCTACAAAGGGATTTTTGGAAATTAAAATCAGTTTACTACTTGGCAAATAAAAAGTTGATTATTAGTAAGAGAAATTATAAAGCTGTTGGAATGTCTTTTTTTTGTAGTAACTGGTTCAGTCAGTCCTTTTAGTCTGCACTGTACGTGATTCCAGCCGCAAACTATTGACTCTCAATCGCTTCTGAAGTGGGCTTAAAAATTCACACAAACTAGTTCTCACAGTTCAAGGAGACAGGTCACCACTGTGTCCTTTGAGTAATTGGGGGTGGGTAATAAATTCTGGCCTTCCTAGCAGTGCTAATATCCTGAGTATGAATAAAAGAAACATTGGGAGATGGAGGCTGCCAGGCTTATCTCCTTCTATCAATTAGCATTTGTACACCTGCCTCACTAAAACTGCCTTTGAGCCATTTTTCAGTGCTGGATTTGTAAGTTTTTTTAAACTGCTTCAGGAAGTGGTGTATTGTAATTGCTAATCTTTTTATCACTGCTGCCAAAGTTAGGATTTCTCCATTCACCTCTTGGGTGCATTTTGTTAGTTCATATGTTTAAAGCTTGGGGAAATAAGCTGTTTACCTTTTGCTCCTTGTGAATAAGGGTTGGCAAGGTTAGCAAGAATTTTCAAGATCAAGTAACTAAAAGAGCAGCTTCTGAAACAACTGCAATCATCTTTTTGAGCTGACTTTGTGATAGAAACCTGCTTATTAAAAGCTGTCCCAGAGCAAGAAGACAGAGGTTAAAAGTGTGAAACAAAGAGGAAAGAGATCATTAAAAAGAATGAGAATTATAACTAGGACAAAAGGTGAATAAGTGTCATAAGAGAGAGACAAAGAGCCAGGATGTTTGCGTGGTTCTGTGGAGTAGCAAGAACCTGTTTCTGCAGTTTATGGGGGGCGTGGGCGGGGGCGGCGCATTGCGCCGCACCGGTGCCGGTGACCAGAGCAGACATTTGAAGTAAATGTGAAAGTAACCAAAGGTTACTACTAATGCTGAGGCAGATCTGAACTCTTCATTTAAGGCAACTCTGTGTGAATCATGAGCTTCATTGGCACACAAGAATTTTGTGCAAGTGCTGTCAAAACATGAATTGCACACCAGTTGATGTCACTTTGCAAACTCAGTGACTTCTTTGCAAATGTATGTCACAAGAAGGACCTGGATGGAATACACTGATCTGCACCCAAAGTACCCAATTGCATTTAGTCATAGATAAAGGCCCTTTAGCCCACCTAAGTCCATGCTAACCATCAAGCACCCATTTTTACATGGATCTGACCCGAACCTATTTTATTCTCTCTCTCTCTCCCCCCCATTTCCTCCAATTTCTTCTCTCCTCTACATATTATGGGTAATTTGTAGTGGCCTACCAACCCACATGCCTTTGGGATGCAAGCGGAAACCAGAGAACCCAGGGGAATCTCCCCCTTTCATAGGGAGAACATGCAAATTCCACACAGACAGTACTGAGTGTCAGGATTGAACCCAGATCAGTGGAGCTGTGAGGCAGCAGCTCTGCTACCTGTGCCAGTGTTTGTGCTTTACATAGAATTCACTTATCTGGTGCTATGCGAGAGAACTTCAAGCCTTGGATATTTTTATTTACAGTTTTTTAATTTGTGTGTGTTTTAAGTTCAGAAAGCGACATTTGAGCAGCTGGTATTAAGTTCTCTGTGTGCTTTAATCCAAATAAGGTAGGAAAATGACACTTGAGCAGCTGGTATCGGTACAGTTGTGTCAGTTTCACTGTCTGACTGCAGAAGCTGCAAACCTATGAAAATAGTTGCCCTAAAGAATGGCCAATTTCCTCACCCAGTGCTGACAGCCTCCCAGTTTGTGGTTCAGTTTTACCTCACCTGCAGCAGCTGGTTATATGGGAGTACATCTCAGCTGAGTTGATGGGCATTTTTTTCTTGATGAAGTTCAGTTAATTTTGAACCTGATAACAAAAGTCTCATCAAAGTTGAGCAATGTGGTTGCTAGTCTTGGCCTTTTGTGATCTTTATTTCACAAAAACTGGCCTGAACAGAATTGCATGAGAATGACAGAAGCAAGTTTTAATGGTGGGGCCAGGTTGAGAGAGGAAATGCTGGCTTGAAGACAGCTTTTGTTTTGGAATTGCTCAGATTATTCCAGGTGATTCAAGCCAATGCACATCTTAATAAAAAGCAAATGAAATTGAATTTTGCGATGTGACCAGATGAGCTGCCGTGATACGGGGTTAAATGAACTTGGTTCCACAGCTGACTGCTGATGTTCTTTTAATAAGATAAAGCTTGAAGTGTTTTTCACACAAGGGTTCATTAGCAATGCCATTGACACACAAAAATGTGATTCAGGTAGAGTATTTTTTTTATATATGGGGGTCTGCTTGATATTAACTCATTAATGTGCAAGCTGGTGCACTGTAGTTGCATGTCATTTAATTTATCTTTAATGTAGGAATACTGGCTTTAACAACTGTTGGGACCATACTGAACAGGATGAACATTATACCCCCTGAACTTTCACCTTTTTTAGCTTTTTGCCGTTCAGATTTGAGCTTTCATTGTACTTAAATTCAAGCTCTGGAAACCCAACTCATGCAATCTTTTATCAACTGGAGTAATTGAAAATTTCAAGATTGACCTACTTTTTTTCCTAAAGCCATGCATGACCGCATTTAACATGACATCACACATGATGAATATTGTTTAAATTGCCTCAGAGCATTTTTCCACTCTTGTTTTTTTTTTCCATTTTTGAATTGTTCACTTTTGAGACCTGCACTCAGACTTCACAGAAGAAATTGTCCTTTCGCTGGTGACTAAGTTAAGACAACCCAAATCCAGTTCTAATCATCACGTGCCTCAAAGTCCAAGAACTGCAACATTTAGCAGGAGTTGCTGTTAGGTTGTCGATCCTTCTTGAATAATAGAACAGTTAGTTGAATGGGCACAAAGCTTCCAGATTGCACTTTATCTGGATCCAGATAGCATTAGACATATGTCCAATATACTATCAGCAAAGGCACCACTTTTAAAACAGTGACCTCCATATAACAGCTCTAGAAATATAGTGTAATGTTTCAGCTGTTGAAGTAGCTACATGAATGAACCTTACAACCGAGAAGGAGACCATTTGGCCCATCGACTCTCTGCCAGTTCTTTGAGCAACCTCTTCCCTCTCACATGCTTGTCAACTCCCCCCGATTGCCAGTGTGAGCCAAGACCAATGATATAAGATATCCTTGATGAAGATGAGATGATGTAGTGGCTGGACTTTCAGTCCCATTCTTACTCAGAACCTGCAAGAATGTAAGCACCAAAAAAAATCTGTTGCTGCTTCAGAGGGAAAAATTGTTAATGTATATCTTCTCTAGAGACCATAATGCTGACACTTTTAATGTTAAACTCTGGATTATTCAATGCTGACAATTTATGAGATTCATTTTAAGAAACATTTTTGAGGACCAGTTATTATAGAACATAGAAAAACTACAGCACAATTCAGGCCCTTCGGCCCACAAAGCTGTGCCGAACATGTCCCTACCCTAGAAATCACTAGGCTTACCCATAGCCCTCTTATTTTATTCAGCTCCATGTACCTATCTAACAGTCTCTTGAAAGACCCTATCGTATCAGCCTCCACCACCGTTTCCAGCAGCCCATTCCACACACTCACCACTCTCTGAGTAAAAAAACTTACCCCTGACATCTCCTCTATATCTACTCCCCAGTATCTACTCCCCAGTATCCTATGTCCTCTTGTGGCCACCGTTTCAGCCCTGGGGGAAAAGCCTCTGACTATCTACCCGATCAATACCTCTCATCATTTTATACACCTCTATCAGGTCCCCCCTCATCCTCCGTCTCTCCAAGGAGAAAAGGCCGAGTTCCCTCAGCCTGCTTTCATGAGGCATGCTCTGCGTTCCAGGCAGCATCCTTGTAAATCTCCTCTGCACCCTCTCTATGGCTTCCACATCTTTCCTGTAGTGAGGTGACCAGTACTGAGCACGATACTCCAAGTGGGGTCTGACCAGGGACCTATATAGCTGCAACAATACCCCTCTGCTCCTAAATTCAATTCCCCGATTGATGAAGGACAATACACCATATGCCTTCTTAACCACAGAGTCAACCTGCGCAGCCGCTTTGAGTGTCCTATGGACTCGGACCCCAAGATCCCTCTGATCCTCCACACTGCCAAGAGTCCTACCATTAAGACTATATTCCACCAACATATTTGACCTACCAAAATGAACCACTTCACACATATCTGGGTTGAACTGCATCTGCCACTTCTCAGCCTGTCTTATAGCTGTCTTAATGCATGACTGAAAGCAATATTACTTCACTCTGTGAGACATCTTGCTGTCTCAGTGGTGCTTCTAATGAGTTAATCAAAGCTGAACAGTGTCACCACTTCATTCAATGTGTTTCTTCAACCTGTTGCCTGATAATGCAAAGTATATACCCCTTCTCTTCCAGAAAATTTCTACCAAAATTTTTTTTAAAAGCGGCTTTTCCGGATTGGCAAAGCTGACAGTTATCCACTGGTGACAAAAACGTGAGCCCTCAGTCATGTTGTGCAAGACTGAAGTTGGAAGGACCAATAGTGGTGACATTCACATAGAGCTTTTAATTCATCTTGCATCTTACCCAATGCTTACAAAAACATTGGGTCCATGGTGGCTCCCAGAAGAGCAAGGCCATTATTCCCACTGCAAAATGTCTTGGGCTTTACAAGTATGTTATCAAACAAAATTTTAACACAGCCAAAGAAGGAGACATTGGGATAGATGGTCATGTGTTTTGTCAAAAGAGGTAGATTTTAAGGAATATATTAAAGGATGGGAGGTTGCAGAGATTGAGTGGAGAGTTGTAGAAATCTGGGCCTGGACAGCTGAAGGCCAGGCTGCCAAATATGGAGTGAAGGAAATGGAGGAACTGTGGGAGACCAGAAGTGGAGGTGTGGAGAGACCTAGTGGGGCTGGAAGAGATAGAAAGGAGTGAGGCCATTGAGGGCTTGAATCTGAGAACTGAGGTGCTGCTGGAAGTGCATGAAGGTCAGTGTATATGAGTGTGCTGGGTGAACAGTTAAGAAATGGGCAGCAGAAATTTGAATTATCACAGGTTTGTTTAGCTGGTTGTCTAGACAGGGGCCATTTGGAATTATCACTTTGTCTTCCTGACATGGTTAGGCTGTCCTTGTCATTATTCACATTCACCTCCATTGAACCTCTCAATGTGACTATACGTGAGGTTTGCTTCTTGACATTTTAACTCTGAGCTGTATGATAGGAAGCATTCAGGTGTGAATTTGTAGGAAGGGAAGGAGCGTTCTGCGCAAAAGGTGCAGCTATTCAACCAAATCCAGACGTTTCCATAAACAAGCGGAGTACGTGAGAGGGAGAAATATAGCACCTTTCACAACCTTAGGATGTCTCAAAGCACCTGACAGCAACTTGAGTGCTTTTGAATTGTAGTCAATGTTATAATGTTAAATTATTCTGGGGTATTAAAATGGACTGTTTCTAAAAATAATTGCAAGTGCAACCAGCAGTTAACAGGAGAGCAAAACTAAAATCTGAAATAAAAAAGAATAAAATTGCTGGAGAGAAAGCATCAGCGTTTCAGGTCAATAATCTTTCATCTGTGCTGAGAAAAGTTAAAAGGAAACAGAGTTTAACTTGCAGAGAAAGTGGAAAGGGAATAAGAAAAACCAAGATCTGTGATATGGCGGAGGGCAAGGGATTAAATGACAAAAGAGATGATAGTGGAAGAGATTTGTAATAGGACAGAAAAAGAAACAAGTGGTCGGACTACAGTAAATTGGAGGAACAGAATTATTGTTTGAAAATAGTAATGGTAATACTGTGGATCCTGAAAATCTGAATCATAAAGATGCTGGAGATGTGTATTATCTGAAATTGTTGAACTGATATGGCTGGGAATTTCCTGAGATTGGTGAGCTGCCTGTGGTCGCCACACTCCAGCCACTACATCCACGCTTGCCATGAACTGATCCTCCAGTAGCGACTGCTTGAACAAAGCAACTCTGTTTTGATCGACCAGATTCTGAGCAGTACAGGCCCTTCCAGCCGTAAATAATAAACCCTGCGAGTTCAAAAGTTTTATGTCAGGATCGTAAGACTAAAGTTTTAATATTAAATCAAAATGCTTTATTATTTCATAGGTAGAATTCGAGATTGAACTACTTAAAGGCAACGTCCATCATACGTAACTTAAGCAGCATTTGTTCTAGGACTTCTATTACGAGTTTCATTTTTATGAGAGAGTAGGACTTCTTCAGAGTAGCTGCGCTTTACTAGATATTTTCTTAGAAGCACCTCACAGTTCGGGAGTGTGATGGAATGCTCTCCGCTTGCCTAGTTAGGGACAACTCCAACAGCATTGAAGAAGCTTGGTAGCTGGTCAAGCTCCAGGAGAAAGTTTGACCAGCTACCATCCACCCCCAACCCCCCACCTTAAATTTTCATTCCTTCCAACATCTCGTGAGTATCTAGAAAATGCATAGGAGCAACTTGCCAAGAACATGCTAAAATAGCTGTCTGTGCTAGTGAAAAGTACAAGGGCAGCAAACACCCTGAAACACCAGCTGCTCCCAAGTCTCACACCTTTGTAGTTTAGCCGTGTATTGCTGTACCTTTTATGGTGGTTGGATCAAAATCCTGGCATTATCCCTCACAGTGCTATGGGAGCACGTTTATACCAAGTTTCAAGAAGGCTGACCTCCACTTTGTCAAGGGGAGCAAGAGAAAGGCAATTAAATATTGATCGTGCTAGTGGCAGCCAATCCCTGTGAAGAATAATAGAAATGTGTATACTGTTCTCAATGTTTTACAGTGAAAATATTGCTTTACTTGTCACCCAGCCATACCAGGCCTTTCAGTTAAAGGTGCTACTTTTCACTTTGTGATTGTTCCTAGCAGAGTGAGGTGGGGTTAGCACAGATTAGCCAACCCATTGCTATCAATGAGATTCATCTACGCAGGTGGTTAGTACATTCTTTCATTGTGCCGATCTGAAATATCTTATTTCTGCTTGCAACACTAAACTGAGAAATGCTCATTTCCCCTCATTTCTATAGACCCCTATATAATTAGGATCAGCAGCATGCAAACATATTTCTTCACACCAGTACCTTGACTGTCAACGCATGTATGTCAGACAAAATCAATGCCAACCAGGAATCAAATTGTTGAGAATTACAAATAAATTTGGAAAACACATTGATTTTAGGCAGATTTCAAGGCAACGCTTTTATCAGCACTCATTAAACCCAGCCGTGTATGTGCAAGGTCTGACACTGCTTCATCCTGTACACACTTCTTATTCCCCCTTGCTCATTCCCTCTCATGCCAGGCTGATTCATGACCTGAAACTTGTAAGTAATTTAAGAGTGTTCCTAATAATCTGCTGCTTTTGGGCTCAGTTGGTGGATGCAGTTTGATCCTCATCTGATCAAAGATTCTGATCAATGCCCATGTGTTTGCTATTCTAAGTCATTGCAAGTGTGGTTAGTGTAGTGGTCAAGTTACCAAAGAGCATCCAGAGCTCTGGACCATTGAATAATAGACATGTTTGAATTCTACCATAGCAGCCAGGGGATTTTAAAATTCAAGTAATTAAATGAATCTAGAACATTAAGAACAGCTAGTGCTGGTAACAATGAAACTGCTAGCATCAAGATTAGCATCAAGGAAAAAAGGAATATGTCCTTCCGGGGAAGAAACCTAGCTTCCTTACCCAGGCCTGCCTATATGTGGCCAGACCAACCAATGTATTTGGCTCTTATCTGCCTACTCTGTTAGGGATGGATAATCAAAGCCAGCCTTATCACTGATGTTCCAACCTGTGACCTTGTACTGAATGGAAGAACCTTTGCTCGAAACTCAAGATTCTGTTTTGTCCTAAGTTACTTTTACAGTATGGGCTGGGAGTTGCATGTAGGCTGAACCGGGTTAGCTCCCTTCCTTGAGAATTTAGTGAAGTAGCTGGAGGTTTTAGGCCTTTTGTGGAATATTTTTCTGGTACCATTCCACAGATGACCAGACTTGCAACCATGTTGGGATTTGAGCTCGTGACAACTGGGTTGTTTAATAACGATGCACTTAAAGGATTACCACTCAGCATGCTACAGTGGTAGTGCTGTTGTATAGCTTAAGAAGATTAATACCGTACTTGACCTCTACTCAATCCATCCAAACTGACAGTAACGCCCATGTGAGCAGAACAAGTATATTTTAAATGCAGTTTCCATCTGTTCCACATTCTGTCTCCCTAAAAATACAGGAACTAAAATTACAGGCCTTGTTACTGCCTATATATGAAATAGGAGTCATTATCTCAGTAGAGGAAGGTTCCAGATCCTGACACCATTGTGACTGTTTTACTAGCAGTTGACACTTTTCCTTTCATCCGTTCTCATGACATGTTGGGTGACTGTAAACTTGCAGACAATGACATCTTTATAAGACGCCAATACAACAAAGCACTAGTAAGAGAACTGGAGTATCCCTGCCGAAAGGCAAGCATAATTAGCACATGGGGGAAAGAGCAGCAAACATTTTTTACAATGGAAGATAAATGTGAATTGTAGCTAAGCAACACAAGATGGTATTTGTTATGAAATGTGAATACTTTCTGGATAAGATCTATTTATTGATGGGTCTCCTCTGGTGGCTCATAATTACACGTAAGTAGGATCTTCTGTGACAGTCACTGCTTGTGTGTGGATGTTCATATTGCTGAATGATTGGCATCGGAGTCATTATCCTTTTACATAAAGTAAAATTATCATGTTTACGTGAAGCTCTCAGCTTCAGTTTTCTGTTCCTTGTTGAAGAGTAGTATTTGCGGGTTCTTTTAGCAAGGAATAGAACTCTTACTGATTTTAAAATCAAAGAAACTCCAGGCAGTGGAAATCTGAATAAACAACTAGAATTGTTGGAATCATTTAGCAGGTCAATAGTATCAGTGAAAAGAGAAAGAGTTAACATTACAGGTCTAAGACTGTCAAATTTCCAAGACCTTAAACGTTACCTCTGTTTCTCTCTCCACATATGTTACCTGACCTGCTGAGTGTCTCCAGCATTTCCTTTCTTTTTTAATTTTATACTGGATTTTAGCTTTGTGAGGTGTGCTGAATTAGAGATGTCGGCATATCCCTGCATGCCTTTGAAAGTGAATATCATGTTATCTAGCTCACTATGAAGACACAAGAGACTACAGATGCTGGAGTCTAGAGCAACAAACAATCTGCTGGAGGAACTTAGTGGGTGGAGCAGCATCTGTAGAGGAATCCTGATGCAGGGTTTTGACCTGAAACATTGGCAGTTCATTTCCCCCCCCCTCACAGATGCTCCTTGACCCACTGAGTTCCTCCAGCAGATTGTTTGTTGCTGAAGTCTGTGGTAACTGTTTCCTGCTGAGAAACAAAGGACTGCAGATGCTGGATTCTAGATGGAAAACACTGATACTGGAGAAACTTAGCAGGCCGGGCAGCATCCATGGAGAAAAGCAGATGGTCAATGTTTCTGGTCAAGACCCTTCTTCAGGACTGAAGACAGGAAAAGGGGAAGCCCAATATATAGGGGGGAAAACCGATCAGTGATGGGTGGATAAAAGAGGGGAGGCGGGGTGGGCACATGGTGGTGATAGGTAGATGCAGGTAAGAGATAGTGATAGGCAGGTGCAGGGGAGGAGAGGAGAGCAGATCCACCAGGGGATGGGTAAAAGGTACGGAGGCAGGTGGCATGGGGCGAGGAGAGGGAAAGGAAAGAGAGAGAGAGAAAAAATGGCCAGGAGAAAAAAGAGAGAGTGGCTAGGAAAGGGAAAAAAAGAAGAAGCAAGGTGGGGGGGAGGATTGGTGTACTTAAAGTGGGAGAATTTGATGTTCATCCCGTTAGGCTGTAAGGTCCCAAGACGGAAAATGAGGTGTCGTTCCTCCAGTTTGCGTTTGGATTTCTCCCGGCAGTAGAGGAGGCTGATGACTGACATATCAGTGATGGAGTTGGAGAGGGAGTTGAAGTGACTGGTAACAGGGAGATGCAGATTGTGGTTACAGATGGAGCATAGGTGTTCTACAAAACAGTCACCTAGTCTGCGTTTGGTCTCGCCAGTGTAGAGGAGGCCACACTTGGAGCACCAGATGTAGTAGATGATATTAGGAAAGGTTCAGGTAAATCTCCTTCTGTCCACCTATCACTGCTCTGCTTTTTCCTCCTATATATTGGGCTTCCCCTTTTCCTATCTTCAGTCCTGAAGATGGTCCAGACCCGAAACATTGACCGCCTTGCTTTTCTCCACGGATGCTGCCTGACCTGCTGAGTTCCTCCAGCATCTTTTTTCCTGCAGAGTCCCTCATGGATGCCCACAGCACTTTGCCAAAACACGGATGGAGTCACTCCTTCTAGGCTGGAGTAAAATTCTGCTCATCTTGTCATGATTGGCCAATGTCACTGAGATGTAAGATAATGACTACGGAAGTTTGTGATCAAAAACAGCTGTCTGCTTGACATTTAACAATGAGGTGATGAGGAAATGTTGTTTCTCTCAATACTGGAGTTGGATATTTAATTTACAATTGATGTTCAAATCTAAACCAATGAAATATAATCAACATTGTTTATTTTTCTTACATGGTAAAATGCCGTTCACATAATTTTGGACTTAAAAGTGCATTGAGAACTTTCCTATTCAGTATATTAATTTCTTGATAAATTGTGCTAAAGATCTTTAACTGAAATTTTTTTTTCTTTTTCTTCCGCACAGGAAATAGCGAATATCTTGGCCCAGAAACAGTTGCGTGCCATTATTTTATCTGTAAGTCTGGGGAAAAAATATTAGATAAACGTTATTACTTGTTCT
The DNA here is from genome assembly GCF_009764475.1 of Pristis pectinata. Lineage (NCBI taxonomy): Eukaryota > Metazoa > Chordata > Chondrichthyes > Rhinopristiformes > Pristidae > Pristis > Pristis pectinata. The sequence continues at coordinate 82,989,944 of NC_067409.1, read as the reverse complement.
TTTACTATAATTGTATATTTTGTTAGAAATGCCTTTTTACTTAAATAGTACCTTTAAAACTGTAGGATGTCATAAGGTACTTAACAGGAACATAATTGCATAAGAATTGAAATTGAGGCAGAGGAGGTGAGAGGATGGGCAAGAGGTAAGTTTTAAGAAGGGTGTTAAAAGAAGAGACATAGATGCAGAGCTTGGGTGCTGCTGCCAGTAGTGGGGTAGCAGCAGGGATGGCAAATTTTGTCAGGTCAGACACCGCATTGGGATGGAAATGTTATCCTTTAACGAACAGATCACTTATGAAGACTCCTGCTGGCCCTGGAAAAATTCTAAGAATGAAACATAAAAGGCCTGTTTTTATTTTTGAATGGCCAATGCATTCTCTTGAAGCAGCAGAGAGCAGGTCAGGAAGGGAATGCCAGAGAGAACAGAGGCTGACGACTGAAGGCATGGCAGTAGTGGAGCAGTGAAAATGGGGATGAGCAATAGGCATAACTGTTGTGGGAAGAACTGCAATAGAATACACCCTCTGCCAGTCAGGCCACTCTTTAACTGTGAATGTTGCATGCTCCTCATAATTGCCTCGGTCTTATGTACGAGCTAAATAAAGGTCAAGAGAATGCCAGCTGGTTTGTAAATGTATTCCACATTCATGATGGTCAGACAGTTCCAACCCACGCAGCCATGTATATTCTCCAGGGAGAGGCAAGAAATCCAGGACCATAAAGAGCAAAAGATTTCTGGAAAATTACTTCCTGACCTTCATCACAAACCAAGACTGGACCAAGGGACAACATTGTCTACACATTTGTTTATTTTAAATCTCCTGCCAGTATCATTGGACCATAAGTAGCACCTCACAAATAAGCTTCCCGATTAATGTGGCACTTGGTGGAGGTTCCAGCCAAAGTGGCAGAAACGTGCTACTGACAGACAGATTTAAAATTGTCAATAAGGATTTCTAAACTGACTACAATTTGAATTGTGTTCGCACTCTAACACTACACAACCAGATAGAAAACTTACTGGTTGAAGCCAGTTTGCATTCAAAGAGAAAGATATAGTGAGGTTTTTTTTTGAGTTGTGTTCATCATTGCTAACTCCCTTTGGATTAAGCTGGCAGTTGTACAAGGACAGCAGTTACTTGGGAGAATTCAAATAGAATGAAATGTTAAAATCAGGTTGAATAGATAAGAACCCACCGGCAGCAGTCCTACAGAATCTACTGTAGTTCCAGCAGGTAGAAAGCCTACAGACAAAGGGCATTACATTTACACAGAATGATTTTTAAATCATATTGAACATTTGGAGAAGCTGTAATTTTCTTGTAAGTTTATTGATATAACCTACCGTACCATTTGATAAAGGCTAGTCTATTTTGAAAGAAGAGAGAGATGGAGCAGTTTAGGAGGCAAACTGCAAAGCTGACAGGTTTGATAGTGAAGTCATGCCTGAGAATTTAAAAAAAAATAATGCAGAAGAGGGCAGAATGATTACATGACTGATGATTACATTTACTCAGTGCACCTAATGTCTCCTGTATGTGACTGAGTGTAAAATCTAGTTTTTATAGTGCTGCTGTGAAGTGTGCTGGGGTATGACTCTAAATTTATACAGAGCCTTTGTATAGATATAATATTACATATACTCATTCATATTTTACACAATAAATTTGTGAAAATCAAGGTCTAAGATTGTAGAGTTCTACCATTTTTCACAGACAAGATGTAGGAATGGAGCAACGAAAGCATTTATAGAAGGACTTGCTTTTTCGTTATCCAGAGTTCATATTGGAAACTCTTGAGAACACAGGAGGTTTGAGGGAGATAAAATTAAGCAAAGGGAGTATAAAATGTGGTTCGCATTGCTTCACATTCTGCCTGAGGGTCCCTATTGTTACTACAGCCAGTCTCCAGCCAATTTGATTCACTGCACACAATGTAAAGAAATTGCAAAGAGTCCTGAATATAACAAAAGCTATGAGACCATGCAACTGTCCAGCTGTAAATTTTGCTCAACGTTTTCCATGTCTGTAGCCAAGCTGATCCAATACAGTTATTACACTACACTTTACCTGACAAGACGGAAAATTTCAGGGCAAACCCAATCCAGCCCAATAGGTCAACCGTTAAACGTTGACAAAATGATGGAAGGTGTCATCAGTGTTATCAGTTGGTACCTCTATCACCAGTAACTTGCTCACTGATCCTTCCACCACAAGTTCTTAGCTCCAACTATTACATCCGCAGCCCTAAGATAGACAGAGGAGAGATTTCCAGAGATGAGAGTAATTGCCCTCAAGATTGAGTGTGTCATCAAGGAGTCCAAGTAACTTGTGGATATGAGGTGAAACCTCCTTACTGACCAGGTACATACATTGTATTGAAGAAGATTGTTGTGTTTGTTGAAAGTCAACTATCTCATCTACATGATATTGTACAGGAGTTGCTCAACGGCAGTGTCTTGGGTACTGCCATCTTCAGGTTCTTCATCCATGACCTCGGTGTTATTCTGATGGCAAATTTCACCCCTTAATAAAAAAGTTCATCCCAAGTCTGCCCACAAGTCTTTTTATTTATAATTCTCTTGAAGTAGAGGCCAGAATATTGAACACTGGGGGGGAAAGAAGCCTACTCCAGAAAATTAAAATTAGGCAAATTATAATCTTGCTTTCACGGAAGGTTTGATCCCAAATTGACTAATTTTACAGGCCATTTACTCAATAACCACTAGAGCTGAAAAATATAAAATGTTCATTGCTGCTGTCTTGAAATACAAAAACACTTGCTCATCTAATTAATATTCATTATCTTGGACAATTTAGGGTATAACCTGTAAAAACATGAGACTTCAAAAGAATATAATTTTAACTTTCTAGTGCAGGTTTCTTGTTTAGTGTTTAACATTCTATCCACTTATTTGAAGAGATTTTTTAAATGACCCATAACATTTGAGATGAGTTCGTCTGTTGGCTGAGCATTCTTGTCATTGTCATTGGAGACGCAAGAGATTCTGCAGATGCTGGGATCTGGAGCAACACGCACAAAATGCTGGAGGAACTCAGCAGGACAGGCAACACCTATGGAGAGAAATAAACAGTCAACGTTTCGGGTCAAGACCCTTCATCAGGACACCTGCTGAGTTCCTCCAGTATTTTATGTGTGTTATTCTTGTCATTGGTCTCTTTTGGATCCCAATACGTGACAAACTAGTATCCTCCACTTCCTTTTAGAGTGATTCAAAAATAGAAAAATCTTCCATTTTGATGATCTAATCTGAAGTAGTTCCATGGGCACACTGAAGAATGAATTTTGGATGAAAGGAAACCAAAGTATTCATTAATATAGTGAGGTTTATGACGTCCGGTCACTTTAAAGCAATTTACAGTTTACGATGTACTCTAACAGGGAAAAGGCCAGGTTTTATTCAGTGTGCGCAGTGTTTGACAAAGCAATAGTTGGCTTCAGTGCACTAAGGCTGGTGTAGGGCAAAGTCTCTCAGGCTTCTTGTTCCTGAGCACTATTTAGTGGCCTCTGCTGGGAAGCTGGAAGGTTGTTTCTAGGTTAGATTTTGTTGCCCTCTGCATTTGAATAGCTCGCCAGCACTCACCATCCCATTCAAAAGGAAAACACCTGCTTGGCTGAAATACCAGAAGGTGAACTGTTACGAACCAGCAACAAAAGAAACACACTGAGTCATGATTCAGTGTTAAAAACTACTTTATTAATAACTACTTATGATAATAAGAAAAATAAAAGTAAAGATGTTAGAATGTTAGAAGTAAAAATGTTAAACCTTGAACATTAACCCCAAAAACTAAATTCTTTGTGTGTGTGTGGCAAAGTCCCAAACTCCAAGTCCAGGAATGGTTCTTAAAGTTCAGTTCAGCAAGCCATAAGGTGAAACATGAGCAAAGGCTTCTTCGACAACCGCCATTGTCTGAGGATAAGATGTAGATGTAGAGAACATAGAGAGAGTAATTACGAAATCCAAATGTTCCACGATGGAACCCAACGACACCTCAGTGTTTACTCGGTAGTGACTTCCTCACCCCGAAAAGCATCCGAATCGTGGTCGTCCACACACATATACCTGTTTCCTTCTACAGGTCAGCAACAAAGTGAACTCCACCGGATTACTTCCAACTTCCATACATGGATTTCAGTGGCAGACACAGTTATTGTTTCTCATCCATCGATAGAGAAAACTAGCAGGCTGGTGTCTCTCTCCCTTCTCTCTCTCTCTTCTTCTCTTATGACTTCTTCAACAACGTCATTACGTCCTTTATCTTCTATTGACGTAAGCACGCCCCACACACAAATACACACACACACACTCTCTATCTTAAAGGGACATTCACTGAGTCCGTAACAGAATAGAGTGCATTGACCCATCATACAGTGAATCAGTACACCCAGGTGAAAAGGAAAGAAATTAGTTAACAAAGCAGAATTTTAAAAACTTAGTAGAACAGCAAGTATTGTTATATACAAATCTTGCCTTGTCTTTCTTGGTTACATGGCCAGTGGGTGTGTAAATGAGGATGGGCTATAAGTGGATTGTTGATACTGTCCTGAACAGAAATTCTTTCTTTGCAACAGCATGTTATTCGTGGAAACCGAAGCATTCAGACTGAAATGGCTCACCAGCTGTATGTCCTCCAAGTGCTGACTTTTAATCTTTTGGAAGACCGAATGATGACGAAGATGGATCCGCAGGATCAAGTGAGTATTTTTCATATATGTGTCTATAATTATGAAAGTATAAAAGTTGGCAGGTCATGTTGCAGCTGTATAAAACTTTGGTTAGACTATGCTTGGAGCATTGTGTGCAGTGGAGGCTTTGGAGAGAGTGCAGAAGAGGTTCACTAGGATGTTGCCTGGATTGGAGAGCATATAAGGAGAGGTTGGACAAACTTGGAGGCTGAGGGACAACCTGATAGAAACTTATAAAATTGTGAGAGGCATAGTTAGTCAGAGTCTTTTGCCCAGGGTGGAAATGTCAAATACTACAGGGTGTGGGTTTAAGGTGAGAGGGGGGAGGTTTAAAGGAGACATACGAGGCAAGCTTTTTTTTCCCCACAGAGAGTGGTAGGAGCCTGGAATTCACTGCCAGGGGAGGTGGTAGAAGCAGATACAATAGCAACACCTAGAGGCATTTAGACAGACATATGAGCGGGTAGGGAATAGAAAGATAAGGACCATGTGCAGGCAGATAGGATTAGTTAGATTGGCATCATGGATGGCACAGACATGGTGGGTTGAAGGGCCTATTCCTGTTCTGTACTGATCTATGTTCTAGTACAGTGATCTGCAACGCAAGTTTACCTAACTCTGTGTCATTTACTGCCAACTCATGCTTTATTTGGAAGCCTCCTCATTGCAACAGCTACCAAGAGCCTTGTTCTTCGGGCTGCTGCAACTGCTTTGGAATTCATTTTGTTTCTGCAATCTTTGAATGCAGTTCATTTTTTTATTATTCATTCTCTGAACAGGTGCAATGTTGGCATGGCTGATGTTTGTCATTCATTTCCAGCTGTCCTGAGAAATAGGAATAGCTTCCCCTTCTTGAGGAGTTCCCTATCACATTCCACAGTGGGTAGTGATTACCAAGTTATAATCAAGCACTTGGATAATAAGGACTAATTGAATGATTTTGCGTGTGTTCCATGTTGAATAACAGCCTTCTATAATGGATTACGTCTGTTTGTTATTATTTGTAATCAGTGCTTGTCATTTTAGTTCATTTCCCAAGTCTTAATTGACACACTTTTTCTGTAGCCCTCAATCTTGTGTCTGGTAAGAGTTTGTTGCGTTTCTTGTCAGTTGGCAACATTAATTTGATGGTACAGTGGTAAGCAAGTTAAAACATTATTTAGGCCTGGGCTTCATCCATCATGCACTAATGAACAGCTCTCTTTCTCTTGCTGAGAAATCTTAGATAAAGGGAGCTTTTTCAATACAATTTCAAGTGGGCACTGTACTATTGCAACAGATTTTCCTCAGAACTTAATACCAGGAGTGGGCCATTTGATTCCTTGAGCCTTCTGTGTTCTTCAGGAAGATCTTGTAGGATCCTGTGTACTGCTTTGGCACAGGCTGACTAGCTGCAGCTACCCTATGTAACTTGGGGAGTGCTTAAAGCTGATATCCAAAAGAGAACTCCATCACATTCAACACTGAAACATTTTAGTTTGGTAAGTATGTCTTAGAAAGTAAATTTAAGTCAGAGTGCTTAGTACCTGATAACGTGAATACATCAGGGTTAGTGAAGTCAGCTTTTGCTATACTGTTTTGGCCTTGTTAGTCTTCCGAGACATAATGAAAGCCAATTTACAGCACTTGGAGAAGGGCGCAGAAGGTAATCTCACAGGAGTTACATTGTAGAGAAATGTCTTTTGACGGGTTGCGCAGCTGATCTCACACCTATTACTTTCATCCAATTCTGTTTAATTGATGAGTCTCCTTCCTGCTTTGTTTTAAAGGCCCAAAGAGACATCATATTTGAACTACGAAGGATTGCGTTTGATGCGGAACTGGAACCAAGCAACAGCGGCAGCATTGAGAAACGAAAATCTATGTACACCAGAGATTATAAAAAACTGGGCTTCATTGTAAGTTCACTCATTCACTGAGGAAACACTGCAAGAGGGAGAAACATGAGGTTGTTTTAAGAGTACTTTTTCTCAGAATCTTTTCTCTTCCAACTTGCACTGCATTGATCAGAATTCTCTTCAAATTGAAACTAGGATAGAGAACAGTTCCTGATGTTTAAAGGTGGATTGATAATGGTGCTGAAGCCAGATAATTAATTATATTTATTTATATTCCAACTTCTTTTCCAATCCTGTTTGTTTACCACAAAATCATTTCCTGTCTCTGTGTTATAAGTCGATACTTATTTAATCCATTGTGTTAGACTCAGGGAGGTGTTTGATTGGTTGCAAACTACCTTTGAAGACCAAGCTTTTTGGTGAAGTTTGACATGGTTGGATCACATCTACATATAGGCCAATCATTATTTATACAGAACAGAAAGTACTGCATCCTCCCAGATGATTCATTACATCTGTGGTGCTGGATGAGATCATTGGCTCTTGGCATGGAAGGAATTGACAACAAAGCAATTTAAATTTAAAATAGTTTTGCTCAAGTAATAGAAATATTCTAGCTTCGTGCCTCCTTGAACTTCTGAATTCGGAGCAATTATCATTATGGCTTTGAATCCCAAATTAATTCAGATTCATTTCCATGAATAAATTAGCTCTACTTATCTATAATTATAGGGTGCATTTTTTTTCCCTGCAGTGTGAAATATTTCACTGTTCTGTTATGGTTATAAGGATTTATTTTCTGTATTACTAGCTAAATCTTCCTTAATTGTGTTTCATCATTTCCCTCCAGTATGCTGATTATTTTAACTTCTTTGCATATGTTTTTTAATAATCCATCTTATAAATTACCAGCAGCTTCAATTTCACTATTGAACAATGCTGTTAGTTTTTCATGGACTGTGATTTTTATTAACAAATCAAAGGCCCTTTGGTAATGCATTAATGCAACTGCTTTTCTGAGTGAGTTTGTGTTATTAGGAGATTAATTTCTGTGTTAGGTAAAAGCTCCTGGAGTATGAATAGTGTTCACAAATGCCCGAAGGTCATTGTGTCTTATTTTTCAGTGTGCCACTTGTAGTAGAAAGGAGCAGTGTTCAATATCACACTGTGCCTAGCTGTCTGCTTCTTTTTGCACAAAGCTTCTTTGATGGATGATCTTGCATCACCTATTGCTTTTGTTTCTTCAATCAATCCTGGATTTATTTGGTTTTAAATCTGCCTGTTCAGATATGAGATTAGTTAAAAACACCTGTGAAACTGCTATTGCCATTTTGCCTAGCAGTAGGAATGGGAAACCAGTTTGCTTGTTTTCTTTCCCCACCTTTTATTCTCTTGAAGGTGAGGGCTCTTGCCAGGACGTAGTTTCAGGGAGCACATCCAATGTTTACCTCACCAACAATTGCCTTGTCCTTGTGGTGCACTCATGATGTTTGGATCCATGCATTGAGGCTAGGGTAGGAACATTGAGGCTAGAGTCATTCTGAACTGGCTGTTCTCATGTAAATTGACAAAAATGCAACTTCCTTCTTTCCTTGACTTCTTATACAGGTCATGTACCTGCATAGTGGCCATGAAAAGAGCCTAAAGGTGTGTGGAATAAGGCAACTATTACAGTAAGAAATGAGTTGGGAACAACCACGAGCGTTGCCTTGGGCTTGAAACTGTGCAAGGTCATAAATATCGCTGTCAGAGATAAAAGAACACTACCTAATGTTTATGTCGCCAACAATTGCTTGCACATTTTGTGTGTTTTGGGCTTCAGAGTGTAGATTTGCATTAATCCTGGTTAATTTGGTGCTCTTTCATTTCTGTGGCTAACTTTTTATCCATTATAGGCCTGAGTTTAGTGTGATTCTGAACATCACTCCTTATTTCCCCCAGCCTATACTGGCTGCCACTTCCAATCCTCTGTGAAGCTTTACACATTCTGGTTCCCTATATATTATTGATCTTTAATTCCTCAGCAGTTTGTAGGAAAAAGGCAATTTAGCTTTTGAAATCAAAGGATGTCCCAGAGAGGTTAAGAGCCAACAAAAAGTATTTTTTGAATTGTAGTTATAGAGGCATAGTCATACAGAATGGAAACAGGCCCTTCGGCCCAACTGGTCCATGCCGACCAAGATTCCCATCTAAACGAGAACCATTTGCTTGCATTTGGCCTATATCCTTCTAAACCCTTCCTATCTATGGACCTGTCCGAGTACCTTTTAAATGTTGTTAATGTACCTGCCTGAACTACTTCCTCTGGCAGCTCATTCCATAGTTGCTATTGTTGTGTAAGAAAACACGGTAGCCGTTGAGTGCACAATGAGATGCTGCAAATAACAATGAAATAGACACCAAATAATCTGTTTTGGTGAGGTTATTTGGGGACTAAATATTGGCCTTGTGATCAGGGTGGGATGGTTGGGGGTAGATGGATATTTTCTGTGTTGCTTTGAATAGTCTGGTAAGATCCCTGACATCTTCCTGCAAGTGCAAATGGTGCCATGGTTTACTACCTCATCTGAAAGAAGTCACCTCTGACTGAAGTGTCAGTTTAATTTGGAACATAAGGGCAGTAAGGTAGCGTAGCAGTTAGCGTAACGCTATTATGGCACCAGCAATCAGGGTTCAATTCCCACAGCTATCTGTAAGGAGTTTGTATGTTCTCCCCGTGACTGCCTAGGTTTCCTCTGGGTGCTCCGGTTTCCTCCCACATTCCAAAGACATACGGGTTAGTAGATTAACTTGGATGTAATTGAGCAGCGCGGGCTCATCAGGCCAGAAGGGCCTGTTACCGTGCTGTATAAATAAAGTTTTTAAAGTTTATAAGTGTTTAGTGGGGGCCCAGAACCCATGACTTTCCGATGTTGGGAGTGTTTCCGCTAAACCATAATTGAAGCATGTGCCCAGATTCTTGGCTGGTTTTTGACTTAGACTGTTGATGTGGGAAGTGATGCTTGTAAAATTATTTCTTGAGCTGCTTACATATCTTTAAATTCTGAGGCTTGATCTTTAAAAATCCTGAACAAGGAACTTTGACCCTTCTGTGCAGCTCTGTAAAAGCCATTAGAGTTAATATTTGAAATTGCATGCTTGACCTTTTCCAGTGAAATGAACAAGAAATTGAAGTATGTATTTGACATTTTCAAATTTTTGTTGTTGACATTTTACTGTTTTCAGTAAGAAGTGATGAGAATTGCATCGTTAAAATTTTTGGAGTTAAGCTGAGAATATGATGACATAGGGAAAGAGAGCCTCAAAACAAACAGTTGTAAAATAATTTCCAACTTTTAATAGTTGTCACAATTTTTGATCTAATTCCTGTTTTTGTCACTTTTATTTCTGCGAATGCATGAATTTTTTTTGTGATGGCTTTTAAATAATTCAGCGACTTAAGCCACTTTTATATGATTAAGAGTCTCATTGGGCTGCCAAAGGATTTGCTGCCAAACTAACTGTGAACCTAATGGCTCTCTCCATTATTGATAAGTAAATGGCACCACAGCTTCAGATGAGAGGCAGATATGCAGTTAAACCAAGTCTGAAAGCTGTCTAACTTATGGCTCTCCGCATTCAGCTTGAAGAAAATGTCATCTCATGATTGAAATGCATTGAATAGTGTGGCGATGCAGCATTTGCATCGTAAACCCAAACCAAACTTGCCATAGCAAGTTAAGTTTAAATGCCCTTTTAATTGATCATTTGTAATTATTGTCACTCTGCCTCAGGAGCAGGGTAGGGGATGAGAATAACTTTTTTAAGTATTAGGCTTAAGTTGCTAGAGATTTTAAAAAATGTAGTTTTTTTTGTATTTCACTTTTCTGTCTTTTTTTTCCTGCTCCATTTATGTTCTCTTTTTCCCTTTCCTGCTTACCAGACCTGGATTCAAAGGCCTTCTTAAAATTTTGATCTTTCTCTCTCCATAGAGTTCAAATAATGATAAATGTGCCAAAATGTGGCTAGTCACATAGCAGGCACGGTAGTGTAGCGGTTGTTTAGCGTGACACTATTACAGCGCCAGCAACCCAGGTTCAATTCTGGCCGCTGTCTGTAAGGAATTCTCCCCGTTTCTGTGTGGGTTTCCTCCAGGTGCTCCAGTTTGCTCCCACATTCCAAAGACATACGGGTTAGGAATTCGTGGGCATGCTATGTTGGCACCAGAAGCATGGCGACGCTTGCAGGCTGCCCCCAGAACACTCTATGCAAAGAAGCATTTCATTGTGTGTTCCAATGTACATGTGACTGAAAGATATTTTAGTTTTTTCCTCATGCTTGATTTCTTTGGTGATCATCTGTGGCACTGTGAATGGTCATCTCTTGAATCAGAAAGATGTTGGATTGGAGTCCAGTGCAAATCAGAAAGAATGTTCCACTTTAAATGGTTGCTACCTTTTGAAAAAGAGCAGGGGAATTCTCTATAGTCTTTTGGTCAGTAGTTATCCCTCAAGCTCTCACTCTCCCACTCTCTCTCCCCCTTCTTATTACCAGGGTAAGGGAGTCCAAAACTAGGGGCCTTAGATTGAGGGTGAGAGGGGAAAAATTTAAAAGGGACCTGAGGGGAAACTTTTTCACACAGAATGTTGAGTATATGGAATGAGCTGCCAGAGAAAGTAGTTGACACAGATACAATAGTATCCTTTAAGAAGCACTTGGATAGGTACATGGAGGGATGGGGCTTAGAGGGATATGGGCCGAATGCAGGAAATTGGGATTAGCTGAGTGGGCACCGTGGATGGCATGGACTGGTTGGCCATAGGGCCTGTATCTGTGCTGTATTGTTCTATGACTCTGTGACTCAACCCACATGACCAAAATAGATCATATGGGCGTTTTTATGTTGTTGTTTGCTGCGTGCAAATTGGCTGCTTGATTTCCCATTGACATCAATGACTACGTATTAAATGGACTTCCCTGTGTAAAAGTCATTCTCGTGATGTTCTGAAGTCATGGTGCCATTAGAAATGCAAGTGTGGCCTTTCAGTGTCCTCTGATTTTCCCTTCCTCCTGACAGTAGTCAAGAAGGAGTCCCAGTGAAAATCTCTTCTATGTGGAAGAAACCAAAAGCAGATTGGGCGATTGCATTGCAGAGCACGTGTGTTCAGTACACAGGAGTCATTCTGAACTTCTGGCTGCCTGTCATTTCACTTCCTCATCGCTCTAACCTGCTGTTTGTGGCTTCCTGTGCCATTACAGTGAGGCCCAATATAAGACTGAAGAGCAGCACCTCATCTTCCACCTGAGTAGGTTGATGCCTTCTGGACTCAATATTGAATCCTCCAACTTTGGGCAACTCTGGGTGACCAAAACTAGATCCAAGGTCACATTAGATCCAGATACCATGCTTAGATAAGAGGGACCCACTTTGACCATGAATATTAATTTCCAGCCAGCCTCTGGACCTGCTTTCTTGAAGGAGATTCGATACCAAGCATGAAGGGGGATTCTAGAACTGGAAGAGGAATTATTGCACGGCTGTGGGGAAAGGGCAAAGGAGTGGGTCTGGTTGCTCTTCCATAACGTCGTAATTAGAACAGTGGGGCAAGGGTTCTGTTTCTGTGCTACTTTGATTTCAGAATGAATACAATCTCCTTGACTAATATAATCATAATTGTGATTGCTCTTAATCAAGGCAGTGAAAATCTGCTTATTTGTGAACTGCTGCTCTCTGTGTAAACTTTTTCCTTTACCTCTTCATTCTCTAGAATCACGTGAATCCCGCCATGGATTTTACTGAGACCCCACCAGGAATGCTGGCCCTTGACAACATGCTGTACTTTGCCAAGCATCACCAGGATGCTTACATTAGGGTAAGGCCTGTCACTTAATCTCTTTCATTGTTAATGCCAACATCATGGATTGTTTCACCCCTGACTGATATCACGTGAACATTCTTGGAATGCAATGCAGGAAGCAGGGGAAGTTGTGGCTTAATTATTCAGAGCCTGGTTTAAACTCCATTTGGACTAAAACAGAAAATGCTGGAAACACTCAGCAGGTCAGGCAGCATCCATGGAAAGAGAAATAAAATTAAGGTCAAAAACCAGTGTCAGCAATTTCTGTAGACAAAGTTTCTCCGACCTAAAATATTAACTCCTTTTCTCTTTTTGCTAATGCTGCCTGACCTGCATTTTCCATCATTTTCTGTCTATATTTCAGATTACCAGAGTCTTCAGTTCTTAGATTTCTATTTCTATTTCCATTTCCATTCAATTTGGAGCACCACACCTTGGGAACCATTTATTGGCTGTGAAGTGATCACAGGAATAATACTGATGTGTGACTTGTATTCATTTTTATAAAAGCTGTTGTATGATCTGATTGAAGCGTTTCAAGGAAAGAGAATTAAATGGAGTAGATAGAGAGAAACTATCTCTGCTGGAGGAGGAATTGATGTTGAGGGGCTCTAATCTTAAAATTAGCGCCAGGACATTAAACACTGGAAACTGGGAAGCATTTTTCCACAGAGGTAGACAGGATCATCCGGAATTCTTTTGCCCCCAATTCTGAAAATGCCCTCAAGGCCAAGGCTGATATTTGTCATGTAAAGTTGTAAAGGGATATGGAGAGCTTTATGGGTGAACTAAATTAAGATGCAGAAAAGTCATGATCTAATTAAATGGTGGAGTAGGCTGCAGGGTCCGAATGACCTACTCCTGTTTCTGTTTACACCACTGGCTACATGTTCAGAAGCATTGTATTTGAGTAATTTATTCAGTTATCAAAACTAGAGTCATTGCTACATCAAGCTACTTAAGTTAGTGTCGTGATTGCAGTTGAATGGAATGACATATAATTTTATAGCACTGTGACTGGCCACAGATTTGCACCAGTATTTCTGCTTCACACATGCTTCCTGTCAGCCAAACACTTAAATCTTTCTGTTTTTCATTCTGCCCCTTTCTCCCTTGTGGAAACCCTCTTAGACGCCTCTGTGTGGAGATGAGCTCCATCTTCTCTCCACTTCCTGGGTGAAGAAGCTTCTCCTGAATTCCTTTATTAGATTTGTTTGTAACCATCTTATATTTATGACCGTTACCTTTAGACTCGCCCACAAGTAGAAGGCTCTCCATCAAACAGCTTCATAATTTGACAGGAATCTTTTGGGTCACCTCCTCCGTGCATTCATTTATCAGTGCTTCTGTGAAAGTGACTCACTGCATCAGCATAAAATGCATTTTGTAATCCATTAGTATCCCCTTGGCAGCAGTGACAGCTGAGGCCATGTGCCAACTCTGAAAGATCAATTAAATTTTAGCCATTGTAATACTTTCAAATAAAAGTCAATAGTTTGAAGTTGAAACTAATTCTGTGACATATGATACACAGATGGATCTAGCAATATAATTTTTCTAAGTTTATTTCCTGCAATTGAAAACAGAGAAATTCCAATAATCTGCTTTCCAACCATTTGGAAATCCAAGTAATTTGACATCTAGCTCACCAAGTGATGTTTGTAATTTCCACTCCACCAGTCCCCAGTTCCCACACACTCTTCCTGCTCACAGTGCCCCCAGTTTCCTCTTTCCCTTTCCACTCACCAGGTCCCTGGTTCCTGTGTCATCTGAGCACTTGCTGGGGCCTCAGTTCCTGCACTCCCTGAACACTCACCAGGCAGCCTATGATTACTCAACTCTGCTGCTGCCCATACTAAGTTTACGCAATTAGGCCTGAATTCTTTCCAGCCATAAGGATCAAGTTAGAGGTCCCTCACTACCTTTCATTCAGAAAGTCAGGAGGCATGGGATCCAGGGAAACTTGGCTGTGTGAATTCAGAATTGGCTCACCCATAGAAGACAAAAGGTGGTTGTAGACTGAGCGTATTCTGACTGGAGCTCAGTGACCAGTGGTGTTCCGCAGGGATCTGTTCTGGGACCCCTGCTCTTTGTGGTTTTTATAAATGACTTAGATGAGGATGTCGAAGGGTGGGTTATTATGTTTGCAGATGACACGAAGGTTGGTGGTGTTGTGGATAGTGTAGAAGGTTGCTGTAGGTTACAACAGGATATTGATAGAATGCAGAGCTGGGCTGAGAAGTGACAGATGGGGTTCAACCCGGATAAGTGTGAAGTGATGCACTTTGGAAGGTCGAATTTGAAGGCAGAATACAAAGTTAATGGAAGGATTCTTAGCAGTGTGGAGGAACAAAGGGATATTAGGGTCCACATCCATAGATCCGTCAAGGTTGCCGCGCAGGTTGATAGGGTTGTTAAGAAGGCATATGGTGTGTTGGCCTTCATTATTTCGGGTATTGAGTTCAAGAGCTACCAGTAATGTTGCAGCTCTATAAAACTCTGGTTAGATCACACTTGGAGTATTGTGTTCAGTTCTGGTCGCCTCATTATAGGAAGGATATGGAAGCTTTAGAGAGGGTGAGAGCATGTCCTATGAGGATAGGTTGAGTGAGCTAGGGCTTTTCTCTTTGGAGAGGAGGAGAATGAGAGGTGACTTGATAGTGGTGTACAAGATGATAAGAGGCACAGATCAAGTGGACAGTCAGAGACCTTTTCCCCAGGGTGAAAGTGGCTCACACGAGGGGGCACAATTTTAAGGTGATTGGAGGAGGTACAGTGGGGATGTCAGAGGCAAGTTTTTTATGCAGGGATTGGTGGGTGTATGCAATGCACTGTCGGCAGAGGTGGTGGAGGCAGATACATTAGGGACATTTAAGAGACTCTTAGATAGCCCTCCATTTTTCTATCATTCATGTGGCTGTGTGGGAGGGAAGGGTTAGATAGATCTTAGAGCAGGGTAAAATGTCAGCACAACATCGTGGGCTGAAGGGCCTGTACTGTGCTGTAATGTTCTATATTTCCCTCTTCCATTAGGAGCATCATCCTAAATTAAGACTTCAAGCCTTCACAAAGCAAACCCCATTGCAGCAAGTTGCCTCACAGGCAGCATGACTGCACCAAGTTTATAACCCCTGAGTTTATCCAAGGAAGCCCACTTTTTTGTGAATTGCTTCACATATATTTTTGAGAGAAATATTTGCAAACTAAATATTTGGGTGATTTTCCCTATGGGGATTAGATGGCACATGCCACCAGTGCTAATGCCCTGCTTTACTGCTGGGCCCCTGGAGCTTTAAGAATTTAATGTTGGAAGGGAATAAAAAGTGGAAAAGAGTCTGCTGTTCAGTTTTTGTTAATGTAAAGGTGTCTCTGTTCAGTTTGCACTTGTGGATATGTGAGAACACATAGCTGGCAACACAGCTTATAAGGGTACAGGAACAGACCTTTCGGCCCACAATGTTGTGCTGAACCAATTACATCAGTAATAAAATGCCAAACTAAACTAATCCCTTCTGCCTACACAATGTCCATATCCTACCATTTCCCTCATATTCATGTGCCTATCTAAGAGTTTCTTAAACGCCCCTATCGTATTTGCCTTCACCACCACCCCAGGCAGCGCATTCCAGGAACCCACTGCTCTCTGTATTAAACACTTGCCCTGCACTGAACTTACCCCCATCACCTTAAATGCATGCCCTCTGGTATTAGACATTTCAACCCTGGGGAAAAGAATCTGGCTGTCTACTCTATCTATGCCTCTCATAATCTTTTAAACCTCTGTGAGATCTCCCCTCAGCCTCCGCCAGAAGGAACAACCCAAGTTTGTCTAACCTATCCTCATAGCACATGCCCTCTAATCCAGGCAGCATCTTGGTAAACCTCTTCTGCACCTTCTCCAAAGCCTCGACATCCTTCCTATAATGGGGCCACCAGAACTGAACTGAATACTCCAGATGCGGCCTAACTAAAGTTTTATAAAGCTGCAGCATAACTTCCTGACTTTTGAACTCAATGCCTCGACTAATGAAGGGAAGCATGCCATATACCGCCTTTACTACTTTATCAACCTGTGTAGCCACTTTCAGGGAGCTATCAACTTGGACCCCAAGATCCCTCTAGTCATCAACATTGTTAAGGGTCTTGCCATTAACAGTGTACTGTCTCCTTACATTTGATCTCCCAAGGTGCAACACTTCACATTTGGCTGGGTTGAACTCCATCTGCCATTTCTCTGCCCATATCTGCAACTGATCAATATCCCGCTGTATCCTTTGCCAGTCTTCTACGCTGTCCACAACACCACCCATCTTAGTATCATCTGAAAACTGGGTTATTAATTATCCAAACAATAAGATAGACCCAGAGTTCTTTTTGGTGAAAGTAGGACCAAATTGAAATCAATGAAAGGAAGATATTGTGCAGGATTTATGGTGCTTATAGTCTTCCTGAGGGTTGTGCATTATTACATATTTGTTCCTCTAACAGTTTTGCCACAACAACTTGTGTTTCTTGCAAATGAGTAACATTGAGCCATTGGCATATATTCCATTTATCAAAATAGTGTGAAGTCACTCCCAAAAGAGATTCCTGTCCCCTCCATTTCAAATAGGGAGGTGGTGAATCTGTAAGTAAGCTGTTGCCAGCAGCAAAAGAACTCTCTCCAGCAATTATTATGGATGAGTGGAGCATTCTTCCAGTTCTGTAAATATTAGATGTAACTTAGGCAAAAGGAAAAGGGCAACATGTGTTCTATTTACTCAGGCAAATGCAAGTAAAGCAGGGATCACAGTATGTCCTTGCCTCTGGACTGTGAATAATGCAAGATGAAATGTTTGGTATTATTCATAGTAGGTTCTGAAAATTGGCATTGATTTTCTGTATGATGCCTGTAAACACAAGGGCTCCCGACCTGTGGTCTGTCTGCAGCAACACTGATGGCCTATCCTGGCGCTTCCAGAAAGTAAGAATAATTCTCCAGGATGTTGCTGCAAACAACTTTGAAGGAAATCAAAGAGCGATTTTATTATAAACACTTTTAATTTTAATTCATAGGGTCATAGAATGATCCAGGACAGTCAGCTCACTGAAACTGTGCCCAACCTGTATATTTAAAGGGAATGTGGTAAACGTCGCCCTGTGAGCCAGATGCAAAACCATGGAGATTTCCAAACAATGGGATAGTGGATATTTGAAGTTTCACTGTAACGTGCATAATGTGGGTGGCATGATGGTGCAGGAGTTACTGGTGCTACCTCATAACTCCAGGGGCCTTGGCTTGATCCTGACTTTTGGTGCTGTCTGTGTGGAGTTTACATGTTCTCTCTGTGACTGCATTGTTTCCTCTGGATGCTTCAGGTTTCTCCCACACTGCAAAGGTTATTTAGCTACTGCAAACAACTCTTTCATGTCGGTTAATGGCAGAGAAAATGGGTTGCCGGGAAATAAGGAGAGGGATGGATGGGATTGCTGTCCTGGAGGTGACATGAACCTGATGGGGCTGAAAGCCTCCTGTGTCATTATAACTTTAGAGCACCAAAGCTCCAATGCACACAGCCATTACATTATGGAAGTGCCCGCAACAGGGCGATACAGCACAGAAACAGGTCTTTTTGTCCACTGAATCCATGCTGACCATCAATCATCCATGCTGGTGGGGGAACAAGGAAAGTTTGTCATATAGCGACCACATCTTAAACAGCTGTTCATTCCTACTACAGTCTTGCATCCACTATTTAAGTGCCTTGCTTGATTATTGAATTCTAATGACTCCATTTGGGATGCAGAGGTACTATGAATTACTTCTGAAATAGAGTCATTTGTGGGAAATACTACAGCCAATTTATGCATTACCACAAGTTGCAATGCAATAATTACCAAATGTTTCTATGATGTTGACTAAAATATAACTGGAGACCTGCCCAATAATCAACTTGGTTTGAGGGGGGTGGGGGTCAGGGGGGAAGGGGGAGGGTGAAATCTTTTAAGTACACATGAAAGAATAGGCAAGGCACCATTTTAACATTCTATTCCATGACACCCCCTTCAGTGCAGCACCCTGGTACTGCATTGAAGTATTGGCCAGGACTATGAACTGAAGTCCGTGACACGGGGCTTAAAATCGCAACCTACTGACTTGGGTAAGATTGTGACTCCTGGCTGATACAATCATGCACTAGGCTATGGGCTGATGCCAGAGTCAGAACTGTGCAGTTTCTCTTTAATAATTGCTTGCAGATATATTCTACCGTATATCACTGGCTAAAATTGTAAAACAAAATCTTCAAAGATGAATTGTTGATATTAAAAGGCATACAGGACGAGTTGCTTTTGTAGGGCTGTTAAATACAGTCTGAAGTCTGAACATCAGGAGTGCCACAATGCTGAAATATAAGTACAAAATGCTGAAAATATTAACAGTTCTGGCAGCATTTATGAAGAAGGAAGGAGAGTTAACTTTTCAAATCAGTGTCTTTTCATCAGAATGCAATAGGTTTTGATGAAAAAGTTCTGATGAACTCATTCTGACCTCCTGAGGATTTCTAGCATTTTCTATTGTAATTTCAGATGTCCACATCTGCACTATTTTGCTTTTGTGTTGTTATGCCCTGAACCTGGAAATCAATTGAAATGCTGCCTTGAGTAATGCATGTGTTAACGGAAGATCACTTCACATTATTTGTCGCCGCAGTCTTGTACAGATTCAAATAGAACATTTGGTTGCTGTGCTGTCCTGACCTGTAATGTTTTTTCATTGGTGATTTGAATTTATAGTGGATATTTTTATGGGCTTTCACAAACATGATGTGGTTGATTAGAGCATAAATTGCAGTGCCTGGGATGGTTATACATTGTGCACAGTTCATGTGCAATGCAGGGAGTGGGTGGTTGAGAAGTGTGGCTTCAAATACTGCAATGGCTTTGAGACATCAATCAACTCCTGGACTTGTCATGTGTTGTGACCTTGTGAAACCGGGTGAGCTCCATTGATAACTGGGGGTGCCTTCACTTCCCTTGGGAGTGGGTGATGGTGTGGGGAATTGCAGGGTTTGGGAACATTTTTTTCCTTTACATGAATGCAATCTGAGATTTTCAGCTGAGCCTAATGCAAGCGTGAAAGGCAGTCTATTTACGGTAATCAGTTACATCTCCATCTCATTTGAAACTTGGATAAAATTATTTGATGATGGCCTGTCAAAATATGCACAGATTTGATGCCAGGAACGTGTGTAATTGATGCAGTTTAATCTTTGTTCATTCGAAGGGAAGAATGCAATGGTGTACTACCACGTTAGAACAAACACACAGATTTTGAAGTCTTAAATTGTCTGTGGGACTCTGAAAAAATTTAGGGACTTTTTCCATGTTTTCAATATGAGACCATCTGTATTTACATATTCTTTCTCTTTTTATGTGCCACATGCACACATTCTGTGAGCCACTTTCTGCAGTGCTGGATGATAAAAGCCTGGTGGGAATTATATGGTTCAGGTTGCACTCTGATTGCTGTGATAATCTGTTCTTTATCTGTACCATTCCTTTGTTAAAGACACTCCACATTGGGATCTTGATGCACTGCAAAACTGGCTGTTCTATAGCCACCCAAAATCGTGCTTGTATTGTTCAGAGTGTTTGCTTAAATCCCTCTAATCAGGTGTCTGGCCCTGCCAGAGTACTGAAGTGCCTCTTATCAAAGTCACTTATTGACACAATGTGCGATTGTAATCTATCCCCTTCCACCTCCATCATCTGTTAGCCCACACCATTACCCTCCAAGGTCTCTCCAGTGTTCAGTTTGGTTGTACCTCACTTGTCCAGTTCCGTCCCCGTGTACACGACTTCTCTTCCCACATCCATACCATTTACCTCTGCTAAATACTCCTGCCCCTCTCTGCTACTGCCTGCCCCAGCCTCTCCACTTCTCACTTACAGACTGACCATCAGCAATATCATCTCAAAATTAACATCAGTTTTCACATCTACGCTAACTGCACCCAGCTCAGCGAAATCACTCTTTTGACCCTTTATCACTAAATTATCAGAATGCTTGTCCAATGTCTAGTCCTGGAGGAACAGAAATTTTCTTCAACAAAACATTGGCCATGGTATTCAATCCTTATCACAAACTCTTTTCCTCCAGATCTTTTTCCTGGCACCAGTCTACAGTTGAACCAGATGCTTCACAGCCTTGATGTTGTATTTAGCCTCAGCTGAGCTTCAGACTATGTATCTTTGTATCACCACTGACTGCCTATCTCCACTTCAGTAACATCACCCAGTTGCACCACAACTTGGCTTAATCATCTGAAGCCCTCGCCCAAGCCTTGTTACCTCTGGACTTGACTGTTCTAATCCTTTACTATTTGGCATCATCTGTTCTACCATCCATAAATTTGCAGCCAAACAAAACTCGGACTAATTCATGCTGTGATCAGCCCTGTGCATTTTTCAGTAAGGCTTTCAGTGAAGTCCTGCCTTGATTTTTAAAATTCCTATCGTTGTTTTCCCCTCCCTTCTCTATTGCCTTTATAACTCCCTCCCATTTGCTCCTTTTGATGCTCTTCAAATGCTATCTCTTTGATTATCTTCCCATTTTGTGGATTGGTGCCAAATTTAACTTGATGCACCTTGCTACTGTGAAGCACTTTGGGACATTTCTGTGGTTGCTGCTGCAGAATCCATCTTATTTATTTCATTTTTAGGATGTGGGCATCATTGGGTAGGCCAACAATTGTCCATTCTAAATTGACCTTGAACTTAGGTGATGTGACTGCATTACCAGAGATTTGTTGATTCATTCAGACCCATTTCTTACCATTCTGTGGTCTGGCATTTTAGAACACAGATGTGTAACTTTTCTATAACATGTTTACTATTCGTTTGGTTTCTGATAGATTGTACTGGAGAACAGCAGTCGGGAAGATAAACATGAGTGTCCATTTGGTCGTAGCAGTATTGAGCTCACCAGGATGCTGTGTGAAATTCTCAAAGTGGGAGAACTTCGTAAGTTTTCATGTTACTATTCTAAATACAGCTCAAATATTTGTTAAGATACCGAGTTAAGAGGGAACATGTTGGTAGCAATTCTGTTTTTAAAAAAATGGTTTATGAGAAATATGAATGTTCTTACTGTTAATACTTTCTATCAGTTTACCACCTTGACAATGACGAGGCTTTGAATTTGAGACTTAATCCCACCTGCATCATAGATTTCAAAGGAGGGGGTAGCAATAGGTTTCGTGGGGGATGTGAATGTCAAGGTTTCACTCTTCCAGCTGTTCATTCTTAGTAAAGCATCTGAAAAGAAATACTAGCAGTTACAGAGCATTTTTCACATGCCCAGCACAGTGCTTTTGAAAACTTGCTTCATTGTTTGCAGTCGCAATAGAAATATAGGCAACTATATCTACCATCTGCTTGACACCTTTGAAAGTAACATCCCCAGTAATTCTGCACTGGAAACTCTGAGGTTGATCACACAGCTCCAGTCTACACTGATAGGCTTGTGAGCTTATTTCCCTGTTACACACTGTTGGTGGCACTGGTGGACCTCCTCACAATATGTTGGGATATTAAGCACAACACTGAGGCAGCTGAAACATGAGAGGCATCACAGCTTTTATTTAATAACAGACTATTGCTGTCTCTAATTCCCTCCCGATCTGCTTTAATCACACAACCCACTGAAACCTGACTTGGATAATTTGAGCTAAGTCTTTTATTTTAAAAAAATGAGTAAGTGCTAAATATGGTCCAATCCTATGAGGGCTATAAAGGAGTCTAACTAGTAATTAGATTTCAGCTTCCCAGTTTGCACAATATACTTGCCTCTTCAATAAGTTAAAGTTTCACAATAGGTGGAGGAACAAAAGTGCCAGACACTAACCATCTCCATCAAGAGAGTCTAACTGCCTACCATTAACATTCAATGACATTATTATTGTTGAGTCCCCCACTACCAACATCCTGGGTGGGTCACCATTCATCTGGACCAGCCGCATAACTACTGGGGCTACAAGGTAAGAGGCTGGGTGCTCTGTGGTGAATGACTCGCCTGTCACACCAAAGCCTTTCCATCATCTACAAGTTAGGTGCATGACACAATATGCTCCACTAGCCTGGATGAGTACAGTTCCTACAACTTGGTGCTATCCAGGACACAGCAGCCCATCTTATTTGGCATCCCCATCAACCACTATTGACTATTGAAAAAGACGCTTTTTAGTATAGGTTAATGGCAAAGGGAATCAAAGGGCAGTTGACAGATAGTAAGTTGCAGAGATACAGGGAAATAGGATCAAAGGGATTGTTCCCCCGGAACAGGTATGGATCAAATGGCCATCTTCTGTGTCATTATAAGTACAAAATATGTAAACACGTGAAAAATAATAATCACAAATTTGAGTCGTACAGCACAGAGAGGGGCCCTTTGGCCCAACTGGTCCATACTGACCAAGGTGCCCCAACCAAGCTAGTCCCATTTGCCAGTGTTTGGCTCATAACCTTCTAAACCTTTCCAATCCATGTACCTGTCCAACTGTCTTTTAGAAGCTGTTATTGTACCTGCCTCAACCACTTCCTCTGGCAGCTCATTCCACATAGATACCACCATTTGTGTTTTAAAAATAAGTTGCCCAGCATGTTCCTCTTAAATCTTCCCCTCTCAGCTTAAACCTATGCCCTCTAGTTCTTGATACTCCAACTCTGGGGAAAAAGACTGAGTGCATTCACCCTATCTATGCCCCTCATGATCTTGTACACCTCTATAAGGTCACCTCTCAGTCTCCTACATTATAAGGAATAAAGTCCTAGCCTGTCCAACCTCTCCCTATAACTCAGTCCCTCAAGTCCTGGAAGCATCCTCGTAACTCTTTTCTGTACTCTTTCCAGTTTAATAACATCTTTCATATAGCAGAGTGACCAAAGCTGAACCCAATACTCCAAGTGCGGCTTCGTCAGCATCCAGTACAACTGCACCATGACCGCCCAACTTTTATACTCAATGCCCTGACGTACGAAGGCCAGCGTGCAAAAAGCCCTCTTCACCACCCTGTCTACCTGTGACTCCACTTTCAGTGAACCATGGTCCAGGGTCCCTCTGTTTGCTATTGAGGACAACGTGACTGATAGCCGATTTCAAACATCTGGAAACCTGGTGTACAGTTATTGAGAGTGATGAGATAAAAGTGCATGATACCTGAAAATCAAAGTGGGTGTTGTGTTTATAAGCATTTGAGGCAGGGTGGGTAGGGTGTTATATTGAAGTGATTCAGGGCTATGGAGAAAGAGTGGGCCAGTTGGAATAGCTTTGGATTTATGCTGCACTATAGGGAGCAAATGGAAGAATGGAACTTATCTACAATTACACACAGCTATGGAGAGAGTGGGTTTTGGGATTAATTTTAGATTTATACAGGGTTGGGGGAAAGGATGGGACAGTGGCATTCTCAGGAGGTGGAGTGTTAAAGGAGGAGAGTGAGGCATTGGGATTATTTTCACCCTGCCCTGGCACACCTTCCTTTATTGCAAAGTTGTGGGATTCTACTTCTCTCTTTCATCCCAGGAAGTGCACCAAACTCTTCCAGATTGTTCTTCTGAGGCATTGGAATAAGGGAGATATTTTCACCCTTGGTGCAAGTATAGCTTTGCTGTGTTCGAGGGAGTTAATTGCTAAGTTGTCATTTTCTATTGTGACTCTCGAGCATTGATAGATAGTGCTTGTGTCATCAAGAAGGTTGTCCAAAAATACTATCTTATGGATTCAATGTAATTGAAACAGTAGAAGGTAAATTAGTCAATTCAAGGGCTAATGGTTTACTTTGGAAGTTATGTTAAATTACTATTTTGCTACAAAGACGTTTTCAATTTGTTGACCTGGTCTGGTGCATTTTGCATTTATCAGGATACATTGGTTCAGATGTAAAATGGATAAAATGCTTGAGCAATGTTAGGATTTTAAATATTGTCTGGAAAACATTAATGAAACTTAATCTCTTCCTAACAGTTCAAAGCAAATTAAATACAACATCACTGTAACATTCTATTCAGTATAACTCTTATACTGAATAGAATGTTACAGTAACAGGGTCAAATATAAACTTGTGGTGAGGCAAAGTTAGAGGCCAGAGATAACTTGATCTACTTTAAGCGCATGTATTCACTTCTTAAAGTGAATGAGCTTGTGAGTCCAAGTTCCAATTGGAAGTTTTAAATGCAGAATGACACTCCAGTGCAGTGTTGTGGCAGTGCTGCACAATTGCACTGACTTTCAACTGAGAAATTGAATCAAAGTCCCGTTGACCTCTCAAAGGGATGTAAAAGATCTCATGGTGTTACCTGGAAGAAGAGCAAAGTCATTCTCTCTGCTCCCTAGCCAACATGTCTCCATCGGTCAACATCCCGAAAGTAGATTATCTTGCCATTATCATATTGCTGTTTGTATCTCCTTGCTGTATGCAAACAGTTTCCAGCATTGCAACTGTTAATATACTTGGGTGCAAACGGATTTAGGATGCTCTGGACTTGCAAAATGCAAGTTCTTTCATTGGATCTACTTAATGTATCTTCTTTACAATGGCTATTATATTGTTTACAGGTATGGAAAGAACCAAATAGATAGAGACCACACCTGGAGCATTGCACACAGTTTTAGTCTCCCTTTTTATGGAAGGATATACTTGCCTCAGAGTACATTTGAACAATGTGGTAAATTTGGATGTTATGAGCTAGTGCGGTGGCTGACATTTAATGAAGAATTTAAGTAATTTGGAAAACCTTTTTTGTTGGATGAATTAATGAAAACTCCCTGAGGGAATAGACTGCTCACTGAAATCGATGTGTGCCTTGGAGATCACAGCAGTCAGTCTAAGGACATTAGGCATCATAGAGCAGAGGAAGGGGGTAGTGCTGCATGTTCTTCCTATTACATGAACAAGTCAGTGCAATTGTTAACATAAGTAAGAGCACTGGTTGGCAGATTTGCTGTG
Organism: Pristis pectinata; assembly: GCF_009764475.1. Lineage (NCBI taxonomy): Eukaryota > Metazoa > Chordata > Chondrichthyes > Rhinopristiformes > Pristidae > Pristis > Pristis pectinata. Next base: position 82,964,571 of record NC_067409.1, on the reverse strand, counting down.
GGTTCATGGTTAATTTATTTTCCTTTCAGTCAAAGGCTCTTCAAGTCTTTACAAAGAACTATTTTCCCTTGTGCTGAAGTTTTAAATAAGTAATTTGAAAATGTGTTCCAAGTCCAGGGGGACGTATATGAATGCTATCTAGATGCAGAGGCATTAGACAAGAAGCATTATCAGTATTGGACAGCTTTTATAAAGTTGTGCTTGGGTGGATGTGGTCTTTTGACATCAGCTGCAGTCATAATCAGGGTCTCAGCATGATGACATTGACTATTCTGCCTAGGATGGGAGGAGCCTAGATGGGGTTGGCTCTGATTGCAATCAGAGCTGAACAACGTTTTATCCTTCCTTCCATCCAAAGCCTAAGGATTTTAATTTAACTTCCACCCATCCTAGATGGTAGGATGTGGAAAGTATTTTAAAGTATAATTGTTCTGGATATAGGAGGAAACCTGAGTCACAGGGAGAACCTGCAAACTCCACGCAGACAGCACCAGAGGTCAGGATTGAACACAGGTCGCTAAAGCTGTGAGGCAACAGCTCTATTAGTTGTGTTACTCTGCTGCCATGAATGGTTAGCAGCTGTGGCACAGTGGTGGCCTTTTGGTTCAGAGACATAAACAGCATATACAGCAGTATGCATCTGGGATTAGTGTTGTGTTTGGAGTGTCAGATGTGGGGCCCCTGGGAGACGACCAGACTCCCTGATAACTACATCTGCGCAAAGTGCACCGAGATGCGGCTCCTCAAGGAACGGATTGAGAGTCTGGAGCAGCAGCTGGATGACCTTCGGTTGGTTAGGGAGAGCGAGCAGGAGATAGACAGGAGTTATAAAGATTATGTAGACAGCACCTCAGTGGCAGTCCCCCTCAAAAACCGATATCTCATTTTGGATTCGGTTGGAGAGGATGACTTCGTAGAGGAAGACCTCAGCAGCCAGGACCTTGGCACCGTGTCTGATACTGTGGTCCAGCAGAGGAAGAGACATGCAGTGGTTATTGGGGATTCGATAGTAAGGGGTACGGATAGGAGATTCTGCAATAGCGATAATGAGTCTCGGATGGTGTGTTGCCTCCCTGGTGCCAGGGTACGGGATATCACAGACCGTGTCGAGAATATTCTGAGGGGGGAGGGTGAGCAGCCAGAAATCTTGGTACATGTAGGTACCAATGATGTAGGTAGGAAAAGAGAAGAGGTCCTGAAGGAGGAATACAAGGCATTAGGGAGAAGGTTGAAAAGTAGGACCTCAAGGGTAGTAATCTCAGGACTACTACCCGTGTCGCGTATCAATGACAGGAAGAATAGAAAGCTCTGGCAGTTAAATGCGTGGCTGAGTGACTGGTGCAAGGGGCAGGGCTTCAGATTCTTGGATACCTGGGACCTTTTTTGGGGGAGGCAAGACCTATTTGCTAAGGATGGGTTGCATCTAAACTCCAAAGGGTCCAATATCCTGGCGGGAATGTTTAATTTAGTTGTAGGGGAGGGTTTAAACTGATCTGGCAGGGGGATGGTAACCAGGATGCTAGGTTACAAGATGCTAAGGTGAGGGAGAAAGTGTATAGAAACGAATCCATTGAGGATGGCAAGAATGACAGGCAGGTGATAAGTCAGGATAATTTACTGAATAATAGAAGTACAACAAATCCGGATGTTAGGATACAGAATGTTAGGATCGGGGATGAGGATGTTCGGATACCGAATGTTAGGATAGGGGATGAGGTCTACACGAACATGTCTAAGATAGTAGGTAGCGAAGATAGTAAGAAGGATGGACAGGTAGAAAGTCAGGATAATCTGCTGATCAATAGAGGTACAATAAAATCAATAGCAGATACCAGTCTAAACATACTATATTTAAATGCACGTAGCATCAGGAATAAAGTAGATGACCTAGTGGCACAACTACAGGTTAATAAATATGACATCGTTGCAATCACTGAGTCGTGGCTTCATGATGGATGTGATTGGGAACTGAATGTCAAGGGGTATACAGTATATAGGAAGGATAGGAGGGTAGGCAGAGGGGGAGGTGTGGCCATGATGGTTAGTAGCGATATAAAATCAATAGAAAGGAAGGACATTGGGTCAGAGGAGGTGGAATCCTTATGGTTGGAGCTGAGAAATAGCAAGGGTAAAAGAACAATAATAGCAGTCATATATAGGCCCCCGAACAGCAGTCAGGAAGTGGACCATAAGTTGCAGATTGAGATAGAAAAAGCATGTCAGAGTGACAATGTGAAGATAATTATGGGGGATTTTAACATGAAGGTGGACTGGGAAATGCAGCAAGGCGGTAGTACTCAGGAGAGTGAGTTTGTGGAATGTCTAAGGGATGTTTTTCTGGAGCAACTTATTGAGGAGCCCACCAGGGGATCGGCTGTTTTGGATTGGGTGCTGTGTAGTGAACCCGAGGTGATTAGGGAACTAAAGGTAAAGGAACCACTGGGAACAAGTGATCACAATATGATTGAGTTTAGTTTCAAGTTTGAGAAGGAGAAGCTGATAACTGGTGTATCGATATTTCAGTGGAATAAGGGAAATTACAAAGGTATGAGAGATGAGTTGGCCCAAATTGATTGGAGGAGTAAGTTAGCTGGAGGGACGGCAGAGGAAAAATGGAAGAAATTTCTACAGGAAATAAGGACAATGCAGGACAGATATATTCCAAGAAAAAAGAAGGTTTTGAATGGAAAAAAGGCACAGATGTGGATAACGAGGGAGGTGAAGGATAAAATAAAAGCAAAAGGGGCGGCGTACAAAGTAGCAAAAATTAGTGGGAAAACAGAAGATTGGAACGATTTTAAAAATCTGCAGAGAGAAACTAAGAAGGTCATTAGGAAAGCAAAGATGAGTTACGAAAGGAAGCTGGCGGACAACATTCGGAAGGATTCTAAGAGTTTTTTTAAATACATAAGGAATAAAAGAGAGACACGGGTTGACATAGGACCAATTGATAACGGTGCAGGAGGTATTATAATGGATGATAGTGAGATGGCAAGGGAATTGAATGAATATTTTGCATCGGTCTTCACCGTGGAGGACATAAGCAATGTGCCCATTAGTCAGGAGTCTCACGAATTGGAGCTGAGTTCAATTGAGATTAATAGGGAGAAGGTGCTTGGAAAACTAAAGGGGCTTAAGGCTGATAAGTCTCCCGGACCGGATGAGGTGCATCCCCGGGTTCTGAAGGAGGTGGCTGTGGAGATAGCAGAGGCGTTGGCGATTATTTTTCAGGAATCGATAGATTCTGGCATGGTTCCGGAGGACTGGAGGGTAGCGAATGTAGTTCCGTTGTATAAGAAAGGTGGGAGGCAGCACAAAGGCAATTACAGACCTATTAGTCTGACGTCAGTGGTGGGAAAATTATTGGAGTCTATCCTCAAGGAGGAGGTTACCGAATACCTAGAGGCGCAAGGCAAGATAGGACCTAGTCAACATGGTTTTGTGAAGGGGAGGTCCTGTCTGACCAACCTATTGGAGTTTTTTGAAGAAATCACAGGTAGGGTGGATAAGGGAGAGGCGGTAGATGTTGTGTATTTAGACTTTCAAAAGGCCTTCGATAAGGTGCCTCACAAGAGACTGATTAATAAGATGAGAGGTCATGGAATTATGGGCAGGGTAGCAAAATGGGTGGAGAATTGGCTGGTTGGCAGGAAGCAAAGGGTGGAAATAAAAGGATCTCGTTCTGGTTGGTTACCGGTTACTAGTGGTGTGCCGCAAGGGTCGGTGTTGGGGCCTCTCCTTTTTACCTTGTACATCAATGATTTGGATGATGGAATAAATGGTTGTGTGGCTAAGTTTGCGGATGACACCAAGATAAGTGGAGGAGTAGGGAGCATAGAGGAAATAGAAAGAATGCAGAGGGACCTAGACAGTTTAGGAGAATGGGCAAGGAAATGGCAGATGAGATTCAATGTTGAGAAATGTGCAGTTGTACACTTTGGAAGTAGAAATAAGCGGGTAGATTATTATCTAGAAGGAGAGAAGATTGATAGTGCGGTAGTACAAAGGGACTTGGGGGTACTCATACAAGACACCTTAAAAGTTAACCACCAGGTTGGATCGGTGGTTAAGAAAGCGAATGCTATGTTGGCATTCATCTCGAGAGGTATAGTGTATAAAAGTAAGGAAGTGTTGATGAGGCTCTACGGGGCGCTAGTGAGGCCTCATTTGGAATACTGTGCGCAGTTTTGGGCCCCGCATCTTAGGAAGGATGTGCTGACATTGGAGAGGGTTCAGAGGAGATTTACGAGAATGATTCCAGGAATGAAAGGGCTTAAGTATGATGAGCGTTTGTCGGCTCTTGGACTGTACTCGCTGGAGTACAGAAGGATGAGAGGGGACCTCGTAGCGACATTTAAAATGTTGACAGGTAAGGATAGAGTAGATGTGGCTAGGCTGTTTCCCTTGGTGGGCGTGTCCAGGACCAGAGGGCACAATCTTAGAATTAGAGGGTACAGTTTCAAGACAGAGATGAGGAGAAGTTTCTTTACCCAGAGGGTGGTGAAATTGTGGAACTCCTTGCCACGCACAGCAGTGGAGGCCAGATCAGTGGGGGTATTCAAGGAGGAGATAGACAGATATCTAAATAGTCAGGGTATCAAGGGATATGGGGATAAGGCTGGCAAATGGGATTAGAATAGTTTTTTTTTTCTCTCTCTCTTTTTTTCCCACCCCATTTCTTTTTCCCTTTTCCTTGGAGCAGACTCGATGGGCCGAATGGCCTGCTTCTGCTCCCTTATCTTGTGATCTTGTGATCTTGTAACCAGGCCGACCTTTCACTGCTGTACTGAGGGAGTGCTGCAGTGTTGGAAGTGTCATCACATGGGACATAAAAGATCTCATGGCACTAATTTGAGAAAAAAGCTGGGAAATTCTGCCCAATGCCTTTTGACGATATTTATCCTCAACTAATTTTGCTGTAAAAATAAATTACCAAACAATTATCGTTTTGATCTTTGTGTGTACTTGCTGTAAGGAAGCTCATTTCCATGTTTCCTGTATTGTAACAGATATTATTAGTGGATGCTAAGTGCCTCAGAATGTTCTGAGGTTATAAAAGGCCCCATATTGCTTATCAGCCTTGTTTTGAAGGTGCAATTGCAGCATGGTGATTGAAGATTTCTTTGATTATTTTTGTCGTCCTATTAAAGTGTGACACATCTTGTTTAAAGTGATTGTGGGCCATACCTTAACCTGTTTAGTAAATGACCTCAGCTCCAGGTTGCTGGGGGAGGGGAGGGGTAGGCCAGATGGCTTCCTGGGCCTGCTCTATCCTTGGACCATTTGTGGCTGATTTTCTGCCTCATGTCCACTTTCCTGGATTCCAGAAATCTATCAGACTTGGCTTTGAATATACCACAGAAACCCTGGGGCATAAAACTTGAAAGATTCACAATTGTCTTCTATTCTTACGTGAAGTATAAATCAAAGGTCAAGACCAGACTGATGTTGAAGTAGAGGAAAGTGAAAGCAGCCTGTCCTGTGTTGGTCAGGCCATGGACTCTAGAGTCAGACTGCATTTCCACTGTAACTTTTGTATCATTGCTGCAGTTATTACGTGAGCAAACTCGAGTGCTGCCAAATGTTTATTCACGTATACTCTTAGCAGCCCAGAACCACACCAACCCATTGAAACATATCTAGGAAGTGCATATTCTTCAAACAACAGATTGTTCAATTAAAAAAAACTCATATTAATTTCTTCTTGCACAAACAATACAACTAGTGTTTTCTGCTGTACAGGTGAGTACTTTTTTGAGTGAAGATTACAGAGAATAGGATTATAAAGTCTTATTAGCAACAAATGACCTTTGTATGCAGCTTTTCTGCTTGACAGCCAGGGCATTAGCAAATCCTCCTAACCTGATCAATCTGATCACAGCTCTAATCTGCTATTCATATTATTGGTTTGAGCACTGTTAAAATGAGCACTGTTAAAATGAGAGATAGCCTGTTTCATTAGACATGGTCTGACCATCAGACTTTTCTCTTTGCTTGGTGTAGATTATCTTGTTGAACATCAATGTTTTAATCACTTAAATGCCAGCTGCCTAATGACCGAAGGTATTGCTGTCAATGTGTGGTCTGTACTTAATTAATGTCCACTTTTTGCTATTCAAACTGCCAGTGTCAACACAGTTATTCCTCATTACTTTGCTGTGGCTGTTATTTTCCTTTTTTTTGGGCACAGCGTGTGTGTGTGTGTGTGTGTGTGTGGCTTTCTCTTTCGATGTGTGTCTGATGGTATTTCTCTTTATGCATCATTCTCTGTATCCTTGACCCTCGGCCTGATTCTATCCAACCTTCTATTCATAGCTCACCTCAAAACTGTTTTTAACCAACCACTAATGTGATTTTGCCAAACTGGGTCAATACAGGAATGGCAGCTACAGTGTCAAACACAGATTTTTTTTCCAAAATAGAAATTTTCTCTTGAACTCAAAGGATTTATTGTATTACAATCAGTTGTCTGAAGTGATGCTTGCATTGAATCCACTTGGTAAGAACAGTATTGCTAGCTAGGATTCACTTACACTGAGGAAAGCCCCTGAGACTTGGAAGCACAAGGAAGGAGCCAGGGGACTGGCAGCACTTTGAAGCAGAATTGCAAGGACCAGGTGAAGCTCTTGTCAATCAGAAACTTTGGGACAGGACCCCAGATCTGGTTTCATCAAAGAAGACACTCTTTGATATGAGCAATACTTGAAGGATGGTTCTGGAGAAATTTGAAGGGAGCAGAGAATTTATGAAAACTGGGATCTGAAGCCCTATGGGTAAGGACAATTAGAAACACTTTGAGGACCTGGAAATATTGAGTCATAGAGCAATACAGCACGGATACAGGCCCTTCGGCCCAACCAATCCATGCCTACCATTGTGCCCACCTAAATAGTCCCAATTTCCTGTGTTCAGCCCATATCCTTCTAGCACTGCCCCTCCATGTACCTATCCAAGTGCTTCTTAAATGGTACTGTTGTACCTGTCTCAACCACTTCCTCTGGCAGCTCATTCCATATACTCACTGCCCTCTGGAAAATGTTGCCCATCGGGTCCCTTTAAATCTTTCCCCTCTCACCCTAAACCTATGCCCACTAGTTTTGGACTTCTCTGCCCTGGGGAAAAGACTGCTAATATCCACCTTACCTATGCTTCTCATAATTTTAAACACTTCTGTGAGGTCACCCCTCATTCTCCTATGTTCCAAGTAATAAAGTCCTAGCCTGGCCAATCTCTCCCTTTAACTCAGGCCTTCTAGTCTTGGCAAGATCCTCGTAAGTGTTCTCTGCATTCCTTCCTGTTGAACCATGTCTTTCCTATAACAGGGTGACCAAAACTGTACACAGTACTCCAAATGTGGCCTCACCAATGACTTATCCAACTGCAACACGATGTCCCAACTCATATACTCAATGCCCTGACTGATGAAGGTCAGCGTGCTAAACACCTTTAACACCACCCTGTCTACCTGTTTCATCAATTTTAATGAACTATGCACTTGAACTCCTAGGTCCCTCTCGTTCATTACACTCCCCAGTGCCCTACCATTCATAGTATAAGCCCTACACTGGTTTGACTTTCCAAAATGCATCACTTCACACTTATCTGTATTGAGATCCATCTGCCACTCTTTGGCCCACTTCCCTAACTGATCAAGATCCCCCTGTAATCTACGATAACCTTCTTCACCATCAACACCACCACCTAATTTCGTGTCATCTGCAAACTTACTGATCAAGCCTTGTGCATTCAAATCCAAATCATTTATATAAAATAACGAATAACAAGGGTCCCAACACCTGCGACATGCCACTAGTCACCATCCTCCATTCCAAGAAACAACCTTCAACCACCACCCTCTGCTTCCCACCTCCGAGCCAATTTTGAATCCACCTTACTACCTCTCCCTGGATTCCATGGGACCTAATCTTCCAGACCAGCCTGCCATGCAGGACCTTGTCAGAAGGCATTGCTGAAGTCCACATAGAAAACATCCACTGCCCTACCCTCATCTACCTTTTTGGTTACTCTTAAAAAAAAACTCTTAAAAGATCCATCAAATGCGACTTTCCACACACAAAGCCATGCTGACTCCTCCTAATTAGATTTTGCCTATCTAAGTGCTGGCAGATCTTGTCCCTCAGAATTCCCTCCAGTAACTTCCCCACCACTGATGTCAGGCTAACTGGCCTGTGGTTCCCTGGCTTGTTGTTGGTACCCTTCTTAAACAACGGAACATCAGCCATCTTCCAAGCTTTGGGAACTTCTCCACTGGCTAACGATGAAGCAAATATTTCTGTAAGGGGCTCTGAAGGGTTATAAAGATATAAGCCTCGAAGGAGAAGAGAATCCAGGAGATGGTGGCCTAAATAGCGATTGACCCCGACTGATCTGTCAGAATGTCCCCACCTTTTTAGAACCACACAGCCTCTATAAATTAAAGCCACTTTTCCGGGGCAGTGAAGACTGAAGAAAAATCGTCAGTGCTATGTATTGGAAAAATGGTGAATTCTTTTTAGAAATGATGCATTTTTATTTTTGTTTAGGATCATTGTGTGATTCCAAACAGGGGGTAGATGTTTGGCCCGTCATGCCTCCTTTGGCTGTTCACCTTGCCCAATCCACTTCAACTAGATCTCTCCTAAGCTTCCTTTGTTCCAAAGAAAGCAATTCCAATGCAGCCAATCTCCCCTTGTGACAGTTGTTCTTTATCAGGTCCTCGTAAATCTTCCACATGACCTCTGGGATGTGCTGTCACCACCTTCCTGATAGATGACCAGAACTAAACAAAATGCTCGAGTTATGGTCATCCTGGTCTTCCATAAAGTTAAAATGAGACCTCCCTGCTCTTGTATTCTGTGCCATGGCCAATAAAGGCAAGTATCCTATGTGCTGCGTAAACCATCTTGTATACCTGCACTGCTATCATCCAAGATAAATTTGTTCCCATCCACTTCTCGGTGTCTAGCTTGTCTCGTATATTCATTGCCTTGTTTGCCCTCTCCAGTGCATGACCCCACACTTCTGGGTTGATTTCCATTTTTTTTCCGCCTACTCAACCAATCTGTTGGTGTCTCCCTGCAGCCTGACATTCTCTTCCTTGCCATCGGCCACTCTGCTACTTTCACTATCACCTGCAAATTATTAAATCGTGCCTTCTGTGTTTGAGTGCAAATCATTAATACGTACTCCATGAAAAGTGAGAGATTAATACTGAGACCTGCAGAACCCCACTGCAAACAACTTTCCAACCACTGCCATCCTTTGCTTTCTGCAACTGACCTTGTTTTAGCCACCTTCCTTTGGATGTTTTGGGTATTTATTAGTCAGTTTTCTTTATGGACCTTATCATAGATCTTGCTAAAATCTGTGTAGGCTACACTGGTACCCATCTTAGCACTTCTCCACAGACTGCTGATTCGCTCTTGATCCTGGAATAAGAACTCTCACAGATACAAGGACCTCGTGCTTTAATAAAGGGTGGTGCGCTGCTGCCTTGGAACCGAGGGAGAACCCGTGCTCTCCCTGCTGAACCAGGAACCTGTAGCCAATCTCTTCCCGCCATTAGTGCTCCCACTAGCAAAATATTGGTATTGGTTTTTTATTTCCACATGTACCAAGATGCAGTGAAAAGCTTTTGTGTGCGATCCTACAGATCATGCCCTACAGAATTACATCGAGGTAGTAAGAAAGAAAACAATGCAGAATATACGTAGTGCTGCAGTTACAGATCGCAAAATATAGTGTTGGTGTGGAGAGACTGGTGTTAGGCTGGGCCAGGGCAAGTCACCGGGCACTGAGATGTGGGGGTCAGAGCTGCTCTTTGGCTGGCCATTGGTGAGTGAGAAACTTTGCCAAAGATGGACAGTGCAATAAAGAAATCTCAGGGTTGATGGGGAGTGGTGCAGCCAAAGGAAGAGCAGGGAGTGGAAATGGCAACTTCCATCACCAGCAACTGGAGGTAATGAGGACATGCAAGGATCCAGGTGGTCTGTCGACACATGGAATGGCTGCTGTCAGTCCCCAGCAGTGGCCCATATTCGCCATACCAGCCAGGGTGCAGCCCCGAACCTCTCATCTCCACTCTGAGTGGCCGCACCACCCGTGCCAAGTGAACCAATTCCAGCCCTCAAACAGCCACTCCACACCGAACCATTGCTGTGGCAATGCCAGCTGAGAGCAGGGATTTGTGCCAGGTTCCTGGCACCCAGGTCTCCGACACACAGCAGATCGCAGCAGTGGGGAGGGCAGTGGTTGGTGTCAGGTTTACAACACAGGAGCGCTGAGGGTAACACATCTCGATATATACAGTGCTATGGTGACACATTCGAGTGCTGATACCATTAGCAGTCTTGTTCCTGGGAACACATCCTGAGCACTAAATGTACATCCCTAGTTCAGGATGCTGCCTGTTACTTCCTCAGAATATTCAATTTGGTTAATTATGCAGCTGAAAAGCAACGTGATCCTGGGTTTTGTAACAGAAGCATAGAGCACAAGAGCAAGGAAGTCCTGGAGAATCTTCATAAAACACTGGTTAGCTGCAGCAGAATATTGTGTCCAGTTCTGGGCACCATACATGCCATATGAAAACAATTCCAGAGATGAGGGACTTCAGTTACATGAATAGACTGAAGAAGCTGGGGTTGCTCTCGTGATCGAAGCATTCAAAGTCATGAAAGGTATAGAGCGAGTTGGTAGGGAGAAACTGTTACCACTGGAAGAGGGGTCGAGAACCAGGGGACATAGAATGCTGCCAGAAGAACTAAAAGTGAAACACAAAAGACTGCAGGTGCTGGAATCTGAAGCAATGCACAAGGTGCTGGAGGAACTCAGCGGGTCAGGGAGCATCTGTGGAGGGAAATAGACAGTTGATGTTTCGGGTCAAGACCCTTCATCTGAACTAAAAGTGAGATGAGGAAACTTTTGTTTTAGACAGCAAATCATTAAGGTCTGGAATGACCTGCCAGGGGGAGCAGGGGAGGCAGATTCAATTGTAGCATTTGTAAGGGACCTCAATAAGTACCTGAAAGGCCAGAATTTACAGGCCCCTGGGGAGAAAGTGAGGAAATAGAACTATCTGGATCACTCTTACATAGCACTGGTTTGTAATGAGCAAATTACATCAGGAAATGTCCTTTACTTGTGCAGCTTTGAGCTTTATACATAAAAAGTTTTCCTTTAAATTCAAAATGGTTTCCTGTTGTTCTTGGAAGAAAATGTTTCAGTTCAAAAGGAGAGAATAGGAGGAGGATGTACTGACTTTGTCTTGGATGACAGTGATTTAAAAACATAAGAGGGACAGGTAAAGCCATTTGCAAAGGAACAGGCAAATCCGGGGCAGTGGAAGATCTTCCTCATTTGTTATTCCCAGCGTTGTCAGTAATCTTCAAGTGAAGCTGAGATAAAATTAGGAACAAAGAAATAAGCACTTTGACTGTAAGTATATGTTCTTCATGTGGGGAATTATATAGTGCTAGGGAAATCTGATGAATCTGTGGTGAAGGATTCGCTTCATCCTCTTTTGCTCAAATGGACCAGTAGTCTTATCTCTCGAGGTTCCCAGCAATACTTAAGACATCAACCTTCACTTACAATTGTATTGTATCAGCATCTGAAATTATTTGATTTGGGTAAATATAATAAGCTTTAATCTTAGATTCTTGAAAGATATGGAGAGGTTTAACTGGACAAATGAGGTCAAAATTTGTGAAGCAAGTTGTCTCATGAGATTTATATTTCTGTACTTGTATCAAGAATCCCATTAATATTTCAGCTGCAGTAACCCACGGAGTATTAAAATAAAAAAAAAGTGCTGGAAACACTTAGCAGGTCAGACAACATCTGTGGAATGAGAAATAGTGTTGAAGTTTAGATCAAAAATCCATTGTCAGAACAGTGGTGCAAAGCTTGTTGCTGGAGATGCTGAGTGTTTCCAGCAGTTTCTGTTTTTATTTCAGATTTCCAGCAGCTGCAGTTTTTGATTTCCTTTACCATAGAGTATTCTTTAGTATGTCAGGGAAATGGACTAAATGCTGTTTTGAATCGTTATCTTGGGGCCGTTTGCATCACATCAGTGATGTGCTTGATTCACATGATAAGGAGAGTATTTTGGACCAGTATCAGATGTTCACAGTGTGCTGATAACGCAGTGGAAAGGAGCAAGGATGCTGGAGGTGTGGGCTGATCAATCTCCATTGCTCACACAGAAGAGTGTCACCCTGACTAAGTGGTACTATTTCTAGCCCTGAGTCAGAAGGTTGAGGGTTCAGCCCGTGCTTGAGCACAAAATCTTGCCTGACGTTGGTGCTGAAATTATGCTGCACTGAAGGAGGTTTGGAGCTGCCATCTTAATGAGACATTAAACCATCTCGGGTAGACATAATGAAGCCTACATGTCCTGACCAATATTTTTCTCTCAAACAACACCATTCTAAAACATTCTAAAAATGTGGTGATTTACTCCCCACTGATCTGAGGACTTTGTTATGTGATATAACTATGTTACAATAAATTCTTAAAAAGTAATTCACACGTTTGGAAGTGTTGCTTGGGAATTTGATCTTTGTTGCAGGAATGACAGGGACAACTTGTTCCAAATCCGCTTCTGGGTTTCAAATTAGCTCCACATGTTCTATCGTCTAAGGACCTTGTTGCTGATGAACGGTGGAGCCATTGTTGGAGTGGTTGGTGTGATCGAGGTAGCCATGACTGCCCTGCAATGGCATGTTGGAAATCCTTTTTGATTCACAGCAGCAACAACTCCTAGGCCAAGCAGGGAGTAACCACTTGGAGAATAAAACTTGCCCATTTTGTCCCAGTGTTAAGAGGGTTCTTCTACTGCAGCATGAAACTTTCAGCTTATATATCCACTACCTTGGTGACTCTGTGACTGCATGGGTTTCCTCCGGGTCCTCCAGTTTCCTCCCACATCCCAAAAGACATGTAGGTTGGAAGATTGATTGGCACTGTAAATTTTCCCTAATGTGTAGGTGAGTAGTAGAATCGGGGGGAGTTGATGAGAATATGGAGAGAACAAAAATGGGATTAATGTAGGGTTAGTGTAAATGGGTGGTTGACAGTCAGTGTAGACTGGGTGGGCTGAAGGGCCTGTTTCCATGCTGTATCTCTCGCTCTCACTCGCTCTCTCTCTCTCTCTATGACTTCCCTGAGGCGATTAAGAGAAAAACAACTTGCATATTTCCTCCTCATCGCCTCCAAAAATACTAAATGCTAGATTGTAAGTGGATTCACTTTGAAGTGTAGTCACAGCACTAATTTGCGTGCAACAAAATTCCACTGGGCAAATTCAAGGGAAAACGGAGAAGAGTGGGAGTAGGCTGGGATTGTGTATTTACCAAAAAGTTCTGGAATGCAGTCTTAACCAAGGCCAATGTTTCTTCTCCCAACCAATATCATTAAATCATGATACTGCTCTGTATCTCTTTGATTACAAAGGTGACTGAGCTCAAAGTGCTTCATTCACTGTAAAACACTCTGGGATACCTTTTTGATTATAAAAGGAAGTATATGAATAAAAGTTATTTATTTTACTCACTCAACTAAGCCAACATTTAAATTAAAATGATTAAGGAGTGTTTCACTGCCTTTTGCTGCTGCATGTACAATTGCCAATGTACTCTTCTGTCAAAAGTGAAGTACTTTTGGCTTTGCTGAGGAGACTGGATGCCTTGTTATCAACTACTGTGCACAAAAGATTACAATTAGTTGTTTCTAGCTGCTTCCTGCTGGCTGCAGGGTGTTTACTTAATGGTCTTGGCAGATTGTTGTTTCATGGAATGCTATAGTTATCCTTTGGCCTGGATGTCTTCTGAGATCCAAACCACATACCAGTGGAGATGCTATCAACATTTTTGATTTGTGGTTTCAGGGAAAAGTAGGTGGTTTCATAAAAAAGCACTAAAAGAATCATGGATTTCCACCTGATAAAAATGGAATATGGCTCATCTAGCCACTGCATATTACTAGACCAAGATAAAACCACGGGCTAATTTTTAAGTCATTGTGAAAAGACGAGTAAGATGTTTCAAATCTGTTGATTGTAAGTAATATGAGGATTTCATCGTTTCAAAGAGGTTGGGAGTAACTTAACTGATAAATAACAACAGCTACAAGGATATGTTTTGAGAGTGTTGACTTTTGTTACCATTCTGGTCGATTATGTGTTTTCACTTGAGGCTTCAGTGATGGCAAGTATGTTGACATCTGTGGCCTAATCTTTAAACTGAGTGTAATATGTTTCGTTCTTGCTCTTCAGTCCCTTTCTCATCTTCATCCCTCCCTTCTCTCTCCTCCTTTCACTCCTATTCAATATTAGTCTTGTTTCTATCCACAACCTCACTCTTAACTCCTTTTTCATTCCTCTCCACTGCCCTCCTGACACATCTCTTTGATCTCCTCTTTTGTTTGATACCTTATTTTAAATCCCTTCCCTCCACTCTTCAATTCTATTTCCCCACGTTTCTCTTCAGTTCCCCCCTTCCTTTGATTTCTTTCTCTCATCAAGCCCTTTTCCTCTTCACCCTCAATTTTCTTCATTCTCCTCTCGCGCCTGATCAATATCATCTCTTTAACTCTCATTGATCCCCTCCCCTCTATTCACTTCTCTTCAACTACTTCACCATCTCCTCCCATTCACTAACATCCAGTTCCTGTATAACCCTGCAGCTAGTGACACCTGCAACGAATTCCACCCCATGTTTTTCACACATGACCGATCATTTGAGGAGTTTTTCTGCATCTGCATCCAACTGCTGAATAAGACATGGAAAGAAATGAGAGCAACATCTGAAGACTTCAATAAGGTCAGTGCTGCTACACAGTTGGACTGTAATACAAGTGAAGATCATGGTTTCTGATTTATGTCCTTACAGCAAAGGATGATCTTACAGTTGCATATTATGTAACATCATCAGTTATTGTCAGAAAAATTGCAGTCCTGACATTGTTAAAATATGGTGACTTTTTTTTGCCTTAAGGAACACAGTAAAAATCACAGCCTCCTAAATTTAACAAATGTCTTTAAATATTTGCTCTTTGACATGTTGGTGTGATATTGCTGCAAAGTGTGACTGGTTTGTAATTCCAATATGGATAAACAACTCATCTTCCTGCAGGATTTTGTTTGAAACTAAGCTTTCAGCTCTATTTATTGTATAATCTTGCAGAAATTTACAGAACCCTCAGATTCTTTGTCCCAATCCCTTTAGCCTTTGTGTCTGTGGAACTCTGTTTAATGCAAGACTGATATCAGGTAACTTTCTAGCCCTTGTTCAGACTGGTTAGGACTGCACCAAAACTGGTAGTTATTTAGACAAGCAGCCTTGATGTTCTGTGATGTATTAGGAGGCTGCATGCAGTGCATTCAGCAAGGAGCAGTCAGCTTTATTGGCTTTCTGCTCCAGGTTAGCAATGAATTACCAAATAGACTGAAAAGATAAACTGCATTTGATACAGATTCACTAAAGGTGGTTTTCCTATTCAGCAAGGGTAAATTGCTATTCTTCCAAATATTTTATCACTGTTCAAGGAGTTCTAAAGGTGGTTTGGATATAACAGTTGACACTGCATCTGATAGGTTGTATTGATAAAAGTGGTCTCATTTGTGAATGTAAACTGAGGCAAAACAAGCATTTTATCCTACTCTTGTGGAAGTAATTTTGAAAAACAGCATCATGCAGTCTCTTTTTAAAAGTTTGTTATGTCACGGAATAGTTTTGTCTGCTTCTAAACACTATTTCTTAAATGAAATGAAGAATTGGTCTGGAAGCAGAAAAGGGGTGTGAAGCAGATGTCAGAACTAAGTGCTTTGATGTCTTAAAATGTGCAACTCACAAATGGATTGTGCCTTCTCTCGGGCTTGCCCAACAGTTGCGTGAACCTGGTGTTATAACCTGTACCTGTGTAAATTAGGAGCCTCGAATCTGATTCAGGCCACTGCCAGCAATGACCTGCCTTGTTCAGCTTTCCTCTGCATTCTGTAGGTAAATTAAAATGTTTTAGCAATGTTCCTGTTGGTTTAGGAAGAGCTGGAGGACTCTTCCCAATAGCTATAAGCCTAAGGCACAAGAGCTAGACAATCCATCATCATCTTTCACTCCTCATTCGTCTCCTGCCACCCCCCCCCACCCCCGCAAATCCTCAACTATGTGAATGACTTATTACCTGGATGACATGAAGTGGTGTACAAACAAATTTTCTTGTCCTTAATACAGTTGGGTTACGGGCTTGAATAGATATCCTCTTCCTTGTTGGGTCTCAGAGGTACTTTGGATCCCAGCTTCAAAAGTAGATATGACATGGCCAAGAAGATAGGGACAGCCATGAAGGTCATCAGGCTCTTAAGTATTACAGTAATGAATAGCTAATTAATATACCTAACAACAACTTTATGTACTTACATGGTGCCTTTTAAAAGATCTAGGATATTCCAGGATGCATGTTAGGATAATTGACCAGAATCCTGGTGAAAGAAGTAGATTTAAAGAAGTATGTTAAGGAGGAAAGAGAGGCAGAGGGATTTGAGTAGAGGATTACAGATTGAAGTCATGGTCAATATTGATGGGGCAATGAAAATGGGGGACATTGGACTGGCTTTTGTCAAAGTTCATCACTGTTTCCCCAGTTAAAACTTTATTCTCTGGTTTTCAGAGTGAATGAGCTGTCAGTGGAAAGGGTTAACTTCTCTGCACCTATCCACATTGGCAGCATTTCAAGCAGTGGAATATGAGGCTGACCTTACAATAAATTATTTTACACTGCCTTTTGTTGTTTTTTAAACTCGCACAAAGTCTACCTTGAGGATCCTAAAACAAATAGGATATTTAAAACAATGACTAACATTTTTAATTAAACAAATTTAAGGTTCCTTCCTAACTGATTAAAACCTCCTGTGAGGGAGAAGCCAATCCAAAAGAAATTAGCATTCTGACCTGCAGTAATGGGATTAGACTGCTCTTAAATGTATTTTGAATTAAAACCAAACAATACCAGTCATTTCAATTTAGACTGGATGAAACAAAAGCAATTTCTTGGTGTAACCAAATTGAAATGAAAGAGAGAAAGCAGGAGTTATGTTAATAAAACAATAAGTAATCTGACTTGGACAGGGAAAAACTTGTGCTGGGGGAACTGATGCATTTGTGGGCTGTTGTTCAGTGGCAAGCCAATAACCTGAGGGCTGAGGTAAATTCGGGAATCTCCATGCCTGTAATCCCCAGTGGATGAAGTGGTGGCACTTCTGTCCCAGGAGGAGGATGGACAGGTCACACAATGGACCCCTTTGGTCTTGGGAAGGAACAGACTCTTTTAAAGAATCTTGAAACAAAATCATGGGTATCCCACCTCTAGCTGAAGCTAGAAGTGACAGATATCCATCATACGCATGGGAATGGCATCCAGGCTTTGACTTGGGCTAAATGCCTCCAGCGTCATTTTTTTTTTAAACAAAATAAACTTTATTCATAATGAAAGACAAACTATATACAATTTCAAAATAGTGCAAACCTTTACGTTCTTGTACAAATCATTCATTAGTGTTACCTTTTTATATAGAAAACAGCACCGATGCCACACGTGTGGCTCCCTGGAAGCTACCCGCTCCCGTATTTACAATATTTAGGGGCTTTCTCCCTGTCCCTGCCCTTACCTCTCCAGTGGCAGAAGAACCCTAAACTGTAGTCCTTCCCCACCGAGCCTTTGCGTTGGCCGCGCCCAGCTTCAGTGCGTCCCTCAGCACGTACTCCTGCAGCCTGGAATGTGCCAGCCGGCAGCATTCCCCTACAGACATCTTGCAGTGCTGGAAGACCAACAAGTTTCGGGCAGACCAAAGAGCGTCTTTCACCGAGTTGATGACCTTCCAGCAGCAGTTGATGTCCATCTCTGTGTGTGTCCCCGGGAACAGCCCATAGATTGGTTCATTGCAAGTCTCTTTCACCTTACATATTTCTCAACTACCGACCTCCAACTAGACAGACAGAGGTTGGCCAGTTCACATCAAATTTATGGGTAGTATTTAAACTATACTCACCCAGCAGTGCTGCAGGTCTACCACACGTCCATTCAATGGAAAGATCATTCCAAGTGTTGTGGAGCTAAATAATCATTCATGCAAGTCTGTACTTGGGTCAGGCAGAGAAGTATTTATTGATTGACCTATCACCTGCAGGTACTCAGTATAAATATATATATTTTGTACCTTATGTACATACCTTATGCCTTATACCCAGGGTAGTTGTACCTTATAAGTGTGGTACAGACACACTTGTAATTCTATAAAGCATGGCATCTTATACAGTATACATATAGAGATAAAATATAGCATCTTCAGTTACCATTTCTTGACCAACCCAAGACAAGAAGTGTGTGATCATTTGCCTCTGAGGTCACCTTGCCTGCATAATCGTCACGTGCTTACAAGCCCTATCTTTATGTTAAGGTCTTGCTTACCATGGTGATGGCATCTATTTACTTTTGTCTACGTGCCTCTTGTCAGGTCATTGGCCTAACTCAGACATGTGGTTACTATAGAAACAGCCTTGGGGGATACTCTGGAGTTATCTTCACTGCCTTAAAGACCATCCTGAAGCTAGCTCCGTTATTTTTAAATACTTTACAAGACTGTGACATCCTCCTCTGTTAGTTTCTTGTGGTGATAAGATTATCTTTGAGATGTTCTGTACTGCTGGACTCGCTAGTTTAGCTACACAAACCAGGTCCAATTTATTTACTGGAGTAGAAACATAATACTGTTTTACTATATGCTTTGTATTATAATGTGTGTTAACCCTACGTGCTATTTCCCTGTGTCAGTTATGTCCCACTTCAAAGAGATGTTTTAAACCATTTCAAATAAAAGGGTGAATGCTTCCTTTAAAATGGTAGTCTAAGGAATACCACAATCTATTGCAGTTATTTTCAGATTCAAAGACACAATGTGGTAAAACATGAAGCAGAAGTTAAAATATATAGCAAGTTTTCTTTCATTTTATTTTAAACGGAATTCTGTTAGCTAATTAACTTTATATTATTCAAATGTTAAGTCACCTGTCTAGCCTGTCTGACACATTTCAGTGTCACAGTGCCACCTTTGCCTACTCCCCAAAATAACATACAAGTCATGTTTAAATGTTTTTTGTGTAAAAGTAGACTCTGATCTAGTTGGCTGAAATATCATCTTCATAACCCAGCCGCAAATTGCATAGAACCAAATTGCAAGTAAGATCTTAGTCCAGTTTTATGTTTACAGGCAAACATTTCTGAGCAATAGCAATAAGTGTGGGCTAAGTTTGGCATACATTTATTCATTGTGTTTCACTATGGGGAGTAGTTGAGCAGGTAGATGATAACAAGTCTCTTCAGAGTAGTTGAAAAATGCACTTTTTTTGCATTTATACTACATATGTGCGTATTGCCAATGAATATTTATTCCACATATTTATCTACATAAGAGCATAAATATAAGCAGGAGTAGGCATTTCGAATGGGTTGGGGTAGGATCAGTGTAAAAACTGAGCTGAATGAACTCATTGAGCTGAAAGGTCTATTTTCATGATGTAGCTCTCCCTGACTAAGATTTGGCCCCCTCAGGCTTGCACCGCATACGTTTACCTCAAACGTTTTTTTTTCCCCATCTTCTTATCCCTTGTTTCCTTTCATATCTAAATATCTTTATCATTCTCTATTTTGAATGTAGTTAGCCTCCACTACCCTCTGTGGTAGAGAATTTCAAAGATTCATAACCCTCTAAGAGAAGAAATGCCTCCTCATTTCTGTCCTATATGGCCTACCCCTTATTTTAAGAGTTTGGCTCCTAGTTCTAGACTCTGTGGTCTTTAGGAACATCCGTCTTGTATTTATCCTGTCAAGCATTCTAAGGAATTTGTACATTTTAATGCAGTCATCTCTAGGGAATAGAGCCCCAACCTACATGCTCTCTCCTCCTCCTCTGTCATTCCTGCCATCCTAGGAATCAGTCTGGTGAATATTTGCTGCACTCCCTCAGTACCAAGTATATTCATTATTCAGTAAGGAGCCCAAAATTGTACACAATACAGATCCTTTCTGGGTTACGGCAGGGTTCCATTCCTGTCAACTTTTCCTAACCCAGACAGTTCATTAATCAGAAATGCAGCCACAAACTAAGATCCGACACGGCAGAAGATGCTTGCGGTCCCGCAGTAACCACTAAATCTATCCCGCCTGTCTCCCAGACACTCGTGCATATGTACAGGCTGTACATATGTCAGGCATTGGTAACCTGGGGAGGACCTGTACTCACAACAAAGTCTCACCAAGTCCCTATGTAATTGTAGCAAGGCTTCTTATACACCCAAATCTGTTACTATTGACTCTTTCCTTTCCAATAGTGTACTTTGACATAATTGTAGTGGCTGGGTTAACAATACCTGCTGTTTTTAACAGTGGCAGGAACTTGATTGTGTCTGTGTTGCTTGGCTGACAGATACTTATAGAACAAAAGGAATATGATTTAAAATTCCTGTTCATTGGCTTCATCTCTTTCTACCTCCTCCAGCCATGAAATCCCGTCAGATCTCTACAGTGTTCCAGATCTGATTTCTAATCTCCTGAGTTTCGATCATCCTTCCAGTGTTGTCTTCAGCTCTGTTGCCCTAAGCTCTGGAATTTCCTCTGTCTCCTTTAACTTATTTACAACATTCCTTATAACTTTTAATCATCTGTCCTGCTATCTGCTTTTCAAAATCAAAAAATTGCAGATGCTGGAAATCTGAAGTAAAAACAGAAAATCTTAAAACACTCAGCAGGCAAAATCTGTAGAAAGAGAAACAGAGTTAACGTTTTGGGTCTGAGACCCTTTGTCAGAAATATTAACTGTTTTTCTTTCTGCACGTGCTGCCTAACCTGCTGACTGCTTCCAGCATTTCTTCTAGTA
The DNA here is from genome assembly GCF_009764475.1 of Pristis pectinata. Lineage (NCBI taxonomy): Eukaryota > Metazoa > Chordata > Chondrichthyes > Rhinopristiformes > Pristidae > Pristis > Pristis pectinata. The sequence goes on along the minus strand of NC_067409.1, from coordinate 82,943,642 downwards.
CTACTATCTACTTATGTGTCATTATATCAAATTCCGCCTTGTATTGCCCTTGTAAAGCAGCTTAGGATATTTTAAATATAATATATAATTTTAAGATGCGATTTTCATCTAGCAGTTGCAGCTAGCTGTTTGGTGGCTGTTGTATGGTTGATCTCTAATAATTTAATGCCAATCCAGGGAGCCGATTAAAAGTACTGCTCTTCAGGTCACATCAGGGAACTCAGCTGGGAGAAAATATACTGAAGATTGAGAGGGATATCACTCGTATATTGCACATCAGTAAGCATTCAGAAATAATGAGAAAAATTGCTTGTTCCTGGTAACCTACATCTTCCTGATGATATGACGCCTTCATAGTAGAGCATTTAAGTAGAAACACAGTAGCACAGCCTAAGGAAAATCATCTGTCTTTCATGATATTATACTTCTAAAGAGAGGAGCGCATGATATAGAAGCAGGAGTAGGTCATTTGACCATTTGGGTCTGCTCAACCACTCAATTAGATCATTGCCGATATCTTACCCCAGCACCACTTACTGCACTAACCCCAGGAGAAGAGGAAAGTCCTGGATGGATTCGCAGCATTCTGGGAGCTCACATAACAAATATCAAACACTGGAATTGCATTTTAGTTAGTGGGCCACCTGAACTTCTTGAGGAGTACATTCACTGTCCTGCAGATCATGGAGGTATTTGCACAAAGGTATTTAACATTTTCATGCTAAAAGTGGTGGCAACCTTCATTCATATTTGAATGTATTGCTTTTTCGTTTTGCTGCCACAAACATTTTTTATCCTGAAAAGAATGATGGGGATTTGGCACTGTTTCAAGACTTCCTTTGCACTGAAATTGTAAAGTTGATCTTGGAGGAGATTCCAGATAACAAGTTTTATTCCTCAGTGTAGTAATTCCCTTCACTGCAAACTGTCATTGGCTGATGACATGGATTTGGTCTTGTGATCTGTCAGTAGCTACTGTCTCTCCAATATGATTAGCACACAACTAGATAACATGCAGATTCTATCACCTTGGTGATTAATTTTCTTTGCATTCTATGGAGTGCTGTGCCTGCCAGTAAGTTCACCTTAAGTTAGTAGACTCTGCATCCTGCTCTTCCTTTCCCAGTGTAAAATCTGAAGCCTGTGCAAGTCCTTTACCTCCACATAATGTTGAAAAAAAAATTGAGTCCACCTCCTTCTGATTGTTGGTATCATTGTATTCTTCAGGTTGATTTGCCTTCTCAGTGATGATCAACTATTCCACTGTTTAAACTGTGAGAATTAAGGATTAACATCACTCTACCCAGAACTAGTGTTCTCCAGTCAGGACGTAGTGAGCTCCTTCTGTTTAAAATATCATTTGTTTGAAAGTCATGGGCATTTCTGTTGCTATTTGAAGAATATATTAATAGTTATAAGAACAGATTCATCTTTAAGAGGTAACAGCTCAAAACATGACCCAGCAGGCTATGTATGCTATTATTGCTTTTCTTTTTATTCACTTTTTGGGACTGGTGATGTTGGATATTTATTGCCCATCCTTAACTGCCCTTGAATTTAGTGGCTTAGAAGGAATTTAAGAGTCATTCCTATTGATTGGTCTGGAGTTGTGTATAGGCCAGACTAGATAAGGATAGCAAATCTACTCAGCTGAAGGAAATTAACAAACTAGGTGAAATTTACGGGCACTTTTCTCATGTTAGCGGTTATCATTACTAATGGTAATTTTGTTTTTTTAATTCCAGATCATTCATCTGAACTTAAATTCCACAGCTGTCATAGTGGGATTTCAATGTGGGTCTCTAGATTGCAAGTCCAGGATCTTAACCATTGTGCTATTCCCATGCATAGATTTACCATACTGAATCAGGCTATTTGATCCAAAAGGTTTAAGATTATTGCCAGCGTAGACAACCCTCTAAATTGAATACCTCCATGTTATACTTTGAATTTGCCATTCATGGAGCAACGTAATCTGACTTAAACATTTAAGAAGGTTGTTACTTAAATTTCTTGCTAGTATCCTGTTCACTTTCCAGAGGTCTCTAATTCTCTGCTGAGAATTCCATTGAGTTTCCTGACTAATGTAATTTGTGAACACTTTCCTTAATTCTTTTCTCTTTGAGCATAATTGAGTGATATATTTGCTGGCTGTCCAGCATTATTTTTGTGAACTGATCAACTTGATCATTCAAGACATGAATCTGTCTCTGTGTGAGCTGAAATATACTTGAGCTTATTTCCACTGAAGTTTCTTTTATTTGCTCCTTATTAATAGCCGGCAGTGTTGAATTATGGCTTGAGATATTTTGGTAAATCATAATGGAGAAGGACTCCATCATTCAAAAGAAAAGGTGTACAACTGGAAAATAAATGACTGAGAGTGCCCTCATAGTTGAATTGCATTAATCCTAAAAAGGTGCATATTAATCACCAGAACCAATCTGAAGTCTAATCCTGCTTTCTTTTTGGGAATTATTTACAACTTTAGTAGCTCTCCTGCAACTTAGAATAAATGAATCCTGAATTTGGAGCCTTTCGATAGTTCCTTTGATTTATAATTGATTGAGAAGTACATTTAAATTTAAAATATCCATCCCATTAAATCTTGTTGATTGGTTTTAAAGTTTGATTTTGTTGAGTCATCTTGGCATGCAAGGTGGAATTTTGTTTTTTTCTTGTTTCATTCATGCTGATTATTTGTAGCCATGAAATTCAGCACCCAAAACACTACAAATTTTCTTGCCACTTCTGCTGTTAAATGCTATTGGAATTCCTGCACATTTACTAAGCTATAGAATGGATTAACATATTTAATATAAACCAGTTAAATTCTCACAATATTACCAATGGGTAAACTAGAACCCGTGGAATGATTTCTGATGTTTACTTGGGCCTTGCTGCAATAAGAATGTGACATTGCTTCACTCTGATAACGCACAAGACTTACGGAAAGTATAATGTCTGACATGATAAATGTTTACACACCTTCCAAAGAACACAGGAGCAAGACAGGCCATCAGTCACTGGGGCCTGTTCCACCATTTAATCAAATTATGGATGATCTGCCTTCAACTCCATTTTCTCTGCTTTGCTCCATGTTCCCTGATATCATTACCAAACAAAAATATATTTATTTCAGCCTTGCAGGCTCCAGTTGTGCAAGGTCTCTGCCTTTTACAGTAATAAGTTCCAAATTTCTACCATCCTTTGTCAAGGAGTGTTTCCTGATTTCACTTCTGAATACCCTCATATACATTAAGATTATATGCTTTGTTTTTGATTCTCACCAGAGGAAATAATTTCTCCATGCCCACCTTGTCAAATTGATTATTTGTTTAAAATCTTGATATAATCTCTGATATTCAGATTACATGACAAATTTGCAGAACCTGTCCTCGTAATCCTCTGGGCACCAATATCTTTCAAATACTGGAATATACTTTGCTTATAGCCCTTGTACAGTGTGCTTAAAGACTTCACATTAGGTGGAGATAACATCCATTGGAACCAGTATAGCGTGTGTAATCCTCCAAACTGGTTCACTGTTCAATGAAATCATAGCTGATCTGTGACCCAACTCCATGTGCCTTCTTCATTGGCCAACGTCACCCATCATTGGCAGACTTGTAAATGTGGTTCTCCATTTCATCATCCAAGTTATTTTTACATACTGTGAAGTAGTTACAGCTCTAATAGGAGCCCTGTGGGACATAGCTAGTCCCATATTGCCAAATAGCACATTTGCCCATCATACACTGTCTTCTGTTGCTCAGCTAATTTCTTATTCAAGTTAATAATTTGCCTTCAACTACATTAGTTTCAACTTTATAAAAACTCTGAGGGATTTTATAGAATTCTTTCTGGGAGTCCATCTAAATAACACCCATCGACTTTCCTCTTAAAATATCCATTCAGTTATTTAGATTTAACAAAATATATTTGTTGACATGTGGTTTATTTAAGTCTAGTATTTTTATCTAGTCTTTCATATGTCATTTCAGTTTCTTGTTCAAACGTCCCCCAGTGGGCTTGTGATCTTGGCTGAATCTGCCATTTTTATCATGGTCTGTAAGGAGATTTTTCTCACCGTTAAATTTTCAGTCAGAATAGATAGCCATTTATCAACCTGGATTGGCCCCAGTGGAACTGGAGTTCAAATTCAGCTTCAATGCACCTAATCATCATCATCCCACTCAACACAAGCATCCTTTCCTTTCCACAACACATCTCATTGTTTTTGTACTTTGGAAGTAAGATGGGATTGAAAAAATAAATTTTTTCCATTGATTCCTTCTGATATATGTCACTACTCTTTCAGCCTGGTTGTTATGTAGCAGGGGTTCTTGCAATGTTGTTGTAGTTCAGCTGGCAGAAAACAACATCTTCGCTCACCACAACTTGTCATGCCAGGTGAAGATTCAAAAATCTAATTCCCATCCAGAGCACCAGAGAAAGGAGAAAACCCGAGATCTTTATACGAGTATGTTTAATTCGTATATAAATAAAGACAATTATAGGAATTAAATATACAACTTGAGAGATTTATTGGTCAATATAATATTATTCACTGGTTTGTGAATGATTGCATTGCTGGGACAATAATAGTTCATCAGTTGTTATCAGTCCTTGATTCATTGGTCTTTTTTTTAACCTGTTGAGTGAATGGAACAATGTTTAATTTGTTCAGATTTAAGTTAATTGCATATTGATTGTTTAGATTTTACTAATGGCACATTAATTGGTTTGTACTTAGTCAATGAGATATTGATTGGCTTGCACTTAATCAATTGTAGCTGATAACAGTTTTGTCATGTCAATCAATAGACAAAGTAGATGTAAACCTTTAAATTCGATACTTCTATTTTAAAAGTCTACTACAACAAAGTTCAATTTACAACTTAACCAAAGTGGTGTTTCTGATTTACCTCCAACCCCTGCTGCTGTCAACAAACATAGCTTTCTGAGAATCTAATGGATAATAGTTTATAAATTTAAAATTTAGTATATTGTATAATGGACCACATTTCTGAAAGATCTAAGCAATGCCAACATATTCATCAACTAATCATTACAAATCAGTTCCAAAAATATATTGGAATACAATTGATGAGTAAGGGCTTATCTCTTTCGGATATGAAGAAACAAATTCCTTAAAGCTTGCACACAGAGACAATAGAATCATACAGAGCAGGAGGAGGACACCCAGTTTATCAAAACTACAGCAACAGTTTGAGTGAGCTCTTTAATTGGTTCCATTACCCTGCCTTTTCCCTGTAGCTCCATCTTGTACCTCATTCCATTCTCTTCCTACCACTTTGTCCATACCTTCAGCCCATGATCCTATAATACGTCGTCTATCCCTGTTTCACATCCAAACTTTGATCTTCACCAGTATCTATCTAGGATTTTCCAAACAAAATGTACTCCTTTCTGTTTTATAAATATGAAAGTAACACTTTTTAAAATGATCCAATTTAAAAAAAATATACTTGAACTTACTTCAAGAAAGTTGGGAACTCATTGTTTGATCACCATGTCATAGTTTGATAGTTTCAATGTCCAGGGTATTTGCCCATTGGGAAAACAGTTTGCGTTCACCCAAAGAAAATAATCCATTGAAAAATAATGGAAGTTTTGTTTTAGATAGAAGAAATATTCCTGTTTTTTAAATGGACTGCAGCAACATAAGGTAGTGTTGTGGGGCAGCATATACTGGTCGAGAACAGCTGGTTGGGCAGGTCCTATTTGAAGGATGAGGAAGAGGGTAACAAATTACTGTTCATGATTTCTACTCTTAGCAGCCTATCCTTTGGAAAATCATCACATTTGGTACAGTGCCATTTGGCAGGTGGGTTAAAAGAGGCTACAAGTCAGAAAGTCTGAATTGCTGAGCAAAGAATAAGCTATGCTGATAAAGGCACTCACTAGTCATTGATTGAATAGTATTCCCAGTGCGAAAGGAAACAAAAGAGAACTTGGAGAAAGACGGTGCTTTTCATGAGTTCCGGATGTCATAAAGCAATTAATGGCCAACAAAATGTTCTTGAAGTGTAATCACTATTGTTTCACAGAGAAGCATGGAGGCCAATCTGCACAGCCACTCCAGAAAATGGAAAAATAAAATGACTATCTGTTTTAGTGATGTTGGCTTGGGAATAAATTATGTTTAGAATGTCAGAAATACTATCATAAGTGTGACTCTGTTTCTCTTTGGGGGAAAACATGTTATGGGCTTCTTTGTGTCCATCTGAGAGGAAATACAGACTGGTTTAATGTAATTAAACTAGAAAATATTGCAAGTAGCAGGTCAGGCAGCATCTGTGGAGAAGAGAAACTGAGTTGATGTTTGAGGTGGGTGATCTTTCATTAGCACTGGAAATAAGTCAAACAGGTTTTTTAGAAGCAGGGGATATTGGGAGGGAGCAAAAAGCAAAAGAAAAACTGTCATTGGATGAATGTCAAGGGAAGTTAAATGACAAAAAGGGTGAAGGTGTAAGGTGAGAGAGGGTGGGAATGGGACAAGTAAAGAAACAAAAGGTGGAGTTGAAGGAGGCGTGAATGGAAGAAGCAGAATCATTAACTGATATTATCAAAGATAAATATGAATTTTCAAATCTGAAGTAATGGTTCTGGAATTGTTGATTCTTTGAAGCTGTTGAGCTGAAGGCTGTAATTGCATTTGTCAGAATGCTCCTCAAGCTTGTGTTGAGTTTCTTTGGAACAATGTAAGAGGCCAACAACAGGGACCAGAGTGTGACTAAGATGGAGAATTAAAGTGACAGGAAACTTGGGAATATCCCTGTGGCCTGAATGGATGTACTCCTCAAAACATTCACCTACTCTGTATTTGTATAGGTGTCCACTTTGGTGTCCATGCCTAGGTATGGATAAGTGTATACGTGTCCACTTCATGTATGGTACCTACAGCATACTAAATCAAAAGTGGTGTAAGTGAATCACTGCTTCATATGGAAAATGTGTATGGGACCTTGGACAATAGAAAGAGAGGAGGTAAAGAGGCAGAAAGTGATGTGGAAGGAGAGTGAGTTTTGGTGGAGGATAGGATGGAAGAGTGAACCAAAGCAAATTTGAAGGGAATAGTTGCTCAAGGGAAAAATGTGTCTGGAAATTGTAGAGGATGATGTTGAATGTAGAGATATTGGAAGGGAAAATTAGGACAAGGGAGATGTTCTTCTAGTTCTGGAAGAGAGGGAAAAGGAGGGGAGCAGAAGTGATAGAAATAAAACACGTGATCAAAGGTCGATAGCGTAGGGAAATTCTCAGTTGAAGGAAATTATCGCAAGACACTTGCACTTTTCGGCATTCTCAGGCAGTTTGCTACGTGGTACTTATTTCAATGTTTGTGGTTGCACACTCCAAAGAACTCTCAGCATTCATCTATCCTTCAGCATTAATTGACTGAACATTAGCATCACTCGAAACAATGCTTTCTATTTATAAAAAGAACAATTGGTGTGGAATAAACTATGGATGATTTCAGTGAAACTATGAGGAATTCCCTAAACACCTTTCCTTGAGTTGATGTGAACAGCTGATGTAGGCATAGAGAAATGGGTGGAGACCATTTCACCCATGTGTTGCATGGTGCTTCACGTGAGACAAACTAATACATGGAAGAAGGTTTGGTATTTATATTCTGAACTCCAGATATTGCACCTCCTTGATGCAAGATGGTATACTCTCGCTGAAAACATGCCACTAAAAGGTATAAAATCACAGATAATTAGGTTTCAAATGCACTGCTTCTTTGCTCACTTCCCCGAGGATCTAATTATTGTTTAAAGAGCTGACGAGATTTCTTTTCGCTGATTTTTGACAGCTGCTCATATTTAACTATTTTGTTCAAGTTTTGCAAACAATACCTTGTTGTTGAATTGTAAAGGCAGTTAGACAGTGACATGGATTTTTTTTTGAGACAAGACCAAAGAATTTATAGCTGAGCAGTTGATCCTTGCTTTATTATTAATTTGGTAGTTCAGCTGTAAATTTTCATTTTGTAAGTAGATTACACCTGTATCAAAAATACAAAACAGTTGTAGAAGTTACTGTTCCTTGGTATCCCTTTCACTGCGTCTAACACAAATGATCTGTTCCCACCAGCTTAATTTAGACTATGCCTTCAAGTCTCTCTATCTTTCATTTATCAGTGGGGAATCTGGTAATGTGTCGAATGGCAGCGTTGAGCTAATTGATAAACAATACAAGGGTTATGAATTAATTAATGTGCAAGCACTATATTTAGCTGTAGAAAAGTGACAAATAATGTTTTGAGTTGAATTAGCCAAAGAATCTAAATTAAAAGTCATTATATTGTTGCTGTCTTTTATGAAAGAAGAATTTCTGTACCTTCTGCATTTCTGATCACCCGGTCACCTAGCTTTTGTGAGGGTATAGAGGTGGACCTTTAGATTCTAGAAAGAGGTAGTGATACGAATTTATGGAGCACCTTTCTTAACATCCAGAAGTCTCAAAGCACTTTAACTCCACAAAAGTATCTCATTAAGTGCGATGCTGTCATGTTAAATGCAGTAGCCCATTTTCCCACAGCAGTAATCCACAAACAGCTATGAAATATATGAATAGGGAATCTGTTTTAGGCAGAGAAGAAGAAATAATTATTTATCAGGACATGGGGGAATTCTCAAATGCCCCTTTCAAACAATGCCGTGGAATCATTCATGTACACCTGCTTAACACTGCATTGGAAAGGTGGCGCCTCGGTACTGTGTAGAAAGGTAGAAATGGAATTCGGGCCAAAGTCTTTGGAGTCCTATTAGATGTTTAAAAGGGACAGAGAAGTCTACAGGAATATTTCTCTTTTAATTTAGTTAATTATTAGACAAATGATGCAGAATTTCATTATTTACAAGTTTAAACATCACCCTCCATGCTGGTTCCCTGTGCTGATGACTACTGATGAGAAGTGATTCTGTAGTCCTAGTGTTGGCTCAACAGAAGGCAGCTGGAACTGTGGCTTCAAAGCTACCTGAGGGCTGCTTAAGTAATCCTGCCAACCAGACTGAAAGCCACAGAAGTCTTTACCGATTCACAAGAGCTGATTTGGAGAAGATTTTAAGGCTTTCAAAGTTGTGACGGCCAATGATTGCTCATTGTTATAAAAGGTTCAAAAACCACAGAACACAGTAGACAAGTTGGGAATAAAATAATTTCACCCAAGTAGTGAAATGATAACAGAATAAGCCTTTGATGTGAGCAATATAAGTAGCTTCAAGAAATTATTAATTGCCCTTTAAATGGAGTAATAGATACTTTGTGAAGCTTGTATTTTTCCTGTCTGGCAATGTACCTTAAACATAATAATATGTTGAGTGGTGTCTGGTTTTACAACAGCTAAAATATTTAGAATGAAAGCTCTCAGTTATATAGATTAAGAAAGTGAATATTGAAATACACCTTCATTACCATCATCAAGTTATTTTCTTACATATTGTTTCAATCCCTTGAAGTTCTAACAAAAAAAGACCCGTTAAATTCTTCCAGTTTCACAAAGGATCACATAAGATTATGATTTTTAGAAAAATGAGTTGCATTATCTGTAAATGCAGGCATTGTAAAGTATGCCTCTTGCTATTAAAATTTAAGAAAGGGAGGGCTTCAATAATGTAGCCATTTTTTTTGAGTTCACAATGTCCCAATGTACTTTACAAAGAATGAAGTACCTTGCTGCCATAATCTCAAAGTCGAGTTTATTGTCATATGCACAAGTACATGTATGCACGATACAATGAAAAACTTACTTGCGGCAGCATCACAGGCACACAGCATCAGATACACAACATTCACAAGTGAAACACAAATTGACAACAAAAATTATACAAGAACACAATTAGAACAAAAGAAAAACCCCAAAAAATGTTGGAAAAGCAATTGCCAAATCCCACATAGAATGTTCACGAACGTTCAAAAGATGACAACTGGATGATTTGTTGCTTGAGGTATAAATATCAACCAGGTAGGAACTCTGTTGCTCTTCTTCCAAGTGATATCCTGGGATCTGCGCATTCATCTTTAGGGTCTGACCAAGCCTAAATTTAACATCTCATTGGACAGACTGCCACTTCTGCCAGTGCAACACACTCATGACTGCATAGGGGATAGTCGGTCTTTATTTTGGTGTAGGGATTCAACTGACTCTTTCTGAATCCAAGGCAAGGATTTCACCACACTCAGTACATTTATTCTTGAGTTTCCGTAAATAGGGTGAACTGTGGCTGAGTACTGACCACTTCACAGCAGAATGCACCTCCAGCCTATTGTTCAGATGCTGGCAGTCAAAGCATTGCACACGTGTCATTCTCAATCATTCTGGGAATAAACTATAAGCACTTGAATAAATTACAGATGACAGATCTTCACCCATTGCAACTTTCATAGAATAGTTAATAAGGCATTGTGAACTGCGAATTTCCAAACCACCGTTGTTATCCAAGTAGCGGCAGTTAAATTTATTACCTATTGATCTTGGCATGACATTTGGATGCTTGAAAAATCAGATACAGATAAAATGCTGCATTTTGTAATGTGGGAGGAAAATCTTGGTTTGCTTTATTAACTGTATCTAATTTTGAGGCAGTCGAATTAAAGGAACTATTTGTAATATTAAACATAATTTACAGTTCTTTACGTTTTATTTTGCTGTGAGGAAGTTGGACTTGAGGGTAAAAATTGAAGAATGTAATAGTCCAGCCAGCAGTTTGAAAAAAAAATTTCTGTCAGGCTGTAGGTTAAAATTAAGAACAAGTATAAAAAGATGGGCCGGTGCCTCTAATGAAGCTGACAGCAGCTGTTCACAACAGATCTTGACTTGCTGCCGGAGTCTGTTTCCATGGTAATGGGAAATGGTAATTACTGAACCTAGGCGCTTTTTCTCTCTGCACTCCATGACATATTGGTGATTTTAATGAATTTGATCTCTCTCTCTCTCTCTCTCTCACTGTTTAATTGTCCTGCCACTATATCTCCTGCCTGACAGACTGATATACATGAGATCGGGCTGTTAGTACACACATGATGCTTGTAGTGCTGAGGGAAGCTGGAGCAGTAGGCAGGACATCTTCTCGACATCTTTAGCCATCTCCCGCTATTGGACGTTTGCACAGAGGCATCGGCCAATCCGCACATCGGCAGGTAGAGGTTACTCTATAAACACAGGCAAAGCTGCACACTCCTCTTCAGATTTGGAGCTTTGCCGCTTCAAATTGATTCCAGCTCATCTCCCTTGGACAGACTAAAAGTGTTTTGTTTTAAAACATTTTGCATCGCAAGAACTCTGTTGAGAGACCATCTGTTAGTAGTGTATGCTGATAATCTTGGAAAAAGATACTTTCTGCTCCTCCAGCCGCCCACCCCTCCAACGCCCGCCCTACACCCTCTCGTTTTCCTTTTGAGCTCCGTAAATAAAGATTTGCAACCTGCCACTATGGACCAGCAGCATCTGTGTGAGTAGCTGTTACCTTCTCTGCACAGAATTGGAGCTATTTATTGCATGCAGGAGGTTTTTTTTATTTGCATGTTATGCCTCTGTTTAGTATAACCTGGCAGAAGTAGGACTGTTGCTTTGGGATTTTCAGGTTTCTCAGCTTTTCTTCTTTTCTCCCTTGGAGTTCCTAATTTTCCCTTTGGATTTATCCCCTTGTGCTTGTTAGCTTACAGGAAAAACCAACAGATTTTTTGAACTGCATTGATAACAATCATCACTTCATGGTTCTACTGTTTATAATGCCCCATGGGGTAGAGCCAGTTGTTTATAATAATTTATTAAGCTTGCAATAATATTTTATTAATGATTAGTAATATTGCCAAATCTGTGATGGGAAACACTTCCAGGAATGTCACTAATATCAACAGAAATTTAAAGTGATTTTTTTTTACTAGAGAGACCACATACGAGATTAAATGTTAAACGTTGTTTGCATGTGAGATTTTCATCCATGCAAACGACATTTAACATTGCATTTAGGAATCCAGTCCAGAAGTGAATATGAATAGTAAACTAACTGCGGTTAGTAAGATGGTGTGTTTTTTTGGACAGCTTTCACTGAATTCTCTGAAGTAACTTTGAACTGCTTTTCAGATTCCAGTTGGGGTGTCCCAGAAAATTTTGTTGCTGTAGGTAATTTTGAAGAACTCCTGTAACATTGGATGTGAACTATACTTAGTATTGATTAATACAAGTTGTATCAATAGCTGCAGCTCAGACGGCTGTCTGTCCCATTGAAGTAGTTGGAAAGGAGCAAAAATTGGGAAAAGAGTAGGGACTATTGGACCCGATATTGTGGTCAACATCTGAACTGACAAGAGTGGGGAAATCATGGAATGACAGCAAGGATGGAACAGGGGACACAGCAGAAAATACTCAAAAGCAGTGAAGTCAGGGGAACCTGTTCTAAGTTGGGGGCTGACTGTTTAAATGGTGCTTTTCGAAACTGAGCCCCTCCTGCAGGGAAGAATGAAAAGTTTGGGTGTGGGGTGGAAGCTAATCAATTAAGGTGGCCTTCACCCCAATCCTCAGATACTTTATTTGGAGGAGTTCTTCAGTGCTCTCTTATTTGTGAATGCCTGAACAGCATCTTGTTAGAAGGCAGGAGAGAACTGAATGAGTATTCGATGTGTTTTTCAATCCATTGTTATATCTGTACAAAATGTTGTAAGCCATAAACAGCTCCTTTGTGAAGAATATCAGCTCTCAATATTTGAACGTTTTTATTTATTAAAATGACTTCTCCATGCAATTCCCTTTCCTCATGGGAATTTAATGAGATCAAAAACTTGCCAGTTGGCTGGGCGCATTGTCAGACCGCCTTACCACTCTGCTTAAAAAAAACTATTAGTTGGTGCTCAGTGTGTCCTTTAACTTGTGCTCTCTCTGAATATATTATGTAAATCTAGTTTCAAAGATTTTGTTGAGTTTTGTTAAGAAGACTGAACCTTGAGAAATCTTTAGGCTGGGAATATTAAACACAGTGCCTGTCTGGTCATAAACTGGGATGGGATTTTGCAGCCACATTCCAGATGCCATTTCTCAGTAAGAGTACACTGAATCTTTGATTGTAGTCAGATTCCGCTGGTGTAATCAAACTGTGAATGCTGCATCAAAGGAGGTTGTGAGATGAGAACGAATTTAATATAGGAAAGCCTACAAAACTCAGAAGTGTTGAAGCATCATTTTTAAATATTGTCCATTTATATTCTTGCTTATGAGTCAAAACATTTGACGCTTTGGGAATGGGTGAAGTTTAAACTGCTTTGAAAATCTCAAAAATATTTCTGAGATGTATTCAAGTGTTGAGTACTTTTTAATTGAACTATTTATAAGCTGATCAGTCTGTCACAGGAGGGCAGCTTTGATGACGTATGTATCATTTTAAATGTGTTGCTATTTTGCTTATCAGTGGCTGAGATCACTGCATCAGTGTTTGTGCATCTGAGTTTTTTCAAAAAGCATCTTTTTAAAGTTTCTTAATTTATGTATGTATGTGAGAGGTCCTTACCTATTGAAATCTGAAATAGAGCTGTATCCCTCGACTGCAAGAAATGTGATCCCATTCCAGAATATTTCTGATATCTGCTCTGGGCTAGTACAATACATAACCAGCAAAGTGTCTGAAATATGGCCATTATCTCTTTCTCTCTTCTCATGTTTTTATTCTTACTTTGATTACCTTTCTCACTACTTCTCTTCACAACCTGCCTGTGAATTGTGAAATGATGCATTCACTTCTCCTTGCTTTGGAGGCAAGTCTATCCCAGCAAAACACCATAAAAAAATTCAGACCCTCTGTTGGGAAGGCAGGAACATAGAACAACACAGGAACAGGCCCTTCAGCCTACCATGTCTGTGCCAACAATGATGCCAATCTAAACTAATTCCATCTGCCTGCACATGGCCCGTATCCCTCTATTCCCTGCCTATTCATGTATCTGTCTAAATGCTTCTTAATCATTGCTGTCATATCAGCTCCTACCACTTCCACTGGCAGTGTGTTCCAGGCACCTACCACCCTCTGTGCATGTGTGTAAGTAAATTTTAAAAATTGCTTTGTTAATCTCCTTTAAACTTTTCCCCCTCTCACCTTAAATCTATGCCTTCTAGTATGTGATATTTCTATCCTGGCAAAAAGTTTCCAACCATCTACCCTATCATTGCCTCTCATAACTTTATATACTTCAATCAGGTCTCCCCTCAGCTGCCAATGCACCAGCGAAAACAATTCAAGTTTGTCCAACCTCTCCTTACAGCTAATACTCTCCAGTCCAGGTAACATCCTAGTAAACCTCTCCTGCACCGTATCCAAAATCTCCACATCCTTCCTGCAATGTTGCAACTAGAACTGCACACAATACTCCAAATGTGGCCTAATCAGAGTTTTATACAACTGCAACGTGACTTGCCAACTTTTCTACTCAACATCCCAACTGATGAAGGCAAGCATGCCATACGCCGCCTTTACTACCCTATTTACTTGTGTTTGGCACTTTCAGGAGCTGGAAACCTCATTCGTGCAACTCCTCAAGGCAGGTTGGGGAGATGTGTTTACCCATGCCACGCTGGCCAACATTTGGACTATTGGACCTTTTAACTTGGTGTCTTGGTGTTGAGGATCCTTATCTTGTTCTGTCCTAAAGTGAGAACTGCCCACATCACAGGGGTGGTGGGACCATCAGCAAGATTTATCTCTTTATTCCTTCTCTTCCCCCTCTGCTGCAAAGACTGGCTGCACACTTCAAAGGAGACCACCACTGGGTTTTCACAGGGTGACCATTCTTCATGTATTCAATAGTATCATTTAAGAAGCACTTGGATCGACACATGGAGGGATATGGGCTGAACGCAGGAAGTTGGGACTAGCTGCGCGGGCGCTGTGGTCGGCATGGACTCATTGGTCCGAAAGACCTGTATCTGTGCTGTATTGCTCTATGACTCTATTAGATAATGACTGTTGTCTGTTTAACCAAAGGAGGGTTTCATAAATGAGCCAGTCTTCTGTTGAAATTCTTCCACATGAGCAGATCTCCAGGGGTCAGGGGATAACCATCAGCTGAAGGTCAATCAAGAATTCTTTTATTGCACAACATAACTGAAGAGTATAGGTTGCACTGTTTTCTTGTCTACATCTAAATAATATGTAGATTATTGGGCTATATTACCCTTGTAAAGAAGGAAGAGCACAAAGCATTTTGCAATTGAATGTTTGAAAAGTGGCAGTTAATTCATGGAGGTTGAGCTCCTAGTAGCAGTAGTGAGGTTCTAGGTTGATAGCTGCGGAAGTTAATGAAATGGGACCTCATCCTGACTGATCACTTGGTAAATTGCCAATTGTAGAATTGTGCCACATAACCCAGGTAGTCTGCCAAATTAACTGGTTCCAATTGGGAAGGAAATGGCAGGCGTACTGTAGGCTTCACAGTTCCACTATGACTCCCTACCTGAATATGTTTGTGTGAGAATGGCAATCAAGGGCAGACTCTGGTCAATTCATTCCCTGGTAGTAGGGATGGTCCAGGGAATTACCAACCAGTGAGCCTTACGACTGTGGTAGGCAAGCTGTTAGAAAGGATTCTAAGAGATAGGATCTATGAGCATTTAGAGAATCATGGACTGATTAGGGACAGCCAGCTTGGCTTTGTGAAGGGAAGATCTTACCTCACAAGCCTGATAGGGTTCTTTGAGGAGGTGACCAGGAAGATTGATGAGGGTAGTGCAGTAGATGTGGTCTACATGGATTTTAGTAAGGCGTTTGACAAGGTTCCACATGGTAGGCTTCTTCAGAAGGTCAGAGGGCAAGGGATCCAGGGAGGCTTGGCCATGTGGATTCAGAATTGGCTTGGCTGTGGAAAGCAGAGGGTTGTGGTGGAGGGAGTGCATTCAGATTGGAGGGCTGTGACTAGTGGTGTCCCACAAGGATCGGTTCTGGGACCTCTACTTTTCGTGATATTTATTAATGACTTGGATGAGGGGGTGGAAGGGTGGGTTAGCAAGTGTGCAGACGACACAAAGGTCGGTGGTGTTGTGGATAGTGTGGAGGGCTGTCGAAGCTTACAGAGGGATATTGATAGGATGCAGAGCTGGGCTGAGAAGTGGCAGATGGAGTTCAATCCAGAGAAGTGTGAGGTGGTACACTTTGGAAAGACAAAGTCCAAGGCGGAGTACAAGGTTAATGGCAGGATTCTGGGGAGTGTGGAGGAGCAGAGGGATCTGGGGGTTCATATCCACAGATCCCTGAAAGTTGCCTCACAGGTGGATAGTGTAGTTAAGAAAGCTTATGGGATGTTAGCTTTCATAAGTCATGGGATCGAGTTTAAGAGCCGCGAGGTAATGATGCAGCTCTACAAAACTCTGGTTAGACCACACTTAGAGTACTGTGACCAGTTCTGGTCGCCTCATTATAGGAAGGATGTGGAAGCATTGGAAAGGGTGCAGAGGAGATTTACCAGGATGCGCCTGGTTTGGAGAGTATGGGTCATGAGGAGAGACTAAGGGAGCTAGGGATTTACTCATTGGAGAGGAGGAGGATGAGGGGAGACATGATATAGGTATACAAAATATTAAGAGGAATAGATAGAGTGGACAGCCAGCGCCTCGTTCCCAGGGCACCAAAGCTCAATACAAGAGGGCATGGCTTTAAGGTAATGGGTGGGAAGTTCAAGGGCGATATCAGAGGGAGGTTTTTCACCCAGAGAGTGGTTAGTGCATGGAATGCGCTGCTTGGGGTGGTGGTGGAGGCTGATACATTGGTCAAGTTCAAGAGATTGTTAGATAAGCATATGGAGGAATTTAAAATAGAGGGATATGTGGGAGGAAGGGGTTAGTTAGTCTTAGGCGTGGTTTAAAGGTCGGCACAACATGGTGGGCCAAAGGGCCTGTATTGTGCTGTATTGTTCTATGGTTCTATGGTCCCTTCCACATTCGACCAATGTGTTGAAACTCCTTGTTTAAGGTCAGACATGAAGCATGTGCACTGAGAGGCTGCTAGTTTCAGGGCAGCACAGTGGTGCAACTAGTAGAGCTACTGCCCTACAGCACCAGTGGTCTGGGTTCAATCGGTAATTCTGTGTGGAGTTTGCATTTTCTCCCTGAGACCATATGGGTTTCCACAGGGTGCTCAGTTTCCTCCCACATCCCAAAGACGTGCGGGTTGGTAGGTTAATTGGCCACTGTAGATTATCCCTGAGTGTATAGAAGAGTCGTGGAATCTGGTGGGAGTTGATGAGGAGAATAAAATTCGATTAATGAAAATGGGCGCGTGATGGTAGACACAATCTAAGTGTGCCGAAGGACCTGTGCGACTCTATGAATCTAGTTCCTGTGAAACACTATTGTCACAATAATTAGCTAATGGGGAGGGAAGAGACCAGAGGAGAAAAGAAAAACATAATAATGCAATATTTGCAAAGACAGCAAAATGATTTTTTAAGTTTAATCTTGATCAAGGAACACCCTGAGGGAAGGGACATTTGAGGCAGTTATCTGCAAATTTACAAAACATATGAAATTCATACTTTGTATGAGGAAGCAAGGTGGACTTTACATTAATGTCCAGTACTGTAGTGCCTTCAGTTACAAAGACATCTGTACTGAGATTGTGTTCCAGTATTTCAACAGCCTCTTACCAAAGTTAAAAGTAGTCCTGCCGCTAATAAAAACAGTGAGCTAAGCTGTGTAAATACGGATTCATCCACCTTCCAGCAGCACAAGTTTCCAAGTTTCATTGGATCTGCAGTGAATTGATCTGACTGATTACTGTAATGGATTTACTCATCATCAATTGCATTAAGCAGGAATTTGATGTGCATTCCTTGCATTAAGGTAAGTGCCTCAATACAGTTCTAGATGAAGATAATATCTGTGCTGAGGAGAGATAAGAAGGACCCTCAATCATGTGTGCTGTTGCTTGTTATTTAATTTGGAAAGCAGATCCGGTGGGAGTACAGGAAGGAAATGCTGGGTTGGGCTGCACTGGTTAGGATGAAATAATAGGCCACCTGCTGATGATGTCAGGAGTTAACTAAGTTGCATGCCATTGGCAAGTGTCCTAAAGACTGAGTTGCTTTAGAATGCAGTGATGTGCTGTGGAGATAACTAGTATGGAATGTCGAAGAGCATTTCAGAGAGACTTCTTCTAGTTCTTTTCTCTCCTTTCCCTCGTACAGAGGATATTGAGTCTTGAAACAGTGTTTCAAAAGCAATTGTGTTGCAGATATGTAGCAATGCAGACAGAGCGTTACTGGGATTTTGCACACATTACCAATTTATGTCTACTGTAGACACCTTGGTTAAGTGTAATAAGTGTTACTATACCTGTACTTCAAAATGTTTCAATGGCTGTAACTTGCTTACGGTGTCCTAAGACTCTCAAAGGCGAATTTATGTTTTTTGATGTCTCTTAGTACCTCGGGGTTCTCCAGTGCATTTTAGAGCCATTGAAGCTGTTAACGCTACACCCAATTTTTGCATAGTAATAACTCTCAAACAGCAAGATTACCCCCAGGAGCGAGTAGTCAAGTAAACATTTATTTTTGGTTGTGTGCTATTTTAAGGAGTTCCCACACCTTTTGGATTCAGTAAGGTGTCAGAGTGGGTTTTAACTTAACACCTCCTCTGAATGATGGCACTGCACACAAATGCACCACTTTCTCAAACCTTCACTCTTTATTCATACTCTGGAGTAGAGCCTGAAATCATTACCTTCAGACTGGTGAGAGTGCTAACAATTGATTCAAAACGATATATGTGGCGATTCTGTGCTAGTGGGGTTGCTTGCTTAAAAATAGGTTCTGACAAGGGCCTATTGGCTGATGATTTATTAACTAATGTTAATTTTACAAAGCCCTCCAACTTAATGCTGCTTAAGTAAAGCCAGAACATGCAAGAGATACTTAGCAGATCAGGTAGTATATGTGGGGAGAGAAACCCAGCTAATGTGGAAAGTGTGGATAATCTGAAACGTTAACCAGGTTTCTCTCTTCATATGAGCTACCTGTTCTGCTGAGTGTTTCCAGCATGTTCTGTTTTTATTCAGGTTTCCAGCAACTGAGTTTTTTTGCTTTGTGCAGTTTTTTGGTACTGATCTTTAACAATCAAGCTTGTAACTTACACCTTTCAACAGAAAAGCCGGCAATCAAAAATATCAACACATCTGTCTCAGAAAGGGCATCTCTGTGATTGGTAGTTGAATGTAATTTATATAAATGTAGGAAGTGCTGAATTATTTTTCGTTGCTTAATAAAGTTATTTAAGCTTGTGGAAAGTGATCCAGAAATCAAACTACCAACATTAGAGTTTGTGAGTGGTCCAAGTGGGAAAGTTGTCTCTGTTTTGTCAGCTATGTCAATGGAGAGTATTGTAGTTTAAGTGCTAATTCTATGAATTACTTTATAATGGATGAAAATGCAAAGTTGCCTGGATTTCCACCCTTGCCTTTGGAAAAATGTTGTGTGTCTGGTCCTTCATGACTTTGAATACTATGCAGTAGTGTTGAGGACTGTATTTTTCAGGTACAATACCGTTCAAGGCTTTTATGTAACTCAGAAAATCTTTCACGTTTGAACTACCTTTGTACCTGTGGTAACAAAGGTAGTTTGCATTGACACACCATAAAACACCAGATAGCATCACCAAGTCTTTTGATCAAACTCTGCATGTGCACTTTCCAGGAGTTATCCAAGGTCACTGATCAGAAATAGAAAAGCAGGTCAATTTCTTTACCCAATCCCACATTCCTTCCCTCTTGCCTTCGTTCCTCTTCTTTCTTCCCCCACTACCCTAAATCCCTGACCGCCACAACTGACTAGCAGTGCAAGGGCCATATCACCAAACACACTGCTGCAAGTGGTGTGCACTTAGCAATGTTATGCAAAAGGATAGTGATACCAGGGACCATGCCTGGAGTTTTGGAGAGAGATATGGAAGTCCTGGTGAAAAAAGTATCAGCTTTACTTAAGGCCATCATCACACAGGCTTCCACTCTTGAGTCTTGTCAAGTTTTCCATATGCTATATAGTAGCACATGATTGAGGGTGTCTTGAGGCTGAGGTGTGTTTTGAGCAGCACCCTGCAGAAGTTATGAATGAGTCTTTAAATGTTGATGTTATAGAGCAAACTGGAAACAAAAGATTTTCTGCTGGGAGTGATGAGCAGCTGTCATGAAAAGCAGGGTGGTAGAATGTGTTCCAATATCTCCTGCTTTGACATTAAGTTCTGCAGAGTAAAAGTTGATGATCTCAGTCCTACCCATGACCAATGCAGTTGTAATGTTGCCAGGTAGGAACTTCCAGACCCAATATCCAATGCATTTTCCCTCAGAAAATGTCAACTGCCATTTGTCACTTAACAAAGCATAACTTTCACATCCAGCTGATAATTGGCTTCAAACTCTGTGTCCCTTGGGTCTTCCAAAATGCAAAACCTCGGCCAGTGCAGCATTCCCCGATCACCTCTTTGGAGTGTTAGCTGGGGTTTTGTTCTGAGATCTTTGGAACAATTATTGTTGGAGCAGATTTCACATCTAATGTTGGCCAGCCATAGTCCACAGGCGCTAGGATTTACTGTTCACCAGCTGGAGTTTTGTTAGTTAAGGGTATTAAATGATAATGGAATTTAAACAAGCCATCTGCGTTGTGGAGTTATCATGGAGTTCTAGTCAGCCACTGAATGATGAAACAGATCTGAGAAGCTGAATAGTTTGCTCCTGTTAATGTGTTTCTATTGTTAATGATTTGCTTCCAGTTACTTCCTTTCCAAAAACATTTTATTCCTCTAGCCCCTTTGCACTGTGCGAAGGTTGTGCAAATGGTGAGCATTATTAAAGCTGCAGTAGGTGCATTGAAATCTTATGGTTTCATTTGGCTTGCACAAAATCTAGATTTTAGATTTCCACATCAGAGCATGCTTTTGTGTCACTTCTAACATAATGTCCTGTTTTAAGTGATGGATAATTATGAACATTGTTCAATTATCTGAGTTATTTTGTTCTATTTTCTCAGATTCTTGTCCACACACCTTACTGAGGATGTTGAAACTGATTCTGCATGGCACATATATCATTCTGTATCAGAGTTTCTGTGCGCATAGCTTTAAGGCATTTGGTGTTCAAATAATGGTTTCAAATACATGTAGAATTGCACATGACAACTTGTTATTTTTTATTAAGAGGAACTTAACATGGAATACTATCCTTGGCATTATGTTATTTCCTGCTACTTAATTACTGTTTCTGACTTTTGTATGCTCACACCCTGATTTTTTTTTCCTCTCGCTCATTAAGCTATCTGCAGTTCCGTTGTTCCTTCTCTGTCGCAAAGGGTGATCAGAAAATGTACTTGCATTTGGGGAAAAAAAAGCCCCAAAATATCTACCTCTTCCCTGTGATCCATACTTCATGGACCAGATTCTGTGCAGTTTCCACATTTGCCTTTAAATCATTTGTTCATGATTCACAACGACCAAGTATTGTGTAACCTACTTGGGGGCCTAAACTTGTTTTTTTAACAGACTCAGGAAAAGGCCATTCATGCAGAACTGTAATAACATTGAAAATAGTTGTTGAGATCTGGGGAAGGGTTGGAAAGTACAAGAGGGAGGAGGAGATCCACAGAACATCGAACAGTACAGCATAGGAACAGGCCTTTTGGTCCACAATGTCTCTGCTGAACACTGTGTCAAATTAACTAAATCTCTTCTGCCTGCACATGATTCATATCTCTCCATTCCCTGCATATCCATGTGTCTATCTAAAAGCCTCTTAAGTGCCTCTATCATATCTGCTTCCACTACCACCCCTAACAGCCTGTTCCAGACACCTACCACTCTCTGTTTAAAAAAAACTTGTCCAACACATCTCCTTTAAGCTTTTCCCCTCTCACCTTAAGTGCATGTCCTCTATTATTTGACATTTCTATCCGGGGAAATAAATTGTGACTACCTACCCTATCTGTGCCTCTCATAATTTTATAAACTTCTATCCGGTCTCCCTTCAGCCTCTGATGCGCTAGAGAAAACAATCGAAGTTTGTCCAGTCTCTCACGGAATTGGGCCCTGACTTAGATAAGGAATTGTCACGATAATGAAATGGAGAAAAGAGTTAGAAGTGCAATTAAAAGAGAGTTCACAGAGGCACATTATTATTTCTACAATCCTTAGACTTCTTTAGAGGAATTGGAAATTGCTTTCACTCTTTGAATTCATGGCTCCATGATGTTTGAACAAAGAACATAACAAAGGACAGAAAAGACTCTTCTATTTTACAGGCATTCCTAGAGCTGTAATATCTTTCCTTTCTGATGTTCACCTGCCAAAGGCCAGGAAACAATTAGTACATAGATGGCCAGATTTAACATCAAGCATGCTGTTCAGAATGTAAGCTGTAGTCCAAGTCTTTGAGCTATCAGTTGTAGAGCAGAGAACTCAGTAGCTGCCAACAGCTTATTGCTGGGTTTGGAAAGATTGAGTGATCATATGCTAATTGCACAGAGCAATCTGTGTATTTCAGTGTGCAAAGTGGTGCTAAATTTCCAGGAACTGTTGATGCTGTGATATCTAAGGTCTAGGACCTCAGCAGCTGAAGGCATGGATGCCAGTGGTGGAAGATTAAACTCAGGGATGCTCAAGAGGCTGAAACTGAAATTCTTTCATCTTGGAGGGTTATAGAGCTGGAGAAAATTTCAGAGATGTAGATGGATGAGATCATGGAAATATTTGAAAGTGAGGATGAGAATTTCTAAACTGAGCCATTGCTAAATGGGAATCAGCGTAGGTCAGCATACACAGGGGTGACAGGACAGCAGAACTTGGTGGTGTTATTTGAAATGATCAGATTTGTTTTTAAGAGTGAAATTAAGAAAGTCAATCAGAAGTCCATCTCAGTAGTTAAGTCTACAGGTAACAAAGGCATGAATGAGGTTTTCAACAGCAGATAAGCTTGACGCAGTGTCAGAGCAGGCAGTGTTACACAGCTAGTCTAAGTAGACATAATGATGGAGTGAATGCAAGACCTATATTCCGGTCAGTGTAACACCGAGGTTGTGAACAGTCAGATTCACTTTTTGACCATTGCCTGGGAGAAAGATGGAGTCGGTGGCTGGGGAGTGGAGTTTATAACAGGAACTGACAATGATAGGTTCAACCTTCCCCAAATTTAGTTGAAAGAAGTTTCTGCCTATCCAAAGTGAGATCTCTGATAGACAGAGTAGATGGAGGGGTTAAGAAAGGTGTGGGTAACATACAGCTGGGTATCAATAATATGCATGTAGAAACCAGTGGCAGGTTTTTGGGTGATATTACCAAGGGGCTGCACGTAGATGAGAAACATTAGGAGCCTTTACTTCACCCACACCTTTCTTAACTACTCCACTATCTGACATCTCCCACGGGAGGAACAGGAACTTCTCCACCACCCCCCCCAACTAAACAAGTCTGAACCCACCATTGTCAGTTTCTGACATAAACTCTGTACTCTAGCTACTGTGGGGGCCAAGGATGGATCATTGGGGACCACCAGGAGTGACCTTGGTGCTGGAGGAAAAGCTGATGATTCTCAAGGTGTGGCAGGTCCCATCTGCTTAAAGACAGGTAGAAGGGCCTTGGAGGAGGATCAACTGTGCCATTGGTTCTGTAGAATGGCTGTTATTACAAGGTTATGGCTGCTTGTTTTGTTTATTCAGCTTCATGAAGGTGTATATCTGTTCCATTGTGGAAAAAGTAAATGACCAAGTATTAAACTGAAGTACTCAGGATGTGATTGCCTGTTAAAGATTCCTGCACCTGGAGCCTATAAATTTGAAAGCTATATACAAGGTACCAGCATCCTTCCCCAATTAAATTAATCTTATAATTATACAAATTATATGCCAGTAAATCAGTTTCCTCCAGCAATTTTCAGAAACATCAACAGATGTCATTGTAATGTCACTTAGCACCATGGAATACACGGATTAATTTAAACACCAGTTACTTGCAGAAGCTTTGGACTCCTACTGGAGTCTATGCTGATGCTGTGGATTAAGAAGGATTCTTTCAAGTATTCTCTCATCTTGCCAGTGATAGACAGCTCTGCTTCTGCTCAGTAACAACAAAAGGCAGATTATTCCAGTATCGGGTAATGACATCAACTAAGATTGATTGAGTGTCTTTGGTCAGTCAGCTTATTAGTTGTTTGGCTTGAGTGGTGGGTTCTGAAATACACCAAACATAAACAAACAGCACAAATCGAATTAGTTTCACACTATTTGTTGGGTAAAAATGGGTAATAATAGCTTTCAGATTGTTAGCACCCAGCATAAGCAATAACTTGTAACTACTGATGATACTTCTATAATAATGATTTTTAAAACAAAATACAAACAATTTTTCAGACACTGGGGATGAAACAAGCCATAAGTAAACCTTTACATTCTCTCAGGATGCCCTGATTTGATGTGCATAGGTCCACAGCTTAGATAGAAATGATTAACGAGCTGAATGAGCAACATTACCAAGCACCATACAGGACCCACAAATAACCAAATGTTGATTGACCAACACCCACTCCAAGTTGGTCAGTTTATTGATCACTGGGTGGGTGATGTTCGTCAGTTTGCTAGTCACTTCATTTCAGCATTGAATTCTGGAGTTTGGGTGTTGGTCAGTCAGCTTCCTGGTTACTAAGATAGTTGTTGTTGACTGGGTGGGCTGATGGTGTTGATCACTTTGATCGAGTGATGTAGGGCACGGTTTAGAAGTATTGATCACCTGGGTTGGGTAATGTTAGTCAGCTTGGAGTGGGTGTTGGTCAATCAACATTTGGTCATTTGTGGGTCCTGTATGGTGCTTGGTAATGTTGCTCATTCAGCTCGTTAATCATTTCTATCTAAGCTGTGGACCTATACACATCAAATCAGGGCATCTTGAGAGAATGTAAAGGTTTACTTATGGCTTGTTTCATCCCCAGTGTCTGAGAAATTTTTGGTGTTTTGTTTTAAAGGTCATTATTGTAGAAGTGTCATCAGTAGTTACAAGTTATCACTTATGCTGGGTACTAACAATCTGAAAGCTATTATTACCCATTTTTACCCAACAAATAGTGTGAAACTAATTTGATTTGTGCTGTTTGTTTATGTTTGGTGTATTTCAAAAAGTGCTGGGTCAATTATTAATTCAGCCCTATTTTTGACTAGAGCAAGAAATATTTTGGTTTGATTTTGCATTCATCACAAGATTAAACATTTAGTAACAGGTTCTCAGGAACCTGTTACATCTGCAGCACATTGCTCCCATTCCCTAATGTCTAAGCTGATGGAAATAAGGAGCAGCTGGCTCATATAGATTCAGGCTTCTGCTGTGAGGGATATTCCAATTAGCTTCTGGATTGAAGAGTGACAGTAGGTCATGTTTGGTGGAGGGGGAAGGGAGCCAAGTTCCCATTTCTGAACAAATCCCTCCAGGATACTCCCTTAGTAAATCTCTCTCATTCCCGTACTAAATCTCTCCTTTTATTTTTCTCTCTCTCTTACTAAATCTCTCTCTCTGTCACTAAATCACTCTCTCTCTTTCCCACTAAATTACTCTCTCTTACTAAATTTCTCTCTTGCACTAAATCTCTCTCTCTCACCAGATTTCTCTCACTAAATCTCTCTCTCATGCTCTTACTAAATCTCTCTCTCTCTTTCACGCGCACACGTGCGAGTGCACTCTTAATAAATTCCGTTTCTTAAAATCTCTCCCAGAGCCTACTATCTGCCCCTGACTTTCCTCCTTTGGCTATTTAATGTAGACAGAAGGGCTAGCTGTAATGTCTAATTTTGCTTAACAACTTTGCCAATCTTAGTATTGAGGCTCACACATGAAAAGAAAAGCTTTTCAATGCCTTTAGAAGTGATGGAGCTTGTATGTAGAAAGATATAAGCAGAATTAAATTAGTTATGAGGGATGTGTTAGCATTTGAAAATATAAGCAATATAAAATTTAAGTTGTACATTAACAAACATCATGTAACCCAGACATTCCCTAACATTCACTGCCTACAGCACCCATTATAAATGTGATTTCCTGTCTCTCTTAATAATAAAAATCCTGATTTTTGCTTTCAAATTAGATCAAACTCCACTTCTGCAATGTTATTCTGTCGACATTGTCAAGGGACTTGACAGCTTTTGCCATCCTGTACAAATGGCAGAATAGAAAAATGTCAATTGAATGAGAATCCCCTCCCCCACCCCAGTTCCAGGTAGTGGTCAAAGCAGCTGGTGCACTCCAGCTACAGTGGCAGTGATTGAAGACCGACTCATTTACATTGGAGCTTTTCACAACCACAAGGTACCTCAGAGAAGTACTTCTGAAATATAACCCCAGTTGTAATGTGCGAAACGCAACAGAAAATTTGTGCACAGCTAGTCATAACCAGATAATCTGTGTTGATGGGTGAGTAGGTAATATTAGCTTGGACACCAGTAGTAGCTCCTCCATCCTTTGAAATTGTGACATGCGATTTTTTTGGTTTAACTTCTTATTTGGAAGCTGGCACTTCAGGTAGTACGGCATTTCCTTCGTCCTGAGTGTAAATTTTGTGCTCAAGATTCTGGAGTAGAAATCGAAGCCGATATTTTCTGAGCAAAAAGCTGCACTCAGCTGACACCTGCACTCAGGTTGTTGGCTCCTGAAACTATTCTGAATTTTCTTGAGTAACTTTTTTCTCCCAGTGGCTCCCTGCATGGAAACCACCTCAGGATGATAGACAGTGTGTAACCAAGCATGTTAGGCAGCTGCTTAGAATTGCAGAACTGCACGTTTGCCAACCAGTGCTCTTCCTGTTGCATTATTTCCAGACAGACGATAACTTGGTTGAAGGGATCTATATTAAAAAGAAGCTGTTTTCATGTGCTGTTGTGCTAAGGTGTTGTTTTATCTAATCCTGTTATGCTAATGTGTTGTTCAATGTAGTAAAAGGGCAATTAAAGCTTTTCTTGCCATTCAGACAATGACATATGCCAAGTGAGTTAACACAAGGGCCATGTGGATAAATGCCATTCCCTTGAAGTGTAGAAGAACAGGGTTAGACAGTCAGTTACTGCAATAACGCACTGCACGTGTACCCATTGCCATTTTTGTGGTGGCATGTAACAGAATAGGTAATTGGTTTATTATTGTCATATGTACTGAGATATAGGGAAGAACTTCGTTTTGCACGTCATCCATACAGATCATTTCAAAACATAAGTACGTTAGAAGTATGAAAGCCAGACATTTTTGCCTGATGCAAACTTAACTGTTGAAGACCAGGTTTCCTTGGAGTTGAAAAATTCGCCAGTGAAAGGGATGCTCCATATGGTTGTCCTTTTACAGGTTGACATGGGTGTTTGGGTGTTGCTACAGACACTAGACAAATGGGAGTTATTAACATCGTCCTCCGGTCTAGGCTCTCATCTGCCAAACATGATAGACATAAACTCAGCCCAAAATCTGCCATCTGTATCCTGCCTCTCAAAAGCGCTGCTCTCTCCTCATGGCTATGCTTGGTAATCGGCCTGGCAATGCCTCAATTTTAAAATCCCTCCTCTCTCTCTAGCAGCTCTACAATTCCCCCAAATTCCTGTCCTCTTCCACTCATGTATTCTGGAGTTTAATTGCTCCACTGTTGATGGCCATCCCATCAGCTCGCTGCCTGTGCCAAAATCTCTGGAATTCTCTTCCAAAACTCCTTTCTCACTCCTTAAAGCCACTCCTTGAATTCAACCACTTGACCAGGCACTTGGTCAGCATCCTGACATCTCCTTTTGTGGCACATGGTGTCACTCTTACAGAACCGAATATTTTTGGCATTCTTTATAAATGCCTTTTCTCAGATTTGCTCTTGTATTGCACATTCCCCAAGAACTACAAACCAGAATGAAGACTGCTGGCTTTCAGTTTCCCAGCCAAATACACTTGCTTCATCTACAGTCTGGTCCTGTTAACTAAAATTAATTTACTGTTCTAAATAAAAAAATTTCAATTACACAGTTTAACCTAAACACACAGGTTTTTTTAATTCAGTTTTCAAATGCATGAATGCCCAATGTAAACAAAGTAAATTCAAATTAAAAGTAGAAAAGAAAGAAAACCCTTCCATACATCTTGGAAACTTTTAAATTTGGAAATCAGGCCAAGTGAGAGCATATTCATAAGAAGGAGAGGACAAATTGTGTATACCCAACCCATGATTCTTTCACCTGAGGATACAGAGAATTAAGACCTCAACAACAGGAATAACATGCATTTATACCACACCTTCAATGCTGTAAAAGCTTTGTTGGAGTATAGTCGAGAATCATACAAGGTCTGACACTGAGACACACCTGGAGGTATGAGAACAGGTAACCAAAAGCTTGATCAAAGAGGTAGATTTCAAGGAGTGTCTTTAAGTAAAGAAGTGGAGGAGTTTACAAAGGTAGCAGCTAACAGCACAGGCTGCTGAATATTTATCTTGCTATGGGCAATTGATCATACAGTGTGTAGAATCTCGATCATCCTCTCTATATCTGTGCCTATGATGCTGATGATTATTGTACCCTCTATCTTCTGTAACCATCTGTAGATTACTGAACATGATAATACACTTAACAAAATGACTCAATATGGTACCCTCAGCTGTCAGTTTAACAAAGAAACACATAGGTCCTGTGGCATTTAAGCCCTCACTTTCTATCAGCCTCCCTTTACTATTCTTAGTTATGATGGAGATCAAATATCCACAAGAATCATAGATGTTTGTGACTCAAGTTTACAATTAGAAGAATGTGAAATCTAGCAGTGACTAAATAAGAAGGGATCTACCTATCACCACCTTGTGCCCACCCTGCCTCCCCTCTCTTGTCCACCTATCACTGCTCTGCTTTTCCCTCCTTTTTATTGGGCTTCCCCTTTTCCTCTTCAGTCCTGAAGAAGGGTCCTGATCCAAAATGTTGACCCCCTGCTTTTTTCCACAAATGTTGCCCGGCCTGCTGAGTTCCTCCAGCATCAGAGTGTTTTTCATCCAGACATTCCGGCATCTACAGTCCTTTGTTTCTCTAGGGATTGTTTCAATTTTAAATGTTCCAAATACATCCTGAAACATTGTTTGTAGTGTTATGGTTTGTAGTGCTGTCATATTTCTTTATCTGACCACGTCTGCATTCTGTATGGACAAGGGATAATGAAAGTGGTCAGAAGTAGGCAATTTGTTAACAGCATTTATGACTGTGCTTTATTCATTAGTACTCTCCACTATCTGTGCTATTTTAAATGAATGTTAAGAAGGATTGGAACAAAGAAAATCGTGTGCAAAGAACAAAAAGGCCTTTGTTTACAAATGATTTATGTGCACTGCTACTGCTGCATTGGACAGGAGACTGATGGTTGACCCAGAGAGCTCAAATACACATCACATCGCCTCAGGAGAGAGATAAAGAGCAAGACTGCACAGAGGTGCTTTGACTGATGTAGCAATCAGAATCAAACCCCTTGATAACCCAGTATTGGGAACAATAAGACAGGCATTTCAACTTGATAATGAAACCTGACTACTTTTTTTTCCATTTAAGAAATAAAGCTCATTTTAAATTAAGTAACAATAAATTCCACTTTCTGCGCAGTGATGTGTTCACAAGTACGTCTGGTTGCAAAACACCCTTCCACAGAAATATTTCCCTGATTATGTGCTGTTCTCTCTTCCCACTGCTTTTTAAGTTAAAATGTTTCTGAAATTCTTGGTTTTAAAAATTGCATCTTCTGGGCATGTCTTCTTTGGCATTTCCTCGGGATCATGGAGAACTTCTACTCCAGTTCTGAAATGGCTGATGAGACCAGTCTAGGATCCACAGACTCTGCCACAGATGGGAGGAGATGGCACTTCATCTATTTTAGCTAGACTTCCGTGTGCTTCGGTCAGACAGATTAGAGGGTCTCATTGGAGGCAATGTGCAGCTTGAGCTGAGTGTGTTCTCGTGCACCAGCAGGTCTGCATTTGATCTCCATGGTCTTAGAGTGTCAGCTTCCTCATACATCTTCCTTCAAAAACATGTCCTGAGCATTGTATCTTTTTGGTGTTAAACACTAAATCATGGAACTTCCTCAGTCAGCCATAACATCTTATGTACTCCATAAAGCACACACCATGGAGAAGCAACGGCAAATACTGGAAACCCTAGCAGATCCTAGCAAACTCTAGCAAAAGGAACACCATTTTAGCATTACAGCAACAAAGACAGTGTCCATGGTTAGGAGCAACACACAAGATGCTGGAGGGACTCAGTTGGTCAGGCAGCATCTATGAAGGGAAATGAACTGTCCAGTGTCCATGTTGGATGCTCCTTCTCCACTTTGAGTAATCATGGGCTAGGGATTCCCATGAATCAGGCAGGCTGTTATATTTTTTTTCTTGGATGCTTTGAGAAAGTTCATGATACATTTCCTCTGTTCTTTTGGTAATCTCTTAATCTGACAGAGATTGGAGAAAAATCATACATTAATTTTGCTTCAGCAAATTTTGTAGTGATACACAAGCTGAGTAAAATATCATATTTTGAGCTGAGAGCATTTTGGTGAATTTTTATGGAGAGCTTGAACATGAACAGCCAACCATACCCCACTTTATCTGTCACCAATTTCATAAACTAGTTTGTGATAGCTGGTTTCCTAACCCGGGAGACACGAGACTGCAGATGCTGGAATCTGGAGCAACACACAAGATGCTGGAGGAACTCAAAGGGTCAGGCAGCATCTATGCAGTGAAATGAACTGTCCATTTCCCTGCCTGACCTGCCGAGCTCCTCTAGCACCTTGTGTGTTGCTCCTAACCAGGGACACTTCCTGTAATGCTAAAATAGTGTTCCTTTTATCTGCTCTAGTTCCCATTATTTGCTATTGCTTTTCCATGGTGTGTGCTTTATGGAATATATAAGATATTGTGATGATTGAAGAAGTTCCATGTTTTAGTGCTTAGCAACTAAAAGTGCTACAATACTCAGGACACGTTTTCAAATTAAGATGTATGAGGAAGCTGACAGTCTAAGACCATGAAGGTCAAATGTAGACCTGCTGCTTCATGAGAGCACACACAGCTCAGGCTGCACTTTGTCTCCATTCTTCACTGCACAGTGCCTTTGCAAAGTCTCTAGATGAGTCTGGACATTTGGAACAAAAAGCTTTCAGAGGGCACAGGTTAAAACTCAAATTGCAAAATAAGATGTGTTCCTTGGTTAGATGACTTGAGGCATTACTTGGAAATGGATAATCCATCACTTCAATTTTAACTGTTCCATAGGGGAGTGTTCTTTCTACAGCCATGTGAGCCTTTGTAACAGACCAGGTTTGCATTGAGTCTCAGTAATATGGCACAGTTCCTGCAATAACTTCCTACCATCTCAATGAATAAATATCCTATGTGGTGTAGTCCAAAGCTGTGTAAACAACAAAAAGACTCGGGTTTAATTTTTTGTGCTGGATTTGCTGTTGCCTGTTTGTTTGATGAGCAGTCAGCCATTTTCTTGCCTGAATATGATTCGGTAATTTCTTCTGAAAAGAGATTTGGCTTTGAATGTCAACGATCACTGGTATTTATATAGCACCTTGAACCAAGGAAATTGTTCAAGAGGGAGAAAGTTGAACTAGTGCTGAGTTGGTTGCGTTTCAGAAGATTGTGTGTTAAAGTCCCCTCCACAACCTTCGATACAAAATTCCAGGCTGCCAGTACTGAGGTAATACCGTGCTATTGTTAACCCTTGTGCCTTCTCATTTGGGTGTAAGAGATCCCATGGTATGAATCAAAGAACAGGGAGTTCTCCCTGATGTCTTAACCAGTACTGATGATTACCAATATCTGGTGACAAGAGTGTTGGAGGTGGTTAGTCAAGATGTGTAAGATGCATCATTAAAGTGCATTGGCATCAATGTATTGAGTAAGCATTCTAATTTTTGCAACTGAAATAGTAGATAAAAAAGTACAACCTGTTGGAGTTGCTGAGATCTCGTTTGGAAGTAGCCATCAAAATTATGGAAGGAGACCATTTTGGGCATGTTGACCCATGACAAGAACAGCGAGACCCATGCGGTAGCAATCTCAAAATTGACATGCTAACAATATAAAATGCTTGCACTTGTACTTCTATCTCCTCTCTGAAACCACAATCTGTTTTGTAGACCGAAGTCTCCTAAACTGTAAATGGAGCAGCTAGGGTTCCTGCAACTTTAGAATCATCAGTATTTCAGTGGAACCTTCAAGCCAGCAAATAGTTCTACAGGGAATAACGGGAACTGGTACTGAGTGGAAGGGTATCAACTGTAGCTCAGCTGGTAACACTTTCAGAGGGTTTTTATTTTGTCTTTCACATCAGGTGATGCAAGTTGTAAAGGAGCAGATAATGAGAGCACTGACCAGCAAGCCTAACTCACTGGACCAGTTCAAGAGCAAATTACAGAACCTGAGTTACACAGAGATCCTGAAAATCCGGCAGTCGGAAAGGATGAACCAGGAGGACTTCCAATCTCGCCCAATCCTGTAAGCACCCAACAGTTTTTAATCTGTCGCTTTCACATACCTAAGTGGAAAGTTCTGTGCAAATTTGATATATATTCCTCTAATTTGGGAAGTGTGATCTAATTGAGGTTTTTGACTTGATGAAGGATGACAGGAAAATTATTTCCATTGGCAGTGAAGAATTTACAACCAGAGGGCACGGTCTAAAAATTAGAGCTGGTCTATGTGGAATGAAATTAAGAAGCACTGGTTCAACACAAAGGCTTGTGGAAATTTGGAACTCTGCCTCCTGCACAGACAGCACTTTTTTGGGGA
Organism: Pristis pectinata; assembly: GCF_009764475.1. Classification (NCBI taxonomy): domain Eukaryota; kingdom Metazoa; phylum Chordata; class Chondrichthyes; order Rhinopristiformes; family Pristidae; genus Pristis; species Pristis pectinata. The sequence goes on along the minus strand of NC_067409.1, from coordinate 82,910,820 downwards.
TCAGTTGATACCTTCAAGACTCTAATCAATAGATTTTTTTGTTGGGTAAGGATGTCAAGGGTTTTGAAGCCAATGAATTTGAGGTACAGATCGGATATGAATTAAAAGAATAATAGATTTGAGAAGCTGTATGGTGTATTCTGGTTACTGACATGTAGAGAAAACAAGACAAAATGTGTTTAATTCAGACGATTATCATAAAGTAAGAGCAGATTTTATTAATAAGGAAATGTACCTGATTCTCTTTGGGGCTAATTTTCTCCCCTTCTCTCAAGCTAATGCTTCAGATATGCAGTTCCACATGCAGGTATAAACCATCCTCATTCTAAAAATGGGTGTAGTAGCCTACCAAGTGGCTAACTTACTGACATACTATCCGGAGGTCTGGATTATTGATGTGGAGGTGCACGTTTGAATCTCACTGTGACAGCTGGGCAATTTAAAAGAAACTGAGCACTTTTTTAAAATGAAGGTCTAGTATCACTAGTAATGGCAACAAAATCACTGGAGTGTCATAAAGGCTCACTAATGTCCCTCAGGGAAGGGAGTCTGCCATCCTTGCCCATCTGGCATGTACGTGCCTCCAGACCTAAGGCAATGTTGTTGACTCTGTCTTCTCAGTTTGGGCAGTTAAGGTGGACAATAAATTCTGGGCTTTTCCGTGAATGAAGGTCAAAAACAAAATCTAAATGCCCAAATTATACCTGAGCATATGTTGCGGGTGATTTGAACATTCAGTGCATCTCATCTCTTCCCCATATCTTAATGTGAAAACTTTCCAGTTAGAGTCACTGGATACGATAAGGAATAATAAGTACGGTTGATCATTTGTACCCCCACACCTCCTCTTCCTTCCTTACCCACTGCCCCCCCCCCCCCAAAACACATGCCAGCCAAAATGAGGTCAATTATGGCTCAACTATTATCACCATTATAAGATATGGATAAAATATGGGGACAAATAGAAATTAGATCAGTGTAGGGTTATTGTGTGATGGTCAGTGAGGATTCAGTGGGCCAAAGGGTCTGTCTCCTTGCTATATGACTCTGATATATGTGCAATAGTCTGTACCATGTACTAGTAGGTAGTGCCACTGAACACTAACACTTCAAAGCTATCACTTCCTAGTTTCAAGCTCTCAGCTTTCAGGTAAGGTGCACAGTGGATCAGTTGCATTCATGTGCATGTGTTTGCCCCTAGTGTTGGGGACTGCACAACATGCTAGTTGTGGAATTGCATTACTAGCATGCCACTTGTGAGAATTTGAAACTTCCACTGCACTGGCTTGTCATGGGGGGAATAGTGAGTGCCCAAGAGGGAAAAGTTGAAGAGAGAGATCAAAATCACTTGTAAACATATTCAAACATGGATTGACTACCTCAGTGAATCCTTCTTCTGTTCAAACTTTTGGTTGCAAGTATGTTCAAATTAGTATGTAATTCATTTCCAAATTAATGCCATGAAGTTATTCTGATTTACATTGCATTACTATAAATCTATATTCCAGCTCTCAGGTTACTCTGTCAACATGAAAAGGGGAAATGTGGTTAGCACAGGGTCTCATTGAATAAGGTCTCAAAAGAAATAACAAGAGCTCTGTTTGATTAGCAGTTGGAATACTTAGGTGTAGTGTGACTCAGTATTCATTCACAATTGTAACCCTCTCCCAAGGTCTTCACATTCTTCCATTTTATTTTTAGCTTCTATTAGAAAGTGTAGGAGGAAATTTATATGTTCGTGTCTTTAAGGAAATTTAGTGTGGGATAATTAAATAATTTCTTTAATTTAAGCATGTGGTTCTATTATTGCTTATTCTACATCAGGGACATAACAGGGCAATATGTGAAGTAGAGATTATCTTTGCTCTTAAATTAACATAATATCCTGAAGCAGATATGAGGATTCCCAAACTCCATTGATATATTAATTAAAACAGAACAGAAAGTTGGTGGATATTCTTAGAAAGTTGCGATTTAATTTTTGGTTTTAATCCTCCTTCATTCCAGGGGAAACAAACCACAAAAAGTGTATCTCATTCCTCAAACATTTCATCAAGCAAACATCCACCTGTTTGATGAACAAACCCCTCATATACTTCCCCAATTTCTTTCGTTGATGCACTTGCCCAACCCAGTATCCAATGAATGGCACAGTGGTGCAGCTAGTGGAGCTACTGCCTCATAGCGCCAGAGACCCGGGTTCAATCCTGTCCTTGGGTGCTGTCTGTGTGGAGCTTGCACATTCTTCCTGTGACAGTGTGGGTTTCCTCTGAGTGCTCCAGTTTCTTCCCATAACTGTAAGACAGCGGGTTGGAAGGTTAATTGCCACTATAAATTGCCCCTAATGTGTAGGTGAGTGTAAGTAGAATCTGGAGGCAGTTGAAGAGAATGTGGGGAGAATAGAAAATGGGAATAATGTAAGGATTAGTGTAAAATGGGTGGTAAATGGTCAGCGTGGATTTGGTGGGCCAAAGGGCCTGTTTCCATGCTGTATCTCTCCATGACTCTATAACCCAACTCACAGACCCACCCGTCCGCACCTCCCTGGAACACATCTTCCCCTTCACATATTGCTGCCCCAATCACACTCTTTCTTTCATACCCATCCCTATAAAACATCACATTGAGATACACATTCTGCCAACCACCCAGATGCACTTCCCTTACTACACACATGTACTGTACATCAACTGCCCCATCCCTGCACAGGTCAGTAGCTCCACCTCCGTACATTACCCTCAGACCCCTTTGTGCATTGTTTAGTCCCACACTGTGCACTTCCCTCCCCACCTCATGTCCACTGTACTCACCAGTGTCCTGGTAGCATTCTTCTCCCACCCTCCACCCCCCCAGCACATACCCACACACTTACCTGACCCCTACATCCCACCACTCAACCTCCTCCCACTCATCTCAAGCACATCCCCTTGCCTTCCGTATCCGCCCATGTAGTCATCCCCTCCCACCCCCGTGCCCTTGCACACACTCCCACCACTTCACTCGCTGCCTCTGTTTACTTTTAAAGACTGCGCACAGTCAGCCCTTGCATCTTCTTGAGCAGGGTGTAGGTCTCTGTTGGTGACAGTTTGCCTTTCTGTCTGCAGTGAGCTCAGGGAGAAGATTCAGCCTGAAATTCTGGAGTTGGTGAAGCAGCAGCGGCTGAACCGACTGTGCGAAGGCACCTGCTTCAGGAAGATCAGCAGTCGCCGGCGACAAGGTACCAACCATCAAATCTCCATGCACCTTGGTGAACATTTCAACTTGTAGAAGTGTTTTAAATGGACAGTCAAACCAACCTTTCCATATAACCAATGATGAGTACATCTATTTGCAATAATTTTTTCAAAATTTTCAATCCTTTTTCAAATTTTTAAATCCTTTAATCTACAAAGTTTATAACTCGCTCCTGTGTTACACAGTGCAGACATGCATGTGCTTCTATAGTTGTGTGTTCTCAGTGTGTGTGACATTGGCAGTGCTGACATTGCCCATTCCTAAGGGCTCTGAGCATCTGCTAGTCTCCGAGTAGAAGCTCCTGCCACCCTGAAACCAAGTTGGATATGGCAGGATTTTCACCTGACAGCTGTTAAGGATTGGCAACTAATATTGTCTTCCTAGGCTTTCATTGGTGTTCAAGGATAACCTGCTTCCACTCCAGTTCTGTGAGTTCTGAGTTGGTAGATGAGGCTACTGTAGGGCCCACAAATTCTGTCCCAGGTGGGACATCACATGTCAACTTCAAGACCAATGCAGGGAACTCCATCACCCTCATTTTAACATCTCAAATCCTTTGATTTTGTCACTTGAGAAGGACTTCTTGCCTTTGGCTGCCTGCAGACATCCATCTGGCATCTGCTACATGATGGCACGCAAGCTGTGATTTTAACCAATGTGTACGGGAAGGCCCAATGGATAGTGCAGGGTACAACACATGCAGAGTTAATTTAAGGTTGTGAGAATAGAGGAGGTGACAGAGGTAGGGAGCGGTAGACCATGGGGGGAGTTGAATGTGAGCATGAAAATGGAGGCTATGCAGGGCCAGAAGCCAACAATGATCCAAGTGGTAAATTGGTGAGGGTGGGTTAAGGTACAGCATTATGCTTTTGGCTGAGCTGAAGTCTATGGCGAGTGCAAGGTAGGAGGCTAGAATGGAGTGCCTTGGAGGTAATTTAGTGAGAGCTGCAGCCAGCAGACAAGTCAAAGCAGAGAAGGATTTAAGTGAGTTTTTGTTTGAAGGTGCAAGTTGGCAAACTTATTGCTGAAGAAATGGTGGAGTTAGAAGCTCAGCCTGGAGCCAAATAAGAAACTGAGACTGTGAACGGACATGAAGTACTGGCCAGGGAATGGGATGGAATGACAGAGCTTTAAGCAAGAGCCAAAAAAAAATGGCTTTTGTCTTTCTAATATATAATTGGAGGAGATTTTGCTTGTCCAAAACTAGACAATGAACAAGGAGCCTGTCAACATCGAGGGATGGAGAAAAGTTGCAGTGTAATGGATCAGGCTGTCATTGACATAAATCTCTGCAGATGGTGTTACTGAGAGGCAGCACATGAATGAGTAGGAGGGATGCAAGCTGAGAGCCTTGTGGAAATTCAGTCGAATCAATGCAGTAACAGTGAAAGGGAAGGGATTCAACCGGACAACTGAGAACTGACGATAGCAGTTGGAGGATGGTGTAGGTACATTGAGTAGGATGAGGGATCACAGGCACACAAAGTATTTTTTGATCTTGGTTAGGCACCAAGATCATGGAAGTAAGTTAGGTTGGAATTGAGTTTGATACAAAACCCCAGCTGTTTGTTGTTCAGCAGTTCACATAGCTGTTTCCAACAGCCATTCCATCATCCAGGCCTTGAGATCTGTCATTAGCATATAGTCAATGTTATGGTAAATGAAAAGTCATGGAATTATGCAGTGTGCTGTAGACCCTGGGCAGTTGACTGCTTTGTGGCAGGGAAGACACAGTATGCATACACACTACAAATCTTGCTGATGTTAATTTAGGTTACTAGTGTTTGAAACCAACTAAATTAGGAGCAGCGACGTCTTTTCTTTGCACCCACCAGTACTTCAATATTCTTCTGCTCTTAGCTTTTAATTACATCAATAAAATACAGTAAAACCTGGTTCCATCCTCAAAACAATTAAATTATCAAATTGTCTGCCCACATTCTAAAACTGGAACAATCTAGAGGAGGTTAAAAGGACGACATGCAAATTTGTGAAGCAAAAAGTAGGAGTCCAAGTTCTCGACAGCAGGAAAGGAACCTTACGTGATGCCTTATAGGTGGCATAGGGTCTGAGTGGGTGGTATTAGTCTTTGAGTGCTCTGCAGTGATTACCTCCTGCTTATTGTGCACTAATTGCAGAGTGTAACAAGGTGACATGAGCCTCCTCATAGAATGTCTTTGCCAAGTTGCAAAGGCAGCAGTAATAGCAAATCAGCCTTGGGAATAGTCCTCTTGTTTCAATCTCAGTGATTATGTTTTAACTGGACTCGGGTATTAAATCAGTTCTGACAGAGGGTCTCCAACCCGAAATATTAACTGTTTCTCTAGACACAGATGTGGCCTGACCTGCTGGGTATTTCCAGTATTTTCTGTTTTTGTATTAAATTATTTTCCTGGTTAAGTTGAGACAAAATCTTATATAAGTGTGTTTCCTCAAAAGTTTTATAAACCAATAATCTTAAGTGAGCACATTTTTAATTTTGCAGATAAATTCTGGTATTGTCGGCTTTCGCCAAACCACAAGGTCCTGCACTATGGTGACCTGGAAGAGAGCCCACAGGGAGAGGTGCCATACGAATCTTTGCAGGACAAGCGTAGGTGACATCATTAACTGAGTGGCATAAAGTACTTTGCAACTTATGTGCTTTTCAGTGCATGTGATGACTACAGATACCATTCTCTGGTGGTGAAAGCCTGAATGCTCTTTCATTATGCCTGAGCTACATTATGTTGCAGTGTAATTTTAGTCTTAACAATCCAAAAAATGGAGTGCACTGTTCGACCTTCTACTTTCTGCTTCTGATCGGTGAGGGCTAGAAATGTGCTTGTGTGCAAATTACAAAATGCATTGCTTTGAAATATTCCAAAGGCATCATTTTATGCTCTATAAATACCTGAGCATGTTAATTATTTTTATTGTCTTTAGTGGTCTCTATTTGCAAAACAAAAGCTCAGACTCGCACCATGTTTTTCTCTGGCTGCCCTATCAGTTCACTTTGATATCTTGATCAAATCACTCCCTAACTTCCTGCATTCCAGCAAGCACATCTTTCCTTTGTGTAAACCCTTATCCAATTATCATTCTGCTAAATTACATTGCTTTCCCTCCAAGGCCAGGATACCTTTCCTGAGTGTTACATCCAGAACTTTGTGTACTGATCCTGCTGTGGTTTAACCAGAGTATTCTCTGGTTTTGGTGTAAGTTGACCTGCAGAACAGAATTCAGTTGGTCTTATTACTGTCTGTCCATAACATTGATATCAGCTGTGCAAGTAGAACTCCAAGCCTTTTTGGAATTCTTTTGCTCCAAGCTTTTCATTAATTAAACGGTAAGGTTTTAGCTTTATCAGAAACAAATTGGATGATCTCACATTTGCCTGCAATGAAACCTATTTACCACCATTTTTTCCATCGCTTAACTTCATTTCATTATACAAAATGCTTAAAATGGCATTTAATTATTGTGTTGTTAGCAAACTTGGATTAGTGGAAGTCATTAATAAATATGATGTATAGTTGCACCATCATCACAGAACCTAGCAAGATACAGTTAGTTACAAACTGCCAATTTAAATCTGCATCCATTATTCCTTCTCTCCCTCTCTCTCTCTCTGCTGCCACTCAGTTAATTTCCTAACCAAATCAGTAATTTGTCTTCAGTTCCACAGCTTCTTTATCAGCTGAGAGTTTCTTATGAGGAACTTCATCGACTACTTTTTGGAAGTGCATTACTTCAGTCACCTTTTCAAAAAACTCAGTCTAGTTTGTTGGATGGCTTCCACCCTTTGCAAATCCATGCTAATTCTTTCTGATCAATGAAAAATATTCAAAATTTTCAGTCACTCTAATTTTAATTTATAGACCTTGTAATTTGCTGACAGCAGGTTAACTTGTCCATAATTCCCAGCTTTCCATTTCTCTCCTTGCTTTAATAGAGAAGCAAGGATTTCAAGTCTTAAATCCTTGAGCAAGCAAACTTCAAGAAAGTATAATTAAAACATCTGCAATATTCTCAACTGCTTCCTATGAAACACTGAAACAATAATCAACTGGACCTGGAGATTTGTGCAATTGTTTTCTTCATTAATACTTGTCATCATTTTGGTAACTCTCTGCTCCTGATACAGTGTTAATTTTCTTGGGGGATCTGGGATGCCATAATCTTCCTCACTGATGCAAAGTAATTCAACACATCCTCCATTTTCTTGTTTTTAATTACATCATCCCTATTAGGAGGCTGCTGACCATCCACTTTTTTTTTACTGATGTAATTTGTGTATGTTTTGATTTGGATATTCCTTGCAAACTTCATTATTCCTTTTTGCAGAATTTATGATGTTTCATTTCTTCTGGTGTTCTTTTTATCTCTCCCACTCACTAGGATGTGTGCTGAATTTTGCCTTTTTGTATGCTTTTGTTTAAAAAAAATCCTCCCAGATCACTACATCTCAATACAGTGCCACTACATTACAACCATAATGAGAGAGTGAATCAATTTGAAAAGAGTGTCCTATGGAACACTGAGTTAGTTGGAAAGGTCTATACTGTAAATATTATGCAGTTCTTTGTACCAAAAGCAGAAATTGTTTCTTAAGAGTTTCTTGTTTTTCCACAGTTCCTGTGGCTGATATTAAAGCTATTGTGACAGGAAAGGATTGTCCACATATGAAGGAAAAGGGTGCTCTTAAACAGAATAAGGTAATGGTTCACTTTGAACTCCTAAAAGATTTTGTTTTCAACTAAGATAATTTTATGAATCAAGATAGTGTTAATTGAACCTAGGAGCATGTATAACAATACTGCAACCAGGAACATATCTAAACGCATGGTTTAAACACGGCACACTACAAAATAGATCGAATGAACGGGGAGTGATGATAATCACCATATTCTGCAACTTCCTTTTGTTTCTAATGTTCAGATGACCAAACATTCTCATTCATGGCATAAAGCCAAAATGATTTCATCTGTTAAAGTTTGTGGAAGTTCAAGAGCATTGGGAAAAGAAGCTGGAATTTATCACTCTTCTGCTCAGTGTGCATGTGTAGGTTCCTACTCTAATGAGTATTAATGTAATGGATTATGTGGAGAGTGGAGCAGACTTAAAGCAAATGTTATCTTGCCTACTCCGGCCCCATTCCTCAACTCTTTCTCTGCTATATCGACGACGGCATTGGTGCCACCTCTTGCACCCGTGCGGAACTCGACAGTTTCATAAATTTCGCCACAAATTTTCACCCTGCTCTCCAATTCACTTGGACTTTCTCTGACACCTCTCTCGCCTTCCTCGATCTTTCCATCTCCATCTCAGGAGATTCTTTATCCATCGACATCTTCTACAAACCCACTGACGCCCACATTTACTTCGATTACAGCTCCTCCCACCCTGCCTCTTGCAAGGACGCGATCCCTTTTTCTCAATTTCTCCGCCTCTGCCACATCTGCTCCCATGATAAGGCTTTCCACTCCAGGAATCCAAAATGTCCAACTTCTTTACTAACCGTGGCTTCCCCCCTACTGTGGTCGAAAGAGCTCACACCTGCATCTCTGCCATTTCCTGCAACTCTGCTCTCACCCCCCCATCCCTCGCAGACACAACAGGGATAGGGACCCCTTGTCCTTGCATTTCATCCCACCAGCCTACGTATCCAACACATCATTCTCTGCCACTTCTGCCATCTCCAACGGGACCCCCACCACCACCACCAAGCATATCTTCCCCTCCCCACCCCTTTCTGCCTTTCGCAGGAACTGCTCTCTCTGCGTTCCTAGTTCATTCCTCCTTCGCCCCCCCCCCCCCCCCATCCCACTCCTACACCAGGAACTTTCCACTGTCCCTGCCATAGGTGCAACACCTGCCCCAACACCAGCTCCATCCAGGGACCCAAACAGTCCTTTCAGGTGAGACAGAGATTTACCTGCACCTCCCTTAATATCACCTACTGCATTCGGTGCTCCAAGTTTGGCCTCTACATTGGTAAGACCAAGTGCAGACTAGATGACTATTTCGCAAAACACCTGCGTAACCGCGATCTGCATCTCCCCGTTGCCAATTACTTCAACTCCCCCTCCCACACTATCACAGATATGTCAGTCCTCGGCCTCCTCTGTCTAGGAACCTTGCAGCCTAATGGCATGAACATTAAATTCTCCAATTTTAAATAATCCCCATAACCTTCCCCCCTCCTCCCCCACACACCCCTCAACCATACCTCTTCTTCCCTTTCCTAGCCTACCTCTCTTTTTTCTACACCCCTTTTTCCCTCCTTACCTTTGACCCATCCCCCCGTGGATCTGCTCTCCCCTCCTCCCCCGGACCTGCCTATCACTATCTCTTACCTGAATCTACCTATCACCACCTTATACCCATCCTGCCTCCCCTCTTTTGTCCTCCTATCACTGCTCTGCTTTTCCTTCCTATATATTGGGCTTCCCCTTTTCCTATCTTCAGTCTTGAAGAGGGATCCTGACCTGAAACATTGACCACCTGCTTTTCTCCATGGATGCTGCCTGGCCTGCTGAGTTCCTCCAGCATCATAGTGTTTTTCATCTAGATTCCAGCATCTGCCATCCTTAGTTTCTCTGATGTTATCTTGAGTACTAGTCCTATTTATCTTGTTGCAATGTCCTTAACCTTCCGTTAAGGTATTAAAATTTCTTTAGAGTGGTTGTCTCAGTGGAATTAATATAATTTACGTAAGCTCCTTGGATGACATTATCAAGCCATCCAAAATTAATGTTGCTTCATTTAAAAGAGAAAGCAAAGCAGGGGCTTGCATTTGTATAGATCTTTTGAGACTTCATGCTGCCAAAACATTTGGGACAAGTCTTACAGCCACTGAGGTACTTTTGATGTGACATCAGTGTTGCAGTTCTCATAGCCAAATTATACATTGCAAGGCTCCACAAACAACAGTAATAACAACCAGGGTATCTGTCCCAGTAAGTGAAGAGATGAACACCACCAAGGTCGTTGGAGCTATTTCTGTTGAAATTCTTCAAAATATGACCAAAGAATCTTCTATATTCACCCAACAGAGTCCACGTTTGACATCTGAAAGTTGTACTTCAGTACTCCACTGAGAGTCTAAACCTAGGTTATGCGTTCGTCTCCAGAGTGGAATTTGAACCCACAATCTCCGAGAGTAAAGCACATTTGCTATGTATTATAAAGGCATCCTGTGATGCACATCACCACCTAAAGGCAGTGCCTGAATGGAGAATGAGGAGCTGAATCTCCCTGGGCACAATTAACGTTTGCTGGTTAACATTATCTGTCAACTGAGAGCAGATTTGCACCAGAATTGGCCAGCTATGTTTCCCAACCAGGGATCTGAGAACAGTGTTCAACAGATTAGGGTGGGGGGAAATTTTTGCGTTATATAGAGGGTGGGGAAACCACAGGGTTGGGTGTCACACTGGTTTCACATCCTATCCAACAATGATCCACACCATGTTAAAAGCCAGCAGATGTACTCGAATCCACCCTTGCACCATGCTCTTGGACTCCTCATGGACTCCTAACTGGGCAACACAGACTTTCTCAGATCTCCTGGCACTTAGGCTAAAATGTCAGCCTGCTAAGCCTGTTCCACGTCCATCTCCTAGAAGCCTATGAGGAGAAAGGACTGTGGAGAGAATTGTAAGTAGAAGTTAGTTTCCTTTTTATTTGATTTAATTCTGTTGATTTAAATGTAGTTATTTCTTTAATTGTGAATATTACTAAGCACATCAATTAAAAAAAAAGTACTTTTATTTTTCTATGCTACCTGAGCATTTTTACATGTTTGTGAATTTCCATACCTGGGCTTCACTGCTCTTCAAAGCCTTTCTAGGGCAGAGTCTTGCTCAGAATGGACCTGCACCACGCTGGGACTGGGCCTCTGTAGATAGAAAGTACAGCAGAGGAACAGGCCCTTCAGCCCACGATGTCTGCACTGAACATGATGCCAAGTTAAACTAAATCTCCTCTGCCTGCACATGATCCATATCCCTCCATTCCCTGCATATTCATGTGTCTATCTAACAGCCTCTTAGACACCACTATTGGGCCCGACTGATCAGCTAGGACCGGTTTCTCAGCTGAAGGATGTGCCGCTTGCTCATGCTGCAAGAAAGGGTGTGCTCCAAGTTGTTAATTCAGCTCTGAAATTGGCTTGATTCAGCGTGAAAGCTACCGTGTTGTTTTTTTTACACTAGAAGTGATGAATCCTAGAGTGAATTGTGCTGTCACGCTGCGTGCAGACAAACAATTGGAATGAAAACACTCTGAATGTGTGGAGAATGCACATGAAGAGGCATAGCTTAGGAAATAATGTCTCTCGAATACTGAAAAGCACAAAGGGATATTGCAGCTTTTGGAAACTAATATATATTCACAGACTGCATGCAGACGGTGAGAATAGAGTTGGGTGGCATAATGCTGTGGCAGTAATCCCAGTCACTTGAGCACAAAAGCTAGAGAGAGTGAGTTCAAGTCCCACCATAGCAGTTTGAGAATTCAGAAATAAAATTCTGGGATCAGTAAAAGAAACTAAAGCACAAGGGTGACATAAGAAATAGCTTACTTATGCAGCAATCAGTTACCATCTGGAATGGACAGCATGATGGAGATGAATTCAGTCAAGGTTTTCAATAGGGAGTTAATTCAGCACAGAGAAAGCAATTGTGGTGTGGAGTATGCAGTGTAGCTGCATTGCTCTTGCAAATGTCTGGCTGCTGTAATTCCATGAAGATGTTAAATAGTTGTTAAAAACCCAGCTGGTTTGCTAATGTTCTCTAGGGAAGGAAACGGGCATCCTTGGCCACTCTGGTCCCTTAACCTATTATTATAAGACTGGATCAATTTAGGCAGTAAAGGCAGGCCTTGCCAAGGATGGTTAAGGGGAGGTATTTAGAGAGAGTTGTAGCTAGGGAGACCTGTTGCTGCTGGTGATGGAATGAGGAGCAGCAGAAGTCCTGTAACAAAACGCCAAACTATATGGGAGCTGATGTAGACCAATACAAGAACATAAGAAAATAGGAGCAGGGGTAGGCCACTTGGCCCCTCAAGCCTGTCCATCCTTCAATATGCCCCAGGCCTCAACTCTTCTGTGCCAGTTACACATAGCCCTCAGTCACTGATCTAGGGAAAAAAAATTATCTACCTCCTCTTTAAATGCCCCAGTGATCTTGCTTTCATAACCCTCTGGTGTAGAGAATTCTAGAGATTCACCACCTTTAGTGGGAAGAACTGGAAACGGTTGCAAGGATGGGTTGAGGCATTTGGTCAGTGTGAAACCCTGGACTGGTTTCGGTCACTCTTTTTGCAGAATTTGTTTTCTCAGTCATTTATCATGGGTTTTTGTTCCTGCCAAGGGCAAGTGGGTGGCAGAAACTGTGTTGCCACGATGCTTCAAGGTAAGCTGTTTTTTTTGTCTCCAACTGGTTACTTTTGTCTGCTCATACAAGACAAAACAAGACACCAGGGAGAATCAGAAACAGTCAGAGGACAAGAATCATTGTATACTGGTGAGGCCAGAGGTTGGTGAGGTGATGGGTAAACTGGACCAAATGTGGGAGTACAACCTATTGAGTTCTGGCAAGCTGCAAGATGCAGTGCTCAAAGCATTAACTCTAGAGGCAGGAGAGCACGAGCAGAATAGCTGATGTGGTAGCTATATCCCAGTGGTGCTGAATAGCTGCTGCCAAGCACACACTGAGAGCCAGGATGCCACAGAACTAATTTCTCCCTCTGTGAAAATGATAGTGTCTCTTCAACCCTGAGTGGTGGAAAGCACAAATAAAAAAAGTAAACTCACACTCCTTCCAAAAGTTGTACTTCAGATTTTCTCCCCTGGTTACCAGCTACTTTTCTTGTCAGTTCCAAACAGAAGCACATGAAAGTCAATCACTTTGAAGATTCTTTATATGAAGAAATTTGATCAAGGGATCTGCTATCTAAATCAAAGAAGGGGTGGGGAGAATGAAGGATTGTTTGGGGACACAAGGGGAAGCCCACATCTAAGTCGAGTTTATTGTCATGTGCACAAGTGCCAATTGGTTCAAGAACCAAATGGTTGAAGGGAAATTGCTGTTTTTGAACTTTGGAATGTACTAAAACTGAAAGCACTAGACTGAGAGAGTAAGTATTCATGACATTAGCTCAAGACAGAACCAGCAATTTGACATGAACTTCAGCATTTAATGCGTGAAAACTGTTGAAAGTATTAAACCTTGTTGATTGACATCTGAGACTTTAACAGCATACTAAAACTAAGTGATAATTACTGCTGAATGATCTCTCCAGTCATAAAAGTCTAATTTTGAAGTTGTGGATTGACATTCTTTCTATCTCTCCCCCCACCCCCAATCACATCACCGATCTTAAAATCTGGTGATGTTTCAGGCTCTGCTTTAGTCCCAAGCATAGGTCCCTGTCTTGATTCTGTTTTTGGCAAAGTTGTTAAAAAGTAATTTATACTTGGTGCTTTTCAATTCCTAGTGCGCGGTCTTTTAGAATTCTTTGATCTGATTGGCTGCTCAGCCTCCTTGCCAACCAATCCCATCAAGTTTCTGTGTGAAGTCTTCTTTAAAGTTACAGGGGGATCTCATTCCTTCACTGCCAGTGACAAAATCCAGGTCATTGTAGTTAAAATACAGCTAGTAATTTTTGCATATGTCCTTGCACATATGTAGAGGCATACCTTGCGGTCAGCACTGCAGCAGCAACACTTGCCACTGAGCCCAAAAAAAGCTGCTGACAAGAACTAGTGATGCCATCAACCAAGCTGAGAAGTGACTGCATTGAAGAACTCTCACAGACGGAAGTGGAAAGTGCAGATTTTTAACAAAGTTTTTTTAATGTATCATTAGAGGGTGACATACGGATACATACCTTTCAGTGCAAATTCTGGACTGTAGAAGGTTTTAGTTGCCTTGTTCCTCATTTCCAAAAAGAAAAACAATCTTGGTTGTTCTCAATTTTACTAATGCATTTAACCTCAGAAAATAAGCTTTACCAAGGCTGACATTTAATGTAATTCCCTTCTTGATAGCTCACTAACTCTGCTCACTTCTTCCTCCATGCTGTTTCAGCTTTTAGTTCACTGAAACTCTCATCCATGTCTTGGTCACCTCTAAATTTAACTGGAGATTGTCACATTGGCCTCTCACCTTGCACCCTGAGTAAACTTGTTCTCAGCACGTTTACCCAGTCATGATAAGAAGTCCAGTTTGCTCACAGCCACTGTACTCACTGGTCTATATTTCTCTCAATCCTTCATTTACAGTTTTCATCCTTGATTTTGAATTCTTCCATGGCCTCCCCTCCCGATCTTGATAACTGTACTACCACTGCACCCTTCCAAGATTATTTCTCCCCTCCAGTTACTGGTGGTGCTAATTAGCCCCCAAGCTTTGTAATTTCCTCTCTAATCCTCTCTTCCTCTCTCTTGCCCTCTCTTCTAAGATGCTGCTGAAAGCTGTGTTCTTGACTAGTTCCTTTCTTCCCTGATCTCTTTCATGTGGATTGGTTTCAGATTTGTTAGATAAAGCTCCAATGAAGCATCATGGAGCATTTTACTACTTCAAAAACTCTTTTTAAATGGAGCTATTATTGTTGAATTTGATCCTCAAAATAAAGTTTGTGAAGTGCACGTGGTTTGGATGTGACCTGTCATTAGCAGGATGGCCTATTCACTTTGACTGACTGCTCATATTGTTCTGGTCTCCACAGGAGGTGTTGGAGCTTGCCTTCTCTATTCTGTATGACCCTGATGACTCATTAAATTTCATTGCCCCTGACAAGCATGAGGTAAGTGTGACTCCTCCCCTCCATTAATGTTATTTTTAAACTGCCTTCTTAACAATTTTGTACTTGACGTGGGAACTGACAAGCTTTGAAAAATTATCTGTTAGTATTTTGCTTAATGATACTTAATAAAAAAATGCCACAACTATGTTAGAATGAGGAACTGTCTGACTTCCATCAGGTTAAATGAAATCATAATTGGTCTGTTTGGTATTTTCCCTTCACATTATTTATAAATCTGCAGAATTTATAATGAGACAAATTCCATATAATTGCTTCATACTCTTAGAATCACATAATATGTCAGACATTTTGTGTTGTTGTTCCACTGTAGGGTTGGAAAACAATGAACAGATTAAGTTAAAGTAAATTCAGAAAATGCTGGAGCTCTTGTGTATATGACATCTAAAGCAAATATAATTTAGCATGACAAATGCTAAGTAAATGGTAAAATAGTGTTTTGCTTTTCGTTAAAATGACAATGCTGGTGTTGATGATAAATCATGATACCAGTGCCTCTATGACTGTCCTCATTGGTGCTTCCTGTCATCCTTTATGGCTTGAGAAATCAACACTTTTAAGGGGGTGAACTTCTAAATGGGGAAATTTAAATAAAGTCTCTATTGCTCCATTAGAAGTCTACCTTAGCCAGCCTTTGTGTGTGTCTTAATGTCACCTCTTGGTCAACCTTGGTCATTGCCTCATTTCCAAACTTTGCCTGTAGGGTAAATCACAATTTGACATATGTTGTGACTCTCTGTAGCACTTCTTGGAGGCCACTTAGCCTGTTGTGATTCAAGCTGTGGAATAAGCATCTCAGGAGGTGACATACCTTATTAACGCATCAAACTCCTCTTGGCAAAGTTCCCCTGACGACCAAGGCAATCCTTGTTGAGCTATGGTCATTCTTGGTGTGTCTGTCTGTGTTGCCTGAGCTACTGAGTTATAAATTGTGGGAAGGTATAGTAGACATGCTGTAAAGTCTGCTCATACAAGAAGCATTTTATTCTTAAAGACATGGTAACTGTGGATTCCCTTTGTAAGAGAGCAGAATGAGGACCTGCTTTGACTTTCCTGCCTTGCATGCTCAATCATAATGCCTTGAAGAGGGAGAATTTGTACTGCAGAGGAACCTTGTTCAGTGATATCAACCCTGCAAGCATTTCCTTGCCGAAAGGAAACAACACATTCTTCATTTCTGCACATTCATTGAACTCCACAGCTTTAGCAAATGATGCCTAAAACAAATAGAGCTCAGCTTGACAAATATCAAGGCATTAATCCTAACTAGCAATATTTAATTCTGCAGCAGGACCAGTCGAGCTGGTTACATGATGAACTAGGTGCAACCAATGTGATTGACGCTTGACCACCTCCTCAGTTCAGCAGCAATTAGGGATGGACAATAAATGCTGGTGTTGCCAGTAACATCCACATCCCATGGACACATATTAAAAATAGGATCTGTAAGAGTGAATGTCCTGCAGGCAAATCAAGGTAATGACTGAGTTGTCCTGTCCTTGAAATGAACATAAAGAACAATTTATATCACAGGGCACTTTGGTATTTAAAATAACATTTGAAATGTGGTGTGATTAGCTCTGATACCCTTTTCAACGTCTCCTGATTTTTATTTTTGTGAAAACCTGCGTCCTTAGTGTGCAGAAATTATGACATAAACAAGATGCTGAACACTGCAGTGCAAGATAGGCAAGCTGCCCCTGTGGATTCTGCTATGAGCCCAGAATGTGTCAGTAATCTTACAGAGTCACTTGCCAAGTGCTAATTCATATCCATTGCACTGTCAGCATCCTAGTGCCCATAAAAATGTCATTGGCACTCACTATTTAAAGAAAAATATTTTTAATAACACAAATGGGAAAAGTGCTGTAGGACGTTGAACATCAAATTATGTTTAACTTTGAAAGCTGCACTGGCATTTGGAGGGTAGTTTTAACTCCCAGAACGTAGATGGGATGAAGCAGGTTCTAGTGGAAATTACGCAATATATTCTTAAATTTATACTGGGGAAATGCATTGGTCCAGTTTGTTTTTAAACCTAAACCGATAGCTCAATACAATTCAGTATGGTTAATACCAAGATATTTCCACATTACTTCCAAGATATTTCCAGTCCCAGATGAAGGGTCTCAACTCGACATCGACTGTCCGTTTCCCTCACAGATGCTGCCTGCCCCACTGAGTTCCTCCAGCATCTGATGTTGCTCCAGATCCCATCATCTGTATTCTTTTGTGTTTCCCATATTTCATATTTCCTTAAGACATGATAGACAGAATGACCTCTATGGGTCTGTGTCAGCTCTCAGAGCAATCTTATCAATCACATCCCCCACATATTTCCCGGTAAACCTATCCTCTCTTACATGTCCATTAACACCCCCTTGATTCTCCCACTAGGCTTTATACTAGAGGCAATTTACAGTGAGCAATTAACCTCCCAAACCACGTGTCTTTGGGAGGTGGGACAAAATGGAGCATCCGGGGGAAACCCACATGGTCTTGGGGAGAACATGCAAACTCCACACACAGGACACCAGAGGCCAAAGTCATACCAGGGTCACAGGAGTTGTTGAGGGCAGATTCATGACCTGGTGTACCAAATAACATTTTAAAAATATAATATCCAACTCCAATCACTTGCTCACTTTCAGGTTTAATAGAGGCATGCAAGTTATTGCACTTTCATGTCCCAGTTTGCAGCACAATATTCCATCGGTAGGAATACTTGACTGACAACCAAAGGATTGCACAATGCAGCTCTTGAGACTGCCCACTGTGGAGTTTTACTTGGGAAAGCCAAAAGCCATGGTTTCCCCATATATTGAGGAGGTTTAACTCCTTGTCCAGAAGCCACCCTGGTCATCAGGCTGGGCTCATATTTGGGCAGAGAGCACTTTAGAAAAAACCAGAAACACAGGATCAGGTATGGAACCAGGTACTGGATCAGTGGGCACTTGGGGTAGCATCCCCAATCAGAGTCAGGGCTGGTTGGGGTGTTTGTTCAGAGTGGACATACAATTCTCAAGATAGCAGGCCGTTTTCGTTTTAATTATAAAAATAAACTGTTATTCATGAAAATATATAGAGAAAATACAATACCATCAGTATTTGTCTTTAGTTGTATTCATAGTATCATCAAGTCAATACATTATATGTACAGAGCACCAATGCCACTCAGGTGGCCTCTTTGAACAAAGCACCCATCAAGTGTTTGGGAGGCTGTTACACAGGATCCCTCAGTATTCAGGTGGTGACAGGGACCTTAGGTTGCAGTCCTTCCTCATGAAGCCTTTGCACTGGCTGCACCGAACCTCAGGGTGTCCCTCAGCACGTACTCCTGCAGCCTGGAATGTGCCAGTCGGCAGCATTCCCCTACGGACATCTCATTGTACTGGAAGACCAACAGGTTTCGGGAAGACCAAGGAGCATCTTTCACCTAGTTGATAATCTTCCAGCAGCATTTAATGTCTGTCTTGGTGTCCATCCCTGGGAAAGCCCATTAGGTCAGAGAGACTCTGTTATGCCTTTGCTTGGGACAAATGTTGGCCAGGACTACTGCATCCTTTGCGAGGCAAACAGGCAGTCCACAAATAGGTGGACAGTTGTATCAACCTCTCCGCAGCAGTCTCACGGGCAAGGCGCATTGGGAGTGAGACTCCAACCGTGCAGTAACGATCTGACAGAGAGGTCCCTCCAACTGCCAGCCAAGAGAGACCTTGGAGCTTGTTAGTGAGTTCTGGTGATGAGGCATTCTGCTACAATGGCTTTGACAGTCGCTCAGGAAATCATCCCACACGATCCATCATTTCCTTCTCCCACAGGGGTCTGCAGGAGGTTCTGTATTGACGCAGCCTGATGGACTTGGGGTGAAAGGTGTTTTTCTGCAGAAGGTTTTTTTTTATGAAGGACAGGTAGTGCAGTAAGTCCAACTGAATGGAACATTGTGCAGCAACAAGGCCAGGCCCATCCTTTGCAACACCAGGGGACAAGGTAGAACCTCAATATGTAGTGATACTTGGTGTTTGCGTACTTAAGTCTACGCACAGCTTGATGCAACCACACACAAAGTGGATGTCGGGACAAGGGCAGTGTGGGTGACTTTCCCCTCCCATTCTGAGTGAAACTGGGGGAAAAAAAGCTGGAAATATAAGGTGTCAAGCACTCTCTGTTCCCTAGTAAAAGAAGCAAGAGAGAATACTAGAATACTCAGCAGGTCAGGCAGCATCTGTGGGAAGAGGGAAAACAGAGGGTTTATATTTCAAAAATAAATTTCATTCATAATAAAAAATATATACAAAAGAAGAAACAGTGCAAAACTTTTACATTCATGGTCAATACATTCAGTCGTGTTAACTTATCTTTTAAAACCGTAGCACCATTGCCGTATGTGGCCCCCTGGGGTGATGCACCATTTCGATGTTTGAGTGGCTTCCCCACCCAACTCAGCCCCTCTACGTGTGGTAGCAGAAGGAGCCTAAACTGTGGTCCTAGAGATGCTGACAGAACCATTCTTTCTCCTAACCCACAAGCAGTGCTGTAAGGGTACTTATCTCTTCCATGAAGTTGTCCATATCTTCCTGAAGGTGCTTGGTTTCTCATAGGCTAGAAAACCCAGCAAACCAAGGCCAACAACTTTGAGGTGTCACTTTCTCATTACAGTAGCTAAATGTATCCTCTGGGTTTCTGACACTGCATTCCTCTATTCAGGAAAAAATGTCTGTCATTATGGGAGTTGAGTCTCTCCTTGCCTTGGCAATACTATTCTCTCATTCTAACTTTTCTGAAGCTCTGTCTGCAGTGATCTATCACGGTTACACCTCCTTAATTATGGAGAATCCCCAGAAAAAAATCTGTCACTGACTCTGCTCAAGTGAGTTGATCTGTCCCTCTCCTACATATTGCTTGGTTAGTTTGGTGTACTGTCTCAACAAATATGTACATCTTTGCAATTAATAAAAGCAGCTGCAGTTTTTATTTTGCAACATAGGGCTTGTGCAGGGTTAGGGTTTTGTTTGAGGTGGGTGGTGGTAACTGTTCCCACAGAGGCACAAGGCTTCACAGCAAGTCATTAAGTAGGGGAAGACGTGCATAATGTGTCTTTGATGTGGCCCTCCAAAATGCTCATATTTACATTCCTGCAGATGGTCCAATACAAAGTATATTCCTTAATTTTTAGCTGCGCCAGTTCTACATTCCTGAGGTGTATTGTGCCAATACTAGGCACATTATTACCTGTCATTGGCAATGTACAGTACCACCTCAGTAGATTCATTAGATTATGAACTTACATTTCATTATTCTTTTGAACTGTTTATGTACCACCCTTCATTCACAGTTCTTCACTCTGGATGAGGCAGCATTTGACTAAGTGATGCATCAGGGAGCCCTTGTAAAACTGAGGTCGGTGGACATCAAAGGGAAAACTCTGCAATGGTTGGAGATAAAGGAAGATATATTAAATAAACCTATCGATCATCTGAGCGCTAGGCCATTGCAGGAGTTCCTCAATGGTGTCTTGGGCCCAACCGTGTATTTACTTGAGGCAGTGGAAACAATTTAACTGCCCACAGTTATAGCCATTATTGTTCGGATCCTCATGTAGACCGGGAAAATAATGAGGGAATGGGTTGGATTTTAAAAAAGGCCATATTATTTCCCTTGTCCCACCAAGAAGGGAATGTCTATGGAACACTTCATAACTTAGATCTTAACAGTTCTTCATCATCATAAAAAAAATTAGTCCTCTTTCATTTTGGCTCATTTGTCTTGAGTTCCATTAAATTGAGCTGCATTCAAAGTAAAGAATAGCCTTGATTCCACAGCCTTTTACTCCGGACATATTATGCACTTTTAATAAAGCATCGAAGTCACTAACCAGGTCAAATTTGTTTGGATAGCCAGATTTCTATTGCAGGAAATGTTGCCTAATTGAGATGGATGGTAACTGAGTATTGTGAGGGTTGTAGAGAAGCTGGAGAAAATGTTAAAAAAAAGCCTTACAGGATGACATAATTAACAGACGTCAAGTATAATGGCAACAGAAAAATCCATGATAAAAGAGAATAGAAACCATTTACAAAAGTAGTAAAATAAAATCATAATTAGGAAGCAAATAGGAAAAATGAAATTAAATTATCAAGGAACATAAAACATTTTACTGACACATCAATTATAAAGAGTTTGGATGGGATGTGGTCATTAAGGGATGGATGAGACAATGCCAAGGCAGAAATATCAGTTCATTATTTCATTTGGATATTTGCCAGGGATATTAGACAGGTGACATGACATTGGACAATGAGATGAATTATAAGAAAAGTGCATTTAAATAGTAAAAGACCATATATTAAATAAACCTATCAAGCTCAAAATGGATAAAAACCACCAGTCTGGATAATTTGCAATCATTCATTTTAGAAAAGACTAGCAGAGGGAGAGCTTGGGCATTACTGCGTGCTTTCGACAATTCGCGAGAAAAAGATC
This sequence comes from Pristis pectinata, assembly GCF_009764475.1. Classification (NCBI taxonomy): domain Eukaryota; kingdom Metazoa; phylum Chordata; class Chondrichthyes; order Rhinopristiformes; family Pristidae; genus Pristis; species Pristis pectinata. The sequence continues at coordinate 82,889,292 of NC_067409.1, read as the reverse complement.
TGGTGCCGGAGACTGGTGGACAGCCAACATTGCATCGATATTTAAGAAGAGGGAATTGGAACATCTCTAGAAAACTATAGACCAGTCAGCTTAACACTGATGGTATGAAAAATAATGGAATCACTACTAAAGGAGAAAATAGAACAGCTAAAGGTGAAAAGTATAACAATGAATAATCAACGTATTTCAAAAGGGAAAATCTTTGCTTGGCATGCAAAACAAAGTTTTTCACTATCTCAGTACATGTGATGATAATAAACCAATTTTCAGTTTATTATTTTCTCTTTTTGGTTCATTAGGAAGGCTGAGGGTGATAGAGTAAGTAGTGAGAACGTTTCCACAGGGGAGGAGCAGAAGTTGAAGCCATCGATGTAAGATGGTCATCAAAAAAAATCAAAGGGAATTCGGTGAGAATGGGGATCAGTACCTCAGGGAGTGGTAGAAGTAGATAGTATATTTGCATTTGGGTGAAGGCTGGACAAGCACCTGAGGGAGAAGGGAAGAAAGGGTTTGGCTGACAGTGCGGAAGAAGCTCATGTGGAGTATAACTGCTGGCATGGGCTCTCTGGGCTGAACAGCCTTTTCCCTGTGCCACTTATCTTATGGAAGGTTGACCACTGTTCTCATTGCCACCCTTTTCTCTCTTCCAGTACTGTGTGTGGACAGATGGGCTGAATGCTTTACTCGGGAAGGAGATGATGAGCGAGCTGACCAGAATGACCTGACACACTCCTCAGCATGGAAATGAAGCTGCGCCTCCTTGACCTAGAAAATATCCAAATTCCAGAAGCCCCACCACCCATCCCCAAGGAGCCGAGCAACTACGACTTCGTTTATGACTGTAACTAAACACGGGGACAAAGCTGTGAGAATAAACTGGAATCAGCATCACCTGGAACTGCCTCTTTGTTATCGCATCTGCTACCATACCTACCTTCCTGCTGCTCTCTGGCCTCTACTAACGTTTAGCTAGACCAAATTGTTACTTAATGAGTCACTGTGTCATTAAGGGTGGTGACTTTGCCACAATATAATCTCCATTGAGAGGGAATCAACTCCTGGATTTTTTGATGCGTCACCTTCCTGCCAAAGCCTTGGTTTCTGGCAGCACTTTGGGATTGTCCTTTGCTCCTTGTTACCAGAGTAACAGGGAGGATTGAGGATAAGAGGCGGTGAGATGGATCTTTTTTTTTGATCTGTACATCAAAAACAAATAAATGATCAGTGTTTTTCCATTAAGGACTTCTGAAATCAATCTACGTCTGTTAATATCTCAAATTTCCCTCTCAGAATCGACCCTCCAGCTGTACACTCTGTTCAGTAGATGAAGTTTACTTTGTGATGCTAGTAACATTGTAGTTCATGAATATGGATCATACTTAAAAGGAAAGACTAATTCCCTATTAAACTAAACATATGGTCATGGCTTTGATCCTCTGTAGAGTAAGGCACCTATATTGCATGTGCTTTTTTTTTATTTGTGAAATATGCCAAACAGGCAGTATTATGTCAATGTTGTATTATTTCAGTGTAAAAGAACTTACAAGAAAACATTTTTTGTGTATGATATATATAAAAATGTTTTACCAGTTTTGCCTTGTTACATATATATTTTATGGAAAATGCTCACCTGGGTATTGTAATGGTCCTTCATTTTGTAATATCTGACTAAATGTCCTTGGAACCTTGCGGTTTACAATAAAAGTAACAGGTTTATTACCAGGGAGTGGATTTACTTTCACTTGTCATAAAGGAGCAGTTGATTTTATTGAGGTGCTGTATGTGTGACAGGTCAACCACACCAAGGTGGATTTTCTGCTTCAGGTGCAGAGTTATGTAGATCGGTTATCCATCACAACTTCCTGTCATCAATTTTAATGTATAGTATCTCTCCTTAAAGGTTTAATAAGTGATTTGGTCTTGAGCTTTGCTAAACCATAAGCAGAAAAGTCATGTGCGATTTTGGGGGCCTGTATTTTGGGAGTCCGGGTTATCAAGCGATGAGAGTTTGGAAATTTGGCTGGAGCCAGGGACTGTGAGGAGTTTGGGGAATTGGATAGCTTGTTTGTCTGTCATTGACTAATGACAGATGAAAATCTGAGGTCCGCACGGACTACCTAGCTGATGTTTGGGGAACCCTGTCAGAGTTGCCATCTCTCTGAGAACCCATCCTCATTTTCCTGACATTGCTGACAACCCACGCACCCAGCCCAGACCTGACACACTATCCCCTGCTCTCCCTCTGCCCAACAACCTTAGCTCGCTGGTTTCCAGGCCTTTAGTTCTGCCAGCTACTGCCCAGTGATGGACACTCACAAATTTCCAGTCCCTTGTGTCAAAAAGCCTTTCTGAATAATTTTATAATAAAAATCAAATGGTTACTCAGTCTATCCTATCCATGCTGATTCTGTGCCTCTGAAAGACTGATGCAATTAACACATTACCCTGTTTTTCACCCCATAAACCTGCTATTTAATTCCTTTTTGAAAATTTCCCTTTGATAGTTATTAATGAATCATCTCTTATACTTCCAGAGTTTACATGTCAGATCATATATATAAAAAAATTTGCAGCGAGAAAAGTTCCTTCTCTGGTTCATTATGAATTATCTTGAAATTGACTACCAGCCCGCCTCCTGATGGCAGTACATTTTCCTATTTATCGTTTCTAAATCCTGGCTAAATATCCCAACGACCTTCCCTACTCCATAGCACAATCCCAGATTCTCCTGTTTCTTCGTGTAAGTGCACTTCCTGATCACTGGTAGCATTCTGGCAAATCTCTGCATTCTTCCTGAGGTCATGAAACCCTTTCTAATGTGTTGTGCTTAGACTTGGAGAGAACAATCTAGCTTGAGGCTTCACTGGTGTTTAATGAAGTTTTTGTGTAATTACCTTGCTTTAGGATTGTATTTTAGATGAAAATGGCTCTGCTTAAGTAGCTTTCTTCTTTAAAAACTGGATAAGTCTAAAGTTAGCAACAGCCATTTCGGTAACACTAAAAATGTCAAAACTTGTTTTCGAGTGCACATTCTTTTTAGCGCAATTCTTCCTCCCACAGTCCTAGTGCTCAACTCCTGGTGTTTCAACCTTCACGTAGCAGGAGGCAAACTGTGCAAGCAGCAGCGATGTTGAAGAGAGAGCTTCATGGGCAAAGTTTGCTGTCTGATGTTTTGCTGCTGCAGTAGGAGCTCAGATAACGTTTTACGAAAAGGTCATCTGGTTCAAACATAGATCTTTTTTTGAGGTCAATTCCACTTTCACTCCATATTCCCCGTCATTTTTATCAGAAGTGCATCCATCTTGCACCTATTCATGCTCTGTGCTTCAAGTGATTTCCCTGTTAATTTATTTCAAGCATATATTACTCTTTGAACGCAAGGGATTTTGCTAAACGTCCTCTCTTTATGGCTATCCCTGGATTGCTGCTCTTATACACCTGGTAATATGGTTTCACAGAGGATAACAAGATGCAGGTAAATCTGGGTGAAATATGAAAGTCCAGATTAAGCATTAGAATGTCCAACACATTTCTGGAGGAACACACATGCCCATCCGTGGGGAGCAGATAGTGAGTATGCTGATTCAGTTCAAGGACAGATTAATATCGATCCTCCAGCCTCCAATTTTGGGCATGTTCAGGAACTCAACCAGGCCCAGATTCATATTGATGCTAGTTATTTCAATTCTCCCTCTTAAAATTAACTAGATGTAAACATCCCTCTAATATCTACATTATCCACGTATTCTGAAAACTAATCACAATTTTGCAGATTGAAGCTTCTGAAAAGTCTGCCACTCTGGCCTTGTTTCACTCTCCTTGCAGACTGCTGTCTGAACTGGTTGCAGGCACCCAAACAACGAGGTGTTGTGATTAATGGATAAACCACTGGCCAAAAAGAAGGCAGATGTTAAATTGTCCTTTAAGAACTGTAGATGATGGTTTCATCAGAAATTAGGGGTAGGCATGGATATTGTAGCTTACCAAAACCCCCAGTTTTGATAAAACAGAATGACTTCAGTTTGCTGTTTCACTAGCTGAGAAGTCACTTCAAAGGCAACATACTGAACATTTGTCACTGAGGAGTGTCGGGAATCTTTAGAGAGATGATCATCGGCTGGATAAGAGATTGGCAAACGTTCTTCTCTGAATTTTTAATGCTGTCCTTCTGTGAAGGTGTCAGACTGTTAGACAACATTGTCCAGCTTCATCCATTCTTGCCAGCAGTGACTCAGCCACAACTTTATCAGTTAGCACCATATCCAGGCAGTAGGAGAAGGCATTATTAACAAAGTGTCGCACCTTGCCTGATAAATTCCAAGGGTATTGATGAGGATGAGCGATGGAGCAGAAGCATGTAGGCCTCTCAGAGTTCAGTCATCAGCGCTGCAGAGGAAACCAATTCATAGGAAATTGCTTAGCAGGTAAAACTCTCCACTGTCAACTGCCATTGTGCAGGCAAGGGGATATGCTGGAGGAAGGTCAGCCAACGACCTGGGTGAGAGTGAAAGGAAATTAGTGCAATTGAGACTTGTTTTCCTGTACCTGGTGAAATTCTTAATAAACTAGTACATCAGAGGCCAATAAGCAAGTTGGCTGTTTGCCTCTTTTTGCAAGACCATGGAAAAAAAACAAGGATTCTTTTTGTTCTAAACAGTGCTGGATTTCCCATTTCTCTGGTTGATTAAGGGGAATAGGTTTAATTTCTTTAAGACATTTGGCAAAAAAGCAGACATGGGATGAAAATTTTAAGCAATGCATTGCTATGATCTAGAAAGTACCAGCTTGAAGTCAGTTGGAAGCAGACTCAATTGTAAGGTTCAAAAGAAATCTTACTAACATGGAGAAAATCCTGCAGTGACTGGAAATAAGGGCAGGGAAAGTAGGACTAATTGAATAGCTGTTTCTAAGAGCTGGCAGAGGAGCAGTGAGCTGAATGGCCTGTTTCTACTTTGCAACAGTGCACAGTCCTCTAGATCCAGAAATCCCCTTTGTTGCTCTCCTTTTTGCCTGCCTCTAATGATGACAGGTGGATATAGTGAAATATTGAACATGACTGGATGTGGTATCTTTAGCAACTAAGTTCGGAATCCTACAAAAATGGGCATTAACCCCCACCCCTTGCTTCTGATGTAGTCAGCACACCTAATTGGGAGCATGTTAGAGATGGACTGGTACGCTTAGAGCCAGTTTCCCTTAAAGCTAGCCAGCTGACTTCTATTTACACATTCTGCAGATAGATCAGCAGTGATTATCTTTGCCATGCTCTCTCAACCAGTACCAACACAATTTGCATCACTCAGTTTCTCTTGTTCTCCATTATCACAGCCATTCTTCCCACCTCTCCCTCTTCCCTGCAAGTTAAAATATGTTTGATATCTAACTTTTTCTAGTTCTTATTAAAGATCATTTTTTTCTTGAACTGCTTCTCTTTCCACAGATGCTGCCCAAACTGCAGAGTGTTTCCAGCATTTTGTGTTTTTACTTCTGCTCTCCTTAAAAGCAGCCTGGATCTTCTAAAAAGAAGGTGGGTTGCATCTGTAGCAAGTGCGGGCAGATATGCGAGAACTTATTCTGACCTGGGAGACATTGAATAGCGACACAGTCAAGGGTGAAGCGATTCAACTTGGTCAGCAAAATGATGAGGAGGAATGTGAATCAAATGGTATAAATTTAAAGGGAAGGAACAAAGAGCCTTTAAGAGTATGCATACAAACCTTGAAGGAAGGCTGTTATAAAATATTCCTGGATCTTTGGTTTATTGGTAGAGTTAAAAAGATATAAAATCATCCCAAACTTCCTTAGGCTTCATCTACAGCATTGTGTTCACTTCTGGCTGCCATGCTTTAGGAGGGATGACAAACTTTGGGGAGGTAAATTGGTTTATTATTGTCACATTTATCGAGGTATAGTGAAAAACTTTGTTTCACATGCCATCCATACAGATCATTTCTTCACATCAGTACATCGAGGTAGTACAAGGGAAAAGCAATAACAAAATGCAGAATAATGTGTTAAAGTTACAGAGAAAGTGCAGTGCAGGCAGATAATAAGGTGCAAGGGTATGACAAGGTAGATTTTGAGGTCAGGAGTCCATCTTATTATTAAAGAGTTGGGTTCAAGAGTCTTATAACAGTGGGATAGAAGCTGTTCTTCAGCCTGGTGGTACCTGCTTTCAGGCTTTTGTATCTTCTGCCCGATGGGAGGGAGAAGAAGAGAAAATGTCCGGGGTGGGTGGGGTCTTTGATTATGTTGGCTGTTTTACCGAGGCAGCTAGACAGAGTACATGGAGAGGAGGCTGGTTTTTGTGCTGTGCTGAGCTGTGTCCACAATTCTCTACAGTTTCTTGCAGTCCCGGGCAGAGCAGTTGCCATACCAAGCTGTGAAGGTTACAGAAGAGATTCACTATGAAAGCACTGGAATGTGGATAACGTAGAGAAAGTGGGGTTCTTCTCTCTGGAGCAGAGAAGGTTCAGAAGTATTCGACATCATGAAATACTTTGATAGGACAATTGAGGAGCTGCTTCCAGTGACAAGAGGTTTGATAAACAGAGGGCAGAGACTTAAAGTGACTCGCAAGACAGGTGACACATTTGTTCACACAACTAGTAGTAATGATCTGGAACACACCACTAGAACGATGTAGAAAGCAGGTTCAATTGTAGTATTCAAAAGAGAATGCAGAGTTTACTACTCAGGAGAGAAATGAATTTTATACTGAGCCCAAGGAATCTTTATTTCTTTCTTTCCCTTCAGATATCACTGGCACATCCCAGCCAGGATATGAAATACATCTGTACCAGCAGTGCTTATTATTCCGAGATAAAAACAGAAAGTGCTGGAAACATTCATCAGGTGAGGCAGCATCTGAGTAATGCTGTTTCTGGTGTTTTTCTGATTTTCATGTACTGCTCTGGGGTTCTGCCCAGTAAGGAAGCATGGACCAATGGGGTTTGGAGGGGAGGGGGTTAAGAAATATTTCCTCCACTTTTTTCCTGAACAGACCTCTCGTATGATAAGATGGACCCTTGACTTCACAATCTACCTCGTCATGGCCTTCCACCTTATTGTCTGCCTGCTCTGCACTTTCTCTGTAACTGTAACACTATATTCACATTCTGTTATTGCTTTTCTCTTGTACTACCTCAGTGCACTGATGTGATGAAATGATCTGTATGGATGGCATGCAAAACAAAGTTTTTCACTGCAGCTTGGTACATGTGACAATAAAAGCCAATTTACCAATTTACCTGCAAGGATTTGCATTCATCTGGAAACTTGCATATTCTCAGAAGTAATTCACATCCGATGATTTTCTTTTTGCATCAAAGTCACAATTATGAAAGTAAATGTAGTGGTCAATTACACAGAGGTAGATCACACAGACTACAATGAATTTGTTAATCTGCATCCTAGTGGTTTTGGCACCTTAAGAGGACTCTGTGGCTCTTTGAATGGAGCTCTGGGATCTCTTACATCCTATTGAACAGGAAAAATTGGATCTCTTTTTAATATCAGTCAGTCCATCCATTAATGCAGCACTCCCTCAGTGCTAAACTGAAATGGAAAATGCAACACCGAAATGCAATTTAAATTATATAGTCAGGTGCTAGAGTAACCAAAAAAGTTCTGATTCGCTGCATTTTTGAATGATTCCCTGACCTCCTAAAGAAAACATTAATTAAAAGAACACATTTAAAAAAAGGTTCCAAAGACCCAAAAGCTACTCAGCAGTTAACAGCTTAATCTACAGTGACATAATAAAACCTCTAGCGACAGCATTTGTAGATAAAATTGCTTTGAAGGTACAGTGAACTTGTTTCAGGAAAATCCATTAACTTTTGCTTTCAAGTGTGTGAAAGTGTGAATAAAATGCATCCCCCCTTTTCGATTTCCCTGGAGTGGTTATGTATAATTAGAAAGTGATGGAGCACTCAATTCAACTAATGTGCATTTTTAACAGTCACGTTATTAGAGACACTGAAGATATGGTCCATGCCCTCTAGTTTCCAGCCATTAATACGAAGCAGCTATACGTAGCCAGTTGTTTTCCAATGCAGAGGAAGGAACCTACAATGGCCAGTCAAGGCAAGTACGTTGTCGTAAAGACAAAATTAATGGCTGTTTATCTGAAAGAAGTCACCATTCGTAAATGAAAATACAGTAAAATTCCAATTACCTATTTTCCTATTATATAGAATTCCCGATGGTTTTGCATCAAGTAAACAATGTGCGGATTCCCACGATCCCATTAATACACCAGGGCCCCGGATCCCTTGGTCCCTTAAAACTCACAGGGGCCTCTGTTCCGTGTTCCCTTTAAACTCACAGGAAAATTTATTATACTACTGTAAAAAAAAAGTAAATTAAAAGTGTGTTGGAATAATATCCAGCAGTCCAGAAAATCAATCAGTCCAGCACCACCAAAGTCCCAAGTAAAAGATTTTTACTGTGAAAGGATATGATTTGAAACCACACAGAGATGTGGTTGCATGTCGACCAAGTCCAAGAACAAAATATTCTGGGATACTTGACATCTTTGGAAAATAGGTTGAAAGGTAAAGGAGGTGAGGAAAACTCTGTCAAAAAGGATGAGATCAGTGCAGTAGTTGGAAATGATTTTGATTTGGACGATGAAGACATACTATCATTTCAGGTGGAGATAAGAACTAGCAAGGGAAAGAAATCATTGGTGTGAGTGGTCTACAGCCCTCGTTCGGTAGTTGTATTGAAAGACTAAGTATGAATTAAGAAATAATTCTAAGAAAGGAACGACAGTAATTGTGGACAACTTTGATAAAAATTGGACAGATCAAAGTAGAAAGATAGTTGGAGGAGGAACGTAGTTGGAGCATTTTCTTAGAACAATATGTCCTAGAGCCAATTAGAGAACAGAACATTTAGGGTTTTATTATGAGGCAGGATTAAGTAATGATCTCATAATAAAGGTGAAAAGTGTGAAAGTTAACAAGATAGAATTTCAAATTCAGTATGACCATGAGAAACCTGGATTTGAAATAGGTATCTTAACCTTAAATAAAGGCAATTATAAGATTTAACAGCAGAATTGTCTAAAGTGAACTGGGAAAATAGATTAAAAGATAAAACAATATTTGAGCAGTGGCAGACATTCTCAACAAAAATATAATTAATTGAGAAATAAAGATGTCATGAGAAGAGCAATTCATTGATGGTTAACTAAGGAAATTGAGAACAATATCAAATTAAAAGTCTTGTAATATTGCAAAGGTTAGTGATAGGTCAGAAGATTGCAAAGATATTAGGGAACAGCAAAGGATGACTAAGATAATAAAGAGAGAAAGATTATAAGATGAAGCTAGCAAGGAATGTAAAGGTAGCAACAATTTCTAAAAAAAGAATAGAAGAGCTAAAGAAAACATTGATCTCTCAGAAAATGACACTGGGGAGTTATTAATGGGAGATAAGGAAATGGCAGAGCCTCTGCACAAATATTTTACATCTATCTTCGCAATTGAAGACTATGAAAGCAAACCAGTAACAGTAGAAAATCTGTGCACGAAAGAAGTGAGGAGCTTAAAACAATTATTGTCATTAGATGGAAAGTACAAGGCAGACTGATCGGACAGAAGACTGACAATTGCTCTGGATCTGGTGGCTTGCATCACAGAGTCTTAAGAGAAGAAGCTGCAGGGACAGTGACTACTTTGGTTGGAATCTTCCAAAATTCCCTTGACTCTGGAAAGGTCCCAGCAGATTCGACACAGTTTCATGAAAGGGAAATCATGTTTGACAAATTTATTGGAGTTCCTTGAAGATGTAACTGGCAGGGTGAATAAACGGTAGCATAGTGGTTAGCATAATGCTCTACAGTGCCAGCGACCCGGGTTCAAATCCGGCCTCTGTCTGTAAGGAGTTTGTACGTTCTCCCTGTGTCTGCGTGGGTTTCCTCCGGGTGGTCCGGTTTCCTCCCACATTCCAAAGATGTACAGGTTAGGAAGTTATGGGCATGCTATGTTGGTGCCGGAAGCGTGGCGACACTTGCGGGCTGCTCCCCAAATCACTATGCAAAAGATGTATTTCACTGTGTGTTTCGATGTACATGTGACTAATAAAGAGATCTTATCTTATCTTAAACCTGTAGATGTAATTTACATTGATTTCCAAAACGTATCCGTTAAGGGGCCACATAAAAGGTTACTGCACAAGATAAAGAACTGAGTTTATTATCATGGATAGAGCTTTAGCTAATTACCAGAAAACGATGACAAATAATAAATGGGTCAATCTCAGCTTGGCAAAATGTAAGCAGTAGATTTCCATTGGAGTCTGTACAGTATCGTGGCTTCAACTATTTACAATCTATATTAATGACTCAGATAAAGGAGCCAAGTGTCCGATTGCCAAAGTTGCTAAGGATACAAAGATAGGTCAAAAAGCAAGTTGTGAGGAGGATGTAAAGAATGTGCAAAGGAATAAATATTGGTGAAGTGAGTGGCAATAATTTAGCAGATGGATAATGTGGGGGAATGTGGGGTTATCCACTTTAGTAGGAGGAATAGAAAAGTAGAACGTTGTTTAACTGGAGAGAGACAACAGAATGCAGCTGTGCAAAGGAAGTCCTTGTACAGGAAGCACAGAATGATAGGATGTAGTTACAGCAAGTATTTAGTAAGGTCTTTATTGCAAAGGAGGTAGAGTATAAATCCAGGAATTCTTGCTGCAACTTATAAGGCATTAATGAGAGCATACTTGGTGTACTGCTTATTTAAATTTAAATTTTTTAAATAATTTTATTTACAGTGTGGTAACAGGACCTTCTGGCCCAACAAGTCCGCGCTGCCCATTTTAAACCCAAATTAACCTACCCGTACGTCTTTGCAATGTGGGAGGAAACCGGAGCACCCGGAGGAAACCCACGCAGACAGGGGAGAACGTACAAACTCCTTACAGACAGCGACGGGAATCGAACCCCGATTGCTGCCGCTGTAATAGCGTCGTGCTAACCGCTACACTACCGTGCTGCTTCATAGCTTTGGTCTTATTTAAGGAGGGATATATTTTCATTGTTAGCCATTCAGAGAAGGTTCCCGAGGATGATTGTTGGGGTGAAGGGGTTAACATATGAGGAAAGGCTAGATAGGTTGGGCCTATAATCGTCTGAATTTAGAAGAATGGGAGGTGATCTTATTGATGCCTGGGGAGCCTGATAAGGTAGATACTGAGAGCACGTTTTTCCTAGTTGGCAAAACTAAAATTAGGGGACAAAGTTTCAAAATAAAGTGTTGCCCATTTAAAGCAGGGATGAGGAGGAAATTCTTCTCTCAAAAGGTGGTGAAACTTTGGAACTGTCATTTCCAGAGAGTTGTAGAGGCTGAATCACTCAATGCATTCAAGACTGAGATAAATTTACAGGGGAGATATGGGTTACATAGAACATAGAACAGTAAAGTGCAGGAACAGTCCCTTCAAGCCACCATGTCTGTGCCGACCATGATGCCAATCTAAACTAATCCCATCTGCTTGCATGTGGTCTAAAATCCTCCATTCCCTGCCTGTTCAAGAGTCTGTCTAAATGCCTCTAAATCATTGCTATTATATCTGCTTCCACCAGCTCCCCAGGCAACAAGTTCCAGTCACCTACCACTTTCAGTGTAAAAAAATTGCCCAGCAAATCTCTTTTAAACCTTTCCCCCCTCCCAGCTTGAAGCTATGCCCTCCAGTATTTGACATTTCCACCTTGGGAAAAAGACTCCATCTATCTACCCTACCTATGCCTCTCATAATTTTATATACCTCTATCAGGTCACCCTCAGCATAGTTATTAACAGTGGGTCAAAGGAAAGGATTTTGTTTCTGCATATTTTCTTACACATACAAGGGGGGCATTTGGCCCTTTGAGTTTACGTTAGCTCTCAGAGCAATCCTGTCATTCCCATTCCTCACTTATTTTTCAACAACCTATTCTCTCACACATGCCCATCAACTACACCTACCCCACTCAGTTTCTCCTGCTATCTATGTACACTAGGGGTAATTTACTGAGCCAATTAACCTACCAGCATATCTTTGGGATGTGGGAGGAAACCAGAGCACCTGAACAGAACCCATACGATTACAGGGAGAAAATGCAAACTCTGCACAAACACCACCCTAGGACATTACCGAACCCATGCTATTGAGGCTGTGCAATAGCAGCACCAACTGCTGCATTGATGTGCCACCCACACAAAAGCCAGGGACAGATGAAGGGAGAACTTGAACTGTGCTCTGGGAGGAGGTTATAGTGATAGGGAAGATGATACTATGCAAGTGTCCAACATAAGGAAGAGAATTCCAATTTTGAGATATTAGGAAATCAGCAAGCAAAGTGGATCCATAAGGACAAGGATTGTCAATGAATGGGACTTTTTGCAAGTATGGATATTGGACCTCATGTCTAAAGAATTCACAATGGGAGACCACCAGTAGAACATTGAGATAATTGAAACTGGAGGTAATGAAAGTGATGGGTGAAGATTTCAGCAAAAAGTTGATGAATTGTGCACAGAATCTGCAGTGTTATGGAGCTGAGAGAAGGTGTTTATATGTTGGGTAAGTTAGGTGTTAGAAGCTTAAGTTCAAACAGGATACCAAAGTTGCAAACAGTCTGGTTAAACCTGGGTCACTAATATAAAAAAAGTTATCTTCACTGTTGAATGTTCCTAACAGTTGTTCCTTTGATCAACACAGTTACTTGAATGTACATTTGCTTTTCCTTCCCAGCATGGCTCAGCCAAACTATAAATTCTACAAGATCAACATTTTGCCTGCAGGATAGCCATTAACTCAGGAATTTGGGGTGAAAATCAAGTTAGATCTTGGGACTGCTAAATGAAGTGATAAAATATGATTTACTGCCTACTAGATACTGGAGATGTGCCTGGCTCATTAAACAGAATTCATTAGATGCCTGGAGTTCTCTTATTAGGTGAGAAATTAGAGAAAAAAATTCTTGTGGGTGTAAAATTTTACTCCTGTCTCATTGTTAAGGATGCCAATTTCTATCAGCACAGCATGGTCTAATCACTGATATATCTTCTTGAATCAAAATTACATTATAAAGCAGTATGCAGTTCCAAACGCATTTTCTCCTGAGCACACTCACATTGAGGGACAGGTAAGGCTTCACTGGTCATCCAGTCTACTCACACAACAACAATGTCCTTTGAATCACAATGCCCTAACCCATTGAAAGCGGCAGGATATTCTAGGAGAGACAGAAAAATCAAAGGAAAACTAAGATCAAACAGGGAAAAGTATTTAGAAAAATAGGATGTATAAACTCATGGCAAAGATGAGGTGAATAGCATAGATGCATTTAAGAAGAAACTAGATGAGGAAAAGAGAATTGGAGTGGTATCATGATGGTATTAGATGAAGTAAGATGGAGGTAGGCTTTTGTGTTGCAATAAACACTGGGATAGTCTTGCTGGTCTGAATAGCTTGATGTGAAATCAGTAAAATCAGGGCAGTTCTATCTCCCTTGGTATTCAGTATATTGTTGTGGTCTGGAATGCACTGCAGCATTTACTACTCATTCCTAATTGAGATGGTGACGTTGAGTATGCAGTGAAGGTATTGCTGCAACGATGTTGGGTAAGAAACTCTGGGATTTAGACACAGCGTAATGGAGGAATGACAGTATATGTACAATTCAGACAATGGAGATCCAGACAGAGGTGTTCCCATACCACCGCTGCCCTTGTCTTTCTAGGTCATGGCGGCCACAGGTTTGGGAGATGCTGTCAAAAAAACCTAGGTGTGTATCTGCAGTGTGTTTTATATACGGTACATACTACAGGCATGGTGCACAGGTGATGGAGGATGAGGATGTATGGAAGATGGAGTAGGAGGAACATGATGAAGTGTTAGACAAACTGAAAAACTTTGTCCTGGATGATATCAAGCTTCTTGAGTTTTGCTGGAGCTGCACTTACCAGGCAAGTAGAGTGTATTCTATCTTTGGGTGTCAGAAGATGAGTTATTTGCTGCACGATACCCAGCCTCTAACTGGATTTTTTTTGGCTATTTCAGTAAAATATATGGTCAATGGTGACACATTCCTTTTGCCCAGAATTCAATAGTGGGGGACCCAAAAATGGTAAAGTCATTGAACATCAATTTAGGTGGTCAATTGTCTCTTGTTGCAGATCATCATTGCCTAGCAGTTGTATAGTGCAAATCTTGCTTACCACTTATCTGCCCATGCCTGAGTGTGTCAAGACTGTGCTGCTTACAAGGTGGACTATTGCATTATTTGGGGATTTGCGAATAGAATTGAACATCAGTGAAAATCCCTAGATCTGACCTTAATGGAAGGAAGGAAGGTTATTTATAAAGCTGCTAAAGATGACTGGACCTGGGTCCCTGCCCCAAGAAGCTCCTGCAACAATATCCTGGAGCTGAGATGACTGGTCCAACAGCCGCAACCATTTCCCTTTAGGGAAGCTGTGACTGCTGTCAGTGGAGAATTTTCTCCTCGATGTCCATTGATTTTAGTTTTACCAGGGCTTCTTGATGCCACACTCCATAAAATTCTGCCATGAAGTCAAGGTCACTCTCATCTTGCCTCTGGAATTAGTTCTTAGGTTAATGAGGCCTGGAGATGAGTGATTCTGGCAAAATCCACAGTGAACCTTGATGAACAGGATATTTGTGAGTAGAATTGTCCACAACACTTTTGCTGATGATTCATAGCAGACTGATAGAGTAGTTACTGACTAGATTTAGTGCCTCAGTACTGCCACAGGAGTACTCAAGTCTAGGGCAACCCCCAATCCAATTTCTAAACTGAAAGAGCCATCAGTCAGTGAACTTGTAGCTTGCAGGTTGAATTTCTTTCTGGATATTTCTGTCCTTTTCAATGTCATGTAATTCTCCATTTGCTGCCTTATTTGAGGCTTGCAAACTAAATTAGACATGGAGTTAGAAGCAGTACATTATAGGTACAATATTCAAACGATTAATAATGCACAAAGCTTTCACCTAACAATGAACTGTAGTAACAATTGTGAGCAAGTGCAACATTACTTTGTCCACAATAAATATTTGATTTGATGGTAGACTAACACTGAAAGGAGTTACTATTACTGAGGAAAAATGCAAGCGGCCCTTTATAGGTGGTAGTTCCTGGGAGCAGTCTGGCTATGTCTGAACATGGATTCATCAGCCTGAGAATGCACCGGTCAAAATTGGCACTTTATTCCATTCTGTTCCTTGAGAGGCAAATGTGGGTCAGTTTTGAAGTTCTTTTGGCTTAGGAATTAGATTGGCGTTTTGAGTTCCATGTCTTAGAGTTGAGTGCTCCTGTGGCAGAACTGAGAGAGTGCTGCACTGCCAGAGGTATTAACCAAGAGATCCTTCTGGCTTTGCAAATAGGTGTAGGAAATGCCACGGCACTAATTCCTCCTTAAGAAGAAACCATATGGTTATATCGGCAGACTGGTGAGTTCGGGGTTGCTTTTCCTGGAGCTCAGGAGTTTACTGGGAGATTTAACAGAAATGCTCAAAATGTTGATGAATAAACAGCTTCTGCTGCTGGATGGGTCAATAACCATAGGACAGGTAGGGTACAATTGACAAAACAGCAGAGTTGGGGATAGTGGGTGGTGATGGAAATTTGCCTTCACAAGGCAAGAGTTTTAAATCTGGAATGCCTTGCCTGAAAGGATGGTGAAGAGGGGTTCAAAAGGAAATTTGAAAAGTGAATTGGTTGTACACTTGCTAAGGAAATTCTGCAGGGCTATACGGAAGGAGAGGTGGAGTGCGGGTAATTGGATAGCCGTTTCACAGAGCTTCTATGAACACAATGGGCCTCCTTCTGTCCTGCATGGCCCTAAAATCCTCTTTGCCATAAAGTAAGAACTGCATTGGCACTATTTTTTTGTCTTCAAAAGAATCCTTTATGTTATATGGGTACATGAGTGAAGTTGGGATTTCATTCTTTGGAGATGGTGGGGAGTAGCTAACAGAATGTGAAGAGACAGCATAAATGGATCATTTTTGCACTGGCAATTAGTAATGGTGGGGTGCAACAAGAATCAGTACTCCAGCCTCAGTTATGCATAATCCATACTGATAATTTGGATGAAAAGTTTGCATGTACTGTGGTCAAATTTGTTAATGATAAAAAGATAGGTAGGTTAGTAAAGAGCCTGAAAAGGAATCTAGGTAGGTTAAATGAGTGGCCAAGAAGTTATGAGATGGAGTATAATGTAGGAAGATGTGAGGTTATCTACTCTAGAAGGAAGAATGAAAAATCAAATTATTATATAAGTGGGGTGTTGTAAAGCAAAGGGATCTGGGGTTCCTAGCACATGAGCCATAAATGTTAGCATTCGGATATAGTGAGTAATTAGGAAGGTTAATGAAACATTGGCCTTTACTACAAGGGTAATGGAGTATAAAAGTTGGGACGTTTTGCTGCAAGTTTGGGCACTGGTGAGACTGCATCTGGAATACTGTGCACAGTTTTGGTCTCCATGTTTAGGGGTGTGTTTACACTGGAGGCAGTGCAGAGAAAATTCACTGTGTTTATTCTTTGGATGAAGTGGTTGATGAATGAAAGAAGGTTGAGCACGTTGGGCCTCTACTTACTGGAGTTGGAAGATGATCTTACTGAAAAATAGAAGACTTCGTGGGGGGATAGACAAGGAGGCTCGAATGAAATAGATAGAGATCCACATTTTCTCGGCCTGAAGAGGTCACATTAAACTGTGCCAAAGGTGGTCACGCAGAACAAGGTCCTCTTCAGGGAAGAGAGTGGCTACTGAGCCACAACTCTTCTTTGTTAGATGTCTAAGTCCTTTCCGCAGGCCAGCCATTTTCCACAATTTTGGATGTTAGTTTTATCACAGCGGTTAGTTGAATGCCTCATCTCTGCCTCTTTAAGCCAGGTAAGGCAATTTTCTTGATGGACCAATGAAGTTTATCTGGCAAGTGGCAATGGCAGGCTGCTGCCTCAGTGCAGTACTGAGTATTATTGCTCTGCCTCTGCCAGGATCACCTCACAGCCCTCCCCGGGCCAGGATCAATTCATTCAAACTCATCCTTCCCTCCAGCTCCAAGGTATCAGTGGAGAAGCTGGAAGGCTTCCCCTCCCTCCCACATGGAACATGGGTGCTCATTTGGGACCTGCAGCTCAACAGCAGCATTTATCTGAGGTTCTCAATCTGCAGATGATTCAGTGATGCCTCAGTGCTGCCTTTTGTCAAAGGTTGACATTCATTTCTTCCACTTCTGCCTCTAGTACTTTCTGCTCATGCTTTCTGCTGTCCTTGCATGATGGTGTCACTGGAGAAACCTGTGGGCTGCCACAATTCATCAGCATTGTGCAAAAAATAAGGCCCAGTAAACAAAATGGCCCATTGCCCCCATGACACTTTGCATGGCTGGAGACCCTCTTGACAATGATTTTACATCAGCAAAGTGCTGAGATCAATTAAATAATCAAGGCACATTTGGTAAAGCATCTATACCAGGACTGCATAATGAAGAAGTTCATCTGCAATGAATGCTAAAAAGGTGACAAGTATAAATTAGGCTGAGGAGTTAATTGGGCAAGTCAGATAATTTACTTTTTGACTGAATATGGGGAATACTAATTTAGTGGGTAAAAAATATGAAACATCCAGAGCAACAATGGGACTCCTTCATCGTTGTAATCCTTAAAATCCATCAAGAGCCCTGTCAGCTAAGCTTTGTCCATTTTAATAGATTTAAATCTTTATGCAATGTTTGCATATGTGGTTAATACAGCAGTAAAGGCACCTGGGCTTTATAATAAGCTAGCTCTGTCTGGACGGGATTCTCTGGTTAATGAAATATCTTTGCTTCTGTCCGCCTCTTTTGTTATTGCTTTATCTGCGCTGGATTATATCAACTTGCCTCTAACAGTCCACATAATCAGCCTGCAGTGATGCCAGCTGATAAACCAGAGTAAGTGCAAAGTAAGATCACCAGGAGGCATGGTTCCACAGTGACTCTGATTCAGAAATATTGCTTAGAAATTAAGAGGTGCCTGTTTAGGTGCATTAAACAGTCAGTACATGACAGACCAACAAATAATTAGGTCTAAGACCCACCACTGAGATATTCAGTAGCTTTGAACACTGAATGGGCTTTGTACACCAAGGATGTTCCTATGCATTCATTGCCACAGCAAAGGAAATTATTTAGACTTGGACTGGGATCCACGGTCGCAGGAGTGGGATAAGAGTTAGGGATTGGGAGAAGGGCTGAGGAGTGGTGAATAAGCAGAGAGTTCATGACCAGGTTCAATAAAGGGGTCAGGCTGGGAGGCCAGCACAGGGTTTGGGGCTTGCATTGGCTACCAGAGATCATGGGGGGGGGGTCAGTTCATGGGGGAATCAATGGAAAGAGCATCATGGTCAGGAACGTCATTAGATGAGGAAAGGCAGTGATTGGGGAAGCAGATTCATGATTGTGGGATTAAGTAGTGAGAGGTATGGTTGGCAGGTTGATAGTCAGGCAGCGGTGGGCTGACTTGCCTGATTGGTAGAAAGAAGGGCTTGGTTGGGAATTTTTGTGCCAAGTCTGAGTTCTTGATTTTCAAATACCTTTTCCTTCAAATGATCAAAGGCTGCACTTCAGCCACTGGGAGGAGGAGGCTGAGGACAACTCTGGTGAGGACTTTCCCTGTGGCAGACAGCACGGAAACCTCTCTGAAGTTGCCGCTGTTAGACATGTTTCCTTTCCTACAAATGGTCATGATCATGGTATCTTCTTCTCTTCCTAGGTGTAGATGATGAGATTGTGGATTCATGACCCTTCACTGCAGAGTTATAGGATTTCAGCAGGGGTACCATCTGCTTCTGAGGCTTTATTACTTTTTTGTTGGGAAATGGCCTTTTTGACTTCTTCTTGGTCAGGAGTGCCAGCAAGGCTGGACTGAGTGGGTTGCAATTACATCGTCCCTGATGACTTCATCCACGTGCATGGCTCTTAGTGAAATAGGCCCCTAGGTATTTGGGCCAGAGGTGGCTTTTATATCACTGAAGGGTCTACACATGTCATGGTTGGCAGCAAGTTGTTGAGCTTCCTGTGCTCTCCCTGTCTGCTATCTGTTCTTCAGTCTTGGATTTTTTGCTGGACCTTGTCTTGAGGTAGAGCTACTTCTTTTTCTTCAAGGATCAGTGAACCTTCTGATTTTATGTTTGTGGTTAATTATCTCCTCAACCTCCAGGTCATTCTCATCAAACCAGTCCTAGTTTTTCTTGGTAGAGAAGACAAGAGTCACTTTACATGTGGTGGACATCAGGGCTGCCTTCAGCTGTGGACACTCTGTGGCTTCTGAGGTCTGGGAGTTGATACGTTAACTGTGAGGTGCTGCCAGAGGAGACCCGCCTTCGTAAGATCCTTGAGAGCTTTGATATTGATCTTCTAACATTTCTGTTGATACTGATGTTTTGGGACCAGGCTGATGGAGATAAGAGAACGGATTAAATGGTAGTCTGTCCAACAGTCATTGATACCTGTCATAGAGTGGGTGATGTGGACATCCTTGAAGGCCCTTGATCAGATGGTGATGTAATCTAACAGGTACCTCTGCTTGGATGAAGGTTGTTGCCATAATGTCTTATGATTTTCCCTCTGAGGAAACAGGATGTTTATTATGACAAGACAATGTTCCAAGTATTGGAGTCAGATTTGTCTACTTCCTTGGTGATCATAAGGTAAGGTAGTTCTTATTAGTTATGTTCACAAACTAATAATCCTGAGAATGATATAGAGACGTGTTCAAATGCCTCAATAGCCAATGTGGAATTTAAACTAAATTAGATGGTTAAATAAAACCCAGGGTGAAATTCTAGTTCTGTTAATGCTGATTATGAAAGTAACAGCTAATTATAAAAATCTATCCAGTTTGTTCACAAATAGGCTGGGTAAGGATGATGGATTTCCTTCCCCTAAAGACTAGCCTAGTTAACTAGCCTAGCTTGGCAAGATCAGTTTGGGAGCCATTAGAGAAGGGCAATAAATGCTACCCTTGTGAGTGGTATAGACATCTTGTGATTGAATTAAAAACAATAAGATGAGTATTTGGCCTAGTGTATCTGGACCAGTCTGTAATCTGTAACAACTCCATCCCCTGCTCACTTGTTTTGCTCTCTAATTTTCGTCTTTTCATATTCCCATATAAAAGAATTTATGAATGCAGTTTTAAGTGCTATTTGCTGCAGAGAAGTCTCCAACACTCACCGTCCCTCTCTCTCTCTTTCTGTAGCCTTTCACTCTGTTTTTAAATGAACTGCCTATTGGAAACTCCTGTCAGTCTGGATTGACTGATTTCGTTGTTTTTCTGATTTACGCAATTCAATAAATCTTCACAGGCATCAATTCATTACAGTGAGCTGGAATTCTGACATGTTCTCACATCAAATGCCTACCTCCACCTACATAACAACTCCATCTTCAAGTACTTCCATTTGGGTTGCTGTCTTCCAGATGAGATATTAAACTGCAATGGCATCTGTCCTCTGAGGTTGATATTAAAGAAACCATGGCCATATTTCAAGAAAAATTGGTGGAGTTTTTGTCAGTACCCTACCCTGCATTTACTCTTTAATGAAAATCACCAAAAATTTTAGCTGGTTATTCCTGAATAAATTTTCTCTATCCTGGGACATGTGAGTAGAATGAACCTGACACAAGTGACTCATCAGTCTGATAAGTTATTTTAAGCAGCGATAATCGACCACTACTTAAAAGAACTGGAATAAAAACGCACTCATGAAGGTTGCTATATAAATGAAAATTAATTCCTTCATATTGTTATTACTTAACAATTCAGAAATAGCTTTTCTTCAGATAAAATTGTTTCATGGGATCATTGAATGATACTGTGCCAGCTCTTTGAGTGAGTTATTAGTTGCATATCCTGCTTAACCCCATAGTTCTGCAAACCTTTCCACTAGTATTTCTGTACCAGGGTGGTTATCAGCATTTCCATGACATTACTGTATGATGTTTCATAAGACATTTACCAGACAGAAATATGACAATGTTGGGCATACTTTTCATAAATATTTATTAAATATTTTGATGTAATGAGTCATTATGACCATTCATTTTGATGATGTCCCCAATTTTGCAGTTTTAATTCAATTATAATAATCGTACTGTGTAATTTGTTTTGCTCAATTTATTACAGTTCACACCGAGCAGATAATCTAGGCTACCACTTCACTGCAGTACTTAGGGAGTGCTACATTGTTGGAAGCACTGTTCCTTTAAATGACACCTTGTAAACATGTCCCTTGCCTATTTCATTCATTAAAGCATATATAAATGATACAATGAAGAGCAGCAAGTTATCCTTCTAGCTAACGTATTTCCCTCAACTGACAGTACAAAAAACAAATGAACATGATTCATCTGTGTTACAGAATTTTGTGTGGGAATTGGCTGTTGTGTTTGTCCACAGAGAAATTATTATAATGCAGGAGTAGTTCTTCCCAAGTATTTGGGAACATTCTGATGATATGATAAATGTAAAATTCTTTCCCTTTTCCCCTTTTCCCACTCTCTCTCCATATCCCAATGGGGAAAAAATACTCTGACAAAGTTGTGCTCAATTAAAACCAGCACGCAATTAGCCCTTAAAATCAGTAACTAAAATTGAAGCAAGTGCTGGAATATGCCATGGGCCAATCTGGGAATAAGCCTGGAGCTGCTCAGGGAAGTGAGCAATAGTCTTTAGCTCCCCTGACTAGAGTTTTATATCCTATAGCTTGACAGAGAATTGTGTTAATGAACAGGATTTAATTACATAGTACTCTCTGGAGGTCATTTGTGCCAATCAACTAAATGTGCATTGGTTTGAAAGAGTTATTAATATAATTTTAAACCAACACTTAAATTACTAATTTTGCATCTCCTTAGCCTAAAAGCAAGTAATTTGTCCCAGAAATACTTTTTGTGAAATTGTTAGATCACATATTAATTAATCATTTTTTTAAAAAATGGATAGCCCTTCAGCAGATTCATGTTATGTGTAACCTTGCATATCAGCCTAATCGTGAGAACAGATTCCCAGAAAAAATTCCCCTCAGTGTTTAGGTACAATATATTGGGAAATGATTCTTTGCCTTATTTTCTTTAAAGTTAGGGAGTTGGTGTTTGTCCTCTCTTCCAAGTTCCCACAGGAATACTTCATGTTCAGTTTCTTAAATTATTCCATTGTCAAAATATTCCTGATGCCAACATACAAACCACAACCCATTCAGTTGTACTGGGTTGATTCTCTCATCCAGGCATCATTTCCTGAAGTTCATTCTCAGGTGTGGGTGTTGGTTAGAAAGTGATTTATTCTCCATTCCCTGGTCACCCTTCAGCGGGGATGAGAGGCCTTTTCTCTCTGAACCACTGAAGTCACAGTTTTGGTCCCCTTACCTAAAAAAGGATACAGTAACATTGGAGACTCACCAGGCTAGTTCCTGGGATGAGAGGTTGCCCTATCAAGAGAGACTAGACAGTTTGGTTCTGTATTCCTTGTAGTTTAGAAGAATGAGGGGCAACGTTATTCAAATATTCCAAAGAGGGCTGATAAGGTAGATGTTGAAATGTTCACACTGGTGGGAGAGTCACACTGACAAGAGGAAATAGCTACAACATAAGGAACCAGTCATTTAAAACAGAGGTGCATAGAAATTTCTTCTCTCAGAGGGTAATGATCTCTGGCCTTCAGGATGGTGGAGGCCAGATCATTAGATATATTTAAGGTGGAGGTAGATCAATATTTGAAAGCTCAAAGAATTGAGGGTTATGGAGAACTGGCACAGAAGATAAGTTGAGACCAGCATAGATCATCCATGATCATATTGAAAGATGGGGCAAGCTTGAGGGGCAGGTGGCCTACTCCTGCTCCTATTTTCTTGCTTTCTTCCTTGCCTCCTTTTGCCACTTTAGAATGGTGACTGCACTTCAAACAGTGATTAGCTGGCATTGAAACTCTGGTACGTACTGAGGTTGTGAAAGGCTCAACATAGCAGCTGCTGCTACTTCCTCTCTTTAGTATGAATCAACTGTTTGATTATAATAACGAGGATGTTCTTGATTGGAGGAAGGTGAGGCGGTGAGGGTTGCAATAGACTGTAGGGGGATGTCAATGGGATGGGATTACCATTCCATCTGGATTGTCTTGGACTCTCCTGGGATTAAAGATTAGTTGACCAGATCCTGCTGTGAGCAACTGGGGAAAAATATCCTGGCAACTTTACACAATATGTTTGTACTGTTTTCTTTGATCACACATTTATTAGTTATAAAACTATTCGAAGAGGTGAAAGAAGAATGCATTTAAATTCAGTCATCTAACTGAATAATGAAAGGTCAGTAACTTGTGATTTAGACCCGAAACATCAACAATTCCTTTCCACCCAGATGCTGCTCGACTCGCTGAATTCCTCCAGCAGATTGTTTGTTGGTCCAGATTCCAGCATCTGCAGTCTCTTGTGCCTCCAGTAAGGTGTGTGATTGGCTGAAGAAGACACCGTGAGTGACCAGTGTGGGGGCTGCAACACTGGTGCATCAAGTTATGTGATGAAACTTCCAAGCATATGTGAAGCCAGAACTGACAATCTTGCAAGGTGATGTGCCCTTAAATCTGTCCCTATTTTTCAGTTAGATAGTTTTTGGAAACTGGTTTCGATGGAAAAGTATGTCATATAAATCTCTTCCTTCAGCACTGCCACTTCAACCTGAGATTGAGTGAGTCTCAGTGCAAAATCCATCACCAGATTCTTTAGATTCCAGTTTGTAATCTCATATGGGAGTTTTACTTTGCCCTTTCCTTTATCATTGCTGGATCTGTGGCTAATGCATGTCAGACCCTGCTCCATATCCTGGAACAAAAATAAAGGAAAAAGAGACCCATTATATCCTCATAAGGAGACTTCTGCTACCTTTTACCTGAGTGCTGGATTGTCATTTCTTAAGAACAAGGGTCAGGAATGTTGCATAGTTTATATCATCATCTTACTATATGAAAAATAATTAACATTTATTACTTTTTGTAAATCTGTCTGAACTCTTTCTCCAAATCATCTAATACTAAATTAAACCTTCTACAATACTTAAAGCATAGTTTAAATTGGAAAGTGATGAATTATTTATCACAGTTTATTCTTGAAAATTAACTCTTGTAAAAATAGCATGGAAAATATTTAATGTGATAAATAATTCATTCCAAAAACTTAATACTTTGCAATTTTTCTGTTTAAAATTTGCAGTTCAATCATATAATTGCTCCATAAAATATGTGAATATGTGCTTGTGTAAGTAATACATCTATTTGATGTGAGGGAGGCAACTTATTCTCTTTAAAAAAATTCAACATTAACAATTCAGTTTAACATTCTAAAACAACAGTCAACTTAAGTTATTAAAATAAATGAAAGATAAAAATCAGTCATTTGGAGCACTGATCATGAAAATGGACAAATAATTCCTTTCTTCTTGCTATCTCCTTCTCTATTATAATAGCGGAAAGTTTGATAAATTAGGCAGGAAGTGAAAATATGGATTTATACTGGGTAGATCGCCACCTTTGCTCTAATGCCCAGGAGAAGATTCAGGGGGTGAATGTATTTGTATTGCTGTAAAACCAGAAGAACTGTCCCACACCAAGATTTTTAAATGTGATGTTACTGATAAAAAGTTTTCTCTGATTGAGTACTGTGCTCTGTAAGAGATGGAGCTTAATCTGGCTAACCTCTAGGAAAATTACATTGAGGTGAAGATAATAAAACAGAGAAGATACTTCCAGTAGATCAGCACTCTGTCATGGAAAGTGGTACAAAAGCACTCAGACTTTTTATATAAGAGCTTGCATTTGGCATCTTCAATGCAACAGCAAATTAGTAAAGTCTTGGGAGCTAAATTAAAGAACAGGATCTGAATCCCATCTGATATGCTGGAAAATCAAATAAACAGGCCGCTGATCATCCAGATCCAGTTCGGCATCTCTGCTAACAATTGAACTTCACCCCAAGGGCATTGCCGAATTGAACTTAATCAGAAAAAGCACAGAGGAGCAATTGGGTCTCCAAACACTTCTTCAACAGTTTTTGTGCAATCTATCCATTCACGTACTAAACCTTAATTTACTTAGTCTCCAAAGGATAAACAGAACACAATTTCCCCTGGTTCAAAAGCTAATCAAGGGAAATTCCAAAATGTTATTCCTCTAAGAAAAAGACTTGAAATATTATAGTGACTTCCACATCCCAAAGCCCTTAGAGTTGATGTTATTGAAATGTAGGAATCATAGCAGCTTGAAAAACACGATGATGCTGGAGGAACTCAGCAGGCCAGGCAGCATCCGTGGAGAAAAGCAGGTGGTCAACGTTTTGGGTGAGGACCTTTCTTCAGGACTGAAGATAGGAAAAGGGGAAGCCCAATATATAGGAGGGAAAAACAGAGCAGTGAAAGTTGGACAAAAGAGGGGAGGCAGGGTTGGCACAAGGTGGTGATAGGTAGATGCAGGTAAGAGATAGTGATAGGCAGGTGTGGGAGAGTAGGGGAGAGTAGGTCCACCAGGGGATGGGTAAAAGGTAGGGAGAGAAAGGGAAAAAAGCTAGAAAAAAAAGAGGCTAGGAAAGGGAAGAAGAGAAGAAGCATGGTGGGGGGGGGGGGTGTTGTGAGGAAGGGGGGTGGGGATTACTTAAAGTGGGAGAATTCAATATTCATGCCATTAGGCTGCAAGGTTTCCAGACGGAAAATGAGGTGCTGTTCCTCCAGTTTGCTCTTGGAATTCTCTTGGCAGTGCAGGAGGCCGAGGACTGACATATCTGTGATAGTGTGGGAGGGGGAGTTGAAGTGACTGGCAACGGGGAGATGCAGATCGCGGTTATGGACAGAGTGCAGGTGTTCTGCGAAATGGTGACCTAGTCTGCATTCGGTCTCACCAAAGTATAGGAGGCCACACTAGATTTTCACCTAGATTCCAGCATCTGCAATCCTTTGTTTCTCTAATCGTAGCAACTTGCTTGTGCACTTCAAGCTCAACACACATAAATGTGATAACAACCAGAAGTCTCAGTGATGTTGAGAGAGGGATAAACATTGACTAGAATACCAGTGCCCTGGGATTTTGTTTTATATCAACTTGAGCCTAGCGGACCTGAAAGCGTGATAGTCTAGCGGACCATGTAGAGTGAACCAGGAGAAGGGGTGGAAAGTGCAAAGGTGGCAACTAAATGTAGGCCGGGAAATGTGAAGAGGTGCAGGGTGATGAGCCAGGGTGACGAGCCAGTGCACGAGGTAGGGCAAAGCATGAACAAGCTGAGAAAGGGAAGCGAGAGCGAACCACTCAGGGCAGAGAGGTAGCAGGCAGCAGGGAGAAGCACAGATACAGCAGAATGATCTGGAGTCCATCTGGCAGACCTGGGTGCGGACCCGGCAGGGTGGAGTTCGGCAGACCTGAAAGGATGATGGCCTAGCAGAGCTCCAGCAGGCCTGACCACAGGTAGCAGACGGCATTTAATAATGAGGTGGGGCATCTTCATGGAAAGAATGGGGAGTGGCAACATAGACTTAGTGGAGACACAAGAGATTCTGCAGATGCTGGAATCTGGAGCAATACTTCATGTCTCAGCTTTAAGACGGGTGTTCATGAACAGAAAATCTTGGTGTGGGGTGGGAGAGGGGGAGGTTCGTGGACACATTAACTAACATGGCAGAGCACGTTAAATGTGGTTAGCAAGATGTGTGGAATCTTAGGCTTCTTAAGTAGACATTTTGAATGTAGAGCAGGAGAGTTATGCTAAATCAAAAAGAAAGCAAAACAATCTACAGATCTGAAATAAAAACAGAAAATGCAGGAAGAACACATTAGGTCCGGCAGCAACTATGTCAAGAGAAACAATGTTAGCATTTAGGGTAATTGACTCTATGTTGAACCTTTATAAAGCTCTAGTTGGGCCACTTGTAAAGTATTTGGTCAGTTTGTGCTAGTTTTATAGAACAGCGTGAATACAACCATAGCACCTGGACACTGATGGCTGAGAATTCTGTGAAAAAATGAAAAGCAGACCAGAAATATTTAGAGGAATATGGGTCAAATGTGGGTAAATGGGACTAGCTTAGATGGTATCTTGGTTGGCATGGACAAGTTGAGCCGAAGGGCCTGTTTCTGTGCTGTATGACTCTATGACAGAGAAGACCGATGTTCAGTTCAACGTTACATCTGAGGCATCAGGTCCACCAGTGCAACACTCCTCCAGCACTGCAGCAAATGGTCAGCCTAGCTTTTTTGGGTTCACTTTGCTGAAGTAACACACACACAACCATCTGACACACAGGCTAATGTGATATAACACCAAGAGGATATCTGGCCATTAACAGTGGATGCTTAACCTATAGAGAGGTGTGAAGAGAATTTTGGAATTGAAGTAAAAGGAAGGATCCAAATCAGAACTTGAGTTGTTGAGTGTGATGGTACAGCAGAATCTGAGAGAAACCCTTCGAAACATTTGACATGACACTATATTTGAATAGAAGTCTTTCATTTCAAGTACTGTTGTACACTGACCAACCAGTTCTATCCAAATTAGCCTCTTGACAAAGGATCACAGGGATTATGAAGCCTGCACAGCATGCAGCCTACCACCTCTGGAAAATATGGTAGCCAGCAATATAACAGAGAAGGAATAAAGAAATAATTTAATACTGACAGCTATGAGCATAATTCCTTTAACAGAATTCTGCTAGAATAGGTAACAATTTTACCCATCTATTTCTCTGAAGAGTTTGCTGGTGAACAATGACTCAGTGGTGTCAGAGTGGCACAGTGAGTAGAGCCGCTGCCTCGTAGGACCAGAGACCTGGGTTCAACCCTGACCTTCGGACCGTCTGTGTGGAGTTTGCACATTCTCCCTCTAAGCATGAGAGTTTCCCCCAGGTGCTCCAGTTTCCTCCTACATCCCAAAGACATATGGGTTGGTAGGTTAATTAGCCACTGTAAATTGCCTAGTGTGTGGATGAGTGGTAGAATCTGGGGACAGTTGATGAGAATGTGGGGAGAATAATGAAATTAATGTAGGATTAATATAAATGGATGGTTGACAGTTGGCATGGACTTGATGGGCTGAAGGACCTGTTTCCGTGCTGTATCTCTCAATCACTCTATCTCTCTTTGAATCTACGACATATGGTGGACTCATAGGTGAGATTGAGAAAGGGTGGAGCAGTTTAGTATAATTCTTAGTGAAATGAGGGAGAAGAAGGGAGTATTGTCATTGTTAGAAGAAGCAGAGGAGAAAAACCCATTGAATTTTCTTCATGTTTTCTATTTTGCAATTTTCCGAAAAAAAAGAGCATGATCTCTTCTGAAAGGTAAGGTTTCTACCTAAAGCAAGATATAGTTATTGCTGTTTTAAGTACTACAGAGAATAGAAGCTCAGCTGGAGGTGGAATTGAAAAGGGCAGTGGAGGCAAAGCAGATGAAATTGCAAGGGTTTCCTGTAGTCCATCCAGCTCACTATTCAGTCCAATTGGCTTCAATAGGACTGAATTCTGGAAGAACACAAAGGGCAGACAATATAATGAGCCTTTTTTTTATTCTTGCCAAAGTTCAATTTTATACCCACAGCATTAAGAGAGGAGAGAGATAGAAGTAACAATAAAAGAAAGAAATGGTTTAAGTTGGACCTGCCAACAGCAGGTCTGTTACTTCAGTTATTTTCTTTGAAAAGAATGTCTTCAGCATGTTGCACACCACAGTTACATCCCATCATTCAATACTCAGCAAATGGATCAATTTTGAATCCAAAATTAAACAATAAAGTGGCACCAAGTAAAGCAAGGCTCTTCTTTTCTCCAAAGGTCAACTGACAAGTGACGTTATTTCAGCTATCTTCAGTAAAGCTGTGAATCCCAATGCTATTTGTAACTAAAAAGCAGATTGAAGGGACTAAAAGTGAGATATCATTCACTGACGCAATACTGCAGCAGCTGATAATGAGTGTATATTTATAGCACATAAAAGCCTTGATACTGGATCACGTTGCACCTGTTTTTTAAGTGCTGTGTGATCCAATCTGGACATTACCCAGAGGACTCATTTCTGGGTGAAGGTAAGCCAGACCTAAAATTCACATTGGCACAGCCCAATATTAGGGAGAGCCCAAATAACATCATTATTCTTATAATACACATTTCCAAATGTGTTCAATATAAATTGAATCCAAAAACCCAAGTATATGATCATCATGGAACAGGGTCAATAGAATTAGGAACATTATTTCACTTATTAAGGGCAGTGCTTATGGATGTCTGCACTCATAGGAAGCCAAACAATACTGACAATCCCAGTGCCTGAACTCCCACTTGGTCATCACTGAAATCAATGTAAGTAAATTTGTGTATGTGACGCCTGGGAGACGCCTCTGATGCAGTGCTGAGCAGGAATATTGGGAGGCATGGCAGAGACCTGCCGCAGCTACTTGGAATGACTCTGCGGGGAGGAAGTTCAGAGTCAATGTAACCTTAACTTCCATGGCGAGAGCAGTCGGGTACAAGAGTGTTGACACTTTTTGCTTTTTAAGGTAAGTTTAAGGTTTAACAATTTACTTGACAAAACTTTGACTTGTCTTTTCCACTTGACTGGAAAAATTGTTATGACAATGGCTGGTGGTAGGTTGAGAACCTCAGGGCAAGAGATAAGATAAGATATCTTTATTAGTCACATGTATATCGAAACACACAGTGAAATGCATCTTTTCGCATAGAGTGTTCTGGGGGCAGCCCACAAGTGTCGCCGCACTTCCGGCGCCAACATAGCATGCCCACAACTTCCTAACCCGTACGTCTCTTTGGAATGTGGAAGGAAACCGGAGCACCCGGAAGAAACCCACGCAGTCATGGGGAGAGGCAAAAAATCTTCAGAGGCACCATATCCCACCTGGGCCTCTCTGGTGAGTAATGTATCTGCTGGCTCAGGTCTTCCATCACTGAGAATGTGGCATTCTGTGGGAAGATCTTTGGCCACACTCTTGTGCCCGGCTGCTCTCTCCAAATTAACGATTCACTTACACTGATTTCAGTGATGACCAAGTGGGAGCTCCGGCATTGGGATCGTCAGTACTGTTGGCTTCTTATGAGTGCGGACGTCCATAAGCCCTGCCCTTAATAACCCAGAGCTTATCGTGAATAGGAAAGATTTGCAGACCCTCAATTTACAGCATGTTGTGGAACATGAAGAATTTCCTCACGGTAGCATGTTACACAACCAGCAGATACAGCTCCTCTGGTCATTCTGTGAGGTCAGTTCATTTGAAAAAACTTCCATACGTTCCCTGTTTGATTCACAGGGAACACACTGGAACTGCTCAATACTATTGCTTCCAGTTAAAATTGTGCTGTATATTTTCCAATTTTAATCTTTTCTTGCAATTATTGAATGTGACCAAAAGTTGCAACTCCAGGACTCACCTATCACCTGAACTCACCTATCCCCTCCCTGCGTGTGCTCCTCCCCCTCCCCCGACCTTTTTATTCTGGCTTCTGCCCTCTTTCTTTCCAGTCCTGATGAAGGGTCTCGGCCCAAAATGTCGACTGTTTATTTCCCTCCATGGATGCTGCCTGACCTGCTGAGTTCCTCCAGCACTTTTTGTGTATTGCAATAGTAAATAGGGATGGCTTCCCACTTAACACCAGTACAGTTTAAAGTAAATCAACACCAGTACATAGTTCCCTGAAAGTGGTGACACAAATCATCAAGTGGTGAAGAAAGCATATGGCATACTTGTCTTCCTTGGATGGGGGCACTGAGTACAAGAGTTACAATATCATGTTACAGCTGGTATAAGGCATTAGTGAAAACGCACCTGGAATATTTGTAAGCAGTTCTGATTGCCATACTATAGGAAGGATGTAACTAAACTAGAGAGGATGCAGAAAAGATTCACAAGGATGTTGCTGGGACTGGAGGTCTTGAGCAAAGGAGGCTGAAGGGTGACCTAATAGAGGTTTAATGAGGGGTATAAGGAGAGGTGGATGAGTCATGGTCTTTTTCCCAGGGTAAGGGAGACTAAAACTAGAGGGCACAGGTTTAAGGTGAGAGGAGAAGGATTTAAAGGGGACTTTAGGGGTAAGTTTTTAACACAGATGGCAGTGGGTATATCGAGAGGAAGTGGTAGAGGTGGGTAGAATTACAACGTTTAAAAGACATTTCGACAGGTTCATGGATAGGATATGTTTTGAGGGATATGGACAAATTCAGGCAAAAAGGACTAGCTCAGGAAATCACCTTGGTCGACATAGATGAGTTGGGCTGAAGGGCCTGTTTCTGTGCTGTATAATTCTAAATACCATTTTTACAGGAAACACAAATAACCACTTCATCTGGAAGGAGACCGCACTTATGGATTTTTTCAGTGGCTAATACTGCCCAGAGGGTTGGATTCGGGAGGACAAGTTCATGGCTCTTCAACCACAGAAACTGAGTGCAGATACAATGAGAGCTAGGCAATTAGTAGGACCATATTGGGAAATGCCACTGGTTTCTCTGCCTGAATTGGTCTGGGGTGTGCTGCAATACACACCAAGAATATGAGGAGCTTTTGTCATCATGTGTGCCCTGCTGTGCAGCCCGAGTCAGCAGCCACTGCTGGAAGAAGAGCAATGAGAGCCAGAGCCTGAGGACCATGAGTTGGACCCTGAAGACAAGCAGGAAGAAGGCCAGTATGGGGCTCCTGCTCTGCATCAGCCTCAACTCCCTGCTGAGCAACATTGTCAGGCAGCATCGACATGGGGTGTAAGAGGAATTCTTCATAAGGAGCCTGACAATTATAATCATAATTCCCAATGCAAACTCCTCCTATAATCCTTAAGATCGAAATTGAACCAAGAGAAGCCAGATGAGGCACAGCATCGCCTGACATCCTGCTGTGCTGATCCATTTGCACTGAATGTAACACATGAATGAATCTTTGCCTCTATAATGGCATGATATAACATCTCTGATCCCTGATGTTAACTCAGACCTCTGTATAGAATATTTTTCTTGTGACATCTCCCCTTTGCGGGTGTACACAATGATAAACAAATCACCAGGATGCACCCTGTGAAGAAATGAAATTTCTTTCTGCATTGCATGTGGGGTATCTCAGTGCAGAAGGAGATTTCAGTAACCACCTAACCACCTCTTGCCAGCTTCATCTGACCACAAATAGTAAGGGTCTTGCCTTCCCCTCCCACACACCCACCACTCCCCATCCCCTACATGTATCACATGGACCAGGAGCTGCATGTCCCCTTGAGTGAATATGGGAGCTGTCTCCCTCACTCTGTGGCCCCTGTCTCTTCCATGGCAACTAAATGTGTATTGCTGGTGGTCTGGCTCTCTTCCCTTATAGTTTGCTAGCGAAGTATTGGGAGATGTATGAAACTAAGTGAGATCCCATCAGGAATCCTGCAAGTCCTGTTTCAGCTTGTTTTGGAGTATGAACCACCCTACTGTCATTTCAAGATGGATATTCACCAATTTTGCAATTTTTTTGTAGGGCACCTATTGCTCTTCACAATCAATACACCAAAACACAGTGCAATCCAGTCACTAGGCATTAATTTTCGATGCAATTGCTTAATAAGTGAATGTTGGCATAAATCCTGACATCTTATGATATCAGTACAAGATTACTACTGCAGCCACAGTCTCTGCAGGACACAATGAGGTTAGTAAGCACAGGGTGATAAGAAATTATTATAGCTCAAAGCCTCTATTTCAAATTGAACAATTGGGTATTTGGCTTTTTTACATTTACAGAGCAAATGAGAAGTGACTTTGTCTATTTGAATGTCATATAGAGGGGGTGATGGGCACATTATTTGATCCATTAGGTTTCCATTCTTGGATTCATTAAGATACATTTATTCAAACTCAGTCAATTGTTATAAATTGAGTCTTTCTCCCTTCTCTGTTGTCTACATGAGCCTTGTAGGATTTGAATTAGAGTGCTAAATAGACAGGCCGTGGAGTGGGATGGTCCAACAATCTTTCAGCGCTCTGGGCATATTTGAATGTTTTATTCAGGGTAAGGTTGTTAGCCAAGTATAATGCAGACAAGAAAATCATCCCACTACAATAACAACAACAATATTCATTTACATAATGCCTTTAACAGAGCAAAGTACCCCAAGGCAATTCATAGGAGCATTGTCAGGCAGAAATTCATACCAAATAGCACAAGGATATACTGGAACAGGAGAGCAAATTCTTCCCTGGAAGGTAGTTTTAAGAAGCATCTTAAAGGCAAAAGGGGACATCAGGAGAAGAAAAGTGTAGGAAAGGAATTTCAGAGATTTCAGAGCTTAGGACTTTGGCAGCTAAAGAGACCCAAAGACATATTTCTCCTACAATATATTTTTAGCTCTATCCCAGGAATAATCCAGTTGGAATTGGAGGTGGTCCTAAATTTGATGGGCACATTGACATTTTCAGCCATCCACAGGCTTGTATTCAGCCAGTCTGATGAGACTTCATTCTCAGCCCGCTTATGTTAAGTACACTACATGAATTATTAAAATGCACTACATTATAAAATTGGGGAAGATCAAGAGAACAAGAATGACATGCCATTGATTGTAAAGCGAGAAGATAAGGAGAAAGGGCAGGACTGAGAACATGGAAGAGAGTGAAAATTTTGAATCTGTGGCATTGCTTAACCAGGAACCAGTGTAGGTCTGTAACCACAGGGCTAACAGGTGAATGGGACTTTGTGTGACTTACAGCATGGATAACAAAGAGATAGTTGACCTTTGGTTTGCGTAAGCTAGATTCACACACAGCTGCAAAACTTGGTGTGTATCTGCAAAATTTGAGATGTTGGGAGTTGGGGGTGGGTTTGGGGATGGGGATAGGAATAGGGTGCATGAACGAATGAGCATTGAAGTCAGTGGATTTTCAGTATTGGTCATTTGATGTCCATGTAATTGGCACCCAGTTACATATTTCCCTTATAATATGACTTTTAGCCCTCACCTGCAAGTAAACTGGCTAGGACATAAATTTGATACAAATCGAGTTGATGGCTGCTTTAGACCTGATACAGTATTGATTCGGCATTTTGATGAGACTCAACAGTCTGACACATTCTCACTTGCAGAATCATTCCTTACAGACAATGTTCCCAATCCACCTTGCATCAATAAAGTGTTTGCACTATTGAACAAAACACTTTAATAAAATGCTTTTCCTATTTACTAAATACTTAGGAGCAACAAGCAAGTAATTCCCTTCCCTTTTGCCTTCTCCGGGCAGGGGTAATTCAGTGAATAGCAGTGTGTTGCCAAGTTAAAATCAATAAGCACAACTTCAATCAGAGTCCTTTGAGCATTAAAGAAGAGCAGAGTGGAAGGGCAAGACAAGACAGACCAAGAGTTTAACTGGAGGTTACGTAATTTAGAAAGTACTGGAAATCCTGGAAATTCCTCTGGGTGTAAATCTTGGTAGTCCGTCAAAAACTTGGCTGCAGAAAATTATTTGAAATAGAAATATGAGAGCAGATTTTGCCTAAGGATCATTCATGAGCAACCACTCTGAATGGAGTTAAGTCGTACAAGTAGTAATAGACCTGCTGCCCCACAGCACCTGAGACCTAGGTTCAATCCTGACCTGCAGTGCTGTCTACGTGGAATTTACAAGTTCTCCCTGTGACCATGAGGGTTTCCTTCGGGTGCTCTGGTTTCCTCCCGCATCCGAAAGATATCCAGGCTGTAGAATCTGAAGGGGTCAGGGAGTAACCTCCAGTTAAACTCTTGGTCTGTCTTGTCTTGCCCTTCCACTCTGCTCTTCTTTAATGCTCAAAGGACTCTGATTGAAGTTGTGCTTATTGATTTTAACTTGGCAACACACTGCTATTCACTGAATTACCCCTGCCCAGAGAAGGCAAAAGGGAAGGGAATTACTTGCTTGTTGCTCCTAAGTATTTAGTAAATAGGAAAAGCATTTTATTAAAGTGTTTTGTTCAATAGTGCAAACGCTTTATTGATGCAAGGTGGATTGGGAACATTGTCTGTAATTGGCCACTGTAGAATCTGAAGGGGTCAGGGAGTTGGTGAGGTTGATAGGAGAATTAAAGAAAAGGAATTAACACAGAATTAGTGAAAATGGATGTTTGATGGTCGACATGGACCTGGTGGCCTGTTTCCAGCCTGTATCTCTCTATAACTAAAGTGCTGTGATGGTTTGCAGGGGAACCCAGAAAGAGCAAAACCACACTAGAATAAGGACACGAGAGACTGCAGATGCTGGAAATCTGGAGCAACCCACAAAGGAGCTGGAGGAACACAGTGGGTCAGGCAACATCTACGGAGGGAAATGGACAGTCGACGTTTCGACCCAAATGGACAGTTCATTTCCCTCCATAGATGCTACCTGACCCACTGCATTCCTCCAGCTCCCTTGTGTGTTGCTCCACACTAGAATATCATTTTATTGAATGGATGAGAGCACAGCACATTGAGAAAATCCTGGATTTACTTGGCTAATATACCTGGTGAACTACTGTGAAATAATTCAATAGCCACTAAGTGGATCCTTAGAAGTATTTTGGTTGCACCTGGAGACTAATTGTCTGTTTACTCCCAGGGTGTGTGGTGGTGTGGTTTAGGATTTGGCACCCGACCTCTGAGAAACTGTAGAAATTATTAATAATGTTCCAGTCTTGGGCAGGTTTGAGGGAATACTTTTGGGCAAGATCCTTCAGAAATGTGTCTTTCGGGTTTCATATGATCTTAGATGGTGTATATAGAATGAAAGAAAGAAAAATATATAGAAATCTTCTGATTTATGGAAAGTAGGAGTTTAAACCTTGTTTAAGGTTTTACAGGGAATTACAGGGAATTATAGACCAGTGAGCCTTACGTCTGTGGTGGGCAAGCTGTTGGAAAGGATTCTTAGAGATAGGATCTATGGGCATTTAGAGAATCATGGTCTGATCAGGGTCAGCCAGCATGGCTTTGTGAAGGGCAGATCATGTCTCACAAGCCTGATAGTGTTCACAAGATCACAAGATCACAAGATAAGGGAGCAGAAGCAGGCCATTCGGCCCATCGAGTCTGCTCCAAGGAAAAGGGAAAAAGAAATGGGGTGGGAAAAAAAGAGAGAGAAAAAAAAAACTATTCTAATCCCATTTGCCAGCCTTATCCCCATATCCCTTGATACCCTGACTATTTAGATATCTGTCTATCTCCTCCTTGAACACCCCCACTGATCTGGCCTCCACTGCTGTGCGTGGCAAGGAGTTCCACAATTTCACCACCCTCTGGGTAAAGAAACTTCTCCTCATCTCTGTCTTGAAACTGTACCCTCTAATTCTAAGATTGTGCCCTCTGGTCCTGGACACGCCCACCAAGGGAAACAGCCTAGCCACATCTACTCTATCCTTACCTGTCAACATTTTAAATGTCGCTACGAGGTCCCCTCTCATCCTTCTGTACTCCAGCGAGTACAGTCCAAGAGCCGACAAACGCTCATCGTACTTAAGCCCTTTCATTCCTGGAATCATTCTCGTAAATCTCCTCTGAACCCTCTCCAACGTCAGCACATCCTTCCTAAGATGCGGGGCCCAAAACTGCGCACAGTATTCCAAATGAGGCCTCACTAGCGCCCCGTAGAGCCTCATCAACACTTCCTTACTTTTATACACTATACCTCTCGAGATGAATGCCAACATAGCATTCGCTTTCTTAACCACCGATCCAACCTGGTGGTTAACTTTTAAGGTATCTTGTATAAGTACCCCCAAGTCCCTTTGTACTACCGCACTATCAATCTTCTCTCCTTCTAGATAATAATCTACCCGCTTATTTCTACTTCCAAAGTGTACAACTGCACATTTCTCAACATTGAATCTCATCTGCCATTTTCTTGCCCATTCTCCTAAACTGTCTAGGTCCCTCTGCATTCTTTCTATTTCCTCTATGCTCCCTACTCCTCCACTTATCTTGGTGTCATCCGCAAACTTAGCCACACAACCATTTATTCCATCATCCAAATCATTGATGTACAAGGTAAAAAGGAGAGGCCCCAACACCGACCCTTGCGGCACACCACTAGTAACCGGTAACCAACCAGAACGAGATCCTTTTATTTCCACCCTTTGCTTCCTGCCAACCAGCCAATTCTCCACCCATTTTGCTACCCTGCCCATAATTCCATGACCTCTCATCTTATTAATCAGTCTCTTGTGAGGCACCTTATCAAAGGCCTTTTGAAAGTCTAAATACACAACATCTACCGCCTCTCCCTTATCCACCCTACCTGTGATTTCTTCAAAAAACTCCAATAGGTTGGTCAGACAGGACCTCCCCTTCACAAAACCATGTTGACTAGGTCCTATCTTGCCTTGCGCCTCTAGGTATTCGGTAACCTCCTCCTTGAGGATAGACTCCAATAATTTTCCCACCACTGACGTCAGACTAATAGGTCTGTAATTGCCTTTGTGCTGCCTCCCACCTTTCTTATATAACGGAACTACATTCGCTACCCTCCAGTCCTCCGGAACCATGCCAGAATCTATCGATTCCTGAAAAATAATCGCCAACGCCTCCGCTATCTCCACAGCCACCTCCTTCAGAACCCGGGGATGCACCTCATCCGGTCCGGGAGACTTATCAGCCTTAAGCCCCTTTAGTTTTCCAAGCACCTTCTCCCTATTAATCTCAATTGAACTCAGCTCCAATTCGTGAGACTCCTGACTAATGGGCACATTGCTTATGTCCTCCACGGTGAAGACCGATGCAAAATATTCATTCAATTCCCTTGCCATCTCACTATCATCCATTATAATACCTCCTGCACCGTTATCAATTGGTCCTATGTCAACCCGTGTCTCTCTTTTATTCCTTATGTATTTAAAAAAACTCTTAGAATCCTTCCGAATGTTGTCCGCCAGCTTCCTTTCGTAACTCATCTTTGCTTTCCTAATGACCTTCTTAGTTTCTCTCTGCAGATTTTTAAAATCGTTCCAATCTTCTGTTTTCCCACTAATTTTTGCTACTTTGTACGCCGCCCCTTTTGCTTTTATTTTATCCTTCACCTCCCTCGTTATCCACATCTGTGCCTTTTTTCCATTCAAAACCTTCTTTTTTCTTGGAATATATCTGTCCTGCATTGTCCTTATTTCCTGTAGAAATTTCTTCCATTTTTCCTCTGCCGTCCCTCCAGCTAACTTACTCCTCCAATCAATTTGGGCCAACTCATCTCTCATACCTTTGTAATTTCCCTTATTCCACTGAAATATCGATACACCAGTTATCAGCTTCTCCTTCTCAAACTTGAAACTAAACTCAATCATATTGTGATCACTTGTTCCCAGTGGTTCCTTTACCTTTAGTTCCCTAATCACCTCGGGTTCACTACACAGCACCCAATCCAAAACAGCCGATCCCCTGGTGGGCTCCTCAATAAGTTGCTCCAGAAAAACATCCCTTAGACATTCCACAAACTCACTCTCCTGAGTACTACCGCCTTGCTGCATTTCCCAGTCCACCTTCATGTTAAAATCCCCCATAATTATCTTCACATTGTCACTCTGACATGCTTTTTCTATCTCAATCTGCAACTTATGGTCCACTTCCTGACTGCTGTTCGGGGGCCTATATATGACTGCTATTATTGTTCTTTTACCCTTGCTATTTCTCAGCTCCACCCATAAGGATTCCACCTCCTCTGACCCAATGTCCTTCCTTTCTATTGATTTTATATCGCTACTAACCATCATGGCCACACCTCCCCCTCTGCCTACCCTCCTATCCTTCCTATATACTGTATACCCCTTGACATTCAGTTCCCAATCACATCCATCATGTTCTTTGAGGAGGTGACAAGGCAGTTGATGAGGGTAGTGCAGTAGATGTGGTCTACATGGATTTTAGTAAGGCATTTGAAAAAGTTCCACATGGTAGGCTTCTTCAGAAGGTCAGAGGGAATGGGATCCAGGGAAGCTTGGCCGTGTGGATTCAGAGTTGGCTTGGCTGTGGAAAGCAGAGGGTAGTGGTGGAGGGAGTGCATTCAGATTGGAGAGCTGTGACTAGCGGTATCCCGCAAGGATCAGTTCTGGGACCTCTGCTTTTCGTGATTTTTATTAATGACTTGGATGAGGGGGGTAGAAGGGTGGGTTGGCAAGTTTGCAGACGACACAAAGGTCGGTGGTGTTGTGGATAGTGTGGAGGACTGTCAAAGATTGCAGAGGGACATTGATAGGATGCAGAGCTGGGCTGACAAGTAGCAGAAATGTGAGGTGGTACACTTTGGAAGGACAAACTCCAAGGCAGAGTACAAAGTTAATGGCAGGATTCTGGGGAGTGTGGAGGAGCAGAGGGATCTGGGGGTCCATATCCACAGATCCCTGAAAGTTGCTTCACAGGTGGATAGTGTAGTTAAGAAAGCTTATGGGATGTTAGCTTTCATAAGTTGTGGGATTGAGTTTAAGAGCCGCGAGGTAATGATGCAGCTCCACAAAACTCTGGTTAGACCACACTTAGAGTACTTTGTCCAGTTCTGGTCGCCTCATTATAGGAAGGATGTGGAAGCATTTGAAAGGGTGCAGAGGAGATTTACCAAGATGCTGCCTGGTTTAGAGAGTATGCATTATGAGGAGAGACTAAGGGAGCTAGGGCTTTACTCTTTTGAGAGAAGGAGGATGAGAGGAGACATGATAGAGGTGTACAAAATATTAAGAGGAATAGATAGAGTGGACAGCCAGTGCCTCTCTCCCAGGGCACCAATGCTCAATACAAAAGGGCATGGCTTTAAGGTAATGGGTGGGAAGTTCAAGGGAGATATCAGAGGAAGGTTTTTTACCCAGAGAGTGGTTGGGGCATGGAATGTGCTGCCTGGGGCAGTGGTGGAGGCAGGTACATTGGTCAAATTCAAGAGATTGCTAGATAAGCATATGGAGGAATTTAAAATAGAGGGATATGTGGGAGGAAGGGGTTAGTTAGTCTTAGGCAAGGTTTAAACGTTCGCACAACATTGTGGGCCGAAGGGCCTCTACTGTGCTGTACTGTTCTATGATTCTATAATTCTATGATAAACCTCATCAAAAAACTTGACAATCGACTATATTTTGTCTTTGTTTCCTGACTGCTGTCTGGTTTACCAGGTTGATATCCACTCCTTTACCTTTGTCTTCAGAAAAGAAAAGCTGACGCAGGCAACACGACTCCATTGGCAATACTCATCTTTCCAACAACATTACTGATATATTCTAAAGTGACTGTCCATCAAAAGCACTTATCAGTTGTAGAGAGCTCTGGGAGTTGCTCTGGTAGAGAGCAGATGTATGGACTTGATGGGCCCAATGGCCTCCTCCTGTACTGTAGCCATTCTATGATTCTATGAAGCCCAAAGGTTGTGAAAGGTGCAATGTAGATGCAAGTCTTTCTTTTCTTTTTATCACATTCCCTTAATACAATACTTCTGAACCTTGGGGTTATGCTTCTTGGGATTTTAGTCCATTAACTATTCATGTTATCATGCATAAAAATTAGCTGCCATCATTGACAAAAGATTAATTGAGAAAACATCCAAAAGTGATTTTGCCCTTTAAACTCCATTGCAAGCCTGTACATAGCACCAAGTATAAAGACTGGAAATGTCACATTTACACTCATGGTATGTCTATCTAGGATCAAAGAAGAATTTCGCATTTACAGTTATCGCATCACATTGTTCATCAGTCTCCAACAGCCTGCACATTGATGATGGGCAGTTAACATGGATAGATGCATTAACTTGACTAACAGTCCAGACACATAGTTCAAGTCTCACCATGACAGCTGTGGAATTTGAATTCAATTAATATGGGATTTGAAAAACAAATGACATCTAGCGTTAGCACTTATGACCAAGAAACTGTGGGTTGTTGTAAAAACTCATCTGCTCCATTAATGTCCTACAGGGAAGGAAATCTGTCATCCTTACTTGGTCTGACTTGTTTATCACTCCAATATTTTTGACTCTTAAATGCCCTTTAAGGGGATGTAACATGGTTATTTTACCACAACCCT
This sequence comes from Pristis pectinata, assembly GCF_009764475.1. Lineage (NCBI taxonomy): Eukaryota > Metazoa > Chordata > Chondrichthyes > Rhinopristiformes > Pristidae > Pristis > Pristis pectinata. The sequence goes on along the minus strand of NC_067409.1, from coordinate 82,848,234 downwards.
TAACTTAAACAAAGTTTTAAAAAAACGGACACGCCAAACAGCATTGACCTAGGCACTGAAATCAGACACAGCAAATTCAGTTCCCAGCTGAGCTGATCTTGCAAATGCTCCTCAGAAACATCCGAGGACTGGTGTTTAATTTGAGGGAGCTGTCCTACAGATGAGACAAGCAACAGTCCTCAGAATCATAAGTTACAGACAATGTACTTGACTCCTCCATCACAGTCCCTAAGTATGTTCTGTCCCTCCAGCAGGACATACTCAGCAGGACATACTCAACATACTACTCCAGAAGTCAATGTTGCTCTCTCTCACATACACCACAATGTTTGATATCAGCCAAACATGGGTGAGGGAACCTCCTCCTGAATATCACTGACTGTCCTCATTAAGCTGATGAATTAGTGCCCCTCCATGTGGAACAGCATTTGGAAGAAACACTGAAAGTTGCAGAGGGAAGAGGAGTTTCAGTGTCCATCACCAAGAGTAGCTTGGTAGTACTACGTCTGACTGAGGTACTGAGACCCAAAGAACATAGCTTCCATATTGTGTCTGTGGCAGGTAGTCTGTGAACCAACCTGAGTGATGACCTAACTCTGACAGATGCATCTGTCCATGGCAGCATTGGTAGAAGTGATCACCACATAGTCCTTGTGGAGACAAAGTCCTGACTTCACACCAGATCTGATAGCTCAAAATAACCATCCAGTAATTGCTATGGCCCATCCACCATCCTAAGTTGATATCTCCAGTATTTGTCACTGCAAAATGCACTGCAGTTACTCAACTAGGCTACTCTGAAAGCATCTCCCAAACCTGTGCATTTAACCACCAAGAAGGACAAGGGCAGCAGGCACATAGCAACAGTACTGGCAGGTTCCCTTCCAAGTTGTCCACCATTCTGACTTGGAAATATTTCACCATTCCCTCATCATCTTTGGGTCTAAATTATGGGACTCCCTGCCCAACAGCATTATAGGAGTACTTTCACCAGATGGACTGTAGTGGCTCAACTTGGTGGCATACTTCACCTTCTGAAGGGCAGTTAGAGGTGGGCAATAAATGCTGGTCTTGCCAACAATGGCTTCATCCTGAAAATGAGTAAAAGGAAATACCTAGACCAATACAGAAGGATCATAGAATCCAGGGAATATGTTTTTGGTGCTGCTTTTGGTTAAAGAGAGGAATTGTTCCCCCACATATTTCTTTCAGTGGTGACATGGGATCTTTCAGTTTCACCATTAATATCAGAACATGTGGATGGAATTCCCTCAGGTTAAGTTCAAATCCAAAGGATGGCTCTTCTGATAATGCAGTACCTCCTCAGCCCAGATGTTAGTGGTAATGATGATAGTAAAATGCCTCAAGTTACCTCATAGAAGGGGTATTAGGCAAAACTTAACAACGCGCACATTATACGACATTAGATCAGGTGATCATAGGTTGGACAAAGAGATAGATTTTATGAATCATTTTAAAGTAGGAGGGAGAGGTTTGTAATTCTGTAACTTTGAGCCTTGGCACAGCTGCTGCTTGTGGAGTGAATGAAATCAAGGATGCTCAACAGTGCAGAAATGAAAGCTGTCTGAATTTTGTGGGGCCAGAGGACATTCCAAAAACATACTCAACCTCTAGAGTAAAGTCTGAATCTACAATCTACTTCTGAAGCAGCTGAGCCTGATACTTCAAATGATTATCACATATTTATTGTGCAAATAGCCTCAGAGGCATATGCAGATTCCACTAATAAGGTATTACTGCCTACCAAACAAAACTGATGATTGCCAGTGACTGATCTCCAGCTGATTAACAGCAGCATTAGCTGTAAGTAAATCTTAATTTCAGATGATAAAGAATATTTCCCATTGGGGACCCTTACCTTATAGCATGAAGAAGATGATCACAGACAAAAACCTTCATCTGCATTGCTTCAGTAGAAATGAAGGGTGGGTGCAGAGCAGAGATGGTGCTACATATGAATCTATTTCTAAACCATGCTCATGTCTAGTCAAGGTATGAAATTTATATCAGATAGCTTCAGATCAAGAATTGAAGAGAAGAAGACCCTTTTACGGAGGTGGAATATAAAGTGATATCCTTGTAGAATCATAGAGCACAGAAAGAGCTATGCCAGCTCTTTTGAAAGAGCTACAAAATATTCCCACTCCCTTGCTCTTTTTCCATTAGCTCACACTTTTATCCTTTTCAAGTATACATTCTTTTGAAACTTGCCATTGAATCCCATCCAACCACCTTATCAGGCAGCACATTCCAGACTTTGACAAGTTACTGAGTAAAACAAAACTCCTGCTTCCCCTTGCCACTTCTTTTCCCAGTTATTTTAAACTGGGAACTCTGAATAGACCCAGCCCTATCTTATATGATCCACTGGCTTCGCCACTTAGTTGATCCCTGCACATGCTGTTTTCCATTCACTCAGGGTTAACTGTGAACAGAAATGGTTCTATGCCAAGGACTGAAGGCATCCTTCTATTCTGCAGTCTTCTAGTTAGCCCCAGCTACAGAATAGGAGCCAGCAATGGCAGGGATATGGAATAGTGGGGAAAGTGTCATTTGCTGAATAGAGCAACTCTTCTCGCAATGAAAACATAGAAAATGGAGGCAGTAGCAGACCATTCAGATCTTCTAAACTTCTCCACCATTGACCACAGAGGAACTGAGAGCTGAGAAATGGCCACAATCCATCCACTATGTCCTGGCAATTACTTATACAAGGATAATGATATTGTTGATTAATCACTGCAATTAGTCTTTATCAATCAGTCTATAATAGATGTAGGCATATTACCATGAAAATGTTAATGGTGAAAAGCTTTGGGAAGTCAAAAGTAGCTGTTCCTGTCAAACATGTTGTACCTCCACACGTCATGTACTAAATTACTCATATACTGTAACTCTGGCTTTGTCCATAAAGCAATTTTCTTCGGTTAGGAACAGTTATTAAATGTTAGCTGTCAGATTAATGCCTGGGCAACTCTCTATTTTGTTTGTCCTGTCTTGCTCCTGACCATGAAATGTTTGATTCTATTATTCTTTCACTCCCAGCCATTGTCATTACTCATTTTTATGAGCAGGCACACACAATCAAAAAGATAAATTATCTTTTCTCAACTGTCCAATTGACAAAGAGGAGCTCAAAAATGAGTTGGTTCCCAGATGTCAGGTGGTTCATTAGTTTTAGCAGATGTTTGAACGTTTTCATATATGATAGTGCTGGGGGGGAGGGGGGAAGGGGGAGGGGGTTAACATTTTAACTTAACATAGGAACACACAAAGAAAGTGACCTAAGGTGTGCCTGCCTAAAAAATAAAGCAACAAGGAAATTTCACCTCAGAGAAGATGTGGTATTTACAGCCAAGTCAAGCTGACGAACTTCTTTATTTGGAACAATATAATACAAAGGATAAAGACCCCCTGTGTATGTTCCATGATGAATTTTGCTTCATAATTATTGAACATGTCGGATTAAATCAGTTTAATTAAACAAGCAATCATCCATCTGTGAGGCATTTGCCTGACTTCTGGATGTCAGTGAAAGCAGAGTATTTTTGGAAATAATGCTGAGGCTTTCATCTGATAGGGAAAGCTTATATTGGAATATTTGCTATCTTGCTCTGACAAATCTGGAGCAGTGCAGATCCTTCACGTTGAACACTGCACCCATTGCTCCAATCCGCACTGCCTTGGATGACTGGGAGGTGATAATGCAAAGTGGCTAATTGTGAAAAGAACTTCAAAGGAAAAGAGAATGGGAAGGAATGCAAAGCAGAGATCTGATTCACTATCACCCAACTTAGTGCTTCCCCCATGAACAACTTTAGACCCCTCCATCCAGAAGCAGAATCTCAAGGACATATCCTGGTATGGCAGTCTTTCTACAGCCAGACCTTCCTGATCTTCTCCACAATTTACAATTCGACAGCAGTTTCTCCTGTAGTAACTGGCTTTAGAACACAAGCATTTGCAATTGGTTTGCAACAGTAATGGCACAAAGGAATTGGTGAATTGGGCTCCCATGTTCAAAACCTTTGACATCCTGTTCCTACTTTCGTAACAAATTCAAGTCTCAAGAGTGGACAACAATTGTGGGATGATCGGAGAGCAGGGACAGAATGGGGGTGGTCTCAATGTGTGAAGTGGGAAATAGATTTACTTGAGGCGGTGGGATGGAACATTCCTGCTCCTCCTGCCCCACAAACAATGCTGGAAGAGCACCTACCTCTTTGATACAGCAGTCCTTGTCTTCCTATAACTGCCAGGTTTCCCTAGGGCTGGGAAGTTTGGGCAGACAAATTTACAATTTCTGGACGTAAGGTAAAGCACAGAGGTGCAGCTAATAGAGATGCCACCTCAAAGCACTAGTGACTTGTTCAATCCTGACCTCTGGTTCCATTTATATGGAGTTTCCATGTTCTCCCTGTGATCCCTTTGACAGGGTCCCACATGGGAGATTGGTCCAAAAGGTTAGAGCATCTGGGAACCAAGGCAAGTTGGCAAATTGGATCCAAAATTGGCTTGGTGATAGGAGGCAGAGGGTGATGATAGGGGGTTGTTTTTTGATTGGAAACCTGTGACCACTGGTGTACCATATGGGACCCTTATGCTGGGACCCTTATTCTCTGTCATATACATTAATAATTTAAATATGAACCATTAAGAAGTATCTAGACAAACATCTGGATTGTCCAGGCATTGAGGGCGTAGGATGAAGTGTGGTAAATGGGGTTAGTGTAGATGGGTAATTGATGACATTGACATGGTGGGCTGAAAGGTCTGTTTCTGTGCTGTCTGACTCTATGATTGTGTGAGTTTCCTCTGGGCACTCTGGTTTCCTCCCACATCCCAGAGACGTGTGGGCAGGTAGGTTAATTGGCCACTATAAAATGCCCAAGTGTAGGTGGGTGTTATATTTGATGGGAATGTGGGGACAATAGGTTACAGAGAGAATTAGGGGGGGAATGGAATTACTCTGTGAGCCAGCATAGATTCAGTGGGTTGAATAGTCCCCTTCTATGTTGTTTAGGAAATAAGAAATATGCAATCTGCAGCACAGTTAGAAATTTAAATTATTCCCACCCCAGTTGTCTGTTAAAACCAATGAGTGTGTTTGAATGGGTTGGATTCAGATTTCATGTTTGAGATTTTTTTTGTATTGTAACATCCTTCTTGAGCCAAGTCTCATCTGTTTTTGGCAATTAAAATTAATGCCTTAATTGCTCAAAGAGGAAAATGCATCATTTTTGGAACAATATCAACTAAGATAAAGCCAGCAAAATAACCTTGCAGGTGCTGACAATGGAACATTTCTTGTGAGTGAGAAGAGTCTGTAAACTTGTAATGGAGACACTAAATTCACCATTATAGGACACATTATGTGATTGAGGAATCTTGTCCTAGAGTGTAAGGCCACACTTAATACCTGTGAGGAATATGGATAGTTGTCAACAACAATTTGTGAATCTCATGATTTCCTTTCACATGTAGAACTCAATTCTAGAATTCTTGACTGTAACCAACTCTAACTGTGCAAAGCTGTGAGCTAAAAACAGACTGCCAAAGTTTCCATGGATATGTGAAAAGGAAAAGATTAGCAGAAAGTAAAGAGCACCCCTCATAGACAGAGACAAGAGAAGTTATATTGGGGGAAAAGGAAATGGCAGGGAAATTAAGCAAAATATGTCATGTAGGTCAGGTACATCAGTGGAAAGAGAAACAGAGTTAACATTTCAGGTTAAAGATCCTTTGTCAGAACTGGAAAAATCAGATAAAAGCTTAGTTTTAAGTTGCAGAAAGGGTTGAGGAGAGATACTTAGGACAAAGGGAATATCTGTGATTGTGTGAAATCAGGGTTGCCATGGTGATATACTGTTTATGGAGGCATCTGGTTGATGGATCAATCAGCGCAGAGAGAGGGGGAATTAAACAAAGGACTGTGTCAGAGCAGTGAATTGCAGGTCAGAGATGAGGTGCTGAGGTAGAAGGTCGATCCTGTTCTTAGTGAATGGTGAAATAGATGCAAGGGGTCAAATTGCCTATATTTGTCTCTATTTCTTATATTCTTATTATGTGCTAATCCTTAAAATCCAGTCTGCATCGTTAGACTAAAGCATTTGGAATTCTCACATCTTAGTAGGTTCTTGCTAAATAAGACACAATATGACCTAAGCACTGGGAATTAGAAGTCCACTATATTATGTACTCAACTTTCTTATTGAAGAAACTGAAGTGCGGTATCCTGTCACTCTTTCGCTGAGACTGTCTTCACCCTGCAACCAATAGACTAGACTAGAACCATTGACAATATTCTTCTTCTTCTTCTTAAATCATCCTTTGGGATTGAGGATGGCTTACTCCCACTCCAACTCTGGGTTCCGAGGTGACTAAAGAGGGCGATGTGGGACCCGCAGACTCTACTACAGATGTGACCTGAGACAGCAGACAGGATGGATGAGTGGGTTGTTGGTGAAGTGATGTGCTCCTTCCTCCGTTTCTGATGAGCTTGCACGTGCCCCTGATGATGGACTTCCCTGATGTCAGTGCCATCTCTGAATGCTCCTTGTCCACTTTGAGCATTCATGGGCCTGGGATTTTCATGAGTTGGAGGGGATGTTTCATTTTTGCAAGGAGGCTTTGAAGGCATCCTTGAATGTTTTCCTCTGTTCACTTTGTAACCTCTTCCCATGAAGGAACTTGGAATAGAGTTTCTACTTCAAGAGTCTGATATGGAGCCTGCAAATGATGTAGTCTGACCAATGGTGACAACTAAGTGTAACTTGAACCTCAGTGCTGGGGACACTGGTGAGGGAGAAGGTGCTGGCAGTGGTCTGCTTATCCTTCCAATTAATTTGAAGAGACTCTTGGCTTTCCTACTAAGAAGAAGCAGGACTAATTTGATGAGAATGATGAGGAGATTGAGGAGATAATTAGCTACAAATGCAAGTTATTCCAGGTGGAAGCACCACCATGCCTCAAAAGAAGGGAAATTGATCTATAAGCACCTGAAGGCTGAGGTCCAGCATAAAACCTGTGACCTAAAGAACAGATGTTGGATGGAAAGAACGCTGGAGCCCAGTAACTCACTGATAGCCATAGCATGCTCGGATTATTCAGTACTACTAAGGCCAAAAATGACCCAAAAATGCAAAACCTCACTTTATTGGGAGCCAAGAACAGAGACAAACTTGTCAAGGACAGAAAGGTAATCACCAGCTGCTGGAAGGAACAATTTGAAGATTTCCTCAACTGGTGTCTTTGCCCTTGATATAAGTGCCCTTGGCTCTATCTCATCCTGACTGATAAGAAGTCAAAAAGGTCAAGTGCCAAGTGAAAAATAACAGAGTCCCGGGAGCAGACAGTAACCCCTGCTGAAATTGTAAAACTTGACAGTGATGAACTCCTGTCACAAATCCACAATCTCATTGTCCACAGCAAAACATCAGGCTTATGGAGCCAACATTATTTCCTTCATTAATCTTAGACAAAAGTGTAGATAACTGAAAAATGTCAGTGCAAAATGCCAATACATCTGTGTGTTGCTTTACTCTGGGGATCTCTGTCCCTCTAAATAGCGATTACAAAAGGCAAACAAAGAGAGGGGAGATAAAGGTCCATGCTTGCTCATTAAAAGTCATGTTAATATCCTTAATGAATTTAGGCAGCCTTTTGCAGCTGCAGTCAGTAAACAACGAGCAATTTATTTTGTCTTATCTAAATTTAGAGAGGTTAATTCAGGGAAAAACTTACAATAGCAGCATTGCAGAGAAAGTGTAATGGTGCAGAGGTCTGTTCAATCTGAATGTGTGGTTGCAACAATTATCATTGGATATGTTACTGCAAACCTCAAGGTAGTGCAGAAGGTAAAGGAGAAGGACAATCTATGGTGACTTTTTAGCCCAGAGTATAGACAAACACAAGCAATTGGACCACCAGGGCATTGCAATGAAGCAGTGCATGAGGAAGTGATGGCAGAGGGACTGTTCCTGGTCCAACACCTCCCATAACAGTCAGCCACCTGCTGTTATATTGAAGGCCTTCACTGCCCTCAGTCATTCTGTACTTGTAAAAGGATGCTGAAGGAAAGTAAAAAAAGTTCAAAACCAACAAGATTCTGGGAAAGAATGAAATAAAACAATGCAGTGCAATAGAGGGTTACAGAGTGGAAGAAGACCAAATATGTTCAGAAAGTTCTAGAGACTTATTCATGTAAAATACAAACATACAAAAATATGAATCCAGAGCAGGAATAAGTCATTTGGCTCTTGAAATCTGCTTTGCCCATTTGATAAGATCATGGTTAGTCTGAAGGTGGACTCAACTCTGCATTTCTCTCTACCTGTGGTCCCTTGCTTATCAAGTGTGTATCTACCTCTGCCTTAAAATTATTCAAAGAAACTGCTTCCACCACCTCTCAGAGAAAAGAGTTGCAAAGAATGATGGCCCTCTGAGAGAAGAGAGCATGCCTCACTTCCATCTTCAGTGGGGGCCCCTTATTTTTTAACAGGGGATCTATCCTCTCCACATCCACTCTGCCTTTTTCCCATGCTAAATATCTTGTAGTTTCCTCCTGTCTATCCCCCATTCTTTTTGAGTAAATGGATTACATTTGCTCTTTTCCAAACCAATGCAACCTTCCCCTAACCTAAGAAGTTTTGAAAAATTAAAACCATTGCAACAACCTCACTGGCCTCACTAGCCATTTGTTTTAAGACCCTGGGATGTAGTCCTTCAGGACCTAGCTTAAAAAATGTATAACGGTATCACCCGTAGGTCTAGATAAAGAATAATATTCACATGATTCTGTTTGTTCAACTGTGCAATGAAAAAAGATTGACTAATTTTTATTGCAATTTGCAATATGCTGAAACTGTTCTCACATTGATCTCCAGGGTTGCCTTAAGCTTCTCCACGTTGATAACCCATGTGTCCTATCATCAGTCAGATAATGGAGAAAAAACAGTAAATGATACATCTGCGAATCTGCTTCCTATTCATGTTCTCCCTGGTCTCTATCTGAGGAGGGAGCACGTTGTCTAGTAGGGAAAGGAAGCAAAGAGATTTGTAGTTATGTAAGGGTGAATTGCACATAGTTAGAATGCTGAGTTCCATGTAAATAATATTGTTTTGCACCACTTTCAGATCTTGCTTTTTCTTTATGTTGACTATTAAGCGACCTTTTCAGGTGTGTGATATTGAATGAGAAGGCATGAATTGTTGCCAAGTAGTATGCATAGTGGGAGTGCTGAGAAAGTGACCCAAGATTCTTTGCAGGACAGCTTAGTGCTCGTAACAAGAAGTGGGGAGGATGTGGGGGCGAAGCTGGGAAGTAGGTAGGTGTGATGCTATGGAACAAATATGGCCTAAGCTGATGGAACCCAAGTGAATTGTGGAACAATGGAAACATCTCAGGCAACAAGATACGATACTGCTGGTAAATTGCCTGAATTAGCACCCTGCTTCTCTTCCTCCTCCTCAGAGTTATCTGAAGTCGTTCTGTGCCTTGTTCCTCCTGCAGGACTAAATCCATGGGACTTCACCTCCCACCTTACCCAAATCCGTGCACTCATTCAATGTAAAAATATCCCACTTAACTTAGTTCCTTTGTTCCTTGTGCTAGACTTGGACAGAGTTACCAGCCTTCTCTGTTTTTATTTCAATTTCCATTACCCCATCTCCAAATGTTTTATTCCCTAAACATAGGAGTACCTTTTAGTGCTTTCCAGTCTTCCCAGCTAATAAATGGGTTGCTGGGAGGTCGACGTCGATTCTAAAAATAGTAGCCCCAGTTTATTCTACCACAAAAGCAGTGCAAGGGATTGGGTTTATTCATTCACTGGCTGGCGTTTCACTTACTATGTGGATGTTGGATTATTGAAAGGACTGGAGAAAGAACACATAAATGTGACTTTGTAAGTACTGTCAAATCAAGTGCTGTACTTGTAATTTTTTGGTAATTAGATTTTATGGTCTATTTTGTTTGGCAATGCTTAGATTCAATCCTTCTTATTGCTAATTTGTACCATTCCTTCCCCAAATTCCAAATGCAATGTTGAAGAGTGAGGGAAGGAACAGGATAAAAAAAGGGGAGGAGTAAGAGATGACAGGCAAGAAAACAAAGTTCCCTATACTAAATAGGTGATGTAGTATATGTAGCTTTGGTTGTAAACAGGCATTTGTTGCTTTAAGGCTGCCACCTCTTTAATGGTGGGCCGAAGGGCCTGTTTTGTGCTGTATGGTTCTTAATTACGGTATCAGGTGGTTCACTGGGATGCAAAAGTGTAGAAGTTCTGTGGTCAGTCTGGAGGAGATGTTGGAATAAACTGTCATGTTTGTTGGAGCTTCCAGCCTTGGTGGGCTTGTTCACGCTGTAGTTACACAGGGAATCCAGCAGAAATCTTTGTAAGGTTGCATGCTTTTATTTTGCTGATTTGCATATTTATCTTAATTGTGGCAAAGTAACAGATTGTTGTAAAATTTGTGTTTCCAATTTGGCTTACTAGCTGAGGGATATCAAGCAGTTAGTTACTGATCTAAAGCAACCCCAGCAGATATTGAATCTGGTGAGGGGAACAGGCAAATGCTCTAGGTTATATGGAAGGTTAATGTGAGGTACAAGTCTGGTATTGCACCAATCTCTCTGTCACCTCGTCTTGATACGGTACTGGTTGCTCTTCCTGCCATGTGTCATTCAATGGAAGGAGGCAATTCATCCCATCCTGCAGAAAACAAACTGCTGGAGGAACTCAGCTGGTCCAGCAGCAGCTGTGGGGAAAAAGGAATTGTCATTGCTTCAGGTTGAAACCCTGCATTGGGACTGAGAGCGGAGAGGGGAGATGGCCATTATAAAGAGGAGAGTGGGAGGGGTGAGAGGGGCCAGTATGTGATAGATGGACTGAGGACCCCTCCCACAACTGGCTCCATCCTCCCGTCATCCTTCACCCCTCCTTGGTCCATCTACCACCAACTGGCCCCTGTTTCACCCCTCCCCCTCTTCTCTTTATGCTGGCTATCTTCCCCTCTCCATTCTCACTCCTGATGTAGGGTCTCAACCCAAAACATCAACAATTCCTTTCCCCCCTCATAGATGCTGCTCAACCCACTGAGTTCCTCCGGCAGTTTATTCTGTTGCTCCAGATTCCAGCATCTGTAGTCTCTTGTGTGTCCATTCATCCTTTCCTGCTAGTTGTGCTTGCCTTTATTCATTTCAAAGACTTACACAGTTTGAATTATATTAGCCTGTGCATCGAAAGCCACCTGCAGAAACTTATGTTAGATGTGGAGAAAAAAAATTCTGTTTAAATCTTCTGATAATGATCCAAAATTACCACCTCTTGATTTCTGATTCACTGTTCTGAGGAAACAGAAATTTATTTTATCTTTTAACCCCTTCCACAGCCTTTCATATTTACCGATTCCCTCTATGTTCAGGTGAACAAAAGCTGCAATCTTACAAGCTTACACTGTTCACATTATATGTTAGGTTTGACATCATTCTGAAGAATCATCAAAGTTACTGTTTACATGCATCAGAATTAAAGCCAAACTAGAGTTCTGCAGTGTTATTTCCTTGCTATTTTTCCTTTCCTTTGTGACTCGTCAACTTACGTTTTTTATGGTCTTTTCCACAGCACTCAAACCATTGAATGCACAAGCTAAACTTTCTACACAAAGCTAAGTTATCTGCCCTTCATTCACTGAGCCTGAAGTGGCAGGTAGCTATGTGATCCCTGGCCACAGACCTCCAACTAGTTGGGTGTAGCCTGGTCCAGGGTGGTGTTTGGTTGTGTTGTAGGATCATTCCATACCTAAATGCCTTCACCAGATCCTACTCTCGTTCAAACTCTTACCATTTAGGGCATAGCCCCTTCACAACTCTCTTCCCAAAATGAACCATATTTCTCTTTCTTTTCCGTCTTTTAATTTGTCTGGACCAGCTTCAACTCTTCATCAAAATTATCATGCCCCAATATGGCAAATACACATATTGTTCCTTGAGGGTTCAAGGAATCTCGCCACTCCCAATGCTGTTAGAAGTGTTTTAAAGTCCAACCCTATGTCCCACTTCTAATATTTTATTTATATGAACAACTCTCAGTGTGCAGGTTGGTTCAACAGGGAGTACATTCATGATCTTGATTGTCCCATCAGAGGAAGTTGCCTAATGGGAGGTTCACTGTTATCCCACAAGGTAGGAGGGAGAAATGGCTCCTGGACAGAAAAGGTGAGTAATTGTGAGAAGGAGAGTCATAGGCATAGAGTCATAGAGCAATACAACATGGATACAGGCCCTTGGGCCCAACCAGACCATGCTGACCACGATGCCCACCCAGCTAGTCCCAATTAATAGTAAGTCCCTGGTAATATGAATGTTCTCCAAAGTATCTTCACTTTTTTCCCTTATCTCTTGAACAACCATGATTTTCTCCTCAGAGAACATTGAGGAGAAATATTCAATAAAAATCCCACCCATCTCCTGTGGCTTGAGACATAGGCTGCACTGCTGATCTCTAAGGGGACCTACTTTCTCCCTAGTCACCATTTTACTCTTAATATAGCGATAGAACCTCTTGGGGTTTTCCTTAACCTTACCTGCCAGATCCATCTCATACTTTCTCTTTCCCCTCCTGATTTCCCTCTTAAGAGTACTCTTAATCTTTTTATAGCCACCAAGGGATTCACTTGTCCTGACCTCCTAATCCCAATGTATGCTTCCTTCTTTTTCTTGACCAGAGCCTCAATGTCTCTCGTCAGCCAAGGGTTCCTAAACTTGCCAGATTTACCCTTCACCCTATCAGGGAATTTTGCTGCTGGGCTCTGATATCACACTCTTAAAAGCCTCCCACTTGCCATTTGTTCCTTTCCCTTCAAACAGGCTCACCCAATTGACCTCTGTTAGATCCTGCCCAATTCACCCAAAAATTAGGTCTGGTCCAGTTTAGGACCCAAACCTCTGGACCTGTCCTATCCTTTTCCATCGGTATCTTAAAACAAATAGAATTATGGTCACTAGAGCCAAAGTTCTCCCTCACTTCCAGTTCAGTTACTTTCCCTGCCTTATTCCCTAAGAGGTCCAGTATTGCACCCTCCCAGGTAGGGCCCTCTATATATTGACTCAGGAAACTTTCCTGGACACATTTCACAAATTCCACCCCATCCAGGCCCTTAATACTCTGGGTGGCCCAGTCAATAATGGGGCAATTAAAATCTCCCACTAATACAACCCTATTATTCTTAACAACATTTTCTCTACCCACCTGATCCTCAAGTTCCCACTAACCTTTGGGGGTTCTATAATACAGCCCCACTAGAGTGACCCTCCCCTTCTTGTTTCTAAGTTCTACCCATATGGCCTCACTGGACAATCCTCCGAGAATGTCAGAGGAATGAAAAAATTACATATATAATATAAAACCAAAAAATACCAAATAAAATGGAACTGCAGGTAACAATTATTGGGAGAAACCAAAGAAGGTGAGTGTGTTCAACTTTGGAAGTGAAAATGAAAAGGAAACTTCATTGAGGTGTTCAGGTTGTTTTCCAGAACCAGATAGGTTGGTAAACCGGAGACATATTTAAGATCATTCGCAAAAATTCCAAAATGCACATTAGCAGAATTCTTTTTTCGCTCAATGACCTATTATAGTTTTGAATGCACAACACAGAAAAACTTCCAAAGAGAACTGGATGAATATTTGAAAAGAGAAAAATAAAACTCAGGGCTGCAGAGATAAGGCAGAAGAATGGGACTTAATGGAATGCTCTTTCAAAAAGCACGCTGGGCCAAATGGTGACCTTCATTTCTGTTTCTCACTTGTGAAACAGGCAACAGCCCACACAGTACATTATTGATAATTTCTCCTGCCACCTTGATTTACCGAGACATTTGGAATAATTTCTTTCTGCTTATGACATCTCCTCTATGTAGCTGATGGAAATTAGCTGCAACATTGCAATAAGTTTGATTTACAGCTTTGGTAGAAACAGATTCAGGAGAGACTGACAGGCAACTGCACGCTTCATCATCTGCAAGTGGTTCTTCAGAAAATTACCATAAAGCCTCTCTTGCTCATCAATAATTCAACATTCCAATTGTTTTAATTTTTTTGCCTCTGGAAGCAGATCAGTTCGTAAGCCTATGATCTATCTCATGGGTTGTGCTGCATGTATTCAGATGTAGTGAGCAATTTTTCATCTGACTTCTCTTTGCTTAATGCCGTTGTTATAGTTCAATAACTGATTCTCTGGGACCATAACAAATATGGAAATAGCAACAGAATGCTGGAATAACATAGCAGGCCTGAAACCATCTGAAAGAAAATGATTGGTTAACAAATATTGTGTTGACTGCTCATCAATGCATTTCTGTTATTCTACCAGTTATTTTTATCCTTCTTTTCAGATGTCAACAGAGACACCGTGTTTCACCAGAATTTTCTATGCTTGTGTTGGAGGGAGTGCAGAGAAGATTCACTAGGTTGATTTCTGGGATGAAGGGGTTTCTGTGAGCATGTGGGGCCTATGCAAGAATGAGAGGTGATCTTAGTGAAATATATAACAGTGAAATCAAGGAGGATTTTTCTTAGGCCAAAGGTAATTGAAATATGGAAGTCATTCCACCGAACAACTGTAGATGTTGGGTCAATTGGAACTTGAAAGCCTGAGATTAATATATTTCTGCCAGGTTAAGGTGTCAAGGTTGGTGACTCTAACTGAAGTAGTTGGGTCATGTAATAGAATCTGGAAGATTGTGTAGAGAGAAACTGAGTTGATGTTTCAAATTGATGGCCTTTTAGCATAAGTCATACTCTGTACTAATGCCTGATTCTTGATTCTCATCGATATGTCTCCACCAAGATATAGAGTCATTGGCCCCTACATGAGCAGTGACGAGGAGCGATTGGGATGACAGAAGCCTGAGGGAATCGGGATTGGTGGAATGAACTTGTGCTTAGGAAACATTGAAGAGTGGATTCCTCCCAGGGAATGATGATTTTTTGTTTCCTGAATGCAGCCAATCAAATTGAGATGGAGAAGGGAGAAGATTACAGTGTGCTCATAGTTGACCATGGATTGGACAGAAATATTAGGAAGAAATTGGAAGGACATCATCTCATTTCGCGGGTTGGTGGGGAAACATGGGGCTAGGGTGGGTCTGATTGCTGGGGAGTTTCACAATTTACGTACATCTGGCACTGGCTTGTAGTTATCTCCTGGCTGTAAAGTTCTTGATGCATTGCAAAATTTAGCATGAAGGAATGCAAAGATCAGCAAATTTTGTGGGGGGAATGGAACCACAACATCACGTATTTAAAAAACAGTATGTTCAGTGTGTTAGAGCTCTCTTGAGTCCTCCTCATCAGATGTTCCATACAAAGGTCATACATGTGATCTCTCCAGATTTCCCAAGCCATTCCTGGGACAGAATAATGGAAACTGTGGTTGCTCTTGTGATCTAAAGGATCCCAGTTATTTAAATGGAACACTTCACAAATATGTCCTCCTTGGTTCAAAAGGAAACAACCCCAACTTGCTAATCCTTCCTGTAGATTTGTGCATAAATTATGGGATTTGAACCCATAAACTTCTGACTCAGTGGCTATGAAGCAGGCTAATAGGGCCACAATTTCATAACCTGTGCTTGCCCCAGAGCTTGCAGAAAAAGTAATCTAACCTATCATTTGCTTCAGGGCTTTTTTTTCAATCTAATAACAAACTGGAAAGAGAGGTACTGAGGCAGGGGGATTTAGAATGGGAATTCCAAAACCCAGAGCCTAGGCAAGATATGACTGCTGGTGAAAAGGAACAAGAAAGAGGCTGGGACACAAAATTTCTTGGGGTTTGCAGGGCTAGAAGTGATTAAGGAGAAACAGTAAGTGAAACTGTGGTGAAGTCCAGATACAAAGATGAGAAACATTGTGAGGCAGCTTTCTTTAATTACCTTTGCCTTTGAAATCCTTTTTCTGGATAGTCTGCCAGTCAATAGAATATAAGAAACAGAAGCAGGAGTTTTGGCCCCTCATGTCTACTCTGCCATTCAACAAGATCACTGGTGATCTTTTACCTCAGCATCACACTCCTACATTAAACCTTGGTTCACTTAATATCCAATCAATCTATCAATCTTTGCCTTGAATATGCTCAGTCATCTTAGGTAGAGAATTCCGAAGGTTCACTGCCCTCTGTGTGAAGAAATTTCCTCTCATCTCTATCCTGAATAGATGACCCTTATTTTGAGACAATGTTCTTGGCATCCTATTCTTCCATCTATCCTGTTCAGCTAAGAATTTTGCACATTTCAGTGAGATTGTCTCTCATTTTTTTCTAAACCTTTAGGACCAGTTTTTATAATCTATTCTAAAGAATACTTGGGCTTTTCTAAAGAAGCTAGACCCATCAGTTGCATCCCACACTATTTGAGCTTTCATCAAGTTGCCATTAAAATATAACAGGTGAACACATTGGCTCAGAATAATTAATTTTCCTTTAGGCAATAGATGGAAACATTCTGAGGCAGCCTTCATTAATTGTCTTTGCCGGTAGTGCATGAGGCAATAGCCAAACTGTTTGTAAGAGAAGCCATTTGCTGCAGGTAGACATTAACCTTCACTGCACTAGCAGTCCTGTTAGAATGCCTCAGGAACCCACCATTGCAAAGTGATGTATTTTAGAGTTCTAATATTACTCTTGTACTCACACCATTTCACACCCAGGGTTCATGTATCATGTCTGTAACAGGTCAAATTGGCAATAGTTCTTACTCACCCAGTTTTAAAATCATAGAAAATAAATGGTACATCAGGAGGCTATTTGGTCCAGTGTGCCTGTGCCTGTCAAGAACAGTGTGCAGCATAATCCTGACTTCCAGCACTAGACACATGATCTGCCAGGTCTTGGCTCTTCAATTGCAAATCCAAATACTTTTTACATATGCAATGTTAGCTTCTACCTTCACCAATCTATCAGGCAGTGAATTCTTCACTCCCACTATCCTCTGGGTGAAGACATTTTTTCCTTGTTGGTCACCACGCTATAGGAAGGATATGGAGGTTTTGAGGAGGGTGCAGAAGAGATTCACCAGAATGTTGCCTAGATTGGAGTGTATTAGCTATAAGAAGAGGTTTGACAAACTTGGATTGTTTTATCTGGAGTGTTAGAGGCTGAGGGGAGACCTGATAGAGTATATAAAATTATGAGAGGCATAGATAGGGTAGATAGTCAGATTCTCTCTCCCAGAGTGGAAATGTCAAGTACTAGAGGGCACTGGTTTAAGATGAGAGGGGGAAAGTTTAAAGGAGATTTGCGAGGCAAGCATGTTACACAAAGAGTGATAGGTGCCTGGAACATGATGCTAGGGGGAGGTGAGAGAAGCAAGTATGATAGACATTTAAGAAGCATTTAGACAGATACCTGAACAGGCAGGGAAAAGAGGGATATGGACAACGTGTAGGCAGATGGGATTAGTTAGATTAGCATCATGGTCAGCACAGACACGGTGGGCCAAAGGGCCTGTTCCTGTGCTGTACTGTTCTATTTTCTATGCTTCCCTCTAATCACTCTATCAGTTACTGTAAATCTGTGTCTGCTGATTTTTGTCTCCTGTGATAAGGGGAACAGATTAATTACTCTCTCTAAGATCCTTATAATCTGATATACTTCAATTAAGTATCCCCACAGCCTCCTTTGTTGCAAAGAAAGCCACCCTGGCCGATCCAAACTCCACTCATAACTAAAATTTTCCAATCCCTGTAAATCTTCTCTGTACTCTATCCAGTATAATTGCATTTGACTTGTTTTGTGGGGATCAGAACTGTGCATTGTACTCACCTATGGGCTAAATAGTATTTTATTCACTTCTAGCATAACCTCCTGGTCTTGTGTTCTATGCCTTGGCTAACAAAGAAGGCATCTTGTGTTTCTTTTACCCACCTTATCAACCAGTCCACCTACCTTTGGACATTTGTGGACATACACTCCAAGTTCCCATTCATTGTTTATGTCCTTGCCTTGTTGCATCTCCACAAACGCACTTCCTTGCTCTTCCCTGGATTAATTTCCATTTACCACTTTTCTGCCCAATGTACCAGTCCTTTGACATCCTTTTACAATCTAAAGCTCATCTCTTTGCTGTCAACCACATAGCCAATTTTCATCAGCAAACATGTCTGATGTGCCCCTTCATGGAAGTCTGAGAAACTTATAATAGAATTGAGCAGAATCAACATAGACTTATGAAAGGGAAATCAGGTTTGACAAATCTATTAGATGGTTTTGAGAATGAAGCTAGCAGAATAGATAAGGGCACACTGGTTGATATTATATATTTAGACTTCCAGAAGGCCTTTGGTCAAGTGTCTATTAAAATTAGACCGCAAAGTACCGAGGGTGTTTTACTGGTGGATATTGAGGATTGGTTAACAGATAGAAAACAGAGGTCATTTTCAGATTGGGAGGTGTGACAAGTGAGGAGCTTCATCGTTTATTTTGATGAAGGGATCAAGTGTAATATATAAACACATTTGCTTAGGAAAGCTAGGTGGCAATGTAGACTGTGAAGAGAATGAAGAGAGGCTTTAGGGGATATAGAAGGGGGTAAGTGAATGAATGAGGACATGGCAGATGGAATACACTGTGTAAAGTTGTGAGTTCATCCACTGTGGTAGAAAAGATAGAAACGTGGAGTATTTTTTAAATAGTAAAAGAGTGAAAGATGCTGATGTTTAGAGTGGCCTGGGTGGACTTGTGCACGAATCATTGAAGGTTAACAGATGGGTTAAGCAAGCAATTAGGAAGACAACTGCTGTGAAAATCAAAAAAACTTGCACATGCTGGAAATCGAAAACAAAAACAGAAAATGCTGGAAGTACTCAGCAGGTCAAGCTGCATCTGTGGAAAGAGGAAAACCGAGTCAACATTTTGGGTCGAAGACCCTTCATCAGAACTTCATGGTCGTTATTCAATAGGATTTGAATTGGGACATCTTGCTTCAGTTGTGTGGGACCCAGGTAATGCTGCCCCCGAAGTATTGCATATAGGTCTGGTTTCTCTATCTAAGGTAAGATTTACTCTTGATTGGGGGGGGCGGGGGGGGGGGGGGGGGTCAGCAAATGTTCACCAGATTGATTGATTCCTGGAATGGTTGGCTTGCCCCATGATCTATATACCTTAGAGTTTTGAAAACTGAGAAGTAATCTCATTGAAATGTATAAAATTCTTATGGGGCTTGACGAGGGCAGATATGGAGAGGATGTTTCCCCTAGCTGGGGTATCAAGAACCAAGTGTCACTTATTCAAACTAAGGGATCAGCCACTCAGTAATGAGATAAGAAGAAAAGAGTAGTGAATCTTTGGATTTTTCTACCCAGGAGAGTTGCTGAGGCAGAGTCACTGAGTGTATTCAAGACATAGATCTGTCGAGCTTTGGGTATTGAGGAAATCACAGAATGTGGGGTTTGTGCAGGAAAGTGCTTTGGCATTAATGATTCATAATCTGATTGAGGTATCAGAGAAGACAAGGGGCTGATTAGCCTACTCCAGCTTTTATTTTGTTCTGACTTTAAATTCTTACACACACCAAAAAGCAAGGGACTGTGAACTGAGACCTGCAGAACCCCACTTCCAGTCAGAAAAATGCCTGTCAACCACTATCCTTTGCTTCCTGCCACTGAGCCAATTTTGGATCCAACTGGCCATTCTCCTAGGTCCCATGGGCTTTTGCTTACTTGAGCAGCCTGCCATGATGGACCTTGTCAAACACCTTGCTAAAATCCATGTAGTCTACATCCATAAAGACTACATCAGTCCTCCTTTAAAAAATTCAGTCAAGTTCATTGAACTTGATTTTCCCTTAACAATTCCAAACTGACTATTCTTGATTAATCTGGGCCTCCCTAGACAAAGGTTTATATTGGCCTTCAGAATTTGCTCCAACAATCTGTGCACCACCGCAGTGAAACTAACTGGCCTGTAATTATTCTATTTACTCCTTGCTTTTTAAACAAAAGTCTTCCAGCAGCACTTCTGTCTCCAGAGAGGATTGACAAAGTAATGGCAGTAACCTCAGCAGTTTCCTCACTTGCTTCTTTTAACAGTCAGGGATTATCCATGCCTGCTAATTTATCTGCCTTCAAAGAAGCTAAACTTTTTAGTACCTATTCTCTTACTATGTTTACCTCCTCTAATTTCACACTCTCTATTCTTAACTACTGTGTTGACATTGTCCTCCTATTTTTAGGAAAACAGCTTTAACAATTAAGAACCTTATTCACTTCTCCGCCTTCATATGTAGGTTACGTTTTTGGTCCCTAACAAACCCTACTCTTTCATTAGTCATCCTCTTGTTTTTTATGTAATTGTAAAACATCTTGTGGAATGTTTAAAAGTTTTTCTTTTGCGCTTCGCAGTGCAAGATGTGAGTGAGAAATGGAACACCAACCAATTTTGAGCCCTAGTGTAATATATTCTTGAGAGAAGAAGAGTAAGGTGTCTAAGAGCACAAGTAAGACAAGGTTCCGCATGGTAGGCTTCTTCAGAAGGTCAGAGGCCAAGGGATCCTGGGAAGCTTGGCCGTGTGGATTCAAAATTGGCTTGCCTGTAGAAAGCAGAGGGCTGTGGTGGAGGGAGTGCATT
Source organism: Pristis pectinata (assembly GCF_009764475.1). Classification (NCBI taxonomy): domain Eukaryota; kingdom Metazoa; phylum Chordata; class Chondrichthyes; order Rhinopristiformes; family Pristidae; genus Pristis; species Pristis pectinata. The sequence goes on along the minus strand of NC_067409.1, from coordinate 82,827,591 downwards.
CGGATTGGAGGGCTGTGACTAGTGGTGTCCCGCAGGGATCGGTTCTGGGACCTCTACTTTTTGTGATATTTATTAACGACTTAGATGAGGGGGTGGAAGGCTGGGTTAGCAAGTTTGCAGATAACACAAAGATTGGTGGTGTTGTGGATAGTGTGGAGGGCTGTAGAAGCTTGCAGAGGGATATTGATAGGATGCAGAGCTGGGCTGACAAGTAGCAGATGGAGTTCAATCCAGAGAAGTGTGAGGTGGTACCCTTTGGAAGGACAAACTCCAAGGCAGAGTACAAGGTAAATGGCAGGATTCTGGGTAGTGTAGAGGAGCAGAGGGATCTGGGGGTTGATATCCACAGATCCCTGAAAGTTGCCTCGCAGGTGGATAGTGTAGTTAAGAAAGCTTATGGGATGTTAGCTTTCATAAATCGGGGGATCGAGTTTAAGAGCCGTGAAGTGATGATGCAGCTTTACAAAACTCTGGTTAGGCCACACTTAGAGTACTGTGTCCAGTTCTGGTCACCTCATTATAGGAAAGATGTGGAAGCATTGGAAAGGGTGCAGAGGAGATCTACCAGGATGCTGCCTGGTTTAGAGAGTATGCATTATGAGGAGAGACTAAAGGACCTAGGGCTGTTCTCATTGGAGAGAAGTAGGATGAGGGGAGACATGATAGAGGTATACAAGATATTGAGAGGAATAGTTAGAGTGGACAGCCAGCACCTCTTTCCCAGGGTGCCAATGCTCAAAGCAAGAGGACATGGCTTTAAGGTATTGGGTGGGAAGTTCAAGGGTGATGTCAGAGGGAGGTTTTTCACCCAGAGAGTGGTTGGTGCATGGAATGCGCTGCCTGGGGTGGTGGCGGAGGCTGATACATTGGACAAGTTCAAGAGATTGTTAGATAAGCATATGGAGGAATTTAAGTTAGAGGGATATGTGGGAGGAAGGGGTTAGATAGTCTTAGGTGTGGTTTGAAGGGCGGCACAACATGGTGGGCCGAAGGGACTGTATTGTGCCGTACTGTTCTATGGTTCTATGGTTCTATAAGCTCTATTTAGGAGTGTGCATGTATTAATTAAACTTTTTTGGTAAGATTTCCTCAGGAGTTCTCCCAATCTTCCATGGTAATGTCAACAGAGCTCTGGAGAACCTGTACAAACAGCTGCTTACACTATTTCTCTGGAATTTCAAAGCCATGGTAGGAGACTGGATGACCCACAAATTGTTGTGAAGTGCAAAAAGCAATGTTGCCAAAGTATAACATTATTGGAATTCAGCTCACAATACGTGCAAGTCATCTGGTTCATCTTTGCATTTTAATAGCTCTGTTTAAAAAAATGTGTTTAGCACATTAGCATCCTCCATGCTAATTTTAAGAGATATGTTTATCCTGGAGGTTGATGAATAATGAGACAACTTTATTCACTTTTACTCTTCTGATTATACCACCAACAACTTCAGTAATCTTAGTCTGATGTTCATATCATAATTGCAGATATCTTCAGACTGAAAAGACTCTGGATATTGTACATTTTTATACGTGAATCCAGAGTTTCTGTATTTTTTAATAGGTAGTGTTCATTCATTAAGTGATGAGCATAAGAAGACAAGAACATAGGAGCAGGAGTGGGCCATCAGGTCCCTCAAGCCTGCCCACCATTTAATGTGATCACAGCTTATCTATGCTGGCCTCAACTCCTCTTCTGTGCAATACCCCTCTATTCCTCGATCTATCAAATATTTATTCACCTCCACTTTAAGTACTTTGTATGATCCAGCTTCCACCACCCGCCAGACCAGAGAATTCCAGAGGTGACATCTGACAAAAGAAGAATTTTTGGACAATGAATGTCTGACCATGTCCCATTCATGCATCATCTTGTTCTGTGTTGGCTTTATCCATAACATGGGATGTCGGTATTACCAAAGGGCCAGCAATTATTGCTCCTCCCTAATTGCCGATTCCAATTGACTAACACATCAATCATGTGCCAATTCCCCCCACACAAGTATAAGACAATAACCATCTCCAAATGTAGAGCATCAAATCACCTTCCCTTGACATTCAGTTGCAGTACCATTGCCCAAGCTGTCACCTTTCCCACTCCCCAAACCCCTAAGTGCCCATCAATCCTGTTATTACATTTTGGTTTATTATTGATTAGAAACTTAACTGAACTAATCACATAAATTCAGTGGTTACAAGAGCTGGTCAGATTATAGGATTTCTAGAGAAAGTGATTCACAGACTAAGCCTTTCCACCGTCTACATAGCACAATTCGGGAGTGTGATGGAATTTCCTCCACTTGCCTGGATTAGTGCAGCTCTACCAAAAGAAGCAGAAGTTCATTGTGATCCAGGGCAAAGCAACCACCTTGACTGGGAGCAAATCCATTCATGAAACATGATGTCTTCAGTATACATGATCTGCAAATAGCACGCAGCAACTTATCAAGGCTTTTTTGCACCTACTAAACCTGCACACCTCTATTATCCAAAGAAGAAGTGCACCAGGAACATGGGAGCACCAGTTCCTGCTGCAGGTTTCCCTCCTAGTCAAACACCCCATTCCTTAATTGTCATTCTCACTCAACAATCTAGTAGGGGAACATCCATCAGAAGGATCATGGAGGTTCATGAGGCAGTTCACTATTACTTTTGCAAGGACAATTAAGGATTGAATAATGTCTCTAAGGGAAAAAAAATTCCCTTCCTACCCTGGCCCCAATCTGTCTCCAGACTCAACTATGTGGTTGACTGTTACCTACCCTCTTAATGGACCTGATTAATTCAAGGAACAATTAGGTAAGGATAATAAGTGCCAGCTTCACAAAAGATGTTCATATACCAAAAATGAAAAATAAAAAAATAATTCATGTAGATATCATTTGTTTGTTAGACTACTGATTTTTCTTTTCTTTCTGTTGGTGCTCGCAGCAAACATCAGAATCAATTTCATGAGATGTCTGTTCTTATCGAGCTGTCTGGCTTTCAGCCTATGGATAAACAACCTGGTATTTTATTTGAAGGAGGTTCAACTGAGGCCTCAGTCATATGCAAATTTAATGGAAATCCATATGCAAGGAAATAATTTCTGAACCATGACTTGTCTTTACACAAGAAATGAAGCTTTGAAATCCATTCTCAGATCTATACTTAATAGGAAATCCCTAAAGGCTCCTCCTCCTCCAAGAATCGATCATGAGAAGTATGCTGCTCATTGAACTAAAATGCCCAGTGCATTTGACATCATGGTGTAACTCATTAATTTTACCATCTAAACCACAGCCAGGGAATCTCCATGAGTACTTTATCTGGCAATTAGAGCCGAGTGTTTACTGAACTAATACAAGAAACGTAACATAGAATCATGAGATTAAGAAGTTAAAAAGTCTAATCTCTAGAATGCTTCACTCAAGGCCATTCCCAGTGAAGTGGAAGATTTTGCCTATGCAGCAGATGTAATGCAACTCTAAGCTTGCTCATGAAAAATAGGCAATGTGATTTTACCATTTTCTTAGGCACAGAAGAAGTCCTCATCTGACATTATTTTACTACATGGAGAGAGGAAAAACGTCTTCCTCAAAAGGGAAGGAGAGTGAGTATATTTTCTTTCTGTCCTTGGATATTTGAGTCCTGAGTTATCACATGATGGATCATTCTTCTCGTTACTAGAACAGTATGTTCTTCTTATGAAGAAGCACACAAGCATTGGTTGCAAATAATGGATGTAATTCACCCTTCACTCAGGCAGAGGAACTGTTAGTGTTTTTTTTTACTTACCTTTATGTGAATTTTCACACTGTTAATGCAAAAGGTGAATTCTATTTTACACGATGTTCTAGTGCAGTCTCAAATTGAAGCATCATGAGGATTAACTCCTGTCCTCAGCTGTATTACCAGCTCCATCTTTCTGACCTCATTGCCACCGAGTGAAAATCAATTACCTATCTCGTTCCGGTAAGCTGACTCATCGACACCTGTGATTCGTCCGACAACAGTAGTGTCATTGGCGAAGTTGAAGATGGCATTGGAGCTATGCTTAGCCACATAGTCATGTGTGTACAGAGAGTAGAGCAGGGGCTAAGCATGCAGCTTTGAGGTGCACCTGTGTTATTGGTCAGTGAGGAGGAGATGTTGTTACCGATCCTCACTGACTGAGATCTTCCAATGAGGAAGTCGAGCATCCAGTTGCAAAGGGAGGTACAGAAGCCTAGGTCTTGAAGCTTGATGATGAGTTTGGATTGTGGATTGTGTTGAACGCTGAGTGTAGTTGATGAACAGCAGCCTGACATATGAGTTCCTATTGTCCAGATGGTCCAGAGCAGAGAGAAGAGCTCTGCTGCATCACATCTGCTGTTGACCTGTTGTGGCAGTAGGCAAATTGAAGCGGATCCAGGTCATCTCTGAGGCAGGAGTTGATTCGCGCCACAACCAACCTCTCAAAGCACATCATTACAATCGACGTAAGCACTACCAGATAGTAGTCATTGAGGCAGGTCACCAAGCTCTTCTTGGGCATGGGTACAATAGATGCCTTTTTGAAGCAGGTAGCAACCTTAGACCGGAGAAGTAAGAGCTTGAATATGTCCATAAATACTCCCAGTTGGTCTGCACAGAGTCAGCATCAGACACTGAAATTACAGGGTCATCCAGAGACGTGGGGCTCGTGTGGGTGTGTCATCATTCTCCCTATAAAAGTGTGCATAAAAGGCATTGAGCTCATCTGAGATTGATGGATCGTTGCCACTTATGACACCCAATCTCGCCTTATAGGAAGTTATATTGTGCAAGCCCTGCCACAGCTGTCGAGCATCCATCTGCGATTCCAGTTTAGTCCGAAATTGCTCCTTTGTGCTCGCAATGGCCTTCTGGAGGTCACACATGGACTTCTTATATGGCTCTGGGTTGCCAACCCTAAATGCTATAGATCGAGCCCTCAGCAGGTTACGAATCTCCTGGTTCATCCAGGGCTTCCAGTTGGAGAAGACTCAGAGTGTTTTTGTGGGTACACACTCGTCCACGCATGTCCTTATGAAGTTGGTGAGGACTGTGGCATATTCATTGAGGTCCGCTGACGAATCCTTGAACATGGTCCGGCCCACTGACTCAAAGCAATCCTGAATTTACTCTTCTGCCTCTGCCGTCCATCTCTTTGTCGCCCTCTTCACTGGTGCTGCGCTCTTCAGTCTCTGTCTGTACGCAGGCAGAAGAAGCACAGCCAGGTGGTCAGATTTACTAAAGTGCGGGCAAGGGATGGAGTGGTAGGCGTCTTTGATGGTAGTATAGCAGTGGTCGAGTGTGTTGAGTCCTCTACTCTTGCAGGTGATGTGTTGACAGTAGTTAGGCAGAGACTCCTTCAAGCTGGCCTGATCAAGTCTCCCACCACGATGTGAGAAGCATCGGGGTACGCCGCTTCGTTCTTGTTGATTACAGCACTTAGTAGCTCAAGTGCTAGCTTGATGTCTGCCTGAGATGAGATGTAGACTGCAGTCAGGATGACGGCGGAGAACTCCCACAGAAGGTAGAATGGTCGGCACTTCACTGCCAGGTAATCTACGTCGGGTGAGCAGGAATAGGACAAGACCGCCACATCTGTGCACCACAACAAATTTATCATAAAACAGAGGCTGCCGTCTTTTCCCTTATCCGATGCTGCCGTCCGGTGTATGGGGTGATTAATGATTTGAGTGATTATCTTAGATTATATGAGCAAATAGTATCATATTCACAATCATAATGGCCAAAAATATGTCATTAGGAAGCTGGCATGATTTGGCAGAAGCTAAAGAAAGGAGACAATTTTGGAAGTGCCACATCAATTATATTTGTATAATTGGTATGGAGTGCATTGGCTCAGAGCTTATTTTGTCATTACTGTTTATCTCTCATGCTGTCCTTTGTATCATCAGAAAGATGATTCTTCCTGGTTCTCAGATTATTACACTTAGACCTTTTTCTACCATCATTCAGCAACATATAATGAACTCTGGCATATATTGTATAAACGTAGCAACCACAAATACACTGTAGATTCATATTAAATTCGGACGTTATGTCCGTGGATTGATAACAATATTTGGGCATATAACAAGGCAGATCCAAAACACTCCTGTTTTATTGATAAGCTGACTTCACAAGGAAGAAAAGCTCTTGGGAGACAATCTGTTCAGAGAACCTTTATTTAATTTGGATGAAGATGGCGCAGAGAGAACTGAAATTGATGATAAAAAGGGTGGTTCAATTGTTCAAACATGCTTTTACAAAGAGTTCAGTTTCATTAAAACAAGATGGGAGAAGTCTTCCTAGCTCTAGACGATTAAAATAAGATTGAAACTGCTGTCCTACTGGATTATCATTGATCTGTTTTTGAACCTTGTTGAGTGGATTGCCTCAAGCTACTTGCATGAATTTTGCAAATTGCCAGACCTGTAAAGATCATCTTCATCACGATTCTAACATTACATTTTCCATCTTGTAGACTTCCATTGAGATACCCTGGTCAAAATTCCATTCTTTGATAGCGATGAGAATAATGTCATTTCTTTCATTACTCTTTGGCAGATCTGGCTGCCATATTACAGTGCCCACATGTCAATGGTAATGTTGGCTGAGGTGCTTAGAAACACTGCATATTTGAATATTTAATAGAAATTGCTGATAAATATTTTACAGTTCTGACTGTTTATGGAATTCATGTTAAGAAGTTGGGTCCAACTAATAGTTAGTGATGAAGCTTGGCATGCATCTGCCACATTACAAGTGACCAAACCTCAAAAATACTTCATTAGCTACAAAGTCCTTTGGGATATTCTGAGATTGCAAAATCAGAAATGCAACTTACTTTTTCCTTTCTTTAATACTGACTACAATTCAAAAGTCATGAATTGGTTGTGAATCATCAAGAACATGATTAGGCATTAAATAATGTTCTTGTCTTCTGTCCTACATTACACAGCTTCCATGCCAGACTCTTTTGTTATGTCGGTGATGTGTGTTTGCAGTCTGTTAAAGACCAGCTGTTTCATTAATGCAAACAGAGGCTGAATAACACAAAGGAGCTAATGGCAAGGTGCAAACAAATCATTCCCATAGTTACCAGTAGCATAATGAAGAACCTCTCTCTTACATTATGTGGTCCATGCTTTCCAGAGGCTTGTCATGGACCTTTATTATCAGACAGTGGTGTTGTACAGTGGAGGCAGATTGATGGAGGACTGTTGTCTTGCAGACATTTAATGTAAGATCCATTCTCTTGTATACTCAGTGAATGAGTTGACTATTGACTTAGAGCTCAACCTTTGAATGTCATATGCATATGCAAGCTGCAGTTTAATGACTAAGGTTGGAGTGATCTTGGTTCTGGATTGGAGGTAATGTAAGTTGAACAGTTTCTCATTTTTCCTTGCAGACTAGCATCACTCCAATGGGAAGTTTGTCAGAGATGAAGTGCAGCATTGTGGCAAGAAAGGCTGAGAAATGACACTGTCTCGCTTGACCCCAGTCTGCATTGATATTGTGTTGGTGGTGACCTGATTACAACCATGGTTTGAATGTCATTGTATAGCAGACATAGATGGAGATAGAGATGAATTTTCATGGACAGTAAATTTGAGAAGGAGTATCCACAGTCCCTCTCAGTTGAAGGGTCCAAGGTTTACGTAAAATTAAAGTTCTCCTTCTAATCTGATGTCCTCTCACAGCTCTTCAAAAAAACAAGCCCTTGCACCTTTATCCTTGGAGATCACCACTCATTGTTCAACCTCATTTCTTCTACAGCTTCCTCTGTCACTCCGAAGTCCCCGTGCCCATCTTTTCTAAAACCTTCAAAATTCAATTCTTACAGTAGGTTTTGGCAAGTGACATAATATCAAAGGCACACTTGACATTCTATATGACTATGAAACTAGGATCTATCATTTCACAAGTCGCAGTGTGTACACAGGAAGCCACAGTTAGGCCACCTGCTGAAGCCTGACACTAGCTGTTAAATTCCTTAAAGAGACATCTCCTAATTGATGCAAGCTTCTTAAAAAAATAGAATACTTATTTGTTATTAAATGCATCCTGATCCATCAAAAATGGCCTTTTATACTGCAATCACTAGTTTAACTTGTTGTCAGTATCTTATTAACAATATTAATCCTGTGAAATTTTAGACCTGTACTTGTTCATCTTTGGGAGAGAAAAAACCTGCAATTGGTGTTGGGCGATCTGCAATATGACTGTTCTAACAGAAAATCAGATTTACCTGAGATTAAAATTGAATTAGCAACATAACATAATAATAAATTAATATGTAGGATTGTCTGTTCAGTACTATTTCTTACAATACAGCCCATCATCTCTGTAAGTGTCCTTTAAGGTCTTAAAAGATATTCCTGTCCTAAGCAATTATTTTCATTCTACTTCCATCCCTTGGGCACATACAGACCTCCATCTGTTCTGCATGTGTCAGTCCTCACATCACTTCAGTCTTCTGCTCTCCACAACTTGGTCTCTGACAATTGTTATTTCATATGCATCAATGTTAAATGTTGCGGCTCTTTCTCTGCTGTTGAATGCTGTGAATAGCTTTTGCCCTGTTTAAATATTTTATCATGGAATAACTGGTAAGGTGAAATATGAAACAAAGCTTTCATTATTCTATTTTTGAGTGCACAGTTACCTCTTTTACTTGTATTCCCTGGATAAGGTGATTTATATTTATCATATGTTTCAATCATTTGTAGATTTTGAACAGTATCCGTTTGGTGTGGAACAAGAATTTTTTTAATTGGTTATTGGTTTATTATTGTCACATGTACTGAGATACAGTGAAAAGCTTTTATTTGCCTGCCATCCAGATAGATCATGCCATAAGTACATCGAGGTAGTACAAAAGAAAAACAAAACAGAACGCAGAATATAGTGTTGCAATTACAGAGAAAAGTGCAGTGCAGGTAGACAATTAAAGTGCAAGGGCCATGACGAGATAGACTGAGAGATCAAGGGTTCATCTTTATTGGATATGAGGTCTGTGCAGTCTATTATAAAAGTGGGATAGAAGCTGTCCTTGAGTGTGGTGGTACATGTTCTCAAGTTTTTGTTCTTTCTGCCCAACGGGAGGGGGGGAAGAAGAGAGAATGACTGAGGTGGGAGGAATCCTTGATTATGCTGGTTTTTCTCGAGGTAGCGGGAAGTGTAGACTGAGTCAGTGGAGGGGAGGCTGGTTGATTTGGTGCACTGCAGCCCTCAGGACATAACTTTCAATTCAATAATTTTGAGTAAGCAATCTTTCTGGTTTGTATCCATTTTGATAAAAGTTAGATTTGTTTCTCTCTCCACAGGTGCTGCCTGTTCTGCTGAATATTTCCAGCTTTCTCCATTTTTTATTTCAGATTTCCAACATCTGCAGTGTGTTGCTGCTCCAGTTTGGACCTCATTGCTTTTTTGTATTCTTTTCTTTCTGTTTCTCTGTTCTCATTCATTTCCTTCTCTTTACAACTCCCCAGGATAGATCATCTGTGATTAACAATCCTTCACCACCCACTCTCAGCCAGCATTCCCTACACTTGTGTCTTTCATAAATAAAAACAGAAAATGCTGGAACCACTCAGCAGGTCAGGTGAGAAGGGAAAAGAAATAGAATCAATGTTTCAGCTCAAAGATTTCTAGCACAAGTCACTTACTTGTGTCATTCAGTCTTTCTTGATCTCCACCCTATCACTGACATTTCCTTTGTTCTCTCCACCCATGAAGTTTGTTTGACTTCTAAACTTCTTCAGTTCTGATGAAAGGTCACCGACCAAATTGTTAGTTATGTTTTTTCCCCATAGATGTTGCCTGGCCTGCTGAGAATTTCCAGCCTTTCCTGCCCCAAGTTCAGATCTCAGTTTAACCTAATCCAAAGCCTGACATCTCCAAGGCCTGAGAAATACATTCCAAAATCAGACTGGATTTTGTGGTCATTTCCTGGAGTGGTCCCTGAACCCCAAACCTTCTGATTCAGAACCAAGAATGCCAATCCCTGAGATACAAGAGACTGCAGGTGCTGGAATCTGAGTAAAAAAATAAACAGCTGGAAGCTGGAATGGGTGGAGCAGCATCTCTGGGGGGAAAGTGATGACTGACGTTTCAGGTCGAGACCCTGCATCAGGGCTGCCATCCACTGAGCTGTGGCTAGTACCTGAGTCCAGGAACATCTCACAAATAATGGGGAGGTTAAAGAACAAAATTCTATTTGTACAGTGCACATGGCAGACAAGTATAAACCTGAGGATTTTCAGCTGGAGTATATCCATTAATTCCTTGAATTTATTGGGTGATTTGAAAGCCAGTAGTCTTCTAGCATTATCCAACCCATTAAATCAACTATAGCTATATCAGATAGCTTAGTCTTAAAGGTAATGTAGGTCTCACATTTACGCTGAGTTCTTCACTAAATGCAGTGCAAATAATTTGTTTGTTTACAGAGTCAAAGTATTACAGATGCTGAAATAAAACCAGAAACTCCTGGAAATAGTTGACAGATCAGGAGCACCTGTAGGATTCAGGTTGATAAACTTTCATCAAAACTTATATAAAGTGGAAAGACTGCACATATAAAATAATTGAGGTCAACATGATGTCCTAAGGGTTGTTTCATGCCTATCATAATATGTCTTCTGTTCCTTGAGCTTACTTTGGGCATACTTGGAATGGTGACCTATCGTCGGAATTGTTTTGTTGATTTATAGACCAACTGATAAACATCCCTTCAAGTATATTGTGCATATGACCATGTTTATCTTGCTGGATCAGTATCCAGAGAACATGGATACCATAACAGTTTAAAAACTTTAAATTCAGTTTTAAAGATTTTGCAAGCAAAAATGTGGTGTCAGTGAATTGAACCATAAAACTGGTTGACTGTTATAAAATATGATTGGTTCAATGCCCTACAGGGAAGATGATCTCCCATAGTTACCCAATCTTTGTCTGGCTCCAGGACCATTATAATGGGCCAACTGTTGCCTGCCAAAGCGGCCTAGCAAGACCTCCAATGATATTCAACTCAGGGTAGCTGGGAGGGACAGCACATGGCTGCCTTATTGACTTCAAAAATGCAAATAATAAATTAAAACAATTTTAATTCATTATTAATATTGACTTCCCACTGTTTAAAATGTAAAATTAATTATCACACACCAATAAGACCTGCAATAAATTTTGATATGGAAAGCTGAAAGCCATTTGTCGATTTATAAACTGTTCTACAGACCACTCGTTAGACTATGAACCATTTTTTGGATGACTAGTGCACTGAAGTGAAAGAACAAACGTAAACAAAAAATGAATGAAAAGATTTACATGATATCATTGGGCATATTGCACTGTGCTCTGTAAATTACTAATTAGGTTTTATGCTGAATTTTGCAGAATATCAAGAATACCATATTCGCAGAATACCAAGTCGAAGTCTGCCTCTAAGCAAGTATAATGTGAATGCAGCACAGAGTACAGGAAAAGAGGAATTGTCTCCTTTAACCATCGCAGGCAATCTAGGCAGACATTTCACTGACCTTGGATTATTCATTACCGCAGAGGTAATGGAATCAGCTAATGAAGTTGAAACCTATGTTTATCTAAGATTATTGAAATTGGCAATCAGAATGCTCAAATGCATCCCTTGGTGCAATGTAATAGATTGCTGATGGAATACAAGGAGTTGTAGATAAAGGCCTGAAATGGATGATAATAGCAGCTCATTAAAGAGGAAAGGAGAACCAGTCTAGCAGAGATGGCATGGTGCAATTTAGTTTCATCTTACTCAATAATAAGAACTTAGATTCAGGTATTGGCTCGAATATGCAAAAAAGATGAAACTGGACATAAATTAGAAATATGGAAACCTTTGGAGGGATGATCAAAATCTTGGTCAAAGGGATATGATTTAAGGAGAGTCTTGAAGGAGGAGGTGTAGCAAGCCAAGAGATTTAGGAAGGAAGCTTTAAGGTAAATGACCTTTGTAGCTGCAGTTGCCAATAGCATGTGATTAAAAAGGTGGGAGCGAGGAGGCATGTTGGGACTTGTGGGAAGGAATTAAAAGCAGAAGTGACCAGTGTTGACAGAGCAAAAAACAAATTGCTGGAGGAACTCAGCGGCTCAGGCAGCACTTGTGGAGGCAGAGGGATGGTCAAGGCCCTGCGTCCCTCTGCCTCGACAGATGCTGCCTGACCTCCTGAGTTCCTCCAGCAATTTGTTTTTTGCTCCAGATTCCATCATCTGCAGTATCTTGTGTCTCCAGAGTCGATGAAGTGTACAGATCTGGGAAAAGTGAGTTAAAGATGAAGGAAGATGGAAAGATAGAGAGTATGGAAGCCAAGGAATTATATAACATTTGGATGTATTCTCAATTGGGGATAGTAAGGAAACAACAGAGGCAGGTCACAAGGCAATGAATGTTTGGGCATGATGCAAGATGAATTATGGACAAAGATGTGCTCACGTTTATGGAGGTTAGAGGATGGGAGGTAATCAGGGGTGCATGGAATAGTCAGGTTTGAACTGACAGAGGTAGGGATGAACTCACAGCTGAATATGGCCAACTGTTAAAAAGGTCCCCTATCTTTTTCTACTGCTGTAATAAAATCTGAAGGGAACCTTCTGAAATTATTATAAAATGATGGAAATATTCAGCTGGTCAGGCAGCATCTGTAGAGAGACAAACTGAGTTAATGTTTCAGGTTAGTGATCTTATCAAATTGTTTTTGATTTTCAAATTGTTGGCAAATAAAAACAACTGTATTCTTCAAAACTCATCTAAGAAAAGCTCAAATTTTCTTTCATACCAAGTTCACGTGAAATGGGGAAGATTTATGGACTAAACTTATTTGATTTGATGTAAAGATTCCTTTCTTATTTTCAAATCCATCTCTAGTCCCTTTCTCTGTAACTTCCTGCAGCCCTGTAGCCCTCTGAGAACTCTGTTCTCCTCGTGCATATATTCAACAAATAAAACAGGATATTTCTGAAAAAGAATAATTTCCTGAAGACGTAGCTATTTAAAAGCATTTAATAAATATTAAATACCATACAGGGAGATCTTTGATCAAAATTGAATTTTGAATATTTTATCGTATTTTAATAAGTCTTGGGTATTAAATAAACCTTAATCTCCCTTATAGATCAAACATTGGAAAATAATTATTAAAATCTGTCAGTTTGGACAGCTTCCAAAATACTCATAAAATCCATGGACAACTTAAAAATTTCCTAGGGAGGCAAATTATTGAGGAACAGACATAGCCAGCTCCTGCTTTTGAAAGATGCACAAACACATTCTCAATTCAGACTGCTCCAAAATATAAGCAAAGCTCCATAATTCAAGTGTAGTATGAATGATAACCTACTATGAAAATGATGGCTTAACTATAGAAGACGTAAATTGACTTTTTTTTGGGTGTCTGTGATTATACAAATGTGATGTGTGTTAGCGTTGGCATTAAATTTGTTATTAAGCATTTAAGGAGCAGTGGATCAGATTTGTGGTCAAACACCCAAGGCACTGTTTCAGCATTTCTCTACATAATAATAGTAGCTCACCACATTACCCATGTATTTCATTTTATGCTTTCAGGTGCTTTGGAGAGATATGCTGAGGTACAGAATAAACTTACATTTCTTGGGCCCAAGTTCCAGACTGAGGAGAGAATTTTCTACTAAATCAGTGTGAAGTTTCCCCTCAGTAAAACAGTCCATTATTGCCACCGTTTGTGCTGCGGTTCACTTCTCTGACCATGTTCTACAAGGTAAATTCAGGGAGTTACATTTTTCTGAGTTAGAAGCAAATTCAAATCTACAATGTGTGGACATCAATAAAAACATAGGTTCAGTTATGTTATCCCTACTCGTTCCTCTTCTCAATTGGAGCCAGTCCAAAAGAGATTCACCAGGCAAATTCCTGGGATGAGAGGATTGTCCTGTCAAGAGATGCTAAGCAGGTTCCTTGCCATTTAGAAGAATGAGGGATGTCCTAATGGAGACATACGAGGTCCTAGAGGGTCATGACAAGGTAAATGTTGAGATGTTTTCACTAGTGGGAAAGTCTCGAATGAGGGGACATAGTTACCAGATAAGGGGCCGGTCACTTAAAACTGAGGTGCTTAGCAATTTCTTTTTGCAGAGGGTCATGGATCTCAGGAAATCTCTGCCCCGGACAGTTGCCTAGTATTTAAAGAGGAGGTAGATAAGTATTTGAAAGCGCAGGGAATTGAGGGCTGTGGGGAACTGGGATAGATGAGGAGTTTAAGACCAGTGTGGATCAGCCATGATCATATTGAATGTTGAGGCAGGCTTGAGGGATCAAGTGGCCTACGCCTGCTCCTATTTCCTGTGTTCTTGTACGCTGCCATGAGGAAGTTTCAGCATGATTTGAGGCAGTGGTATGAAAAGGCAGAGAATGCCTGGCATCCTGTGATTGCCACTTTCTTCTCCTATTACCACTGATTGAGTAAGCCTACCACCACTGGTTGTAAACCTATCATAATATAAAAACATAAAATTATGGAAATACACAGCAGGTCAGACCACATCTATGAGATGGGAACGAGTGTTAGCGTTTCAGGTTGAAGAAGTTCCTGACAAAGGATCTTTGACCTGAAACTTTAACTTTGTTTCTCTTCCAACAGATGTGTCCTGACCTGCTGAGTTTTTCCAGCATTTTCTATTTTTATTTTAGATTCCAGCATTTGCACTTCTTAAAATTTTCATTTGTTAAACCATCATTTAGTTCTTAAATACTGGAAACATGTGATAAAACAGACTTCTAAAATCTGCACCATTTTCTTTGTGTGCACCACTTTTCCATTCTCTGGGTACAAATTCTAGATATTATCAAAAATGTTGAATAATAATCACAAATAAAAGAAGGCAAAGTAAGCACTCAATATAGTTAATGTGCCAAGGAAATTAATACATATATTTTCCTGCTTTTGGTCTAAATAATAGAAAAAGCACTCTTCTTATGGGTCACCTATAAAGCAAAAAGATTCAAGGGCATTGTTATACAATAAAATGATGGATTCTGTTTATTATGAGTGGGAGCAAAGATGATGAAGAAAAAGCTTTTTCAAGCTCCTATCGATTTCCTTCTCAAGTGTACTCTGCTGGTTGCTAGATAATATATCAAACTAGTGTACTGCTAGATGAAGCTGGAATAATAATGCATAGTAATGCAAAGTATAATATCCATTCTCAAGCTTCTCACATTCAACATAATCCACTAGGTTTCATGCAAAATATATAATAAATCCACTCCACCTAAAGAATTTTAGAGACACAAGAGAATGCAGGTGCTGGAATCTGGAGCAACAAACAATCTGCTGGATGAACTCAGGAGCATCAGTGGAGAGAAAGGAATTGTCAAAGGTTCAGGTCGAAACCCTACATCAGGATCCAAAATGTTGACAATTCCTTTCCCCCCATGGATGCTGCTCGACTCGCTGACTTCCTCCAGAAAATTGTTTGTTGCTTCAAAAATTTTGCTTGTTTGCTGTCCACAAACCGTGCAAATCACCTACAGCCAACACATATAGATAGATGAAAGGATGGATGGGACTGTAGATCCTTCTCTAACCGTTTAAAAAGTTGAGTAAAAGCCTGCTAGAAAAAGCACATTGCGGTGGACCACATTCTGGCAAACTTACACCTGTAAAATGCTCTTTTTATTCCAATCAGGTGCTGCTTAACCTGCTTTACATTAAAGAAAGAACTTGCATTTATTTAGCACCTTTCATGATCTCACAACACTTTGTGGTGAATAAATATTCTGAAGTGTAATCAGATGGGGAAAACCAACAAGCAACATGCAGACAGCAGCATTGTCGTAAATAACCAGCAAATCTCTATTAGTGGTTAAGTGAATAAATATTGAACACTGCTGTGGTTTCCAATATTCCCATATCATAAGGGATCTTTAAATGGATAGGTTTTCTGTTTTAAATATAAAATTGGTGGCCCTGTACAAAATCAGCAGGAAGCATCCTGTTGCCTGTATTTGGAAATATTCCCCCTAAAGAGAAACACTCACTGCATGTTTTTGCAGCTGCTGTATGAGGTTCTGGGAAGTCTTTCCTGAGAGTCACACTCATTGTGCACCTAGTTACACTGACCTCTAACCTCTAACTAGAGCAAAAGATCTATCATAGCAGAATGGTGTCTAGTTCATTTGGTGGGTGTAGGTTCCTTGGCAACTGATAAGAATTGGGAGAGGGGGGTGAATTTAGCTTGTTAATTTATTGAATTAACATTTGTATTAATTATAATTTTGCCTTTACAGTGCTCTGTTAACTTCAAACATTAGACAGAGAGAAAGCACAAATGCACTGTTTGTTTGACAACCAGAATAACAAACACATCCAGGATGATATGATGTTGAAAATTTACGGTGAATTAGTTTCAAGTGCAATACAACCAATTACAACTCGCCAATTCTGAAGAAGAATATATGGTGCATTAGGGTATCTACCCTAAAGCACCATACATTGTTGATGCACGCACTGTATCATGT
The DNA here is from genome assembly GCF_009764475.1 of Pristis pectinata. NCBI lineage: Eukaryota > Metazoa > Chordata > Chondrichthyes > Rhinopristiformes > Pristidae > Pristis > Pristis pectinata. The sequence continues at coordinate 82,811,069 of NC_067409.1, read as the reverse complement.
ACTCTGCAGGTAGGTTTTAATCATATTGCAAATGTTAAATGACACATTGTCACAATGAAAAACAATCAAAGCAATCACTCCATGCATGCAAGTGTCAGGGAGATTAATGCACATGTATTCCTGGTTTTGGTCTAAATTATAGTGAAAGCACTTAGCTTATTAATAAACACCAAAGCAAAGGGGTTCAAGAGTCCTATTATTCATTAAATCTATTTCTAACAATTGCTGGCATCAGTCACAGTGAATAACAGGAACTGGAATTGTTATAACACTAACAGTGAACAATGCCAGCGTTTGTCAGAAATGGATTATGTCATGTTGCCCCTCAGCTATCTGCATTAAGAGAATTTCTGACGAGTGTGTGCACTATAGCTTTAGCAGTAAAGAATGGGCAGGAAGGATGAGGAATGAAACATTGTCCAAAGACCATGTTGCTGACTGACAAACCTTGTGAGCAGAAAGAAAATTGGCATACAGGAGGCAGAGCACATGGTAGGTGAGGCTTCAGATCAGTGGTGATTTCATCTGTAATCTTTCCCGCCTTCTTCAAAAAGTTACAACAACAAATAAGTAAACGCAAACTTGATTTGCAAGTTAGGGTGGGATTGGGTGATGCAGAGAAAGAAACCCTCAGAGCTCACTCTGTCCTGGATGTTTAGATCCAGGTACAGAAAGAATACAAAAGTTGAAAGGGCTGCTAGGAACAATTGTGGAGCATATGAAACCTTTGTACTTGGTTACATTTTATAAAAAAGACTCTCCTGACCCATCTATAGCTTGAAAATCAAAATGAGGAAATCAGAAACAAAAACTGCACATGCTGGAAAGCTGAAATAATGACAGAAAATGCTGGCAAAGTTCAGCAGGTCAGGCAGCATCTGTGGAAAGAGAAATAATTAACACTTCAGGTGAAAGGCCCTTCATCAGAACTGAGAAAGAGAGAAAGCAAAAAAAAACAAACTGCTGCAAGAACTCAGCATGTCAGGCAGCAACCGTTGAATCAGAGGCTTGGTCGATATTTCAGGCCAAGAGCCTGCATCAGTGCAGCAGTTTGTTTTTTGCTCCAGATTTCATCATCTGCAGTCTCTGGTGCCTCTAAGAGAGAAAGCAAGTTAGCCCAAATGGCAGAGAAGGTGTAGGACAATGGGTGGAACAAATGGAACGTCTGTAAGAGGGGCAAAGGATGTAGCCAGTGAATGGACAGTTAAACTCCTTTGTCTCTGGAATGTGTTGCTAATGTTATGAAATCTGGGTGTTGTATAGCCTGGCCTGCTCTGATGTGTTGACCAGGACAGACTGTACAAATGAAACAAAAGGAGAGGAATGGCAAGAACAAATGACCATTCCTGATACAAAGAAGCGGGCACATGAACAAGCAGGGAATGACATGAACAGGCAGGGACTTGAGGATATAGACCCTGTGCAGGCAGATGTGCATTTTTAATTGGCATCATGTTCGGCACCAACATCATAGACCGAAGGGCCTGTTCCTGTGCCATACTGATCTATGTTCTATGTTCAAATTATCTGAACTTGGAGAATTTATTCTTGAGGCCTGTAGCTTGCAACACGCCCAGACAAAAAAATGAGGTGTTGTCTGCTATCTTTGCTCAATCAGGGATTGAATTAATCGGTGGGTTAGGCTTGGCATCCTGGCTCAGCGCAGAGGTGTTTAAAATCCTGACTCATTGTGGTGGAAGAGTTGCAGAACATGGCTCAGTGTGTGGACATATTTGATACCCTGGCATAATTGGAGGTGTTTCAAACTCCAGCTCAGTTTCAAGGAGTTTGAGACCCTCACCACTGTGGACAAGATGCTTAAGATCATTGCTGAGATTGGATGAAGAGATTGGGATCTTGGCTTAAGTGCAGCAGAGATCTTTAAGTCAGTAACTCAGAGTGAAGAAGGTGTTTGGGACTCTGACACAGCGTGGGTGACATATTTTTGTGAGTTCGTCCCCATGGATAAGTTTGAGACCCCAGTGAGTGTGGTGAGTGTCGAGACCCTGATTCAGTGTGGAGAAGGGGCCTCAGGTCCTGGCTCAGTAAGGAGGAGATGGTTATGATCATTGTTCTGTACCCGGGAGAGTTCAATGGGAGAGTAAAGGGGAAGTTTTATTTTGCATCTAACGCAGGGCTGCCAGTAGAACATAGAACAGTATAACACGATTTTTTGCCAAACTAATTAAGCTAATGATGCCTAATCCCTTCTGCCTGCACATGATCCATATCCCTCCATCCTCTGCACATTCATGTGCTTAACTGAGAGCCTCTATCATATCTGCCTCCACCACCACCACCCCTGGCAGTGCATTCCAGGCATCCATCTCTCTCTGTGCAAAAAAACTTGCTCCACACGTCACCTTTGAACTTTCCCCCTCTCACCTTAAAAGCATTTCAACCCTGGGAAAAAGATACCAACTGTCTATCTATGCCTCTCATAATTTTATAAACTTCTATCAGGTCTCCTCTCAGCCTCTGCTGCTCCAAGGAAAACAAACTCAGTTTGTCCAAACTCTCCTTATAGCACATGCCCTCTAATCCAGGCAGTGTCCTGGTAAACCTCTTCTGCACCCTCTCCAAAGCCTCCACATCCTTCCTATAATGGGGCGACCAGAAATGAACGCGATACTCCAGATGCAGCCTAACTAGAGTTATATAAAGCTGCAATAATGGTTTTGTATTACAAATGTCTCTGAAGCAGCCTGGAGACAAAGGGAATTCCCTGATAACTATGGTTCCTGCTAACTATTTTTCTTCAGAACAATAATGGGAGGAAGACTTTGGAAGCAGAGCCTTATTCCTGGAATATTATGCTGGTCTCTGTAGCCAGTACAATGGAATACAGCACGACTTCTTGAGTAACAGTTTAATAATCACAGAGAGATACAGCATGGAATCAGGCCCTTTGGCCCACTAGGACCATGCCGACCATCAACCACCCATTAACACTAATCCTATGTTAATCACATTTTTCTCTCCATGTTTTCATGAAGTCCCCCAGATTCTGATACTCACTTACACATTAGGGGCAATTTACAGTGACCAAATTTATAGTGGGGGTGGCACGCTAGCGTAGCGGTTAGCGTAACACTATTACAGTGCCAGCGATCGGGGTTCAATTCCCGTCGCTGTCTGTAAGGAGTTTGTATGTTCTCCCGTGTCTGTGTGGGTTTCCTCCGGGTGCTCTGGTTTCCTCCCACATTGCAAAGACGTACGGGTAGGTTAATTTGGGTTTAAAATGGGCGGCGCGGACTCATTGGGCCGGAAGGGCCTGTTACCATGCTGTAAATAAAATTTCAAAAATTTAATTTAAAAAATCATCTGAAAGAGTATCTCCACCAGTGCAGCAATCCCTCAGTATTTAGAGATTAGATTGTCTGCTCAGGTATCTGACACAGCATGTGAACATCTGGCCATTAGACAGAGCCAAAGCAAATCCATAAGTCTGCTGTTCTACTGCTCATGTTAATTATAACCATGTGGACCACAGCTCCAATAATCACACTTAAAGCATTTCATTTTCATGCAGGACTTTCAAATAGGCAACACTAACCAGTTTCTTGTGTAATTTCATGGAGCAAAATTGCTTCAAAGTGATTTCCTTGTGCAATGTATCGATGCCACGTCATGGATGTTTCCATCTAGTGAGAAAGAATGAAAATCCATAAAGAGCAAATGGTTGACTGCAATATCAGCCACTGGAACTGTAGTCAATGGACCTCCATATTGTGTGGGTGCAAAAAAACTGAGTCACTCATCTCCAGCACTGTTGTAACTGCCAGGTCATTATTTTATCGGGAACATCTACCGTGCTTGATGGCTGGGATGAGAAAAAAACAATTATCTGATTTAACTTCCATCCATATCTTTGCTGCAAGGCACCTGTCTTAGCATGTACATTAATCTATCCAAGAGCATCTGACTAAGCACTCAGGGTATTGTTGCAGTTACTGGTTATGAATCAGAAGAATCCGAAGCAAGAACAACGAAAAATGCTGTAAATTGATTTGAAATGGCAACGATGCTGGTATTAACACATCTGCTCTTGTGTTTAGTACTTTTGTGTCAATGGTCCACTTCATAGTATAATCATTTTGTAGAGCTCAAATATAATTATCTATAATAACTGGCAGATCTGCATAAGATCACTTAAAATTAATCATGTGCAAGGCCAGGTACAGAAGAATGGATGGGATACTGATGAAATTCCACATCTCTATTGGAAGAATTTGGAAACAACTGTGAAAGAGATTGCAAGTTTCTTTGTTTTCTTAGTTCCTAGAAAGTAGGCAGTAATTTTCTGAACATACCCAGATGCAGGCAGAGAGCCATCTCCTCCATGAAACATTTACACAATGTTAACTCTTTGCACGTGGTGTGGAGGAATAAAATCTTCACGTTTACTGCCTGTCGATTGGGCTGAGGGTTTTAGTAGCCAAGTAAGAAAAATAACACAAGATTAATTTCCCTCGCAATTTTCCTTTAGAATATGTCTTTACTTCTGTAGCTTTAGCATGGCTATTACTTTATTAAATTAATAATTTAAAATGGCTCAACCAATTAATACAATTAAAATTTGATTAAATAACCAACAGAATGAAACAATTCAGAGCCAGGAGGGACAAGAGGGGAAACCTTAGAGCAGGTAAATTCTAGTTAGCATTTTGTTGATGGCGGACACTTCAGTCCTGTTGAACACACTTTGTGTGTTGTGTGATAACTGCAGGATATCCCTCGTGGCACTGATAGCCATGTGCAGTAAGGACTGTCAAAAGGAGGAGGTCAGACACTGTGAGTTAAGAGTTTCAGTATCTAAGGAACCAATCTTACACCAGGCATCAGAGAAGCAGAGCAAACAGGAAATCCATACGAGACAGACCTTGGGAGTCTAGGAGATATTATTAGGAAGGATTGGAAGCTTCCTGTGCATATGAGGTATCATTGAACAGCAGCCACCACATGGGCTTCACTGAGCAAGGTCTTGATCTAAGGGGGACCAAGATGACAGGAGACCAGGGTCTGCTGCATTAGTATTAATGCTCCTACATGAAGGTGGGCACACATGCAGGTAACATGCGAGCAACATATACACATGCACTCCCTCTCACACACACATGGGCTTAGGCACTGGAGCCTTTGCCCACTGCCTCCATCCTCACTTCTCAACTGGTGACTAACACCCAAGCCTGGTTACACATTTGTCCACCTTCTGGACCAAAGCTTTGGCCACCCACCCAGCCTACATCTCCAGCTGCGGACCAGGTTCACGTCCCTGACTGCTCGCTCCAGCCGTACCTATGGCACACATCTCTGATCTGACTCCAGCTGCACACTGGACCACATGCCCCACCTTTGGCTGCAGCTACATACCCACACCCCCCCCCCCCCACCCCTCAATCACTAATTTCCAGCTTTGGTTGTTGACCTGTCACTGGATAAACATCACCAATGATATCTGTGCAAAGTCTTCCAAATTCACCAATATCATAGGTAAGCCAACATCAGCATCCTCTCCCAGGCTAATGCTCCTATCACTGAGGCCCTAATATCTCTTGGTCAGATTGGCCACATTGCTCACAGGGTTGACAACAGACTCCTGAAACATATTTTGTGGCTGTCATGGCTTATTACCAGATGGAAAGAGGAAAAAATTCAAGGATGTACTCAAAGCCTCTTTGGAGAAGTGTAACATTCCCACTGATGCCTGGAAACCTCCAGCCAAAGGCTGCATAAAGTGGACAAGCATTGGGGGAGGGCACGATTATCTCAAGGTCATGCATCGGGAGCACGCAGAACCCCTGCATAAGCAATGGAAGGAGTGGACCAACTCACAAGTTACCCACCTATGCCTCATCAGCCACTATTTGCCCATATGTGGAAAAATCTGTCGCTCTCACACTGGCCTCCATCACCTGTGAAACCAAACAGGAGTGGAAGCTAGCCATTCTTGATCCAGAGGGACTGCCTCAGATTAGGAAGAAGGAATCATGTTAAGCTTTTCTTGATTAGCCCTTCGTTGGCGTTTTGTCTCCCTTGCAACGTGGATCATACCTGCAAAGGTGACAGATGACTGGGGACAACATGATGAATAGGAGAGCTGAAAGACCTCCATTGCCAGTCAGGCTTGCACCACTATTCAAAAGATCATGGCTGATCCTGTGCTTCAGGTCCATTTTCCCACCTCATCCTCTTGGGGTTTACAGGGGATAATTCATCCTTGAGCCTCAAAAATCCAAAATGATTTTAGCAGCTGTAAAGACAACTAGACAATTTGTATGTTTTACTTGAAGGTAGTGGTGAAAATATCCTTGACGAAATACATACATGGACATTAGATGGAACTATTAAGTGTCTAAATTGAATTATGATGTGTTGGCTCTGGGAGACATTCTAGAATGGATAATATCACAATAAAAGGTTCCTTTCTATAACCATTCTCATATTAAGGTCACCCTTTGTTAGTCCTGTAATTTTTGCATGTGACAGATGTGCAAAGAAAGAGGCAGCAGCCTGGATCATCAAAGGTCAGATGTTCCTTTCTAGTTGACAGCTGTCCACATTTATTTGTCAAAATAGATTGCAAAGTATCCAATTTATCACAACAAGAAATCTGTACTTTGTACTGATGAGAAAACAAAGAATAAAAAGGCATAATCATTGAGGGACTAAATGCCAGCTGCCATAGAAAATAATTAAGAATGAAAGGCAACATATAAAGAAGAGACAGATTTTTAAAAAATAGGACTAGCTGTGGAATCTTAATTAACTGAAATTTTATTTCACTAATTTGCATTCTGTAATTGTAACCAGTGTTAGGAGATAACCTCTCAAAATGGAATTTATATAGAAAGGAAAAGCATGGAGAAAATTAATGGAAGGAACTACACCATGAGATATGGATGAAGTACACCTCCACTCTTGGGTAATCTGACTTAAAAAAAATCCACATCTTCCATCATAACATTTGGTTCTTAGTTCAAGTTTGTTTCATTCATTTTCTGAACAAAAACACATTCTACTTGTCATTCACTGAAGAACTTGATGACAACAGCCCCAAATTTGCCAGTTTGAATCTGACTCTTAATGTCACAGGGAAAAAAATACAAGCTTGATATGAAGATTTGGAAACAAGAAAAAAAAGTGATTGATCTACTCTTCAATGATCAGAAGGTGGAGATTTAAAAGTTCAAAGTTTGTGAATCCACATTTCTAGAAAACTGGTGGGAATGGAACAGCAGAATGCAGAGCAAATGGAAATAATAAAATATTGGATATGTGAGATGACAATATGACCAATGAGTGTGGTACTTTACGAACTCTGTGTCCATGGCATATGTTGACATAGATCTATCTATATTCACTGTTCTATAAGATTTATTTAACCCACTTTATTAGAAATTTGAACTCCCAATCTGATTTCTTAATTTACAACAGCGACTGTATTTAAAAGTGATTTCATTGTCTCAAACAAACTCCCGCCCCCCCCCCATCATAATCGCTAGACTACTTATTAGCTAGTCATGGCAATTAATCTAGAACCCAGACATGACACAAGCAAATCACAATCTATTCAAAAGATTTGACAAGTTTCATATTTCATTGCAGCATAGGAGACCATTCAACCCATTGAATCCATGCCAGCTCACACAGCAAATTCATCAATCCCATTCCATGATTTATTTTCCTGCAATGTGTTCTCTCATACATGCCCCATTAACACTCTCCTGATTTTGCCACCACAGGTAGTTTATAGTTGCCAATTAACCTCCCAATCAACACTTCTTTAAATATGTGGGAGGAGACCAGATGAAAACTACGTGATAACAGAGAACACAAACTCCAGACAGCACTGAAGGTTAGAATCAAATCCAGGTTGCTGGACCTGTGAGATGGAGGCACTTCTATCCAAAGTTACTGAAGTTACTGGTGCTCTTGAACATACTATATTTCAGTGCTTCAAATTGCTCATTTCTGTACAAATTATCATAGGTAATTTTGTGTTGAAGCACCATATAATTACAAGCTTTGTTGTTGAAGTTTAATTAATGCACAAGCATATAAAGCTTTGAGGTGGTTTTCCATTTCGAAGCAGTTTATTTTAGACAACTTGCATAAGAAAGTTTTACAATAATACATTAAAAGGAACTAAATAAAATAGCACAGTTGAAAAGACAGTACAAAGATGGAGGACAGAAGAACAAAGTATATTTTTCCATTTAATACAAGTTAGTGTGAGATTACAATAATTATTTGGCACATCTGCTTAAATCTGTAAAAAAAATGTATGGGAAAATAACTGTGAACAATTTTCAATACATTCTATGATGGCATCATATATTTGGGTTCAAAATCTTTTTATGCCAGTTATCAGCATAACCAAGAATTATCCAACTTAAAATTCTTACAACTGCAGTTCACATTATTGTACAAAATAGCTTAATTAAAAGGCAAAGAACAAAAAACAGGCCTGGACATAGTTTTAAAAAACTAGATTAAAAGAATCAACAATGATGCTCAAAATAAACATTTACAAATGTTGGAATTTAATCAAACTCTCCAAAAAAAATGTCCATCCAATTCCTTTTAGGTTAAATCATATTAAAGTTTTTTTTTGATAAAGTTAATGTCATAGCCTGAAAGCATCAAGCAGGTAATATATAGCAGCATAATTAGAAAGACATTATTGCATAGTGTGTTCTGGTACCTCTCGTGCATCAAACTGCAGTCTACACAAACGTCTGTTTGTATATTTCAACGTGACATTTTCAGGAATCAATCCATGGGCCAGGGCAACAACCTTGGAAGTCTTGACGACAGCACAAATAGACCTTGTGTGTAAACTTTGCTAAGCTCTTGGATGGACTAATAAATGGGGGATGTTCCCCATGGAGGAGGGATTAGGGTAAGACCTATAATCACCCTTAAAGACAAGCGTTGGCTGATGAAGAGCAGCAGCACAATTAACAATCCATGTAGATCTAATCGTTTTGGTTCCTAACTCCATCTCCACTTACCAACAAATAGTTGCTATCTGTAGTTTCTTAAAAGTAATCTCAAAGCCAAACTGTATAAGGCAAAATCCCACTCATGAAAGGTACTCCTGCAGATATGATCAGGTCTTCAAGAGAAGTTTGGAATACCTTTTCAATCATGAAAGAATAAGTTCAAGGCAATGATGATTTTCATGAAACATTATTAGATAGTCAGGGTTCTCCAAAATGATTTGCTATCTTCCCTCTCACCTAATAATGTTGCTGCTGGACTAATCTGTACACCTTTGCTTAAAAAGATTTTCTTCAAACACTTTTTTTTGCCAGTGCCCTGACTATTCAGTAACATATAAGATACAAAAAGTTTCATTACATATTTGCACTTGTTCAATACTCATTCCATTGCAGGATGAGAGATTAAGTCGTAAATAAACCTGGTTAATAACGGTCTTCAGTCTCCTTCAACAGGATATGAGGCGCGTAGCAGGCATCTGGTTGCCAGGTCCGCAGATCAACTAAAGCTCTGTTCAGCTTTTGCATCCAGAGATTGCGTTCATCCTTGGTATCAGCAGACAGCCAGTTTCTGGAATGAGGGAAAGAATTGTTAAGATTGCTTAAAATGCTAAGAAAACACTTAAATACACATCATATGAATTACGAGTAAACAATAAAGTCATTTGAATTACAATCATTTTCAGCTTTGTCCTCTTCAGTTCTAGTTACTTTCAAATCTCTGTCCACATGTAGTCTTATTCACTTCCAGCTACATAGCACAAAACCATTTCAAAAACTGAAGTGCAATCTCCCCAAACATATTCCTTCATCTTAATAAATATCTTAATTAGATTGTCACTCAATTTCTAAAGTCAAAGGAAAACAAAGCAAGTTTTGGCAACCTGTCCTCAATTTAACTTCTGAAACCCAGGTATGATTGTGATAATGTAGCATACAGTGACTGGTTTTTCAAGACATAGAAATTTCATAAAGAATTTAGTTCAAAGTGATTGATCCTGTTGCTCACTTGGTGACGCAGAGAGTGTTCTTGCATTGACTAACAAGTGTCTCTCGATCATCTTCTCGCTGAGGCCTTACAGTGATGAGTTCAAATGTGTGGGGTCGAGCACAGAACTCACGGTTAGCTGGCTCTATTCTTCTGCTAGTACAATTAGCCAAGTTTACACGGCCAAGTGGATGCTGAAAGTAAATAAAATGTTGTTTAATCATACTGACTTGTACACATGTTAATGTTGAGTAAAGTGTAACTAAATCCTTAAGCAGGAAAAAAAAGATTTCTTAGAGCAGGAAATTTAATACATCCTTCTGCACACTTCTCAATATTATATTGAAAATATTAATATTGAAAAAGTGCAAATAATTGAGAAGGTGGGTTTCAATTTTAATTGAAAAATGAAGTTGTGTAATTTTTATCTGTACACATGTATTATTTCTCCAAAATTACCTTGTTGATTACCTGATTACCACTGTATTGCAGTGTGCAATGATTCATTGGATTGGTCACTTACAATTGTAATTTTTAACCAATCCAAACTTGTGTCCACCCCCCCCCCCCCAATCAATTTTAATTATTAGACACCAGGATACTCAAATTCAATTGAAATTCTATTAAGGTTGGAATTGCAGAAATCCAAAAATGTATTATTTAATGCTTGGAAATTTTAAAGTAGAAATTAGTAGTCAGTGAACAATCAATAGCAAAAAGCTAAACCTGATAATTTCAGCACAGTGAAAAGGGACTAGGTGATCTGGAATGAAAGATTGGCAGGTAAGGCACTAAATACTCAATGGCAGCTTTAAGGAGAGAGCTCCTGCTGTGAGGGGGAAAAAAACATCAAAAGATAGAGGTTCCAAATAATTAAATCTATTGAGGATAAAAGAAACAGGAAAAAAAGCCTTTTAACAAATGTCAGGCTCCTATTAAGAAATCCAGTTAGAGCAGAGCTAAGAAAGAAAATATCAAGGACAAAGGGATATGAGAAAAAAATATTCAGGTAACACGCAAGGGAAGACCAATTTTCCAATTATAATAAATGTGAAAAGTTAGTCAAAGGAAGGGTTGTATTGTTTGGGTCCAAGAAATAATCTTGTGGAAAGAAGGCACAATTGACAACTTGAATGAGTACTTTCCATTGGTCTCACAATGGTGCAGCTGACAGAGCTGCTACTTCACAGCTCCAGTAACCCAGATTCAATTTTGACCTCTGCTGCTGCTTCTGCAGGGGTTGCATGCTGTTCCTGCAATTGCGGGGAATTTTTCTAGGTGCTCAGCTTTCCTCCTACATCCTCAAAACATGTTGGTTGTTTGCTTAATTGGCCATTGTAAAATTTCCCTAGTGTGTAAGTGGTGATAGAGTCTATGGGGAGTTGATGGAAAACAATAAAATGGGATTAGCATAGGTGGATACTTAAGGTTAATGCAGTCTCAATGGGCTGAGAGGCCCATTTTTGTGTTGTACTCTTCAATGATTCTATAACTACAAAAAAAAGACAAGCAAATTTGAAAATGAAGGAATGGGGAAAATGAAAGAACAGAGAATTGAGAAACAGTGACTATAGCAGTTAGATTCAAATTCAAATGGAAAAATTACTATAAAGACAAATAAAAGGATTAGGCAGATTCAGCAAGTGAACTGTTTCATATTTCTCTCTTCTGGCACATTTCTATCATTTGCAAAAATTCATTTTCTTAGCAATCCAACAACCTCTAGCTATACGTTTTGCAGGGTTACAAAATTCTTCGTGCATTCTTTTACAGCAGTCTTTTTTTTGTTCCATTTTAGTAACAATTTACATAATATCTTTAAAGTATGCAAAAAAAAAGGGGAAGATACTTCGTGGGACTGCAAATCAAAAAAAAAATTGACATTGAATTGCATAGAGGTATAGGAAGGGTTTTTGAAAGAGCATCACGAAGGAGGTAGAGAGCCAAAGTCGAGGCAGAGAAATTCACAACTTGGGTTTGGTAGCTGAAGGCTTGGGCAATCAAAAGGCAGTCTGGGTTTGCAGATATGGCCTGAATTGACATTTGAGAATGTTCGTTCTGAAGAAGGTTAAAGAAATTAAGCAGGTGAAGATCATGGAGGGATCCAAATAAAAGGGTAACACTTAAAGCTGATATGTTGCCAAACCATTTCAAACTCCTTGTTTATGGACCTTATGGACAAACTCATGGACTTTGTTTAGCTTTTCTGTATGCATCCTAATTAATTGTGTAAAAGTGAACAAATAGGCCAATGGATTAGCATGTGAAAATTTTCACATTTGAAATAGCCAAAATACAAATGGACATTTCATGAAAAAGGCAAAGTGCATATTCCAAGCTGAACTACTACCTAAAATGGACGTGCAAGAAACTTACCGTGCTTCTGTAGAAAGCCATTTTGCCTCTTGTAACAAAACAGCTTGAGGGAAAAGATACAAATTCCAAAACTTGTTTGATGTCTAGATTCCATTTAATTCAACAATTCTTTTCAGTGTGATTTTCTGTTGGTCAATTGCTGCACTAAATTACCAACAACAACATTGAAACAGAAGGAGAATTACACCATGTTCCCTTCCTGTTATTGGTTTTTTGTGCTTTCAGTCTCATGGGCAGATCTACCGCAAAATACAAAAATTGCACTATAATTTCTTAATTTAGTAGGACTAGAAGAAAGTCACAGGAGGAACGTAAAGGAAGTTGTGGCAAAAGGTGTACAGGTGGTGTTTTGGGCATTTTCAGTTTTTGCAAATGTTCAAAATCTTTACACAATTTGGATATAGAGAAAATGCTACCTTGACAGATCCACAAGTAAGCTTGATAAGCAGTCCAGTTCTTTACACAAATTGGCAGAGATTATAATCTGGACTAGCACAGAATCTCTGAAATGGGGCTTCTGCTGCAAATGTCATCAGCCACAGGAACGGACATCGAGACTCTTCTGTCATTTAATATATTCATGATTGATTTGTGAAAGACTGAAGGTCAGAAATAAATAACCTGTAAATTGTTAAGCATCAGTGGCAGTTTCTGATGCTGGATATTATATCATGAAAAAGGTAGACATTAAGTGGTGAATGGAAGCGGTGAGGCTAAGCTATTTGGTGTGAGAGACATTACAACGGCAATTTTGTTTTTGTGATGCAATGCTACTGGTATTGATGGGGAGAAGAAATAATGAAAAGTGCATCTAGTAATTGAATCAGATGGACCATTTCCTCTACTGCCCATCAATACCAGTAAGATATTGCATCACAAAAAAGACTACTGATGAGATGCTTCATTTTTACACCAAAAAGCTATTAGCCTCACTGCTTCCATTCACTGTTTAATAATTCTTTCTTTTCCATGATTTAACATTCAGCATCAGAAGCTGCCACTGGTGCCTAAGCATTTACAGGTTGGTCATTTCAAGAAGAGTACATAATGCAAGAAGACCTTTAAAAACAATCGCATTTGGAGATGGCTTCAAGGTGAAAAAGAGATATTTGAATTACATTATATTTTACATCAGCTGATCAGTTCTGACATTGCAGCAATAGTTTCTGTACTACAAACCTTGGATTTTTCATCATCTGGATAGGTCCAGTATGAGATGCAATTTCCAGATAAGACACACCAGCGTCGATGCCATGCTCCAAAACCACTAACGTCATCAAACATGGTCTGTAAGGAAAGAAATCATCAAGTTGGGTCAAAAGTAAGTATTTAAGGATCTTATAATAGCTAGGAAGCATTGGATAAACATTGCAAGTATTTATTTGTTGCTATAATCGGGACCACCAAAGTTTCTCCCTTATTCTATTCGTTGCACATTGTGCAGTTAATATGCTTTATATTTCCACCAGATGTTTCTTCTAGAATTGCTTAACAATGTACCTTCCAAAAAATTAGATGAAGCCTGCAGAAAGCTGCAAGATCACAGAATCATCCAGGTAAGAGTGCCTGGAGGCTGGATCGAGTAGCATGATGATTCTGTGTACTGGGCAATTCAATGTTAATGAAAAATATGTTTGGAAAATATCAGGGACATATCACAGGTTGCAGTGGGACTTGTCCTTGCAAGGCTACCAAAGTCAAAAGCAAGCCTTCCCAATGCTTGTGAGGCCTGCTTCACTGCTACTTAAAGTAGCAATCTGGAATATGGAATATGGCCCTGGTCTTGGGTGGGTCCACTTTAAATAAGCTAATTAAACAAGCACACCCTTGCAGTCCTCACAACCACCACCATCTCACCACTTCCATCCTGACCCACCACCTCTAGCAATCACAATCTTTGCACTCCTTTCCATTTTGCAAGCTTTGCATGACCCTCATCTCCATTCCATAAACTACTGACTTGCTAATCTGATAATGCACCAGATACAGAATCCCCCATATCCCCAGCACCCAACACTTTGCCTGATAACTTCCCACTAACCTGCCAGCATGACCCAAACCTCCTTCCAATCCTAGCCCAATGACACCCCCACTACTGGCCTTCAAGTCTGATGACCATTCTTCCCCATCCAAAGGGCCATCAATCACAGCCTTCAATGTACTCAGTTGAGCACCAACAGTCCTCGAGCACAGAATACCAAAATCCACTGTAACATCATTTCCTACCACGGTCCTAAAATATATGATCCTATCAAAACTCTCCAACCAGAGGGAAAAAACCTTTTAGTATCTACCCGAATAGTCATTATCAATTCCTGTGAGTCTCAATAAAATCATCTCGTGTTTCTAAGCTCTAGTAGGCGCTAATCTTCCTCATCTCTTCTTTCATAACAATGCCCTCTTCCCTGGAATCAATCTACAGATTCCAAAGCAGGTATATCATTTAGGTAAAAAATGGCTAACTGAGAAAAATTCTCTGTATGAAGTTTTACCGAAGTTCTGTATAATTTCATCAAGGCTTCCTTGTTTGTGAACTCCAATCTCCTTGCAATAAAGGGAAAATATTTGTTTCTTATTGCTTGCGTGTCTTCTTTGTGTCTCTTGAACCACCACACTAAGGCCTTTTTGTACACTATTTACTTATTTAAAATTATATATAGTTTCCTATTCTTACCATCTTGACATATTCTCATTTAAAATCCATCTGCCGCTTTCTTCCCCTCTGCTTAGACCATCCCCAACTCACTGTGGATTTTTGCATCCACCCATTAGCTCATTTTCTTTATCATCAGCAAACCTTGATAATTATTTTCATGCAAGCATATAAACTAAAAAGCCAAGGGCACAGGATTGATCCCTGTGATAACCCAATAGTGTTCCAACTTGGAAACAACATTTATTCCTACTCAGCAGGTGGAGAGAGAAATAGTGCAGGTTGTTAACTATATTTTTCTCTCCAAAAGTAGTGTCTGATTGCTGAGTATTTCTATTAGTTTCCGTTTTTATTTCAAATTTAAAGCATCTGGAGTTTTTTTTTTGCTTTTCATCCACTATCCATGCCACCATATTAAGCCAGACCCACTATCCCTTATCTTACATAGCAACCTTTTGTGTGACATCTTATTAAAACGTCTTTTAAAAGTTCAGATATACTATATCCACCAGCATTCCCTTATCTATCCTGCTAGCTACACAGAGAGTGTAGGTGCCTGGAACATGCTGACAGGGTGGTGGTGGTGGAAGCAGGCACAAAAATGGCATTTAAGAGGCATTTAGAATGACGTGAACATGAAGGGAATGAATGGATATGGATCACGTGCAAGCAGATAGGATTAGTTTCATTTGGCATCATGGTTGGCACAGACATCAGGGGCCAAAGGGCTTATTTCTGTTCTGTATTTTTCTATGTTCTATCCTCTTAGTAACTTTGGCAATTCCAAAGCAAGTTCCCTACCAAATGCTGCAGTGAATGGCAGACTTAGCTCCCTTGGAAATACTCGGAAGAGACCACAAGCAACACTGGCAATTAAATTAGTGGGAAAGGGCCAGAGAATCCAGGGAGTAGACTGATGCAAGGCTTGGAAGCCTGGTTAGATAAGAAGTACTCCAGCTCTTCAGCATCCACCAGCACTTCTCTTTAAAAAGAGTGCATGCCTCTCCTTAGCTGCCAAAGCTCCCAAGGCCTGAGAAACATAGCTGATCAGAGGTTAAATCCATCATCTAGAATTAATCAAGACATGCAGTCTTTAATAATAATTAAAAGACCAGTCTAGCTCCTGAAATTGCTTTAAGTCAAGTTTGCATTTTAAATTTTTCACATCTTAACATACCCAACCTACTAATTGAGGGCTGAAAAGTGCCTGTTTAAAGCCCAAATCGGACCCAATTGCCTTCCTTCTGCAATTTACTTTATTATCTTTGACACATGCAAGAGCAAAGGGGAATCTAGTCTTTTCAAATGATGTGCAGATTGGGGTGGCATCTTTAAATCAAGTTTTTTTATATTGAAGAAAGAGGATCATGATGCAATTTGTATATTGGAAAAAGCTTCAATACCACCCCTCAAATATCATAGACATCCAAATCTATTGCAGTGTTATGTGGAGAATAAAGCATCTTTGACATTCAGTCGGTTGCTCTAAATTTGAGGCAATATTAAAATAGTTGAGGTTACCTATTCATTTGCTCTGTAGTGAGATGTGCAGAAATATTATCTCCATTTAATTCCAGGATTAACACCAACAATTTGTTTTATATTTCACTAGATGGTGCTGTTAGATTTTTACAGCATTGGAACAGTTTCTGATAAATGTCTAAATACCAATTAGACACTTCAGTGCTTCATAGGATCTAACTTGAGAAGAACTGTACTCCCAGAGCACTCTTGGGTAGAGAATTCCAAAGACACATCACCCTCGGGGAGAAGAAATTGTTCTCAACTTCAGTCCTAAATGGCCTATGCGTTATTTTGAGACTATGACCTCTGGTTCTAGACTCTTCAGGCAGGAAAAACATCCTCTTGATCATGTCAACCCTCTAAGAATTTAGTGCATTTCAGTGAGGTTACTTCTCACTCTTCTAAACTCCAGAAGGATAAAGCCCAAATCTACTCAGTCTCCCTTTAAAAGACACATCTGCCATGTCAGGAACAAGACTGGTGAATCTTTGCTGCACTCATTCTAGAACATAGAATATTACAGCACAGTACAGGCCCTTCGGCCCACAATGTTGTGCTGACATTTTATCCTGCTCCAAGATCTATCTAACCCTTCCCTCCCACATAGCCCCCCATTTCTCTATCATTCATGTGTCTAAGAGTCTTAAATGTTCCTAATGTATCTGCCCCCACAATCTATAGCAAGAATATCTTTTTTTTTAAAGAAAAGGAGAGCAAAATTGTATACAATACTCCAGGTGTGTAATTTCACTAAAACCATACATAATTATAATAAGACAGATAATTGTAATAAGTTCTCATGAACGGTTTCTTTTTCCACAGCTGCTGCTTGAATGACTGAGTTCTTCCATTATTTCTGTTTTTGTTTGTAATAAGACAATCTTGCTCTTGTATTCAGATGCTCTTGCAATAAAGCCCAATACACCATTTGCTGTGCAAATTGCCTCTACACCTGCACACTGACTTCTTTGCACGACATCCAGGTCC
This sequence comes from Pristis pectinata, assembly GCF_009764475.1. Lineage (NCBI taxonomy): Eukaryota > Metazoa > Chordata > Chondrichthyes > Rhinopristiformes > Pristidae > Pristis > Pristis pectinata. The sequence goes on along the minus strand of NC_067409.1, from coordinate 82,793,536 downwards.
ACTTGAACATCAATACTTTCCAATCCCTCACCATTTAAAACATACTCAGCATTTTTGTTTGCTCCTGTCGTGGTAGACAACCACATTTTTCCCCACACTGCACTCCAATACATTGTCGTTCACTCACACGGCTTGTGTTGAAGCCTCTTTGAGTCCTCATCGCTACTCACATTCCCACTTATTTTCATGTCGTCAGCAAATGTCATATTTGATCCCCTCAGCCAAATTGTTGATATAGATTGTATATAGTTGAGAGCCAAGCACATAACTCTGCTGTACCCCAGCAGACAGAGCCTGCCAACTTGAGAATGACCCATTTATTCCAAAGCTCAGTTAAGCAAGTGATGAATTCTCATTAAAATTTTGCTTTGACCATAACTGGAGAAGTGTGTCCAGTTAAGGTTGGGGCATTAAGAAAGACGTGAAAGCTTTGGAGATCAAGATGATTCCGGGGATGAGAGGCTTCAGTTATGTGGGCAGACCAGAGAAACTGGGGTTGTTCTCTTTGTAATCTTCTCTATTCCAATGAGTTCCACTAGAGGTATTTAAAATCATGAAGAGTATGGCTAGTATAGAAGAGGAAAACTACACAGTGCTAGTGTTTGGAATGAAGGGATAGTAATGGAAGCAGATTCAAAAATAGTATTCAAAAGATGAACTGGATAAGCACCCAAAATAAGAGAATTTGCAGTGCTGTGTAGAGAGGGAGAAGCTGGATTGCTCTTATATAGCACTGTACAGGCTCCTTTTAACCAATGGTTGTGACCATTTTTGTAATTCTATGACAATCTGAGGATGTGAGAAATGGCAGCTAAATGCAATCTTGTTCTTTCTTTTCTTATCAAATCCTTCTGGCAGCATTCAGCAGAGACTTCTTAAAAAAAAAAAAAATTCAACTTTACTGTGATAACCAAAGAAAGCTTACCAAAAATCCACGCTCCTCAATCATGGAACCAACCTGGCACTGCAATTTTACACATATGTGACCTTCAAGAGGAGACAAGAAGGGAACCTGCAAAAGTAGTCATATTACATTTGATTTGTACTTTTAAAAATACGTGTTCTTGATAGGTCTAGTCTACTATTGATTCACATACTTCATTCTGTATTTTGTTTTGCATTATAGATCTGTTAACCCAAGGTTATCGGGTGACAATGTCTGCAAACATATGAAATCCTCAAAGATTGCTGTCACTTTACCAACTAGCAGTCACTGTTTGATGACTGTTAGCTTTCCTAAAAGGTTAACAGCTACCAACTACCATTTCCAACATCACTAAAGGCCATATGATATGCAAATAATTTTCCTCGATCAAGGCAATCTCAAATTCAGCTCTCAGAATTAAACACACCTAAGATTTAATAGACAAGTATCCAAGGCTCCTTTACGACTGCAGCATTTACACAAAACATTTCAAACAAGACACTTCAACTGATAAAAGTGTACAGTCTAAAACAGAATTTAATCTGTCTTAAAGGATTCTAATATACTAACCTTATCCAGTTGGAATTTAGAATTTCCTACAGAAGTGAGCGAGAATTTGTGGGATCCAACCATGCTGAAATTACTGGTGCGCACTGCATTGGGGCCTCCAGGACTTACCAAAGCTACAAATGAAAACAATAGTTTGAGGAAAAATTGTTAACGTTTTCAGTCGCTTTCAATAATTACCCATGAAAGAAATGTGGCATGACTATGCTTAGGACCAGGGAGATGCACCTCTCTTTCATGCAAATTTAATTTATAAACAAAGCCTTTTTGATGATTGGCCTTTGATTGGCCACGCCACACATGGATAATCTCAATGGAAATAGCAGAAATCATATTCAAAGTGGGACCAAGACCGATTTTAGATTGCTATCCCAAGGGGACCTGAAAATTGTCAATGGCTAATATGGGCCTGGCAATATTTCAGGCATTCCTGGGGTACGATACACAACCCTGTGAAACTGGTTAATTTTCTGTTTGGTAAATAAATGTAATGAAGCTCAATCACTCCACCAGCTTCAAATACATTCATGCTAATGATCACACTGTGTCCAGCAACACAAACTCCAGGCAACCTTATTAACATCTGAAGCTTATCAAGACCCATTTGGTGCTCTCCCTTAAGAAGAAACTCTAAAATTCAGATTATTTAGAATGTTATTTGCCACCAAGTAGAAATAAGAGCATGGTGCAGGACAAAGAATAGAACTGCTGCAGAAAGAAAAGTTTTAGATTCATGGGGCACTGGGACCAATTCAAACCAGGCATGTTGCAACTCAACAGGGTTGGGATCCTATCTTCATGAGGAAGTTTGCCATTGCTGTTGGGGAAAGTTTAAACAAATTTATCCTAACACTGTGCTCCTTGTTTCTCAACAACTCAGCCAAGGGGACCATCCATGCATCTACCCTATCAGACCCTGTTAAAAAAAAATTGTGCATGTAATTCAAGATTGCCTCTCATTCTTCTAAACAGGATCAAAAGCCCATTCCATTTAATCTCTCCTCATAGCCCAATATTCCCACCCCAGGAATCAATCTGCTGAACCTTTGTTGCACTCCTCTATTGCAGGTAAATTCTTGCTAAGGACATATTATTTGCCTTCCTAATTGCTTGCTGTAGTAGAACATGTTTCATTGATTTGCATACAGGAACATCCAAATTGCTCTGAATACCTACATCTTTTAATTTTAAAAAATGTTGAAAATTGAAATTTAAAAAAAAATTTATCTACCAAAATAGATGACCTTACATTTTTCCACATTATATTCCATTTGCCACGTACTTGCCCATTCACTTAGTCTACCACTAAACTCTGAAATACCTCTGCATCATCCTCACAGTTCACAATGCCATTCTGCTTTCTAACATCAACAAATAAAGATATATTACATTCTGCCTGCTCATCTAAATCATTGATACAAGTTGTGAACAGCCCCACTGGATCAGCTCCTAATATAAAAATGACCCATTTATTCCCAATGTTTTCTGACTTCTAATCTGCCCTTTAATTTACACCAGTATATTAGGCCCAATCTCTCATTTTCTAATTTTGTTTAATAATTAGTATGTAGTAATTGAAGGCATTCTGAAAGTCCAAATACAACACATCCATCAGTTCCTCTTTTTGGTAGAAAAACTTAAGAAGCAGATTTGTCACACAGTATCTTTCTTATAAACCTTTGCTAACTCTTCCCTTTCCTAGTATTATTTTCAAAGGTCCCTGTTACCATTTCCTTAATAATGGATTCTTTCATTGTTCCCATGTTTTTAATCATTATTACAAGAGACAAAATCCAACTCAAATTTTAAAATGGCATGTAACCTACCTGGTGTGTGTAAGTTGCTCTTCTGTATGGAATGAAGGAAGAGTTAACAATTAAATTATGAACAAAATACATATACAGAAAACAAAAACCAGCAATTAATTCACTTATTTTTAAGTTGGCTTTTTTTTTAAAAAAGCAAAATCTGCAATTTCCAGAAGTTCTCTGCTTTCCTTTGGGGATCATTAGGGTCCAACAGATGAGACAAGAACTCTGTTCATAGATCTTTTTTATTACTCTTGAACAGATGGGGATTTTCACAACTGGCATTCTGAAACTTCAGCTTCACTAAATCTTCTGTATCCCCAGAGAACCTAAATTACACACGCTACAACATGTTACATACAAAAAATCCATCTCATCCTGAAATACCATTCTTTCGCTCCATAATCTGCAAGGTCACAGCCAACTTCCCAGGCCTCTGGGTGGCAAAAAACAATTGGAAGTTATAGGAAATTTTGTTTAAAGCAAGCCAAGGGACACTTCAAAGTCACAAAGAAACAGCCCAGTTATGGGATCAGAAAAACCAATACATCAGAATGAAGGAAAAAGATCCATGCCAAAATGGAGAACTAGTACAATAGGTTTCCTTGTAAAGATGAACTTAAGCGAGTGAGAATGCCTACTCAGAACACAAACATTAATTAGGCACTCCTTCCATGTATTTCACAATTTAAAAAAAAGAATTGCAGAATTGCTATTAGGTTTCTCCAAGTGTGGGTTTTCATTATTTTCTTAAAATACTCTTTTGAAAAAAAATCTACAATGGTCAAATCATATCATGGTCTCTCATCTTAGAGCATGATGTTTTATGCTGGTTAAGGCCAGTATTTCTTCTGCAATACAGAGGGACTTCCATTAATCTCTCTTTACCATGGAGAAAAAGGATAAAAGTTCAACAAAGCATGAATTCATGAGTTCATAACTAACAGTCCTCACAAGATGGGATGAAGGATGAAACATCAAGGCCTAATTGTGGGGTCATCTTGTGACTGTTCCTTTAGCTTACTGTACTGTATTAATGACTCTATTGATTTTATTTTTAAAAAATCCAGGAACTTTGGCAATATTTACCTTTCTATTAATTTCACTCCTGTAACTAGAAATTGACTAGTCATTTATCTCAATGCTCTGTAATCAAGCATTGCTGGTCAGAATGGCTGCCATATTTGTCCATAAAAGAGTTCTATTGTAAGTTTCTGCTTTAAATGCTGAGAAATGCATTTATCTGCTGAGGTGGTTTATAAATCTGCATTCCATTACTTACATTTTATTTCAAAGACACAAATTCAGTAATAAATTATTTCCATTCATTCTCTTATTCAAATGGTTTTTCCAGAGCCATAAGAACTCCTGAATGTCAACTAAAGTATACAAGCTGTTAAATTAAACTTACTGTAATTGAAGTCAATAGCCTCTTTGGAGTAATGGCCTAAGAGAGAAAAGAATCCTTTAGTTACTGATCAAAGGAATGCTGTGGTTAAAAAGGCTCCCCTGGTATCTGCATGCAACCAGAATGTCACCACAGGTGTGCAAAACAATGCAATAACTTCTGTTAGTTTAAAGTTAGTTAAAATGTTATTTTGTTTCTCCACAGAGGACAGGGGAGAGCAAGAACCTTCTTCATGTGAAGAATATTCCACAATTAGAGGTCAAATGTCAAACTTGTGCATACTAGCCTATTCATTACCCATAGAAGTATGTGGGTAACATATTCAGAGAACTAAATCTGCTAATTAAAACTGCCAGCTAGCCAGAAACCCAGGCCAAAGATGTTGGATGGTGGAAAGTCTTAACTACTACAAAAATAGTATTTAAGTTACAGTAATACTACTTTTCTAAACTAGTAATATTCCCCAGAATGTAATTTACTGCATTTTAAAAAAAATTTATTGCCTGCTGAAACTTTCTTCTCTCTGTATAGACCTTACAGACTAAGAGAACCACTACCTAGCTGACTGGTGAAAGCCCCCTTTGTTCTTCTGTTCAAGCAGTATTTAATTCTAACAAAAGTCAACAATCAATGAAGAAACACAATAATGCAGCAAACAATTATTAATCCAGTTGATCTTATTTTAATTCCATGTTTAATTAATACTACTGATACAAATACATTGACATGCAAGTTTTGCTACTTGATTCTGGGTTCCATGTTGATTATAGTAGCACCACAAAATACACAATGTCAATGCATCAACATTATTTTTTTAAAATCTATTATTGTGGAATGATTTGTCTGGCATGATACAAGGTTGATTACAAAATGGATAAATTAATTCAGGGTATATTGACTGTTATGCATGATAGAATTAATGGTCTAGTACAGCAATGGTCAGAGGAACTCAACAAATTCTCTCTTTTCAGGTCATTCCCCTGTTTGATTAAAAATAAGGCATTACTTCCTAAACTTTCAAATGCGTTTGAGTAAATTGCACCATAATCAAACTTGAATTCTGTTTGCAAGTGGCGTGAGCATTTTGTTTTCACCCAGCTGTCTCCTATCAATAAATTCATCCCAGCATTCTATTCCCTGCTTCACTCTGCTCTAATTTACACTTTTTCCATTTGTGACTTTGTTCTTCATTCTCCTCTCGAGTTCTTTCTCTCCAGTATCCCACTCCTGCCTTCAATCTGCTACAACATCCTCTCCATATAACCTCCATAATGTGCCAAAAAAATTAGAGCATTAATCATAAAAGGTAGGTATTAATTCTAAGTTTTAAATCAGGTCCACACCCACTGTGTTGTTTATAAAACACAGTTCCCAATGTCAGCCTCAGCCTGGATATTTGAGCTAAGAGATTGTCTTTCATTCAATATTTTCTAGCTACTGGTGTTTTCAGCCTCCCCAACAACCATGGTACTCAATATGTTAGCATCAGTAAGTCTCCTGCACCTTTACAGAATATTAAGCCAATATTTGACCAATACACATGAAACAATTGCTTGCCAGTTTTGAATTCCACCAAAAGGGAGTAAAGAATATTACTACAATGTACTGGTATCCCACTTTTATCTAGAAAATGAAAGCACTGCTATTGTGGTATTTAGCACTTATAGAGTTACAAAATGGGTTTTAAAGACAGGTCTTAAGAGAGGGGGATTTGGAAGAGCAAAGCTGTTTAGCACAGAAATTCAGAGTGTGTGGCCTGAACAAAGACACAGTTACTAAGGTGTGTAAAAGCAAAGGTGCACAAGAAGCAGCGTCAAATGAAAAGTTCAGAAGTGAAACAATTATCAGGCTGGAGGATGTTACAGCATTGGGATGGGTAGCAAATAAGACAATTCTAAAATTACTGGCAGTGTGAAAAAAAACCCCTTTAAAATAAATAGGGCAACAACTGACAGTGACATGACCCAGACAGACATGCAACTGAACTTGTGGTTCAGGAATGACCATTTGGAATTGCGGTAATTTATAGAATATTAGTTGGTTACAGTAACCTAGAAACCAAATAGTGGTGATTGACCAGTATTACAGAATCTCTGCTCAAATCTAGTCTTTCTCACTCAGCTGAACTAAACCATGTCTTTGATATACATTGCATTGGATGGCAATCAAGAGCAAACATGTTTATTGTGTCCCACGGAGACCACCAATTGATTCCACAAACTTAAAAATCAAACACATGATCAACAGTTTATGTGAGGAACCCTTTAAAGAGGCGCTGTGTGAATTCCACGTGATTTGCACAGCTAAAACAAATTGAAAACACCTTTTGATGACGGCAAGTCAGAAATTGAGGGCATGAGGTTGGGGTTTTATTATTGAAGTGTGAGCAGGAGAGGTGAATTTTGTTATATTCAAAATGTGAATCATACCAAAGAGCAAATCAGTTCTCGAAAGTAATGAAATACTCCCAGATGAAGCGCAGACATTTTGCACAGAAACTACAAAAGAAGATATATTTAGCTAGCTTTTTGTTCTTAGCAAAATTTTAATAACTAGAGCTTCAGACCCTACAAATTGGGTTTCCAAAAGAATTCAATTGTTTAATGCAACAGATGAAACAAAGAAAAGTTCACATTAGACCATTTCAAACCAAAAAAAAACCACAGAGACCTAACTATATTGCAAGAAAATATATAAATGTGCTATAAGAGCTCATAGAACAATGTTAAAAATGAATCAAAATATTGGTTCCATTCCTTTTCTCTAATGAAAATTCAGCAGTAGCTTTGGTGTACTAATTTTTAATGTATTTTAGTGTTAGTTTTGATTGTTTCCTCACCATTCTCTTTTTAATACATGCATTGTAACAAACCAGTTGCACAAAATGAAGACTGACCAACTTAAGATATGTCATTGATAAAAGTGAGACCTTTTTTTTGTAATAGTAGGAAAAGCAAACCACACTCCAATATTCTAGTTTAGGCATAGGTCTTAACTCTTTCAAGCTATTTTGTTTTATCACATTCTGGCATGTCCCTAATAGTGATTTGAAATCATTTCTTTCCTTCCACTAAAATTCACTGGATAATTATACATACATCCCACCTGATAGCCCTATAGTATAGATACTGAAAATGGATTACAAGACATGGAAATAATTTCATGCAAAACTTTACCTTAGATTTATTAGGTTTCTTCTTCTTATCTGTAATGCCACTTTCCCGGTGCAATGCCTAGAAGTAATAAATAATGAAGTCAGATAACAAATATCTTAAGGACTGCATTGTATCTTGGAGTATTATTACAGGTTACGGCAGCTTGGGTTACAGAAGTACACCTTTACAGAATTTGTAAATCACTATACAAAAATTTGAAATATGGAATAAAATTTACTCACGAATTTTTGTGAAAAAAAATCAACACAAACTTTATTTGGAATGCAACTTCCCCTACCCCCATAATTTGGGGTGGGGGGTTGTCTATACAGCAGACTTACCAGACTATAAACTTCTATCTCAATTTCAAAATCATTTGAGACGTCTTGCCTAAAAAAAAGAACAAATTTAAAGCCCATTCTCCCTTTTAAAAAAATAAAATTTAGTTTTTGCAACCAAAGATGCAACTTATAAAACCAAAGCATTTTAGTTCTGCAGGGAGCTTGAACTTGTGACCTTGAATGAAAAATTAAGAATCCATTTATTTGCCTGCTTTTCAGATCCCTATTCATATGAACTAGCAGTCAGCAGAATTCAAGATTTTTTATGAATAAAGGACAAGATTACAGCATAAAGTTTTACTATAGTTTGCTAATTAACTAATTAAAAGTTATGCAAGCTCCCAATAAAAATGACTGTTCTTGTTACAGAAAAAGCACTACTTTGAACAGATTACTTTATTCAAGGTTGCATGCCACCTAGGTTCAGTTTATCTAATAACTTAAATGTAAATGAATTGCTAACCTAATCTGCAAAATAGTTTGAGTTAGATTTTAAAAAGCAAGTTAAAACAAAGCTTTTGCAAATTTTTGTCACATCTATTACTTACAGAGTGAACTTTGTGGGAAAACTAATTGCATCGCCACATAGTGCATTTTGGATGGAGGCCAACGGTGTCGCCACGATATTTAAAGCTCCTGCTTTAATTAGCATAAAAAAGTAGTAGTTGGTAACATCTGAAAGAGATGAATAAACCATATATGTTAATTAAAAAATGTTTCCTGATATAAAACTATTTCTACTATTCTCACTACTCAATTGAAACAATATATTGGCAGTGAACTTCCAGTCATTTCAAAATAATTTATTTAAGTGACCAGTACTAGTAATGTACATATAGCTGATTAAAATACAATATTTGAAAAAAGATAAATAGCTATATACAATGTAGATGTGTTAAACCTACAAATGCTAATTTTATCTTGTATTCCATTAACTCCTGATATTTAAGAGTAAAGCAACACAATGCAATGGTCTCACAGAATTATATCTGCACATTGATTATAATTAATTTAATATTCATCTAAGATTATATTTCAGCCAAAACAAATTAGGCCAATTGGAACCAGGTTCAACACTATCCATTTTGAAATTATACTATTTTAAAATCACAAAGCAGTGGCTCTGAAATTGACCTGCACAGTTAGAAGAATGCAAAAGTGTTATGCAGCACACCAACAACCATTTCAGCTCAGACCTACCACTGCAAAATTTGTTAATGCTCAATGGCAACCGATAACTTATTATACATTTTGTGTACTCTTTGAAGGAAGACACAGCAAGGGTGGCAGCAGGGATGCTCCAGGGAGGTAGTGTGGGGGAAAAGAGCCTTGGTTCAGAGCCCAGTTGGGGCAGTACATATACATTTGCATGCATATGTGTGCACATAGGGGCATGCTGGATCACAGGGAGGAGTTGGCAGTGTTGTGTGGAAAGAGTAGCTTGACGAGGGCAGGCTCTGCAACCTATGCCAGTGGCATCTTTATAGACAATACTGCTCCAAAGGAGCGCTGTACAGGGAATGATATCCTTTAAGCGACTCAAGCCAAAATTTGAAAGGAGTCAGAGTAAATTACAGCTGAAACTGGCTAGTCAAATTTCTGAAGTGATGCAATTCAATCCAAGAAATGCAGCAAGTTAACAGTGCAATGTGTCTAAATTTTTAGATTTGAAATCAACCACAAATTTGACTGCAACTACAAACTATGACAGAGTGTGGATAAATACTACAGTAGAGAGGACCAAGTAGCAATCATCTATTATCTTTATTTTCTGGTTCAGTTTTAATAAGGAGTTGGCTAATTAACAGCAAATTGTGAGTTCCAAGTTAACACAAAAATTAGGCCTACCAGTTTTCTGAGCTGTTGAACAGATGAAGTCTGCCTTTAAAGGAAGGCGGATTTCTGAAAGTGCAATACAGCCTCTAGATGGAGCAAAGTCACCAGTTGATTTTGCTGTATGGCCACCTCTCTTATGAGCAGGCACTCCTTCACCTTTTAGTTTGTTTAATTCAGCAAGAAGTGCCAACCTCTTTTCACCTGTGAAATGAAGCAAGATACATCTTATGCAGCAGTGAATCATATTCATTTTGCTCAATATTCTCATCTGAAATCTATCAAATTAAAAATCAACTTCATCCAAGCTTAATGCAGTGCATCCCAAGAGATACTCATAACTTGGCTGAGGCAAACTTATTGTAGCTTAATTTGATTTCAAACCTTCCTCAGTGCTAAACTAACTATAACATACATCATCCAGGGTTTTGGGAAGAAACAAACTGAACAGGTATTTTCTGGATCCATTTGCAGACTTCTTAATTTATTACATTCAGTTACATGTGTCAAATATATATCCACACAAAAGAATTCCATTATTGAACATTGTTCTTCACTGATTTGCAACAATGCATTTCTAAAATGTTCAGAGAAGAAAAATAGAATATCCTGGCTTAACTGTTCTGAATAAGCACGACGAAAGTTAGAATGATTAACATTGTTCCCGTTTCAATGCTAACAAGGGCATGACTGATCAGGAACATCCAAATACAGGCAACCCCTGCATTGTTGGGGGGGGGGGGTGGTGTGCTTTCCTAGAAAACTGTTCATATTGTGATTTCCCATAACGAGAAACCCTATTTCCCATCGAATCCCATGTCATAAGTGGAGATGAGACCTTTCGGATGTTATTTTCTCAATGGAAATGAGCAGCATCACAGCTGCTGGTTCACAGCAGGATCCATCTTAAGAGATCCACACTGGAAACTGACAAGACAATCTCATAAGTGGCCAACACCTGCATCTGGAGACACAAGCAAGTGCAGATGCTTATTACCTTTCAGCCTTCAGTTTGAATGGAGATGTACACTTTTAAACACATATCAAATATTGGCAAAAGAGTTTAATAATACAACTCTCAACAAATAACAATGTTTGTTTAGGTTCACAACTTGCTGGCTCTGTTTCAGACATCTTGAGGGTAAATAAAATGGAAAAGTCTTGGTGGGGCGGCAGGGGAACCCTGCCAGAGAGCAAACCAAACCTACTGCCTTGATGCACATGCATCAAGAAATGAAAGTTTAAAAAAAAGACAAAATTTGTTTCTTTGGCATTTTATTTATTTATTCACACCTCCCCCCATAAATTCCATAAGAGTGAATTTTATTGTACATCTCAGCTTTCTGGGTCGTGATTTGTGAATTCAATAAGGGTGAATTTCCATAACCCAGATTGGTGTGGGGGGAGAGAAAGGGGAGGTTCACCTGTACTTATTTTTATATATGTCAGACAGATTTGAATTAGATATTTTGACATTTTCCTAATGGTAGATTTGATAAAGCACAACTGTTAAGTGTGCTCAAACATTTGCTTGGTTAAATGTGCTCTAGACTTTCCAGAGGCCATGATATGACATTTCTTGCACACAAGAAAATATAATATTCAGAAATGACAGTGCATCAACTTGTGTTTCTTACTAGCAATCAGTAGCAACCTCTCGGCTTCGGCCTCCTGCTGAGATCCTTTCCCATGATCTTCATCTGTACAGCAGTTTAAAGCCTGGCTTGCCTGGTGGATAACACTTTGCTGGATATTTATTTCATTGTTCAGATTCTGGAATGATAAAGTGAAACAAATTAACATCTGAGAGAAGGCAGCATTAAACTGAAGGATTTTACTGTCCACTCAGAGAAAATTTGTCACCTCAAAAAAAAAATCATGAACCAAACTGCACTACGCAATTTAAAACAGAATTAAAGCTCTGCTTCTGACAAATACAAACAAACTCTGGTTCCTTTCCTTCCACTGAATTTTAATGATCTTACTTCAAAATTCATAACTTGAGGCATTTGGGTTGATGGCGTGTCCAGCATGCTATAGTCCTCTTGCAATTAAGACATTACCTTCATCTTCTGTTTTATGCTAATTGAACTTGGAGTTGCTTTAATTTTTTCCTCAAGTCTTTGAGAAACATCCTCTTTACGGACAATGACTTGCTTCACTGAAGGACGCTCAATAGTCTTAATTCTTTGCGACCTGTAGGCATCAATACTGGAGAAAGGGTTGGTGGAAAAAAAACCAAATTAAAATCACAGATGCAGCACAAAATTAAAACTCAAAATACACTGCTTCTGAGTTAAACAACAGGATTTAACAAGATGGTAGGTTCAATGTCAGAGTCCTGCAAAAGCAGCTTGCTGAACAAATGAATTTCAAGACTAATTAGCTAGTCACAAAGTTCCTCAAAGCAAAAACCTTCAGCTGCTTGAAATCTGAAAAAATGAAAGCAGAAACTACTTGAAATACTTAGCTGATTGGGCAGCGATGACCTGAAATATTAACTTGGCTTCCCTCTCCAGAGATACTGCTTGACCTGCAGAATATCACCATCATTTTCTGTTTTTATTCCCTTACATTCCTGTCTATTGTCTCCATCTTATACAGTTAGGACAACTTTTTCCACCCGTGTGAAAAATGTGAATTTTCTAATCTAGCCCACCCTCCCACCAATAGATTGAAGTTATCTTATGGGCCTGCTGGGCTCGACAGCTGGGCCATTGGCAATCTCCAAGCCATTTGATTATCAGCCACCTGTCTAGCTCACAGCACTGATGCGCAAAGCCTGGTTCTCAGGTAACCAAGGCATTTTCAGCTTGCCCTTTTTAGGGATACCTGCCCCCAAGTTGAAATATCACCAAGTTCTTCCATGTCAAATCTCCTGGGAGAAAGATTTTCTTAAAAAAAAATTCACTAACATCTTTTCCCCTTCCACCTCACCATCAACCCAAACGAGACAAAGATTCAGCTCAGTATTCCTTCCTTGACTCCTCCGTTCCAGAGCCAGGAACCCTGCTCTTTCCCAGATCTCTTACCATATTCAACTGTCCAGGTGTTCTAAAACATACAGATGGAGGTCGGATCACTGAAAGATCAGACTTCCAACCAATTCACAGGCTGGGGGATTAGGCTCCCACCATATGGTGAGCAACATGATTGAACCAGTGGGCAAGAATTACTGAGGAAAACAGCTGATCTGGCATTTTGTCCAGAAACAAAATAGCAGGCACCTAATAATTGCTGGTCTATAGGTCAGACAATCTGGCCCAATCTTTTTCCTGCTTCTATGAAATTTCTGATCAAGGAAGATTAAACATGTTCATCGCCCAGAGGGAATTATTGGATGTAACTAGTGTCTGGTGGTGCTCATCCAGTTGCTACTGCTGGATGAAACTTAAAATAGCTTGTTAAAATTTACCATTAAATTTGCAGAAAATTCTTCCTGGTTCCCAAGTGTTTTTACCTCAAAGAAGAGGCAAGATAAATAGAGAAAGCAAGGTACGCCGAAATATAACTGCATCAAAAACATCAGATGCATTATTAATACAACATACTCAAAACTGATCTCAGACCACCAAACTAGAGAAAAATACTTCAGCAAATAAGGCATTCTCCCTTTTAATCTGATAGCATCCCAAAACACAATTATAAAATCCTTGTTATACCTGTATAGCAATTTGTGATCATCAGTTGAAGATCCTACATTGTCAGCTGACTCTGCTCTGGTTATGGATTCTAGCTGGCATTTGCCCTCCTTCACATTGCTTGAAGGCTTACCATACTTCTGTGCGATAAAACAATTTATTGAAACAAGCTTAGGTATATATAAAAAAGCAAGAGGCAAGTCCCACATTAACTCCCTCAATTAAATTTTTAAATTGCATAAAGCCAAATTGATTCTTTAAAATATGCTAAACAATAATACAATTGTTGAATTAACATAATGATTACATTTCAAAAACAAATTATATCTGCTGAAAATATACAATTGCTAAGCTTCCATGTGACAGAACACAAGATAGTCAAAATATTAACTGTGGAGAATGAAATAGGTCTGTAGCAGGAACATTTTGCATTTGTCAATAGAATTAATAACTCACATTACGTAGACTGGGAAAAGCTGACTGCTTAAGGCCAAATGTGGTATCAATAAGGAAGGATGAAAAGTTTCAAATAAGTTTGTGTATAGAATGCATCCTGAACAGAAGGTAAGTTGAGGGAAAGTGTGAAATGGAGAGGTGGAAGGGGTTAATGAGTGTTGAGTGAAAATAAGCTGTTTAAAACAAAGAGGAAAGGTGGTAGATAAGAATAAGAGTTGTAAACCTAGACAAACATTCATTTCAATGGGCTAACCAGTCTGGATTGAAAAGGCAAGTGCATTTATTTTTAATTAACCATATTGCTTTAAATGTAAAACTTTTAATCCAGATCAAAAGATCACCAAGCCAGTCACAGGTTGCTGTATTTTTGTTTTAAACATTATTTGCTCAAAAAAAAAAATCAGACACCTCTTTGATTTAACCATGGGATGACACTTCTGATAGTTCAGCACTCCTTCATATAGCTTT